>NC_084654.1:4186666-5500833 GCF_019802595.1 Syngnathoides biaculeatus | reverse complement strand
GAGCCCGGTGGCATGTCAGAAGCGACGCATAAAGCTTCCTTTACGCAACATAATCTTACTCCAGGTGTTTCACTGAGGTGACTGGAAATTAATTTTCACTAAATTAAGACACTTTTGGGCGGCATGGTGGAGCAACTGGTTATAACATTGGCCTCACAGTTTTGAGGACTGTGGTTCAAATACCGGCCCCACCTGTGTGGAGTTTGCATGTTCCCCTTGTGCCCGTGTGGGTTTTTTGCGGGAACTCAATTTTCTTCCCACATCCCCAAAACATGCATTAAGTGGACCGCCATCGTTGGGCACAAGCATGTCTTCATGTGCATTCTTCTTCAGTGGTTTTCTCCACTTTTTCTTCCGGGCTAGCAGACTAGTCATCGAAACTTGTCAGCCAAATTTTCTAAACATGAACAATTGCGCGATAACTGGAATGTTAGTCCCGGTTCCAATCTGTTCTAGAGTCTTGATGGACAACCCACATGGGCTGTTCCATCATTGAGGATCAAAATGACCAAAAGTTGTCTCAGCGTGTACTGTATTTTTTTTTTTTTTTGTAATTTCAAGAATTGTTATAATACCCATTCATGAAGATCTGAGTGTTCTAAAGGTGTCATAGTTTAAAAGCAGACCAGATAAATAGGACAGAGACTTTAAAATTGGTTCAATGTGAACTCTCTTTCTTTCCTTTGTAAGCAGATGTAGCTACATTTTCTCAAGACTAGAAAGAAGATTTTTATAGTAATTAATTCTGCAAGTAATAAAAGCATGACTTAATCTTTCAGTATTTGTTTTCGACAGAAATGGATGCACTATGGTGTTTTATTAATTATATAATACATCTTTTATTATGTCTATCATGAGATTTACACTCGATTCGAATATACACCAATGTTCTTTGGATTTTTTGATGGTTTAAGAGCTAATGCTTTAAGTTTAAAGTATAGCTTTTATCCTTGTGTGTCAGGATCAATAGCTAGAGTTTATCCTGAGTCATCGTAAATGTTCAAGTCAATATGTGGATAAACTCAAACCAGTTATAGGATTAAATTAGTGTTTTTGTGGAAAATTCTTAATTTGCCCTTCCTGAGCTTTGTATGAGAGGCAGGAACTAAAGACGAGAGTATAATGGGTTCATAGAGAAATTTTTGAGGTAGATCACAAACAGACACAATAGTTGAGAAACTGACAAATTTATGAGAGCTTGTTGAGATAGATCTCTCCAAAATCCTGAAGGAGACTAAATTGAGATTAATGGCATGTTATTGCTCTGAAGAAAAAGATGAGGCACAGGAGCAATATGCCTTACTCTCAATTTGTTAGCACATAAATCTCACCCTTGTCAAGGAGAAGTAAATTAAACATATTTGCAATCTACTTTCAACATTTCTTTTCCTTTGGGATGTCTCTGTTTGCTGTTATGCTGCCAGTGTTCTTTCAAAGATCTTCAAGTGACATGATATGACTTGTAGAACTACACATTATATGAGCATTTTTTTTGTATTTACTCTGTTTAAGTGTTTGCAAGCATTTTTTTTTGTGGATTTTCAGTTACACTGACATCACTGTCATAAATTACAGCTGTAGTGTGTATCAAGGTTGAGCAAAACATAATTTATTTAGGAAATCCATTCGGCGGAATTGGACGCTTAGATTCACCTTCTAAGTTTGTCTGATTGACTTTACAAAATCAAACATTGTTTTGAAGGGCTACACATACTTTAAAAATATTTAACATTTATGAAAAGGGGACTACAAAACTTTTGTCAGTCTCAGAATCATAAAGGCCGCTCTATTATACGAGTTCTCGATGTACTCATAACCTGAGGACACACCGCACGACAGGCAGTGAGATTTATTTATGGAATTTAATATCATCGAAAATGAAACACAGCTACAAAAACAAAAATAAAATAACACTTCTGGTAAAAAGAGAAAGTTAGGAGTAGACAAATGAAAGAGGACATCATATGTGTGGTTTCTTGATAAAGATAATGGTGTCTGAGCAGTTAATGCATTCAGTCAGTCTGAGAGAAATGACAGGGCTTCACACCTATTAGTGTTTCTCTTCCTGCCTGTTTTGGGGCTTGCTGGCAATTTCAGAGTGGTCACACATGGCTGAAAGTGTACCTGTACTCCCTGCTCTGATTACCTAGCGGTGGTCCACATATAGGATGAGAATTGAAGTCCGTCTTCATCCCAGGCTTTTCGAACTTACTGCCCAAACCAGCCCGGTGGCAACCTTGCAACAGGACAAGAGGAGAGTGAAAAAGGCACACAAATAGCAAGAAAGCAAGAGGAAAGAGAGGGACATTTTAATAACCCAGAGAGCATTCTAAAGGAGGATGGAGAAAGTGGGAGAAGACCACACCAGGCTAGATCTCATTTAGAACTTGAACTATTCATTAAGCTGCAAGGTGTCACGACCCATTGCAACGAAGGTAGGACCCAAATGCAGGGGTACACGGGAGTGCCGATGGAAATCGGGAAAAACGTTTATTATTCAATGGTCGGGGATCGGGCAGGCAGTCAGGTGCAGCAGCGGTAGTTGGGACGTCGTTCGTAGAGAGCAGGTCAGCGGGCAGGCAGGAGTCGGTACACGGGAGATCGATCAAAGCAGGCAGGAGTATCAAGGGTGTCAGGCTTATGGGGTCGGTCGGAGAACAGACGAAGGTCGTTACACACAGGTTGACGATCAGGGATACGAGAGTGCTGGAACAGGGTATGAACCTCAACGATCTGGCGGAGAACCAGTCGTCACCGGGTCCTATATATACAGGGGATAATCAGACGAAACAAAGCGCAGGTGTGTGCCGACCAAATAGCGCGACCGCGCGGGCACCCGCACAGCTCCGGCTGGAGCAGCAGGATCATGACACAAGGAACAATTATTTAAACTTTGGTCGTGTCAGTCATAACCTGCATATTGTTCAACCACATTTCATGCTGAATATGTTCCACTTTAAAGACTGGAGTCACCCAATTCTTTGTGCAGCAGATTAAAATTTTATTTCTGTAAACAGCACAGAATACACGTTTAGCTCACAGCACATAAATAGCATTCGCTAGCAGTTCTCACAGGAGGTTTCCTCTGGGCACTCCAGTTTCCTCCTACATCCCAAAAACATGCAACATTAATTGGACACTCTAAATTGCCCCTACGTGTGATTGTGAGTGCAGTTGTTTGTCTCTATGTGCCCTGCGATTGGCAGTTAACCAGTTCAAGGTCTACCCTGCCTTCTGCCTGTTGACAGCTGGAATAGGGTCCAGCATGCCCCACGACCCTTGTGAGGATAAGCGGCAAAGAAAATTGATGGATGGATGGATGTTAGCTGCTTTGACCTAAGGAGATTTTCCAAAGCCCATGATGTTTTAAATACAGCTTGAAGTTTCTTTTTTAACTTATTTTTGACCATTTGAAAAAGTGGTGGTTACTGTGAATTGAGTTAATTTGATTTCACTGCCACCACACAGCATTCCTAGCTGATTTGAGCCTGCATGCCAGAAACAAACAGAAAAAAAATGGCCTAATGACGTCTCATATCTAAAAAACACGTTACGTCAGATCATGTCTATCTCAAGACGCTTCAGTACTTGCCCAATAAAGCTGATTCGGACTCAGAGTTATAAGTGTTGAACTGATTCTTAAGCCACTGAGACACGAAAGTGTGATCAACAATTGAATAAATCATTGTCATTCAGATTTTTTTTTTCTCCTACAACCTTATTCTTAATCTTCTATCAGAGCAAATTGTTTTCATTTCCACCAGCAGAGAAAGACAATATTTGAAACTGAAAGTGTATAGAAATATTCTTAAACATACACCAATGCATACTTGTGCTGTACATGGTGTACATTTTATTCCTTGTTATATATGTTTTGAGGATTTTTTTCCCCACGTTTTAATATTTTAGGATTGTAAGCATTTTATTTTACTACAAAAAGATACAGCATATACTAATAATCCTGCAACATGATTGCATCTGTGTCTCCTGTTACTGTGTGTGCATGTATTGTACGTATTTAAAAGAGTGTTTTCTAGTGTAGGTGTGATTCAGCGGTAGAGGAACTAAAGACGAGAGTATATTGGGTTCATTGAGAAATTTTTGAGGTAGATCACAAACAGACACAATAGTTGAGAAACTGACAAATTTATGAGAGCTTGTTGAGATAGATCTCTCCAAAATCCTGAAGGAGACTAAATTGAGATTAATGGCATGTTATTGCTCTGAAGAAAACGATGAGACACAGGAGCAATATGCCTTACTCTCAATTTGTTAGCACATAAATCTCACCCTTGTCAAGGAGAAGTAAATTAAACATATTTGCAATCTACTTTCAACATTTCTTTTCCTTTGGGATGTCTCTGTTTGCTGTTATGCTGCCAGTGTTCTTTCAAAGATCTTCAAGTGACATGATATGAGCATTTTTTTTGTATTTACTCTAAGTGTTTGCAAGCAAGACACGAAAGTGTGATCAGCAATTGAATAAATCATTGTCATTCAGATTTTTTTTTCTCCTACAACCAGAAAGACATTGAAATAATTGCTTTGACTCAATATAACCATGAGTTTAGAATTTGTCTGTTGTTGGATCCTTATTTTTAATCTTCTATCAAAGCAAATTGTTTTCATTTCCACCAGCAGAAAAAGACAATATTTGAAACTGAAAGTGTATAGAAATATTCCTGTAAAATGGGATATTTATGAATTCAAAATAAAAGTTGTTTTCAGTTTAGTTTACATGGATACAAAATGCCAGATTTTTCCACTTGTTGAATTCAGCAGAATAACCTAATGGAAATATACCTTTGTGTCCTTGGTGGCAGCGTTCCACTTTAATAAGCCGTCAATTTGACTGTCAGGATGGCTTGATTGCTGCCACACCGCTGAATCACACCTACACTAGAAAACACTCTTTTAAATACATACAATACATGCACACACAGTAACAGGAGACACAGATGCAATCATGTTGCAGGATTATTAGTGTATGCTGTATCTTTTTGTAGTAAAATAAAATGCTTACAATCCTAAAATATTAAAACGTGGGGAAAAAAAATCCTCAAAACATATATAACAAGGAATAAAATGTACACCATGTACAGCACAAGTATGCATTGGTGTATGTTGAAGAGTTTAAGGTGTTTAAGACAATAGAGAATGTTTATAACAGTATAATAGAGGTTGATAAATGGCCTCACAGTTCTTAGGTACCATGTCCAATCCTGGCCCCGTCTATGTGGAGTTTGCATGTTGCAGTTTACAAGATTCAGAGACTGGTTGGCCAACTTTTCAGGTCACCACCATGTTTCTCCTCAAATTCGATATTGTGTCACAGGCATTTTGAGAACATAGATAAAAGACGGTTGGAGCCACGGTTGGAGCGGACCTCTAACCCGAGTCCAAAGGAAGCTTTTAGGGAACGCTGTCCTTTTAAGCAGCATATGCCAAGCAAGCCATCTCTATATGACATAAATATATGGGCACGTTGTGAGGCCATGAAAAGTTATGCAAGTCAAATGTTGGTGGACACTGGGACAGACAGTGCTCTCAAAAAGAACCAAGGGAAGCTTGCAGTTGCAGGATGAATGCAGGTCACAGGGGAAAAACCATGAGGTGACAATTTCTTCATGTCCTGCATTCTTGGTGAGGAGCTGCTCTGCTCAAAAATGACCATGACCATTTTTTGGGGGAAGATGAGAAGAAATGGATCTGGACAGTTTAATATGTTAATATTCTTATGTTCTTTTTTTGTTGGCTATTCACTGATCTTGTAAGATTGTGACAATGTCAAGTAATGTTTTAGGATCATTTCTTTTCTGCAGAATTAAAATATTCATGGTCAGTTTTGGCCAACAGCACAACAGATGTCACTTTTTGTGACTTTAAAAAATGTAAATAATTTCAAATTAAATTGATAACTTTGACCCAAAGTACTTTGTTATAAGCAGTATACCAAGTGTCTTCTGAACTGCTCCCTTTTAGTAGCAGTACTGTATTCCAATAACTGTGTTTATTTGGAACTCGCTTTCAACTGTAAATGTTAAAATCAATAAGGCCATATGGAAGTGCCACAGTTTTAAAGAAGAAGTCTTGTCGTTTGGATTAACAATGTATCCAATAGGTCATGTCCTATGTACTGTACCTTGAAAATGTGAGGTTAATCCTCCATCATTTAATGGTGTTTTGAAAAGATTTTTATCGGCAATTACGAATTGTCACGGGTGCTGCCATTTTGCCGAGTCACATGACCTACATGCACGAATGTGACGTATTACGTGCGCAAACAAAGAAATCATCACCGGTTTGTAGTGTCTTCACATGCGGTACCACCACGATTGGAGATGATAAAATACCTTACGGTATCATGAAATTTTGCCATAATTCAGATAGATATCATCCGTGGAATGTTCGGTGGCATGTTCTGCCCAGTGAGAAAAAGTATCATTTAAGGAACGGAAACTGGAGTGTCTGGAGAAAATCTACGCAGGCACGTGGAGAACATGCAAACTCCACAATACTCGACACACACACACACACAAACCCATCTGAATATTCAACGTTATTTACAGCCACAGCTTCAAATCTGTATGGACTTATTCCTCCGTCTTCCCAAGCAACTGATACTGCTATTTCTTCATCAGATGAGGATAAATCTGAGAAGTCAGCGCTGGCCATAATTGTTTCCTAACGTAAGCGAGCCTATTTTGCGGCACGTAATACGTCACATCCCCGCATGTAGGTCACATGACTCACCAAAATGACGGTCCCCATGAAAATTTGTAATTGCCGATAAAAATCAAAACACCATTAAATGATAGAGGATTAACCTCAAATTTTCAAGGTACAGTACATAAGACATGACCTATTTGATACATTGTTAATCCAAACAACCGGACTTCTCCTTCAATATTCATCAAATGTTAATTAAGACACCTAACTAAACAAGTACTGACAATATGGATTAATAAATTTTTTTATCATGAGTCTTAGTGGTACAGTCATTTCTGACCAGGAACACCAAATTGTTGAACATGAATTCATAACTGTCTGTTTAACCTTTATTTGGTAACAATGTCATTAAATCAGGTGATGATAGAGACATAATGAAAAAGTGTACAAAGAGTCTTATCAATGTTGCTGTTTGAAAATGGACTAATTTATCACACAATATTTTTAAAACTATTGACTGAAAATTGTGTCAAACATTGCGGTCAAAATCAAATATCACTGTAGTGCATGCATTTGCTTTTTCTAATATATTTGGACCTTTTTCAATTAAGGTCTGTGAATGTAACAAGCAGCTAGAAGCATAGACTATTACTCTATTGTTGTTCAAGAACCATTGTTTAAGCAACCTTTACTTTTGTTGAAACTGTTTTACCATCTACGATCGCCTTACCTATTTTAAAATACTTCTCTTTAAAATGATGGAGTACTGGGTGAAGAAAAACCATTGTATTGCAGCATTCTTGTGTGCACACAAGATTATTCACCTCGGTGTACTTACTCTTTAAAGTCAAACCTTACACCATCTTAATCTTATTAGTGATTTAATCTTCTAACCTAGCTGCATTGATTAAAGGATTTAGAGTTTACCGTTAAGTTTTGTGTACAATAACAAGACAAGATGCAAAGGAAACCCTTGCATTGAGCAGATGGTCAAAAGAGGTATTAAGAAGCATACCTGCTTTAATGTGGACAAGATTGGACATCTGAAATTTAGGAAGCCACCTGGGTTTTGTGTTTGCCAACATTTCTTTATTGTAGCTAATTTTGGAAATTCTGCCCAATGCACCAGCAACAAAATCACATCATACCATATATTACAAATCAAAATGTAAACAACCAAAATAATGTTCTAAAATGTGCAATGTCACATGACAGGTTAGCTGTCTTTGTGTGCATGCTACGCTAACAACCGTGACGACATTTTGATTATACGGTTGTTTGAAGCCGAGCTCGTTATAAGTGGTGTCTTCGGACAAAAGTTAGTTACATGTACAGTACATCATTTAGTTATACAAATACAATAAACATTGAATACTGTAATCTTTAGTAGTCGTGTGGTAACATCTTGTGTGAAAAATAGTTGTTGTAGATACTACGCCAGATTACGCTGTAATCTCTCTTTTTTGTGTTATGTCAATTTAAATTTGTGTTGTTGACAATTGACTCTGTTACTCATAAAACAATTCATACCAATATCATCATAAGTATCAACAGATCATTTATAATGTTGGACTATTGTTATCAATGGAAATCTGAGATGATAAAAAGAGTAAAACCGTAGAGATTTTTTTCTGGTGTCATATAGTGTGGTTTTTATTATTTTAAAAGCAGCCCATGGGCTTTAAATTGATGGCTGTTTGCCAGGTGGTTCGTTTATTGGGTGCAGATATAGCGTACCACACAGTGAGTCACAGCCTGTGACCCATTTGAGCTTTGCTGCTCACATGACCCCATTATGACTGCACAGTAAAACATATCTAATGCTCCTCCAGCTGTTTTCTTCAGCCATCTCTGAGTATCGATGTGATCTCAAGTGTTGCCGATCTTACAGACAAAAAGCTAGTCGGCCTTAATCTGGTATCAGAACACAAGTGCAGATGTGTCATTGTGTGCGTGAGATAGTAGGTGTGCGTGTGTGCCGTCATAATGGATGTGTCATATGTAGAATAAAAGCTCTCGCAAAACCACACACAGTACGTGTTGAGAGACTGTAAGCTTGTTAGCAAGGCTTTGGCTCAGAGGAAGTATCTGATCGTGCTGACAATATCAAAGCAGCACTCTGCTCTGTGTGGGGGATGGTAGTGGTGTGTTCAGGGAGACAGTGTGAAAATGGGGGTAACCGTATCCGTGAGCATGACCTCTAACCGCAAAAAATAGGTTTAAAACTTAATAGTTGAGTTGTTATACTGAAAAAAAAAATTGTTTTGTTTTTGTACAAAGTACAGTGAGATTTCAGAGAATTGTTGAATGCAGCAGTTTGAATTTTTTATATAATCTTGGTCATGACATCATTTTAAGCAATTTATTCATTTATATTTTCTTAGATGATTATTCCATCCATCCATTTTCTTTGCCGCTTATCCTCACAGGGGTTGCGGCAGTGCTGGAGACTATCCCAGCTATCAATGGGGAGGAGGTAGGGTACAACCTGAAGTGATTACCAGCCAATCACAGGGCACGTGGAGACAGACAAGAGTCACACTCACAATCACACCTAGAGCCAATTTCGAGTGTCCAATTAATGTTGCATGTTTTTGGGTTGTGGGAGGAAACCGGAGTGCCTGGAGAAAACCCACATTGGCACTCAGAGAACATACAATCTCCACACAGGCGGGGCTGGGATTGAACCTGGTTTACAACGCGTTACAGCTGCGACACCGTGCCATCAGATGATCAATAGAACTATAATTTTTTGTAGATTTCACTATGTGTAGGAACCTGCTATGAGTGACACTATGGCCTATGGTTTACACTTGAAATTTAATTTCCGTGTTATTGTTTTTATTAAGTTACCTCTTTACATTGAATGTTAATATTTTCTTCAAATAGAGATGTCTTTTCTTTTTGGTATTGTGTTGAATCACATTCAAACCAGATAGGTGGCAAATTCAGCTCGCTGCTGCAGGGCTGGAGCGGATGGGTTCTTTGAGCCGAAAACCTAGTTCTGCTGCTGCTGAAAAGAGCTGCCACCGGTGGAAATAACGATGTCTGTTGCCATGACAACAGCAGTTATGATAATTTTATGTTATTGTGACTCTCTTTGGCAATGAACTTACTTCATAGAAATGTCCTTTACAGTATTAATTTACTAAATTTGAGGTAGTTTCCTTGGGTTCTGTGGATGTGATAAAAAAAAAGGCTTTTATCTAGAAGTGTCTGAGAAGTGGGAAGAACATGTCCTTGCATTGATACCTCTGAATTTTATTTCTGAGGCTGCATGCTTTGCCATTAGGAAAAAAAAGAAAGACCTCGAAAAAAATCTAGTGCACACGTGTGTGTGTGTGTGTGTTTGTATGTGACCATTATGTTGTGATTTTAGAGCCATCTTGGCTGGCTTGCTAATTTGGCTTTAACCATTATGAATATTCATGACCACAGTCTAAACCAGTATGAATATTCATTTTGCCTGTAGGACATAGACTGGCAGAGGGGCTGGTATTTCAATCAGCAGTACAGAGTTGTGCTGAACTTTTTGTGTGACAGTCGAGAACACTTGATGATTACTGTGAGCCCTGTGGTATGCTTGGCGAACTCCATATATAATGCTTGTGGATTATTGGACCTATACTTGATGTCAGTGTATTGTATTTTAGATGACAAAGTGTGACAGAAAAAAGCAGATGGAGACAGACAACTGACAAATTAAGTTGGATCAGCAATTGACAGTGATAATGTTGATTCAATCTTGTAGAATTAGCTATCATTTAAAGATCAATCATAATAGCTGAGTGGTCTATTTGGGCTGGACACTGTTAGGTATTATGTGCAATTGTAGATGATTGTCACAGCTTGTGCAGGGGACCAATGGAACTGATTTGTATTAATTTTCAGCACTTTGTTGTTGTGTACCTGGGGTAAAAATGGACATTCTGCGGTCTGTTGATTGGTCGACAGAGAATTATTTTTATTATTATTTACATTGGCGTACGGTGGAACAGCTGTAGAGCGTTGGCCCCCAAGTTCTGAGGACCAAGGTTCAAATCCCAGCCCCACCTGTGTGGATTTTGCATATTCTCCCCGTGCTGGCATGGGATTTCTCATCCACATCCCAAAAACATGGAATGTTGAATGGACACTCTAAATTGCCCCTAGATGTGATTGTGAGTGTGACTGTTGTCTAACTCCATGTGCCCTGCGATTGACTGGCAACCAGTTCCGCGTGTACCCTTCTTCTTCCAGCCGGGATAGGCTCCAACATTCCCATGACCCTTGTGAGGATAAGAGGCTCAGAAAATGGCTGGATTATTTTACATGACTGACACGCCGATCACAATCCAGAGTATTAGGTCACCATTAGATTTATTAAATTACCAGTGCTGTAATGGCTACATATTACTAGAGGAAGTCACTCAGTTGAACACAGTCCTCCATCTGCAGGGTAGGGGTGGGGGTGTAGGGGGTCCATTTGATGTTTTGCTGACAGAAACGGGTTAAAAACAAATAAAATCCCCCCCCAAAAAACAAACAAACAAAAAAAAACACACACTTTAAGGCTATTCCATGTCTATATTTTGTGGGCACATTGGAGTCTACTGTTGCTCATAAGTGAGTTGCATCTTCTTGTGAAGCATCTGTACTTCTGAACCAGTAGTTTGCAATACCTTCGCTCCTTGTCTGCTCAACGTTGTTGCTTATGTCAAGAACATTTATTTTGGGCCTTCTTAGCAGCTCTCACAATAGGTCTGTCATCAGCTGCTACTGTTATTGTTGATCAAAAACACTATTCAAGTGTGATGTATTATGTTGTATTTTCTTTGACTTGTAAGCGCAAACCTGAGATACCACGGCTCTGCAGTGGCACTTTATAAACACTGGTTTGACTGATATAACTACAAAATATTCTTCAAAAATGAGGCTTCGAGCTTTATAATGCGACTTAGTAGATGACGTTTACAATCAAACTAACCATAAAAGAATGAGAATTCCATGTGTATTTTAAACAACCACATGTGTGAACAATTTACATGACATGCACACAGATACACACCCAAATTACACAAGCCAAGGGTGTTTAAAATGTTTTAATCTATGAAGAAGAGATCCATAATGCTGAAGAAGTTACAGAGAAACCATGACGAAGAGTATCATGGAGGAAATGTGAATGATTAAAACTAATGCAATGTGGAGGTTTGTTTACACAGCAGACAGCCATTACAGAATTATCAAAGTTTATTAAAGAACATTAAAGCATTATGTCTAACTGGTGTGACAGTGTTTCTACACAATACCATACTGCTGAGTGTAAGTTTTCTAATTAAAAGGGATAGTTTAACAAACAAAAATGTTGGGAACTTTACAGCTAAAGAGAGACAGAGACAGACACCTTGCTGCAACGCGCACCCGAGGGTGGGTTAAGAGTAAAGTGAGTGTTAGACTTTTGGCTTTATTACACTTCTTCTTTCCCTTTCGGCTTGTCCCGTTAGGGGTCACCACACCATGCCATCTCATTTGTTTGGCACAATTTTACATCAGATCCCCTTCCTTAGATTGCCCCACATACTCCCTGTCTAGGCAGCTCATGACTGACAATGTTGTGCACACTCATGGTGTCACATCAAAAATAAGGGTATCATATCACACCAAACAGAATACCATAACTAGCAAATGATAAAACAAAAGAATGACTGAAGAAATATTTGACACAAAGCATGCACTTTATTGCTAGTTACATGCTCCCAGGATACTTTGTGGCACTCCCAGCATGGTTTGGACTACCAAGGGCCCCCTTCTACTCTACAAATGGCACATTTTGTGTCTTTTTTTTTTAATATTGCGTGACTAGTCTGTGTGTGTACATGTGTGAAAAATATGAAAGCCAGAGACTGGAATGACTTCAGTGCCATTCAATCTCACAAACACCGCACTGAAATGCACACACCATCACAAGTGCTTAAGAAGAAAACACTCGGGAGGAGAACAAAGAGCCTCCTTGAAGAGCAGACATGAATAATTCACTTCATCAGATAAGAGTTACAAAAGGAAATGAGACATACAGGCAAGATTGAGAGAGAGAAAGAGGTGATGCAGCTTGGGTCATACAAAATACGAGTCAGACAGATGGACAAACAAGGACAGTCATTAGATTGTCTTAGCGTTAATGTTTGACTGAGCCATTTACATTAGAGTTTCCTAGAGAGATTAATGAATGCCGGAGTGCCTCACACCTTAATCATACCTGCAGTGAAAGTGAATCAGAATTATCTCAATCGAAATGACAAAGCACAGTTTACTGGTCCAGCTGTAATTTTGTCCTAACTCCAACCTCATCAAATACATTTAGGTTGAACATGAACATAGTTTTTGAGTGTCCTCTGAAACCACAAATCCGCTTTGTGAAGGAACTGACAAAAATTCCACCAATCATAGTCCAAATTCTTGCAGTCATTCCTAAAAAGAAGAGAAAAATATTTCCTTGCTTTTAAAAAAAATAAAAACACTTCCTATTTTCCTCCAGGGTAGACCAGTGACTTGTAACAAAACCATCTTTGATATTCCATGCTGAAAGAAACAAAGTAAATAAATACTGCTGTGATTATTTCCTGGTTAAATTCTAGCAGTATTCTAGACTCACAGAAAAGAAAGACATGTTGGGGAAAAAAATGAATGAAAAGTAAAAAGTCATTTGAAAGCCAGTGATTAACATCACATTGGTTATTGTTATCTCTCTTTTGTACCTCAATGGTGAACTCCACAGCTGGTATGAAGTCATTCGGAAAGCCAAGTGGATCATTAGCATAGAAAATTGTTTTTTTAATGGTGTAAAGCAACCTTTCTGAATAAATGACATCCTGTCACATTCATACGGTCCTTTCTATAATGGTGAAAACCAAACTGTCACTCTATGCGAGGTAAAGCATAATGACCGTAAAGCATATGTAGCCATATAATTACATGTACAATGGCAGCGATGAACAAAAATTACATAAGACATCATTCTTGTCAGCAAGCTAAATGCAGACAAAATTTTTAGGAAGTGGAAAGATTTTGAACAGGTTTAATATATATTTACATATATATATATATATATATATATATATATATATTTTTTTTTTTTAGATGCTCTGATTTTAGCCTTCTATGGTGTCCTTTGTCCTCTATAAAAGCAAAAAAAGGACATAAATATATTTTTGTTTTTAAACAGTAGTATACTGATCCATTTACCTTACTGCTTATCCTCACCAGACGCGGGTGTGCTGGGAGATAGTTCAGCTGATTCTGGACGAGAGGCAGGTTACACCTTGAACTGGTCACCATCCGATCACAGGGCACTTATAGACAAACTCATTCACACTCACACGTACACTTATAGGCAATTTAGAATCTTCAATCAACCTACTAAGCATGATTCTGGAATGTAGGAGAAAACGGGAATACATGGAGAAAGCCCACACAGACAGGGAGATGACATGCAAAGTTCACACAGGTGGGGATTGTCATGGTTCTGCCGATCTAGCCCGCACTGATTAGGAGGCGCACACCTGCGCCTCATGCTGCTGATTGACTGGTGAATATAGGACCCTGGGGACGACTGGTCATCGCCAGATCTTTGCGTTCTTTTCCGTTGCGGCTCATGCCCCGTTCCTGCACTCCCACATCTCTGATCGTGAACCCGTGTGTACCGACCGCCACCTGTTCTCAGACCGACCCCGTAAGCCTGACTTCTTTGACACTGCAGCCTTCTTTGATCGATCTCCCGTGTACCGACTCCTGCCTGCCCGCGGACCTGGTCTCTACGCCCGACGTCCTGACTACCGCTGCTGCACCTGACTGTCTGCCTGATCCCCGACCTTGGAACAATACACTTTTTTCCCGAATTACCTCTGCGTCTACCGAGTCCTGCATTTGGGTCCTCCCACTGTATCGATGGGTCGTGACAGCGATAAGATTTGAACTCCAGTGCTCAGGCAGATATGCTTACAAGTCATTCACCATTCCCACCACAGTAGTATATATACTAAATGAACCAAAGTAAATTGTTAAATATATATTTTCAACCTCTGGTAAAAGGATCAACAGTCAATAATTAAACTACAAACAACAATCAGCCCCCTACTTGACCAATTTTCAACCCTCCCACTTTATAATTTACTATTGACTAATTGCTGGATCCTATCCTATTCCAGATAACTTCGGGCAGGAGGCAGGATACACGCTGAACTGGTTGCCAGCCAATCGGAGGGCATATAGAGAAAACAGACGCACTCACAATCACACCTAAGAGAAATTTGGAGTCTCCAATTAATGCATGTTTTTGGGATGTGAGAGGAAACTAGAGTGCCCGGAGAATACCCAAGCATGCACGGGGAGAACATGGGGGAACACGGGGAAACTCCAGACAGTTGGGGCTGGGATTTCAACCCGAGTTCTCAGAATTGTGAGACCAATGTTCGAACAAGTTGGATCACCGTCCCGCCTGCTGGATATCAGAGTCCACGATCTCCCTCGTTTGACAAGAATGACAGACTCAGTTCATATTATCATTTAATTTTTACATTACCAATTATTTTGGAAAATGATCCAAATCATTCTTAAATATTTTGCAAAATGGATACATTACTAACGTGTAACAGTTTTAATCAAATTACATGGCTTCTTTCCACAAATCTGTGCATGATTTTTTTTAACCACATGCAGGCTAGCCTAAACATGTTTTTCAGTCAAAGTCTGTTTTATCTGCTGTCTGTATGATTAATGGTCTACATCGTGGCTGTTCATGATGCATTCAAGGACATTTTAATAAGCAATTGATGTGTTCTAGTGTCTGTAATGGTGTGGGGGTGGATAGAGAGGGCACGTTAGGAAAGTGAGGGGGGCTAAGTACCTCTCCCCCTTACTTTTAGGGCAAACGGGGGTGTCATGGCTGCTTGTAACATTGTGTTACTGTAGCCTAAGACAGTGATTCCAAAACACTGTCCCGGGGTACATAGTGTGCCGTGGGAAGTTATCCAATTTTATGTAATTGCTAATAAAAACATTAATTATAAGAAATAATGTATATTTATTCATCTATTTATGCCAGTGAGGCTCCAATGACAGACAGAACAAAAAAATCCTCTTCTATTAGATGGCAGAAAGTACATGCAGTAATTAATCGATCCATTTTTGGTGACACTTTTGTTGGTATGCCGTGAGATTTTTCAATTGTAAAATATGTGCATTGTCTCTATAAAGGTTGAAAATCACTGGCCTCAGGAATAACCTCAAATAATACATGACACCTGAACTTACAGTAAATTTAGCTCAAAACTGTTACAGGATATTTGAGTGCAGTGTAGTTTACCTGATGTATTTGTACATTTCCATTGTAAAATGTCCAATAATGTTCACCAAAACAATAACCTTCCTCCCAACTCTGGTCACAGGGCAATGTTCTTGAGTGTAATCAATAAATTATAGGTAAAGAAACATAAAGCTCAATAACATAAATTAATTTGAATAATGATGAAAACAGGATTCAAATACAAATTTCTTTGCAAATTAGACTTTAGACATAAATTCAAACATACGGCAGCTTCAATGGAAGTCCAGAAAAACTTTTATTGCCCGAGGCATTGTAGCAGTGGGACAGTCAAAATGCTTCTCAAACTTGCACTAAACTGGAGTGGGTGAGAGAAAAACAGCTTGGCGGGTGGTAGTTTTACAGTGCTGCTCCAATGACGATTAGCGAGCCATGGGCTGGGGAATAGTATTCCTAAAATAAATAAAAATACTAATCCTAGCAAGTTTCTTTCGGCTTGTCCCTTTCGGGGTCGCCACAGCGTGTCATCTCAAATGAACGCATATATATGTTTGGCACAATTTTTACGCCAGATGCCCTTCCTGACGCAACCCTTCTCAGGGAATGGAGGCCCCAGTGGGATACGAACCCACAACCGCTGGTTTACCAAACCAGTGCTCTAAACCACTGAGCTACAGGGCCCCCCTTAAAGTAAGTTTCTTTCGGCTTGTCCCTTTCGGGGTCGCCACAGTGTGTGTCATCTCAGATGAACGCACATATGTTTGGCACATTTTTTACGCCGGATGCCCTTCCTGATGCAACCCTTCTCAGGGAGTGGAGGCCCCAGTGGGATACGAACCCACAACCCCTGGTTTATCAAACCAGTGCTCTAACCACTGAGCTACAGGGCCTCTCCAAATAAAAATACTAATCCTAAACTGTTAAATGCTTATTGCCTCATGTCTGTCCAAATGATACCTCAAACTAAATGGAAAAAAAACAAAGCGGAGTGTGACTTTTGGGACACCCTGTAAAATTGAAAAACAACACAATATTTATAAACATTCATATTTTTCACTGGTTGATTAAAGAAAGACTTTTCATTTGCAGTGCAGATCCATGGTCACCCACACAAAAATCAGAGTACTTTCCACAGAGCGCCTATAGAAGGACGTCAACTGGTCTTTGGTGAAGGCTTTGTATTTTTCTGCCTGCTGAATCAACATGCTGGTGTAGGTTCTTCAGACTAGGTCCTCATTGACGTGGAAATTGGAATTCTGGGACCCTGTCCACACAATACCCATTTTTGTGGAGAAACTGAAGGTCATCTATTATACCTGAATTATTTCTTATGTTTTGGTTGTGTTGAAGACCAGGTTATTATTTCTGAACCATGATTATTTTTTTCCAGACATTGTCGTGATAGAAAGTCCTAGATTCGAGCATATGTGAAATATGGGAAGCAAGTGGTTTAATTTACATACCACTTCATCTGGTTCATCTTTGTCATTGTTGAAGTCAATGAAAAGAAGCCTCGGATGATGAAAAGTAGATCCAGTAAAACAACAACTGTTGACCACAGAAAGATTAAGAGGTGTAAAAAAAACAAAACAAAAAAAAAAAACAGACAAACACATTTAGCGATTAGCGATCGGCAACAGCCTCTCGAGTACAGGAGTCATTAAAATGAACAAAAATACAGGTATAGAGTAGAAGATGCAGTACATAACAACCATTACATACAACCATTAATTACAATACTGTACGAACAGAAAAGGCTTGGGTGAAATTTTCCAAAAAGTAGAAGAGTCTTACAAAGCTTTATGAACAGATGGGATGAAGATTAACCTTTAACCAATGTGACAGAAAAACTAAAGATGTAAGAAAAAAATGTTTCCAGTTTTCTCCCACATCCCAAAAACATACAACATTAATTGGACACTCTAAATTGCTCCTAGGTGTGATTGTGAGTGCAGCTGTTTGTCTTGAAGTGCCCTGCGATTGGCTGGCAACCAGTTCAGGGTGTGGCCTGCCTCATGCCTGTTGACAGCTGGGATAGGCTCCAGCACTCCCTCCGACCCTCGTGAGGATAAGTGGAAAAGAAAATGGATGGATGGATGGACTGGTCTGTCCATATATCTAAAGGCAAACAGTCATTTTCCCCCGTGGTACCGCGTTATCTTGAAATTGAAAATGTTTCCCCTCTGCATGCTTTAGAAAGATATAGATCATCGACTGCTATCTTCCATCAATGGTTTGACAATAGATTGCGCCGTAAATTACGGGAGATTATACCAATACATCATGATGAAATAAAATTATTTGATTATATGAATATTTAGTTTTGAAATTGAATGTCTATTGACCTCTTTAAAAATGTCTGTCTCAGTCTGTGCAGTGTTAATAAATTAGGATTATGGTATTGGGCAACAACTAAATACTGGGGTATAACAACTCGGTAAATTGTTTAAAGGTCTTGAGATTCCATCCCTAATCACACCCGCAACTTTATATCTGCAGGCATGACTGGTGGACCACACCCATAACTTTATATCTGCAGGCATGACTGACCACACTTGTACATTTTTCAAATGTGAGTGACTGCATAAATCCTGCCCTCAGAACTTTGCAGCCTGATTCTAATGCTCTACAGCTCCGCCACTGTCCTGCTCAGATAAAATTCATCCATCCATCCTTTTTTTAGCCATTTGTCTTCACAAGGGTCGCAGGAGTGCTCGAGCTTATCACAGCTGGCAACGGGCAGGAGGCAGGGAGACCCTGAACTGGTTGCCAGCCAATCACAGGGCAGATGAGGACAGACAACAGTTGCATTCACAATCACACCTCGGGGCAATTTAGAGTATCCAATTAATGTTGCATGTTTTTGGAATGTGAGAGGAAACCAGAGTGCCCAGAGAAAACTCACAGAGGCATGAGAAGAACATGCAAACTCCACACAGGCAGGGCGGGGATTGAATCCTGGTCCTCAGAACTGTGAGGCCCACACTTTACAGCTGCTCCACCCTGCCACCCTCCAATATGTTTACAAATATTCATGTATTCAAATATAAATAGGGGTCATGCCACTGGCTTCCTCATGGCTGTGAGTCATACACAAACAATAAAAAACAGCGACCAACCCCCCCCCCTTCTTTTTCAACTCCCTTACTCCATGTATTAAATGTCCTATTGAAGCTCTTCAAGTGATATGATGATGTTACCTTGCTAAACTAAAGAATGGAACACACACTGTTAATGTGAATGCACAACAAATGTGCTGGGTGGAGGAACCCAAAATGAAAATCACACCATTCTACTTTGTCATCCTTTTTCAAGGGTGAGTCAGGAAAAACGTTACCCCAAAAGCCAAACGCAAAACCACCATCAAACACACTCCACCATTGCCCCCGATGAGTCACATGATATCTATCAGGAGACTCACGCATCAATGTCCCTTCTGGAAATAGCTTTTCGAATGTCCGTTATTTCGGGTGAATAAGATCCAGAGGTACTTGAATATCTCCACTTCAGGCAAGATATCTTGGTTGATCTTGAGAGGGCTCACCATGACTTTTGTATTGAGGACCATGGTCTCAGAGTTGGAGGTGCTGATTGTTACACTTGGCTCTGAACCGCTCTAGCAAGAGTGGAAGATTGTAGCATGACGAAGCCAACAGATCCACATCATCTGCTAAAAGGGAAAGCATAACACTGAGGTCATCAAACTCAACTCCTCACTGCCTCAGCTGTACCCAGAAATGTTGCTCATTAAAGTAATGAACAGAATCAGTGACAAAGGGTAGCCTTGGCAGAGTTCTATTCTCACTGGAAATAAATATGACTTACTACCGACAATACAGTGAAGAAAATAAGTATTTGAACACCCTGCTATATTGCAAGTTCTCCCACTTAGAAATCACTGAGGGGTCTGAAATTTTCATTGTAGGTGCATGTCCTCTGTGAGAGAAATAATGTAAAAAAAAAAAGATTTTCTTCACTGTATGTGCCAAACTCTGACACCAGTTGTACAAGGCCTGGACAGCCAGTATCAGGGCGTATGGTACACCATATTTCCAGATCACCTTCTACAAGACCACTCGGTGGACACTGCTGAACGGTTGAGGAAACTCCCATGGACTCTCAAGGACCCTGTCAAGGGTGTAGAAATGGTCAATTGCTCCATACCTAGGATGAAAAACAGACTGCTCCTCCTCAAAGCAAGATTTGACTTCTAGATGGACCCTCCTGTCCAGATCCATGAATTGACCTTACCAGGAAGGCTGAAGAGTGTGATCCCCTTGTACTTGGAACACACCCTCTGGTCCCCTCTCTTATAAAGGCAGACCACCACCTGGATATGCCAATCCAGAGGCACTCTCCTGGATGTCCACATGATGTTGCAGAGACATGTCAACAAGAACAACCCCACAACATCCAGAGCGTTTTAGGAACTTGGTGTGGATGTTATCATATCTTTAAATCTACCACTTTAAAAAGAAGATGCAGCTAAACTGACTGGCTGTATATGTCAAAATCATGTTTTGTAGTGCAAAAACACATGGGACCATATTGGCTGTGGGTTTTTCATTAATAATATACCAAAAATCATCCATTTCATGACAGTTGACCTTTAAGAATGTGTGTATTTTGAATGCTGGGGTCTTGTTGGTTTTCTGAGAATCTACTGCACCTAGTGGTAACTTGTTCGACATGTAGCAATAAAAAATACACTAACATCATGGAATAATCTGGTTTGTCACATTGGCCTGCTATTATTTTGAAACTACTGTATATGCTGCATTGACTTCTTCAGACAAAAAAACCTCAACATTTGAACAGCATCTCTGCTGGGTGGACCCATTGTGTTCATTTTCAAAATTGATTTATATTTTTTTTTGTTTATGTCTTAATATAAATATTTTTATCAACAGAAGTCTCTGATACTTGGATTTTATCCTTTGCGTATTACCATTGTGCAGGATAAGGTATCCTCATTCAACATATCTAAGATCTGATTTTGCTGGATTACTGCCATTATTTCCTGCCATGCTGTTTAACTCAGTGGGGATTAAAAAATAAATAAATCAGTCAATGACAAAAGGTCCCTTGCAGGGGTTGCTGCGAGGGCCCTATAAATGGCAAAATGTAGGAAATGTCGAGCAGTGATATAGTGTGTATGCAATGGGAACAGGTGTGTAAATTACAGGGTCATTGCCACCATAATCATGCTTTAATGGCACAGTGGAAGTGATGGGAACCAAAAAATTCATCTCTCTCTCTTAAACTGAGTGCTTACACGTCCCTTCATCCCTCCTTATGACATTGCAGCTATAAATCAGTATGAAATCGATGATTTAAAAACTATGAACATTTGATGAGATTAATTGAAATTATTTGTTTTCATTTTGATTGTTATGTGTGTGAATGAGGACATGTTTCTTTGTCTGATGGCATTCATGACCGTAAAAGAGCAGATGAGGAAAGTGGTTGTGACATGTGACATGCTTAGTGTGCAGCAGCGAGACAATGGTGGAAGTGGAGTGCCCGCACACACGTAGCGCACCCACACGCATGAATGTACACACAAATACAGATACATGCTGAACAACCTGTCAACATTGCATTAGGAGCTTTTAGCAGTTCTCAGCAAATCCCCTTTCCTTCAGACTGTGAAAAGACAGCAAAGAAACAACACGACACACTTGGGAATCTTCCCTGATCCAACAATACTTTACTTTAAACCTCAATTTAGAATGCAGTACAACTATGTGGACAAAACCTTGCAAATCTACAGTATATTTCATCAATATTTCCTCGGTAGTTACTCATCCAGTGAGTCATACAGCCCTTAAGAGAGGAGACCAATCATAAAATGCAGTTCTAGGCATGAAATTTATTGTATAAATACATATAATAATGACGTACGGTGGAACAGCTCTAAACCGTTGACCTGATCATGAAGGGCCACATAACTGGTGTTGAATTGATGGCCCGAGGGACAAATCTGGTGTGCAGAATCTTGTTATAATACTATATATGGCCCACCAAACCAAATAAAGTGTTTGTATTTTAATGCGAGATTAATTTATTAATATATTTTGATGAACAAATCTGGAATAAAATTTGAATTTTTCTCCACTCCAAGTATTTGTCTAAGCATTTATTTCCACCAAATTCCATCCTAAAATAAAGTGGGCAAAAGATGAATAAAATATTTGCTTGCCACTATTTTCCATTACTTGTAGTTCAATTTGCTGTTAAAAACAAATCGAGTAGTGGTACACATGCCTGACTTTAGTGCAGACAGCATGGGATCGATTCCCGCTCAGTGATGGTGTTCATATCTGCCCTCCGAGTGATTGGGGAACAATTCAAGATGTAGTCCGCATTTCGCTCGAAGCTGGCTGGGTTAGGCTCCAGCTCTCCCGTGACCCTTGTGAGGATAAGCATCTTGATAATGGATGGATGGATGGTTTAGATAAATGTCACTCATGTTCCCAAAGTATACTCTATGCTCCAAAGACTTCTTCAGAGAGCAAACTTGTTGACATTTGAACATTATTTCTGCTGGTTGGAGGCCTTGTGTCGAATGAATTAATCATGATTATCAATCATAATCATAATAATGAGCATTTTAAAATATTATATGAGACTGGGTATTGCTCTCGAGTATTAACCCATCCACTGTCATTTATGTTCATCAAGTAAAATGCAGCAATGTACTGCCACCAATTAATATTGTTTTTCTTCAGGTAGGCATGAAAGAGGGTCTAGCAAAGCTTGTCTCTGAAAGCTTGGAAGCTTATAATTACCAACAGAACTCTGCAGCATCATTGAAGGGCTTTGAATTTGAGATCAGTGCAACTTTTAATTTGAAGATAAAGATTAGGGGATGAACCTTGGCCTGGTGACATCAATGATGAGGGAGAGAAATTCCAACACTTTAGAAGTTGGATAAGTTTCGTGAAATCACACTCACCCATCTTGTAATGTGGAATACTTAAAAAAAAGTTTTTTTTTTTTTTTAAACTACAAAAGCTGGAAAAAAAGACGGGTGGAAAAAGTGATAAGCGGCTTGGACAATGGATGGATGGATGTTTTATTCATGTTGAGTACTTAGAAGAAGATTAAACAAACTAACAAGAACGAAGAACAATAGACATTCAATAAATTGGGATCTATTTCTTATAAGTCACAGTTGTGCAAAGAAAAGAGTTTTCTAGCACTTAGAGCAGTTAGAGTAGGTCAACGCCCCACATTATGTGAAGCTTGTACAGTGTGTCCTTTCCCTTTTGTAGTTCACCGTTATAGACCAGTGCAATGACTATGGTACAAATGGTGCAGTTTAATAGGACAAATTGTGTGATAGTCTACATATTATCCATCCATCCATCCATCCATCCATCCATCCATCCATCCATCCATCCATCATCCATCCATCCATCCATCCATCCATCCATCCATCCATCCATCCTTCCATCCATCCATCCATCATCCATCCATCCATCCATCCATTTTCTGAACCTCTTATCTTCACAAGGTTTGTGGGAGTGCTGATGCCTATCCCAGCTATGAACGGGCAGGAGGTGGGGTACCCCCGGAACTGGTTGCCAGCCAATCGCAGGGCAAATCGAGACAAATAACGGTCACACTAAAAATCCCACCTAGGGGCAATTTAGAATGTCCAGCTGATGCATGTTTTTGGGATGAGGAAGGAAACCGGAGTGCCTGGAGAAAACCCACGCAGGCACGGGGAGAATATGCAAACTCCACAGAGGCAGGGCCGGAATTTGAACCCTGGTCCTTAGAACGGGGAGGCCAACGCTTAACAGTTGCAACCGTGTGCGGGTGTGTCCCATCAATGGCTCAAGCCAAAAATAGTAGGTTTGCTGAACAAGAATTTAATAACTTAATTGCAAGAGGGAAAAACACGGTTTGATTGTTTGCTAGTTAAGGTTTGCATTAATCGGTAGCCCTTACCCGATGGAAGGAACGAGAAGAGCTGGTGGCCGGGATCCTGCCCTCTCTGGTCCTAGTTCAAGTGGCGTGCAAGTCTTCAAGGGTAGGTAGGGTGGTGCCGACAATACCTTTAGTGGTTTTGAAACATGTAGCCCTGGGAGGATAGGCAGCTATCAAATGCCAACTCGATGTGTCTAGAGTACTTTTCCAGGTCTTTTTTTCAAAGAAATGTGTGGATAACATTGTTCTTATCACAGATTGTGTGATATGCTAATGAATGATAAAAACTAAATACTGCTTTGGTGATCACAGATTGTTTCCAAAACTCATGTTGCAATTGTTTTGAAGTCATGCTTGATGCTTCTATGTTATAATGTTGGACGGCTATTTACTGTATTTTCCGGACGACATCACACACCGGTTAATAGGTTTGTTTGTTTGTTTGTTTGTTTGTTTTTCCCAGACAGGAGCCGTGCCGGACCATATGGATATACTGATACACTGATAAACGGATATACTATACACTACTCCACATACTGTATACCATATACACTGATACATTGTAAAAATTTGATATTCACACAGAAAGATTTGGTTTACGTTTATTTACATACCATTGCCAAACAGTCACTATAACACAGCAGTAAAATGGCTCAAATATACCACATAAGTAATTGGTTTTATTCATCCTCCTCCTGTTCATCCTGCCATTAAAGTATTGGAGTTGAACAGTCTCAGAAAGTCTCACATATCATTTCATTCTCAGTTACTCTCAATGTCATTTTCATGCTGAGTTACTGCCAAAATTGTGTTCTCACGTAGCAGTGTGATCTTTTAATCTGTTAGTAATAGTAGATTCTTACACTCTGCTTCACCTGTTTTAAAATCCACTAGAAGAGCTCCGCATGCAGCCACATTTTGTGAATGATTTTTAAATTAATTAATTTAAAAAGATATATTCTGTGTTTGTGAGTGTTGTGCA
The DNA here is from genome assembly GCF_019802595.1 of Syngnathoides biaculeatus. Classification (NCBI taxonomy): domain Eukaryota; kingdom Metazoa; phylum Chordata; class Actinopteri; order Syngnathiformes; family Syngnathidae; genus Syngnathoides; species Syngnathoides biaculeatus. Next base: position 5,475,946 of record NC_084654.1, on the reverse strand, counting down.
GCTCCTCCTTGCAGGGCAACAAAAACTAGCGCTGTCTTCTTCTATGGCCAATTGAGGTAGATTCTTCTTCTTCTTCTCCACATTAGAAGACTGCACATGCCCAAACCCGAGTGCATTGTCAGGAACAGCCATGTTTGAACCATTCCATTCAAACAAGTTTTTGTTGTACTTTTAAACTCATAGCTAGTGAAAAAAAAACATTTTAACTGTATCGGAAAACAGGCCGCTGGGTCCACGGCACACAAAAAAATATAGCAGCTCTTTGTCCTCGAAATTCGATACTTAACAGATCTTTCAGTACATACATAGACTCCATGTTTATGTTTAAGCAAGGCCAATAATTATTCTGGAATAAAAAAATAATAGTACAAATAAGGGGCCTATCCCTGCTGACTTGGGCAAGATACAAAGTTTGGACATATCACTAGCCAAATGCAAGGTTGGCACAGAGAGACAGACATCCATTTTATATCACATTCACCAGGTGCTGTAGTCTTCAACAAACCTACCATGAGGTTGTTTTACTGTGGCAAGAGGCTGGAGTGGCAGTACAGTGGGTTGATTGGTTAGAGGGTCTGCTTCACAGTTCTGAGGACCAGAGTTCAAATTCCAGCTCAACACGTGTGGAGTTTGTTATCCCCATGCCTGTGTGGGTTTTCTCCGGACACTCCAGTTTCCTCCCACATGTATTAGTATACAGAACATGTATTATTTGGAGACTTTAAAATGCCCTTAGGTATAATTGTGTGACTCTTGGTTGTCTCTATGTGTATTGCAATTGGGTGGCAACAAGTTCAGTGAGTACCCTGCCTCCTGCCTGAAGATAGCTTGGATAGGGTCCAACACTCCCTCGACCTTCGTTAGGATAAGGGGCTTGGACAATGGATGGATGAAAAAAACTGCGGTACTTGAAGAAAACTCAGAAGAGCACATGTCTAAACTCCACACTGAAAGGCCTTAGCAAACATAAAATCTGAATCCAAAACATGCTTGCCATGTAACAATAGTGTAAAGCACTAAATCACTTTGCCACAACTAAATACATTAGCAATTATAACAGTGTAAGCGTCATAAGATGCTGCATTTGATAAAACAAATTGTTTAAAGACTTAACAACCCTGTAAATGTTCACTAGGGAATTAGAAACCATTAGAGATGGGCGTTAAGAGGGTCATGTCCCGACAAACATATGGTGGATGTAGGTCCAGTGTAATACATTGTTCAGTAAAATATCATGATGTAATATTTGCAAAAGGACGAAAGAATAATTACTTGAGGACTGTTTCCCAACCTTTTCTGAGTCAAGATGCATAGTAGATCATTACATTAGACACTGTCACAAAAAGTAGCATTAAATGGTTGTTAACAGTATTTACAGACTTTACAGAATTAATCCATCATTATATGTCCTTAACATAGTTTAACAATGGTACATTATAGTTGACAAATCCATCCATCATTCCATCCGTTTTCTGAGACGCTTATCCTAACGAGGGTCGCTGGAGTCCTAGAGCCTATCCCACCCGTCATTGGGCAGGAGGCAGGGTACACCTTGAACTGGTTGCCAGCTAATCTCAGGGCACATCAAGACAGACAACAGTCGCAGTCACAATCACACCTAAAGGCAATTTAGAGTCTCCAATGAATGCCTATTTTTGGGTGTGGGAGGAAACCAGATTGGCCGGAGAAAACCCAATCAGGCATGGGGAGAACATGCAAACTCCACACCAGCGTGGCTGTGATTGATCCCGGGTCCTCAGAACTGTGAGGCCAACGGTCTACACCTGCCCCATCGTGCTGCCGTAGTTGACAAATCATTTTCAGATAAATTAAGTGACAGTGGTTAATTTTGTGCAGCACACCTGATGATCTCTCAAGGTGCACTAATGTGTCTCGACAGGTTAGTTGGCAAACATTGCTTTCGAGAATGTGACATACTGCTCTTTGTAATAGGTTATGTCAATGAGGGGTTAAAGGGTGGGGGGGGGGTCACGTGCAAGATCAGCAATGCTACCAGACTAGAGGGATGATATTTACTGCTTTGCACACAATCACTTACAAAGCTCCTTAGTATGGTAATAGTCACAATTGAGACAGCACAGACAGCCCCTACACAGCTGTGACATCCAGTTGACTTTTCCAAACCTTTGTGATGGAACACTTTGTACTGTTCAGAGAGGACACATACTGACTGTATGTTATCAAGTGTGTCATTGGCATTTCTGTTTGTCCACATTTTAGTCACACGTGAATGAAATTACTGCAGACTTTGGAAAGGCTACTACTGTACAGTAAGCTATGTGGTGTGTGAGCACATACAACCTGTATTCAATTTTTATATTAAATACTGTACATAAACACACAGTTTAAAGTAGCTGTTGAAAGCAATCACGTACCTGTCTGTGGTTGCTGAGTAAACATTGAGTGAATGAATCAATGGCCTGTCAAGAGAGGAACAGGGCAAAAAATATTTTACAGAAATTGTTACTGTGAGTTAATCCCACTCAACCAAACAATGTCAACACATTTTGAGTGTGTGTGTTTTTTTTCTTTTTTTTTTAAGAAAAACATTTAAATCCAGACAAAATGTATCAAACAAGATTCAAATGATTTTGGGAAAAGTAGTTTGACAGTTCAACTACTAATGTACTTTATTCATATTGCCACAAAGCAACAATATTTCAATGGGATTTTAACTTTAACATTTAAAACTGGTTGATTGCTTTGTGTGTTAGAGAATTCGATTAGAATGTATATAATGAGGCTGTAAAACGTCAATCTTGCCCAATCTTGGAATCACATCAATAATTACTATTCAATCAAATCAATTATATATTCATTTTTTTGTTTAAAATACATTAAGGAAGACAATCTAAAAATAATGGAAAAGTTATTCTAAAATTAAAACATATTGAAGCAGATCCCCCCAAAATATAAACTTAATTTTTTTGAAGAGAAAATATGAGTTGAGGCAGGAGAAGTGAAGTGCAATAATTTCTGTTGTTGAAATGTAAAAGCTGGTGATTAAAAAATATTGTCAGCCTACTTATTACCCCAGCCTGCACACACATTTTCTGCTTTCACATTCACTGTTCATTTTTCGTAATAACCTAACATTTATAATACAAATCAGTCGAGGGTTTAAAAAAAATCAAGTAGCACAAAATATGTCATAAAAAAACACATTTGAAATCCTCTTTCCTCCAAGTCAGAAGAAAGATGACTTGATGAACCTGTTACATACTGATGCACAGCACGATGAACCACTATATGGGGCAAAATTGTTGAAAATTGTTAATAGCGTGAACCATTGGTCAACATTGATGACAGTCCATTCATTATTTTTTAACATCCTCTTTTCATGCAATATGCATTGTAATAAACAATATCAGAAATAAATTGTTTTATTTTATTGAAGTCTAAAATAGAGGTAAATGAACCATGAATAAATATGAAAGACTTTATCTACTTCAATAACTGTTGAAAACTTACAAAACACTTTGACTTACAGTCTTGTAAAATAATTCTGTCAAACAAGTACATCATAAATGTAAATAAATCAAATTGCAACAATAATTCAAACAAATCTGGGCCTATTATCACTTCATGTCCAGATTTCCATGTTTCATGAAACGTATGTAAACATGTCAACTGGACTTCTTAAACACTGAATTATCTAGATATTCTGAAAATAAGTAAAACAAAACATATATACCGTATGTTAAAAAAAAAAACTACCTCTATGGATCTCAAGTCAGGAACATTCCAAGTGCTTTAGTAATAGAGATACACTGGTGATGCACGCACACGCAGCATTTCCTTTCTCTCTGTACACCTCAATGTTTTCTTGTCTTTTATTGAAGGGAAATGTGTGTGTCTGTCTCCGTCGCATACTCACACCCCATTATGGACCTACTACAAAGTGTTTCTCCTCGACATTCGCAGAAGGTTATTTTTGGACATAAATCCAGCAATCGTGTAAGTGCTACTCGACTGTGGTCTGCTCCAGAGGCGAGCGCAATCCTAACCCCCACTCCTGCAACCTCCTGATGTGCAAAACAGAAGAAAGCAGAAGAGAGGCAAACATGGAGGTTTCCGAGCTAGATTAGCAGCTAGTTTTCACCGGCCAGCTCTCCCTTCCATCAACCTGGCCATCAACTTACACTCGCTGGACAACAAAATTTACTATATCCGTTTACTCTGCACAGCTACAAAAAGTGTGAGTGAGTGAGTGAGTGAGTGAGTGAGTGAGTGAGTGAGTGAGTGAGTGAGTGCTGTGTCTTTAATTTTGTGGAAACATCGCTCAACAATAGTGTCCCAGACCGTGCCATTCAGCTACGTCGGACAGACTTAAGGAAGACTAGGGGTGGGAGATTTTGTAATTATATCAGCAATGCTTAATGCTGCAACGCTGAAGTTTGTAAACACTATTGGAGTTCATGTTCATGTTCATTGTCAAATGCTGGTCTTTTAGTTGCCTAGGGAAATATCTGGTGTTCTGCTGGCAGTTATTTACATCCTTTCCAGCTATTTACATCCTTTCCAGCTCAACTAATAACTGGAGTCAGGCACTGAACTCTACCGTCTCATCAATGAGCAGCAGACATCACATCCTGATGCCTTCCTATTAATGGCTAGGGATTTTTACTATGCCAACCCAAAAACCATTTTCCACAACTTCATAGACATTTTAAATTTCCCACAAGATGAGAAAACATCCTGGACAATGTTTACACAACTCACAAAGGAGCTTGAAAAGCCCCCACCCCCCCAACAATCTGGGACCTCATACCACACGACTGTTATGTCAAGCGGATGGATGATGTTACGGTCAGCAGAACCATCTCCATCAGGAACAATCAGTCCAGCGGCTCATGAACACCTAGAATGCTTCCTTCAGAGCTTAGGACAAGGTGAGCCTCAGGACAGCTGGAGCCAACCTGTCACATGACATTAATTAAAAAAGCTAAGAGGTAGTACTCCAGGAGGATTGCCGACCACTTTAGTGACGCAGGGACATGAGGAACCTGTGGCCACAGACTTGTGAAAACTCCTCTTCTCTCCTCTTCTCTCAGCTCAATGACTTTTTTGCTCACTTTGATGCAGACAACATCACCCACCCGAGCACAGAAAATACCCATGCCTCCGCTTCTGTTTCCGGACAGTGTCCGGAGAGCATTTAGAAGGACCAATGCAAGGATGGCCTCCGGACCAGATCAAATTTCTGGCTGCATCCTGAAAGACTATCCAGATGAGCTTGGAGATGTCCTCACAGTCATCTTCAACACCTCAGTGAGTCAACCCATCATTCCAACTTGCCTCAAAGCCAACACCATCATCCCAGTCCAAAAGAAGCCATCTCCCTCTTGCTACAATGTCTACTGCACAATTGCACTCAGTTCCATCAATATGAAGTGCTTCAAGCGGAAAGTTTTGTCGTACCTCCCCCTCATGGTGGATCCCTACCAGTTTGCCTATAGGTCCAACTGCTCGACAAATTATGCTATTTCCATTGCCCTCCATTCAGCCCTTATCCACCTGGAGACCAGAGACTCACATGTCAGAATGCTGTTCAACAACTTCAGCTCAGCATTCAACACCATTAACCCCTAGAAGTTCATCCTCAAACTAGATCGGCTGGTACTCCTGTGCAACTGGCTGTTCGACTTCCTGATGCGGAGATCCCAGGCAGTTTGGGTTGGCAGCGGCATGTCCAACACATCATGCTGAACACAGGGGCCTCCCATGGATGTGTGCTGAACCCCTTCCACATTACTCTGCTGACCCACGACTGTGCACCGACATCCAACTCCAACCTATTCATCAAGTTTCCAGATGACATGACTGTGGTGAGCTTTATCAACAACAACATCGGGACAAAGACTAGGTACCTTCCCGTGGTGTCCCGCAAGAGGCTCTCCTCCTGGGGAGCCTTGCGAAGCCGGGTCACTTCACTCTGACTCACGCCGTGGGAGGCAACCTTTTCCCTGTCACTTCGCTTCGATCACCTGTACCGCCTGCCAACGGGGGTGCCACAAGACCTGCTCTGGCCAGAACTGATATTCAACGGGACTTCAAGGCTTTGTTTGCAGTTTCTGCTCGGATCTCCCCCACTAGTCCCGGTGGCACATGCTGGTCATAGGGCCCCCTCTACCTCCATATCTATCACTCTGTCGTCTTTTGCTCCCGACATTCTCTCATCATCTTCTTCTACTTCTTCTTATCTTCGGAGGACTGAGGAGTCTGCCACATGCGAGTGTAGCGCTTCTGAACACAATCCTCAGGCGCCTCGAGTGACTCAACAACAACGATGAGACAAGCTACAGGAGTGAGGTGAGTCGCCTTGAACGTGGAAAAGACTAAGGTTATCACAGTGGACTTTAAGAGAGAGCTCACTCAGCATCCCCCACTAACTCTCAATGGTCCTGCAGTAGAGCAAGTGAGCAGTGCCAAATTCCTGGGGGTCCTGGGTGTTTACATCTCTGAATACCTGTCCTGGACGAATAACACAACAGCACTGGCTAAAAAGCCTCAAGAGTACCTATACGTACTGCAATAACTAAAAAGAGCGAGAGTCCCAACCCCTTTCATGATTTCCATTTATAGAGGAACAACTGAGAGCTTGCTGTACAGCAGCATCACCGTGTGGTATGCCGCTTGCATCACCTCTGGTTGCAAGATGCTGGAACACACTATGAAAGCCGCCTCACCCACAAGACCACCAGGATTTCAGGTGAACCCACTCATCCATCTCACAGCTTCTCCAAATTGCTTCCATCAGGAAGGAGACTGGAAAACCTTTGGGGCAAAACCATCAGGCCCAAAGACAGTTTTCTTCAACCACGCAGTCAGGATGTCAAAGTCCCTCTCTCTGTTTTGCCTCCATTATTATTATCCCTCCCTGGCACCCACCACCATTGACTTCTTCTGCTTTTTCTTTTCCTTTCGGCTTGTCCTGTTAGGGGTCGCCATAGTGTGTCATCTTTTTCCAGTTTAGCCTATCTCCTGCATCTTCTTCTCTAACCCCAACTGCCGTCATGTCTTCCCTCACAACATCCATCAACTTTCTCTTTGATCTTCTTCTCGCTCTTTTGCCTGGCAGCTCCATCCTCAGCACCCTTCTACCAATATACTCATTCTCTCGCCTCTGGACATGTCCAAACCATTAAAGTCTGCCCTCTCAAACCTTGTCTCTAAAACATCCAACTTTGGCTGTCTCTTTAATGAGCTAATTTCTAATCCTATCCATCCTGCTCACTCCTAAAGAAAACCTCAACATCTTCATTTCTGTCACTTCCAGTTCGGCTTCCTGTTGTCTCTTCAGCGCCACTGTCTCTAATCCGTACATTATGGCTGGCCTCACCACTGTTTTATAAACTTTGCCCTTCACCTTAGCAGAGAACCTTCTGTCACATAACACACCAGACACCTTCCACCAGCTGTTCCAACCTGGTTGTACCTCTTTCTTCACTTCTTTACCACACTCACCATTGCTGTCAAACTATACTCTCCCCTACCACTACTTTACAGTCAGGAACCTCCGTCAGATTACATCGTCTGCACAAAATGTAATCCACCTGCGTGCTTCTACCTCCGCTCTTGTAGGTCACTCTATGTTCCTGCCTCTTCTGGAAATAAATGTTCACTACAGCCATTTCTATCCTTTTTGAAAAGTCCAACACCATCTGTCCTTCGAAGTTCCTTTCCTGTATCACTCCTTCATCACCCCTGTTTCCTTGACCAACATATCCATTACAATCTGCATCATTCACAACTCTCTCTCCATCTGGGATGATCAGAACTACTTCATCTAGTTCCTTCCAGAATTTCTCTTTCATCTCGAGGTCACATCCTACCTGTGGGGCATAACCGCTAATCATATTATACATAACAGCCTCAATTTCAAATTTCAGCCTCATCACTCAATCCGATACTCTTTTCACCTCCGAGACATTCTTCGACTGCTGTTCCTTTAAAATAATCCCTACTCTATTTCTCATCCCATCTTCTCCATGGTACAATAATTGAAACGCTGCTCCTAAACATCTAGCCTTACTACCATTCCACCTGTTCTCTTGCACAATATATCAACCTTTCTCCCAATGATCATGTCAACCAATTCCTGAGATTTTTCTGTCATAGTCCCAACATTCAAAGTCCCTACACTCAGTTGTAGCCTCTGTGCATTAATTTTCTTCTTCTGCCGACGAATCCCGTTTCCTCCTCTTCTTTGTCTTCGACCCACAGTAGCTTAGTTTCCATCGACACCCTGCAGGTTAGCGGTGCGGAGGGTGGGCATTGTTGACCTGGGCCAGGATCGATCCAGTATGGGATTCTTTAGATGAATCCTCATATTTGTTTGGCACAATTTTTACGCCAGATGCCCTTCATGACACAACCCTTTGCATTTATCTGGGCTTGGGACTGGCCTACAGATTTCATTGGCTTGTGCCACCATAGGGCTGCATTTTTCACCGCCATTGACTATAGACCATAAATTAAGGTCATGCACAAACCGCACTTTAAACGTTGTATTCACTTTGCTCTTGCAGCAGTGTGTGCATTACCCAACTGGTTTAACAGCATAGTCCCTCTTTGCAATGTTAATTTCTTTAGTCAGCCGGTTTCTAGTGCGATTGTATAGGCTCCTGTCCCCACTATGATATGCAATCTCTATAGTCTGGCAGAGTTACCTAAGTCTGTCAGAATACCACGGCTTGTTGCTATTGATGTTATTCAGTGCAAATACAAATGTGACAGCGTACAGTATATGATGCATGTGATCACATAAAGTATAGCATTACTTACCACAGGGAGTCCTTGGGTTGAAATGGTCTAGATCTAAAACTTTTCTACTTTACGACGCCCGTGTTTCTTCCGCCATTTTGTCCCCAGCACCAAAGTGTTTCTGCTTAACTCATGAATATTGCTTCTCTGTGTTTGTGTGTTGGGAGTATACTTCCCTTTTTCGTCCACCTTTTTATATATTATGGCCACTGAAAGAAAAGCAATTAACACTGTATTCTGTTTATAGGAGTTGCATTAAATTCTATGTGCTTCCTATGGTTGCTGATGATTGAATGTTGTGGTTTTTATATGGTGGCTGCCTGTGCAATTTTGTTGTGTTTATATGCAATAATGAAATGAAAACTTGCAGTTCTTGTTAGCTAATCCAGATTGACCATTTTGGTTACTTTGTCTATAGTATAAAACACAATGTATATATTTTGGACAGACCAGTTTATTTATATTTTATCCATTTATTTTTTAATTGTTTCATCTATTATAACAGCGTAGCTCTGAGAGGAAGACTAATTTCAAATATGTTGCAAGTCACGTATGTATAACATATTTGACAATAAACTTACTTGAACTTGTGATACTTTAGATAGCGTTACCTCGGTACACCGGTAGCAAATGCAACTCATCCTCATCCTTACTCTATGAGACATCGTCTTTCCAAAATCCAAAATAGCTCCAGATAACCAATGGACTACACTTCTCAGATACCAAAGTGTCCTCAGTTGTCCTCTCTCTGTTCTGCTGAGCCCATTTTTCAAAGATATTATAGCACAAACCTTTGTGTTTTTTTGTTGTTTCGTTGAAGCAATGGCATGTTGTTGATATTTTTTTTTAATTCCTGACATGAAATGGCTTTGTGATTGGATTAGCAGTTGTTCGGATTTGATTGAATGAGTGGATGACAGGAAAAAGAAGGGGGAAGAACAAATTGTGTGTGTGTGTGTGGTGTGTGTGTGTGTGGTGTGTGTGTGTGTGAGAGGGTGATGTGAGAAAAGATAGTGACAAGATTAGTTTGTTCTTTCAACATGGTTACGGCCCTTTTCTTTTTAATCACAGCCTTTCCAATTTGAAAATTGCATCCTGCTACATTGCGATGTCAGTTTGAATTCAATTACAGTGTTCCCCCATTCTCCATGGGGGTGATGTTCCCTACATAACCACAAACAAGATGTCACGTCATTAGCCAAGCCGCTTATCCACACGAGGGTAGCGGAAAGCTGGAGCCTATCCCAGCTAGCTTCGGGCGAAAGGCGGACTACACCCTGAACTGGTCACCAGTCAGTCGCAGGGCAGATATCAACACCATCACTGAGTGGGAATTGATAACACGCCGCCCACACCAAAGGCAGGCGTGTGTACCACTAAACCGTCAGTGACTCCTTCCACGAACAATGGAAATCCACAAATAATGGATGCACTAATAATATACCTTTATGAGATGTACCCTATGTTGGCAACCATAAGATGCACTTAAAAGCCTTAAGATTTTTCCAAAATGAACAGCATAGCTATGTGCACAATTGTTGGTTGACTTTTCCAATGAAGTGCATTTGAACTCACTGGTTACACAGGTAGCATGTATTCCAGCACATATTTTAGTGCGTATGTAAGATACCATATGATGATGCTCACAAGGCAGAGAGGAGTAATTGCTTTTTACATCTGTACGCAGAAGAAGCTTACATTGCACTACCTCCTTAGGGCCGCGAAGCATCCTGGCAGAATGTAAAGAGCTTTTAAAGTGCACGTTTTGTGTCAATTATTTCTAGAGTCATTATTTTATCTGTAATATGATATGCTAGTTATGCTATTCTGTTTGCTCTGGTGTGATCATTTTAGTTTCGATATGACACTGTGAGTATGTACAACATCGACAGTAATGGCCTGCCTACATACGCACTGTGTGGAGCAATGTAAACAATTTCTGCTTCCAGATGCAAAAATGCAATTGTTCCTCGCTGCGTCATGACCATCTTCATATAGTAGATTATGTACCTGCTAAAACATGTTCTAACATAAAATTTAAGACCACTGCAATTGTGAAAATACGGTAAATAAAAAAATAAAACTTGGAAAGAAAAATCTGAATAGTGGGGCCACAAACAGCTACGGGTAAGCGCACACTGTGATCGTTTCAGGAAGGGTGGTTGTGGTATCAGAGAGGTGCGTCCTCCTCCTGGGGCCTGTCTCTGCACTTTGTTGGGGTTGGGGGATGAACCTAAATCCCTTGCCATGGGTGGTGGTCTCTCAGGAGGGTCCCCTTGGATGTGTGCCATGTGCCCACATAACCCGCTCAGGTGTATTGGGCTAGCAACCTCTGATTCATGAGCATGTCTCCGTAGACACACGCAATTCAATTAACTGGTGGAGGGCCACTCTCTAATTGCTATACAAAGCCCTTTTTATTACTTTATCTTCCTTTACTCTCCTCTCACACTCACTCAAATTCTTTATAGGGGTGACACTGTCTGCTGTATATGCTTGTCCTCTGTGCTCTCCTGCACTGTCCTATCCTGTTCTTCGCCCACAGGTTGTAGCACTCACTTGCCAGTTCAAATATACTGTATATTTGCTTAACTCCATTTAATATGACTTTGAATGTAATTGATTAATTATGATAACATTCATAACATGGTTTGTGCACTCGGATCACCATGTTATCTCGGTTGTTTATTTTGACTTAATATTTTTATTTTCAAATAATAGTGGGAAAAAATAATATGATCTTAGTCTCATTTTTGTATATCACATGACAAACCCATTCGAATGAGGTGTGAAGACATTTTATCTCCACTACAGTTTCCCTTCACTTACTTTGTTAATAGTTGTATGATTGACTCTGTTGATTGTGTTAACAGAACTAGATACACAAGTTAAATATATGCTACTGTTTATTCCAAACAGTATCAACAATTGTGGCAATGGTTGCCCCTTTTTATGGCTTAATCACCTGCCCCAAAAAGTTCTGTACATGTCTGTATACCGACAAGAAAAGGTATACAGATCCGACATGCTGGATGACTAAAAAGCTGAGCAGGACATGCTTCAAACAATAGATAACATTGTTGGTCTAAGTTTCAAGAACAGGAGGAATTTGAACTTTAATTTAGTTTCACTTTGTCTTAAAAAGTTTAACCATGCTAAAATGTGTCTCAAACGAGAGAGGAGAGCTCCAGTTTGAAGGCATCGGCCTGCCTTGTGAAAACATCTGTCAACATGGGAAAAAAAATGCTCCACATATGTGCTTATGACAGTTTTTTCAGCTTTCTGGTATACCTATTGGTATACCTATTTTTTTTTCTTTGAGGTGGAAAAACTCATCAGCTTAGCAAACCTGTGAAATTTATTCAGCTTGACATACAAAATCACCAAAATGCAGCTGAATGGATTTAACAGTCTGGAACAAATAACAGTATTATGTTTAGTGGATTTACCTTTATCCATGTTGAGGCCACCTGTTTCATGAAATAAAAGTTGGCATTAATCTCAAAATACATATGAGTTAGCATGAAATATACTGCACATAATTAGAAATGGAATTTTTCCAAAGGAGAATACTTTGGTGTTGACTCAAGAGGAAAGTGTCACTGGAAATACTAAACAGATTTCTGATTTTTGTTCAGATTTACTGCCTGGCATTGCTGTTTTGGAGGTTTTCACCGTATGTCATCATGATTGAAACAAAAAGTAATCTGCACTCGCATCAGGACAAGAGTTTTGCTGGCTGTTTATATATGGCCATTACCATGATGACAGTAAACCCATTAGCTAATCCAAAAGGTAGGTAAATGGGTTTGGATGTAATGGTCATGTACTCCAAGAACCATAGTTGTCCACGGTATTTGCATTTTGCAACTCAAATAGTGCGTCTATCCATTTCCGAGTATGCTTATCCTCACAAGGGTTGAGGGAGTGCCGGAGCCTATCATAGCTAACCTCAGGCGTGCAGCAACCTACACCCTGAACTGGTCGCCACTCAGTCACAAAGCACACACTCTAATAGTCATATATGCATAATCCCCCTCATGTTCTCTTCCCAGAGTTGCTATTCCTGTCCTGGCAGCCAAACATGTTAGCCAAGTCCCATATGGTTGTTTTTAGCCAAGTCTCTTGATATTCATAATGCAGCAGTTAGGAGAAACCCTTGTTCATTGAAATCTGTAGCCTTAATTTGCCATACTTAATTGTTATGGCTGTGATTGGCTGGCAACCAGTTCAGGGTGTACCCTGCTCCCTACCCCATGACAGCTGAAATGGGCTCCAGCACTCCCGCGATCCTCTTGAGGGTAAGCAGCTCAGAAAATTAACAGATTTATTTATAATGGAGCTCGCGTTGGAGAGGAAGTCGCTGGAAAGAAGCGCTTTGAGTCACAGTTACTTCAGCCGTGCTAGCATGCTAGCTTCTCATCTTTCCACTTCCTCTTGAGTTTAGCGCTGGGGAGAACAATCACAGAGAGGCTTTCTATTCCATGATGCTGTAGAAGTTGTGGTAGTCTGATGAAATCATCATTTCACAGCATGAACCCAAACTTCTCTCAAAAGGTAACTGAGTTACTCAGTGAGTTACTCCACTGTAAAAGTAACTAGTTTCCAGCATATGTAACTATTGCATTACACCCCCCCCTCCACACACAAACACACACACACACACACACCACACACACACACACACACACACACACACACAGATGTACATAAAAAATATAGTTGTTATCCTAGACGATGGATTTGACTTATTTGCTGATGATGTAATTTCTTCCACTGTGGGTCCACCAAGAGAATTATCTGTGCTGTTGTGCATTATTTAGATACAGCCACATTTATTCACTGGGGGAAAAAAAATGTTTTGTTCCCACTTTAAATTATATATATGAATGCTAATACCACTAAAAAAATGTTGCGAGTTGCTTCTTGTAAATTCTTATCAACACTTGTTTGTAAAGTCTTGTAAGTAGGAATGGTAAAGGAGGATTAATGTTTTTTTTAAATATATCCTAATAAACAAAATAAAAACATGAAGCTAACTGTGAAATTGTGTCAAGATTTTCATGTAAAATAAAAACTATTTGTTCCAGAAAAATCACATCTCTTATTCTTGTCATCAAAATTGAAAGATCCAAAAAAGTCTAATGAAGATTTCACTGTGATCTTTTTTTAATGAAAGATAAACTAAGAATGCACGTCTTCACTTCCATCAACTTAGTTGTAATAGAGCAAAAAGGCGATTCCGAAACATGAATATATTAAGTATCATGAGTGCACTACGACGACCAATTTACAAAACTGAGGACCAGAGGTGTGGTTTGCTCTGTATGCCTTTTACATACACTTTTTGCATAAAAATTCAGGCTTATTTGGAAGAAGAGCACATTATGGTTCACTACTGTGAAGTTCCAACATTGAGCAGCTTTAAAACTAATTGCAAATAAGCCCCGTGGCTGCTGAATGAACACATGTACTGTACATAAAGAATAATGATATCTCTGTGGGAAGCAGAGTAAACACCAGCTGCAGCCACATTCAAAAGAAAAAAAAGCCACAACGAAATGTTAAAGGAGCACAAATGTTCAAACACAAAACAAACAACAGTGTTGATTAAAATTATTGTGAAATTATAGGTGCTCGATTGATTCACTGGAAAAATTGCCCACATTGCAGAATTCGCTTCACTTCTGTTTTATGTGAGTTACAGCTGATTTTGTTGCTTTAAAATATTAAGAGAATAAAAAAAACACTTAATATAATTCATTGAAATATATTTTTACCATTTATTAAGCGAGCATGGAGTACAAAGCCTGGGCGAGTGCCCTGAACCCACTTATTAAATTGGACCCTCTGTTGGAAGAATCCCAACCATTTTTCACTTAGACACAACTTTCAGCCACTAAAACATGTTTTACACTCTGATCCACTTGTGTTACATGATGGTAAATAGAGGTAGCATAAGTGAAATTCCTTTGACGCATCAGTGTCTCAACACAGTAACTCAAAACTGATCACACTTGTGGCTAAAGATCTGAAGAGACCAAAACAGTATAAGAAAGTTCAGTAAGCACTGGTTGTTGAGCTTTCATTATGTATAGAGACAATCAGAGAAACAGAGCGAAAGTAAGAGTAGGAGGTAGTCAAGGACACAGAGGAGAGTAAGTATGAGACAAAGAACAATTATGTATTCCAGCTGAAATGGACAACCTTCGAAGATCATGTTCTTGGCCATGGGTTGACAATCAAGGATACAGGAATTAACCAAGTGCAGCTTTTCCCAAGTATAGTCACTGTATCTACCATGGTCTGGAGATTCAGAAATGAGGTACAATATTTGCTTTTTTCATCCTGTACATAGTTACAGTGTGACTCGATACAGTGTTTTACAAAAAAGGTGTTTCAATTTTCCATAATATTTTTTGACCTAGTGCTTTTATAAATGTATTTATTTATTTATTTATTACAAGTGCCAAACAGTATTTTTGTTTTGCAAAAGGCATTCCTATTTGAACAATAGAGATGATCTCCACAGCTTTAAAATCAGATCATTGGGTTTTCCTTTTCTTCTATGTTGTATAATGACTGATAGGTCTTTTTAATTTTGTTTGACTCTGTGTCTAATTCGACAACAATGTTTGGTTTTGAGCGCTGAATCTAATGTTTTGCAAGTTTATCTTATCCTCTCATGGGTCGTGGGAGTGCTGGAGCCTATCCCAGCTGTCATTGGGGAGGAGGAGGGATACACCCTAAACTGGTTTACAGCCAATCGCAGGGCATATGGAGACAGACAACAGTCAAACTCACAATCACACGTAGGAGGAATTTAGTCTCAAATTAATGCATGCTTTTTGGGATGCGAGAGGAAACCATATACTGTATTACACAATAAAACAATTATGTAACAAGTCCAGTAACCCCTGCGGCGGTAGCCCCGGTATTTAGGGCGGTTGACAATGATCTACAGTCCCCTAGCCAATCTGGATGCCGAACATGATGCTTTTTCCCTTAGCGAATCAGCATACAGAACACAATCCACATTCATACGCTGTAAAAAAAAAAGGCTGCTACACTGTAAAAACTAAACAGACACACACAAATCTGGCCTCATAAAGGGAACCACATTTTAGCAACGGAACACTGTATATATGTGCATTGGATTTCACCCAACTTCTCTACATTAGTTTTGTGAACTTGGAGAAGGTGTTTAACTGTGTACTGTGGCGGTTCTTCGGGAGTATGGGGTACCAAACCCCCTGATGTGGAGAGTGACATGAGTTTGGTCTTCATTGCCAGCAGTATCTCCAACTTGTTTCAGTTGAGGGTCAAACTTTGTCACCGATTCTGTTCAAAAATTTTATGGACTGATTTTCTAGGGGCAAGCACATCATAGAGGAAGTCCCGTTTGGTGGGCTCAGTATTGCATCATTGCTTTTTGCAGATTAGGTGGTCCTGTTGGCTTCAACATGCCATGAGCTCTAACTGTCACTGTTTGGTTTGCATCCGTGTATGAAGCAGCTGGGATGAGAATCAGCACCTACAAATGTAAGACCATGATCCTCAGGGTGGTGTTGCTTCTCCAGGTCGGGATGAAATCCTGCCCCAAGGGGAGGAGATGATATATTGACAGGTAGCTCAACGCACCATCTACAGTGATCTGGGCTTTGCATTGGTCTGTTGTGGTAAAGAAGGAGCTAAACCAAAAGGCGCAGCTCTCAATTTCTCAGTCTTTCCTACCCTTACCTAAAGGTCACGAGCTTTGGGTCATGACTGAAAAAACAAGATCCAGGATACAAGCAGCTGAAAAGAATTTCCACCGCAGGGTGTCTAGGCTCTACCTTAGAAATAGGTTGAGAAGCTCGGTCATCCAGGTGGAGCTCAGAGTAGATTCACTACTCCTCCACATTGAGAGGAGCAACGGGAGGTGGCTGGGTCATCTGTTTTGGATCCCCCCCAATGATGAGGTGTTCTGGACAAGTTCCCTTGGGAAGAGATCCCGGGGATGGTCCAGGACATAATGGAGAGACTACATCTCTCGGGTGGACTGGGAACACCTCGGGACACCCCAGGAAGTGCTGGAGGAAGTGGCTGGGGAAAGGGAAGTCTGCGCGCCCATGCTGAATCTGCTGCCCCCGTAGCCTGACCTCGAATAAACGGGGGAAAAGGAAGAATGAATAAAAAGATACAAAGATATAAGAGGGGCGTTCATTAAAGATTTCCCCTGACCTACTTTTGGTTAAGGTAGGAAGTTGAAATTGTACACGGAAATTACCCTACACCTCTATCGGTCACATGGTAATTTGCAGCTCTGATACATAATTCATTTCTCATTTTCATGTGCTGAAATAAAGTAAGGCAGCGTGATGGAGCAATTTGAGTACAGAGCAGTCATCAGGTTCCTGTATTTGAAAGGTCGCACTCCAACGGAGGCATTTGATGAGAACAAAGAAGTTTATGGGGAGGATGCCCCATCATATGACATTGTCAAACACTGGCATCGTCCATCCATGAAGTCATGTTTAAAAGGAAAGCGATTCAAAAACGATGAAAGCCTCATTTCTGATGTCAAGGCATGGCTTCAGGCACAACCTGCTGAGTTCTACAGAAGAGGTCTCCAAAACTGCATAAAGTGATAGGAGAAGTGTGTCTCCCTTGCAAGAGCCTTTGTAGAGAAAGATGAATATTTGTGCCAAGATTCAAATCTCTCGGCTCATTGGAAGTAGGTCAGGGGAAATCTTTAATGAACGCCCCTCATATGACCCCACTTATCTGTCCTTTTCTCTCTTCTGTTAAGGATCACTGCTGGTCTAGGACATAAACAGGAAGATGAATGGGGCGTGGTCATGTCACTGCCTTGGGCTCAGCTGTGCGTGGCTGCCACATGTTTGTTAATCATATCATGTATTTAAGCCACGTGTATAATTTCTTAGTTATCCGGGTCATTGCTTGTGAGTTTCGAGTCACAGAATTCATATGACTGATTTGCCTTGTTGCCACGTCCTAGTGTTCTTGTGCTACCATAATCTAGTTAAGTTTTGTTTTTGTTCATGTGCCATGTTTTTCGCCTCAAAGTATCTGGCCTCGTTTCATAATTTTTGGATCTTGCCTTTTTCCATGTGTTTTTGTGCTGTCCCCTGTTTAGACTGTTTACCTGTGCACTGACCTCTTCCTGTATTAAACGTCCCTCTAAACCACGTGCTCATGACAGAGGAAGGGTTGGTTGGACAAACAAGTGAGTATGAACATACTGTATGAACTACAAAATGAAATAATATGAGCTTGTTTAAAATATACTGAACAAAACACAGTGAAGCAAAATGTGTGTGCGTGCCAATGACACTTTGTGAGCCTTTGTGTGTGCGTGCAACTTCAGTCCAGAAATCTCAAGCATTTTGAATATACTAGGTTGGTTAAAGTGTTAGATACTGTACAGTATGTGTGATTTTATCATTTTTATCAATGGATATTTAAGTGGAATAATGCACAGCCATAAAAGACTGTCCTCCTCCTTATTATCTCATCTTCTGTGCTCATGCATGTGATTTAAAGGTGGTGGTATGCAGCTGGTACATTTTTCATCTCTGCATTATTTCAATTCTTACACACATCTTCCACTATCTGTGAAGACATTCTACTTTCCCTCTTACCTCATTGTCCCATCTCATCATGCCTCTGTAGATCTGTCTTTCTTGTTATGCAAAAAGACATTGTTTTCACTGTTGTTCAGTAAGTGTAGACAATATATAATCTTGTTGCACAGTAGGGCATGCAAGTGCCACAGTAGAAATTTAAGAAAAAAATGCAGAAATTTGAATAACTAAGGGAACCTTAACACTAACATCTCTCTAACTATAGTCAAAAATTTCCTTTGTCCTTAGTGCAACTCAAAGCATTACCCTCAGGCATTCATCTCAGACCAGTCTAATGGAAAAGGAATAAACGCTAAACTCCCAGTGTACACCTAAGCTTATAATACTAGTACAATAATACGATACAAGATGAGAGGCACAATGGTGAGCTGGAGAATCCTCATAGGTCTGATCAAGTGTGCTTTAGTGGAGAAACTGAGAAACACTGATCTGAGGATTGCAAAAGAATGTATTTACACTTAAGAGTGTCATCAAACAAACATTGTAAATAATGTTTCATGTAAGATAAAAGCCCGAGTAGAGTGAGTAGAAATTTGAACACACCAACTGAAGCTAAAAAAATAAGCTTCAAAAGTTTTGTAAAAATTAAGAAGCCAGGATGACATTATTCATCATTTTATTTTAGTTGGTCTGAGTATCTGTTTCTGGCATGTTTGTGTGGGTTTTCCTCTGGGCCTCCAGCAGCAAAAATACAGTATGTAAGGTTGGTGAATTGATGTCTTTGAATCGTACATAGGTGTGGATGTGCGTATCGATGGTTATCCATATGATTCCTGTGATGGACTTGTGACCTGTGTCAGGTGTTTCCCCCACAACCATCTAAAGTTCGCTGCTATAGTGTCCTGTAACATGCAAACCTAATGAGGAAAAGCGATATCAAAAATGGATGGATGGAGGAAGGATGGATGGATGGATGGATGGATGGATGGATGGATGGATGGATGGATGGATGGATGGATGGATTAAAGATAGAAGTATCACCTATGGGAGAGAGGTTGTCAGAGGAATTCAAACAAATGTGAGGTAACAAATGACTGTGTTCAAGATCTGAGTTTCCTCTGAAGATAGCATTTAAAACAGAAGCAAGATACCCTAATTTTATGATGAATTCCAGGGGAATTGACACTTCTTCAGCAACTTTGTTCCACTATTCACCATTTTTTAAACCAAGAGAGCAACATCTTGCAGCAGGAAAGACATTACAATATTGCTTGAATTGGTCTTGAGCCATTTGGAATCTTAAATACACAGAAACCAAATGCTAAAACATTTTTTTTTAAAAAAGAAGACTCTCCCCAAATTTCATATGTACAATAAACCCCCCAATGTGAAGTAGTATTATTATTACATATATGTCGGACATTAATTGAAAATAAAGTACATTTTTTTTAAATCCAAGCATAATCTGGATGTGTGCCAGCTTTCACAGCCAAACGCGGAAGAAACATCCTTGACTCCGCCCCTGGCGTCACCAGTACTTAGCATTACAGACCATTCATTCTAGCTAACCCAAGATGCCGACGTGTTGTGCAACAAAACTGTGAAAATGCACACAAATGTCTTCTTTTTTAACCTCCCATGGGGTTAACCTGACAGGATACAGCTATGGCTGTCACAGTTGGGGCTCGTTCATCAGCAGGGGAAATTTGCACTTATCTAATCATTACTGGTTATTAACTGGTGAGTTTGAGCCCCTCGTGCTAATACTGTATAAGCAACAACATACATTATGAGGGTGGCGCAGCTGTTCAGTCCCGGACTTCCGTGTGTGGAGTTTGCATGTTCTCCCCATGTTTGCATTTGTGTAAACTTGCCTCCTGCCCATTGACAGCTGGGCTCCTACTATCGTGGAGCTAAGAAAATGGATGGATGGATATATATGTGTAAGCACACAACAATTCCCGGTTACTATTTATGGCAATGGGCGCATGCAGACCAAGCTGATTCCACAACCCAAGCCCCCCCATCCCCCCGGTCGTTCGCGAGAGGCTGACTGCTTGAAAAGTACAATTTGGGAGAAAAAAAAGTCTTTCCACGCTTGCTGTATAATCCCTACATCGAAACCAAGTCCTCAGAAAAGCATCATAATAGGACTGTTATTGTTTGTAGCTAGTGCCATGCCCCCTCTCTAACACTCAAGTGCTGGATGTGTGTATTCTGGCTCAAGCGCACAGCCTTCAACATTGTACATCATGCTATTTCTATTTTGTTGGGTTGTAATTATTTTTCACAAAAATCAGCCACAAAATGCCAGATAGTGGACGTTTTCTGTTTGGTGAAATGTATGCGTGAGCAATTATGGGTCAGAACAGGAAGCGCTACAGGCGTGGCAAACGCTGATTGGCTGTCAGTTTTCCAGCCGGGCTCATTGGAATGTCTGAGCAAGAGAGGAATTTTGATAATACTTTTCCAATTTAGAGATGTTTCTTGGTGAAATCTGTGGATAACTCTGGCATTAAAAGAAACACTGAACCCTCATCTACTAACTTTTAATGTGTGCTCCCATTCCTATTAGTTTCGACAAAGTCTTCATTTAATCAGGGAGGAATTTATTACTGATTGATCATTTCCCTTCTGTCACGACCCATCGGAACGGAGGTAGGACCCAAATGCAGGAGGACACGAAAGATGCAAAGTAGTTCGGGGAAAAACGTTTATTATTAGAAGGTCGGGGATCGGGCAGGCAGTCAGGTGCAGCGGCGTTAGTTGGGACGTCGGGTGAAGAGAGCAGGTGAGCGGGCAGGCAGGAGTCAGTACACGGGAGATCGATCAAGGAAGGCAGAAGTTTCAAAGGAGTCAGGCTTACGGGGTCGGTCGGAGAACAGGCGGAGGTCAGAACACACGGGTTGACGATCAGGGATACGGGAGTACTCGAACGGGGCATGAAGCTCAACGATCTGGCGGAGAACCAGTTGTCATCGGCGTCCTATATATACAGGGGATAATCAGCCCGCATTAGGCGCAGATGTGTGCCTCCCAATCAGCGCGAGCGCGCGGGCACCCGCACAGCTCGGGCTGGAGCGGCAGGATCGTGACACCTTCAAAATAGTAATCCAATGAAACAGCATCCCCTGACGTTAATGGTCTTAATCTTCATTTCATTTTTTGCACTTTTAAACCATTCTGACACGTAAGTCTGAAAGAGAAATGCAAAAATGTCCACCATCCTTATCAGTGCCATCTAATCTTGGACTGTGCCATTCCGAAAAAATGCTTAGAGATTACATCGATAACACTTGAACAATATACAGGGAGGTGGAGCAGGAGCCATGTCATTAGTGTAGAGATACTGTAATTGAATATAAACACGTATTATGACATTTTGTTAGTGGACTGCAAATTATGCTATTCATGATGGATGGTGAATTTCACACACCGCCAAAGACTACAAAAGCCTTGAAATTCTATGAGGTGAGTGAACCCATATACAGTGCTGCGAAAAAGTAATGGCCCATTTGTCAACCTACAATCATTACTGAGTCAATTTTAAGGTTATTTATTTTTGCAGACATCATTTTGAAGTCTAGAACTATGGAATAAGTCACGTGGTTGCAGTGTTAAATAGGTCATTGAATTACAATAGGAAGAGATAATGGTATGATGAAGTTTCAATACTTTTTAATTTACCAGTACTCAAATTTAAGTGCAAGTACTAATACTTGGTCTGAAAAATATCACAACACAAAACTGTGAGAGGATTGATGATCAATTTATCCATCCATTTTCCTGTGCTTATCCAAGGTCGGGTCCTCAGGGTAGCAGCCTCAACAGGGAAGCCACTTCCTCCAACTATTCTGAGAGGATTCCAATGTATTCCCAGGCTAGCCAGGAGACATAATCTCTCCTGCATGTTCCGGGTTGTCCCTGGTCTCTGCTGGGATGTGCCCAGAACACTTCATCAGGGAGGCATCCAGGAGGCATCTTCGAGAGATGCCCAAGTCGCCTCCTCTGCTCAGCTCACAATGCACCTGACCCCTATCGCCCCTTCCACAGGTGGTGAGCCTATGGGGAGGCGGACCCACTTTACTCTTTCAGGTTGTGCCCAGGCGGGCCCCATGGGTGCAGGGCCGGCCACGAGGTGCTCACCTTTGAGCCCCACCTCCAGGCCTGTCTCCAAAAGCAGGCCCTGGTGACCCACATCCAAGCAAGGGAAAACATCTTCCTGTATTGTTTTTCATCATAGGGGGTTTTAGAGCTGTATTTTGTCAGGTCCCTGACTGAGGAGATTTCCGCAATGGGTGACTGCCAGGGAAATAAAGCCCCAGACAACTTAACTCCCAGATCTTTGGGACACACAACCTCGTCAACCACTATAGGGTGACAGGTCAAGGAGGAGATGATCAATTTAATTGATTCAAATATCTCTTGACTAAGCGATAATACATCAGGTTTGATGGATTCAGGCTCCCATTGGCAATGTCGGCTTTACCAGCTATTAAGTTTAATAATACTGACAAATGCACATGTGGAGTTCTTGCTTGTGTGTTGATTCTGTACTGAGTGTAAATGTCCATCTTGCAGTGTATACTGCTGAGATTTCTACAGCTCACATTAAATAACAATGTGCCGAAGATGCTGAGTCAATCAAATGTGCAAACAGTGAATCCGATGGTGTTACTGTCCAATGCTGGTGTTGGCACAAAAGGAGAGGGACGTGATTTCTTTTATCAGAGAGGGAACTGTAGCATAACAGACTTAAAGATGTAGATGAATATTCATCATTTTCTGATTTCATTTGAAAAAGACGTCACTCTATGGGTAAAAAATGGTAAATTGTGAATGTCAATTCAATAAAAAAAAATCCTGTCAATTGATGAGTATAGTATTGAAGAATTTTTTCTCTAAATTAAACGACACCAATTTGAGAATTATGTGGGATTATCCTAGAGGCTGCTGTTCAAAATGAATTTTATGTCATCTAACACACTTTGAATTCCAGCTTGCAGCTACAAAGAGTTTGTTTTGCTATCATTCACAGCACAAAAGCAAAGCGTGAAGCACTTGGCACTCTGAGAAGATGAACTTCATTCATCATTTATGACAGTTACAAGCTGTGGATGAAAAAAGTCAATTCTGATACCCTCTCTGCCCGCCCAGCTTGGCTAAGTGGTAGAGTGAGTTTGTCCAGTTATTGGACACAGCCCCCTGAGGCCATGTTGACTGGTAATGATGAGAAAGATTCTGCTATGCTTCAGAGGTGTCTCTTCTATGAACTTTATGAACGTAAATGAGATGCAAAATTCAGAGTTGAGTATTTATATATAATATAAATGTAGTCCTTTTAACACTTTTCCTCTGGAACTCAGTAGAGCCACCAAACAAGAGCTGAACATTTGGAAATTAAGAAATAAAAGGGGCGAAGGTTACATTAACACCGGCCATTTAGCCAAGGTTGGTGGATTTCAGCAGTGGGTATACACATCACTATAACTTTTCATGATGATATTATTCAAAGGACAATGACAGGCACTAGACTGCACAAGTCACCGACAACACGGCAGCTCATTAATCACAAAATACATTTCACAATGCTTGAATACATAAACCAACATTTAATAAATAATAATAAACAAACAGGTTGAACGAACACATTACTATGACTGCTAGGCAATAATTAACATCTAACATGAACAATAAAGACAAAGCCACTATTAACATAAAGCTGCTTAGCAAGCAACTTCCTCGTCAGCAAAATATATTTTATTGTAATTTTGTCAAATGGCATCTGACATAATAAACCAGGCCTATTGAAACAGTGGCCCGTTTGAAATTTTCTTTCATATGACACGGCAGGGGCGGCATGGTGGAGCGTTGGGCTCACAGTTCTGAGGACCGGGGTTAAAATCCCGGCCTCCCCCTGTGTGGAGCTTGCATGAGACTCTAAATTACCCTGAAGTGTGATTGTGAGTGGCTGCTGTTGTCTATCTCCATGTGCTCTACGATGGGCTGGCAACTACTGTAGTTTTGGGTGTATCCTGCCTCCTGCCCAATGACAGCTGGGATAGGCTCCAGCAGTACAGTGATCCTCATGAGGATAAGCATCTCAGAAAATGGATGGATGGATTTAATTTTCTATTTTAAAAGAGACACACAGAAGTATGTCTGGAAGTTCAAACTGAGAAGTCAATGTATGGTGTTTTTTAAAAAAAAAAATTGGGAGGGTTAAAAAATTATGGCGTGGGATGGTGGTGCAGCTCTAAAGCATTGGCCTCACAGTTCTGAGGACTGGGGTTAATATCCTATTCCCACCTGTGTGGAGTTTGAATGTTCTCCCCTTGCCAGCGTGGGTTTTCTCCGGGCACTCCAGTTTCCTCCGGCATCCCAAAATCATCCATCTATCCATCCATTTTCTTTGTCACGTATCCTCAGAAGTGTCGCAGGAGTGCTGGAGCCAATACCAGCTGTCAACGGGCAGGAGACGGGGTACACCCTGAACTGGTTGCCAGCCAATCGCAGGGTACATAGAGACAGACAACAGTCACACTCACAATCACACCAAGGAGCAGTTTAGTGTCTTCAACGAATGCATGTTTTTGGGATGTGGGAGGAAATCAGAGTGCCTGGAGAAAACCCACACAGGCACGGGGAGAGCATGCAAACTCCACACAGGCGGGGCCAGGATTCAAAACCCGGGTCCTCAAAAATTTGAGGCCTACACTTTATAGCCGCGTCACTGTGCCACCCTATATAATCTCATTTAACATAATTATCCAACGTCAAAATTGTGGCTTGTGAAAATGCTGAGTGGCTAATAACTGGGATACCACTATTCATTGTGGCTGGTGAGAAAAAATGTAAAAAATGTCAAGTCCTGTATGCGCTACTTAACTACGGTGGTTAGTTTCTTGGGAAAATGCCTTAGGTGTGACAGAGGAATTTAAGGTGGAGGTGGGGACTGCATCAGGGATCAGCTCTGAGCCCCTTCCTGTTTGCAGTGGCAATGGATAGGCTGACAGATGAGGTTAGACTGGAATCCCTTTGGACTATGATGTTTGCAGATGATATTGTGATATGCAGTGAAAGCAGGGACCATGCAGAGGAACAATTAGAAAGATGGAGACATGCACTGGAAAGGAGAGGAATGAAGATTAGCCGAAGTAAAACAGAATATATGTGCGTGAATGAGAAAAGTGGAGGGGGAAGAGTGAGGCTACAGGGAGAAGAGATAGCGAGGGTGGAGGACTTCAAATACTTGGGGTCAATAATACAGAACAATGGAGAGTATGGTCAGGAAGTGAAGAAACGGGTCCAAGCAGGTTGGAACAGCTGGCGAAAGGTGTCTGGTGTGTTATGTGACAGAAGAGTGTCTGCTAGGATGAAGGGCAAAGTTTACAAAACAGTGGTGAGGCCGGCCATGATGTACGGATTAGAGACGGTGGCACTGAAGAAACAACAGGAAGCTGAACTGGAGGTGGCAGAAATGAAGATGTTGAGGTTCTCGCTCGGAGTGACCAGGTTGGATAGGATTAGAAATGAGCTCATTAGAGGGACAGCCAAAGTTGGATGTTTTGGAGACAAGATTCGAGAGAGTAGACTTCGAAGATTTGGACATGTTCAGAGGCGAGAGAGTGAGTATATTGGTAGAAGGATGCTGAGGATGGAGCTCCCAGGCAAAAGAGCGAGAGGAAGACCAAAGAGAAGGTTTATGGATGTGGTGAGGGAAGATATGAGTGCAGTTGGGGTTAGAGAGGAAGATGCAGGAGGTAGGCTAAGATGGCAAAAGATGACACGCTGTGGCGACCCCTAACGGGACAAGCCGAAAGCAAAAGAAGAAGAAGTTTCTTGGGAAAATAAAATGTGGTGGCCTTAAAATAAAACTTATAGCTCAGTGGTTAGAGCACTGGTTTGGTAAACCAGGGGTTGTGGGTTCATATCCCACTGGCGCCTCCACTCCCTGAGAAGGGTTGCGTCAGGAAGGGCATCCGGTGTAAAAATTGTGCCAAACATATATGTGCGTTCATCTGAGATGACACGCTGTAGCGATGCCGAAAGAAACTTTACTAGCCAACATCTAACATCATCAAACAAATTAGTTCAACAAGATGCAATATTTAGTTGTTATTTGAATTTTTACTTCCCGTGTTCTGTGTGTGCAAGTTCATGGATTGTGAAAGACCTTGAACTCAACTGTGTTGATTACAGCAAGTGTGTGACTAAAGTCTTTCTGTCCTTCCTGGACATGATTGAAGCTCTTTCTTGACACCCCATTTGGAGAGGAGACTAAAACTAAACACAAACGCTAAAAACTGTCAGACACATTGTATATTCAAAGACAAGATATGGGCTACTTTGTTTTAGAAACATTGCCAACTTTGTGCTATAACTCATTGGAAAACAGTATGTACGGGCAGTGTTAGGGAGTACAGTATCTCATTAAATGTAATGATTGATTGATTACTCTCATAAGCCAGACCACAAGGCTGAACTCAAATGCACGACTTAAGAGACCAGGTATGGTTTGGGTGGAATCTTTATGAAGTCCACAGTTGGTACACGGGCAGACAGTCCCATGAGGCAGCAGTAACAGAATCAGCGGGTGTAAGGGGGAGGTTGAGAATGAGACAGGGTTCGGTACACGGAGCAGCAAGGACGTAAACGAAGGGTTGCGGGAACATGACAAGAAGTCCAGCGATCTGGCAAATACCAGAGTACACACGTGGCAATATATACGTGAGCCGTAATCACTAAGACGAGACACAGGTACGCGCATCAGCTCATTGGAGCAGGTGCGCACCACATCGGGGACAGACACATCACATCGTGGACAGAGACACCCAGGACAGACACAGTGCCTGACGCCCAGCCGCCTCTTGTCCACGCCTCAGTGGCAACCGATGACTAAGTAAGTAGGGCTGTGTTGGCAAGACGAGACCGGGTATTTATTTAGCATTTGTTTTGGGGCAAATCTCTGAAACTACAAAATAGATGAGTTTATTTATTTATTTATTTATTTATTTATTTATTTATTTATTTATTTGTGGGGGGTATCCTTACAAAGTCCTGAGTTGAGGCCAGCACTTGATTTGCATGTATTATGCAAAATAGCGCTTGATTTATTACATTCAGTTCAGGTGGACAGTAAATTGTGCCTGTTTAGAACAGATGCTCCTCGAAAAACTTCTGATATGGTGTAGTAATTAAGGACAACCATCTGAAAACCGCATGGCGTAAATGTGCACCTTCGGTCCTTTGAGAGCACAGCTAGAGTATGAGGACCAACGCAATGATTCCCTGGAAGCTTTGTTCCAAGAATTAAAATGTGAATAATAATGTTAAAACAGAAACCAGGAAATGCAAACACAATTCACGATTAACCTTCAAGTTGCTTGTAGTTTCAAATGAGAACTAAATGGACTAAATGAAATTGTTTTGCATGTCAAAATGTTCTTGTCAATAATTTTTTAAATATTATACAGGTATTGTTTTAAGTAATATTAAGGCAAAAATAAGTGTCATGTGACTGCAAAACATGTTCTACAGGGAACTGTTACTAACTGACACAACTAATTATCCATTCATTCATGCATCCATTTTCTTAGGCAATTGTCCTCACAAGGGTCACATGATTTCAGGCCTGTCAAGGAATAAACACAAACGTTCTATACCCGCAATGTTTTGAAAATGCTAAAAGTTTAGTTCATCATAATCAGCGTTAGTGTCAACAAGCATTGTAACAAACATTCCTGACCGTAATCGTGATGCATTGTTGTGTGCTGTAAATAGGAGGCTGGCTTGCTAGAACGTGCCTTTATGTGCGTGTGCTCGACGTATTGGCCACACCTGAATCAAGCGACGAGGTGGAAGATAGTCTAACGTTAGACTGCAATCGACGCATTGACCCCTGGTGTTACTTAATTTCCTTTGACATGGCTCATTATGTTGAGGACTTTCGACGTAAATACACTCACAGTATGTGAAGCATCTCTGAACATGCGCTCTTGGCCTAACTTCTGTACATGCTCAGTACGGTTAACTTGCATTTCCTGTTTCCGGGTGAATACTGATTTTTTAGGACAGGGGTGCCCAAACTTTTTTACCCCAAGATTTACTTTTAAAGCAGCCAGCCTCTCACAAGCTACTGACGCCGGGGTTGGGAGGAGGGGGGGTGTTGATGATGATGATGCTCCCAAACCGTTTAAAGGTTACAGATACAGAAAATACAAAATTATACAGAATTTGCTTTTTGTGCACTGTATTGTCTGTACTTTCATCCTGGATCAAGCTGTGCCAAGGTGGAATTTTAAAATTGCACACCATCTCATCCTGCACTATCTACTTTGGCTTCAGACTAGACCTTTCCCACTCAAAGAGAAGATCCCGTCCAGTATAACCACTTTTTCTTCGATTATTCACATACACATACTCATTGTATCTTAAAACAACTGCATTTCTTTTTTAACTTTCTCCATTAATATCCAAAGTAAACATAAGCAGCATGTCTAGCTCACCTTTGCTCCACGTTGCCCAGACTGTGTTGCTAACTAAAGCTGGTGTGGTGGACGCTGGCATTATAAAACACGGGGATGATGGGCTGCGTAAGTACTGTAACTTTTAAGAGAGTGTGGTCATCGTGGTCATTGTTAGAGAAAGTTCTGTGTCCTGCCTAAACGAAACAGTGGCTTACTTTCATTTTTTACAGTACGTATGTGAATTGTGCCATTGGATGTAGCAACCAGTCATCCCTCACTCATTGAATCACATTGCAAAATGCCACAAATTGAATAGCTGTATGTTATGCTTTCAATATGGATTTATTTTTTTTGCGCCCAACGCAGAATATGATATTGCGCACGCGCGCAGTTTAGAGAGAACATTGGTTGATGTCTTTTTATTTTTTTTCTTCTTTTTTTTTTGCCACTCTGTCCCGTGATCGACGCATAGGGCAACGCTGGCTTAGGAACAGGCTTGTTTTGTTAACAACGTTTGTGAAATAAACACGTAAATTAATGTCAAGACCACACAAAATAAGCGACGTCTTTCAATACCTATTTTTTCTACTTGTAACAAATTTTACGCACTTGATTTTTCGTGCTCGACTGTGCAGATTTGCAACCATGAAGGCGTGCGAGCACGGTCGCGCTCGTCAAATGTGAGTGACTGGCAATGTATGTATGTTTACCATGCTTTTTGCCCTGACTGGAAGTCAGAGCCTATTGACAATGGTGACGTCCATAATGGATGCAGAGTGCGGAGTCAAGTTTTTATTCTATGTCACTGGACTGTGCACATTACTGCCACAGCCAACTACTGCAACCCCACTAGGACAAACTGTCTCTGCCTCATATGCGTTGCTTATGCGATAGAAATGACATGTACATTATGTCGTTATGATGGCTCTGCGAGCCATATGCAACCATCAAAAGAGCCAGATATGACTCGTGAGCCATTGGTTCCCGACCCCTCCTGTAGTGGATACAATTTTTTTTGTATAAATACATGGACCCAAATTCTACATTGAACATTGATTCTATTCCTTACCCACCCTTAAGACTGCAGGAAAGTGTTTGTGATCCTGTGAAACATTTTTGTATATTCCTTTATTCCTTATGACATAAAGTTGCTGCAGTGTTTTTTTTTTCAACGCAGTATTAAGCTTTTGATCTTACTTTTGTTTGAAGACTCAAGCAAATGCCAAAGCCATAAATGCAACCAACCGTTTACCTTCTTAGCTGTCTCAATGACAGCATCGATGTCTTTTATTGTTTCACTCAATCAGATGACTCAGTTGAATTCGCTGCAGTTTTACACATTGTAGGCTGAGGCTCAGAGAGCGTCAGTTGCTACACATCGTAAAAGCCTCTTTTGCATCATACAATTGTATTCAAAGTGGTATACAGAGGTGACTGGTCATTAATTCGAACAAAGTTAAGGCATTCTTTTGTTTGCAGCCACCACCGTTGGATAAAAGCATCTCTTTGTGCACGTTCTTCTTTGTTGGTTTTTGTCAATTTTTGGTGGTTTTTGCCACTGCGCCGAACTTGAGCAATGACTCGGCAATGAAACTCAAACCTAAAAATTTCACATTTGAAAAATTCCAGGAGCACCGGAAATTTTGTTACAATTTTAGTCAGTTATTGATTCCCGATGCCCAAAACTGGAAAATATACCTCATCCTATTGTGTCCAATCTCACTATGTTTTTTATTGACTTTGAGGCTTTCCCTGCATTTTTATCACTCATCCTGATCAGGATAGAAAGAAGTGGCAAGGCATCCAATTCAAGGAGGGGGTCAAGCAAACAGGCCTGGGTGGGTATTAACCCCGCCGCGTCCCTGTTGACTCACGTATTTCAATCAAGCAAAAGGTCCATCTGACCCAGATGTATCATAATAAAAAGCAGGTATTTCAATTACAAGTACACAATGCCTGTATTCATAACTAAACTTGCATGAACAGATTATGACACATTTTATCCTTTAACAATATAAGTGATGGATGGGTCATCATGCACTTCAAATTATCCATTAATAGATCTTGTACATATTAGTAGCTGGCTTCATTATAAGTAAGAGTAGGGGGCACCAGTATCCCATGCATGATCTATATGTACTGTAGAGTCTGTGGTGAATGTCTTCTTCTATGTTTGCAAACAGAGAGGCAGCATCATTTAAAAGTGTTTATAGTGAAGGAAGGAGGAACACAAATGAACATTCTAGACCTTGTGAGCATATGAGATCATCTTATCTAAAAAACAAATGACTTCTGTTTGCCAATTCCTCAGAAAGTTCCCATCACTGTTCTAATCCTTATGCTCTTTCTTGACTGGTTCCTTTGCTTCCCTTTTGACCCCTTTAAGTCACATCTTGCTCAGCCTCCTTATGCTTTGCCGTCATTTTTTCATCTTTTTCCACATTTTTTAACCCATCCTTCCCTTCACCCTGCTGGCTCAGCTACCATAGAAGCATTCTGTGTTTCCACTGCGTCCTCTGTGCTTTGAAGGAAGAAAGCTGAAAAGGAAGAGGGGAGACGTTGGGACCAAGAGAGGTATAAAGAGGGCAAACAGGGAGAGGAAAGCCAAGTGGGAAAATTGGGTAAAGAGAAGCAGAGGATGCTGGGGTAACTGAAAGGTCAAATCGTGAATGGAATGATGGAAGTGGGGATAGTTTCAGATTAATGGCCAGTGTTCCAGTTATTGAAATGCAGCAGCTTTACCATGTTTTGTGGGGGTGGACCAGATTTCAAGATACTCTCAACTCTCACTTATTCATTGATTAGTTTTCAGTTAAAAGTCAGCCAAGCTGCTGAGCACACCAGAAAACCATTCAATGCAAAAGAAAATTAATCAATCAAGATGCTGACGACACTAAAAAGAAAAAAAAAAATTCAACACACTACAGACTTCTATGTCGTCTATTTTTTTACTCTAATTTATAGTGATGAAAAATACAAGTTTTTTTTTTAATAATTTTTTGAAGAAAAGCCTTTTCAAACACTCTAAATTGCCCTTAGGTGTGACTGTGAGTGCAACTGTTGTCTGTCTCCATGTGCCCTGCGATTGGCTGGCAACCAGTTCAGGGTGTACCCCGCCTCCTGCCCGTTTACAGCTGGGATGGGCTCCAGCACTCCCTGTGACCCTTGTGAGGATAAGCGGCTAAGAAAATTGATGGATGGAACCCTTTTCAATGACACTATGCTAATGTGAATTCTGAAGAAGACTGTTGACTTTTGCACCTGTATAGGTAAGAATGGGTTTTTTTTTTTATTTTTTTGCTCCGGTTTGAGAAACAATTGTCAACTTTGTCTTGTTACCTAAAAAAAGGAACGTAAAGTTGTCGAAGCCACTATAACCACAGCTGAGAAACTATTTTGCTTCAGTAATTGACATTACTCACTTCACTAATAAGGGTGGTTAACTGCCATTGGAGCATTGTGATTCTCATCTTCAGGGACTCATCCATCAATTTTCTGAACCGCTTATTCTCAATTGGGGCGCGGGCATACTGGAGCCTAAACCAGCTATCTCCAGGTGAGAGGCGGGGTACACCCTGGACTGGTTGCCAGAGTAAGGAATACAGAAGGCTACTACATTGCAATAATTACAAGTTCTCCCACTTAGAATTCATGGAGGGGTCTGAAAGTTGTAGGTGCATGCCCACTGTGAGAGAGATAACATAAAAGGAAAAATCCAGAAATCACAATGTATGATTTTTTTAAACAATGTATTTGTGTGATACAGCTGCAAATAAGTAATTGAACACCTGAGAAAACCAATGCTAATATTTGGTACAGTAGCCTTTGTTTGCAAATACAGAGGTTAAACGTTTCCTGTAGTTGTTCACCAGGTTTGTACACATTACAGGAGGGATTTTGGCCCACTCCTCAACACAGATCTTTTCTAGATCAGACAGGTTTCTGGGCTGTCACTGAGAAACACAGAGTTTCAGCTCACTTGAAAATGTTTCTATTGGGTTTAGGTCTGGACACTGGCTAGGCCACGCCAGAACCTTGATATGCTTCTTACGGAGCCACTCCTTGGTTTTCCTGGCTCTGTGCTTCGGGTCATTGTAATGTTGAAAGACCCAGCCACGACCCATCTTCAATGCTCTGACTGAGGGAAAGTGGTTGTTCCCCAAATCTCACAATACATGGCCGCGGTCATCCTCTCCTTAATACAGTGCAGTCGTCCTCTCACATGTTCAGAAAAACACCCCCAAACCATCATGCTACCACCCCATGCTTCACAGTAGGGAAGTTGTTGTTGGGATGGAACTCATCATTCGTCTTCCTCCAAACACGGTTAAAGGAATTATGACCAAAAAGTTCCGTTTTGGTCTCATCTGACCACAAAACCTTCTCGCATGATTCCTCTGTATCATCCAAATTGTCATTGGCAATCTTAAGACGGGCCTTGACATGTGCTGGTTTAAGCAGAGGAGCCTTCCGCCATGCATGATTTCAAACCATGACATCTTAGTGTATTACCAATAGCCACCTTGGAAACGGACCAAGTCCTGTCGTGTAGTCCTGAGCGGATTCATCACCTTTCTAGGGATCAATGAGGCACCACGAGGTCATATCTTGCATGGGGTTCCTCTCCGATTGAGATTGAGTGTCATGTTTAGCTTCTTCCATTTTCTAATGATTGCTCCAAGAGTGGACCTTTTTTCCCCAAGCTGCTTGGCAATTTTTCTGTTGCCCTTTCCAGCCGTGTGGAGTTGTAAAATTTTGTCTCTGGTGTTTTTGGAGAGCTCTTTGGTCTTGGCCATGTTCCAAGTTTGAGTCTTACTGATTGTATGGGGTAGACAGGTGTCTTTATGCAGCTAACAACCTCACACAAGTGCATCTGATCCAGGATAATACATGTAGTGGAGGTGGACTTGTGCATCTGATCCAGGATAATACATGTAGTGGAGGTGGACTTTTAAAGGCAGACGAACGGGTCTTTGACAATCAGAATTCTAGCTGATAGACAGGTGTTCAAATACTTATTTGCAGCTACACCACACAAATAAATCATTAAAAAAATCACACATTAATTTCTAGATTTTTCTTTTTAGATTATCTCCCTCACAATGGGCATGCACCTATGATGAACATTTCAGTCCCCTCCATGATTTATAAGTGGGAGAACTTGCAATATAGCACGGTGTTCAAATATGTATATTTTCACTACACTGAGCATGTTTTTGAAAAGTGGGTGGACACCAGAGAAAATACAAGCAGGCACGGGAAGAAGATGCAAACGCCAAACAAGCAGTGCAGGGATTTCAATCCTGGTCTTCAAAATTGTGAGGCAGATGTGCTGAGGAATTGTCCATCCCGTCGCCCACCTTCGGGTACTTCATAATAAATTAAACCATCTACCTCAACACCATGACATTACAATATCTAAAACGAAATGTTCAGACTCTTAAAGCACATTGCAAGGAAATAGCTTGATGCAAGCTTTCCCACCAGCACATTTGCCAGCAGACAAGAGACTTGAGCAGTCAGTGGGAATATGCCATTTTCCAAAGTACTCCTTATTTGGAAAAAAAAAAATATATCAGCAGCATGGAACTGTCATGCTCCTGGATTCCAGCCCGGGCTGGGCGTGGCCAGCTAATCAGAAGGTGCACACCTGCGCCTCATGAACACTGATTAGACCCAGTACATATAGGACCCGGGGGACGACTAATACTCTGCTAGATCGTTGCTCTTGATGACTCGTTCCCGCACTCCTGCTTTCCTGACTTCTGATCTCCGTGCACCGACCCACGCCTGTCCACTGACCACCCTCGTAAGCCCATCCGTACTGGTACTGCGGATTGTTTGGACTGTCTACCTGATCTCAGACCTCGGACCGAATAAAGGTTTCCTCTGTACTGACTGCTGTCTCTGGAGTCGTGCATTTGGGTCCACCCTTGAGCCCCGCATCGTGACAGGAACTGTTAAGAGACATTCATACGAAAAGCAATCTTAAAAACTATATTATATTCTATTTGTGTGTAGAATGGATAAAAGTTAGAAGTTGCCATGTAAATGAGAACGAGCCCATTTGGCAGTTATGCATTAGTGGGGATTCACCACTGTAACAGAAGTGGCCTAATTTAGAATTGACAGTGAAACCCGCTATTTCATTAGCGTTGCCATTGGAAATGGTTTGGCCCACTTTGACAATTTCAGATTCATTAGAATTCATGGTTAGTTTTCGTACTATTTTATTTCAGTTACTACTGAACGCTCTGAAAATGGAAAGAGCAAAGGAGAAAATGATGAGTAAGGAATACAGAACCTGGACTGTGTACAGAGAAAAAAGAAGATCCCAGCAATATGGATGACATGTGAGACACATTCAGTCTGCAATATTTAAAACATTTTTAGCTCAAAGAAATAGTGAACCAGTATAAGGATGGTCATTGTATGAAATACTGTAGAGGTTCATGCAATGCAGCCCTATGTGGGCACAAACCAGTGCAATTTATAGGCCGGTCCCAATCCCGGATAAATGCAGAGGGGTGCGTCAGGAAGGGCATCCGGCATAAAAACTGTGCCAAACAAATAT
The DNA here is from genome assembly GCF_019802595.1 of Syngnathoides biaculeatus. NCBI lineage: Eukaryota > Metazoa > Chordata > Actinopteri > Syngnathiformes > Syngnathidae > Syngnathoides > Syngnathoides biaculeatus. The sequence continues at coordinate 5,440,529 of NC_084654.1, read as the reverse complement.
GAGCGTTCATCTAAAGAATCCCATACCGGATCGGTCGTGGCCCGGGTTAACAACGCCCGCCCCCGGCACTGCTAACCTGCAGGGCGTCAGTGGAAATTCAGTTTCTGTGGGTTGAAGACAAAGAAGAGGAGGAAAACGGGTCCATCGTCAGAAGAAAAAGAGGAATGCACAGAGCCTACAACTGAGTGTAGGGACTTTGAATGTGGGGACTATGACAGGAAAATCTCAGGAGTTGGTTGACATGATGATTAGGAGAAAGGTTGATATTCTGTGCATCCAAGAGAGCAGGTGGAAAGGTATTAAGGCTAGAAGTTTAGGAGCAGGGTTTAAATTTTTCTACCACGGAGTAGATGGGAAGAGAAATGGCGTAGGGGTTATTTTAAAGAAAGAGCTGGCTAAGAATGTCTTGGAGGTGAAAAGAATATCAGATCGAGTGATGAGACTAAAATTTGAAATTGAGGGTGTTATGTATAATGTGGTTAGCGGCTATGCCCCACAGGTAGGATGTGACCTAGAGTTGAAAGAGAAATTCTGGAAGGAACTAGATGAAGTAGTTCTGAGCATCCCAGACAGCGAGAGAGTTGTGATTGGTGCAGATTGTAATGGACATATTGGTCAAGGAAACAGGGGCAATGAAGAAGTGATGGGTAAGTACGGCATCCAGGAAAGGAACTTTGAGGGACAGATGGTGGTGGACTTTGCAAAAATGATGGAGATGGCTGTAGTGAACACTTATTTTCAGAAGAGGGAGGAACATATAGTGACCTACAACAGCGGAGGTAGAAGCACGCAGGAGGATTATATTTTGTGCAGACGATGTAATCTGAAGGAGGTTACTAACTGTAAAGTAGTGGTAGGGGAGAGTGTAGTTCGACAGCATAGGATGGTAGTGTGTAGGATGACTCTGGTGGTGGGTAGGAAATTTAGGGTCAACAATCCAGAGCAATGGTGAGTGTGGTAAGGAAGTGAAGAAACGGGTCCAAGCAGGTTTGGAACAGCTGGCGAAAGGTGTCCGGTGTGTTATGTGACAGAAGAGTCTCTGCTAGGATGAAGGGCAAAGTTTACAAAACAGTGGTGAGGCCGGCCATGATGTACGGATTAGAGACGGTGGCACTAAAGAAACAACAGGAAGCAGAACTGGAGGTGAAGATGTTGAGGTTCTCGCTCGGAGTGAGCAGGTTGAATGAGCTCATTAGAGGGACAGCCAAAGTTGGATGTTTTGCTGACAAGGTTCGAGAGACCAGACTTCGATGGTTTGGACACGTTCAGAGGCGAGAGAGTGAGTATATTGGTGGTAGGGTGCTGAGGATGGAGCTGCCAGGCAAAAGGGCGAGAGGACGACCAAAGAGAAGGTTTATGGATGTGGTCTTCAGTCTTGTGAGGCTGACGTACTCTACCATGCCATTGATGAAACAGACAAAAATGAAGATTTGACTCAAGGTTTTTTATAACAAGTATCAATCTGTAACCATTCAACTAAAAGACAATGTCTATGGAATTAATCCAATTGGCTTAATATTTATTAATTACTGTTTCAGTGTAATGTTAAAGTGGGCCTGTCATGAAATTGATTATTTTTGGTATATTATTAATGAAAAACCTGTGGCCAATATGGTCCCGTGTCTTTTTTCACCACAAAACATGATTTTGACGTATACAGCTTTTTGTAACTCCCAGCATGAAAATCCTCTCAGGGATTTGTTTTCAAGAAGAAGCAGGAAGAGCGTAAAGGACAGCGGCGCCCCCTAGTGGACACATTTGTTTCCATCAGTTTTACCTCCGGAAAGGTAGCTCGTTTTTCCTTCATGTTAGCCAAAATGCCGGCTCATTGAATTGCTTGAACACTCGGGAGAATGGAATTACCCTTCATAAGTTTGAAAGAGACCCTGTTCGTTGTGAAAAATGGATTGCACGTGTGCAGAGGACGAGAGCTTCAGAGGTTCCAAATAACAGGTAGGTGTGTATACAGCTACTAAAAAAAAATAATACTTTGGGGCAGACCACGTAATCGGTCTCTCTCATAAAAAACAAAAAACAAAAAAACAAATGAAATGTGTCGATGTGCGCGTCGCCCAGCCAACAATGTCTCACTCAGCCTCGTCTCGATAGTGTTCATCGTGTACTGCGGCGACTTTGAACATACCCCTAAAAGCAGCATAGCCCGGCTCCACCTCCTCCTTATATGCCACCACGGGCACCGAAACTCAGTCACACTGGCTGAGACGCCGTGTTTGGCGGTCACAGCTTCTGCGAAGGCTGTGCGTCGGGCTTTGCGACGGGGGTGGCTCTGAAGAACCCAGCCGCGAATGCGTTACTCAGTTGGGTGCGCGCATAAAGGGCCCCGGCTCGACTGTGTTGCTCAGTACTGTGGCGTCTGTGAACACTCCACAAAAGCAGGACTGCTCGGCTCTGTCATAAGCCACACCTGCCTGCTGCAATGAGCTGATGGCTCATCTCCACCACGGAAGTGGATCGGACGGGGATGCGGTTTGGCCGTGATTGCATATCATCTGAATATGGCTCGAAACAATAGTGTAATATTCCCCTGAGGGCTCGAAACAATAGTGTAATATTGCCCTGAGGGCTCGAAACAATAGTGTAATATTGCCCCGGTAACTTTACTCGATTGTGTGGTGTTGTCCTGTCAGAAGGGGTGTCGGAAAAATCCGAATCTCTCTGTTGTTCGGCTTTCATAGTAGCAGGCACAGCGCGTTTTCAACGGCGGAAGTGACGACGACGTCAAGGACAGATGACACGACTTATATGGCGACCACTTGGATGTCGAGGGACACTCAACTGCGCAACTTTGTGCATGGATGACGCACGATCCCCTCATATATATTTTTTCGTATAGACATTGAAGTGAATACTGTTATATGTATTTTTGATTACAATATCTATTTTAGAATGTTTATAGGATGATACTCCCACTTTAAATATAGGCATAAAATAGTCTAATGGGACAGTTTTATCATTTTAAATGGTTTAAATGTACATGTTTTAACGTGACCTCCTGTTTTAAGCTTGTAGCCAATAATTTTGAAAGATACGTACCAGAACTCACCATTTTGGGACAAAAGATAATGTCATACGAATATGACAAGAATAATAAACTTACATGACAAGAAAAAAAGCAATGAATTTAAAAATGTTGATTCCTTTACCTACTTACCGATGAGGCACAAGTTGAGTGTTTGTGATAATGTGAGACGATGTAAATTGTATTCCAAGTCATTGTGATGTCAATTTGCTAGTTTTACCTTTGATGAAGTTTTAGCTCAATATTAAGCTTTTTTATTTCTGTCATCAGCTCTAACATTCGTTCAAAGATGAGCAACTGGTCTGGTTAAAATACAATTTGGTTTGCTGGTTAGCAGGTGTGATACCTATGCAAATAAAATATAGAAGTTTGTCTTCTTACTGAAGTGATGACAGCCTCCTTACTCTTGGGGAAAAAAATTACATGCTACATATAAAAACTAAATATTCAGCCGTAGTGAAAATAAAAAAAATTTAGATGATGATTTTCATGTTGGCAGCATGGTCGTCCTCACAGTTCTGAGGACCAGGAATCAAATCCTGGCCCCACATGTGTGGAGTTTGTGTGTTCTACTTATGCCTGCGTGGGTTTTCTCCGGTCACTCCGGTTTCCTTCTAAATCCCAGAAACATGCGAAATTATTTGGAGACTCTAAATTGCCCTTAGGTGTGATTATGAGTGCGAATGGTTGTTCGTTTCTATCTGCCCTGCGATTGGCTGGTAACCAATTCAGGGTGTTCTCCACTTCCTGCCCGAAAATAGCTGGAATAGGCTCCAGGACTCCTGCAACCCTTGTGCGGATAAGCAGCTGAGAAAATAGATTGATGGATAATTTTGATGTTATTAAGGGATGCAATTATAAAAATGCATCCATGCAACTTTGAGAATGCCCGATCTCATCTGAACTCAGAAACATTGTTACGTCTGCTTAGTAGAGATCAACTGGGAATAACAGGTGCCCTAAACTTACCTTACCTCTTGGGATGCAAACCAGGCCAACTCAGTGGTGCTTCTGAGCCTGGATAAATTGGACCAATTGAAGGGATGGAATAAGAAATAAATATATAATTACATATTATTAACGTTAAAAGAATGTCTATGTTTGCAGAAAGTTAAGATCATCATTAGGAGAAAGAAACTCCAATGAGTATTATCACCACAATCATAATCATTATGGATGTTGTGGTGTTAAGTAATCAAAATCTTACTCCCACCTAATGTGATGAGAGAGAGTAAGTGGAAAATTCAGATCGAAATAAAACATCCTTTTTATACACTTCTTGCTTTAATGATGAAGGGTGGTCTGGATGGACAGATGAAAAACAGAGATGAAGGAATGGCTGCAATCCCATGATCATTAATATTTGTGTAAAATATGTACTGTGCAAGTAATGGTGTGTCTGACCTTTCCATAACCCTCTTGACACAAATTCCATGAAAAGCAAAATAGTTAGTTTTAAACTTCATCTACTTCCCTCTTTTCCCCACATCTTTGGCAAAAGGATTTTATTTTCTTATGGATCTATTACTGCTTTAACAGTTACTCCCTGGTTATTTGTGGTATTCTTTTTAATTATCTCACTCATATCCTATTGTGCATGTGTCCAATTTTCTCATCTCCAATTGGATGCCATCTTTTCTTTCTGTTGACCTACCATTTACATCTCACTTGCTTGAGTTTATGCATGAATGTGTTTTTGTCTGCATTCACACACACACACACACACACACACACACACACACACACACAGTTTCCCATACAGTTGGCGAATAGTCTGAATCTCTTGGGGCAGTTTGGCTGTCGAGACCAGCAGAAGGTGAGCCAGGCTTGGGTCACTGAGCTAACATTTTCCCACTTCTTTGCCTCTGGTGTATGGGGCAATAGATGAATTGAAGACTAAAGCAAAATATAATGAAAAAAGTTATATTACAAAGCAAAGCAAAGTAAATTTAATTACGTAACACAAGGTACAATACACATTGTGCACAATTAAAATACTGTATAGTGCAAGAAATATCATTTAAAAATGGAAATACCCCAAAAACCACGAGACAAAAAGAAGTTTTTAACCTGGATTTAAAAACGTTCACACTGATGTCATTTCATTTGGCAACTTATTACATTTATGTGCAGATTAGTAGATAGAGTAAATGCTGCTTCACCATGTTGGCCTTGGACTCTGTGCTTCCCTATTTGACCGGGTTTGTTGATCTCAGAGGTCTACTGAGTTTATATCCCATTCGCATTTGTCATGTACTCAGGACCTAAGCCATTTAGTGATTAATAGACCATTAACAGAACTTTAAAATCTATTATAAAGCTGATTGGTAGCCATTGCAAAGACTTTACTATTGGAGTAATATTCAATTCCATTTTTCAAGCAGCATATCCTCACAAGGGTCGTGGGAGTGCTGGAGCCATGTTCTGTTCTGGTCATAATCGGAGCTGCCGCATTCTGAATGAGCTGCAGCTGTTGAATGCTCTTTTTGGGAAGTCCAGTCAGAAGACCATTACTATAGTAAGATATGCTCGAGATAAAAATATTGGATGACCTTTTGCTTTGCACGTACAAGCCTTTACTCTGGATATGTTGTTCAGATGGTGAAAGCCCATTTTGAAAATTTATTTCGTAAGACTGTTGAAAGTCAGGTTGTAATCTATGAGAACACGAAGGTTCACACAGACTTGGTATTTGGTTCTTAAAGATATTGAGTCCACGGATTTACTAAAAGCAATCCTCTTTTCTTTGTTGCCCAAAACAATTATGTCAGTATTGTTGTAAGTTTAATTGAAGAAAAGTATGACTTAATGATCATTTCCTGTATTTTCCGCATGACAGCGCACATCGCACAATATGCCACGCCCACTCTGTGTAGCTTTTTTTTTCCCCCATACACAAGCCGTGCCTGCCTATATGCAGCAGACATATACTTTATGTACTGGTACATAGTGAAATTAGATATTCACACAGAAAGTTTTTGTAAATGTTTATTGACATACTTTGTTTCAAAACACTGTAATGAAACAGCTCAAACACGACAGGAAAGTTAGTGGTTTTATTCATCCTCCTCCTGTTCACTTATACCACTAAAGTCAGTGTCTTTGGTATCAGAGTTAAAGACGCTCAGAAAGTCTCTGTCACACACTATTTCAGTCTCTCTGTCACTCGCAATGTAATGTTCTTCTCAAGTTACCTCTGAAGTTGTGCTGTTTTCTCCTGTAGGAGTCCAGCCAACTGCAACTGCTCCACACATTTCAAATCCATTGGCAGACCTCAGAAAAGGAACGCCTTCTCATTTGGCGAATTTTTGTGAAATAAATGCAATTAAAAATTATATATATTTTGCGGTGGAATGATGGATTAGCTGTAAAGCATTGGCCTCACAGAACTAATGTACTAAATGTTGGCAAACTTCAGGCCTCCACATTAGGAGGGCCACTTTTTCTGAAATGGAAATTGATTGATGCCTGGTCATTCATGGATTAATTTTATTAAAAAATGTTTAAATGAATATCCATCCATTTTCCTTGGCGCTTATCCTCACAAGGGTCACAGGGAGTGCTGGAGCCTATCCCAGCTATCAACGGGCAGAAGGCAGGGTACACCCTGAACTCGTCGAGAGCAAATCGCAAGGCACATAGAGACAAACAGTCACAGTCACAATCACACCGAGGGGATATTTCGAGTGTCCAATTAATGTTGCATGTTTTTGGGATGTGGGAGCAAACCAATGTGCCTAGAGAAAACCTACGCAGGCTCAGGGAGAACATGCAAACCCCACAAAGGTGGGACCGGGATTGAACCCAGGTCCTCAGAAATGTGAGGCCAACGCTTTACCAGCTGCTCAACCATGCCGCCTTAAATGAATATGGCAAAACCATGTAAAATAGTAATTAAAACTATACCTCAAATTCTATTTGATAGCGTAAGATAATGTCCATCCATTCATCAATTTTCAACAACGCTTATCCGGGTTAGAGGTGGAGGGTGCTGGAGCCTCTTCTTGCTTACTTCAGGTGAAAGGCAGACCACACTCAAAACTGGTTGCCAGGAACTTGCAGGGTGCAATTCGTAACTTTATTAGTTACAATAAATGAACAAACAATTGTTTTTTTGCTGATTTTCCCACTGAACTTAAAGGATAATATATTTCTTGGATGTCTTTTTTAATGACAACACAATTAAAAAAACAGGAAAACTACCAACTAATATACAACACAGAGTATATTTTATGTGAGCAGCTTCTGGTTTTGCTGTCTTTGTTCATACAGTTAGACTTTGACTTCATTTATTGTCTTCATTCAGTCAACATTCAGTGCACTTGGGAAACAAAATGTTGATTCTTTGGCTAAAAGTATCAAATGAATTAAAGTAATGAAAATGACTAGGTGTGTTAAAAAATATAAATACAGGGTAGAACAAAATGCAGAGACAAAATAATAAATGGTAGCTGCAAACAAATTGTTTTAATATCACTGTGTTCATATGAAATCCCATTTAACACAATCGAGTTTTCATTGATCCATTTCAAAAGGTGTTGATGGTTCACTGTCTTGCTCAGTTGATTTGGATGACTTCCTTGCTAATAGCTTCCTTCAACTTGTCTAGTGTCTGGCAAAAACATGTGACTTAAGGTGTCTGTACAAAATATAACAACACATGAACAAATCAGGGGACTGAGAGAGCCAAGGGGTGTCATGAAGTAGTCATCGACAAGAGGACCATGATCGGCTATTTGTGCTCTGGCTGTGTGGGTCGTTACCTCAACCTGCCAAAACCAAAGAAAGTACATCGGATTTGCATGTCATACCTTTATCACAGTTCAGGCAGAAAGAAGTTATTTATCATCTCGATGTAATGCATGGAAGTCACAGATCAAAAAAGACCAAATCCCATTGCAATATTGAAGAGAGACGAAGCCAATGAACAATGAACCCCTTCAAAAATCCATTACTGAAAACTGACACCACACGATGGATGTTGTTTTCCACACTTGATTGTGTCAAATGCTGTTTCATTACAAACACATTGATGTAAATCAATTTTGTTCACAGTGGCCATTTTTTATTTTGTGAGTTTTTCAAAAACATGTATCCTTTCTACCCCAGCCTGTAGAACACTGGTGGCTAACTAGTCAGAGGCAAAGAGTCACAAGTTTTCACTTCAGTAACATACCCAGAAGAGTCATATCTGATTGGACAGTTCCTTCCAGAAATTCTTTGTTATGGGAGAAGGGTGATGGGGTGTAGCCAGGAGCCCAGGACATTACTTTCAGTTTTGGGAGTATTCATGTGCATACCGGTGTAAATGTCATTTATTAAAATGGAGCTCTGTTTTCTATTCAGCACAGGACTTGGGATTGTTTTTATGCTTTCATTAAAACAACCGCTTGATAATAATAAGTTACAAGTTCTAAAAAACAAGATTAAACAAGAAAAAAAAAACAAGAAATACACACTGCGGTGAGAAGCCACCATATCTACTGCAGTAGCTAACTCTGCATTTACATCAAGACAGAACATGCGCAGACATTTAAATTCATGGCAAATCTGATGAAAATGTACGTCTCCTCTGTTTGGAAAAGATAGATTTCGTCCCTGTGACACCAGATGAAATTCTATTCAAATGCATCTTGGTCATTGCAACAGATGTGTATTTAAGGCGTGTTTTTATTTTGAAACATTGTGTCATCTATTCCAAGTGCTTTTGAGTTGCTTGGCGACAGTCACTATAAATCGGCATGCATGCAAGAGTGTCATGAAACCAGTCAAAGAGTCGCATGCAGCTCGCGAGCGGTGGGTTGGCCACGTCTGCTGAAGAATAATAAGGTGTCATAATGATTAAGTGCACTGTCACCATGGCAGCATTTTAACAGCATCGTAGCATAACAGATATAATTATACCCAAGTGGGATCATGGGGATTGCTGGGTCAAAAACTGCATATAAAACAAAATTTAAGATACAAACATTACAAAGAACACCAGTTTTAATTCCCATTTTTGCCATTTTCTTATTGGAAAACCCTGAACTCTGAATTCTTACTCGCCACCGCCTTTCCTCCTGACACCACTCTACCCGTTAAGCCATGAATAAATGATTTGATTAGCTGAATCTTGTCAGGTTGAGCTGGTTTTCACATGATCGGATTGTGTATTCTCTGTACATATACAATACTACAGGAAATAGCATAGAAGGTTTTGTGGAGTACAATAAAACCTCCAAAACAAGCATTTGTCAAAATAATATAATAGTAATATGGAGAGAGTCCATCTCCTGATGGATAACCAAAGCATTTACAAACAGGATACTATTGATACTCTGCCCATAATTTTATTTATTTATTTTCTCTGACAAATGATTTGATTTTACCAAGATTGTTTGGATATTTGGAATTACTTCTTTCTACATGGTGAACTTTTGGAAAAAGTAGTATTGGCTCCAGATGATGCAACAAACTACAACTAGTGTCTGAACTGAAAGAGAGTTAGAGTGGATGATTTTCAATACTTCAGCTTCTCCTCGGATCATGTTCATGTACCCCAAAATCTTACGAATAATATGGATGCCACGTGTAATGAGAAAAATAATATCTATAGCTAAAAAAAACCCTCCAAAACATCAACCAGCAATGAGCACTAAATTTATAGACACACCGGACACAACTACCTCATCCACGGCACTTCATTACGCAGTAAGTTTGCAAAAGAAACACAGATCAATGCAACAAGCCCTAATCATACATTATAATGAGCTTCATTAACACATCTTTATGATAGGTAGGAGTTGTCAACTGGTGGACTCTGACTTTTGTGAGTGTAGGCTACCACTTTATTGCATACAAATAGGGATTGTAATGGTTGAAAATGGAGTTGCTAGCAAAATAGTGATGCATTTTCTTAACAAATATGTGTACTCCTGTCTCTGTAACGCATGGCTAGTGGAGAGTCAATTGTTTTAATTTCCATAACTACTTGTGATTCACTATGTCCTGTTTTTACTTGTACTTTGAGTAAACATGCACATAATTCTATATAATTGGCCTTACCGTTAGACCTCGTTGTTTTTGCTGATATAATGCTGTCATTTCTTCCTTTTTTGTGGATTCAATAAAGCATTCCCCTTAGGATGCTATTGTATTCTTTTTTTATAGCGTGTGCATGTCTGTCTCAATCACAAACTTATACTCAGACACAATATACACAAACTCACATCATCCCTGACAAAAAGGTTTTTCACCATCCTCTCCATCTCTGTGTTGGTTTTCACACCTTAGGCATTGTGACAAATGAAGTGTATTAAACACGATGTGAGGATGGCCATACTTGTTTGCTTTGCACCTAAAGCCCCCCAGAGTGGATGCAAATCATGTATGAATGATAGAAATGGAAAAGGACAGTGAGGTTGGGAAGAGACTTGTTTCTTTCTTCCGATTCACAACCTGGAATTTTAATAAACATCAATAAATAAAGACTGCAACTCAGTATCATTTTATAAGCAATTAATCTGTATTTTTTATTAATTGCTACATAAGATTTTGAAAATATTTATTTTTATCCTTTAATTCAAGAATAGGACATAAATTGATTATAGTTCACTTCTTGGTTTGGTTCGCAACATCTCATATAATAGAAAAAATGTCATAATTTATGAAGTGAGAGGTGTGTGTAAATAAATGCCTAAATTTGATGACACACAAAGACAGTCTGTTTTCATGAAGAGCGACAGAAATGTGTGAATACAGCGGTGCCTTGATGAACAAATTTAATGCCTTCCGTGACCAGGCTCATATCTCAAAAATCTATCCATTAAAATCCATTAAAAACACAGCTGGGAGCAACAGTTGGGGTCACCATAAAGTCAATCGACAAGAAAGTTATGACCACACCTGAGGTGACAACAGCTTTTCTTTTTCCGGCTCTTTTCTTTGTGTTTCCTCCTTCAACTTAATCTACTTTGCTTTTCTCCTGATATGCCCGGAGAAAGACCATCCACAACGACCAAACGATCTACGGTAATGAGTACTGCACAACAAGCGTTACTAGAATCTATAATATTAGTGCCTAATAATTTCAGGGAAATAACTTAATTCACATGGCTTTAAATTGTTTTAAACACTCAGCCGGTGTTATTGAATTTTATTTTCTTATTAGGTTAAATGTCAGTGCATGAGTGTGTGGTGTTTTCCATCGTATGCTTGAAGGAGTCTGTCATTCTCTGTATTATACCTTACTTTTCAAGTAACCAAATAATTATTGCACCGTGACATAAATACCGTGATTAAAACAGAATAGTTAGATAATGCAAACATTTGCATGGACTTGACTGAATGGGACAAGCTCAAGTTTGCAAGTATTTTAGGGGCTTTGCCTGATGAGCAGTTTGAGCCCGAAGATCAGTTGCATTTGTATTGTGTCGTTCTGTTTGTTGGGCTTAGACTTCAATTTCACTGTTTGATAACGGGCGGCATGGTGGATCAGCTGGAAAGTGTTAGCCTCACAGTTCTGAGGTCCCAGCTTCAATACCAGACTTGCCTGTGTGGAGTTTGCATGTTCTCCCCATGCCTGCGTGGTTTTCTCCCGGCACTCCAGTTTTCGTCCCACATCCCAAAAACATGCAACATTAATTGGACACTCTAAATTGCCCCTAGGTGATTGTGAGTGTGGCTGTTTGTCGCTATGCGCCCTGCGATTGGCTGGCAACCAGCTCAGGGTGTACCCCGTCTCCTGCTCATTGACAGCTGGGATAGGCCCCAGCACATAGATGGATGGATGGATGGATGTTTGCTGACACAAAGATGTCATGTTCTGGCTCCCCCTTGCTGTAACATCTTTGCACTGGATGTTTGTTACAGCATAGGTGATGTACATTGTATCATCAATCTCCAAGTGTGATTGCCCTTAATTGTTTTTTACTCAATGGGAGTGTGGGGCTTTAAAGTGTCCCTTCCTTTCATATTCTTCACATGTATTTCCTTTCACTCTTAAATATATACCCTGAGGCTGAACTGCAATTACCATCATTAAGTGAGAGCCCTGACTATTGTATATAGCATATGACATAGGTGTTGTCACTGATCATTTTGGGTTACATTAATGGTCAGCGTTTTAGTTCCAGTAACGTGTGACATCCATACCTCCATTTTCTCTTCTGCTTATCCCAAGTAGGGTCACTGGTTCGGGTGAAAGGTAGGGCACACCTTGAGTCTGAGTCAGTTGAAGATATGTGTGAAAGCTATTGAATATGAGATGATTAGTGATGTAGTACAGTAAATACAGTATACTGAATGTGTATGTAACGGGGGTTAGGTTCCTAACCCTTTGCCAAGAAGTATTTTAGTAGCATAAGCTACAGTATGATTGTGCTCACAAGACAGTGGAAAAACAACTGCATTTCAGATCTATACGCAGAAGAAGCTTGCATTTCTCTTTACACTGCTTGTGTAGGCAGGTCATTACTGACGATGTTGGTCATACTCATGGTGTCACATCAAAATTAAAATTATCACACCAAAGCAAACAGAATAGCATAACTAGCAAGAATAAAACAAATAAAAGAATGGCTCACAAAATAATTGACCCAAATCATGCACTCCGGACCTCCATATTGCTGCAAAGCATTCTAGGAGCATGTTCCATATTCCACGCATATTTGTTTGGCACAGTTTTACGCCAGATGCCCTTCCTGACGCAACCCCTCTGCATTTTAGCCAGGGAGAGAAGCTAACAGCACCTCATATTCCCAGGCAGTCTCCCATCCAAGTACTGAACCAGGTCCAAACCCGCTTAGTTTCCGATATCGGACCTTCTCAGGGTAGCATGGTCGGAAGCCCCTATTTAAGGCATTGTTCTAAAAAACATCCACTTGCCTTTGTCTCAACTTTTAGGGATTACTTATTTTTCAGTACATTAAGAAGCAATTATAGGGGACAATTCTTGATTCGGCTGCGTGGAACAATTTTGCAGAAAGGATGTGATTATGATGCAACATTTTTTACTTTTAGTAAATGTGGGAGGAGTCATGTTGAAAATGATAAAAACTTGAATTTGAGAGTAATGATTTAAATTCTCTGTTGTTTGTAATGAATCACTCATGGTGTAGTGGTACACACGCCTGACTTTGTTGCAGACAGCGTAGAATCGATTCCTAGTCAGTGATGGTGTTGATGTCTACCCTTCGACTGACAGGGCACCGGTTCAGGGTGTAGTCTGCCCTTTGCCCAAAGCTAGCTGGAATAGACTCCAGCTCTCTTGTGACCCTTGTGAGGATAAGTAGCTTTGATAATGAATGGATGTGATTGTTTTTTGTTGATTGTTCAATCTTTTCTAAAAGTGCTGGTCAATCCCTTTATATTGGGTTGGTTTCGAAAATTTGTTGAAATTTAATTCATTCTTTAATGTTTTACAAACATTTCCTGATGTGCTTTTTCATTTCGCAACTGTTATCCTGAGATGCCTCCCTTTCATTTTTAATGATACTCGAGTACCCTTCCTGGACGCAACACTAACTCTTTAACTGCATGCCTTTCCCTGCACACTAATCTCTCCTCTCAGATATCTATTTTCCTCCCTGATACTATCATTTTTCATTGCCTGTCATCCTATGATCAGGTACCAATCACTATCCTTTCTTTTCTCTCTGCCTCATCTCTTATTGAACAGCTTGTTCTAACATTTCAGGGTTTTGTCAGTCCGCTTCTACTTTCACTCTAATGGCTAGTGTTTCATTGTAAGACTTTATGCCTTTCCATTTCTTTCTATACCTCTCGATGGATAAACAGGCACATCGTCCTGTAATAATGACATCCTTGATAAATATGTCGGTTTTATGCCTGTATGCAGCCACAACCCCTCGCAAATTTTAAATTATTTCCTGTCTCAGTCACTATCACTCTAACCACAACCAAGATAGCCAGTCTTTAATTTTTAGATATAAACACTCTCAATGGCCCATTATACGGTGGTTTAGCTGGAAAGCATTGGCCTCACAGTTCTGAGGTCCCGGGTTTAATCCTGGACCCACCTGTGTGGATTTTACATGTTCTCCCGGTGCCTGCGTGTGTTTCCTCCGGGCAGTCCAGTTTCCTCCCACATCCCAAAAACATGCACATTAATTGGACACACTAAATTGCCCCTAGGAGTGATTGTGAGTGTGGCTGTTTGTCTCGATGTGATCAGTCATCAGTCATGAAGAAGCGACCACATACCATGGCATGCAAATATTTTACAGCAAAGGCCAATCCACATAAATGCACACTAACCATGCGGACATCGCACTTGATTCACAAATACACAAGCTTCATTTAGCCTCGTACTTGTGTGGGCACACACTCACACAAAGTTGTTATCTGTGTTTAACCTACATACTCAGGTATTTAGTCTGTGGCTGTTGGAAGTCTCACACATCAAAGCAACATCCCCCAAGGATGGTAGTTTAATTTTCCCATTTAAAGTGGATGTTATATGTTATAGCATTTTTTTTCCCAGGACTTTCACAGGAACAAACAATTTAATGATAAACAAAGAGGTGCCACAGTTGTAGAGTGTTGACCTCGCAGTTCACAGGATGCCTGGGTTCAAATGCCTGCCCCACCTGTGAGGAGTTTGCATGTTGTCCCACTCCTCTCGGTTTCCTCCCACACCCAAAAACATGCCTTAATTGGAGACTGTAAATTGCCCCAAAATGTGATTGTGAATTCAACTGTTGTCTGTCTCTATGTGCCCTGCGATTGGCTGGCAACCAGTTTGGGGTGCACCCTGCCCTCAAGCCAATGACAGCTGGGATTGGCTCCAGCACTACCCCGAACCTCATGAGGATAAGCAGCTCAGAAAAAAAGGATCAATGGATGTATGTATGTATATAGGAAAATTGTCTTTTCACAGCTTTAATCGCTCCCTTTATTTTTACAGATTAAAGCTACTCGCCACTTGGTAGAGCTATTGGTTACAAATACCGGCCCCGATTCAAAAATAGAATAAATTATGACAACTTTTTAAAGTGGCTGTCAGCAGATATTTGTGTTTTGTTTCTAAATAAGTTAAAATGCGTGAAGTGCTGGAAACATCTGGAAAGATTTATAAGAATATGATGCAGAATTGTTGAGATATAGCTTTATCATCTTTTTCATTGTTTTAATTTTCCTGATTTTGTGGGTTGAGCTAAAACATGGCCCATTGACGTCAAAGAGTAGGGTGGTATACTTTCTATTGTGAGTACCCTCCTCCACTGTATAAAGACAAAGTGATGTCTGTTGGGTAACATTGTGAGAATATGGACCCTAACAGCAGGCATGAGATTTGGTAACGTACACTCAATTTAATAACAAAAGTAGTATATGACATACCAGTAGAAAATGGTATCTAAAAGTGCACATAACACGTAAGCGGAAGCAGTAACAATACAAACCATCAGAAACACTGATGATAAGGTGAGAGTGAAACAATTACTAATAATCCTGTTGTAAAACAAATAGCTGGATGGAGCCACAGCAGAAGGATGATGCCAAGAGAAGAACAAAAACTATAGGGATTCTAACCCGCACAAAATTGCGAGTGACTCAGGTCTGGGGTCAAAACACAAAGTGTACTACAATGGATACTACAGATCTCTAGAAAATGGCAAAAATACACACAGGATTTGAACAATGAATGGAACAAGAAACTTTCACTCCCTGCTTAGTGTCAATTTAATACTGCCAGGTTGATATGATGTGATTCTGCTCTATTGATGACACTGTTTATTGATGCACTTTGCATGTTATAATATTTTTGACTATCACAGTAAATAATAATTTTGATCAATCATAACTAGTCCTGTCAAGATAATTACTATTATACATTAGTTTGAAGGTCTCTGAAGTCCCTGCCATACCGCCAAGTTTAAAATTAATCAACCAAGGAAATATTTTCTGACCTGTCTCTGTCAGGAAATGTGTCACTTAACAGGTGGTTCTAAATTTCCCCTGTATGTTTTTGTATGTACTGAAAATTTGACAACCTTTGAAACAATACTAGATCTTTTGATGTATATTGTGTCATGATCAAAAAACATTGAGAGACATGTAGTCCTATGTCTAGTTTTTGTCAAGCTGGGGTATTGATTCCCTCTCCAGACACGGTTCATAATTGCACTGTGATTGTTTCGGCGACCAAAACAAAATGGAGTTTAGCTTTTGCTTCAAATCAGCTAGCAGAATTTGAACATTATAAGTCACAAAAATTTAGTTGTTTGGATCCTGATCAAGCTTTTGTGACAACAGATAGCACAAAGTTAAGCTTGAGTTAGCTCGTGTGAAATTCTATACTATTCAAACGAGATCAAAGACTCATATCCAATTTCAGTGTGACACACTGCATGCTACGATTTTAGTGGTGGGTCTTGGTCTTTCAGCTTCTGTAATACTCTGTATCTCATTTTTTCTTCTTTTTGCAATGAATATTACAAAGTAAAAGCAACTTTTTTTAGGCAGTCAACATCTCCCCCGGCTGGCACTGAACCAACACTCGGCATCATCTATTTCAAAAGATGACTGTAGCTGAACTACACCCTGCAGCTGAGCTCATAGGAGAGAATAAGAAAGCTCTTTATTTATACATTGATAACAACATGGCAGAATGCACAAAAAGCAAATGCAATGCAAGAGGCACTCTAGGTGGCTATAAATGTTCATCTATATTTTAAAATAGTCTTGTCTTCTGTTGCTCTTAGGTTGTCATATCACAGGCTTTCAGTTAAATAACAAACTGTTATGCAAGCTGGTCTTTAATTGGGCTAAACAGCACCACAAACACATGTGCTGATCTATGAATCAACCACTGTCATTTTTTGGTTCAGTTAGAATTGTTACTGCCTGTTATGCCCTTCATCGTGCTGTTCTGATTTTGACATCCTTAGACCAAGAGGGCGGCATGGGTGGCTCACAGTTCTGAGGACCCGGGTTCAATCCCGACCCCGCCTGTGTGGAGTTTGCATGTTCTCCCCGTGCCTGTGTGGGTTTTCTCCCGGCTCTCCGGTTTCCTCGCACATCCCAAAAACATGCAACATTAATTGGACACTCTAAATTGCCCCTAGGTGTGATTGTGAGTGCAGCTGTTTGTCTCTATTTGTCCTGTGATTGGCTAGCAACCAGTTCAGGGTGTACCCTGCCTCCTGCCCGTTGACAACTGGGATATGCTCCAGCACTCCCCGCAACCTTTGTGAGGATAAGCGGCAAAGAAAATTGATGGATGAATAGACCAAGAGGTGACTAAACAATTGTTCATCCATTCATTCATTTTCTCAGTCACTTATCCTCACAAGGGTCACAGGAGTGCTGGAGCCTATCCCAGTTACCTTCGGGCAGTAGAAGGGGTACACTGTGAACCATTCACACTCATAATCACACCTAAGGGCAATTTAGAGTCCAATTAATGCATGCTTTTTGAGATGTGGGAAGAAACCAGAGTTCCTGGAGAAAACCTATGCATGCACAAGGAGAACATGCAAACTTCACACAGCCGGGGCCGGGATTTGAACGTCTGTTTCAAGAAATAGAATGCATTGTGCATTGCTCTATGTTTAATAGGTGTTTGAGAGAAGAGAAAATGTATAAGACAATGGTAGAGGTGAAGATGACTGCCAGGAGGATACCGTGAATAACTCTGTCTTGGGAGCTTAACATGGATAAAATGTGTGTAATTCATAAAAAAAAAAATGTGTGCTACGTCACATATTTTATCATTTGCGGGGGTGTCCTAAACCCTGCGATAAACAATTAACTGTATGTGGAGATAACATGAATTTAAATATGATACAAAGCCTTTTTTTAATTTCTGTAGTATTTACTCACAATTATAAAAAAATATAAAAATGCATATGTCATGAGAAGAACTTGGGGTGAACCCCAGATGCACGGTTCTGGAGAACAGGTAGATTTATTCATTCCAGGTTAGGAGCACAGGAAGGCAGTCCAAGAGAGCAACAGTAACAGAATCGGCAGGTGAAATGGCAAGGTCAAACACAAAACAAAGTCAGTAATAAGACAAGGAAATGCGGGAATGTGACAATAAAGTACAATGATGTGGCGAAAAACCAGACAACATGTGTGACAATATATATAGATGGTAATTAGCGTGAACAAGGGAGCAGGTGGGATGCCTGCTCTCCGGAGCAGATGTGCCCGAGGTCGGGGAAGGACACGCCCGTTACATTTTTCTCATCAATAACCTAAGATAGCTGATTTGCAGTTAAATAATTAAAATCACATTGTTCTGGTGCCTCATAGTAGGCATGTGTTGGCCACACAAGACATGAATCATTATCATTTTTTTATCTTCTAAGATTACGGAGTCTTAAATGTTTATTGTACTTTCAATGAATTTCGATGCAACCCACTGCAATTTTTTTTTTTTTTTGCTACATCAACTCTGTGTTTTTAGGGGAGCATGATAAGAGTTAAAGACAAAAGATATCAGGGCCCATAACTGGTTAAATGGAATCATCTGTGACAGTATGAAAAACGTAATTGCTTCAGTGCATTATCTGATATTGACAAACAACCACGAATTCTGCATGGGCATTGAATAATAACTGCCACATTGCCAGAAAAATCGAATTATTTTCACTGTATTAGCCTTAGAAATGTCAGTTTACTACTTCTCCAAGAAATAGATGATGGCACATGATCTGAATGGCAAGCATTGAGATGAGGAAATATGCCTAATTCTTCCTCCTGTTGGAAATTCAGTACATTTTCCAACCCCCACCTTTTTTTTCACTTGTCTGTTTAACTATTGTGAAGAAGAAAGATACCAATCTTTCCTTGTCACGCATTTTTACTGTGAGCTGTCAGGGGCACCCATGCAGTACAGTAGAAAATTAGATTGTAATAGAAGCATAGATAAATGCTCTCATGCTGCTTATTGTGTCTTCAAACAGAATATATCTGAATTCTAAAACATATCTAAGGAATGGGTAATTACACGATCATAACATCCTATGTTTTCCCATAAACATGTAGAGGTCAACTAAACGTACGCTCTGCAGGTATAAACAACTAATGTCTTTGAGTGTGTGTGTGTGTGCGTGCGCGGACTGGGCTTTATGTAGGCCTACTCCCACCTCTCCATGTCCTTCCCCTCTTCTCTTTCCAGCATTTAACTGTGCAAAAGGAAAAAAAAACTGGTGGGCACCTTCCATATGCTTCAGAAGCATTGTCAGAATCTTCAGCCTGTTAAACCCGGCAACAGTGACAGCATTGGAAAGAAAAAAATTGAAGTCCCTCTTCAAGGATTGATAGACAATCTGTGAGTAAGCGTAAGAGAGCAATGTGATATGTGAATGAGTGGGATCATGTCAGTGGGATCCTCTTCATACATGCAAACATACATCTTAGAATGAATGTTTGGGCTGTTGTAATTATGGTCGCAAAGCCTATACAGAGTATAGTGGCCCTCTCTCATAGAGCATTTTACCAAAAAACACTGCATTTGGATTCGGACAAAGTACAAGCTGAACAGCCCAAGAATTTAGATTTAGGGATGACCAATGGTGAGGTTGATTAAAAAATATAGATTTAGTCATTTTTATTTTTATTTACCTTTCCTCCACGGCTGTTTGATATTGCAGAATGGAGAATGTGTTAACTTTTTCACGCTGGAGGAGTTTTTTTCTGTTAAACAGAGAAGTTTTATATACTGGCTCTTTGGTTATTTGTATTATAATGGATAATTATTGAAAAATGACACGACGAAGTTTGATAGGGTAGAAAAAAATGAAAACAACTCTCAATAGGAACACATTTTTTTGTAGACTGTATTAGACTTGACCATATGCGGTGAAAATAGTGCTGCATTTTGACTCTGATCAAAATGAAGGCCTTAGACCCGCTTCAATAGCTCAGAGACTAGTTGGCGACATGATGGTGACTGATGTCTCCAGTGGTTGTGCCGACATCCCGGTGATGTTTCCTGGAGACTAGCTGGGTCGCCAGTCAGTCGCAATGAAAAAGAGCACATTCGATTTCATGGGAGACCTTTTAGCAACTCTTCTTTTTGCTCACAAAAGAAAATAACCTTCATTAAGCGTAATGTCAGAAAACTGAAATGAATTGTCACCAAAGTTTAGTTCGACCTCTGAAAAAACTGTAATGATAGCCCTAATATTTTGTATTTTATGGACATTGAAGCATTTTACTCTTGAGAGATTTGTCCCAGTGTTACACAGCATGCACACACAAACACACGTGAGATACAATATATACTCTTTTTTTACGAATATGCAGTATATACTGAATATAGGTAGATATCATCAACCTCCCGGGTCGCGATGACTGATCTTGAACAGCTGAACTACTGTCGCCCCAACTTAAATGTGTTCTAATTTGACTTGCTTGCATGTCAGTCTTCGAGTGCTTGTTTTTCTACTAGAGTGATACAGGCCATTATTGCCACTCACTGTGTTTGATGTATTTTAACATAGAAATCTGTGACCCAATTCCAACAACTTAAATTAAATATTCATATCCCAATTCACATTAGTCTCTCTTTTCACCCCAGAGATCCCTTTATGAAAATGAACATTCTGCACGTCATTTTCTTAATTTTCTTAAATTCAAGCATCTTTCATGCACACACGCGGGCGCGCACGCACATACACATGCACACACACGCACACATGTATATGTACAGCATAAAATCTTCAGTTTTGTCAGATTGTGCAGTACACTTTTTGGAAGAGCATGTCACGATAGTCTTGCAATGTTATTGCTTTGTATATATTTAAAGCATGTAGACTCCTCATTAAATTAAACAAAAATGTTCAGGTATACTTCTCTGCCTACCTCTCCCTCCTGTAATGACAGAATACAATGCTACATGAAGTCTTTTTAAGAACAATCTTTAACTGTCTAGAAATGTTAGCATTTGTGTGTTTAATATACACTATACAGTCTATATATCGATCTAATATTTAGTATTACTCATTATTGGTCAAAGAGATAAGGCACAAAAAAAGTAGAACTTTCAACTAAGTGAGGATAAAATGTGAGTATCAAAAGATTGTTCCAGTTGTCTCTGCAAGGTCACTGGGTAACAAATGAATGTTGATTCACGACATCATGACAACCTATGATCTGAACTTTTTGTTGTTAAATAAAACATGGTTAACAGAAAGCAGATGCAATACCCTTTTAAATTAGGCAACTCCATCTAATTTACATTTTATGAACAAGTGTCAAACAGGGGAAAAGGGTGTTGATATTGCTATTATTTTAAATCATTATTTAAATGTAAAGAAATTATATTGGGTGATTTTAGCTGTTTTGAATAGCTGTGTTTTTTTAATTAAAGATCAAAGTTTATCGTTTTAATAATCAATAGACCTCCAAGATACAATGGAAAATGCATGTAGGATTTTTCAGAACTTCTGTCAGATTTTTGTACTTAGTACAACTCTTTTGTCATAACAGGGGACTTTAACATTCATGTTGACAATAACATGGATAAAACATCCAGAGAACTTTCTGCAATACTAAATTAACAATTTGACCTCTCTCAACATATAAAGAATCACACGCACACTCAAGGTCACATCATAGAACTGGTCATCTCTATAGATGTTCAAATTCTATGGACTGACATTAAGGATATGGCTTTTTCTGATCATTTTTGTGTATTTTTTGAATTACAGATTCTTCCAAAAGTTCAGACAACCTCTATGGCCATTAAATGGGAGGTCCACTCATGGAAAATAACAGTATATCAGATAGGTCATGTCATTGGTACTGTAACGTTAAATTAAATATAGATTTTCATCAGATATAATTTAAGTTTGTGTTGAGGATATTTTTATTGGCAATTTTGAATGTTCCCAGTCACTGACATTTTGGCGACTCATATGACCTACGTGCGCAGATGTGACGTGTCATGTTCTCAACCTGAGGCCCGGTTACATTCATTAATCGGGAAGAAGGAGGAATGCGTACATACAGATTTGAACCTGTGCCTGTCATATTTAGCAGTGTCTTCAGATGACTACAGTTCAATTGAGGTATTGTGCCACTGTCTAAATCAGATAAATAACTGGATGAGCCAAAATTGCCTTCAACTAAATCACAACAAAACTGAGACAATTGTTTTTGCCAAAAAAGAAAAGAGAATTGCCGTTAGTAAACACCTGGACTTTCTATCATTAAAAATCAATGACCAAGTCCGAAACCTTGGTGTTCTGACCTGACTTTGAACAATCATATCAAATCAATCACGAAAACTGCCTTCTACCATCTGAAAAACATATCTAGAGTGAAGTCTTGTATGTGTCAAGCAGACCAGGAAAAACTCATCCATGCTTTTATCTCAAGTAGACTTGACGACTGTAATGGTCTTCTGACTGGATTCCCCCAAAAGAGTATTAAAAAATAAAATAAAATGCGCTATACCAATAAATTTGCTTTGGTTTTATAGAAAATGTGATTTTTTTCACACAATTTAAAATTATTTCTGTCTATACACTGACATATTCTGAAAGAGAGTGCCAACAATACCCCATTGCATTCTCACATGCAGCATTTAATCACTAACTGAAATACAAATTTATTAAAAAAATGACACAATGGCCCAACTCTCACATCATTAAATTATTGCAATATTATTTTTCACAAACTAATTCTCCTAAGACCGTGCAACATGAATCTGGACAAACAGTGCAGCTCATTTTGGCTTTCACATGATTGCGCTATAGGTGGAACTTTAAAGGTTCTCTTTTGCTCTGGAAGACCATCCAGAATGGGAGTCAAGCCATTGGTTGATAAGCATTGTGTGGGAGTGGTTATTATATTAATTAGGCACACTGATATATAAAAGTGGAGCTGAGGTGTAGAATGGTTGTTTCAGAAATAGGCATACTTATTTGGTATATATATATATATATATATATATATATATATATATATATGTTTGTGTGTTAAATACATATTTTTTACATTGGTGTGTGTCCTGCTTTGTGGTCACCAAAAACTAGCACCCTCTTCTTCTCCAGACGCTAGCGGTAGCTTCATCTTCTTCTTTGGACAATTGAGGTAGATTCTTCTTCCACACACAATTGAGGTGTATTCTTCTTATTTTATGCTCAATTTAAGTAGATTATTTTTCTTCAGTGAGCACTGAAAACAAATTCTACTTCTTCTACACATTGGAGGCCCCGCCTCTAGCTCCAAGATAGTTGGGAAGGGGTTCGGAAATTAGATGGATGAGCAGTTGTATTTCTTGGACTGTGATGTCCATATTCTCTAACAGAAAACAAAGACTGACCAAGCAAGTGGATTGTAAATCAATATTTGAGTACTCCTTACATGTTGGCACACAATGTCATTCTACTGTATGTTTGTGGATGTTACATGAACTTGCATTAGACTTTAAAAGCCCATTTGTATCTATATTTACACATGCCATTGTTTTCCGATTGTGATAGACATCACCTTGTACAGTATATCTCTTTATGCAAATGTAAAAACAAAAAAAACAATCACAATCAATAAAAAAATTACATACAATATTTAAGGCGACGCTGTGAACAAAATGGTTAAGAGCGTCTGCCTCACAGTTCTGAGGTCTGGGTTTTGAATCCCGGCCTCAGCTCTGTGGAGTTTCCATGTTCTCCCCGTGCCTGCGTGGGTTTTTTCCAGGCACTCGGGTTTCTTCACACATCTCAAAAACATGCAACATTAATTGAACACTGTAAATTGCCCCTAGGTGTGATTGTGAGTGCAACTGTTCTCTGTCTCCATGCGCCCTGCAATTGGTTGGCAACTAGTTCAAGGTGTACCCCGCGTCCTGCAGAATGACAGCTGGGATTGGCATCAGCACTCCCACGACACTTGTGAGGATAAGCGGGTTTGAAAATGGATGGATGGATGGATGTCTTAGCCTTAAATTGATATTAAAGAGAATGTAACAGATTTGTGTTAATTTAAAAAGAGGTATTATTGTGTGTGTTGCCACTGGTGGCTGATTGTGTGCTTGCGTGTTAAACTTGCCCACACAACCTCAGTAATTAAATAAAGAGTAATTGTAATGCATTTAAGCAGCTGCTGACCCCTGCGGTTCAAATGGGTGAAGCCATTAGCGTAAGCTTAAGGTGTATTCTAGCAGACACAAGAAAACAAAGCCAGTAAGTGGAAACAAAGGCAGTGAGTGGGGAAAAAAAAAATCACAGGAATACAAAAAATCATAACCATTCAAGGATGCTACATCATCACATAATTGAATCATTAATACATTTTATTAATCTAATTTTAAATGACCTAATTTCTTCATTTTCTTGCGTCCCTAAAGAGTCAATGATCGGTTACCGTTACTATAGAAACTAAATCACACAAAACTATGGCCTCAAATTTATTTTCACTGAGGGTAAACTTCTTTTAACTGTTGTGTAATTTGAATGACTGAATCAAGAAAAAAATGTTTGAATTCATGTTGAAGTGAGTCAGGTTATAGATTATAAATGTACAGTACTCTCTTCTTCTTTTCCTTTCGGCTTGTCCCGTTAGGGGTCGCCACAGCGTGTCATCTTTTGCCATCTTAGCCTATCTCCTGCATCTTCCTCTCTAACCCCAACTGCCCTCATGTCTTCCCTCACCACATCCATAAACCTTCTCTTTGGTCTTCCTCTCGCTCTTTTGCCTGGGAGCTCCATCCTCAGCAGCCTTCTACCAATATACTCACTCTCTCGCCTCTGAACATGTCCAAACCATCGAAGTCTGCTCTCTCGAATCTTGTCTCCAAAACATCCAGCTTTGGCTGTCCCTCGAATGAGCTCATTTCTAATCCTATCCAACCTGGTCACTCCGAGCGAGAACCTCAACATCTTCATTTCTGCCACCTCCAGTTCAGCTTCCTGTTGTTTCTTCAGTGCCACCGTCTCTAATCCGTACATCATGGCCGGCCTCACCACTGTTTTGTAAACTTTGCCCTTCATCCTAGCAGAGACTCTTCTGTCACATAACACACCAGACACCTTTCGCCAGCTGTTCCAACCTGCTTGGACCTGTTTCTTCACTTCCTGACCACACTCTCCATTGCTCTGTATTGTTGACCCCAAGTATTTGAAGTCGTCCACCC
This sequence comes from Syngnathoides biaculeatus, assembly GCF_019802595.1. Taxonomy (NCBI): domain Eukaryota; kingdom Metazoa; phylum Chordata; class Actinopteri; order Syngnathiformes; family Syngnathidae; genus Syngnathoides; species Syngnathoides biaculeatus. The sequence goes on along the minus strand of NC_084654.1, from coordinate 5,415,396 downwards.
TCGCTATCTCTTCTCCCTGTAGCCTCACTCTTCCCCCTCTACTTTTCTCATTCACGCACATATATTCTGTTTTACTTCTGCTAATCTTCATTCCTCTCCTTTCCAGTGCATGTCTCCATCTTTCCAATTGTTCCTCTGGATGCTCCCTGCTTTCACTGCATATGACAATATCATCTGCAACTCTCAAATCAAAGTGATTAATTGTTTTAACAATGCTAATAATGCCTATATAATAGTGAATTAGAAAAATTAAAGATAGTTCATGACATGACATTTATGTTTATCCATCTCTCCATTTATACAGTAGATGTTCATGAAGGACGACTAACAAATGGGGAATCGCCATAACGATTACTCAGTTCAAAATAGTAAGATGTAGTAAGTAAGATACTAAACATGAATATTTGTTCTGATTTCAAACAACCACTATTTAGTATGGTTGTGTGCTTTTTTAGAGTTTGGTGTTGGACACGGGATTTCAATTGCAATCCATTGCAATTGTTGGCACTATAAAAAACTAGATCAGCATTAAGTGTGGAAAAGCTGCAGGGGATCTTGTAAAGTCTACACAAATCTCCAGTTACTGGTTTAAAGAGAGCTTCAAAAGATTTGGATTGCACGGATACTTCCAATGTGTCATTTCGAGCTGCCAAGTCTGTCTGCTGGTTATCCCGATGAGATTTTCTTGTTTTTTTTTGTTTTTTTTTTTCACCCCTATGAGATTTGAATGCAGACTAAGATCAGTTTCAGTGTATGGAGTGTGTGGAGAATCCATTTGTGCTGCCATCAGTAGACAAGCCAGGAGTAAAACTGGCTTGATGGTAGACCCCCAGAGAACAGGCCTGTCACTGTGAAATGGTTTCAAAGACGTGGCTGAGGCTGGTGGCATATATGTGAAAGAGAATCATATTTTACACACCACTACAAACTCCCCATAACTTTTCTTCCTTATACATAATACTTTCGGTCAATTCACAATTCTCTTTGATCCGAGTCGCACTGCAATATCACTTCTTGCTGAAGTCAGTAAAGTGTATTTTGTGCGTTGTGTTGAATGAAACTGAGGTCTTCTCAGGAGTCATTTTTTTAATGATATTTCACCCATGCTGCCTGTCCTGTGTATTGTATTGTTTGTGCATTAGAAATTAGCAGAACTGTGCAACAGGCGCATCAGCAACTACCTGGTTTCCTCTTCATGTAATTCATCCCTCTCTATTCACACCCCAGTGTTCATTTTAATTACTGAGCTGCCTGATGTTCTTTTTTTCTCTTGCTGCTAATTCTCCCTAGTTTACTTTCCTTTTCTCTTTCTCTCTTACCTGTTCACTCTCAGTGAAGCCTTTGCTCGGTGTAGTTAATGAGCTCATATCTGCTTTTATGTCATGCTCTCCTTCTGTTTAGTGCATGTGAGTTGGAAGGCATTCCATTTGGCCCCTATCTCTCTGTGGCGACCCCGAAAGTGACAAGCCGAAAGAAACGTTTTTCTCTGTCAAGTAGAATCAGAAATAAAATGAATAAATAAATGTGGGACTGCCACCACCATTTCCCCTTTCACTGTTTTAGATATTTATCTGTATTGGAGCAGTCTATATGTCTGTTCAAGCTCCCATTAAAAAAATAATATTCTGCCCCATTATTTACTCTTATCATCCTCTTTTTATCTAAGTCAAATAGTCAGCAAGTTAAGTAGTTGGATTATGTGAGTATTGTATTCACCAGGTCCATAAAATAATTTACCACTCATCTTTTTTTTTATTTTGTTATTTCTTGACACTTAATTGAATATGATAAGATGAAAGTAAATTGGTAATCAAAAGTCCAAATGTAAAACCTGAATAAATGAATACAGATACAAAAAAAGTCCATACTTAAAAGAGTTCAACTGATGATGTGACCTTGGTATCAGAATCAGACATAACTGAATGCCTGGTTGAGGCTTTATTCTGACATGTAAGATCGTGTGCATGTGCCTTTGCACTGTTATCCCTTTAATCCTAGTTCTACCATGTCCTTCAAACACCGATCAAGGTTGTCAATAATAACTAATTTTCAGTGGCTCACGAGAGCCCCACTCTCTCTGTTAAGCCTTTGCTGAAAAACTATAAACTTGCTTACGAACAATGGCAGATGTAAATTGAAGCTGTAGAGATGGATTATATTTATGTACATGGATGTGGACACATAAATGTTATTCATAATTAAACATTGCAATGCGGTTTCAGTTGATTCTGCTGCTGTCTTTCGCGCACGCACATACATACACATGCACACACACAGCAGCAGCAGCACACACATAAGCTGTTACATTTTGACATGAGCAACCTTAATTACTTTAAAATGATTGTTTTCTATTTCTGAATATATAACTTTGGTAAGTGAGAGAGAATCAGAGAAAGGGGAAAGGAATTATTCCACATTACACAAGGAGGTGGCTTATTATTTTCAAACTTCCACCACGCAAACTTACTGTAGTGCTGAGCCCAGAAAACGGACAGGTTACCCCGTTGACTGAGCATGGCCACAAGGTCCAAGCCCCAATGCTTCACAAGGTTTATGTTGAGTGGACTATGGTGGTATGAGCCTGATATTGAGCAAGAGGACTTTGTTTCTGGTTGGAAATACAATCACACCTTTAGGGCTCATCAATCCTCTTGTGTTCTTGCTCAGAAAACATGGTCAGATAAAAACAACTATAAACAATAGTTAGCCTGTGACTGTATTTGAGGTGGATACAAAATATACTGTCGGTACATTTCAATAAATTAAAATAGTATCGAAAGTTTAATTGAATTAATTTGCCTACCAAATAAATAAGTCTGTGGATGATACAGTCATAGGACTGCAATTCATTCTTGAACACCTCGGTGGTATGGGGACCTACACCAGCATCCCGTTTGTGGACTTCCGCTCTGTGTGTGTCATCACCATCATCATCACCATCATCATCCCTGAACTTCTGCCTCCAGCCTTCTCCAGCTCAATGTCCTGACTGCCATATGCCAGTGGATTCATAGCTTCCTGACATGCGGAACACAGAAGGTGAGGCTGAGGGACAACACCTCACCCACACATGCCATCAGCACCCGGGTGACCCAAGGATGTGGCCTCTCTCCTCTGCTCTTCTTTCTCTTTATGGACGAAACCACCTAAATGCACCCGGCTGTCAAACTCCTGAAGTATGGAGATAACACCATAGTCATTGGCCTCTTCAGAGATGGCGATGAGGAGCAGGGAGAACAGGAAGTCTCGCAGCTGGAGCTTTGTGCAGCCAAACTTCAGCATGCATTCTTCACCACAGCTGCCTTTCAGGCTGTCCAACTACACCATGTCAACTGTAAAGACACTCAAGTTACAGGGAATTATAGTCTCTTAGGACCTGAAGTGGGAGACCAACATCAAGTCCAATAAAAAAAGGCCTTGCAAAGAATGTACTTCCTATAGCTTCTGAGGAAGCATAGCCTGCTACAGGAGCTGTTGAGGCAGTTCTACACTGCCCTCATTAAATCAGTCTTGTCACAGCCGGGTTTGGTCCTGCCACAAAAAAGGACAAACTCCGACTGCAACGGTCAATTAGGACTGCCCAAAAAATCTTCAGTATCTCTCTACCCTCTCTTAAGAACTTGCATGTTGCCAGTACTAAGATCCTGGTCACTACCTCTTTCAACATTTCCCTCAGGCAGGGGCTATTGAACAATGCAAACCAAAACCAGTAGACATTCCAACAACTTCTTCCCACTTGCTATTAAATTGCTGGATGCAAAGTGACCTTCCGTAGTGTGTCTTTGTGTCTCAAAATAAAAGTAACTCGAAGTAAAGTCTTAATAGCTGTCTTTTGTCATATTACAGCAGCTCCAACTACCAGGGACAAATTCATTGTGTGTTTTTTACATGCTTGGCAAGAAAGAGGATTCTGATTTTGATTCTGATTACAATAGTGTGAATTAAAAAAATAAAAAGCCATGCGAGCCCTAAAGAGAACCAAGACACAATGATGCAGTGGAGTGGTACCACTGTTAATGGCATCCACGATAAACTGGAATATATTTGTTTCCAAAATGTTATGCTAATTATGATCTCTGGAGGGAATTTTCATTTGCACACTGCTGCATATGTTTTGTTGCACACCACAGAGTAATGGGCAAGGTCTCCTCAATATCTTGTTCTTTTTTTGGCTGCACGCTCTGGTTCAAAAATGTTTACAAATCTCAAATCTTCACAAAATGAAACTCATGTTAAATAATTACCCTCCAATAAGCATCCAAACTAAGCATTATTATCTTTCTCAAGGCGTTTTTTTTATACAGCTCTTGTATTGGATTTGATTTAGTTGTAATAGCAGGCATATTGCTGCAAGACTATTTTTTTTTAAGTTATCTTTCTGGTAACGGGCGAAATGAATGTGTGAAAGTATTTGAATGTTTATTTAATGATCAGAGATAAGTCACAAATAATAAATGTCTCTCTCTCTCTGTCAATTTTACTCTTCAGGTGTCGAGTTCTGTCAGGCAGTGACCATGGAGAGACTGTTGCTGTGTGTAATGCTAGCAGTTGCCATGGCTGTTCGCGCACAGATCTGCCCAAAGCGCTGCGTATGTCAGATCCTCTCACCCAATCTGGCAACCCTCTGTGCCAAAAAAGGTCTACTATTTGTTCCACCAAACATCGACAGACATACAGTCGAACTGAGGCTGGCTGACAACTTTGTCACGAGGTAAATGTCACAGGACTCCAGATTCCTTAGAACCTGACCATTATCATAGCTGTCTTTATTATTTGATAAACAATAGCAGTGATCTTATACCATCAATTATCATTTGTTATATTTACTTCCTGGCATCTTTATCATATTTATTTATTTATTTAGGATCCAAAGCAGAAAAAAGTACACATTAAATTACAGTTGCACTTGATTTGGCAAACTGTGGTCACGCCAGATGCTGACTGGTTTTCTGAACCACCATACAGTCAAACTCTTCATTTTAGAGCATCCAGGCACATGCAAAACGAAGCCTGTAGGGTTTAATTAGCATCTTGATTAGCCACACCTGTGAGGTGGCTATATTATTTTAGCCAAGGAGGAGTGTTCACTCACACAGATTTAGACAGATTGGTAAATAATATTTGAGAAAATGGGTCTTTTGTATAAAGAAAAATTTTAGGTGTTTGAGTTCAGCTTATGAAAAATGGGAGCTATTTTGATTTGTCCAATGTGTTGAAATACTGAATAGAAATGAATAGAAGTTAGATGTGAATTGTCTTAGCAAAGCATCTGAATATGTACACATCCACAGGATATTATTTTTTTGATTTTGAATATATATTTTATATGTTTTTAACATTACATGGATTTTAAGTCACTATCACAGTATCCTAACACTGAATAGATCTTGCAAAAGAAAACAAGGAAAATTGTTGCAAAATAAGACTCTTTCACGTTAAAGCATGGCAAAGCAAAGATAAAATATAACACAATTAATTCCTTGGAAATTAAATAGTCTAGACTGAACTATGATTCTAAGAAGAAGTCATATTGCCCGCTATTTTATTTTATAAGTTAATAGACATTACCTAAGGTTACAAGCCCAGAGAGTCCACACAAGCCAAATTGAAAAACTATATTATTACCTAAATCTACTTTTTGTCATTGCTGACTGATGACACTTCTGTCTTATTGAGAGTATGTGAGTTTTCCTCATGCACACAGGTTGTTATCGAAATTCACTGAATATAAATGTACTGGATACTGGATAATTGGTTCCTTGAAAGTACAGTTGAAAAGGCACATCTGTAGTATAAATCCAGCCATACTTAAGTTATACTGTATTTACAGTATCATCACTTAAGCATTTGTTCAAGCAAAATACTTACATACCCAGTGTAAATCTATGTATTTTTATACTTGACGGAAGATCAGAGTAATTTTGTTATGAAGCCGCTTATTGGCTTATTTTACTAATAACAATGGAATAATTTGCGGAAAAATCTTACTACCAATAATGTTGGAGTTGTGATGTCTTTAACACTGCATATGTCTGTCTTAGTGTGAAGAGGAAAGACTTTGCAAACATGACACGGCTTGTAGACTTAACGTTATCCAGAAACACCATCTCCTACATTACACCTCATGCCTTTACTGATCTTGAGAACCTCAGAGCCCTCCATCTCAACAGGTAAAGCCTAGAATTATGCTAAATCTATTGTTACTGCTACTTGGAATCTGCAGGATGGAAATTCGCTAATGGTTGCCTACCTGTGAATATATTACAGTAATCGGCTGACAAGGATCGGCAATGACACTTTCAGTGGGATGTCCAAGCTACACCACCTAATTCTGAACAACAACCAGTTGGTACTGATCCACCAGGGAGCATTCAATGACCTGCTTGCACTGGAAGAACTGGATCTCAGTTATAATAACCTAGATTCCATTCCATGGGAGGCCATCCAGGTAAGCAATTTAGCGAAGTACAATTTTCATTGAAAGACTTTTGTTGAATACCGTAAGTGAACTGAGAAATGGCAAACATTCTAAAAACCTAAATAACTATATTGACACTTAGAGCCCAAGTGTCATCCCCATAAACATTCTAAAATAGATATTGTAATGAAAAGTACATATAACATGATTCACTTCAGTGTCTATACAAAAAAGTAAATGTGAGCGGAGAGAGCGTCATCCGCCAATGAAAACACGCCGTGCACCCTAACTGTGGGAGACAAACACGCCCCTTCTGATATGGAAGCTCTTTTCGAAAAGGAGAACACCACACAAACGAGTGAAGATAGGGGGCAATATTATACAATTGTTTTGAGCCCTCAGGGCAATATTACACTATTGTTTTGAGACATATTCAGATGATATGCGATCACGGCCAATCTGTATCCCCGTCCAATCCACTTCCGCGGCGGGGATGAGCCATCGCGACTCATCGCAGCTGGCCGGTGTGGCTTATGACGGAGCCGAGCCGTGCTGCTTTACGGAAGTGTTCATAGACGCCGCAGTACGCAATAAACAACACCGTCGAGCCGGGGTGCTTTATTGCGCGCACGCGGCTGAGTGAGGCATTCTCGGCTGGGTTCTTCAGAGCCGCCGCCGTCCGCAAACCTCGACGCGCAGCCTTCCCAGAAGCCGTGACCGCTGAATCCACCGCAACAGCCGGTGTGGCTCATTTTCGGCGCTGCGGTGGCTTATAATGGAACCGAGCAGTGCTGCTTTAGGGGGTTGTTCATAGCCGCCGCAGTACGCAATGAACAACACCGTCAAGCCGGGGCGCTTTACTACGCGCAGACGGCTGAGTGAGGCATTCTTGCCTGGGTTCTTCAGATCCGCGAAACCCGAAGCGCAACCTTCGCGAGCGAAGCTACGCAGCTGCTTGACGCCGTCCGACGTGCACATCGACATATTTCGTATGCGGATCTTTTGTTACATCATGAGAGACCAATTATGTGGTCCACCCCAAACTATGATTTTTTTTTGTAGTTGTATACACACCTACCTGTTATCTGGAACCCACAAAGCTCTCGTCCTCTGCTCCCATGCAATCCATTTTTCACAATGAACCGGGTCTCTTGCAAATTTAAGAATAGTAAATCCATCCTCCCGAGTGTTCAAGCAATGTCCAGCAATGCAACGAGCCGGCATTTTGGCTAACATGAAGGGACAACGAGCTACCTTCACGGAGGTAAAACTAGCTACTTTCCCGGAGGTAAAACTAATGGAAACAAACGAGTCCACTTAAGGGTGGGTCTGTTGCTTACATCATTTCCTGCTTCTTCTCGAAAACGAATCCCTCAAGACGATTTCCATGGCGGGAGTTACAGAAAGCTGTACACGTCAAAATCATGTTTTGTGGTGAAAAAATACACGGGCCCATATTGGCTGCCATTTTTTCATTAATAACATACTAAAAATCATCCATTTCATGACAGTAGCCCTTTAAAATGTGCAAAATACACATATGGTGTCGCTATTATTTTGGCTTGGAGTAGTACAGCAAAAAATTAAATCACATTTTTGAGTACTATAATTTCTCGTATATAAAGCATATTTTTCCCCCTAAAAAACATTAACTAGTACACATTATACATTCATGGGTATCGAGGAAAATTCTCAGTCGTTTCTGATCTTTAGTGCAGGAGCAACATATGTGCGATGGTAAAGATCGTAAAATGTTAAGCTGCCCGAGGAGGTCATAGAACTCAGGTTGGTGGTGCATATTACCATAATGTATATAAATGTGAAACATGAGACATCGACTATCATATCGAAATGTATATGTATAACTTTTTTACCACTCTATGTACCTCTATACGACTATACAATCTATATTATCTAAATATAATGCGCTCTATTAGCTTTTTGAAAATATCTTGTGTAAATCCCGACGACTTACTCACCAGATCCATGTGTATATCTAGTTGTCCAAGACAAGTGGAAGCGAAGGAACGGTCCAATTTCTTGATCGACTTTGGCATTAAATACGGGTCCTCTATGCTAAGTTGATCTAATTTTCGAATGTACCGTCGTTTATTTTCACCTTCTAAATGTCTAACGGGATTGGGTAAGACTCTGGGCGTCGTCCTACAAGACATATTTGGGTGTCGTCTCCAACCGACTTAGCATTGAGCAATGCTGAGCTTCACCAGCAATATGGCGAGGTAAACAAAAGTCCCATGATTTTATGACGTAGGTGCACGAGCTCTATAGGGCGGCACGGTGGATTAGCTAGTAAAGCGATGGCCTCACAGTTCTGAGGTCCTGGGTTCAATCCCGGACCCGCCTGTGTGGAGTTTTCATGTTCCCCACGTGCCTGTGTGGGTTTCCTCCCACATTCCAAAACTATGCAACATTAATTGGCCACTCTAAATTGCCCATTGGTGTGATTGTGAGTGTGATTGTTTGTCTCCATGTGCCCTCCGATTGGCTTGCAACCAGTTCAGGGTGTACCATGCCTCCTGCCCGTTGACAGCTGGGATAGGCTCCAGCACTCCATGCAACCCTTGGGAGGATAAGCGACAAAGAAAATGGATGAATGGATATATATATATATACTGAAAACGTGGATGAATTTGGTTAGTAACATTGAACTGCTATTATTTTAAACACGATTGTATACAATATATATTTTTGCAAGTATTCTTATGTGTTATATTTGCATGTGTACCTTCAACAGAAAATGACAAGTCTCCATACATTGAGTTTGGACCACAACATGTTGGACTTTATTCCAGAGGGAACATTTTCATTGCTGCAGAAACTCAACCGGCTCGACGTCACCTCCAATAAACTCCTAAAGCTCCCTCCGGATCCTCTTTTTCAGCGAGCACAGGTAAGTTAACAAATGTTTTTCAATTAATATTATCACCAACATAGACAAAATATATGTATCACTTCAAACATGTTTCCTCATATGTAACACAATTTAAATGAAGCACCTTGTGTCCATAATGAAAGTGCTGTTTGTCTGCGATATTGTTTCTTTGAATCTATAAAACATTTTCAAACTCCATTTTAGGTTCTGGTCACATCTGGGATGCTGAGCTCCTCGACCTTTGCACTGTCATTTGGCGGAAACCCACTACATTGCAACTGTGAGCTACTTTGGCTACGAAGGCTTAATCGAGAGGATGACTTAGAGACATGTGCCTCACCTCAGCACCTCTCTGGACGATACTTTTGGTCTATTCCTGAAGAAGAGTTCCTGTGTGAACCTCCGCTCATAACCAGATATTCCCAAGAGATGAGGGTGCTCGAAGGGCAGAGAGTGTCACTCAGGTATCTATGCACATGAAAAGAGTGAAAACACAGTACTCATTATCCAATCGTTGACTACATCAAGATACTAGATATGATTACCTAATTTGTATACAAGCAACTCGAAAAAAAAATATCAGGCCTCTTTAGCTTTTAGCCTTTTGAGGTGAACATCATTTGACATCTAAACTTTTGAATGCTTCACTCGTTTTACACAAAATGCTGTTCTCTCACAGGGAGCTGGATGGCAACATTCACAACAGGTGTTTAATCTGTGAATCAACCAGTACATTTCCTACTTTGATTTCAACTGGTAAAGGTCTAATTGCATTTTAGGTTTTTTCATGATATTTCACCAAAAACCAAACACTCAGTTTGTCAGTTGTGAATATTGGTCACACACATCCAGATATGACAAAGTGTTTTGTTAAAACATAACACTGAGAGTAAAAGGAGATAAACGTTATTTTGTTATTTTTATACTCTCATTAAGTCTTGACCTGAATTTACTCTAAGAACAAACCCTAATTCTAGTGGAGTTGAGATGTTGTGAAAAACTTAAATGAACAGAAATTAATGATTTTCTGACTACATTCAATTGAATATACGACAAAGAGAAGATATATATGTCACGTCCCATCAGAATGAGAGTAGGACCCAAATGCAGGACTCGGAAGATGCAAGGTAGTTCAAGGAGACACGTTTATTATATGCAGAGGTAGGGGAACGAGCAGGCAGTCCAGTGCAGCAGCGGTAGTTGGGACGTCGGGCGAAGAGAGCAGGTGAGCGGGCGGGCAGGAGTCGGTACACAGGAGAACAATCAAAGCAGGCAGAAGTAACGAAGGAGTCAGGCTTACAAGGTTGGTCGGAGAACGGACGAAGGTCGTTACACACAGGTTCAATCAGGGATACCGGAGCACACGAACGGGACATGAAGATCAATGAACTGGCGCCGGCAAGCACCAGGGTCCCCACGGAGCGATTCGGGCGGACGACCTCTGTGAGGAACCAAACGACGAAGCAGGAACCAGGCAGGGGCAGGCAACTGCTCCGGACGAGAACCTCCCACGCCGTGGTTGCGAGACAACCAGGTACTGGTCGCCACCAAGGCTTGGTCAGTAGGCAGCCGTGGATTGGTCACCAACGAGGCCAGGTCATGAAGCGGCTGGGAGCCATCTGGAGCGAATAGGATGATGGAGAGAAGGACCAGAGCCATGACCGCCATCCCGAAGTCTCTCCAGCTCCAGGGTGGCTCCACAGAACTCCCCAGCTCCTCTTGGACCTCAACGTGAGAAGGCAGCGACACCATGGCCTCCTCCTGGACAGCAACGTGAGAAGGCGGCGACATAATCGCCTCCTCCTGAACAGCAACGTGAGAAGGCGGCGACACCATCGCCTCGTCCTGAACAGCAACGTGAGAAGGCGGCGACACCATCGCCTCCTCCTGGACAGCAACGTGAGAAGGCGGCGACACCATCGCCTCCTCCTGGACAGCAACGTGAGAAGGCGGCGACACCATCGCCACCTCCTGGACAGCAACGTGAGACGGCGGCAACACCATCGCCACCTCCTGGACAGCAATGTGAGAAGGCGGCAACACCATCGCCACCTCCTGGACAGCAACGTGGGAAGGCGTTGCCAGTACCACCACTTCCTGGACAGGAACATGAGAAGGCGGAGGCAGCATCCCCAACTCCACTTCCTCCTGGACGGGAACGTGAGGCGGCTGGGGAACTGTCGACACCTCCTGGACAGGAACGTGAGAAGGCGGAGGCAGCATCACCAACTCCACCTCCTCCTGGGCGGGAACGTGAGGTGGCTGGGGAACCGTCGCCGCCTCCTGGACAGGAACGTGAGAAGGCAGCGTCAGTGTCACGGTCGCCAGCTCCTGGACGGGAAAGTATGGGCGTGCCCGTCGCTGACAGAGCAGGAACTGGGAGCAACCGCGGGCCGGTCGCCAACAGAGCAGGAACGGGGAGCGACCGCGGGTCGGTTGCCGACAGAGCAGGAGTGTGGAGCGTCCGCGGGCCGGTCGCCACAGGTACTCCAGAGCACGAATGAGAAGCGGCTGTGGAGACGTCGCCACCTCCTGGACAGCAACGTGAGGCGGCATCGGGTCGGTCCCCACTGCCACGTGAGCTTCCAGTGCATCCGTTGAAACAGCAATGTGGGCGTGGCGCAGTGGCGAATCCGTTTCCAGGGCAACGTGAACGAGAGTTGGCAGAGAGTCAGTCCAAACTGACACGTGGGCGTGTCTCAGGAGCGGGTCAGTTCCAACTGCTGCGTAAACTCTGCTCGGAACAGCCAAAACCTCGACGTGGGAATGGCGAGGAGGCGGGTCAGTTTCCACAGCTACGTGCGCTTGGCGAGGTGGCGATTCCGTTCCCACTGCGACGTGCACTTGACGAGGTGGCGAGTCCGTTCCCACTGCGGCGTGCACTTGGCAAGGGGGCGGGTCGGTCTCCACGGCAACGTGAACAAGAGTAGGCAGAGAGTCAGTCGAAACTGACACGTGGGCGTGTCTCGGGAGCGGGTCAGTTCCAACTGCCACGTGAACCTGCATCAGCAGCGAGTCCGTCGCCGTTGTGACGTCAGCGTAGCTCGGCTGGTTCGCCAATCCTTGCCTTGCATTCCAGCATTTCGCGGCGGAACGCCTCGTGATTTGGCGACTCCTCCTCCCTCTGGGCTGGAAGCTTCGCCACCAGCTGCGGGTATGCTGGTTTCGCCGTTGCCGGCGAGGAGTGGGAGGATGATGTCTTAGTTGCCACGCAGCGGGAGGCACTGGGGAGCGCCTGGCCGGGACGTCTCCTCTGGATAATAATCGGAGTCGTACTCCGGCAGCCGGTCATACAAATCACGGTCCTCCTCATACTCCAAAAAGTCAGAGTCCAGAAGAATATGAAGAGCCGGACAGGTCGTGTTCGGGACGTATTCATACCTCACTGGTGGAGCGTAAGACACGGAACCATAGGACATCAAGGAGCCTACCCGGATCGGACAGGCTTGGTCCTCCAGCAGACGGTCTACCTTGCGTCGGTCCCGGCGACGCCGGGTCTTTCTCGCTGGGTCCTGTGAGGGCCAGTTCGTTCTGTCACGTCCCATCGGAACGAGAGTAGAACCCAAATGCAGGACTCGGAAGATGCAAGGGAGTTCAAGGAGACACGTTTATTATATGCAGAGGTAGGGGATCAAGCAGGCAGTCGGGTGCAGCAGCGGTAGTTGGGACGTCGGGCGAAGAGAGCAGGGGAGCGGGCAGACAGGAGTAGGTACACAGGAGAACAATCAAAGCAGGCAGAAGTAACGAAGGAGTCAGGCTTACAAGGTTGGTCGGAGAACGGACGAAGGTCGGTACACACAGGTTCAATCAGGGATACCGGAGCACACGAACGGGACATGAAGATCAACGAACTGGCGCCGGCCAGTTGTCATCGCGGTCATATAAATCCACAGCATAATTAGGCTGCATGAGGCGCAGGTGTGCACCTTCCAATCAGCGCACCTGCGCAGACACCCGCACAGCTCGTGCTGGAGCGGCAGGATCATGACAGTATAATATTCAAACTCCTTTTCATTTTGAATTAGGCGTTCAAAATGTTCCAAAAAAGCTGTGACTTGGATGAAAAATGAAGATGGAGTAAAAAAAAATACCTGTTTGGGATTAGTTGCAAGCAGGTGCGTGTCATAATTGCATCTAAAAGGAACATCCCTGGAAGATTTACAGTGAAGAAAATGAGTATTTGAACACCTTGCTATATTGCAAGTTCTCCCACTTAAAATCATGGAGGGGTGTGAAATTTTCATCATAGGTTCATGTCCACTGTGAGAGACATAATCTAAAAAGAAAAATCCAGAAATCACAATGTATGATTTCTGTAATTATTTATTTGTGTGATACAGCTGAAAATTAGTATTTGAAAACCTATCAGCCTGAATTCTGACCCTCAAACACCTATTAGTCCGCCTTTTAAAGTCCACCTCCACTCCATGTATTATCAAGAATCAGATGCACCTGTGTGAAGTTGGTAGGTGCATAAAGACACCTGTCCACCCCGTACAATCAGTAAGACTCAAACTTGTAACATGGCCAAGAGCAAAGAGCTCTCCAAAGACACCAGAGACAAAATTGTATAACTCCACATGGCTGGAAAGGGCTACGGAGAAATTGCCAAGCAGCTGTTGGAGGACACTTTTTATCTCCGCGTGTTGGTTTAATTTCGGATGGTGAGAATGTTGGTTATCCAAATAAAGGCTGGAGATCATGAACAGTTTCTTCGAAGAATTTACTTTCAGAATATTCTGGGCACTTATGAGTTACAGACAATGGCTGTAGAGAGCAGATCAGAAGTGCGAAGATACAGCGAAAGTACACATCCTTTATCTTGTCAGAAGGGCGGACTATGGTGGTATCATACCTGTGGTGTGAGATCGGGGCGTTCCACTTAGACAAAGGGTTTCTGTCTCAACCGGTTCAAGCTGGCAATGGATTATTACAAAGTGTCCAGTATGCAGTTCATCAAGGTTATCCTCCGTGCAGAGATGCGATCAAGGACACATCTGGCTACAGAACAAAGCTCCACTGAGGACATGAGGAAATTATGTAGTGATGACTAAATATGGGCATAAGACATACTTCACAGCTCAGCTGGACCAATCATTAGAAAATTGAAGAAGCTAACATGACGGTCAATCTCAATCGGAGTGGGAACCTTCTGTGCCATGCATAATTTCAAACCATGACATCTTAGTCTATTACCAACAGTCACCTTGGAAACGGTGGTAGCTTCTTCCATTTTTTCATGATTGCTCCAACAGTGGACTTTTTTTCACCAAGCTGCTTGGCAATTTCTCCGTAGCCCTTTCCAGCCATGTGGAGTTGTACAATTTTGTCTCTGATACTTTGGACAGCTCTTTGGTCTCGTCCATGTTACAAATTTGAGTCTTACTGATTGTATAGGGTGGACAGGTGTCTTCATGCAGCTAACGACCTCACACAGGTGTATCTGATTCAGAATAATACATGGAACGGAGGTGGACTTTTAAAGGCGGACTAACAGGTATTTGAGGGTCAGAATTCTAGCATATAGACAGGTGTTCAAATACTAATTTTCAGTTGTATCACACAAATAAATTGTTTAAAAAAATCATACATTGTGATTTATGGATTTTTATTTTTAGATGATCTCTCTCACAGCGGACATGCACCTATGATGAAAATTTCAGACCCCTCCATGTTAGATTAGGGTTAGGGTTCTAAGTGGGAGAACTTGCAATACAGTGGGGTGTTCAAATAATTATTTTCTTCACTGTATACAGCATGTATGTTCGCTGTGTTCGTCTTTCTGAGACATCCATGATTTTTAAGTGGGAGAACTTGCAATATACCAGGGTGTCTTATTTTCTTCACTGTAGAGTATCTTATTAATGCATGTTTTTTGGGATCTTGGAGGAAACCAGCGAACACATACAGTATTAGTGAACATTATTCAATTGACGTGGTGACAAATAACATACAGAATTTATCCATAGATACTTATATACTCTCAAAGTCTGTCCAAGCATTTGTTTGAACATGTCTATTTTGTAGCAAACAGATTATTAACGTATAAATGCTTACTTTTAATCCTTTAAAACATCATTAATCAGACTAGTGCATTTTGTGTTGTGACTAATGACATTTCTACTCCTCAATAGATGTAAGGCCAGAGGTGACCCAGAGCCAGCAATACACTGGATATCTCCTGATGGCAAACTCGTTTCAAACTCATCAAGAACACTGGTTTACATGAATGGAAGTCTGGATATCCTCATCAGTACTGTAAAAGACACGGGCTCTTTCACCTGCATCTCCTCCAACCCTGCCGGTGAAGCCCACCAGACTATAGACTTGGTTGTCATTAAACTCCCACATATCTCCAACAACACCAACAACATCCAAGAGCCTGATCCAGGATCCTCTGACATTTCCACATCCACCCGAACTGGAAACAATGGAAGCAATGTTACTGGCGATGTAAAGGGTGGGGCAGACAAGAGGGTGGTGACTGCTGAAGCTACATCATCAACTGCATTGATCAAGTTTAACTTCCAGAGGAATATTCCAGGTATTCGGATGTTCCAGATACAGTATAATGGGAGCCAGGATGACTCACTTGTGTATCGGTAAGTTTGACAGAATCACTACTTCCTCATTGAATAAAGCACAATGATGTTTGACAGATTATATAATGGCAACTGCATACTGGCGAATGTGAATGGGCAATGGGAACATTCAGAATGACCATGAGCTTTATTGATTGCATTACTTTGGATTACATGAAAATTTAATGACCCTGGGGTAAAAGGATGATGCAGTATACAATATGAGCTGGAATATGGCAATACAAGAACTGCTAACTTGGCAAGAGAGGGTTTTCAAGGACATCAGTTATTTACTGCATACAAAATCATAATGAAAAGGGTAACTACAAACATTAGAAACATTTAAATGTTTCAAATATGAATACTAAGAATTACAATACTGTAATCAATATCGCAAGGTAGGTACTGTATGCTGGAAAATTGGCACAATATACAGTACCGTAGGAATGTTTCAAAAACTGAACTGTTTTGTTGAGAACTATTTTCTTGCCCTCTGTTGTCAAAATGACCATGCAAATAGTCTTTAAAGCTCATCTAACTTTTCAGTCAACAATCAGATGGGCAGGGTTTTGACAAGTCAGTCTGTGACCTGAATATGAACAACCTGCGATAAGCTTTGACAAGGAAGCTGCTCTTTTATGGCAGGGATTTCTTCTTTGTTTTTTCTTTTTTCGTTGAAGGTGTTCGGACTACATAAATTAAATCAGGCTCGCCAAGAATGATTGTTATCTGAGCTAAATGATAACTCACGTGCAATGGTATGATCGAATTATTGTACAGAATGAAAATTTGTTGGAGATGGGTCAGTATTATCTGCCTTTCACATCAACTCTAATCCCAACACTCACTCCATCTGTGCACATCATCATGAACGAGGAGAGCATTGAGAGTGAATGTTAAGAGTCCACTAATATTAGTGAAATTTTTAATATATATATAGTGTATATTGGCGGCACGGAGCACCAGATGGTAAAGCATTGGCCTCACAGTTCTGAGGTCTCGGGTTCAATCCCGGACCCGCCTGTGTGGAGTTTGTATGTTCTCCACATGCCTGCATGGATTTCCTCCGGGCACTCCTCGCAGTTTCCTCCCACATCCCAAAAACATACAACATTAAGTGGACAATCTAAATTGCCTCTAGGTGTGATTGTGAGTGCGACTGTTTGTCTCAATGTGCCCTGGGATTGGCTGGCAACCATTTCAGGGTGTACCCCGCCTCCTGCCCGTTGACAGCTGGGATAGGCTCCAGCACTCCTTGCGACCCTCATGAGGATAACCGGCGAAGAAAATGGATGGATGGATGAATACTGTATATGCTGTATATATTATGTATAACTATTTTAGCAATAAATGCAGTTGAGCTACAATGAACTCTCGTCCACACCTCGCTGGCCACAGAAACATAGCTGACTTTTGATCACTCCTCGCTGGAGTCTCCTCCTAAACTGCTCAGTCGGGTTCCTCGCTTTGGGTTGCCTGAACGGCCACGAGACAGACTAGGGTGGGGGGTTTGTGCCCTCCCCTGGTCTTTTTTTGTGTGTTTTGTTGTGTCTGTGGGTCCGCGCCTTGGGAGAGGGCTCTGTCAGTGTCATGGCCAGGCCGCTGCCCTAGGTGGAACTGCCTCTGGCAGCAGTCCCACACCTGTCCTGCATGGACACTAATTAGACCAGACATTTAAGCCTTGAGTGTGTCTTCTGCATTTACCAGTTCGTTGTGTTACTCTGTAATGGATACTCCACTATCGTACGCGAGTTTGCAAGCATTGTGTAATGCTTCCCTTGGTCTCAGCGTTCCTGTGCCACTATAGTCTTGTTACGTCTTGTTCACATTTCCAAGTTTTGTCTTATAGTCATCAGACATTGTTTCACATTTTTGGAACTTGCCTTTTGCCTTGCGTTTTTTGTGCCTGTGGCTTCTCAGACTGCTTTCCCGTGTATGACCTCAGTTTTGAATAAAACCACTCTTAACATCATGCCCTTGCCTCAGAGTCCTGCAGTTGGGTCTAGTCCCTTGCCTCGTGCTTATGACAACTAATTCACAGGCCTGACAAATGTCTTCTGCCGAGGAGTCAGTCATGTGCAGATACTAAAAGGCGCACTGAGCAATGCGGCCAAACCGACTCAACTCTATACAGTATGAGGGACTCTTAACAATTTGTATGATTAATTTTGACGCAATTAAAATTTTGAATCATCTGTGCACAGCATCACAAAATCAGGCAATAAAAACGTATAATATCCCCGTTGATAAAGCAGCAGAGCTTGTTGATGAAAGGTCAGTCAGTGCACTGGGTGCACTGCAGTGAATGGGAGCGAACGAGCCTCTTTTAAAATAGTCACACAATTCTATTCACTATTGTCCCCCAAACTTCTCTCTTTAGCAACCCGCTATTTCATTAACTACTAATTCATTATGGTTTAATAAACATGATAAAGGACAACCGACTTTATGCAGCGAAAAAATATTCTACATGCTCGCTTTCAGGGCGTCTATATAGCCAAGAAAGACAGCTAATCTTACAAAACAGAAAATAAAAAATCCTGAAGTCAGTAAACCAGAAAAGAGCAATAAAGCAGAGGATCTTTTTTGTAATATTTATTTTAGCTGTTCAGTATTTGGAATTTAAGATTAAAAGTTTTCAGCTTGTTTGCAAAAGTCTGACACATTGTAAGTTCTTTCAAACAATTAGTCCACAGACTCACACCTTTAAATGTCAGTGAAATTGAGTTCATCTTGTTTTTGGGTTGATTTTCAGTTCAGTATTACGGTTTCTCTCAGTGTATAATTTGTCTTAGATGAAAAAAACATTGAGGATACTGGAAGCAATGTATAAGAGATTGCTTGAAAAAGATGATCTGGATACTTTTATCATCAACCAAGTCTTGACATTTTAGCGCTGTCATTTTTACGATAGTGTATTTGTTGATTCTTTCAGTGTAATCCTGTGTTTAATTCTTATTGCTCTTTTTCTGTAGGATGAAAATAGGGTGAGTATTTGTTTTATATCTGTACCCCCATATCGCCACACAATAGATCATACACGGAAGTAATAGGGAGCAGTGCAACATGTAAGAAAAAAATTGGATGAAGAATGTATCTTTTTTTATATATAGTGAGATTGACTTGGATATATATGTTCAGCTTGATATGATGGCTGTGTGGTTTCCAATATTTTGTCATGACTAGCCTTTACAATTTTATACCATTTTCTTTCCATCCATATGCACAATGAAGGAAGAAGTTTAGGCGTTAATGATTTTTAACTCAACTGTGCAAGGCCATTGTTCTGGAACACCAAATTTCTGACGTTACAAATCTGATGAGCAAGACTTTCGTAATTGCCTCCTGTGCACACCGTGATGAGGACGAGTTTCTTTCGGCTTGTCCCTTTCGAGGTTGCCACAGCATGTCATCTCAGATGAACGCACATGTATGTTTGGTACAATTTTTTTTACACCGGATGCCCTTCCTGACGCAACCCTTCTCAGGGAGTGGAGGCCCCAGTGGGATACAAACCCACAACCCCTGGTTTACCAAACCAGTGCTCTAACCACTGAGCTAGGGGGCGAGATGAGCTCCAAATCCAAATCAGCCAGCAGGAAAATTGTGCTTGAAACAGTCATGTCAGTGAATTACTGTCTTTTCCACCCCCTTTCTCCCATACTACCCTTCTCATCATGAAATACTGAAGTTATTTGCATAACTGTTATTTTACTCTCTTTTCTTCAGAAAGCAGATTGATTTTCACACCTCGCTCGACAAAAACAAGAGTCAATGGCATTGCTTCTGCCTTTTCATTAAAAAGAGAGCCAAAAGAATGGGAACCAGGGCATAAGTTGAAAGCGGGTTAAGCTGCAGCCAAACAACTCAATAAATACGGAGGATTGTGTAGTAAAGAAATGTAGTAACAGCAGTGGTAGCTCGTGAAGTCTTCTAAAGTAGGCTACTATATACAGTCTCTATTGATCTACAATTCCAATGAAGTTGGGAATTTGCGTTAAACATCAATAAAAATTGTGCAATGATTTGCAAATCATGTTCAACCTACAGTAAATTTAATTGAATACACTACCAAGGCAAGATATTTGATGTTCGAACTGATAAAGTTCAGTTTAGTTTTTTTTTTTTTTTTTTTTTTTTTTTTTTGCAAATAATCATTTAAAGTTGAAGTTATAATCCTCTGGGCCAAAGAGGAACAGAACCATCACCACCATGTTATGGATGCAAAGTTCAAAAAGCCAGCATCTGTAATGGTGTGGGTCTGTGTGACGATAAATGGCATGGCTAGCTTTCTCCTTTGTGAAGCTACAATTAATGCTGAAAGGTACATACTGGTTTTGGAAATACATTTGCTGCCATCCATCTTTTTCACGGACGCACTGGCTTATTTCAGCAAAATAACGCCAAACTATATGTTTGCATTTATTCCAACAGCGTGAGTTTGTAGTAAAATGTGTGGCACATTGTGAAATTTAAAATATGACAATGGAAACAAACAGCTGAAGTTGTACATCAAGCAAGTATGGGAAAGAATTACACTTACAAGAGCCACGGAGATGAGGGAGCTGGATCTCCATCTTCAAGGCTCACCTTTGCTGAGGTGCGTGTTTGAACAAAAGAAAGGTAAGTTGCGAGTGGCGGCGGCCTGGTTGGAATCATACCGAGATCACCTGGAGAGCCAGACACCTAAGAGGCTGGACACAAAAAAAAGTGGAGGGATTCAATGGTTAAAAACCCAGGGCGTATTTCTAAAAGGATGGAGGACCAGTCAAGATCACGCCCATCGACTCGAATTTTGTCTACTAACTTTGCCCCACAAAGTGATGTAAAAATCATATCTTAGTTTAAAATATTCTTAACTTTGTAACATAACTTTGTACTTTTTATTCAAAGATAAAGCATATAGATAGAGATTGTTTAAATTTTCTCCCAGCCAGTCATCTGCTTATGGTTCAACCACATTTCATGCTTTTTCGGGCTTCAGATCAGGAAAAACAGCTCTCAAAGTCTTGCAGCTGCACCAAAAAGTTGAAAATGTGACATAGACATCAAGTCATATATTTGGAATATTTCTGCAGATCTTTTGAAATATCAAACCGGACATTTTAACTTCAGTTAGAAAAAATTCTGAATGGAAATTCAGTTGAGAAGGGGTCTATGCTGAAAATCCTCTAACGGTTGAGGATGGTTGGAAGCATTAAGTTAAGGTTTGTCGCAGTGCAGCAATGTTCAAAGAGTAGCTCCAGTGTCTGAGTATTGGTCATGTCAATTTCCCGAGTTCAAGCATTTTGGGATCAAATCCAAAATTGTGCTGTTTGAAAATTCACAATTTGGCTTTCATAACTGCCAGACAGCAAGTGATTCCCAGTCACATCCTCAATATGCTAAGTGGCATCTTTGAGTGTCACTGATTGAACGGGCGACAAGGAAAGTTTTTCTTCAGTGTTTGGAGCTGTGGAGCTACAAGCTTTAGAGCTTATAAGGAAAAACCTGAGGTGGGGGGGATTCGTGGGGCCTGTCGGTGCCATAGAATTTTATTTATTGCAAATTGTCTAGAAAAGGAGTAATTTCATATAGTCTGTTGTTCATTAACATGTTAGCAATCTGTGTGTAAGCATAAATCATGAGGAGCATAGAGTGTGGTTATGACCTGCCTATTTTGGTTGAAAGCTACATGACAAGCATGATGGACTAAAATGGCTACTTTTACTTAGCGACCAGGATATGATTACTTTGTTAGCCACATGTTGTCATGTGACAGGGATTGGTTGACTTCGTCAGCATTAATGATATGCACCCTCTTTTGTCAAGATGTCATCTGTCTGCGATTTTGTTAGAGGTGGCGCTTCCGGGAGGGTCAGAGTGTAGCACTGGGAGTATTCTCCAGTGTGTTCTGGCTTTCTTAGGGTTCTCCACACCTGTGCATATATCACGAACCTAGAATAGGCAATTAAAGGTCAAGTGTCATGACTATAAACATTCTAAAATAGATATTGTAATGAAAAATACATATAAAAATATTCACTTCAATGTCCACATGAAAAAATAAATATGAGCGGAGAGCGCGTGATCCATGTGCAAAGTTGCGGGAGTGACATTCAACATCCAAGTGGAAGCCATATTGGCTGCAGTCTCTGTTCATTACGTCACACCGCTACATTTGCCATTGAAAACATGCTGTGCCACCTACCGTGGGACACGGAAGGTCTTTTTAAATAAGAGAAGAGAAGAGAAAGACCGTGGCAATATTACCCTATCGTATCGAGCCATATTTAGACGACATGCGGATCACTTCTAACAAACAATAGATCCCCAGACAGTATGTATGAGCCAGCCCGGCCAAAGCTAGCTGTCGGTGGCTCATCCGCCCACCTATGATGGACACGGAAGCTCTTTTCAAACAGAACATCTCACAATCGAGTGAAGTGAGCGGGACAATATTACCCTTTCGTTTCAAGCCATATTTAGATTATATGTGGATCCCTTATAACTTACAACAGACTCCCAGACAGTATGGATGAGCCAGCTCGGTGTGACGGTATGAGTGATGCCGGTGCTCCATGCGTGTATATTTAGTCAACTTCCGGCCATTCAGAAACATCTCCATCCATGCTTGAACATGTCCCATTCAACAACTTGTCGTGTTCATGATCACTATGGATGTCTCAGAAAGACGAACACAGCGAACATACATGCTGTATACAGTGAAGAAAATAAGTATTTGAACACCCCACTGTATTGCAAGTTCTCCCACTTAGAACCCTAACCCTAATCTAACATGGAGGGGTCTGAAATTTTCATCGTAGGTGCATGTCAACTGTGAGACAGATAATCTAAAAAGAAAAATCCAGAAATCACAATGTATGATTTTTAAATGATTTATTTGTGTGATACAGGTGCAAATAAGTATTTGAACACCTGAGAAAACCAATGTTAATATTTGGTACAGTAGCCTTTGTATGCAATTACAGAGGTCAAACATTTCCAGTAGTCGTTCACCAGGTTTGGACACACTGCAGGAGGGATTTTGACCCACTTCACCACACAGATCATCTCTAGATCAGACAGTTTTCTGGGCTGTCACTGAGAAACGTGGACTTTCATCTCCCTCCAAAGGTTTTCTATTGGATTTAGGTCTGGAGACTGGCTAAGCCATGCCAGAACCTTGATGTGCTTCTTACGGAGCCACTCCTTGGTTTTCCTGGCTGTGTGTCATGTTGAAAGACCCAGCCTCGACCCATCTTCAATGCTCTGACGGAGGGAAATAGGTTGTTCCCCAAAATCTCACAATACATGGCCGCGTTCATCCTCTCCTCAATACAATGCAGTCGTTCTCTCCCATGTGCGGAAAAACATGCCCAAAGCATGGTGCTCTCACCCCCATGCTTCACTGGAGGCATGGTGTTCTTGGGATGGAACTCATCATTCGTCTTCCTCCAAACACGGTTAGTGGAATTATGACCAAAAAGTTCAATCTCATCTGACCACAAAACATTCTCCCATGACTCCTCTGTATCATCCAAATGGTCATTGGCAAACTTAGGACGGGCCTTGAATATGTGCTGGTTTAAGCAGGGGAACCTTCCGTGCCATGCATGATTTCAAACCATGACGTCTTAGTATATTATCAACAGTCACCTTGGAAACGGTGGTCCCAACTCTTTTCAGCTCTTTGACCAAGTCTTGTCATATAGTCCTGGGCTGATTCCTCACCTTTCTAAGGATCATTGAGACCCCACGAGGTGATATCTTGCATTGTCTTGTATGGGGTGGACAAGCATCTTTATGCAGCTAACAACCTCACACAGGTGCTTCTGATTCAGGATAATATATGAAGTGGAGATGGACTTTTAAAGGCAGACTAACAGGTCTTTGAGGATCAGAATTGTAGCTGATAGATGGGTGTTCAAATACTTATTTGCAGCTGTATCACACAAATAAATCATTAAAAAAATCATACATTGTGATTTCTGGATTTTTATTTTTAGATGATCTCTCTCAATGCAGCCCTATAAGGGCGCAAACCAGTGCGATCTGTAGGCCGGTCCCAAGCCCAGATAAATGCAGAGGGTTGCGTCAGGAAGGGCATCCGGCGTAAAAACTGTGCCAAACAAATATGAGCGTTCATCTAAAAAATCCCATACCGGATCGGTCGTGGCCCGGGTTAACAACGCCCGGCCCCGGCACTGCTAACCTGCTGGGCGTCGGTGGAAATTCAGCTACTGTGGGTCGAAGACAAAGAAGAGGAGGAAACCGGATCCATCGTCAGAAGAAAAAGAGGAATGCACAGAGCCTACAACTGAGTGTAGGGACTTTGAATGTTGGGACTATGACAGGAAAAGCTCAGGAGTTGGTTGACATGATGATTAGGAGAAAGGTTGTTATTCTGTGCATCCAAGAGAGCAGGTGGAAAGGAAGTAAGGCTAGAAGTTTAGGAGCAGGATTTAAATTATTCTACCACGGAGTAGATGGGAAGAGAAATGGAGTAGGGGTTATTTTAAAGGAAGAGCTGGCTAAGAATGTCTTGGAGGTGAAAAGAGTATCAGATTGAGTGATGAGACTAAAATTTGAAATTGAGGGTGTTATGTATAATGTGGTTAGCGGCTATGCCCCACAGGTAGGATGTGACCTAGAGTTGAAAGAGAAATTCTGGAAGGAACTAGATGAAGTAGTTCTGAGCATCCCAGACAGCGAGAGAGTTGTGATTGGTGGAGATTGTAATGGACATATTGGTAAAGGAAACGGGAGCGATGAAGAAGTGATGGGTAAGTACGGCATCCAGGAAAGGAACTTTGGGGACAGATGGTGGTGGACTTTGCAAAAAGGATGGAGATGGCTGTAGTGAACACTTATTTCCAGAAGAGGGAGGAACATATAGTGACCTACAAGAGCGCAGGTAGAAGCACGCATGTGGATTATATTTTGTGCAGACGATGTAATCTGAAGGAGGTTACTGACTGTAAAGTAGTGGTAGGGGACAGTGTACCTCGACAGCATAGGATGGTAGTGTGTAGGATGACTCTGGTGGTGGGTAGGAAGATTAAGAAGACAAAGGTAGAGCAGAGAACCATGTGGTGGAAGCTGAGAAAGGAAGAATGTTGTGCGGCCTTTCGGAAAGAGGTAAGACAGGCTCTCGATGGAAAGCAGAAGCTCCCGGAAGACTGGACAACGACAGCCAAGGTAAGCAGAGAGACAGGCAGGAGAGTACTTGGTGTGTCTTTTGGTAGGAAAGGGGAGAAGGAGACTTGGTGGTGGAACCCCAAAATACAAGGAGTCATACAAGGAAAGAGATTAGCGAAGAAGTGGGATACTGAGAGGACTGAGGAGAGGCGAAAGGAGTACATCGAGATGCGACGTAGGGCAAAGGTAGAGGTGGCAAAGGCTAAACAAGAGGCATATGAAGACATGTACACCAGGTTGGACACGAAAGAAGGAGAAAAGGATCTCTACAGGTTGGCCAGACAGAGGGATAGAGATGGGAAGGATGTGCAGCAGGTAAGGGTGATTAAGGATAGAGATGGAAATGTGTTGACTGGTGGCGGTAGTGTGCTAAATAGATGGAAAGAATACTTTGAGAAGTTGATGAATGAAGAAAATGAGAGAGAAGGAAGAGTTGAAGAGGCAAGTGTGAAGGACCAGGAAGTGGCAATGACTACCAAGGGGGAAGTCAGAAAGGCACTACAAAGGATGAAAAATGGAAAGGCAGTTGGTCCTGATGACATACCGGTAGAGGTATGGAAGCAATTTGGAGAGATGACTGTGGAGTTTTTGACCAACTTATTCAACAGAATACTAGCGGGCGAAAAGATGCCTGAAGAATGGAGGAAAAGTGTTCTAGTTCCCATTTTTAAGAACAAAGGGGATGTTCAGAGCTGTGGGAACTATAGAGGAATAAAGTTGATGAGACAGACAATGAAGTTATGGGAAAGAGTAGTGGAGGCTAGACTCATGACAGAAGTAAGTATCTGCGAGCAACAGTATGGTTTCATGCCTAGAAAGAGTACCACAGATGCATTATTTGCCTTGAGGATGCTAGTGGAAAAGTACAGAGGAGGTCAGAAGGAGCTACATTGTGTCTTTGTGGATCTAGAGAAAGCCTATGACAGAGTACCCAGAGAGGAACTGTGGTACTGCATGCGTAAGTCTGGTGTGGCAGAGAAGTATGTTAAAATAGTACAGGACATGTATGATGGCAGCAGAACAATGGTGAGGTGTGCCTTAGGTGTGACAGAGGAATTTAAGGTGGAGGGGGGACTGCATAAGGGATCAGCTCTGAGCCCCTTCCTGTTTGCAGTAGTAATGGATAGGCTGACAGATGAGGTTAGACTGGAATCCCCTTGGACCATGATGTTCGCAGATGATATTGTGATATGCAGTGAAAGCAGGGAGCATGCAGAGGAACAATTAGAAAGATGGAGACATGCACTGGAAAGGAGAGGAATGAAGATTAGCTGAAGTAAAACAGAATATATGTGCGTGAATGAGAAAAGTGGAGGGGGAAGAGTGAGGCTACAGGGAGAAAAGATAGCGAGGGTGTCGGACTTCAAATATTTAGGGTCAACAATCCAGAGCAATGGTGAGTGTTGTAAGGGAGTGAAGAAACGGGTCCAAGCAGGTTGGAGCAGCTGGCGGAAGGTGTCTGGTGTGTTATGTGACAGAAGAGTCTCTGCCAGGATGAAGGGAAAAGTTTACAAAACAGTGGTGAGGCCAGCCATGATGTAGAGATTAGAGACAGTGGCACTGAAGAAACAACAGGAAGCAGAACTGGAGGTGGCAGAAATGAAGATGTTGACGTTCTCTCTAGGAGTGACCAGGATGGATAGGATCAGAAATTAGCTCATTAGAGGTAGAGCCAAAGTCGAATGTTTTGGAGACAAGATTCAAGAGAGCAGACTTTGATGATTTGGACATGTTCAGAGGTGAGCGAGTGAGTATATTTGTGGAAGGGTGCTGAGGATGGAGCTGCCAGGCAAAGGAGCGAGAGGAAGACCAAAGAGAAGGCTTATGGATGTGGTGAGGGAAGACATGAGGGCAGTTGGGGTTAGAGAGGAAGATGCAGGAGATAGGCTAAGATGGCAAAAGATGACACGCTGTGGCGACCCCTAACGGGACAAGCCGAAAGGAAAAGAAGAAGAAGAAGATGATCTCTCTCTCACAGCGGACATGCACCTATGATGAAAATTTCAGACCCCTCCATTATTTTTAAGTGGGAGAACTTGCAATATACCAGGGTGTTCAAATACTGATTTTCTTCACTGTTTGTAGTTTTCCCTGTATATAGGTCCTTGGTGCTGCAAAGCTGCTCGCTGAGTACTCCAGACGCACCTCACCATTGTATCTTCATCATTCTCATTTGTCTCAGATAAAAAAAAAAGTAAAGACAGTGAAGCATGAGAATGATATGTAAAATCACAACCATCTTTGAAAAAACTCAGACATTGAGTCAGAATCAGCTTTATTGGCAAAGTGTGTAAAAACACACAAGGAATTTTTCTCCGGCAGTCAGTGCTGCCCTGGTACAACATTCAGAACAAAGAATAACAAAGTGACAAGGACAAAGAACAAGATATAAAGGTAAACAGGTAAGAGATAAGAGTGTGTCAACATCCCACTTTTTGTTAAGCTTGTACAGAGTGCCTTTACCCATTCGCAGTTCTTCAAGGGTGGGTTGTGTGGTTCCAACAATTCGTTCAGCAGTTTTGATTGTCTTTTGTAGTCACAGTTTGTCCTTTTTTGTAGCAGCCCAAAACCAGACTTTGATGGAGGAACACAGTACTGATTCGATGACCTCTTTGTAGAACCTTCTCAGCAGATTTTGTGACAGGCCATGCTTTCACAGAAGCCGCAAGAAATACATCCTTTGGTGGCCTTTTTTTAGGATGGAGTTGATGTTCGTCTCCCACTTCAGGTCCCCTGAGACTGTAATTCCCAAGGACCTGAAGGTCTCGACGGCTGACACAAGACAGTTGGACAACGTCAGAGGCAGCGTGTGGTGAAGGATGCCTCCTGAAGTCCACAATCATCTCAGTAGTCTTTAGAGTGTTCAACGTCAGATTATGTTGACCACACCAAAGCTCCACTCTCACCACTTCCTGTCGATACGCAGACTCGTTGTTGTCTTTGATGAGGTCGATGATTGTGGTGTCATTTGCGTTCTTCAGGAGTTTGACAGTCGGATGCCTCGAGGTGCAGTCATTTGTGTAGAGCGAGAAGAGCAGAGGGGAGAGGATACAACCTTGGGGTGCTCCGGTGCTGATAATGTGTGTGGATGAGGTGGTGTACCCCAGCCTCACCTACTGTGTCCTGCCCATCAGGAAGTTGTAGATCCACCGGGAGATGGCAGTTGAGATACTGATCTGGAGAAGTTTGGAGGAAAGAAGATCATGGATGATGGTGTTAAACACAGAGCTGAAGTCCACGAACAGGATCCTCACATAGGCACCCTCACTGTCGAGATGTTCAAGGTTGAAGTGCAGACCCATGTTGACGGCATCATTCGCAAACCTGTTAGCTTGATAGACAAACTGTAGTGGGTCCAGCTTGGGATGTTTGACGGTCTTGAGGTGGTCCAGCACAAGGCATTAAAATGACGTCATACCATAGATGTCAAGGCAACAGGCCTGTAGTAATTAAGACCTGAGACTGCTGCTTTTCTGGGGATCGGAATAATGGTGGAGTATTTGAAGCAGGCTGGTACTTCACACAGTTCTAGAGACCTGTTGTGAAGAGACATTTTGTGAAGACAGGAACAAATTGGTTCGTGCAGACTTTGACGCAGAAAATCTCGGCCTGGCGCTTTGTTGATCTTTTGTTGTTTGAAGATTTGTCTAGCGTCCCTTTCATTGATGTTAAACGGTGGAGGGGAAGGTGGTGCGGCTTCTGGTGCGGATTGGTGGGTCTGTGGTGTGGAAGTGTCTTTTTTGAATCTGCAGTAAAAGCGATTTAGGTCGTCGACTTGTTCGCTCTTGTTTTCTACTGGGGGGCAACGTCGCTTGTAATTACTGAGCGATTGTCATCCGTGCCAAACTGATTTGGAGTCATTATATGTTATATGCATTATATGAATATGCGTTTTTAATGGAAGTATAACGGTGGTCTAGAGCAGGGGTGCTTAATGTGTTGAGGCAGTTTTGGTGATCGCGATGGTGTGCAGAAAAAAAAAAGACATCACCCGTATTTTTCTGACCTTTAGCTCACCGCGCATGTGCAAACAATGGTACTTAGTACAGCAAAACACGCTAGTCAGCGAGTTCCCCCCTATTTTAAGACCTCACTTTTTTCTTAAAGTATAGAAAGTTTATCAAACGCATATGGATGCTGGAGCAAAGAAGAAGACAGAAACGTATCACTTTTACACAGAATGGGAGGCGGACTTTTTTTTCATTGTGTCATTTTCGAAGTGCGTTTGCCCCATCTGCTAGCGTACTATTGTAATACGAAAGAAGGGAAATGTGGACCGGCATTTTCGAACTGTTCGTCGAAAATACAACACCGACTTTTCACCGAAAAGCGAGCTGAGAATGAACAAAGTGAACAAACTAAAATCCCAATTGGCCGGACAGCTGTCACTTTTCACTCTGAAAAATATTCAAAGTTAATTATGTTGTGTTGTGCAATATTGGCTCATGCTGTTATGCAAGGCACACAAACATACATTTACACACAAAGAATCCTCAATTTACTTTAAAAAAAAAAAAAATATATATATATATTTTTTTTTTTTTTTTTTTTGCATTTTTGTGTTGGGTAGATGTTTGTGACTCGGTGATTCTATTTTTTCATTGGTAATTAAAAAAAAAAAGACGTCAGCCTCTAAACCATCTCATCGTTTGATGAGGTGGGGCAGACACGTGGATTGCATGCACATAAAGGCACGTTTTAGCAATCTGGCCTCCTATTTCAGTCTCTCTTTTGCCCCCCACTGATTGCGAGAGGCTGGCTGCTTGAAAAGTAGATCTTGGGGTAAAAAGGTCTTGGCACACCTAGTCTAGAATGTTATTTGCCTTCCTCTGATATTTCATGTGCTGCTTATATTTAGGGAGTTCGTGGTTAAATTTAGCTGTGTTTAAATCTTCTTGGATAATGAGCGGTGAATCTGGGTGCTTTTTCTCAATCTTGTTTTCAGTGCTGCGTTCATGCTAGCTACAGGCCAAATGTAAACACCAACGAAAATGAAAGAGGTGAACTCATGTGGTGAATAAAACGGCTTACATGCCGGGAAAGAGTACCAATGACGCATTATTTGCCTTGAGGATGCTCGTGGAAAAGTACAGAGAAGGTCAGAAGGAGCTACATTGTGTCTTTGTAGACTTAGAGAAAGCCTATGACAGAGTACCAAGTGAGGAACTGTGGTACTGCATGCGCAAGTCTGGTGTGGCAGAGAAATATGTTAGAATAGTACAAGATATGTATGAGGTCAGCAGAACAGCGGTGAGGTGTGCGGTTGCTGTGTCAGGAGAATTTAAGGTGGAGGTGGGACTGCATCAGGGATCCGTGCTGAGCACCTTCCTGTTTGCGGAAGTAATGGACAGGCTTACAGATGAGGTTAAATTGGAATCCCCTTGGACTATGATGTTCACAGATGATATTGTGATCTGCAGTGAAAGCAGAGAGCAGGCGGAAGAACAATTAGAAAGATGGAGGCATGCACTGGAAACGAGAGGAATGAAGATTAGCCGAAGTAAAACCGAATATATGTGCATGAATGTGAGGGGCAGAGGAAGAGGTGTGAAGCTCCAAGGAGAAGAGATAATGGGGGTGGATGACTTCAAATACTTGGGGTCAACAATAGAGAGCAATTGAGAGTGTGGTAAAGAAGTGAAAAAATGGGTCCAAGCGGGGTGGAACAGTTGGGAGAAGGTTTCTGGTGTTCAATGCGACAAAAGAATCTCTGCTAGGCGGAAGGGCAAAGTTTATAAAACAGTGGTGAGGCCGGGCATGATGTACGGATTAGAGACGGTGGCACTGAAGAAGCAACAGGAAGCAGAACTGGAAGTATCCGAAATGAAGATGCTGAGGTTCGTGTTTGGCGTGAACAGGTTGGAAAGGATTAGAAATGAGCTCATTCGAGGGACAGCCAAAGTTGGATGTTTTGGAGATAAGGTTGGAGAGAGCAGTTGAGGATGGAGCTGCCAGGCAAAAGAGCGAGAGGAAGGCCAAAGAAAGGTTGATGGATGTTGTGAGGGAGGACATGAGGACAGTGGGTGTTACAGAAGAGGACGCACAAGATGGGCTTGGATGGAAAAAGATGACACGCTGTGGCAACCCATAACTGGACAAACTTAAAGGAAAAGAAGAAGTCAAAAAAATGTGGAGGGATTCACTGGTTAAAAACCCAGGGCGTATTTCTAAAAGGATGGAGGACCAGTCAAGATCACTCCCCTCAACTCGAATTTTGTCTACTAACCTTGCCCCACAAAGTGATGTAAAAATCATATCTTATTTTAAAATACTCCCAAATTTGTACTTTGTATTCAAAGATAAAGCATATAGATAGAGATTGTTTAAAATTTACTCCCGGCCAGTCATCTGTTTATGGTTCAACCACATTTCATGCTTTTTCGGGCTTCAGATCAGCAAAAATAGCTCTCAAAGTCTTGCAGCTGCACCAAAAAGTTGAAAATGTGACATCAGCATCAAGTCATATGTTTGGAATATTTCTGCAGATGTTGTGATATATCAAACCGAACATTTTAACTTCAGTTTGAAAAAAAATCTAAAAAGAAGAAGACAGTTTAAAAACAAGGACTCTAAAAGTGGGCTGCAGTATGTGCAGAGCTGTATTTCAACTGTGCACCATTTCTCATTGATATAAAAGCACATTCCACCGCTTTTCAATTTCCGTGTTCGCTCCGCGACGCGGTCCGCACAAAGTGTTGCAAAAATGCCACAAATGACCAAAGAAAATGCCAAAACATGCACTTGTCATTATCAGGTGAGGTCTGAGGTCTCACATCTAGTAATATGCCTGTTATCAGGCATGACAGTTACGTGCAACATATTTTACATCACATGTTGCGTTACATTCTAATTATTCTTACTTCAAAGGCGTCAGTGTTCCATTTTATAATTAATAGCATCACAAGTCATCAGAATTTTATCCATGTTCGTTGAAATGTGGGTAATAAGCAAGACAGCAAACTATTACAATGCTGTAATCACTGAGCCAATAATTTTATTTGAATGACTGCATTGAACATAAATGTCTCACATATTGTTGTGGGTAGACATTCCGAGGTTGTAGGGCAATAGACCACCACTGACAAAACGTTGCTGCAGTCATGGCTGAGATCTAAGGATTGAAGCCCCTGATAACTGAGGAGAAATATAATGCATGTAGGTGACATAATACAAGACTCTTATGCAGAATTTACAACTGGACATAATTAAGGATAGACACTCAAGTAAATGCCTCAAGAAAAATATTACCCTCGAGCCATTCCATCTGTACAGCAAGTTTTTTCAGATAATCACAAAAAGAGGTGAGGCATATGGATGTTGATAAAAGACATTGTGTCCCTACCTCCTCCCAACTTTCCCCTGCAGAGGCACTTAATCTTAATCAATTGCTCTTGGGGTGTAATACCCATCTTAGCTGCAGGCACAAATACACATAACCTCAGTCCATACAAGAACAAAATTATAACACTGTTATTGTTATCCTAACAAAACAGGGGTTTGACTACAAATAGCAAATTGTTCTTTTAAAATGTAAATAGTCCTGAGTGCACAGGAGTATGTGATGTGATTCTGCTGTATTCAAGACAGTAGGCTGGGAAAGAATCATAGTTCAGGTATGATGCTAAAAGTGTACTGTGGGCAATAAGAAATAGCAATTAGAGATGGGCATGAAAAAATTAACTGTTGATTATTGCAGGAAACCCAATAAAAAACTGACATTTTTGCCTTCCATGTGAATTTTTAGAGGATTCAATACATGAATAGTGTAGTTGTTTGATGGAAAACTGAAACTACTGGGGATGAACCTGTCTATAAAGAATATGGACAATATCACTGAAATCTAATCTCGGTTTTACTTCTCTAAGCAGCAAAATGCGAACTAGCTTTGATCAGGAAACATGTTGTGCATTTTGACTTTTCGTAAGCTCTTTGCATTGTGATTTCAAAGTAACAACTACTTCCAATGATATGCAGAACCTTTTTCAAGCACCATTTACTATTTAGAGTGCAATATCCTTTTACAAAATATGACTGTCTTTGCCTCAGACTTATTTTATAGTCCATAGTCTTATGTGAAATATGTATCCAAACACAATATACCCCCCAACACCCCCACACAAACACACAAAAAATGTTCTAGGGTATCAGCCTTTTAGTCTCTTTAGAGAAATGTACAGAATAGTTTTTTACTCAGTCTTTCTGACTGCACCTCACCATCAGCTTTAAAATTGTAATTTGTGTTTGAATCCTGCTAGAAATTTGGACATTATGCCTCCAATAAATGTTACATTACATTGCATTACGTATTCCACTCTAAATGGCAAAACCATGTTTCCTTTACCAATAAGATCTCACTAAGTATCTTCATGTTAAGAGGAATGTATCATTCATCCATCCATCCATCCATCCATCCATTTTCTTAGCCTCACAAGGGTCGCGGGAGTGCTGGAGCCTATCCCTGTTGTGAACGGGTATGAGGCAGGGTAAACCCTGAACTGGTTACCAGCTAATCGCAGGGCAAGGCATGTATGATCTGTTAATAATGTTTATATGAAGGAATTCACTTGGCTAAGCTCGGTCTATATGTTGTTTCTACACACACGTTAGTTTAATTCACTTAGTAACTCTTGCTAACAATAGCTGACAGTGTTTTCAAAAACAATTACATCAACTAACAAAAAAAAATTTACTTTTATATAGTACATTAGTGTTTAGTCAGTAACATTCGTAGTTGTGTGGTGGTAACCAATCTGAAAATGCCAAATCAAACATGAAAGGTGTTCTACAAAAATGGATTCTGTTTTTGTGTGCGCTTGCACATACATGACTTGTTGTATGGTTATATTAAATAACGGGGAAAAAAAATGACTGAGCAGAACTGATATGTAAAGGACTGGCAAACACGAAAAATGCAATGTAGAGGAGGGGAACTATGTTCTGTGCAAACCACAGCATTAAAGAGGAATGTGGATGACTCATCTTAACTTGGAGAATGAAGCTGATCTTAGCAGATCTACTGCGCAGTATAGAACTGAAACACCATCCATTTTATTACACTACACTTTGTTGCACTCTATTCTGCTTGTTGTATCGAGATAAACAGCAAGGTAAACCTAGTTAGATTTCCTCCCATTGACACCTTGATTGAAAATGTGACAGCTAGATCCTCTTTTCTTCCCGTTGACAACAGATTTTAATGAAATGACATTCCTTTCACGTTCAGTGTCATACTCAGCAATTAATTGAGCTAATCAACGATTTTCAGTGTTGTACCATCACACTGTATGTGGACTTGGCAGATCATATCAGTCGTTTTACATTTGAATTTACTTTACTCACAATTATAGGATCTTCTGGAAATAACAGATAAAACCATGCAAGTCATTTTCTTTCTTGCTTTACTTTCTCAAGCAAGGACATTGCAAGTTCCCTTAAAACCTCATAAATTGGAAAGGTTATGCCATTGTGGTCAGTCAAAACCGAGATTTCCTCAGTGAACTTGCCATGGATGAAAAATGCACACTGCCCACAAGTCTAACATTATGAAATATTGAAAACTAACAGCTGAGTGCTGGGGGGCATTATTTACCCTCATAGAGGTAGACTGTATCAGCACACAACATAGAAAGGAATTTGATGCCTCTCAGCAACCAAAAACCTTATCTTGAGTGCTGATTTTGTTTTTTCATGTTGCTCCTTTTTTGTTTGCTAAAGTCTTGTATTTTATCCACAGGACCAGGTACATCTTTTATAGTAAATGTATAAATGACAGGACTGCACTGCAGCGTACAGTACTCACACTCACACTTGCTGGATTTTTGCTCCGTAAGAAAAACATCTTGGTTGATTATAACTCCCAGCAATTTCTATAGTTTCCAACATTTTTTCTCCCTAGTCTTCCTGAATCCAGTCTATGGCTGCAGCACAATGGTAATGTTTCTAATATTTGGTGTACATCAAGAACATTCATATGATACAAGGAAAAATTACGGCCATGTTATGTATTTATAAGGCCAATAAAACAGATAAGGATATACAGATCAGAATCCAACGCAATTCTCACTGTGGCTGATTCTGAAAGTGCTGCTTTGGCAGTTTTGTAATGCTTAAACCCTAAAATTACCTTTGACATAAACTAAAAATATTCCCAAAACAGTGTGCAAATATGTTCTGTTCTATTCAGTTTGACTTTGGAATAAGGGAGATTAATGAAATGAATAGGCTGGTATATTAACTGAACCCACCTGTCTTGGGCTCAAGATTCTTGTTCCACCTCTGAGTACAAGCTGTGTGTGTTCTTGTTAAACATTAATTCTGTCATTGGGGGCATTATGCTTGGTAAAACAGCGATAAGAGGCAAGGCTCGGAGGGGTTTTCCGTCTCCCTGTGAGACTTAAAATCTATTAATGTGTCATTGTGCCATCTGTTGGGGGATACATATTAGCTTTGAGATCAACAGGAATGTAGTAGTAATAGAAGTATCATTAATTAAATTCAAATTGAGCTCGAAACTGCTTTTTAAATATAGAAATACATTGTATTTGGCTACGTTGTTATGGAATTATGTTGGTTTTGTTTGTGTTGAAACCATTACCAGGTCAGAGGGCTAAAGCCTATCCGAGCCCACTTTGGGCGACAGGCAGGGGACACTCTGGAGTTTGGGCCAATGACCAATTAGTTACATAGCTGTGGAAGACAGAGATATTCAAACATTCACACATCTAAGCAATTTAGATTCAATTAAACCAACTGGTGAGAACCCGTGCAAATTGAGGGATAAAATGCAAACTGTACACAGAAGCAAACTTTCAAAGTCATAACCTTTCTGCAGTGAGGCAGCTTTGCTGTGAGAGGAAATCCATTCAATTTAAATATTTCTCTTGAATGGGTTTCTTGATGACAAGACAAAAATAAAAACTGAAATGTTTAAATTTTAAAACTATTCAAGTGTCATTTATTGCCGTGGCTTCATCTGATGCTGACATTTTTAGGCATAGCAGTCACTATCTGTGGCGGTACTGTCGTGTCTTAGAGAGTAGCATGGGTTGTTTTAGCTGGAGGCAACACCATTTTACATTCTGGGACTATTGTCAATTTATTCACAGTTTCACAATTGTCCATGGGTTTTAGTAATATTGAGTATGGTGATATTGATATTAAGCCAAGTATTCTTTGGTTTTTAATGTGCAATCTTGACTATTGTTCTTTGTGCAATACAATCCATTCAGTATGCTTTGTGGCCAGCAAACAGTTAGCAGTGTCAGTTGGCAGTACAGAAGGGACTCAGCTGCCTGTATACATTTTGAGTCCCTAATATATGTTTACAAATGAAATATGAATGTATTTCTTTATAGGTTATGACTGTCTCAAGTAACATCAGGCCTAAATCTTAATTAAATGTTCTCAGGTATGTGGCATAAGGAATAAGCCTCAGGTTACAGAGTTGACGCTTACACACACACATCTCAAGAGTCCTTTAGTTAGACACTGAAACCCATGATAATCCTTACTCTCAAATATATCTTAATATATGTGAATGACTTGGAATTTTTTTATATATTTTTTTATCTTGAAATTGCTGTAACATTAAAGTGTCGCTAATTAAGAAGCAGTACGAGAGATGGAAAGCTAAATAGTGCATGGTTTCCCTTACCCCTTACTGAAATAAAATCAGAGAAAAAGAAGATTGTAGCTCCTTTTTCTTGCAAAAGACAAATACATTAAGATATTTGGGAATTCTTTCACCCATAAAACTTTGAACTACGCCAATTTTCATTCCTTTGTGAGCTTTGACAAAATAAATTGATTTGCAAGCACATAAAATAGCTAGGGCAGCACGGTGGATCAGCTGGTAAAGCGTTGGCCTCACGGTTCTGAGGTCCACCTGTGTGGAGTTTGCATGTTCTCCCTGTCTCTGCGTGGGTTTCCTCCAGGCACTCTGGTTTCCTCCCACAATCCAAAAACATGCAACATTAATTGGACACTCGAAATTGCCCCGTGGTGTGATCGTTAGTGCAGCTGTTTGTCTCTATGTGCGATTGGCTGGCAACCAGTTCAGGCTGTACCCCGCCTCCTGCCCATTGACAGCTGGGATAGGCTCCAGCACTCCCCGCGACCCTCGTGAGGATAAGCAGTGAAGAAAATGGATGGATGGATGGATGGATGGATGGATAAAATAGCTAATTAACTAGGCCAAAGCAGTGCATTTTATACATAAAAAGCCAGAAATGTCAGCCAATGTGGCACATATGGTCTAGCTGGGCTCTACTGAGTGAAAACTACAGCTGAGGAAGTTACAGCTTCTGCCCCTTATCCGTTTATCACAGCCCAGAGCTCCTTGTCTTGTCTGTTGAATGATTGTCATGAATGCTTGAAGAATCATGCATGGCTGTGGCCTGAAGGCCGTGTCCAATTATTAATAATCTGAAATGGTCTGAAACAAAGCAATCTGGTACAATAGTTCACCGTTCTGTGCATGGATGAAGGAATTCGTCTTGAGACAAAGAGATGAAAGTGACTAATGGAGAGTACACTGCCCTTCTGGCTGTGTCCAGGCTGAAGTGAGGGAAGCATTCACACACCCACAAACACACACACACAACAAGCCAGACAGGAAAGGGTCTGGGTGTGCATCAGTGATTTACTTCCATCCATCCATCCATTTTCTGAGCCGCTTATTCTCATGAAGATCGTGGGAGTGCTGGAGCCAATCCCAGTTGTTATTGGACAGGAGGCAGGGTACACCTTAAATTGGTTTCCAGTCAATCGCAGGCCACATGGAGACAGTTCCCACACTTATTTATTGGAGATTTATATAGGCATCATGAAAAAATGCATTATCATATGGCAGCATGAACTCTCACTCATACACTGCATGTAACGAAGCCACAACACAGACAAACATTTTTCACACATGCACCGTAGGCTGAGGGCTTGGCACAGTGGAGTGGATAGATTAGTGTAATAGCCTCGGCCAATGCAATCATCTGCCCACTGCGGATCAACAAATCTTACCAGCACCATTCAACTTGCGCCCAAAGAAATGAGTCACAATGACTCAGTCCATTTAGATTAAGTTGCCATTCTATAAATTCCAGACAGTTGAGGAGACAATGGAATGTAAGATCAGTGGTCCCGGTTCTCCAAAATCCCACCATTTTGAGTAACGAGCAAAGTAATGTGTTATATTTCCCAGGAAAATTTGTTCTACAGTTACTTCTTGAAACCAGCAGTTGTTACTTTTCAGTCTTCAATACCTCTCACCAAGCACTAATTTGATTGGTGGGTGGTTCAAACAAAAATACATTTTGCTTACACAATGCACATTTTACTTGGACATTACGAGTACAATTTTACTGTCAAGGTTTAGCGCAAAATGCATTGTGTGTTAATTACTCATACCGAAATTCACGGTCATAAATTGTTATACAATAAGGGCTGCCGCAAGAAAAGACTTGTCGGGTTTAAAAGCTTGACTCTATTAAAAGAAGGCGAACAGACAAGGCTTCAAGTTTTACTTGCTGCAAGGGGAGCGACAGGACTTCCCTGCTTCCAACCAACTCCAACTTGTGTCTCCTTGCAGCTTCTTTTTATTCAGTGAATCAGATGATGAGTGTGTGTGTGAGTGTGTCACAACCATTGAACTCTTGCGACACATAAACTAAGACGTGTCAGACTGTTTGTTTTCATCAGTTTAAGTTTTACATTTACATCAAGTTAGAGTGATTACATCAAGAAAGTGAGTTCAAAGGTACAAGCTTGGTGGTGATGTGTAACCAACTACAGTTTGAACAAAATGAGAACATATGGATGATTATTTAACAAGAATTACAATACCTATTTTAAATAGTTACAATGAAAAGTGAGAACTATCAACTTCGTCTGTCCAGGGAGTTCTCTGTTTAAGACGGTCGACTTCACGAAGCCCCTGTCCTGTTCACAATAATGGCCTCAGCACCGTAGTGTTTCTGCTCTGCTCATGCATATTGATTATCTGTGTTTGTGCGCTAGAAGTTTATTTGCCCTTTTCGCCCACCTTTTTACACATTGTGGCCCAAAAGAAGAAAGCTGTTTTTTTTTTTTTTAAACAATGTTGGTCCAGACAAAAAAGAAAAAAACAATGACCGTGGAAACAAACTTTACATCATAAAAAAAAAAAAAAAAAACAGACAAAGAATTGAAACCGACAAACATGAAAGACGTAAATATTTGGGCTTCAGTCCAATGACCATGGCAATTATTAAGGACAAAGCCCATAACATACCCAAAGAAGCATTCTTTGATCAATGCCAAGACACACACAATTGCACACAGTTGACTAAATTTTCAAAGAAATTCCCACAATGCACAAACACTAACATTTCAGTGTGTGCGCTCAGTGCTACCACCTTTGACCCAAATGGTAGTGCAGCCACAGACACTTATATTCCTCTCAAGCAACAGCTTTAACTTGCGGTGCCACTGACAACAAAATATATATTTTAAAATGGGTATTATTACTGCAACTAAATGTAATATTAATCCCTTTGATTATAATATGAGTCGGAAAAAGTGAGGTGGGAGCATTTTATGGAAGCGCAAAATTGCGAAAGTATGACTCGACATCCCACTCACGGCCATCTTGTCTGTGATGTCCTGTGACATCTCATGCAGGCATCACACTGGGGCAGTCACCATTGACAACACGCTGTGCGAAATGCAATGGCAGATGAACAAGAGCAATTTTCGGATTTTTCTGACGCCCTTTCTGAGGCTGAAGCTCTTTGAGAGGAAGAGAACATTTCAGAATGAAGTCCTATATGGCCGCCATCTTGGATTTTACAAATACAGTAATCACTTGTTTTTCGCAGTTAATTTTTACCAGACCCACCCGCGAAAAGTGAAAAACTGCGAAGTAAGGGTAAATGGCGTTTTTGTTTTTTTTTGGTTTGTTTTTTTGGTTTTGTCATCTTGCTGGGGATGCCACATTATACCCGATCAATCCAGTTTCCCTCTACAGTACTGCACTAATGTATGGCGGAGTTTTCTTTTTTGTTTTTTGCTTCATTGGTCCATGTCGTTGCACCGGGGATGGCACACTGCCTTCCCCCGTAATATACAGTACAGTAATGTACAAATGTATGCTGATGTTTTTTTTTTTTTTTTCTTCATTGGTCCATGTCATCACGCCAGGGATGGCACATTAGTACAAAGTGATCCATCTTTTTTTTTTTTTTTTTTTTTTTTTGAGGGGGGGGTTGCTCAGAAATCCATGATGCACTGAATCCGCAACAGGTGATCCGGGAAGTAGAGACGGTTTACTGTATTGCGAAGAAGCTTTTCATCAATACCAAATATCAATAAGGTTCTAAATAATCTAGGGATTTTATTTTGACAGCTAAACTACAATTTTCAGGACTACCAAATCCAATAGAAGTGTTTACACAATTGTTAAACCATATATGCATTAATACTAATTTCAAGAATAAAATTTCATCCATTAAAATAAGCACCAACTGCTGGGCCATTAGCAGAGATTTAATGGTCTGATTATTGTACATGATTCTCCCATATAGCAACAGGATTCAGGCGTTAGTTTGATTTGAAACCTGACAAAACAAAAAAGTCATCATGACCTTGCTACTGAGATAGACTATAATGTTATGGACAAGATCAAGCCACCCATTCTCAAACATGAAACTCAATTTTCTCCTTAGTCACAAAGTTCACAATGTGATGAATCGTGGAAACAGTGTAGCTCTGACTAGTAATAGATCTTGAATGCAGATGTAACTCAGATGAAGACTGAGGACATAAGAGAGACCAAAGACTTGTATGGCAGACTGATGGTCCTGACCAGGTCCAGTAGAGAAAAAGAGGCCACGACAAACCACAAATTCCTCCAATTCCTCCTCGCACAACCCTTGGGAGGATAAGCGGCTCATAAAATGGATGGATGGATGGATGGATGGATGGATGGATGCCACAACTCACCAGGTCTGGATAAATCAAATATGATCAACCTCCACAGCAGAAACTGCATGGAAAGCTCACCAACCACAAGATGAAATGCATACCACACCAGAAGCTCCAAATCACAACATAGCCCTGGTACCTGGAATTGGTCTTCTGCAGATGTAGGCCAAGAAACAAGGAACCAGTGACAGTCAAATATTTCAGCCAATGGTAAAAGACAGGCTGATGCCATCACAT
This sequence comes from Syngnathoides biaculeatus, assembly GCF_019802595.1. Lineage (NCBI taxonomy): Eukaryota > Metazoa > Chordata > Actinopteri > Syngnathiformes > Syngnathidae > Syngnathoides > Syngnathoides biaculeatus. Next base: position 5,374,133 of record NC_084654.1, on the reverse strand, counting down.
GAGAGCATGATGAAATCATCTTTGTGTTTGACATTTACAGGGATAGCTCAATCGAGATCGCTCGCTTGAATAAAATACGGGCAATATCAAAATATTAATCCATCCTTCCATCCATTTTCTTACCTGCTTATCCTCACGAGGGTTGCGGGACTGCTGGAGCCTATCCCAGATGTCGATGGGTAGGAGGCAGGGTACATCCTGAACTAGATGCTAGCCAATCGCAGGGCACAGAGACAAACAGCCGCCCTCAGACAAACAGCCACCCTCACAATCACACAAAGGGGGAATTTAGAGTGTCCAATAAATGTTGGATGTTTTTGGTGTGTGGGAGGAAACTGGAGTGCCTGGAGAAAACCCACACAGGCATGGGGAGAACATGCAAACTCCACACAGGTGGGTCTGGGATCGGACCTCAGAACTCTGAGGCCAACGCTTTCCACCTGAGCCATCATGCCACGCAAAATATGAATTACTTCTTCTTCTTTTCCTTTCGGCTTGTCCCGTTAGGGGTCACCACTGCGTGTCATCTTTTTCCATCCAAGCCTATCTCGTGCATCTTCCTCTCTAACACCCACTACCCTTATGGTTTCCCTCACAACATCCATCACCCTTTTCTTTGGTCTTCCTCTCGCTCTTTTGACTGGCTGCTCCATCCTCTGCACCCTTCTACCAATATTCTCACTCTCTCGCCACTGGACATGTCCAAACCATGGAAGTCTGCTCTCTCGAACCTTGTTTCTAAAACATCCAACTTTGGCTGTCCCTCTAATTACTTCAGATTTTTATTTTTTGTGCACAAGGCAGAACGTTTGTGCGAAGACCCCACATCAGCAGTGCCCTATTTCACACGGGCACAGGTTAAAGGAGACGTTGTAGCTTACTCTACAAAAAACCCCCTTCAGTTTTTTTTTTTTTTTTCCCAACACAAGACACCTCGCCAAATCTGCACGTGATCACTCGGAGCTGTGGACTAAAAAGGTAAGACTTAAAGTACGCTCATTCATTTCAGAGACTCTCTTAAAAACGTTTCAATACTGGTCACTAGCTAGTAAATTATCACTTTAATCTTGTAATTTTGGGAAAGGCAAGCTTCATGTAGGGACACTGTAGCCTATCTTAAAGCTAACTACAAATAGCTCGTCCTCCACATCACATGATGAAAGAAAGTTTGTCCACACATTGTGCAGCTGTCCACTGCGTTTTCAGAGCTCTTACATTTTGACTCTTGACTTATTTTATTCCAAGCTTGTTCACCAGTATGATTACTTAGTAAGGCAAGTTTGTTTATCACAGTTACTTAGTTTTCTACGTATATTTACTCCACAGCATATAATGCCTATAATACCAACATATAAACCCTATCCTGTTTTCTTTTGACTGCATACAGTACGCCATACATAGCATTTACAGTCTTGTGGCTTACAAGAAAACTAGTAACTAGATATTAAACTGTGTTTGTCTATTTATCTGCTCAAGGCTTTAACAACAGCTGATGATCAAGACATAACCATGACATCTGACTCCACCAAAGATGCTGACCAGGTGACTTCATTTAATATTGAAGGTGACATTGAAATCAATGTTTTCAGAAGCAACATAGTTTGACCTGATGGAAGTAATAAAGATTAGATACAGAGTCCTCAGAATGTATTGGTCAGGTAGGGAAACTCTGAGGACTGTATTCATACACTGTCAGTGATATAGTAGATGGGTTTTCTAGGCTTGAAATTACAGATGCACTGTTCTCACTGTACACATACCGGATGAGTGATGGAATTATGAGCACTGTGTCTGTGTATTCTCAAGTGTTTCATTAGTTTGCATGCCAAGATTAATTTATACCCTCAGTGCAACAACAATTCACAAGTGGTATGCATTATTATCACAGTCTATCATAACCTGATTACCTGATTCGTTTGTGAATAAGTTCTCAATAATGTTTTGTCCTTGAATGGCTCAAGAACTGTTACAAACTTCTTTTTTCTTTTCCTTTTGGGTTGCCCCGTTATGTGTCGCCACAGCATGTCATCTTTGTCCAACTTGTCCTGTTAGGGGTCGCCACAGTCACATCTTTTCCATCTAAGCCTATCTCCTGCATCTTCCTATCTAACACCCCCTGCCCTCATGTCTTCTCTCACAACATCCATATTTCTTTCTTTAGTTTCCTCAAGCTCTTTTTCCTGGCAACTCCATCCTCAGCACCCTTCTTCCTTCCCCACCAATATACTCGCTCTCTCGTCTCTGGACATCTCCAAACCATCAAAGTCTGCTCTCGCAAACCTTGTCTCCAAAACATCCAACTTTGGCTGTCCCTCTAATGAGATCATTTCTAATCCTATCCGACCTGCCACCTCCAGGTCTGCTTTCTGTTGTCTCTTCAGTGCCACCATCTCTAATCTGTACATCATGGCCGGCCTCACCACTGTTTTATAAACTTTGCCCTTCATCGAGACTAGAGACATAGTGACATAGAGACTCTTCTGTCACAAAACTCACTTGATACCTTCCACTAGCTGTTCCCACCTGCATGGACCCGTTTCTTTACTCCATTACCACACTCACCATTGTTCTGAATTGTTGACCCCAAGTTCTTGAAGTCTTTCACCCTGGCTATCTCCTCTTCCTGTACCATCACCGTTCCCCCTGACAGGTGGAAGGTCACCGCCATAAAAGGTCACTGCCATTAAGGCCCTTTTTTATAGCAAAATTATCAATATCTTATGAGAGCATTGAGCTAGCGGCCTGAAAATAGAGATCCTGGATCAACACATCATGCGCGATGAGTGTTCCGAATTGCGAACGCATGTGACCTTCCCAAGTATGAAGGTCAAAGCCACTAGGCCTGTTTTTTTAAGCGCGATTCTCAATATCTCATGAACGCATTGTGCTAGAGGTCTGAAAATGGAGATTGTCCATCGACACATCATGTGCGATGAGTGTTCTGAATTGTGAACATGTGTGACCTTCCCAAGTATGAAGGTCAACGCCACTAGGTCCATTTTTAAAGCATAATTCTCAGTATCTCATGAACGCATTGAGCTAGAGGCCTGAAAATGGAGATTCTGCATCGACACATCATTCACGATAAGTGTTCCAAGTTGCGAACGCGTGTGACCGTCCCAAGTATGAAAGGTCACCGCCATAAAAGGTCACCGGCATTAAGGCCCTTTTTTTTAAGCATGATTCTCAATACCTCATGAACGCATTGAGCTAGAGGCCTGAAAAAGGAGATTGTGTATTGACACCTCATGCACGATGAGTGTTCCAATTGCGAACGCGTGTGAACTTCCCAACTATGAAGGTCAACGCCACTAGGCCCGCTTTTTAACCATAATTCTCAATATCTCATGAATAAATTGAGCTAGAGGCCTGAAAATTGAGATTGTGCATTGAAACATCATGTACAAAAAGTGTTTCGAATTGTGAATGCATATGACCTTGTAGGGTGGATGCAGGTCAGATATCGCCATAGATGAGTAGGCTTGGAAGGCGGACGCGGATCGAGCGCAGCCATCACAGGTGCCGATTTGGAGGGCAGATGCGGATTGACCACTGCTGAATTATGAGCTGGCTTGGAAGGCAGATGCGGGTGTGGCATGAGCATCTGGTGGCTGCCGGGCAGCTGGCACGGGCGCAAGAGGCCGCTGCCGGGGAGCTGGCATGGGGGCATGAGGCTGCTGCCGCGTAGCAGGAACGCGGGCATGAGGCCAGAGAGGAGTGGAAAGGAAAACGACAGAGTGCACAAGGACTTGGGAAGGAGACCCAATGGATTCAAGAAAACGGGACAACGTGCCTCAGGAGCTGGATTGGTTTTGCATGACTTGGGAGCGGAGCATGAGGATGAATACTGGGCTCTACTGGGGCACCTCTGCTGGCCACCGTGCAGTGGACCCAGATAGATGGCCAACCAGGTGCCCTGGAACAAGTCAGAAGTAAAAGACTTAGGCTATGAAAAAACAAAAAAAAACAAGGGCGAACATAATTAGGCAAAGGGTAAAAAAAAATTGCATCTGGGTCAAAAAAGGATTCGGGAAGATCACACAATCTGAGACAATGAATCATATCAATCATCAAAATAAGCTTGTTTTGGCCCAATTGTGTTGCACATTGACAGTACATTGAGCTTTGCAACACTTTCTGTAGGAACAGAGATAGGCCAGCAACTTAAGGAACCTGCAGGGACCACAAATGGTATGGTCCTCTATCCAACCACACAAGCACATTATTTTTTTGTTGCAAAAAATGACACTGAATGTTGTATGACTATAAAATAATTCCATTCACAGATGACCCTGCATATGAAGGAACATTGAGAGGTATGATGTGGAATGTCCTTGTCTGTACAGTGCTGTTTGGTTTCACTAATGTTTGAAATTAAATTCAGTTATCGTTGACATTTGTAATGTATTGCTTTTGCTCACTTTTGCAGAGAACAACAAGGGAAAAAAGGTCAGAAATAGACCAAAAACACAAGGAAATGGCAAGTCACACAAACAGAGTACCACTTATCTATGCAGTAATAAGGGTGAGGCAAGGATCATAATTCTAATACACTATTTGCTTTGTTTCTATTACCTGCATTGCCAGTTAAATGCTGAATAGAGCAGAAGATGTTCTCAAATCTCAGGGTGGTTTCAAAGTTGTAAGTCACATTTGAAATGTGAAAAAAATCAATTGCTGTTGTACAGTTTGTATTTCTATTAACTCTGATTTCTCTCAAATTTAGTGGCAGATCTTCTAAGAAAACAAAAACAACCTTGGTCTTCTGCTGAAGTCATGAGACACTTTCAAGGGATGATAACGGAGGGGAAACTAGCAACAAAATTACAGTGCCATCAGTGTAATGCTGCTGAGCATCCTCCTTTAGCAAATTGCACAAAACAACATCAGGGACTTCATTAGGAATCGTAGCATTTCTTTAAAAAAAGAAATGCAAAACTGAGCTGTCATATTTTTTGTAAGGAGGTTCAAGAGTTCCTGAATATTTCAAGTTTATACAGGTTATAGTTATATTGTTCAAAGCATGAAAATAATAATTCTCTGCGTTCAATGACAGTTCTACATCTTTTTTCCATTATCCGTTTCAGAGCTGTTACTTTATGTAGGTATCCTGTGCAAATATTGTAATAGTATTGTTTTCGTAACATGCCAGTATCAGGCAATCAGGTGTGGCTTTGCATTTCACAGTTTTGTTTTCTAAAAAAGTTTGTCCCCATATCAGTTAAGTCTTTTAATTTTTATTGTTATTGAAGGTGAGAAGCCAACTCACATGAAGTCGTGTTAAGACTCTTGTCACTTGAGTGACATGTTTGTGTGTTGGAAAACCACTGTCCCTATAATCCTGTCAGGCCTTACAATTACTATTTTTGTCATAAGTGTGGCTTATGCAGCTCATGATCTATGTCCTCAGAACCAAGCATTTTATCAAGTGTTAATATATTTGTTTGTGTTGTGTGTATTGAACTTCTGAAGCGAGATTCCTAGAGTAGAATAACAAATATTTCGATCTACACTTTGTCTTTGTAGGGCTAGCAAAAAGGGGTGTCCCTCTAATACACCATAATGTAGGTCTCGAGCTGAATGTCCTTAGAGTATACATAGGCAATTATGTGTGGTTCCACAATGTAGGTAAAATGTGATGTTGTGTATGTGGTACCCAGGAAGAAGGAAAAAAACAGAAATTGTGCTTAGATACTGAGCCCAGAACTGACAAAAACCAGACAAAGTCCCCACATGATGGTCTGTAGTCAGGTCAAACCCCTATACTTAGTGTTATGGGTTAGTTGATGTGATTTTTGTATTTATCTAAATTCTAGGATATTTAAAAAAAATTCAGGGCTGTATACCTTTAGAAAGGGTGGTTCCCACAATGCATGTTCTACTTGGTGGCCCAACAATGCCACAAAAGCAAGGATGTGTGCGTGTGTGCGTGTGTGTGAGGTGGGGGCAATCTGTCAATTTACACACTCTCACAAATGCACGCACACGGACAAAGACACAGATTTTGCCTTCATGGACCACAATCGGCATTTATCTATCAGTTAAACGTCTTTAGAGAAATGCACTCAGAATTTTGTGCTTGTTTACTTTTATTTACATATTGTAGTGCATGTGAAGTCTGCACTTTGTTGTTCATTTAATGTGGCTTCAACTACGCTAACATTTAAGTTAGTGGTTCATTGTGATGAAATTATTCTGAAACGTGTGGTGTTACAATACTAAGTAATGGGTTCGGTGGGGTTAATACTTTTTTGTAATGTGGATCAGTGGTATACCTCCCAACTGGCAGTTACTGAAAGTAACTGAAAAGTAGCTTTTTTGTAACTTAGTTACTTTTTAAATGAAGTAATTTACTTTTGAAATGAAGTAATCAGTAAAGTAATTCAGGTTATTTTTCAAGGTAACTTTGGGAGCATGGTAAGACAAAAAAATAGGTCAATTTGCATAAAAATATATTTTATGAAGTCAGTGAGAATGAACTGCAGTACAATATCAATCAGTAGAGCACTTACCATTATCAGGTTTGAAAATATACAGACCCTGTAAAAGCCAATTCAGTGATTTGTTTCCAAATACAGTACATCATACATGTTTGAAGATCTTTGCCGTAAATGAACAAAAACAAGGAATACAATATGTGAAATAGACTTTACATTGATTTTATTGACCTGATCAGATCGGCCGGTAATTGGGATAGGGTTAGGTTAGACATCAAAACTGATCAGCTGATCAAAAACAATTATTTTTTTCTGTGATGTTTGAGCTGTTTCATTGCTGTGTTACAGTCACTGTTTGGAATCAATGTATGTAAATAAAAATTTAGTCTGTGTGAGTATCTAATTTCATAACATACAGTACATATATACTGTAACTGCAGTGTATGGTCCAGCTTGACTAATGTATGGTGGAAAAAAAAGTGCTACACAGAGTGGGTGTGGTTTATTAAGTGTGGATTGTCATCCAGGAAATATTGTAATTATTGTTTATTTTACCACCTACACTAATCATATCTAGGAGGTGTCATCCGCACTGTTTTGAATATATTGTTTTTTCATTTGTTTCGCTTCATTTATATGGATAGTATGTACAGTATATCAACTTTTGTTTGTTGGCCATGAGCATGTACTATCACTGAGTGAGAAGGCCAAGGCTTTAGTTTTCATCACTGGAGTACTTTGTCTGTTTACTTTGCAGACGCATTTACCATGAGTGTTAGTTAGTTAATTAATTAATAATCTCTCTTGGTTGGTAGACAGTGCATAAGCCTGTGTGAGACAAACATAACAGCTCATTTACAAAGAAAAGGCAATGCCAATGCAATTATATGCAAATTAATACATCAACAGTATCTGTGTGGAAATTGCGTGAATGTGAGTTTGTAGGAGCGTAGGGCATTCACTGCTCCCAATTAACTGCGGCAAGAGCATGTGAGAGATGAAACCAACAAGAGAAGCACAGAGGGGATCAGCCATGGTTAGCTCAGTGTTCACTTGGGCCTTTTAGTATTCATGCGCTCACAAAGATGGTCACTGAGAGCCATCAACACACACACACACACACACACTCCTATAGCAATACATTGTTATTCAACAAAGGGCAGTCTCATGACCTATGGGTATATTCTCCCATGGCTTGTGACTAACCACTAAACCTTAACATGCCATCTTACTTATATATATATATATATATATATATATATATATACAAAACTGACTAATGCAGCTTTTTGTTCCTCTCAGTGCACAAAAGGCTAAGATCTATGAACTGCCCCTGACTGGTTTTAATGAGGAATTTCATTAGCATTTTAATTAGGAAATCCGGAAAAGCTGACAAGCCAAGAAACTGAAGGACGAATGGGCAAATTCTCATATTAACAAGTGTCCAATAATCAACTTAAATAGCTGGCAAAATACCCTATAGAGGATGTGAACTGATTAATGTGAATGTGTAACCGTTCTCTGTTTTTTTCCTCAGAAACACAACAAATCACGACAGTACTTCCTTATCACCTACATGTACAGCTAAAACTGCCTCAGGAAACAAAATTTATAGCTGACTTTTGAGCTGTTACACTTGAATTGTGTTCATGTGTGCCTCTCAAGGGTGGAACATCTGAACCTTGGTCATTTCAGGAAAAATATATTTTGAAATTTTATTGGAGCTTTGCACATTTGTTAACCAACAAATACAAGCTGAAAAGGAAGACCACAAGCTGCTGAATGTACAATAGCCTACCTTTAACATTATTTCAAGGCAAAACTACAGGATATACAATACACATATTCACTGTAACATGAGACAGTCCTGGATGAAAGGTTAATATGACCCCAGATTTGATTCCCATGACTGTACCCAGTATACCCAGGAAGCACGAACAGGAAACGGAGCAAAATACCTTACAAATTTAGTGACTGGGACTGTATGCCCTTTTTAAATCATATGGGTCACGATACTATTTTAGGAGATGCTCAAATGTCAATTGAAATTACAATATGTTACTTTCTTTCTATATTGCAACACAGAATGATCCCTCCATCAAGCAAGAGTTTCTTGGTCAACAACCTAGCAGCAGGAAGCCAGTACGATCTGTGTGTGCTCGCCATCTATGATGACATCATGACCTCCCTGACAGCAACCCGCGTGGTGGGATGTGTGCAGTTCACCACCGAATCAGAATATATGAGGTGTCATTTCATGCAGTCCCAATTCCTTGGTGGGACTATGATCATCATCATCGGAGGGATTATAGTGGCTTCAGTGCTCGTTTTCATCATCATTTTGATGATACGGTACAAGGTGGGTCCATCTGTCTATAACTATCTGTTTGTCAAGAATTTGAAAAGATTCACAATAATTAAAGTTGTCCCGATCTTCTTACATAAGTAGGAATCAGGGCCGATCATCAACTTTTCAGATGATTGGTATCAGGTGAGGGTGGCACGGTGACTCAGCTGGAAAGCATTGGCCTCACAGTTCTGAGGTGCTGGGTTCCGCTTGTGTGAAGTTTGCATGTTCTGCCCGTGCCTGCGTGGGTTTTCTCCAGACACTCCGGTTTCTTCCCACATCCCAAAAACATCCAACATTAACTGGACACTCTAAATTGCCCGTAGGTGTGATTGTGTGTGCGGCTGTTTGTGTCTGTGTGCCCAACGATTGGCTGGCAACTAGTTCTGAGTGTACCCTCCCTCATGCCAGTTTACAGCTGGGATAAGCTCCAGTTCTCCCGCGACTTTCGTGAGGATAAGCGGCTAAGAAAATGGATGGATGGATTGATGGATGGATGGTATCAGGTGAAAACATTTTTTCTCTCTTTTAACGTTCACTAAGCAATTAAAATATAATCCCAAAATATAAATACACTATGCTGCCAAAAGTATTTCCTTACTTGCTTTGACTCACATACAATTTTAAGTTAAATCCTATTCCAAATCCAATCATTCATATTTTTCCCCGCTTATCATCAGCAGGATTGCGGGCATGTTGGAACCTATTCCAGTTATTGTTGGGGGAGAGGCGTGGTACACCCTGAACTGTCTGCCATCCAATTATAGGGCACATATTGTCTAAACAACCATTTACACTCACATTCACACCCACGGACAATTTAAAGTATTAACACCAATGCATATTTTGGGGATGTGGGAAGAAACTGGAGTACGCTAGAGTAAACACACAGCTCTGGGAAGGAAGAACATGTAAACTTCCCATTGGCAAGGCTGTATTTGTTTAATATGATGTTGGTTTACTCTTTTCAGCTGGAAAAGCATGAACTCTTGTCGAAAGGCTTTGAACGAGGTTTAGGAGAGACTTTACAGGAATTTTTGCATTTTCTTCCAGGAGGATATTTTTAAGGTCACATACTGATGTTGGATGAGAAGGCCGGCTCAATGTCCACTTGAAATGAACCCAAAGGTCTTCTCTCTAGATGAGAACAGGACTGTGCAACCCAGCCAATTTCATCCATACCAAATTGCTGCTCAACGTTTCTTGTTATGTTGAAGGATTCAGAGTTCCTTGTAATGGAGTTCAGGGGCTAATGTTTTGGACATTTCCAACTTTGTGGGAACAGTTTGGATATGCCCCTATCCTTTTCAAACATGAATGCATCATTACACAAATCAACGTTCATAAAGACACGGATGAAAGAATTTGATGTGCATGAACTTAACTGTAATGCACAGTCATGACCTCAACAGTATAGAATACTTTTGGGTGGATTACAGTGGCGACTGAGAGCCACGCCTTCTGGTCCAACATCAGTGTGTAACCTAATCAATGCATTTCTAGATAAAAGTTCAGAAATTCTGATGAACATACTCCTAAGCCTTGTGGAAAACCTTCCCGGAAGACTACAATGGTACTACTGAAGAGTGTGACCAAATGTCATGTTTAACCCTGTGGCTTAAGAATGAGATGTCACTGAAATTCATATCAGTCAAAGCACACTTTTGGCAGTATAGTGTATATTACCGATTGGAACACTAAAAGCTTGGTTTTATACTAGTACACAAGGCTCACAGTTTTGTTTTTGTTTTTGTTTTCTGGCTGTAGTTTCAAAACATTGGGAACAACAAAATGATGTCTGAAGTTTGGAAGTATTCTAATTTGGAAAGCAATAATGGTGCAACAGCAACTTGTCTGTAATTGACCATTTTGTATGGAAAATTCTGTTGCTCATTTCAAAATTTGACTGGTTGGTCTATATTCCACACTACGCTGAAATGGGCTTCGTGACTAAATGTGTAGCTACCTTTTAGATTTGGAGTTGAGCGCTCTAGTTTTATTTTCATAGAGTTGTACTGTATGTTTGAAATTCACTCATTGACTAACTGAGATTCTTATCTCTTTTTTTTTTAGGGCTATAGTCCCTTTCACACCGAAAATACATATTAGTGGTCTTCAATTTGTTGCTATTATACATCGTACAGTATGTCCTTACCCATTCGTGGTTCACCATTTGCGGCCCCTCATATATGGGGATTTTGCTCTCAAAGTTGTTATTTTGTCCCATAATGTACCATATTTTCACAATAATAAGTTGCACTTAAAAGTCTTAAATTTTTTCCTAAAAAAATGAGAGACTCTATAATGTGCGCCTTGTGTGTACACAAGTTAAAAAAAAAATCTGTAAATATTACTGTGTGGATTTTCCAATGAAGTAAAACCTAACACTTGCATATCATGTTGTTAGCATAGATATTTACAATTCTTTCAGCATGCATGACATCTACCATATGATGGTGCTCACTAGGCAGTGGGAAACAATTGCCTAGTCACATCAAACTCTGTCGCGGACTGCTCCAATGAGTCGTGGCCATCACGGGTTGAATTCAATCGAAGTACAACATCTGAAAAAAGAGGGGATATAAATACTGAGGTCCCCCTCTGGGACAACCCTTACAGTCTGCCAATCCAAAGGCACTGTGCCCAATGTCCACGCGATGTTGGAGAGGCCTGTCAACCAGGACAGCCCCACAACATCCAGAGCCTTGAGAAACTCCGGGCTAAGAGAGAGAGAGGCCAAGAGTTAAGTTCCAGTCCTCAGAACTGTGAGGCCAACGGTCTACAGCTGTGCCACTGTGCCACCAACAAATTAGATATTTCATTTTAAAAATCTGTATGCATTTTCTCAATGAAAGGAAGAAATTACTCGGTCATGTAAGGTGGGGTAGACTATCAGGGATAATAAATGGGATACCAAACTTGGATGATAAACCTGGGATTTACTGTCAATATCCATTATTGAAGTTATTATGATTACACTAAAAACACTACAACTTCAAAGTCTTATAAATCAAATCCAGACTCCCCTGTGTGCAATTTGCATGTTCTCCCCGTGCCTCTGTTGGTTTTCTCTGGGTACTTCATTTTTCCTCCCACATCCCAAAACCATACAAGGTCGGTTAATTGAAGACTAAACTGTCTGTGGATAGGAATGTCAGTGTGAATGGTTGTTTGTTTATATGTGCCCTGCCATTGGCTGGTGACCAATTCAGGGTGTAAACGCTGCCGCCCACCCACAGTTAGCTGGGATAGACTCCAACATACCTATGACCCTAGTGAGGATAAGTGGTGTATATAATGGATGGATGGATGGATGGATGGATGGATGGACAGACTTATAGTGAAAATGGGTAGACGTAAGAATACCACCAAAATGTAAATGTTCTTCATTGGTCCAAGCACCACTCTACTTTAAGTTATGTTATATCCCGCTAACAAACCAGTCAAAATGGATCAAATCAAAAGTTCTGCCCTTTAACGATTGACAGATGTAAAAGTAAGTATCTACACTTTCAGAGAGGTAATACTTTGATATACAAGTATACAGTATACAGATATATATATATCGTATGATCGTTGAGTGATGAGAGATGCATATTTCATTTTTGTTTTACCTATGCAAATATTAAAACCTGTTGGTGACTTTCCAAGGACGCCTACTAGTCTGGAAAATGTTAAGTTTTGATGGAATACTGTGAAATACTTTTTTTTTTTATTTCCAACAAATTTATCTTACAAAATTTGAATTTGAAGAAAGTAGACTTGTATGAACACTGGGTATTCTGCAGTTCTACATCAGGGTCACTAAAGCTTGAATGATTCTCTTGGAAAGCCAACAATTTTGTTGAGTGTACATTTGAGAAAAATAGTTAACTATCTTTCTTTGTTTTATCCTCCACAGGTGTGTAACCCAGGAGACAGTGTTAAAGGCATGTCACTGTCTATGACCAACGTTCACTCTCAGACAAATGGCCAGCAGTCGGAAAGGTGCAGTGTAACTCCCAGCACCTCCAAGCACGGCTCAATTGGATTAGAGGACCTCTCAGGAGGTTCAAAGAAGAGGAGTGGAGCAGGAGGAGGCAAAGATGCGATAACTCTTTCATCCAACTCATCCCTGCCGGACTGCTCCACAGCCACCTCTCTTCTTACGCAGCAGTGGACAACAGTTGGAGCTGAGGAACAGGAGAAAGCGTGTCAGGAGAGAGCTATAACCAGTATATCCTCACCCACTGCCACCAGCTCACTTACCAGGTCAAAGCGTAAGCCTGCTCCGATGAAACCTGGTTCGGCTTGCTCTAACATCTCAGCTGCCTTGGAGAATCTCTCTCACCCTCCTTCCTCATCTGCCTCTAGCACCTCCTCTACTCTCCCTCCTCTAGATACCCTCAACACCAACCGTAACAATTCCACCTCACTAAACCAAGCCCAGCCCGCTCCCATTGCCACCCCGAGTCCACTTCACTGCATCCGATATCAAGAAACACCCATTCTGCGCCGGGTTCCTCGTGCCCGCACCTCCTCCACTGCAAAATACCAGACTCTCCCTGTGGAGGAGGGAGGGAAGAGCAGGACAAGGAGAAGGTACTCCCTCAGTGAAGGAGGCTCAAAGACTCTCTCATCCCAGAGAGAAAGTGCAGCAGCACCAAAATTAGGACGTATAGTGCGGTACAAAAGGAGTCAATCAATGAGTGGAATGGTTTTCTCCAAAGAAAGAGAGGGAGACTCTGATCGAGGGCGCTGTGATTCTGACTGGATCTTGGAAAGCACGGTTTAAATTTAAATGAGTCAACAAAATATACATTACCATTGTTTTTTTTTGGGGGTTGTTACATTATATGTATGAGTTTTGTTTGTGTGAGTGAAGTGTAAAGTGAGGGTGGACATAAAACTGCATTGTTTCTTTTGAGGGTGTGAATATTTATGTTCAACTTTGTGCGTGAGCATGGACAAGGATTAATGCAATTCTGGGTGACAAAGGTACAAGATGTCTTTTTTTCAGGCATTTATTTGTTGTCATTGTTTCAAAGAGATTTGTTGTCAGAGAATTTTTGTTTCTACTTTGGCAGTTTTGTATCTGTTTGAAAGCCTACCATTCAGCAAGTTGATATCTTGCCTTGTCTTGTTGCGTCCTCGACTTGTCCTGTTGGTTCCACATCATAAATATAAAACAATACAAGACAATGGGCTCACCAAATAGTTTTCACTCAATCTGCAAATAGAATAAAAATGGAATTGTCACTGGGAACAAAAGAGAATGGAAAAAAAATGTCCGACTTCACTGTCCACCATTTATATAGTCTTACCCAACAGCAAGTGTGTGACCACACAGTGAGAAACGATAGCAGTCGGTGCCTTCTTTTGCACAAAGATACTCTAACCGGAAGTACCACTTCATCAAGGTCCACAAACTAGCAAAGAGTAGACGGAAAGATTTTACACAGCCTTTCTTACCTACAGAGTAATAGAATTGGTGGTGTTTCTTGTCAAATAGACAAAACACCAGATGGAGACTTTACAGACCCTTTATGAAATTGATGTTTTTAAAGGGAAGAATAAAAAAAACATCAAGAACAAAGACATTTCACTGACAGAATTCTGCAGCCTGGGTTGGTCACATACTCCTGGAAAACTTATGTACAGAAAAAGACAACATGTACTGTGTTGGTATGTTGTGTAAAATAAAAAAAAAAAAGGTTGAATTGAAAATTTTGCGTGTCATGGTTGGAGCAAAGTCACTATGAGTTAAACTGGAGTATTTTTTTCCCCACTGAAGACTTTCAGGACACATTAAGCAGTTAGACTGTGTTTTGGCAACCCTCGACACTTAGGTATTGATTTCACAAGATCCCAAAATGTGGGGACTACATTCCTTTTTCGTACAAACTGTCGTCAATCTCAATCTTAATCTGTCAAATTTTGATATTGAGCTAATTACTTCTATCTGCACTGATCAAATGAAAGGGGTACCAGGTAGCGTTTCTGAAATAACAAAGGTAGTCAAATTACCTTTATTCTTTTTTTGTGTCTTCTTCTTTTCCTTTCCACTTGTCCCATTAGGGGTCACCACAGCGTAGCATCTTTTTCCATCTAAACCCATTTTATGCATCTTCCTCTCTAACACTCACTGTCCTCATGTCCTCTCTCACAACATCCATCAACCTTTTCTTTGGTCTTCCTCTCACTCTCTTGCATGGCAGCTCTATCCTCAGCACGGTTCTACCAATATACTCACTCTTTTGCCTCTGAACATGTCCAAACCATCTAAGTCTGCTTCTTCTAACCTTGTCTCCAAAACATCCAACTTTGGCTGTCCCTCTAATGAGTTCATTTCTAATCCAATCAAACCTGTTCACTCCAAGCGAGAAACTCAGCATCTTTATTTCTATTACCTCCAGTTCTGCTTCCTGTTGTTTCTTCACTGTAACCATCTCTAATCCGTACATCATGGCCAGCCACACCGCTGTTTTATAAATTTTGCCCATCATCCTAGCTGAGACTCTTCTGTCACATAGAACACCGCCAACTGTTCCACTCCGCTTGGACCCGTTTCTTCACTTCTTTACCACGCTCTCCATTGCTCTGTATTGTTGACTCCAAGTATTTGAAGTCATCCACCCTCGCTATCTCTTCTCACTGGTGCTTCAATCTTCCTCCTCCACCCCTCATATTCATGCACATATATTCTTACTTCGGCTAATCTTCATTCCTCTCCTTTCCAGTGCGTGCCTCAATCTTTCCAATTGTTCCTCCACTTGCTCCCTGCTTTCACTGCAGATCACAATACCATCTGTGAACATCATACTCCAAGAGGATTCCAGTCTAACCTCAGCCTATCCATTACTACCGCAAACAGAAAGGGCCTCAGCGTGGATCCCTGAACTACACATGTCCAATAACTTCATTGTGTGGCTCATCATTTTTATTCCTCTATAGTTTCCACAGCTCTGAACATCGCCTTTGTTCTTAAAAATGGGGACTAGCACACTTTTCCTCCATTCTTCTGGCATCTTCTCTCCCGCTAGTATTCTATTAAATAAATTGGTCAAACGTTCCACAGCCACCTCTCCAAATTGCTTCCATACCTCCACTGGTATGTCATCAGGACCAACTGTTTTTCCATTTTTCATTCTGTCCAGTGCCATTCTAACTGCCCCCTTACTAATCCTTGCCACTTCCTGGACATTCACACTTCCCTCTTCAATTCTACCTTCCCTCCCATTTTTTTTCATTCATTAACTTCTCAAAGTACTCTTTCCATCCACTTAGCACACTACAGGCATGAGTCAACATATTTCCATCCCGATCATTGATCACATTTACTTGCTGCACATCTTTCCCATCTCTATCCCTCTATCTGGCCAACCAGTAGAGATCCTTTTCTCCTTCTTTCGTATCCAACTTGGTGTACATGTCGTATGCCTCTTGTTTAGCCTTCGCCACCTCTACCCTTGCCCAACGACACACCTCAATGTATTCCTTCAGCCTCTCCTCAGTTCTCTCCAAGTCCCACTTCTTCTTCGCTAATCTCTTTCCTTGGATGACTTCCTGAATTTTGGGGTTCCACCACCAAGTCTCCTTCTCCCCTTTTCTATCAGAAGGCACCCCAACTACTCTCCTGCCTGCCTCTCTGAGTTTCTTGGCAGTAGTATTCCAGTCTTCCAGTAGCTCTTCCTGTCCATCTAGAGCCTGTCTCCCTCTTTCCGAAATGCCACAGAACATTCTTCCTTTCTCAACTTCCACCACCTGATTCTCTGCCCTACCTTTGCCTTCTTAACCTTCCTACCTGCTACCAGAGTCATCCTACACACCACCATCCTATGTTGTTGTGAAACACTCTGCCCCACCACTACCTTACAATCAGTCATCTCCTTCAGATTACATCGTCTCCACAAAATAAAATCCACATGCATGCTTCTTCCTCTGATCTTGTAGGTCACTCTGTGTTCCTGTCTTTTCTGGAAATAAGTGTTCACCACTGCCAATTACATCCTTTTTGCGAAATCCACCACCATCTGCCCCTTAAATTCCATGGCTGAATGCTGTACTTACCCATCACTTCATCATCGCCCCTCTTTCTTTCGCCAACATGTCCATTGAAATCTGCACCAATCATAACTCTCTCTCTCTCTCTCTCTCTCTCTCTCTCTCTCTCTCTCTCTCTCTCTCTCTCTCTCTCTCTCTCTCTGGGATCCTCAGGACTACTTCGTCTAGTTCCTTCCAGAATTTCTCTTTCAACTCGAGGTCAGATCCTACCTGTGGGGCTAATCACATTATACACAATACCCTCAATTTAAAATTTCAGCCTCATCACTCGATCTGATACTCTTTTCACCTCTAAGACATTCTTAGCCAGCTCTTCTTTTAAAATAACCCCTACTCAATTTCTCTTCCCATCTACTCAATGGTAAAAGAATTTAAACCCTGCTCCTAAGATTCTAGCCTTACTACCTTTCCACCTGCTCTCTTGGATGCACAAAACATCAACCTTTCTCCTAACCATCACGTCAACTAACTCTTGAGCTTTTCCTGTCATAGTCCCAACATTTAAAGTCCCTCCACATAGTTGTAGGGTTTGTGCATGGCTCTTCTTCTCCGGCCAACTAAGCCGATTTCCTCCTCTTTTTTGTCTTCGACCTACATTATCTGAATTTCTACCTACGCCTTGCAGATTAACAGTGCCGGGGGCGGGCATAGTAAGCCCAGGCCATGACCTATCCATTATGGAATTCGTTTGATGAGCGGTCATATATGTTTGGCACAGTTTCACGCCGGATGCCCTTCCTGCCGCAACCCTCTGCATTTATCCGGGCTTGGGACCGGCCTACAGGACACAGAGGAATTGTTCCCCCCTTTGGGCTGCAGGTAGTCAAAACAAGCAATCAAATAAACAAAGTCAGCACGTAAGATACACAATTGACATACTAGCTATTCTATGTTAAGGTTAAAGCCAGATAAACATAATCAAATAAACACAGTAAGCACACAAGGTACACAAATCACATCCTACCTGTGAGAAAATATAAAGGATATGGCATTATAAGGGATATGTGGATGGAAGGGATTCAAACCACAATGGCCCTCACTCTAGTACTTGAAGGTTGAGTCCACGTTCGATGTTTGGTCCTCGTTGTATACTCTACGTAGGTAATGTTGTTAGCGCGCAAGACTAACTTAGGCCGAGCAGCTTCAACGGGAACGATACAGCACCAATTTGGTTACTAAGATATACTAAGATAAGACTTGTTAAATTTCCTATAAGTCATTCAACTTATGAAGTTACTCACGTTCAATGTTTCTTCAATAGCACAGTTTCATCGCAAACTCATCTCGTTGTTAGCCAGCTAAGCTAAGGTGGTCTGGGCCGATAAGAAAGTTTAAGTTGACGTTCCTACTTGCCCAACTTCCTACTAAATACTCACGGTCCTCGTAAACAAAATGTAGGTTTTGATGGTCGTGTAAGTACAGCAGCGGAGGACTGCAATGAGGACAGTACTCGTGGCCATGAAGGATGGTAGAACCCATCAGTGAAAGGTAGGCCTTATATTGTGGGAAAGGTTGTTTTAGCAGGCGGCACGGAGGCTCAGCTGGTAAAGCGTTGGCCTCCCAGTTCTGAGGTTCCCAGGTTCAATCCCGGTGCTGCCTGTGTGGAGTTTGGTTTGGAAGCTGTGTTTTGTTTGGTCTCTTACTTAGGACCTGTCTGCCTTGGTTGATCCAAGCATGGGCATACAGCCCCAGACAATCTTAGCTCTGAGTATCACCGGGACACATAAACCCACCTACCTTGATAGGGTGACAGCTCAAGGAAGGGACATTGGCACACTCAAGTGAATTAAATTTGACTTTGGGTGCTGGTTTTCTTAAAATTATCAGCAGAATTGCTTCATTTTATTTTGCTCAGTTGTGTTTGTTTTGCTCTTCAGCAAAGACTTCCATTCCACACACACACATACACACATGCACAAAAAACTACACAAAAAAAAAGCTCCACAAAAATCAAACCTGGGTCCTCAGAACTGTAAGGCCAACGCTTTACCAGCTGACCTACCGTGCGGTTGTTGTGGAGGCAGTATTAATTTCTACTAGGCCAAATATCAATTCATTATCACTTGGACCCCACCCTGTTGGCTAAAACAACCTTTCCCACAATATAAGGCCTACCTTTCACTAATGGGTTCTACCATCCTTCATGGCCATGAGTGCTGTCCTCAGTGGAGTCCTCCACTGGCTGGCCTAAATGCACTCCAAAATCGATAGGATGGATGTATGGGATGTGGTGTGTCCTGCGCGTCGGCCTCTGCGTAGTCATTCCCCTCCAAAGAACCATCTGCATATTCAACATTATTTACAGCCACAGGTTTAAATCTGTATGGACGCATTCCTCTGTCTCCCCGAATCAGATAAATCAACGCTGTCCGTGATTGTGTAGGAATGTAACCGAGCCTTTGTTTACGCATTTAATGTCCCGCGCGTCGGCCTCCATTAGTCAGACTCCGCGTCATTCTCGTCTGAAGAACCACCCGAATATTCAACATTATTTACACCCACAGGTTCAAATCTATATGGACGTATTCGTCCATCTTCCCGATCAACCGATACTTCTAGAAATCAGCGCTGGCCACAGTTATTTCCCAACGTAAGCGAGCTTTTATTGCCGCATCTAATACGTCACATCCAGACACATAGGTCATGTGACTCGCCAAAATGACGGCGCCAAAGAAGATTTGTAATTGCCGATAAAAATCTCAAAACACCATCAAATGAGAGAGCGTTAACATCACATTTTCAAGATACAGTACATATGACATGATCTATTAGATACTTTAAATTCCAACACAAATCACCTTACTTCTCTCCCAGGTTTCAAATTCCATCAGTTGATGCTGCCAACAGAAATCAAGAGAATGTTGTAACAGCAACCGGAGTTTTTCGAAAGTGGCATTAAATGACAGGGAAAACAAATTTCCTTGATGATAGTCCCATTCCTTAATTTGTGTTACAATTCAGTGGCATGGATCCTCTGTTTCCACAGCAGGAAGACTACACGCATGGTCATGCACACATAAACACATGCAAACATATAGACACACACATATTCCTGACCTTCTCATGCCTTCCTTTAGCTGTAAACGCTCAATGGTAAGAGGCTTTGCCGAAACACCTTATCTCTCACTTTCAGGGCTTGTTTAATCTCCATTTTCCATATTTTGTTGCTCATATTAATGAAAGATTTACCATCTCCTTTTGTAATTTTGGGTCACATTTTGCAATGTCAGCTGATCGTTACTTTATCAAAATTTTACCATGGACTGCGATCTTTGAAAAATTGATGACAAGGGATTAGGATCTTACAGGGAGTGCGAGAAGGAACCATAAAAATAGACCAAGGCAAACATTCAACGGAAGCCTGAGTTAAATGGCAGAGATGCTCATGAGATAAAAGAAAAAAAATGTTTAATTCCATAATATCATAATACTAGCTTGAATAAACAAGATGAGAAAACATGAGAGGACATGTGAGTGCAACCCTACATGATCCAAAAATAGCTTCATCCATCTATCCATCCATTTTCTTCACCGCTTATCCTCACAAAGGTTGCAGGGAGTGCTGGAGCCTATCCCAGCTGGCAACGGGCAGCAGTCAGGGTACACCCTGAACTGGTTGCTAGCCAATCGCAAGATACATTGAGACAAACAGACGGACTCACAGTCACACCTAGGGGCAATTTAAAGTGTCCAATTATGTTGCATGTTTTTTGGAATGTGGGAGGAAACCTGAGTGCCCGGAGGAAACCCACGCAGGCACGGGGAGAACATGCAAACTCCACACAGGCGGGTCCGGGACTGAACCCGGGAAATCAGAACTGTGAGGCCAACGCTTTACCAACTTAGCTACCGTGCCGCCAAAAGAGTTTCAAACAAGTGTTAAAATTAACTAGTAATTTCCGAAATAAAAAGTGCCATTATGATGTGATCACGGACTCATGAGTGCAGTTCAGTAACCGACAATACTGTCAAGGGAATTAGGTAAAACATGACAATGCAGAATTCTGCAGTACCGAAAACAAACAAATGTTTTAAAAAATACAGCTTTGTGCGCAGTCGTCTACTAACTTTGTTCTTTAACATTTAGCTTGACTTCACATTGACGTTTCATGAAATGCAGACAAATTGAGGAATGAAAAGTGGTCAAATTGTCCTGGGCTTCAAAACAAATTCACTGATGCCAGAAAGTGTATGACTTCATCCACAGATGTGAAGCCATTCTCAATAACATACGTTTATACAACTAAATATTGGTTGAGCGATGTTAAAAAAAAATCACTATTTGTGGTTGTGGTTTCACTCTCTCGACAGAAATAAATTCAATTGGTTTCAGAAGACGTGCAGTTTTGGGTGGCATGGTGGAGCAGCTCTAAAGCACTGGCCTCACAGTTCTGAGGATCAGGGTTCAATCCCAGCCCTCCCTTTGTGGAGTTTGCATGTTCTCGCACTCTGGTTTCCTCCCACATCCCAAAAACGTGCACCAATTGAAGACTAATTTGCCCCTAGGTGTGATTGTGAGTGGAGCTGTTATCTGTTTCTATGTGTCCTGTGATTGGCAGGGAGCCATTTCAGGGTGTACGCTGCCTACTGCCCATTGACAGCCGGAATTAGCTCCAGTACTCCTGTGACACTTGTGAGGATAAGCGTCAAGGAAAATGGATGGATGGATGTGCAGTTTTGTTCACTAATGAAGGAATAATGGAGCAGGGGATCAACAAGCAGATTTGTGCAGCTTCTGCAGTAATGCAGACTCTATCTGTCTGTGATCATGGAAAAGGAGTTGGAACGAAAGGTGGAGCTGTAGATTTACTTGTCTGCATTTATACCCACACCAGTGATCAAAAGTTGTGAGTCATGACCATAAATATAGTATAGGGGTGCTCAGACTTTTTACCCCAAGATCTACTTTTGAAGCAGCCAGCCTCTCGCGAGCTACTGATGATGCGGTGTGTGTGTGGTGTGTGTGTGTGAGATGATCCTCCCAAACTGTTTTAAGGTTAATGTTATGTTTCCTCCTATATTTAAAATCCAGATTTAGCTTTTTGTGCACTGTATCGTCTGTGCTTTCATCCTGGATCAGGCTGTGCTAAGGTGGATTTTGAAAACTACACACCATCTCATCCTGCACTTTTTACGTTAGGTTCAGACCAGACCTTTCTCACTCGGAAAAGAGGAAATCTTATCCAGTTCAACCACTTTTTCTTCAATTATTCACATACTCCGACAGTCATTGCATCTTAAAACAACAACATTTCTTTTTTAACTTTCTCCATTAATATCGAAAGTAAACATAAGCAGCATGTCTAGCTCATCTTTACTCTACGTTGCCCAGACTGTGTTGCTAACTAAAGCAGCGGTGGTGGACGCTGTCATTGTAAAACACATTGATGGGCTGCGTAAGTACTGTAACATTTGGAATTATGCGTGTACGTCTTTAAGAGCGGGGGAGGAAGAGGTGTAAGGTAAACTAGGAAAAAGAGAGTGTCTTGGAGCAGGGGTCATTGTTAGACAAAGTTCCGTGTGCTGGCTTCTTCTTTTCATTTTTTACAGTACTTATGTGACTTTTGCCATTGGATGTAACAACCAGTCATGCCTCACTCATTGAATCACATTGCAAAATGCCACAAACTGAGTAGCTGTATGTTATACTTTCAAGTTGCATTGGATTTTTCTTTTTTTTTTTTTTTTTTTGCGCGCAACGGAGAATATCTGTGAAGAGACCGCATCAGCAGTGCACAATTGCCCACACAGTTTAGAGGTAACATTGGCTGACATCTTTTTATTTTTTGGCACGCCATCCCACGATCAACCAAGACTGCCTATATTGATGCATTGAGCACCCTTGGTATAATATAATCAATACAGGCAGCCTAAATGAAGTTCCACTGAAGGGAGTCTGGGCTCTCTCTAAGGCAGGTGTCACCTGCACGGTGCCTGCGGGCGAATCGTAGCCTTTGAGGACCATAGAAGGCGCCCGCGAGGTATGTTCTAACAATACCATCGTCCACAAATTGTTACTATTTTTTGTACATTAAATTCTGAATCTGACTTGCTTGCGTGAATTAAAATGTAAAAATACCTGTAATGTTGTTTACTACATTAAATTAAAACAAAAATATTTAATGTACATGTAATGAACTGAGTCTGAAATTTGCCCCAAACAGGTCACGTCGCCCTTCATACGATCGGTGCTCACGAAGTAGCCCTCAGCCTCAAAAAGGTTGCTTAGCCCTGCTCTAAGGGATAATATGAAAAGATTGTTCACCCGAGAGGTTGAGAGTACAGGAGGAGTCATATGAGGTTAGCTCTCAGGCAACTTGGTGGGATTCCCCCTCGACGCCCCCCTCGTGAAGTGTTTCGGGAGTGTCACATTTGAACCAGGGTCATCTCAGGATACACGAGAGACTGCCGCCTTGGTTGGCCTGGGAAAGCCTCTGGATCACCCTGGAAGTTTTGGAGCAATTGGCTTAAGGTTCTGCCTCTGTCACCTGAGCCTGGATGAGTGGAAGAAGATGGATGGATGGATGGATGGATGGATGGATGGATGGATGGATGGATGGATGGATGGATGGATGGATGGATGGATGATATGATATACTGTGCAAAGTTCCTATTATTTCACTTACATTCATTTTGAGATTTTTGTGTCACTCTGTTTTAATGGTGAATGTGACTGTACTAAGCAAAGGAGAATAACAGGTTTAGAAGATTTTGGTGGATTCCCCTTCAAGCCAGAAAAAAGATAGATACAAACACTGAACCATTCGTGTTTTATTTTACAGAAAATGCAGATTTTTTCTTAAACCAATTTATGTCAGCCCCTTTTGTATTAAAGTCACATGATGGTTCCATACACTACACTGCATTTCCCTACTCTAACCATTTCAAACTTAGCCAACTTCTGATAATGGTTATGAAGTCTTATGCCCATATTTAGTCATGACTCCATAATTTCGTCATGTCCTCAGTGGGGCTCTGCTCTTTAGCTAGATGAGTCCTTGAGTGTATCTCTGCACGTATGCTAACCTTGATGAACTGCATACTGGACACTTTGTAATAATCCATTGCCAGCTAGAACCGGTTGATACAGAAACCCTTTGTCTCACTGGAAAGCCCCGATGTCATGCCGCAGGTTTGATACCACCCATAGTCCGCTCTTCTGACAAGATAAAGGATGTGTGTTTTCTCTGTACCTTCACACTTATGATCTGCTCTCTACAGCCATTGTCTGGAACTCATAAGTGCCCGGAATATTCTGTAAGTAAATTCTTCGAAGAAAAACTGTTCATCATCTCCAGCCTTTATTTGGATAACCAACATTCTCACTACCCGAAATTAAACGAACATGCGGAGGAAGAAAAGCGTCCTTCAACAGTTACTTAATTTTAAACCCCAATAAATGCAATGTGATATGAGAAATGATTTTCATGCAGACATTGAATAGGGAAAATATATTGAGCAATGTGATCACTGCACCTCCACGAAAAGTAAGTGAAAGGAATTGTAAGTAGGATGGCACATGGGTGCAGCAGCTCTCACCTCTCCAATTTAGTCCTTTTTATTTTTAATTATTTTGGTGCGCATTCATTCATTCATTCATTCATATTGTACTGCTTATCCGAGGTCGAGTCCCAGGGACCATAGCTCGAACAGGGACGGATGACCAAGCATTTCACCCTATCTCTGTGGTGAAAATTAATTCCAGCCAATTGTATCTGGGATTTTTTTTCTTTCGGTCATGACCCAAAGCTCGTGATCAAAATTGAGGGTAAAGGGTAGATCGAGGGATAGATAAAGAGCTTCGTGTTTTGACTTACCACCTTCTGTACATAAACGGATGAATACAAAGTCAACATCACTGCAGATGCTGCACTGATCTGCCTGTCAATCTCCCACATTCCCGCATTCTTCCTTCACTCCTGAACAAGACCCCAAGCTACTTGAACTTCTCCACATGGGGCTGTATATCATCCCCGACCTGGAGAGGGCACGCCACCCTTTTCTGACTGAGGACCATGATCTCTGATTTGGAGGTGCAGCTTCTCATCCCATTTGCTTCAAATTCGGCTGCAAACCACTCCAATGAGTGTTGGAGATGATGGCTTGATGAAGCCAACAGAATTAGAATCATCTTTATTGGCCAAGTGTGTAAAAACACACAAGGAATTTTTCTCCGGCAGTCAGTGCTACCCTGGTATGACATACAGAACAAACAACAAAGCAACAAGAACAAAGAACAAGGGACATTTCTATTTAAAGGAACTATTCCTTATAGTCATGCAAGATGTAAAATCTTCTTAATTTAGAACACATAAGAGATGAGTGTGTTAACATCCCACATTGTGTTAAGCTTGTATATAGTGCCTTTACCCATTCGCGGTTCCTGTTATAGACCAGTGCAATAACGTCTGTGCAAAGGGAACAGTTAAAAGTGACGAATCTTGCAATTATCTACAAAATATATTAGTAATACTAATACTGATTGGACCAGCAGGATGTGAGTGAGTGTCCTAACAATGGCACAATGCAGAAAATAGTAGGTTCACTGATCAAGAATTTAATGATTAAATTGCCAGAGGGAAAAAAAACAGTTCAAATGCCTGCTAGTTTTGACCTGCATTGATCTGTAGCACTTTCCTGACGTAAGGAGCTGAAAGAGCTGGTAGCCAAGATGTGGAGGATCCAAAAGGATCCTGCCTGCTCTGGAACTTGTTCACCTTGGATGCAAGTCCTCGATAATGGGTGGAGTGGTGCCAACAAGCCGTTCAGCGTTTTGATTGTCCGTTGCAGTCCCAGTTTGCCCTTTTTTTGTGGCGGCCCCAAACCAGACTATGATCGAGGTACACAGTACTGATTACTGTCTCAGCAGCTCATGTGACAGACCGTGCTTCCTCAGAAGCCGCAAGAAGTACATCCTTTGCTGTTTTTTTTAGGGATGGAGTTAATCTTCGTCTCCCACTTCAAGTCCTCTGAGACTGTAATTCCTAAGAACTTGAAGGTCTCGATAGTTGCCACAAAACAGATGGACATCGTCAGGAGCAGCTGTAGTGAGGGATGCCTCCTCAAGTCCACAATCATCCATACACTCTTTAGAAGCCCGGTTGTGTTGACCACACCAAAGCTCCAGTCTCGCCACTTCTTGTCGATACCCAGACTCGTCGCCGTCTTTGATGAGGCGATGACTGTGGTGTCATCTGTGAACTTCAGGAGTTTGACAGCCGGATGCCACGAGGTGTAGTCGTTAGTGTAGAGCAAGAAGAGCAGAGGGGAGAGGACATATCAATAGGGTCCCTCCTGGTGCTGATGGTGCATGTGGATGAGGTGGTGTCGCCCAGCCTTACTTGCTGTGTTCTGCCCATCAGGAAGTTGTAGATCCACCTGGAGAAGGCAGGTGAGATACTGATCTGGAAAAGTTTGGAAGAGAGGAGTTCAGGGATGATGGTGTTAAACTCAGAGCTGAACTCCGGGACGCGGTCCGCATGATGAAGTTGAGATTAAACCACATCATCTGCAAAAAAGCAGAGATGCAATGCTGAGGCCACCAAAACGGACCCTCTCTACATCTTGCCTGTGCCTAGAAATTCTGTCCAGAAATGTGATGAACAGAATCAGTGACAAAGGGTAGCTTTGACGGAATCCAAGTCTTACCGGACTTAATGCCAGCAACGCGGACCAAACTCTGATATCGTTCGTACAGGGACCAAACAGCCCGTATCAGGGGGTTTGGTACACCATACTCCCAAAGCACCCCCCACAGGAGTTCTGGAGGGACATGGTCGAACGCTTTCTCCAAGTCCACAAAACACATGTAGACTGGTTGGGCAAACTCCCAAGTATCCTCAAGGACACTGTCAAGGGTGTAGAGCCAGTCCACTGTTCCACGGCCAGGATGCAAACCACATAGCTCCTCCTGAATCACAGATTTGACATACCGATGGACCCTCCTGTCATGCACCCCAGAATAGACCTTACTTGGCAGGTTGACTGTGATCTCCCTGTAGTTAGTCTGGGCCCCTTCTTAAAAAAAAGGGGATCAGCACCCCAGTCTGCCAATCCAGAGGCACTATCCTCAATGTCCAAGCGATGTTGCAGAGGCATGTCAACTAGGACAGCCCCACAATATCTACAGCCTTTAGTTACTCAGGGCTAATCTCATCCATCCCTGGAGCCTTGCCAAAGATGGTCGTGGAGCAGAGGAGGTCTTCAAAATATTCTGTCCACCTACTCACAATGTCCCAAGTTGAGGTCAGTAGCGCCACGTCCTCACTATACATAGTGCACTGTTTTGCCTCCTGAGACCAGAATTTCCCCAAAGCTATCGGTAAGACTTTCTACATAGCCTCACAAACTCCTCCCATGCCCAAGCATTCCACATGGCCAGCCCGTACCTATCAGCTGCATCAGGAGTCCCACAGGTCAAAAATTCCTGATAGGAGTCCGTCTTCAGATTGACGACATCCCTCACCGTTGGTACGTACCAACAGGTTAGGAGATTGCTGTCATGACAGGCCTTGGCAATAGAAGCTCAGAACATTGTCCACTTGGAGGCATTGTCCGCTGCCTTCCCCAGAACACGGGGAAAGTTCTTTTGGAGGTGGGAGTTGAAACTCCTTCTTACAGGGGATTCTGCCATACATTGCCGGCAGACCCTCACAAAATATTTGGGCCTGTTTTCCCCCACCATCAAAGCCAACTCACCACCAGTTGGTGATCAGTTGAGACCTCTGTTCTCTCTTCACCCAAGTGTCCAAGATATTCGGTCCGATGACACAACCACAAAGTCGATCATCAAATTGTAATCTAGGGTGTCCTGGTACCAAGTGGCCAGGTGGACACCCTTATGCTTGAACATGGTGTTTGTTATGGAGAATCCGTGATGAGCACAGAAGTTCAATAACAGAACACTCTTTGGGTTCTGATCGGGGGGTTCTTACCATCACACTCTTCCTGATCGCACTGTCATTGCCCAAGTGATTAGTGAACTCCCCTAGCAGAACAATGGAGTTCCCAATGGGAACGGTCTCCAGCACTCTCTCTAAGGACTCCAAAAAGGGTGGGCATTCTGAAATGTTGTTCCTCACTTGGGACTTCTTTATCGTGGGTGACCATACCATGGGCGTGAAACCCCAGACAACTTAGCTCTTAGGATCACTGGGACACACAAACCCCTTCACAAAGACAAGATGGTGGATCATGAAGGGTTTATTTTTGTGTTATTTGTAGTTTTTTGTAAAGCCACACTCACTTAGCTACCTGGACCTGATTCATTTTTCATATTTTTCCAATCAAAATTCCTGGTAACCCAGGAGACTCCGGTACTCCTGAAACATTGTAATGCCGCCTTCAGGTTAGCAGACAACCCACAGTACAGCGCTGCCAGAGGTGACTTAAAGATAGGCCTCAAAATGCCCAAGGTGGCCTACAAAATGATAATTGAGGACTACTATACAGAAAATAATTCTAAAAAGATGTGAGAGGGATTACAACACATCACAAACTACAACAAGAATAACCAGTACCAACATGGACACCTTGGTGGCAGAAGAACTAAACCGTTTCTTTGTTCGATTTAAGACTGATATTCAGTCTCACCCTAACTACCACTGATGGCCTAACCGATGTTTTAAAAATTTTGCCCTTCATCCTTTGTACTCTTCTATCATATAACACACCAGACAACTTCCGCCAACTTTTCCATCCCCGTTGTACTGTACCAGTTTCTTTACTTCTTTACCACAATCATCACTGCTCTGGACTGTTAACCCCAAGTATTTGAAGTCGTCCACCTTCACTAGCTCCTCTCCTTGGAGCTTCACTAGTCCCCCTCCGCCCAACTAATTCACGCACATATATTCTGTTTTACCTCGGCTAATCTTCATTCATCTCCTTTCCAGTGCATGCCTCCACCTTTCCAATTTTTTCTCCAACTGCTCCCAGCTAGGTCACATTCTATCTATGAGGCATAGTTGCTAATCACATTATACATAGCACTGTCAATTTCGAGTTTCAGCCTCATCCCTCAATCTGATACTCTTTTCACTTCAAAGACATTCTTAGCCAGCTCTTACTTTAAAATAACTCCTACTCCATTTCTCATCACATCTACGCCTCAAAATAATTTAGACCCTGCCCCTAAAACTTCTAGCCTTACTCCCTTTCCACCTGCTCTATTGGATGCAAAATATATCAACCTTTCTCCCAATCATCATGTCAACCAACTCCTGCGTTTTCCTGACATAGTTCCAACATTCAAAGTCCCTACACTCAGTTGTAGGCTGTGTAGAGTCCTCTTCTTCTGCCAACGAATCTGCTTTCCTTCTCTTCTTTGACCCAAAATAGCTGAATTTCCACCAATGCCCTGCAAATTAATAGCTGCCAGGGGCAGACGTTGTTACCCTGGGCCACGACCGATCCGGCATGGTATTCTTTAGATGAGCAGTCATATTTGTTTGGCAAAGTTTTAAGGTAGATGCCATTCCTGACGCAACCCTTGGCATTTATCCGGCCTTGGGACCGGGCTACAGATTGCACTCGTTGTGCCCCCATAGGGCTGCATTGAATAACCCAACATAGATAACACGGGAAATTAATTAATGCTGAGGTATTCTGTTAATTGTGCCATCCAAAAAACATTGGGGGGGATGAAGGCACACTTAGTTTGCTAGCTAATGGCCTGCTGTACTAGTAGAAATGGGCCTTGTAACAAAAACTAAGCAAATTGCAATAGCGCCAGTTAATAGTAGGTGATGGAATGAAGGCACTCAGTACTTATGTAGAGGGGGAGGGAGAACTCATGCCAGAAAGGTCAAGTGCATATTCTCCCAAAATAATCAAGGCAACTAAAATGGTGAGAAAGAATCCTCTGGGTTTTTTTTTTTTTCCATGGACGGCACATCTGTGGGTGGGCACAAATGCTGAGGTATCCTGATGATCTCACTGCTCAAGTTCGCTAAGCTGGGAATTCTCGTAAAGCAATGGAGTTTCCTTGGCCATGTGCCCCACATTTGGAAAATTTGGTGGCAGAAAATCAGTCCGAATATGCGCCTGCTTAGACGATATCTTAGTCCTGGCAAAGCTGATTTTGGAGAATTTAATTCGGCAACCGATAAACAGATTCTGAAGTCCGTGCATGTCATTTGTCACATGTATTCTATTCATAAATATATGAACAACAGACATTAAGCCGTCTGAATCGCTGTACATATTAATTCATTGTAAACGTTATTTTTATGATTATTCATCCATCCATTTTCTGTGCCACTTTTCCTCATGAGGGTCACAGGAGTGCTTGACCCAATCCCAGTTGTCATCACACAGGAGGGAGGGTACACCCTGAACTGGTTGCCAGCCAATCGCAGTGCACATGGAGACAAACAATCGGACCATCATTCCAGGAAATCTTATTTCTCATCGTTTTGGTGTCCTTTACATGTTTTCTTTTTTATTCATCTAACTCCATGCGGACTTTAATGTGTCTTGCACTGAGGAGAGTCTTCCGACAGGTCACTCTGCCATAAAGCTCTAACTGGTGAAGGATTGCAGGGATGGTTGACTTTCTGGAATTTTCTCCCATCTACTGACTGCATCTGAGGAATTCAGCCACAGTGATCTTTGGGTTCTCTTTTACTGCTCTCATCTAGGGACTTCTCTCGCGATTGCCCATTTTGGCCAAACAGTCAGCTCTTGGAAGGGTTCTGGTCATCCCAAATGTCTTCCATTTAAGGATTGTGGAGGCCACTCTGCTTTTATGAACCTTGAATGTAGAAGATTAATTTCAATAATTTTTGTAACTTTGGCCAAATCTGTGCCTTGCCACAATTCTGTCTCTGAGATCTTCGGACAGTTTGTTTGACCTCATGAATCTCATTTGCACTTGAGTTGTATATAACCAGAGCAGGGACTTTCCTGATCAAGTATAATCAGTTTAATCAAACACAGCTGGACTCTAGTGAAGGTGTACAACCATTTTAAGGACAATCAGAAGAAATGGACAGAACAAAAGATAAAAATATGTGTCCCAGCAAAGAGTTTCAATACTTATGGCTTGGTGATATTTCAATTTTTCTTTTTTAATAAATCAGCAAAAAATTTCAAAAATTATTATAAATTAAATTATATTATTTTTACTGTCAATTTAGGGTGCTGTGTATACATTAATGAGGAAAAATTAACTTCAATTATTTTAACAAATGGCTGCAATCTAGCAAAATGTGACCAATTTAAGTGGGTCTGAAAAATTTCCATACCCACTATAAATCTGATTGACCTGGAAGTGAACATAGGCGTTTAACCTTTCTTCATATCTTTTCCCAAAATAATTACATTGTTATCCAAACAATACATGCTACAACACTATTTAAATGACTGTACAATAAGTTTTGAGAACAAGATGTTATATGAGGGGAAGACATGGTTGATCCAAATTATTGCATTGCATGTTTCTGGATCAGCTCACTGTGTTTCCCCCTCATTGTAGAGGAGAAATAATCATAGACAGACAAATATGGGATTTTAAATGAGGGATTATAGTAATGCTGAATATTACGTGTATTATTTTGTATTGTGTAAAACTTCCTTGCTTTCCATTTGAACAAGGTTTTTTTTTTTTGCAATTTACTAGAATAGAGGCATTGGCACATTTTAATGTGGAGAGAATCTGGTCCTTGTTTTTTCCTTCAAGCATTAACAACTCTTAATTATTTTAAACTGTGTTCAATGTTTCACCACTATCAATTTAATCAGAAACAGTAAAGGTGAGAAATATCAAACACAAAAATCTATATTAATCATACGTCACGCTTCTTCTCTATTAGTCTGGCCTTGGCGAGTGTTGGCACGACAACATTCCACTTTGTCAAAATTATAATGCCGCGGTCAATCAAACACAAGCTGTGACCTTGGAGAGGTGCCAATAACAAATCAGCTTTAGTGCGAGGGTGTATTAAGGTGTCAGGGTCATTGTTGCTTCACACATGTTATGTTGAGCAAAGAGTTTTCTTTGACTTGAGAGTGATTTATTGCTCATTCATCTAATCCTGTACATTCTACTCCTCAGCTTCACCTTTGCAATTCTTATCCCCTTGAAACTATTTGAAAAACTTTTTCAGGCATAGCTCAGCTAGTAAGAGCAAGCAAGTAATAGTATAATTTAGAAACGAACATTTTAAAATGAACTAAATATTTGGTTCACCTCTTCTGCTTATCAGTCACAAAGGCAGCATCTTAAACAGGGATGCTCACACATCCGCCTTCCCAGCCACTTTGTCTCGCTCTTCTGGTGGGATCCTGTGACATTCCCTGGCCTGACAGGAAACATCATCTATCCACCGCCTCCTCCAGTGAAATGTGCCTGAAACAAGTCATCAGGAAGGCAACCATGGGGTATTCTAACCAGATGATTGAGCCACTTCATCTGGCTCCTCTCGATGGAGAAGAGCAGCTGCTCGACTCTGACCCTCTTCCTGCATGACTGACCTTCTTACCCTATCTCTTGTGTCCGCAATCTGATTCTTTGGGTCACAATTCATATGACAGATCGATGCAGACGGCACATTCCTGCAAATATTCAACCAATCTGTCTGTTGATCTCCAGCTCCATTCGTCCCTCACTTGAAAACAAGACTCAAGATCTTTCATCTTCTCCAGTTGGGGCAGGATCTATTCCTCAACTTGGGAAGAGCACAAGAACCTTTTGCAACTGCCACATATTTGGAAGTGCCGATCTTATCCCAACCGTTTCTCACTCAGCTGTAAACTCTTCCAGTGAGAGCTGAAGATCATAGCTTGATGAAAGCAAGGTGTAGAACCACAACATCTACAAAAAAAGGGAAAAAAAGTGATGCAAGGCTGGGGTCATCCAACTGGATTCATAAATGTATTGTGCAATGTGGACCAAATCCTCGCACCATTTGTACGGGGACTGAACAGCCCTGATGAAGTGATCTGATGCCAAGAGTACAGTATATCACCCTCCACAGGACCCTGAAGGGAACATTTTCAATAGCTTTCTAGAGGTCCACAGAGCACATATAAATTGATCGGGTGAGCTCCTATGTACCATTGAGGGCCCTGCTCCTGGGTGTGGAGCTGTTCCACTGTTACACATCCAGGATGAAAACTATTTTCTTCTGTCTGAATCTGATATTCAATTTCCCAATGAACCCTCCGCAGAAGCCCTTGATAGACCTTATCAGGAAGGCTTAGGAAAGTGATCCCCCTATAGTTGGAACACACCCAATGGTTCTTTTTCATAAAAATCGGGACCACTATCAGATCTTCCAATACAGAGGCGTTGTCCCCGATGTCCATGCAATGTTGCAGAGGCTTGTCAGCTGGGACAGCCATACAATCAGAGCCTGGTGGATCTTTTCAACCACTTTGGTGACCTCAACTCCAGAAATAGGAGAGCCTTCCATGGCTCCCTGGACTTGATTCTCTTATGGGAAGGTTTGTCACTGGAATTGAAGAGGTCATAGGTGTATTTTATGTTTTGACTCACAACTTCCAATGTTGAGGTCAGCAGTACCCCATCCCTACTATAAATAATGTTGATAATGCAATGGTTCCTCCAATTGAGACGCCGGATGGTACCCCACAATTTCATTCTCCATGGCATCACTGTACATGCCCGAGTTTTTGCCCCAGTGACCAACAAAACTACATGACCCATTCGTCTCAATCAACTGCCTCCGGAGTACTACATGCCTAAAAGTCCTTCATCAGCTTGTTGGCATCCCTCAACCTCTAGTGTCCACCACCAGGTTCGTTGATTACCACCACAATAGGAATCTACCTCTTTATGACCATATCTCGGGTCGGCCACTTCAACAATGAGGTACAGAGCATGGTCTATTAAGACTCTGTGTCCCTTCCCTCACAAAGTTCTGGCAGAAGTGGGACTTTGAGCGCCTTCTGACACAGGACTCTCAATACGTTTGGGTCTACCAGGTTGGACTGGCATCTTTGCTCCCCATCAAAGCCGACACAACCAGGTAATTCACTGAAGTGTCCAAAATATGTGAACACAAAGCCAATCACCAAACTGCGTTCTAGGGTGTCCTGGTGCCAAGTGTACTTATGGACACCATTATGTTTGTACATGTTCTTCATTATAAATAGTCTCTGCCGAGCTCAAATGTCAAAGCACCAGTGAAGTTCAGATGGGTGGGGGTTCATCCAGTCACACCCTTAGGGGCCATAATGCCATTGTTTACATGAGCATTGAAGTCCACAAACAGAACCAGAGACTCCCCAGCAGGGGCGCTCTCCAGAACTCTCTCCAAGGACTCCAAAAAGCATGGTTAGTCCGAACTACTGTTTGGTGCACTGGCACAAACAACAGTCAGGACCCATTCCCCCACCCGAAGGCAAAGCATGACTACCCTCTCGTCTATTTGGATGAACCCCAACATACATGCACCAAGCAGTTGGGCATTATGTATGTGCACACCATCTTGATAAGTCTGAGTGTGTGCAACTCCAGAGTGGACGAGAGTCCAAATCATCTCAAAAACATTGGTACCAGAGTGCAAGCTGTCTGTTGAGGTGAGCTCTGTGGTTGGAATATTGTGACCTAACACACTATCTCAGGCTCTTTTCCCCCAGAACGGTCAAATTCCGCTTCACTTGAGTAGCTTATGTGGAAGAGGATTGGACGGCCAATATCCCTTACTTCAGCCATCGCCCAGCTCAAACTGCATCTGAACCCCTTCACTCTTCCACCAGGTAGTGAGAGGACAGGAAACTTTCCAACTTTCCACCTCTCCTTCGTCTTCGCCCCACAGAAGCTTAATGTAGTAGATGAATTTGCACCTTTTTGGTTAATGGCACTGGTGATAAAATTATATTGTTCAGCAATGTTTGAATTTGCATATTCAATTTATTTTCTAATATTCATGCATGGAAGAGTTTATTGATGGTGTAGTGGTACGCATGCCTGACTTTGGTGCAGGCAGAGTGGGATCGTTTCCCGCTCAGTGATGGTGTCTATCTCTCCAGCAACTGACTAGCAACCAGTTCAGAGTGTAGTCTGCCTTTTGCCCAAAGCTAGCTGGGATAGGCTCCAGACTTGAGTAACCCTTGTGAGGATTAGCGGGTTGGATTATGGATATAAATTCATGCATGATCTAAAATGATCTAAAATCTAATTTACTCATTACCTAAATAGTTTTTCCACAAAATGTTAACTAACAGGGGCACCACAGTGGAGCAGCTGGTAAAGTGTTGGCTTTACAGTTCTGAGTGTTGTTCTCCCCATACCTGTGTGGGTTTTCTCCGGGCACTCCAGTTTCCTCTCATATCCCAAAAACATGCATTAACTGCCCCTAGGTGTGATTGTGAGTACAGCTGTTGTTTGTTTCTCTGTGCCCTGCGATTGGCTGGTAACCAATTCCCTGCCCCTTGACCGATAACAGCTGGGATTGGCTCCAGCAGTCCCACAACTCTTGTGAGGATAGGCGGCTAAGAAAATGGATGGATGGATGGATGGATGGATGGATGGATGGATGGATGGATGGATGGATGGATGTTAACTACCTCTTACTAAATAAATTACTTGCAGGACAACTTTTTACTTTTACTTCAGCTAAAGTAGCAGTAGTCATATCTGAGTATGGTTTTTCACTACTCTACCCATCTCTTGACACAGCTCTCTTTCCATCTGCTGTGTTCACTGAGGGGGAAAAAAAACTCTCCATCTCTAGACAGAACAGATGTGCATTACAAACATGGAATTTCTCCAGATGAGTTTGTTTTTGGCTTTCTTCATGGCAATTTGTTTCCTCTGCTCTTTTCAGTTCTCTCTTTTTTGTCAGTTTTCTCCATCCAAGCAGATTTATATCAGTTCTTACTTTATCATTTCATATCTTATCTATGCACAGTGGTTCTGAAACATTTGACACCAAGTAATTCTTGAAAAATTTAATAGCCCTCCAAGTATCACCACTATGTTCATACATAAGCTAGCGTAGTAGGCCTTAGTGTTCATGATAAAAGAGGAGAATGTTTTATTTCTTACAATTCATTTAATGTTATAAAATTTAACGTTATAAGATACTGTAACATTATGCACAGTCTGAACATTACAACTAAGTTTAAATATAGTGGGAAAATATGCATTTAAAATACCGCTAATACTAGTTAGGGTAACGAGCTGCTGGAGGTTTCCCAGATGACTTCTGGGAAAAAGGTGGACTACACCCTGAACTAATCACCAGACAGTCACAGGGCACATATAGACACGGACAACCATTCACATTCACATTCACACCGCCACTAAGTGGGAACTCAACCTACGCTGGACGCATCTAAGTTAGAAGAGTGTACCACTATGCCATGAGCGATAACTAGAGGGAAAATAACAAGTGCAAAGGTACGTACTAAGTTATATACAGCTGACTATGTAGGTATTGATTCTTTTGCATACCAATTGAAAGATCCCATGTACGACTCGTGATAATCATATCACACTGAAAATGACTCCATAGATCTGATGGCTAAGAGGTTGGAAAAACTAATGCTGATTGTATCATTATCCATTGGTGTTTGCTTGGCTTGGCTGGAGGGCCTAATGGCGATGGAGGAGTTGGCCGGAGCCGGCTCACATGGAAGATGGGATGAACCCTAATCGATCTGGGAAGCTTCAAGGAAATAGCGACAAGGTTAATGATCTTGGTGATCGGAAAAGGATCCCCCAACCTGGGAGCTAGCTTGTGTGACTCCGTCCACAGTGTTAGATCCTTCGTGGACAACCATACACGTTGTCCCACTTAGAACGTTGCTGCCCTTCTTCTCTTGAGATCTGCCGCGGACTTGTAGGAGCTGCCCATGCGTAGTCGCGTCTTCCTGGCTAGCTCCAAGGTCGGCTTGCAGCGTCTCACTACTGCCTATATGGATGGCACCGTGGAGTCAGCAACTATAGATGGAAACAGAGAGAGGGGGTACCCATGAACGATGCGGAACGAAACCATACCTGTGGAAGTGGAAGGCAGTGAGTTGTGGGTATATTCCACCCATCCGAGGTGCTGGCTCCAAGTGCTGTGATCATGTGATGCTAGATAGCATAGACCGGTCTCCAGATCCTGATTTATTCTTTCCGTATGACCATTGGACTCAGGATGATGGGCTGACGTAAGACTTAGTTTCGCCCCGATGAGGGTGCAGAACTCCTTCCAGAACCGAGACACAAATTGTGGTCCTCTATCCAACACTACATCCACTGGCAGACCATGATAGCGAATGACTTTATCTAGCAGGAGCTGAGCAGTCTGCTAGACGGACGGAATCTTTGGAACTGGTAAGAAGTGAACCATCTTGGAAAACCGATCGATAACTTAGAGTACCACCGTATTCCCCTGGGAACAGGGTAGACCTGTAACTAAGTCGAGAGAGATGTGTGACCAAGGGCGAGAGGGAATTGGTAGCGGGCGAAGCTCTCCCATAGGTCGCAGGCGAGAGGTCTTATTACCCATGCAGATCAGGCATTCGTTGACATACTTCTTCACGTCCCTTCCCAGGTTTGGCCGGCAAAACCGTTGTTCAATTACAGAGCGGGTCTTCACCATGATGAGATGGCAGACGGTCTTGTTCGTGTGGGCCCAATCGATGACGTCTCCCCATAGTGAGGGTACCACGAACAGACGACCGGAAGGACATTCGGCTGGGCCGGGAGAGTCCCTTAGGGCCTCCTTTATCCGTGTCTCGATTTCCCAAGTCAACCCGCACACGAAGCAGGCCTCTGGAAGTATGGGAACACTGACGGCTTCCGTTCGCTCCCCTTCATGGATCCAGGATAGTCCATCCAGTTTCCCATTCTTCGAACCTGGATGAAAGGACAGAGTGAAACGGAAGCGAGTAAAGAAAAGTGTCCACCTGGCCTGATGAGCATTCAATCTCTTGGATTGGTACTCAGGTATTCCAAGTTCTTATGATCAGTAAGGACCATAAATGGAACTTGCGATCCCTGCAGCCAGTGCCTCCACTCATCCAGCACCGTTTTGACTTCCAAAAATTCCTGATCACCCACGTCACAGTTCTGTTCTGCCGGAGTCAGTTTTTTAGATAAGAAGGCGCACGGGTGAAGTCTCCCATCCATCGCACACCTCTGGAGGAGTACTGCTCCCATTCCCAAGTCCGATTCATCCACTTCCACCTGAAACTGCCACTCTGGATCTGACATGATGAGGACTGGAGCTGTGGTGAAACTTGACCTAAGTCTGTCAAAGGCCTCCTGGCAGGTCACATCCCACTTGAATGAATTGCGGGGTGAAGTGAGGGCAGGTAAGGGGGCAGCTATGGAACTGAAGTTCCTGATGAACTTGCGGTAGAAATTAGCGAATCCAATGAACCTCTGCACCTCCCTCCGATTGGTGCGGGTGGGCCATTAGAGAACAGTTGACCTTACTGGGATCGATGCGAATCTTTCCCTTGGCCAAGATGAATCCCAGGAATGTGACGGAAGGCCGATGAAACTCGTACTTTTCCATCTTGAGATATAAGTTATGTCGTATTAGCTGCTGCAGCACCTCCCTAAAGTGCTCGATGTGGGAAGCTTCGTCTGAAGAAAGGATCAAAATGTTTTCTAGGGAGACAAATGCATTCTTGATAACTCTCTCCCATAGCACATCATTTATAAAATTCTGAAAAACTGCTGGCGCGCTACTCAGACCAAACAGCATCACCAGGTACTCGTAGTGGCCTGTTGGTGTATCAAAGGCAGTCTTCCACTCATCCCCCTCTCTGATACGAACCAGATGGCACGCATTTCGCAGATCCAACTTGGTGAAGATCCGGGCCCCTTGTAGGACCTCGAATGCGGTGGCAATTAGGGGAAGAGGGTACCTGTCCTTGATGGTGATGTTGTTAAGTCCCGATAATCAATACAGGGCCGTGACAAGGCGTCCTTCTTTTTGACGAAGAAAAATCGCGCTCCAGCAGGCGATGATGTTGGTCGGATGAGACCTTCCGCCAGTGACTCCTCCACGTACTCGATCATAGCTTGGTGCTCCAGTCCTGTCAACGAAAACAGCCTCCCTCGAGGGAGTGAGGTACCGGGCAACAACTTGATAGCACAATCGTACGGCCCATGCAGCGGAAGGGACTTGGCCTTTGCCTCCAAAAATACTTCCTTAAGATCCCAATAACAAGACAGAACTGCTGATAGTTCTGGCACGAACCTCGGCTCCTGTAAGTCTATCGGGGTGATCTGCAGGTTCCTCTCTTTTAAAGCCCTGAGACACTTACTTACTTACTTACTTACTGAATTCAGCGCCCCATGCCCTGATTTGACCAGTGGTTCAGTCAATGTGCGGGTTGTGTTTCTTAAGCCAGGGGCTGCCCAGGATGACATCACTTCTCCGGGAGTTAAATACATGGAAGCTTATCTTCTCAGTGTGTGCGTCCGGAAATGTCATCCTCAGAGATTGCGTACGGTGTGTTACTCGGCATAAGAATTTTCCATTGGCCGCATACGCGTGACGGAACCGTTGCGTCTGAAAGGCCACTCGATTTGATACCGCCGCAGTGTAATTCACACTCACCGGAGTCGTAATCTTGAGGGCAGAACGCTTGGGCCTGATCGTACAGTGGGCTATTAAGTGGCCCAGCCATCCACAGTAAAAGCATCGGCCCTCTTGCCGGCGTAGCAGTCGTTCATCAGCCGGGCCATCGAGCCCTCAACCTGCATAGGCGCGCCCTGCTCCCCCTCTAGTAGCGAGCCTGTCCCTGGATTGCTAGCCTCTGGTCAATCCTGAGAGACAGGGCGATGTGCAAATCCAGGGAGGTAGGCAATTCCACCGCAATGAGGTGACTATGGATTTGCGGTGAAAGTCCTTGGAAAAAGGTGTCGAGAAGGGCCTCTTTGTTCCATCGATTCTTTGCTTTTCCATTGACTCTCAGGTGCTCTGATGCGAAAATCAATTGCATGATCTGCCACACGACGCTGTCCCTGTCGAAGTGTGATCAACGTAGCCGCTGCCTCGTGTTCCGGCGAGGCATACTGGGAGACTTGCATCATGGCACATACGAAGGAGGTCCAGGAGTGGGACGTTTCGGAGTTACAACTCCACTCTGCTGTAGCCCATGCCTCCGCTCTCCCCGTCAGGTGGGATATGACGAAGGCAATCCGTGCGCGGTCCGTCAGGAAGGCAGAAGCCTGCAGTTCGAAGTGGAGGTCACACTGAGAAAGGAAGGGCTTGATGTTCCCAATGTCTCCGGAAAAGAGTTTGGGCCGGTAGAGAGGCGTGTACCCGAACCGCTGAAACTCCGCGATGTGGGGTGGAGAAGTCTTTGGTTGGTAATCTGAAGAGCAGTCTCCTGCTCGGCCAGGCATCTGCCCTGGATCTTTAAAGAGCAGCGGATGGCTTCTGAGTTGGGTGAGTCCGTGCCGTGGCCAGATCGTTCTGCCATAACCAGAACTATAATGTGGACCCAAATGCATGACTCGGTAAGCAGGAAGGCAGTTAATGGAAGGTCTTCATTTGTTCCAAGGTCGTAAACCGGGAGGTCAGTCAGAGAGAGCAGCAGTATCAACGACGTTAAGATTACTGGGTTGGTCGAAGGACAGGCAGAGGTCGATACACCGGGATTCAGGATCAGAAACAAGGAAGTGCTGGAACGAGGCATGGATGACAACGATCTGGCAAGGCCAGACCGCCCACTGGGTCCGATAAATACTGGGGTTCATTATCACCGATGAGGCACAGGTGTGGGCCTCCAAATCAATGCAGGTGTGTAGGGGACCTGCACAGCCAGGGCTGGGACCGGTAGGACCATGACATGTTCTCATCCAATTTTAGAAGGCATAAAGTTGCATTATGTGACAATGAAAATATGTTCCCTCAATTTAATTTACTGTGAAGAAAATAAGTATTTGAACACCCTGCTATCTTGCAAGTTCTCTTACTGAGAAATCATGGAGGGGTCTGAAATTTTCATTGCAGGTGGATGTCCGCTGTGAGAGAGATCACCTAAAAATAAAAATCCAGAAATCACAATGTATGATTTTTTCACAATTTGTGTGTT
This sequence comes from Syngnathoides biaculeatus, assembly GCF_019802595.1. Classification (NCBI taxonomy): domain Eukaryota; kingdom Metazoa; phylum Chordata; class Actinopteri; order Syngnathiformes; family Syngnathidae; genus Syngnathoides; species Syngnathoides biaculeatus. The sequence continues at coordinate 5,333,288 of NC_084654.1, read as the reverse complement.
CAGATGCAAATAAGTATTTGAACACCTGTCTTATCAGCTCAAATTCTGACCCTCAAAGGCCTGTTAGTCCGCTTTTAAAAGTCAACCATCCACTCAGTGGATTATCCTGAATCAGATGCACCTGTGTGAGGTCGTTAGCTGCATAAAGACACCTGTCCACCCCTTACAATTATTAAGACTCAAACATTTAACATGGACAAAATCAAAGAGCTTTCCAAAGAAACCAGAGAAAAAAATGGTCCAACTTCACATGGCTGGAAAGGGCTAACAGAGAAATTGCTATGCAGCTTGGTGAAAAAAGGTCCACTGTTGGAGCAATCATTAGAAAAATCGAAACTAAACATGACCTCGTGGGGTTTCAATGATCCTTAGAAAGCTGAGGAATCAGCCCAGGACTACACGACAGGACTTGTTCAATGACCTGAAAAGAGCTGGGACCACCGTTTCCAAGGTGACTGTTGGTAATACACTAAGTTGTCATGGTTTGAAATCATGCATGGCATAGAAGGTTCCCCTGCTTAAACCAGCACATGTCAAGGCCCGTTTATCTGCACATGGGACAGGACGACTGCACTGTATTAAGGAGAGGATGACCGCGGGCATGTATTGTGAGATTTTGTGGAAAAACCTCTTTCCCTCAGTCAGAGCATTGAAGATGGGTCGTGGCTGGATCTTTCAACATGACAATGACCCGAAGCACACAGCCAGGAAAACCAAGGAGTAGCACCATAAGAAGCATATCAAGGTTCTTGCATAGCCTAGACGGTCTCCAGACCTAAACCCAATAGAAAATCTTTGGAGGGAGCTGAAACTCCGTGTTTCTCAGAGACAGCCCAGAAAAATGTTTGATCTAGAGAAGATCTGTGTGGAGGAGGGGGCCAAAACCCCTCCTGTAGTGTGTGCAAACCTGGTGAACAACTACAGGAAATGTTTGACCTCTGTAATTGCAAACAAAGGCTACTGTAACAAATATTAAAAATGGTTTTCTCAGGTGTTCCAATACTTATTTGCAGCTGTATCACACAAATAAATTGTTAAAAAATCCTACATTGTGATTTCTGGATTTTCTTTTTAGATTATCTCTCTCACAGGTGACATGCACCTACGATGACACATTCAGACCCCTCCATGATTTCTAAGTGGGAGAACCTGCAATACAGCAGTGTGTCCAAATACTTATTTTCTTCACTGTAAATATTTGATGTGAAATGAAGCAAAGCTAAAACTTCAAAGTTGCCGAATGCACAGACTGGAGTGGCTTTGACGATTCAGCTGGCAGTCTGGATGACTATACGGACACTGCCACATCCTAGATCAGTTTCTGTGAAGAGGTGTGTTTACTTCAACTACTACTGCTACTTTTCAAACTCGTTAAGTTTGCAGATGACACCACAGTCGTTCGCCTCACCAAAAACAGTGACGAATCTGTGTATTGACCGGAAGTGGATAGGGTTAAGCTGTGCTGCGGTCGACACAATCTGGAGCTGAACACTAAAGACTCGAGATGATTATGGACTTGCCCCAGTTCCTCCTTATACTGTCCAATGCCTTATGTCAAACGTTGTGACCTTGAAGTTCCTAGGAATTGCGGTCCATCAGAACCTGAAGTTGGACTTCAACATCAACTCTATTCTCAAAAAGGCCCAGTAGACAATGTACTTCCTGTGGCTTCCGAGGAAGCACAGCTTGTCACAGGAGCTGTTGAGGCAGCGCTATACAGCGGTCATCAAATATGTCATGTGTTCATCCATCACAGTTTAGTTTGGTCCTGTCACAAAAAAGGACAAAGTGTTAATGCAATTGACAATAAAAACTACTAAAAACATTGTCGGTAACCCCTAACCCGCCCTTGTGGACTTGCATTCTGCCAGATCTAAGACAAGAGCATGTAAAATCCTCTTGGACTCTCTACATCATGGTCATCATCTCTTTCAATTCCTTCCCTCAGGTAGACGCTGCTGAAAAATGCAAACTAAAACTAGCAGCGATGCCAACAGCTTCTTCCCTCTTGCCATTAACTTCTTGAACAACTAACTTACAATTCAACTGAAAAAGGCTTTGTTGTCAAATTTATGTCAGAAAAATTACTCATGCACTCACTACAGTAGAATTGCCAAGCTGCACTATTTGCACATCAGTTGCTGACCAATGCTGGCTACCTATGGGCCTGACTAGCATCTTCTCCATTTTCCCAATCGACTGAGAAGCATCTACAACATTTCCACAATAAATCTTGTCCATCATTATGCTCTACTAGTCACTTTAAATTGCATACATATCTTGAAGTCTCAGTGCCCCTTGCACAATGGTCATTGCAACAGACGTTTGCTCGATTAGTCATTGAAACTGATCTAATTGCCAGAAGACTGCATCTTTTTGTGCACTTCTTCTTTTGCTTTTGGCTTGTCCCGTTAGGGGTCGCCACAGCTTGTCACCTCAGATGAACGTATCTTCGTTTGGCACAGTTTTGCACCGGATGCCCTTCCTGACGCAACCCCTCTGCATTTCAGCCGGTGAGAGAACCTTACAGGACCTGGTGTTCCCAGGCAGTTTCCCATCCAAGTATTAACCAGGGCCGAACCCGCTTAGCTTCCGAGATCTAACGAGATCGGGCCTTCTCAGGGTAGTATGCCCTTAAGTCATATTTTTGAGCACTAATAAACAATAAACATTACAGGCATTATCAGGTTACTAGCAACCTTTTATTGCTCTTGTGTCACATTTTAGAGTGATTCCAACTCCTGGAGAGGAATTAGATTCACCTGAATTCCTGCATAAATTGCTCATGAAATGCATGATTTGATATGCATTAAGTCATGGCAAATAAACAAACAGTATGTTTAAAAAAAATGAAAAATGTTACAGCTTGACATTTGCAAAAGAGCACCAGAGGATTTGACAGGGCCACGTCCAAAGTACTCTGTGTACAGATAAAAGTTGACTTTTTTGACAGGGACACTTATTGCTACATGTGTGAGAAAAATGACCACCATTAAGGTTTGATTTTCAGCTTGAAGGATAGAAAAATGTATTCACAAATGTAGTCTTGATGGAGTGGCCCAGTCAGAGTCAGGACCTCAACCTAATGATATTGATTTAACTAGGGAGTTTTGTAAACAGCAATGGTCCAAATTTCCACCTTGAACATCTATATTTGATTCTTTCTGTATCATCAGAAAGTACATATGTCAGGCTCTGAACAATTACCAATCAGATGATTAGTTTCATTTCTCTGGTCACAGTGAAATTTATAACACTGTTTAAAAAAAAAACCCACACATACACATTCTGGTATTTATTTTCACAGATATGGTGGATGTAAAAACTCTCCAAAGCCCTGTTAAAATGCTATGATTTTTTTCCATTTATAAAAGGGACTAAGATAAATTATTCCAAAATGTTTTCCACCATTTAATATAACTGTATGTGACCCTTATTTTTATCCCTTACACTTGGGAATCAAAAATAAAATGCTCAAACAACGTGGCTGCACAACCATGCACACCCTCTTATAACTGGGAATGTGACTACAGTCATCATCTAGTGGAGAAAATAAAGCACCCAGTTACATTGCCACAAACCAGACATCCCTCCTAAATTGTTCAAAAGATGAGGAAAAAAAATGGTCGTGCTGGATGCTAAGGAGCTGACAGTATCATGAAAGGGGCTGCAGGAATTTCTCCCAAAACTCATATGAGAAAACGTGTAGGAGGAAACCAAGGTTGAAGTTTTTGGCCATTCCAAAAGGTGTGCTTTGCACAACAACAACAAAAATACTGTGCATGATCAAAAGAGCTACACACAATGTAGCATGGTGGTGGCAGCAGCACGCATTGGGACTGTGTTCCAAACCTACAGGTAAGCCTTATGCGATGGGCAATTATGATTAGCTCCAAATACCATTCAATGCGTGTGCAACACATTCAGCCTCCTGTAAAATAAATAAATAAATAAATAAAATCTGAAAAAGCCCACTAATAGATCACTTTGATGATAACATAAAGTGAGCAGGGAGGGTTTCATAAAAGCGCAAAGTTGCTTAAGTCTCAGTCAATGCGCATCCCAGTGGCGGCCGTATTTGTCTGTGACGTCATGTCCAGCCATCACACGCACACAGATTATGACACACTGGATCCCTGGGATTGAAAACACACTGTGCCAAATGGAATCCCAGATGAAGGAGAGCGATTTTTGGATTTTTCTGACGCCCATTCGGAGACTAACATCTCAGAAGCAAATGAAGCAACCGGACCCATTTTACCATTTCGTTTCAATTCATATTTAGATATGCAGATCACTTTTCCAATGACAACAGACTCTCCTACAGACACAGACGAGTGGGGAGACAAGGAGGACGAGGGACCTGATGAAATATTGTAAATGATTGGCCCATAATTGTTCCATTTCCTAACCCTTTTACAAGTCTTATGTATATAGCATACTCAGGAAGACCCATGCCGGGCGAAGTAAATACGTCAGGGGTGCCCAGCTACTGGTGGCCGGTGAGGGGGAGCTCTATTCTCCTCCCTGCCCCCAGTGTGACCGCACGCACGCGCCTGCCTACCCGCCCGACCCACCTCCGCGTTGGGGGAAACGGCGGCCGACACGCACTGACACATTGAGCACCCATGACCTACGTACTTTAAGTTATTATGTCGTGGATCATTTGTTATGTTCTAAGAGAAGGACTCTTGCGTCATCAGACGCGGATTTCTAGAATGTTCCTATAAGAACGGTGATGACTGTCAACGAAGCTTTTTATTCATACTGCTGCTTTCGGATAAGTATACATATACACGGACACCACACTGCCTTCTGTCTTTTGGACATTTCCGGAACATTCGTTTGACTATGATGACGATAGAGATCGTGCACCAATGTCATAAAATCATGTGATTTTTGTTTACGTCGGCGTATTGCCAATCAAGCAAAGCATTGTTGAAAGTTAATTCCATTGAAACGAAACAAAATGTCTTATAGCACAACAAGAAGATAGATAGAAGCTGATGGTGAATGAAGTTACGTAGAAAAATTAGAGACACTTGGCATAGAGGATCCATATTTAATGCCTGTCAAGTTGTCTTAAACTCCCTCAGTTCTTTGCCCCCACTTGAAAAGGGCCTTGGTCTTCAAACACACAAACAACTCAAATCTTCCTCTTTTCACAGTTTGATGATCAAGGTGGTTAGATGGTGGTGGTAGATGATTAGAGGTCGATTAGGTTGAAAACCTTGAACAAAGAAGCACATTGAACAGATTGCAAATAAATAGGTCATCAAAGCATTACTTTAACCTCACTAAATTAATGACATACATTTAAGTATTCAAAAGTAACAAAGTAAATAAGCACCATAACTGAATGAATAAACCAAACAAAAGCATCCACTTTGTCTCCATGAATACTTTATTTGGATTAATTCAGAAGTTAGCCAAACACAAACATAGCTTGTAGCTGAAATGACACAAATTAACCAATTAGCATCCAAGTCCTTTCCCTACCAGTTGCGTCTGACCAGAAACCTTTGGGTTTTTTAGTTGCTTCTTGGTTACTTCAGTCGTTTGTTAGTGATGTATTCCTTTTGCTGTTAGGCTTTCTTTGTTCCACACCCAAGCTCACATTCCGTCGGTGAGCAATATGGCGACCCCTCGTCTCTGAATGGAAATTTGAAGAGTTGTGTGATTGGGGTTTCTCTGCCCCCTGCAGGTCTGGAGGGGAACAGGTGCTCTTCCTGTTAGTTGACTTGACAATGCCGAAGTTGATGTTTTCGCCGATAAGAAATTTGACTGTTAATTCGGTTCCCTGTCTTGTACAACTGGATATACACGTGTATCTGGTAAATACAGTAAGTCGTTTCAACACAGAAGAATTTCAAAACGTATAAAGGTCTGGGTGCATAGAAATACTTCCTTGCTGGATCTGTTCTCAATCAGGAATAAAGCCCACATAGTGATAGACCCACTCAGATTTTTCAATACAAATACCAATATTTAAATAAATGACCCCTGGTTTTACAAAACTTGCATTCATTAACTATGATTAGAAAAAAAAAATTCGGCCAGGGAGTCGTATCCCGTTTACGTGGAAGTGTATTGCTGCCACACGTTAACCTCCGTAAAACTCTCTTTGACAGACATTTTTTTTAATACGCATTGTTCTCAAATGAGTGAACTTGGTGTTATAAATACTTCTTGATAATTTGAAATTAAGAAGAATAATTCCTACCCGAAATTAAATGATCGCAACACAGGCGTATGTATTTTGTTGCGCACCATCCATCCCATTGAATTGCCAGAATCCATCAATCTTTTCTGGTCTTTTCAGCTGGTATTCTATAGAATGATATCGTGACAACCAACAAAACAACAGGTCTCGGGCAATTTGAAAAATGTGGTCCAGTTCAACGACTCCCGCGCTGCTGAGTAGCTTTGTTTGACTGGCAATATGGCGCACGGTGGGCGTCATGACGAACAAACACAAAATCCGCAGAGCGCAGGTGACGGGGCAGCCGGGCAGCTGGGGTGCCATGTTGTGACATGAGAACCGGCGCGAACCCTTTTGCGGCCTCCAGCAGGGAGGACCGTTACCTGGCTGCGGACCAGGGCGCTGTGGCATCTGGGATCAATTTGCCGGGGACCCGCAGTGACTGGCCGTAGATGAGTTCGGTGGATGAGGACAACAGGTCCTCCTTGGGGGCGCACCTGAGGCTGAGCATGACCCACGGGAGCTTATCCAACCAGTTGCCGTCCGTCAAGCCGGCACGCAGGGCTGCTTTCATGGAGCGGTGGGACCGCTCGCAGAGACCGTTTGCCTGGGGATGATAGGCGGTCGTGCGGTGCAGCTTGACCCCCAAACTCTCAGCGACTGCGTTCCAGAGTTCAGAGGTAAACTGAGGGCCACGGTTGGAGGAAAGGTCGCACGGGGTCCCAAAGCGCGCAACCCACGTGCCGATGAACGCCCAGTCATGTCGAATGAACACAAACTCCGCAGAGCACAGGCAACGGGGCACCTGGGGTGCCATGTTGAGACGTGGGAACAGGCACGAACCCTTTGGTGGCCTCCAGCAGGGAGGACCGTTGTCTGGCTGCAGACCAAGGCGCCGTGGCATCTGGGATGAATTCGCCAGGGACCCGCAGCCGCTGGCTTTAGACGAGCTCGGCGGACAAGAACATCAGGTCCTCCTTGGTCCTCTCATCGACTGTGTTCCAGGGTTCAGAGATAAACTGAGGGCCATAGTCAGAGGAAAGGTCGGACGGGGTCCTGAAGCGTACAACCCAAGTGCCGATGAACGCCCGGGCCACGTCTAACGACGGTGTCGAGGAGAGGGGAACGGCTTCGGGCCAGCGGGTCGTCCTGTCCACCATGGTGAGCAAGTAGGTGAAACCGTGCGAGGGAGGAAGTGGACCTACCAAGTCGACGTTGACGTGGTCAAACCTCCTCTCGGGGACAGCGAAGGGCTCCAAGGGGGGCTTTTGTGTGGCGATGCACCTTAGCCCGCTGACAGGCCACGCACGAGTCGACCCAGGCCTGCACATCTTAAGACCGCGCCACGCAAACTTCTGGGCCACCAGCCTCACGGATGGTTTCCTTCCGGGGTGGGAGAGGTTGTGGACCGCCTCGAAAACAGCTCCCCGCCAGTTTGCAGGGACCAGCGGCCGAGGCTGGTCAGCCGAGAGGTCGCACAGCAACCTGACGCCCGAGTCACCAACCGCGACTTCCTCCAGGCGCAAACCCGTGTCAGAAGTCTTGAGGGCCTGCACCCCGTGGTCCGAGGCCTGGTCTGCGCTCATGCGGGAGTAGTCGAGACCCAGATGCACAGTGCCGACGATCGCCCTGGAGAGGCAGTCCGTGACCACATTGGATTTGCCGGCGATGTGTTGGATGTCCGTAGTGTACTCCGAGATGAACGACAGTTGGCGTTGCTGGCGGGCGGACCACGGCTCGGCCACCTTGGACATGGCGAAAGTGAGGGGTTTATGGTTTATGGAGAACAGGATTTTGCCCGCCAGGTGGGCTGAGAAGTCCTGAATGTGTGGAACAGGGTAGCGGTCGGGCGTAGTGGCGTCGTTAAGGCAGCGGTAGTCACCACACGGTCGCCACCCGCCACTCGGTTTAGGGACGATGTGTAGCGGTGAGGCCCATGGGCTATCCGAGCGGCGGACGATGCCCAGGCACTCCATGTTGGCAACTCGGACTTAGCGACTGCTAGCTTCTTGGGGTCAAGCCGTCGGGCCCTCGCGTGACCCTTGGTCTCAATGTGGTGCTCGACCCCATGTTTAGTCGTGGCAGAGGAGAAAGTGGGCCGTGTCAAGCCAGGGAACTCACCAAGGAGGAGCCGGTACTTGGTGCCGTCCGAGAGCGAACTGGAGAGACCGCCATAAGTCGCCTCATTGCGGACGCAGGCGACCGTGGAGAAAGTCAGTGCATCCACCAGACGGCCCCTCTTAACATCCACCAGCAGCCCGTGGGCACAAAAAAAATCAGCGCCGAGGAGAGGGAATGAGACATCGGCAGTGACAAAGTCCCATGTGAAGCGCTGACTCCCGAAACACAAGTCCACAGTCCTCATGCCATAAGAGCGGATAGGGGAGCCATTAGCGGACAGTAGGGGTGGCCCATGAGTCCCGCCAGCGGCGTCCTCCGCAGTGGCCATCAGGATGCTCCTCTGGGCGCCGGTGTCGCAGAGGAATTTGCGCCCGGAAAGGGTGTCCTTGACGAACAGCAGCCGGCTCTTCGCTCCCGCGCTCACGGCCGCTGCGAAGCGTGGGCATTGGCGTTTCCCGACGCGTCGTAGTTGTAAGGGGCGCGGCACCTCATCGCTTTCGCACCGAAACGGGCATGGAAGTAGCACAAGCTTGTGCCAGCACGGCCGTCGGTGGCGATGGGGCCCCTGCTGGATCCCACCCCCGCTCCCGGAGGCGAGTAACTGCGCGTCGCGGCCAGCGTCTCAGGGGAGAAGCACTGGGTGGCCAGGAAGAAACGGTCGGCCTCCTCGGCCAGGGCCCGGGGCTCAGTGACAGTACTGTTAGCGAGCGCCGTCTGAACATGCGGTGGCATGTACCTGAGAAACAGTTCCATGAAAATGAAATTGGGCTCTTCCGTGCCCAGCAGGTTTAGCATTATTTCCATGAGTTCGGAAGGTTTGCTGTCCCCCAGTCCATTAATAGCCAACAGACGTCGGGCACGCTCCGGCCGTGAAAGCTCAAAAACCTTGAGAAGGTGAGCCTTGATCCCAGCATACTTATCTCGGCCCGGGGGAGAGGTGATGAAGTTCACTGCTCTGGCCGCCGTTGAGCTCCCGAGTGCTGAGACAACATGGTAGTAATGCGTGGAATCATCTGAGATCCCGCGGAGGGCGAACTGAGCCTCCGTCTTCGCGAACCATGCTGCCGCAGACGTCTCCCAAAACTCCGGCAATTTGAGGACTGCGGTTGCCATGTTCGTTTCAGTCTCAAAAACGCCGGGAATGACGTCGGGGTCACCAGTGTAGCGCCGGAGTAAAGGAGTCGGAGGCGGAGTGTCGGACACAGGAACAAAACTTGTTTTATTGTTCGACATCAAAACACTACTCCCATAAGGCCGGGAACTCTGTTAACCTTTTATTCCGGAAGCGCAAAAGCAAAAACAATCAGTGCGGAACCTCGCACCCCAACTCGAGGTCCCGTGGGTGAATTATATAAACACCACACTATAAACTGTTAAACAAATTAATTCCCCCCAACCTTTTTTTTCATAGTGCTATACACACCTAACTGTTATTTAGTTTTGCATTGCTTTTTTCTTGTGAACTTTAATAATGCTCTGTTCCATTAGCATTTCTGCATTTTTTTTGTTTCAAAGATTTTGTTAACTCGAGTTACGAGTTAATGTTTTTATCTGTTACTTTTTGTAAAAAAAAAAACAAAGATGCTTTTTTCCGCTCATTATTCCTTGTTTGAAGTTATTCTGCACTTTTGTGAACTGGGCTAAATCGCTACAGATACAGCAATGCACTCCCAGCCTAGCCTACTCTACTACTAGAGCATAAATCTATTTCTTAAATTATTTTATTATATAAAGTATTTAAAACGATACATGTTTTCCTACTATTTATTATCAGGAAAAGCTAAAAAAAATTTTTAACTTTGTAACACATTATTTCTTTTTCCATTCATTGTAATGGGAAATATTGATTCAGTTTTTGGGCAAGTCACTTCTCGAACTGCCTTGTGGAACAGATTGTGGTCGAGAACCGAGGCTGTACTGTAGTTACTTCTGTCCTGAGTCTAGCTTCTACTACTCTTTCCCATAACTTCATTGTGTGGCTCATCAACTTTATTCCTCTATAGTTCCCACAGTTCTGCAAATTGCCTTTGTTCTTAAAAATGGAAACTAGCACACTTTTTTCCTCTATTCTTCAGGGATATTCTCACCTCCGAGTATTGAATAAGTTGCCTCCAATGGTATGTCATTAGGACTGTCAGGTTTACCAATTAGACATTCATTAAATTCATTCAGTTCAAGTTTGACAGCTCATGAGGAGAGAGGAGAGGAACTGTCTCATACAATTCACTACTGCATTCTCTGATTATCCTCTCCTCAGCACCTCTATTTATTTGGTTCCAAAACATCGCTTATTTACATGGATGTTATAAAAAGAAGACCAGGGAGCAAAACATAGTTGGAAACAAAGTGTACTTGTTTGTTCATGTCTGTGTGTGTGTGAATGTATGTGGAAGATTGCTGAGTACATGTGTGGTCATCATTTTTTAACAGACAACAGATGGTCCTGGTTGTAACAGTTCTGATGAAAAGATGTTCTTGTTCTTGTGCTATCTTCTGTTAAGCGGCTGCCACGTTATCTTTATTGGAAGCTGATTTATGATAATTGTATTTTACAATTATTCCTACAAGGACCAACTGCCTTTCCATTTTTCATCCTCTTTAGTGCCTTTCTAACTTCCCCCTAATCATTGCCACTTCCTGGTTCTTCACACTTACTTCTTCTACTATTCCTTCTCCCTCATTTTCAACATTCATCAACTTCTCAAAGTATTCTTTCAATCTTTTTAGCACACTACTGGCACCAGTCAACACATTTTCATCTCTATCCTTAATTACTTTTACATCATCATCATCATCATCAACATCATCATACATCATCATCATCATCATACATCACATCATTCCCATTTCTATCCCTCTGTCAGGCCAACCTTTAGAGATCCTGTTCTGCTTCTTTCGTGTCCAACCTGGTGTACATGTTGCCATATGCCTCGTTTAGCCTTCGCCACCGCTACCTTTGTCCTCCATTGCCTCTCCTCATTCCTCTCTTATCTCTTTCCTTGTATGACTTCCTGTAATTTGGCATTCCACCACCAAGTCTCCTTCTCCCTTTTCCAACCAAAAGACACACCAAATACTCTCCTGCTTGTCTCTCTGTTCACCTTGGCTGTAGTAGTCCAGTTTTCCGGGAGCTCCTCCTGTCCATCAAAAGCTTGTCTCACCTCTTTCTGAAAGGCGGCTCAACATTAGCTTCCACCACATGGTTCTCTGCTCTACCTTCGTCTTCTTAATCATCCTCCCCACCACGAGAGCCATCCTACACAGCACCAACCTATGCTGTCGCGCTACACTCTCCCGACCACTATTTAACAATCAGTAACCTCCTTCAGATTACATCGTCTCCACAAGATATAATCCACCTCTACCCCCTCTCCTGTAGGTCACTCTATGTTTCTTCTTCTTATGGGTAAAGGTGTTGACTACAGCCATTTCCAACCTTTTTGCCAAGTCCCTTACCACCTGTCCCCCAAAGTTCCTTTCCTGGATCCCGTACTTAACCATCACTTCTTCATCGCTCATGTTTCCTTCACCAACATCTCCATTACAATCTCCTCCAATCACAAATCTCTCTCTCCCTGGGATGATCAGAACCACTTCATCTAGTTCCTTCCAGAATTTCTCATTCAACTCTAGGTCACATCCTACCTACATTATACAGAACACCCTCAATTTCAAAATTCAGCCTCATCACTCAATCTGATACTGTTTTCACCTCCAACACATTCTTAGCCAGGTCTTCCTTTAAAATACTGTCATCCCTACTAACATTTTTCTTCCCATCTAATTCCATAGTAAAATAATTTAAATCTAGATCCTAAACTTCTAGCCTTACTGCCTTTCCACCTGCTCTCTTGGATGCACAATGTATCAACCTTTCTCGTCATTATCATGTCAACCGACTTCTGAGCATTTCCTGTCGTCGTCCCAACATTCAAAGTCCCTAGACTCAGTTGCAGGCTCCGTGCATTCGTTTGCTTCTGCTGACCAGGGGCTGGCGTTGTTAACCCGGGCCATGACCGATCAAGTGTGGTATTCTCTCGATGAATGCTCATAGTTGTTTGAAAAAGTTTTTGGCCAGAAGCCCTTCCTGATGCAATCCATTTTTCTGCACTTTGGACCGGCCTACAAATTGTACTAGCTTGTGCCCCTATAAGACTGCATTAACATTTCATGTACAATCATGGTGTGTATTCGGAACTAAAATTGCCAGACCACACCAAACAGAATAGCATAACTAGCGAATAATAAAACAACTAAAACAATGACTGAAGAAATAATTGACACAAAACATTTACTTTTAACGGTATTTACATTCTTAGTGCTGCAAAGCATGCTGGGAGTGCCTCCAGCCTCCAAGCAACCTACAGTATTGTATTGTATTGGAGTGCTCCCAGGAAGCTTTTAAAGTGCATGTTTTGTCTCAGTTATTTCTTCAGTCATTGTTTTATTAGTTTTATTTGCTAGTTATGCTATTCAGTTTGCTGTGGTGTGATCATTTTATTTTCGCTATGACGCAATGATTGTACATGACATGCTGACTAATGAGTTGCTAACACGTGATTGTGTGGGAAGTGTCAGCACGTTCTTTTGCGCACAAATGTAAAAGTGCAGTTTTCCTTGCTGCTTTGTGAGTTCCACAGTGTGTTTTAAGTAAATATAGGTTTTACCATGCCTATGCCTAATAATGCGGTGCATGTATGTTTAGTCCAAAATTAGCGGCTGTAACTGAGACTGCACCTTTTAATACAGTGCACCTTATGGTTGTGAAAAAATGGTAAAGTGAATGAATGAATGAACAGCAGCATGAAATTATTTCACATTTGAAAGCGCCACATTTATTGAGATAGTAGACTGATGTAAGCCTTGTTTTCTATTGCAATATATATATATGTATATATATATATATATATATATATATATATATATATATATTTTTTTTTTTTTTACAAAGACAAAAAGTGTAACGCTGGAGTCACACAATTATCTTCCCACAAGATCTACACAGCCAAATACATGTTGTACATCAGCTTTTCGTTTGGTATTTGTCTACCTCCTGGTGGAATAATTGAGGATATCAACTTAAAAAAAATCAGTGTGTGACCGACTTATAACAGAAGGGTGGACTAATGTGGTATACAGAGTTGATAAATAAACAAAGACTAGGCAGCTAGTTGGGTGCTGTGGCTAAAGTAGTTGAATATTAGTACTCCAGTGTAGATAGCGATGTGAGTTCTTATGAACAGATTTGAAGACTTGTCTGTCAGTGACCGTCTGAGGCCCATGTGATTTTGATCTGGATTAGAGCCAAAGGGTAATTGACAGACACACTAATCCAATCGGGAGACCGATGGGGGTCGACAATCCAATATTTAACAGTCGATAATGGATCTATCAATGAGTTTTTCAATTTAACTTCGGAAAAATGTCATGGTTGTCACAAATAGGGATGGACATTGGAAACATACACTGTAATGTATGTGTATGGGGAGAGGGGGGTGCCAGTGTATATATAGGAACATTTACACAAAATTTTTTTTATATATATAAAGTGCATATATGTGAAAATGCATACCTTTTGTTGTATCATTTCGAACAGTTGAACGGACATTGACCAATAAAGCCAGATAATCTTAAATCTTTATCTTGGTCTCAGTCACCGCAAATCCCTTCGACATTGCACTCTGACTATTAAGAAAGCAATAATTCTTGGCTGGAAGCTAATCCAAGAATAAAGTTAAAAATATTTAATGTTAATCAACGCCAGGCCTTCCAAATTTCAAGACATTGGATGCAGTTATTGTAAGATAAGCTTACACATTTCACAGAGGCCTGTGAAATGTATCACCTCATGTGTCATAAATCTCTTTTAATAACTCTGTTACTGTGCAAAGATGTGTGTGTGTACTGTTTGTCTATGGAAAGTTTAAGAGCTCAAAGTGACTGCAAATTTATGATAGATGCATTCTTGTGGGTTTTTGTAACAGGAAGAACTGTGTCTAATCAGAGGACACCCGGCCTTGAGAAGATTAACTGTCTCTGTATAACAACTTTACTTGTCTTGTGAAACCTGCTCTCCCCCACCCTATGTGTGAAGCTCAATAAAATGTGTGGTTTTGGAGGGGCTCGGAGAGAGTCTTACGTGCGGGCTGAAGAATATGTTCTTCTTCCCCGAGTTCTCCCCAAACTGCAGTTTGGTAAAAAATAACTCTGCCTCTGTCTCAATCATTCTATCCTGGTGCCAGAGCCTCTGGGTCCACATTGAGTGAGAAGTCCGTGCTTTGGACCTAACATTTCTCTGGTGCCGAAACCCGGGAACCCAACAGCTTGATGCCTGGAACGACGCAGGATCAGCGAGACCAAGAATCTGGTACCAGTGTCCTCCATTGAAGGATCGGTCACATCGCTGATCCAGCGCCGGACCGGACCGTCAGGTGACGGGTCCCAATGGACCAGGGCCACGGCACTGAGGTAGGATAAAACTTATTTGGTCTCATAGGATGGTTATATGGTATAACTTAACATCTAAAAATAAAATAGAGTGGAAATAAACCCAGATTTAACAAGTAGTAAAATTACGTTAAAATAGGAGACTAAAAGTGGTGTGTGAGGACCGCTCCGATACTTCCTGCCTTTTAAAACTTGTCTCTAGGTGAGACACAGACAGAATAGGTTTCTGTAATAGAGTAAAATACGTGTAAGTCTCAAGGGGAGACCAAGCAGAAGAGGTTTCTGCATACGCGAAGTTTCTATGTGAAACTAAAATAGAGTAAGTCTCTAGGTGAGACCAAGCAGAATAGGTTTCTGCATACGCGAAGTTTCTAGGTGAAACTAAAATAGAGTAAACGCTGCAGGACGCTGCACAAGTGAGCAGAGGAGGAGGAGGTTCGTGAGCCCCAACCACACCCGTCAAAATTCAGAATTTTCTAAAAAAAATCTTGCCTTAGGAGCAACAAAAAAAAAAAAAAAAAGAAAGAAAGGGAAAGAAGACAGGGAAAGTTGAGATGGAATTAAGTAAGTTGAAAATTTGGGAAGACCAGTGTGTTAAATAAAAGGCAGAGAGATATAAAAAAAAGAACAGAAAAAAAAGGAGAGACGAGAAAGACAAACAGGGGGGTTGATTGCTGCCCTTGGCATCAAGCCAGATGAAGAAACAACCGCGCCACAGAGAAGATCAGCAACAGGAAACGCACACCAGCAAGCTGCAAGCACAAGAGGAAGTGAAACCACCCTAGCAGTGAGCCAAAGCCCAGCAGAAGGTGGGGCTGAAGAGGAAGAAGAAGATTGGAGAGAGGCAATGGATCCTGCAGGCCCTGCATTCTCGCTGATCACCACCAGAGGGGGACGCCGGAGAGCTGATGAGACAAAAGTGAAGTTCTACCCCAGCTTATCTGATTGGCAGGAGCAGACCCCAGCAAGGACACAACGCCACCCAGCGGGGCCAAGTGGAACTACAAGTGGAGCTGCAGAGATGTACCCACTGTATGCTGTTGCCAATCCTCATTATGGGATGGATGGAGGTAACGAACCCACCATCCTAGTGCCAAGACCATGGACAGCAACTGAATGTTCTGAAGCCTGTACAGGCCTGGGGGATCCAGAGACCGACCCAACTTCCTGGTGTTCTAATTTCAGAGAACTAAAAAGCTCTTTTCACCTTAATGGGACTGAAGTGGAGACAGCATTCAAGACAGCGCTGAAACATCGTTGGGGAAGAGTGAGAGGAAATTTTAACCCCCGTGGAGGAAACAATGGACCAATCCTACGCCCAGATGACCCCCTCCTGACTACCACGATGGATGAAGTACTGGAGCGAGTAATGACAGCTTACCAGAAGCCACCAGATTACAGCAAAATCAGACAGTGCCGCCAGAAACCAGAAGAATCAGTCCATGATTTCAAGATCAGACTGGAAGGAACCAGTGGGATTCTATTCCAAGAGACTAGACCCTGTCGCTTCTGCACTGCCACCATGTGTTCAAGCAGTTTGTGCAGCAGCAATGGCAGTACAAGCTTCAGCGGAAATAGTCCTGTTTCATCCACTCACTTTGAAAGTCAGCCACACGGTGGACATCCTGCTCACTCAGTCCAAGATGTCATTTCTGTCACCAGCTAGACACCTCAGCATTACTGCTACATTACTCTCACAACCACATCTGACCATACAGCGATGCAACACTCTCAACCCTGCAACCCTGTTGCCAACTCCAGAAGATGGAGACCCGCACAGCTGCACAGACAAAACTGAAGTCTGCTGCAAGCCACGCCCAGATCTCAGAGACACTCCATTGGGAGTAGGTCACGTCGTCTATGTTGATGGGTCCTCATCCAAGACACCTGATGGAAAGAACAATACAGGCTATGCAGTGGGAACAGAAGAGGCAATACTCAAAGCGGGAAAGCTCCCTGGCAACTGGTCAGCCCAGGCAGCAGAAATCGTGGCACTCACAGAAGCATGCAAACTCTTCCAAGGTCAAGAGGTCACGATATATACGGACAGCCAATATGCCTATTCAACGCTCCACGTCTTTGCTGCACAATGGGCCAGGAGAGGCATGCAAACATCAAGTGGAAAACCAGTCCAGCATGCTGACCTGCTCAAAGCCTTACTCCAAGCAGTTCTACTCCCAAGGAGAATTGCTGTCTGTAAGTGCAAAGCCCACACGAAAGCCACAGATCCAGTCTCCCAAGGGAATGCTAAAGCTGACCAAGCAGCAAAACAAGCAGCGATGGGAACCAGCCACACCCATGTTCAAGAAGAAGCAGACAGCACAGATGACGATAAGTGTGAACGAACGACACATCCTTCGCAGAAGCAAGACATCATCCCTCTCCAAGTTCTGAAGGACATGCAGGACAATGCCCCGCCGAATGAAAAGCAACAGCGGACTGCAGCAGGAGCAAAAATGGACGGCCTGGGCATTTACAGAGTTTTGGACAAACCCTGCCTCCCTCGGAGTCTTTTTCAAGCAGTGGCTAAATTGAGTCATGGGCCAAGCCATGTCTCAGTAGGGGGGATGGTGGGGATAGTAGAAAATAACTTCTACTGTACTAAAGGCCTCATTACCTATTTTAAAAATTTTTGCAGATCGTGCCTCACATGCTGCAAACACAATGCTCAGGGAAATGTCAGACCTACAAGAGGGAAGTGCCCACAAAGGTCTTACCCATTGAAATCATCCACATGGATTTCATAGAACTGAACAGATCCGGTCCACACAAATACTGCTTAGTAATAGTGGACTCATTCTCAAAATGGGTAGAAATCTTCCCAGCAAAAAAGCCAGATGCACTGACAATAGCAAAAGCTATATGTAAAAACATCATCCCAGATCACGGTATTCCAAGAGTTATTTGGAGTGACAATGGGTCACATTTTGTTAACCAAATTATTGGAGAAATGGCCCAACATCTAGGGATCAGCCTAAAACATCACTGTGCTTATCATCCACGGAGTGCAGGACTAGTGGAGAGAACTAATGGCATTATCAAACTTAGACTCAAAAAGACCATGGAAGAAACAGGGAAACCATGGCCAGAGTGTTTGCCCTTAGTCAAAACATACATGAGAATAGTTCCAACAGTAACAGGCATCACACCTTTTGAAGCAGTAAAAGGAAGACCTTTTCATCTTCCATTATGGGAAGCGTCAGGAGTACAGGAGGAAAAAGGGGAACTTGACCCCATGACAGAATGGCTGCTTAGACTTTTCCAAAATGACAATGTGAAAAGAGCAAATGATCTGCCAGGTCCTTCTCTCCCTTCCACACAGGAACCGCTGACTCCAGGAGACCAGGTGCTGATAAAGGTCATCAAGAGGAAGTGCTGGTCCAGCCCGAGGTGGGAAGGCCCATTCACAGTGCTCCTGACCACACCTACAGCTGTCAAAATCGCGGGGAGAGAGAGACGTGGATTCACAGTCCCACACCAAAAAGGTCCATCCTGTCACTTAAAGCAGCTACTATGGGTTCCAGTGTGAGAGTTACAGTTGCAGCTGTAGCAACCGTCCTCCTGATCAGTGTAGGGACACTGATCTGGTTTAGTGGGGAAGGCCCCGAAGCATCACATGACGAGACCTACCATGGCCCTGACGACCCGGGAGAGGAAGGCTCTCCACGAACCTGACGACCCGGTATAAATACTGACTGATTTCCTACTGTCTACGGGTGCGGTACTGAGAACCAAACCCCACCGGTGAGGACATGTGCTAGTAACCTCTGTCCTCTGCTTTCTTTCCCTCTTTATTTAGGTTTACTGTGTTCTCTGCCATATTTTATTTGATTCTCAGCCAGGCCATGAGGCTGTCGCTCCAAGTGGAGGGCAGGGGAGGAATTTTTCCCTATTAAGAGGGTTTTCGCCTCCCCCTGACTGGGTACCTATGTTGTGCATTATTATGATGTTGTGCTCTAAAACCTGTTATAGGACTGAGCTCAATTGATGTTCCAAAAATCCACAACAGAGGGGAAATGTAAGATAAGCTTACACATTTCACAGAGGCCTGTGAAATGTATCACCTCATGTGTCATAAATCTCTTTTAATAACTCTGTTACTGTGCAAAGATGTGTGTGTGCACTGTTTGTCTATGGGAAGTTTAAGAGCTCAAAGTGACTGCAAATTTATGATAGCTGCATTCTTGTGGGCTTAAGAGCTCAAGGTGACTGCAAATTTATGATAGCTGCATTCTTGTGGGTTTTTGTAACAGGAAGAACTGTGTCTAATCAGAGGACACCCAGCCTTGAGAAGATTAACTGTCTCTGTATAACAACTTTACTTGTCTTGTGAAACCTGCTCTCCCCCACCCTATGTGTGAAGCTCAATAAAATGTGTAGTTTTGGAGGGGCTCGGAGAGAGTCTTACGTGCGGGCTGAAGAATATGTTCTTCTTCCCCGAGTTCTCCCCAAACTGCAGTTTGGTAAAAAAATAACTCTGCCTCTGTCTCAATCATTCTATCCTGGTGCCGGAGCCTCTGGGTCAACATTGAGTGAGAAGTCCGTGCTTTGGACCTAACAGTTATCAATATTTGAATGCACCCTCATTTCAGCACTCCATCCAGAGAAACAACCCCCAAGTCACTAAACAATAAAAAAAAAAAACATCCAGGAAGAGACCAGTTCGTTGCACTCGTTTGGTCACCTCAGACTGTATATTTGATGGCTGTGAATGTGTCAATGTTTTGCTGGAATTGACCTGGAGACAGGAACCACCACTCCATGCTTGCCTGGCTGCCTCAGAGTGCACCTGAGGGTCAGCCAAGAGTGTGCAACATTACCCAAAATGTTACCGGTTTGATGTTTTTTAACAATCAATGAAAAATGTAAAAAAGGGGAGTTTAAGAACGTTTCTCAATCTACAATTGCAAAGTATTTAATGATTTCATAATCTTTCTGTCATCAAAAGATTGAGGGAATATGGTAATATCTCTGAAAATAAATGGCAAGGCCCAAAAACATTGAATTCCTATGAGTTTTGATCCCTTAGGCAGCGCATTATGATTTGGAAAATATGTCAATGCAGACCCAGACTGTGGACAAAATGAAATGTACATCAAGCAATAATGGGAAGAAATTCAGCCTCCAACGCTTCAATAATTTGAGTCCTGAGTTGTCAAATGCTTATGAAATTATTTTAAAAGGAAAGATGATGTAACACAGTGATAAACATATACAGTACCTGCATTTTTTGAAGGTGTTGTAGGCACCAACATTAATATGAAGAAAAGCTACCCATCATGTTCAGCATTGATTCATCCATCCATCCATCCATTCATTTTCTTAGCAACTTATCCTCACAAGGGTCACAGGAGTGCTGGAGCATAGCTCAGCTGTCTATGGGCAGGAGGCAGGTTACACGCTGAACTGGATGCCAGCCAATTGCAGGGCACTGCATTAATTTCATTCATTCATTTTCCACAACTTATACCAGGTCGGCTCACTCGGGCAGTAGCTTTAGAAGATATGCCCAGACCAGTTACATCATCCAGCTCTTTCGGGGGAATCCCGAGGCGGTCCCATGCCAGCCGAGATATCTACAGTACAATGTCAGATTTGTCCTCCTCCTTCATGGATCTGAAGCAGAAAACTTTTACAGCCACTTCCCATATGTGACACTCTGTCTTTAACGCTAATTTTGCTAAACAATACAATTTCAGTTCAGTTTCTCTCCCTGAATGTAATTAATGTTGTTTGGCTTCAATAACATTTATTGTCTTTTTGTAGTTTTCATTTGTATATTACTGTTTTCACTCAACAAAATGTTGAGTGTTAAATTTGAGTGTTAACTGCTCTTGATCTTGATTCTTTTTTTGAAATTGTAATGTACATACTGTATCTCATACAGAAACAATTACTCATTTAGGTAAACAGAATTCTTCTTCTTCTTTTCCTTTCGGCTTGTCCCGTTAGGGGTCGCCACAGCGTGTCATCTTTTGCCATCTTAGCCTATCTCCTGCATCTTCCTCTCTAACCCCAACTGCCCTCATGTCTTCCCTCACCACATCCATAAACCTTCTCTTTGGTCTTCCTCTCGCTCTTTTGCCTGGGAGCTCCATCCTCAGCATCCTTCTACCAATGTACTCACTCTCTCGCCTCTGAACATGTCCAAACCATCGAAGTCTGCTCTCTCGAATCTCGTCTCCAAAACATCCATCTTTGGCTGTCCCTCTAATGAGCTCATTTCTAATCCTATCCAACCTGCTCACTCCGAGCGAGAACCTCAACATCTTCATTTCTGCTACCTCCAGTTCTGCTTCCTGTTGTTTCTTCAGTGCCACTGTCTCTAATCCGTACATCATGGCCGGCCTCACCACTGTTTTGTAAACTTTGCCCTTCATCCTAGCAGACACTCTTCTGTCACATAACACACCAGACACCTTTCGCCAGCTGTTCCAATCTGCTTGGACCCGTTTCTTCACTTCCTGACCACACTCTCCATTGCTCTGTATTGTTGACCCCAAGTATTTGAAGTCATCCACCCTCGCTATCTCTTCTCCCTGTAGCCTCACTCTTCCCCCTCTACTTTTCTCATTCACGCACATATATTCTATTTTACTTCAGCTAATCTTCATTCCTCTCCTTTCCAGTGCATGTCTCCATCTTTCCAATTGTACCTCTGCATGCTCCCTGCTTTCACTGCATATGACAATATCATCTGCGAACATCATGGTCCAAGGGGATTCCAGTCTAACCTCATCTGTCAGCCTATCCATTACCACTGCAAACAGGAAGGGGCTCAGAGCTGATCCCTGATGCAGTCCCACCTCCACCTTAAATTCCTCTGTCACACCTAAGGCACACCTCACCATTGTTCTGCTGCCATCATACATGTCCTGTACTATTTTAACATACTTCTCTGCCACACCAGACTTACGCATGCAGTACCACAGTTCCTCTCTTGGTACTCTGCCATAGGCTTTCTCTAGATCCACAAAGACACAATGTAGCTCCTTCTGACCTTCTCTGTACTTTTCCACGAGCATCCTCAAGGCAAATAATGCATCTGTGGTACTCTTTCTAGGCATGAAACCATACTGTTGCTCGCAGATACTTACTCTGTCCTGAGTCTAGCCTCCACTACTCTTTCCCATAACTTCATTGTGTGGCTCATCAACTTTATTCCTCTATAGTTCCCACAGCTCTGAACATCCCCTTTGTTCTTAAAAATGGGAACTAGAACACTTTTCCTCCATTCTTCAGGCATCTTTTCGCCCGCTAGTATTCTGTTGAATAAGTTGGTCAAAAAACTCCACAGCCATCTCTCCAAATTGCTTCCATACCTCTACCGGTATGTCATCAGGACCAACTGCCTTCCCGTTTTTCATCCTTTGTAATGCCTTTCTGACTTCCCCCTTAGTAATCATTTCCACTTCCACTTCCATACCTTTAATAATATTCCCCATGCCAAACACGTCAACTGTCACCCCACCACTCGTCTTAGTGTAGCAGGCATTTCAATTGATATATATTCCACATATACAAGGGATTCTTCACTTTTTGTGCAAGAGGTTGAACAAACTCGGAAACATTATCAATGAATTCCACACACTGTACACTCTTCACGGTTCCTACACCGGTCGCCTGACCGTGGTCAAGTGGCAGGGGGGACGTCTCTCCTGGGCTGAGGTTGTCCTCCTCAGGGTCTCATGTCGCACCTCCAAAGCTCAATGGCAGGAGTAGTAATAACACGGTGCATTGATTCGCTTATTGGCGCTTAGCACACAACACGCATGCGCAATCCATCTCACCTACAGAATATGTACACCTGCACCAAGCCCACCGTCACAACACCCGCAACAACACATATTCAGTTGATACCCTTTTATAGAGATTTATTCTCTATGAACTTGAAATGTAACCTTTAGTATACACTTTCACTCATTTATACACAGATTGAGATACGTTTGCAACATCATTAATATCAACACTATACAACCTGCGATACATAATAATTGTGATAAACTGTTATTCTGAAATATACATCAGTGACTATGATATACAAGAATTGTGATCAAGGTGTGATATATGCCTATGATACTGAAATATCAGTTAGTGTGGCACAAAATAATTGTGATGAAGTGTGATATATGCCTGGGATAATGAAATATATTATCAGTGATAGAAGCCACTTATACACCTAGAGCTAATACTTCAAAACATTAATCGGTACTGTAATGATATATTTTCCGCATTCATAATTAGAATAATTTATTATGAAGTTTAAACTGAAACCCACTTACCAGCCTGCACGGTTTTGACAGCCAACGGCGCAACAAGAATTAACCATCTTGACACCAAAAAAGTTATACCTAACTTATTCCAATTAAATTTGATGTCATTACAGTGAAGAAAATGAGTACTGTACTTACTTCTGTCCTGAGTCTAGAATCCACAACTCTTCCCATAACTTCATTGTGTGGCTCTTCAACTTTACTCCTCCATGGTTCCCACAGATCTGAACATCGTCTTTGTTCTTAAAAATGGGAACTAGCACACTTTTCCTCCATTCTTCAGGCATCTTCTCGCCCGCGAGTATTCTGTTGAGTAAGTTGGTCAAAAACTCCACTGCCACCTCTCCAAATTGCTTCCATACCTCCACAGGTGTGTCATCAGCACCAACTGCCTTCCATTTTTCATCCTTTGTAGTGTCTTCTAAGTTCCCCCTTACTAATCATTACCACTTCCTGGTCCTTCACTCTTGCCTCTTCAACTCTTCCTTCTCTCTCATTTTCTTCATTCGTCAACTTCTCAAAGTATTCTTTCCATCTATTTAGCACACTACCGGCACCAGTCAACACATTTCCATCTCTATCCTTAATCACCCTAACCTTCTGCACATCCTTCCCATCTCTATCCCTCTGTCTGGCCAACCTGTAGAGATCCTTTTCTCCTTCTTTTGTGTCCAACCTGGTGTACATGTCTTCATATGCCTCTTGTTTAGCCTTTGCCACCTCTACCTTTGCCCTACGTCGCATCTCGATGTACTCCTTTCGCCTCTCCTCAGTCCTCTCAGTATCCCACTTCTTCTTCGCTAATCTCTTTCCTTGTATGACTCCCTGTATTTTGGGGTTCCACCACCAAGTCTCCTTCTCCCCTTTCCTACCAGATGACACACCAAGTACTCTCCTGCCTGTCTCTCTGATCACCTTGGCTGTCGTCGTCCAGTCTTCCGGGAGCTTCGGTTGTCCATCGAGAGCCTGTCTCACCTCTTTCGGAAGGCCGCACGACATTCTTCCTTTCTCAGCTTCCACCACATGGTTCTCTGCTCTACCTTTGTCTTCTTAATCTTCCTACCCACCACCAGAATCATCCTACATACTACCATCCTATGCTGTCGAGCTACACTCTCCCCTACCACTACTTTACAGTCAGTAACCTCCTTCAGATTACATCGTCTGCACAAAATATAATCTACCTGCGTGGTTCTACCGCCGCTCTTGTAGGTCACTATATGTTCCTCTCTCTTTTGGAAATAAGTGTTCACTACAGCCATCTCCATCCTTTTTGCAAAGTCCACCACCATCTGCCCTTCAAAGTTCCTTTCCTGGATGCTGTACTTACCCATCACTTCTTCATCGCCCCTGTTTCCTTTACCAATATGTCCATTACAATCTGCACCAATCACAACTCTCTCGCTGTCTGGGATGCTCAGAACTACTTCATCTAGTTCCTTCCAGAATTTCTCTTTCAACTCTAGGTCACATCTTACCTGTGGTGCATAGCCGCTAACCACATTATACATAACACCCTCAATTTCAAATTTTAGTCTCATCACTCGATCTGATACTCTTTTCACCTCCAGACATTCTTAGCAAGCTCTTCCTTTAAAATAACCCCTACTCCATTTCTCTTCCCATCTACTCCGTGGTAGAATAATTTAAACCCTGCTCCCAAACTTCTAGCCTTACTACCTTTCCACCTGCTCTCTTGGATGCACAGAATATCAACCTTTCTCCTAATCATCATGTCAACCAACTCCTGAGCTTTTCCTGTCATAGTCCCAACATTCAAAGTCCCTACACTCAGTTGTAGGCTCTGTGCATTCCTCTTTTTCTTCTGACGCTGGATCCGGTTTCCTCCTCTTCTTTGTCTTCGACCCACAGTAGCTGAATTTCCACCGACGCCCTGCAGGTTAGCAGTGCCGGGGGCGGGCGTTGTTAACCCGGGCCACGACCGATCCGGTATGGGATTCTTTAGATGAACGCTCATATTTGTTTGGCACAGTTTTTATGCCAGATGCCCTTCCTGACGCAACCCTCTGCATTTATCCGGGCTTGGGACCGGCCTACAGATTGCACTGGTTTGTGCCCCCATAGGGCTGCATTATTTAGGTAAACAGAATAATATACAGGAATTAAAAATCGGGATGAATTTCAGGATTGATTTAGCTCCATCTAAACTCGGATTCAGCTGCTTCCCTGGCCTCTAACAAACTCGTGAATTTATTAATAGGCAATGAATTATTCATTCACGATGTGTCTGCTTGTATTTTTAGCTTAATTCACCCAGAAGAAAAGAGCATTGCTAGAGCAGAAAGACAACCACATTAAAAGGAAACAATCCAATGATGGAAAGAAGGAACAGCCTGACGTAGTGAAGGAACTAATACAAGTTACACAAAAAAATCCTTTGACTTCAACCCCTGCACCGTCTGTTCCCAGAGGAACATTAACAATCTGGTTATTCATTTTGTGACTCCACATTTCATGACACTTACCAGCACCTGCTGGAATCTTAACAAGGAGCAACCATGGAATTAAGCGAATGCGCGACAAAAGGATACCATAGTGTGAGAACAACAATGTGCTGCATTCATTTTACAGACTTGAAAAAAATCTGATGCACTACAGACAGTTGAGTTTGATACTAATAAAACTAAAATGGCAATTGAAATAATACCATGACCAGGTGATGTGTAAATAAGGGCCAAACTTAGTTGCTTACAGATCATGCACTTGACCAACACTAAAAAGCAAGGCACTGTTGATTGACACGGTAAGGTTACCAGTACAGGATAAAAAAGTCTGAAGACATTACATGGTATTTATCTGTTTTCACAGACACATACAATTTATAGTCTTCGTTACAGTCAATAGAATGGAATGGACACACACACAAAAATCTTAAAAAAAAAGAAATGTGCAAGCACAGGGAAAGTAATGGATACTCCACAGAGTTTTGGAAAACTATGCAAAACAGAACAATAATCTGGTACAGTGACCATTATGCAAATGGGACAGAGATTTTAAAAAAATATGAGAATTTCAAAAGTCGTAGTATTAGTAGTAGTGTTAAAAAGAGGAACTGTGTGAATTGTGCATTGGTGCAGATACATCTCAACCACAGGAGTGGGATGCATTGGTCAATTTTTTTTTACATTTCTTTTGTGGCAATACCAAACCAAACTGTGATGGATGAAGCAGGACTGATTGTATGACTGCTATGTAGAACTGCCCCAACAGGTCCTGTGACAGGCCATGCTTCCTCAGAAGCTACAGGAAGTTTATCCTCTGCTGGAATTTTTTAAGGACGGAGTTGATGTTGGTCTCCCACTTGAGGTCCTGAGAGATTAGTTTCCAGGAACCTAAAGGTCTTGATGGTTGACACAAAGCAGTTAGACAGCATGAGGGACCACTTGTCTATCTTTATTCAGTCTCGAGTCGGTAACCAATCAGGCAGTCCACGAGAGCAGCAGGGATAATGACGTCAGACTTACGGGGCAAGTCGGGAGACAGGCAGGGGTCGGTACGCCGGGAGTCGAGATCAGAGTCGAGGAAGTGCGGGAACGAGGCATCAATGGCAAAGATCTGGCAAAGCCAGACCATCCGCTGGGTCCTATAAGTACTGCAGGTAATTACTGGGGTTGAGGTGCAGGTGTTCACCTCCTGATGACTGCCAGTGTGTCGTGGGATCTGCACACCCAGGGCTAGGACCAGCAGGATCATGACACCACTCTGCTGAAGGATGCCTCCTACAATCCCCAATTATCTCTCCAGTTTTGAGTGAGTTTAGCTCCAGTTTGTGTAGGCCACAGCACAACTCCAGCCCCTCCACTTCCCATTGATGTGAACTGTACTAAAATACTGCCTCACAAATAACTCTGACACTCCTAATATGATTTTATTTCCACAGTAAAGGAGACATTTCTAGGATCAAAATTTCAATTTAACAACAAAGAAGCCAAACCAGCATGCAGAATGAAGTCAAGAGTAGCCTGACACTTTATGGGGAAAAAATTATAGAAAATCTCATCCGTGTTGATGTTCGATGAAAACAGGGCAGGAAAGTGTCAATTATGTTTCCAACATACCTGTATAAAAGAGAGTCAGTCAATCTTCTCATTGAAACCAGGGATAAGCTTGGCTTTCCACAACCAATTCATAAATTTTCACTCACCCAGACTCACAGGACCCCTTTTGTCGATGTGACAACCTGAGACACTTTGCAGGACCATGTGGAACTGCACATCTGGAGAACCTACCATTAATCAACAACAACCACCAAAGTTGTGGAACCACTTAGCTTCAACCTGCAAGCTACCCATCTATTCATTTTCTGAGCTGCTTCTCCTCATGAGGGTCATGAGAGTGCTGGAGCCAATCCCATCTGTTATCAGGCAGGAGGCTGGCTACACCCTGATTTGGTTACCAGCCAATCACAGGGCACACGGAGACAACCATCGCACTCACAATCATACCTAGCGTCAATTTAGAGTGCACAATTAATGCATGTTTTTCCAATGTGGGAGAAAACCGGAGTACCTGGAGAAAACCCATGCAGGCACGATGAGAATATGCAAACACCAAACAGGCGGGGCCGGGATTGAACCCTGGTCCTCAGAACTGTGAGGCCAATGCTCTACAGCTGCTCCACCATGCTACCACCTGCAAACCAATGAATTATGAATTAATTAAACGAGCTGGCAATTTTCATGAGTCATAATATTGAAGTCCATCTGGAATTCTACATTCCATCTTTTTCTTTATGAATACTTGGAGTATGGCGCACCAGTGTTAAGCGGTGTGATTCTTCTATATTCCATTTCATGCCTCTTCTGTTTTGCTTTCAAAAAATTAAAATGATAAATTATTTAATTTTAATGCAGTGTAAACTGGGCGGCAAGGTGGAACAACTGGTGAGATTTCAGGTACATATATTTTTAAGATTTGTATATATAATATTTTGACTTTAGATTTAGATGAACATGTATATTTAACATTTAAATATATTTGTAACATTTGTTTAACTATAAAGTCGTAGAATATTGTTGAAAATGTGTAGAAAAGTGACAAAGTCATGGAAGTATCTTTGGAAGTTACATATGATGAGGCGTGAACAGCTTTACAAACTTCACTCCATAAAAAGAGTATTTTAATTTGAACTCAAACTTTTGAATGGGCATCAGCAACTACCGTAATTTTTCGAGTATAATGCGTTCTGAAGTATAATGCGCACCCCCACAGTTCACCTAAAAATTTCAGGAAAACCCTTCTATCAATAAACAATGTGCACCACCAATTTGGTAATAAATATTAGAAATTATCTGTATTTATATTTTTCTAGGTTTGTACTTGTACTATTGGTTTTCAAAAAAACTGTCCATACGACAATCATTAATGATAATCATTGTGCATGTTCTGATGTCGCAGTAATATAATCTCGGGACAGGTCACAGACACGCTTGTCCTGGTCCCTGTCATTGTCAAAACAGAACCCTTCAACCAACTAAAATAATAATACGAACCCACAACCCCTGGTTTACCAAACCAGTGCTCTAAACCACTGAGCTACAGGGCCTCTAAAATAAGTGCTCAATGATGGCATAATATTTTATTAATACTATTGATAACACATATTACAGTCTTAAATAAACTATTTAACACTGTTTAACTTAAACATTTTTGCATTAAATATTTGTGCATAAAAAAATTGTGCAATGTGCAATTTATCCTCTACATTACATATCCTTAGCCAAGACTTCAAAAGAAGCATCTGACTCACCTCCAACCTGAAACATATTCATCGTAGCTACCTTTGATGTATAAGTATCGAACTCGTCTATGACTTTGTACAGTTCCGGTACTTCCTCCATTGAATCATGAACAGTGATCCCATTTTGCTCCCACAGCATGTCATCCTCTGTGCCATCCATGGTGTTTGTGAGGAAATATTTTTTTGAATCATAAGAGTTTTGGTTCCGCAGCGTAGCCTCTTGCCCTCCTTTTCTATGGTGTTAGGTCAGTGACGTACAATAAAAACTAGACTGCGCACAGACCTCTTTCATGTGGTAATTCAGCTTCAACCTCCGGTCAGGGAAAAACATTGCTTTGGGTACTATTTTACGTGAAAGTTAACATCCTTTGAAATCCTTACAATTGTATATTGTGAAACATACGGAATACGTTGGGTTTAGCTTTGTGGTGTCAATATGGTTAATTCTTGTTGCGCTGTTAACTGTAAAAACCGCGCAGGCAGTCACAAAGAAGTAACTTTTCACTGGTGTGTTTCAGTTTAACCTTCATAATTAATTATTATAATGTTGAATGTTGAAAATATATCATTACAATATTGTGATGGTATGTACCTCCCATTACATATGCAGTCACTGTGAATTGACGAGCGCTCACAAATCTGCACACTCGAGCGCAAAAAATCACGCACGAAAAGTTTGTTACGAGTAGAAAAAGATATTGAAAGATGTCCCTTATTTTGTGCAGTCTTGACATTGATTTACGTGTTTTTTCATAAACGTTCTTAACTAAACAAGCATTCTTCCTAAACAATCAGTATTCACTCGGAAACACGAAATGCAAGTTAACCGTACTGAACATGCAAAGTGATGCCAAAAGCACATGTTTCGAGATGCTTCACGTACTCCGAGCGCGTTTACGTCAAAAGTCATCAACATAATGAGGTGTCTCAAAGGAAATTCATTTACAGCAGAGGTGCTCAATGTGTCGCTCCAGAGGCAGTTTTGGTTGATGTGAAAAAAAAAAAAAGACATTAGACCATCATCCACTTTGTCGCTTGATTCAGGTGTGGCCAATACGTCGAGCGCACGCACATAAAGGCGTGTTCCAACAAGCCAGCCTCTTATTTATGGCAGTCGCGGCGATGCGTGCATGCACCAGCTTCACCTTCCCCAACACCCCAAACCCCCGCCCCCCGGGTGATCGCAAGAGGCTGCCTGCTTGAGAAGTAGATATTGGGGGGGAACTGGGGACCTCTGAGTTACATTAAAATCATTTCTGTGATATAGGACAGATAATGTTTTAGTATCTAACTATAATAAGTATGAGATTGTGATTTACTTTGACTTGATCTAGTTCGAAGACGAGTCTGTCCATAAATATAAATGTGCACAGTCATTTTTTCCCGTGGTACCACGTTATCTTGAAGTAGAAAACCTTTCCCCTTGACATGCTTTAGAAAGATATAGAGTGAAGAAAATAAGTATTTTAACACCCTGCTATATTACAAGTTGTCCAACTTACAAGTCATGGAGGGATCTGAAATGTTCATCGTAGGTGCATGTCCACTGTGAGAGAGATAATCTAAAAAGAAAACTCCACAAATAACAATGGATAATTTTATAACGATTTATTTGTGTGATACAGCTGCAAATAAGTATTTGAACACCTGTGTATCAGGTAGAATTCTGACCCTCAAAGATCCGTTAGTCGGCCTTTAAAAGTCCACCCCCACTCAATGTATTATCCTAAATAAGATGCACCTGTGTGCAGTTGTTAGCTGCATAAAGACACCTGTCCACCGCATACAATCAGTAAGACTCAATCTTGTAACATGGCCAAGACCAAAGAGCTGTCCAAAGCCACAGGATACAAAATTGTACAACTCCACATGGCTGGAAAGGGCTACGGAGAAATTGCCGAGCAGCTTGATGAAAAAAAGGTCCGCTGTTGGAGCAATCATTAGAAAATAGAAGAAGCTAAACATAACGGTCAATCTCAATCAGAAAGGAGTACCATGCAAGATATATATAATCAGTGAAGACAATAAGTATTTGAACACTCTCCTATATTACAAGTTCTCCAACTTAGAAATGATGGAGGGGTCTGACATTTTCATCGTAGGTGCATGTCCACTGTGAGAGACACAATCTAAAAAGAAAATCCAGAAATCACAATGTATGATTTTTAAATGAATTATTTGTGTGATACTGATATGATTTTTTTTAATTTGTGTGATACTGATATGACTTTTTATTTGCGTTCATTCAACTTGCTGCCCTCAATCCACTGGCCAGCAACACCATGGATGAACCGATTCAACTGGGCAGGTTCCCTCTCTCCTCTGAGGAATGTCAATGCCAGCTGAGGAAAGGATGGTTCTTCTAAGGTGGGAAAGTGTGTCATTCCGTGATCAACTGTCATTTCAAAGCTGGCAGTGCTCCTAAAAAAGCCATGGGAACAGTGAGTCTGAATCTCATTAAGAATGACACTATTCATGTTCTTCCTCAAGTGACACGGTCCTCCCCAGATCAATACATTTACAGTGAAGAAAACAAGTATTTGAATACCCAGCTATATTGCAAGTTCTCCAACTTAGAAATCAGGGAGGGGTCTGAAAATTTAATCGTAGGTGCATGTCCACTGTGAGAGACACGATCTAAAAAGAAAATCCAGAAATCACAATGTATGATTTTTTTAATGTTTTATGTGTGTGTGATACAGCTGCAAATAAGTATTTGAACACCTGTCTATCAGCTAAAATTCTGACCCTCAAAGACCTGTTAGTCCGCCATTAAAAGTCCACCTCCCCTACATGTATTATCCTGAATCAGATGCACCTGTGTGCAGTTGTTAGCTGCATAAAAACACCTGTCAACCCCATACAATCAGTAAGACTCAAACTTGTAACATGGCCAAGACCAAAGAGCTGTCCAAAGACACCAGAGACAAAATTGTACAACTCCACATGGCTGGAAAGGACGAGAATCAGATGTACCTGTGTGGGCATCCATGGAGCTGTTATATAGACTTATATTATAGCTTCATGATATGGGAAAGGGGGATTATGAAATGGGTAGATGCCCCCAGGACCGGCCAGGTTAGCCCGGTACAGGGGCACATTATGCTCAATTTTTTTTTTTACACTCTTGTTTATCATGAATTTGCATTTGGACTATGCCAGTAAAAAAACAGCATTAATACATTTATATCTGTTTGGAGTTTGTATATTTTCCCTGTGTCTGTGTGGGTTTTCTCCGGGCTCTCTGGTTTCCTCCCACATACCAAAATCATGCAACAATAACTGGACACTCTAAATTGCCCCTGGGTGTGATTATGAGTGTGACATTTTGTCCCTATGATTGGCTGGCAACCAGTTCAGGGTGTACCCCACCTCCTGCCTGTCGACAGCTGGGATAGACTCCAACACTTCCCATGACCCTCGTGAGGATAAGAGGCAAAGGAAATGTATATATATAATAAATAAATAAATTGCCGGAGTTTTGGGAGACGTCCGCGACAGCGTGGTTCGCGCAGATGGAGGCCCGATTCGCCCTCCACTGGATCTCAGATGATACCGTGCGTTATTACCACGTCGTCTCAGCCCTCGAGAGCTCAACGGCGGCCAGAGCGAGCCCGTCTTTTCTTTTAATATTTGATGTTTTATGACAAAAAAAAATATATATTTTTTTGCTACGTTATGATGATAGTGCTTCACAGCATATTTTGGGAAAAGTTAACATGTCACGGAAATCGGGCCCTAGGTAATATGCAAGGTCCATGTTTTATTTCTGCATCAAATGAAATGAAATCAAAAGCAGAGTGTGAGGTTTATACCATCCAAAAGGCCACCTCTCGCAGTCAGAGTTAAAGCATGCGGACATTATGCACTGCAACCTTACAGTTTTATGAAAAATAAAACAAATGTAAGACTATACTGTACATCAAATTAATAAACGATAAGCCAGTGCTTAATGCACAGTATTAAAATACAACCGGCTCACCATGTGACTTTCGCAGGATTAGCAGAAATAAAGAAAATACCCCCTGCACCCCCCCCAAAGTAAGTTTGCAAATATACAAAATTGTTCTTAAAAATGTTCTAATGTGATTGAAAATTCTATAATCTGAATCTTTTATTGTGCATGTAACATCAATGGATGACACTGATCTGACCACAGTACATACGTCTGATTTTGCCCACAGTGCTCAAAGGGAGCGCTCAAGGGCATATTGTGTTTTGTCAGTCACAGAAAAAATAGAGGGAATATTGAGCGGAATCCATTTATTTTTTCTGTGTCTGTAGGCAGGTTTTAATTTCAGCCTTGCATAGATGTGTTCAGTTAATTTAGAATAGGGGTGCTCAATGTGTCGATCGCGAGTGACCAATCAATCGCAGATGCAGTTTTGGTCGATTGCGTGCATTTGTGCCAAAAAAAAAAAAATAAAAAGGCGTCAGCCTATCATCCATCTTGTCACTCAATTCAGGTGAGGCCAATACATCGATCACAGGCACATAAAGGCGTGTTCTAGCAAGCTGGCCTCCTATTTACGGTTTCTCTTTTGCTTTTGGTAGATCGCAAGAGGCTGGCTGCTTGAAAAGTAGCTCTGGGCACCCCTGATTTAGATGATGTAAAATGCCAGCCAGGTATGCCAGGTCTGCACCTTACTCATCAGTTGCAAGCAGTTTTGTGTAATCCAACTTGTCATTTGTCAGAAGCACTTTTATTTTCTCCAGCAATTCTTAAACACAGGCAGGTAACTTGTCACAGGACAAAATCTCTATGAAACAATAAGGTTTTATGTTCCACACCCATTTTCTCACATAAAAATGCAAACATGCAAAGACACCATGCGCACAGCATCTTCCAACACAGGAACTAGGTCTGCTGGTCAGGTCTTGGCGATGAGGGCCTCATGGTGTAAAAAACAATGTGTAACATTCATATCGGGGTCTCTTCCTTTCACTGTACTGACAAAGCCTTTGGTGCATCCGAGCATGGCTGCTGCTCAATTGGTGCAGACACCCATGGACTTTTCCTATTTAAGTGGAAAAGGCCAAGGTGTACGTTCCCTGAATCCTTAAGAGAAAAATTAAGTCTTAAATTGGGATTTCAACATTTCTACTGAGGGAGCAGCACTTATAATCATTGGTAAGTCGTTCCAATATTCAAGCCTAAATAGAAAAGGCTCCAGAGCCTGCGTACTTATTTCTGGCACTCAGAGCGACCAGCATAGGTACCAGTGAGATAGGAGGGAGCTAACACCAGTAATACTTTATGAGTGAGTAACAGAACCTTAAAATCACATCACAAGAGGACATGGAGCCTTTGCAAGTTGCCCGGAATTGGGGTAATATGATCGGACTTCCTCGTCTTTGTCAGAAGTCTTTCTGCAGCATTTTGACCTAACTGCAGACTTTTAACGCAAGACATGGGAAGACTAGGGAGTGGCATTTTACAGTACTCATGGCAGGAGGGAACAATTGTGTGACGAACAAATAGGATGGACCATATTTTAGCGATATTGTGATGATGGAAAAAGCAGTTTTGGTGATATTACTCATGTGCTTTTGAAAGAGGAGAATTGAGTCAAATATAACAGATTATTTGCTAAGTCACTTTGGGTTATGGTGCTGTTGTTAAAACTTAGAATGGTGTCCTTCAACAAGTTTCTCTGTATTGCAGCAATCATGAACAGTTCAGTTTTCCCAGGGTTAAGGAGGAAATATTCACAAGACATGCATTATTTAATCTCTAAGAGACATGCCTCAAAATTAGAACAGTCATGTGAGTCTGCTAGTTTTAATAGCATGTATTGCTGGGTGCTGTTGGCATAACATTCCTAACAATCCTTTATTTGCGTAGAATTTCGCAAAGCAGCAGCATATAAATAGTGAGTAAAAGAGGGCTTTGGCTTTGCGTGACTCCACAAGTGACATAATAAGTCACTTTACCATAATTATGCGGTACGTCCTATCTTCGAAATAAGATCTAAATTAATAAAATGGTGAGCCTGTAATAGGAATCGGTTTAGTGAGGTGATCTGATAGTTTATTGTGATCGACAGTATCCAAGGCAGCGCTGATGTCAAGGAATAATATTACTGTATTGATGGGTGGTTACATTAGAGATCATTCATCATATTGACAAGATTTTCAGTCGAGTGATCTAGTCTTTATCTGGACTAAAAATGTGTGCTTGATCCCGAGTGACCAAAATGATGTCGTGCTACAATTTCTGCCATAATTTTCATAAATAAAAAACATTTTAGACCAACCTATTAATTGCAAGGACTCTTGAGATTGGGTCTTTTGAGTTAAGGTCAAATAAAAGTTGTTGTAAAAGCTCCAGTTAAAGTCCCAGAGGAGAGTGATACATTTATAACGTACAAAATTGAATGCCCAAAGAAAAAGAAAAAAAAAAAAAGAGTCATGATCCTGGCGGTCCGAGCCCTGGCTGTCCAGGTCGCCCGACACACCGGCAGTCATCAGGAGGCGCACACCTGCGCCTCATCCCCAGTAATTACCTGCAGTACTTATAGGACCCAGCGGATGGTCTGGCTTTGTCAGATTGTTGCCATTGATGCCTCGTTCCTGCACTTCTTCGACTCTGATCTCGACTCCCGGAGTACCGACACCTGCCTGTCTCTCGACCTGCTCCGTAAGCCTGACGTCATTATCACTACTTCTCTCGTGGACTGAATAAAGATATTTCCCGAACTGCCTCCCCGTTTACCAAGTCGTGCATTTGAGTCTAACTCCGCGTTCTGGTCATGACAAAACCCTGCTCTTTAACGAGTTACCGAGGAAGAGGGTTGAGCAAGCACATTGTCTTGTTTTGCTGCACAAAAAAAATTAATAAACCTTTGTGTCTGTGGCAGTTTGAATACATTTGATAGGTCTCTAGAAGTCTCTTTTACAATACTATTAATGTGTCTGTATTGTTGAATCACTGAGCTTTCCTGTTAACATCAGTTTCAAGTGTGGCTAAATATAAAATGCATGTTAGAGTGATGAGGATAAACAAAATTGCTCAATAGTTGCTCCAAAGCTTTAAAAAATGTTCAGCCTTTGATTTAATAATAGAGCGGTATTCATTTCTTTAGAATTATTTGAATAAAGTCCTACGGCATCCTCGTCTTTCAAGAATAAGGAAATCAGAAGCTTCAAATACTGTTTAAACATTTGCTGTTTACTCACCTGTGTGGAATCTGCATGTTCTCCCTGTGCCTGCCTGTGTTTTCTCCAGGTACTCCAGTTCCCTCCCACATTCCAAAAACATGCATCGTAGGTACCACCTCAACTGTGGCCCGAGTGAGGATGAATGGGGAAAAAAAATGGATGGATGGATGGATGAACATGTTCACATACTTAATGTAAATAATTGGACCACATGGTATTTCTCATTCAGAATTTGAAAAGAATTTGGGCCACACTATTGCAGATAATCCATACATGAATAAGACAATAGCACTCTTTAAATTTTGATAGAATGGCACCACATTGCTATTCGTCGCTACTCCTATCCTAGGTGGTATGCTGCTCTTGGCAGTAAGTGTTAACCTCTGACACTCATCACTTGGGAATGGCTGCTTTTCCTTTTGAGGCAGCACATTTCAGCAGGTGACCCTTTCAATCATACACTCATTCTAGTGCAATAGGCCCGCAGCTCTGAATTATGAAGACGTAAGTGACAGAGCGATATAAAGTGAGGTGGCAAGAATGTGACTGGGTGGAACATTCAAACCTGTATGGCTCACAATGTATGAAAACCTTGTTAAATAAACATGAGACAGAGAGATGGTCTGTGTCGGTCAGGAAAATGAGACATCACAATAAGCTTTATTGGGCAAGAGTATAAACAAAACACAAGGAATTTGTCTCCGGTAGTTGGAGCCACCCTAATACTACATACTGTAAATCTTCTTTTCCTTTCGGCTTGTCCCGTTAGGGGTCACCACAGTGTCATCTTTTTCCATCTAAACCGATCTCGTGCATCTTCTCCTCTAACACCCACTGTCCTCATGTCCTCCCTCAAAACATCCATCAACCTTTTCTTTGGTCTTCCCCTCCCTCTTTTGCCTGGCAGCTCCATCCTCAGCACCCTTCTATCAATATACTCACTCTTGCCTCTTAACATCTCCAAACTATCAAAGTCTGTACACTCTAACCTTGTCTCCAAAACATCCAACTTTGACTGTCCCTCTAATGATCTCATTTCTTATCCTATCTAACCCGTTCACTCCAAGCGAGAACCTCAGCATCTTCATTTCTGCTACCTCCAGTTGTGCTTCCTGTTGTTTCTTCAGTGCCACCGTCTCTAATCTGTACATCATGGCTGGCCTCACCAGTGTTTTATAAACTTTGCCCTTCATCATAGCGGAGAGTCTTCTGTCGCAGAGAACACCAGACACCTTTCGCCAACTGTTCCACCCCGCTTGGACCTGTTTCTTCACTTTTTTACCACACTCTCCATTGCTCTGTATTGTTGACCCCAAGTATTTGAAGTCATCCACCCTCGCTATCGCTTCTCCCTGGAAGTTCACTACTGCTCCTCCGCCCCTCACATTCATCCACATATATTATTTTACATTATCCATCCATCCATACATTTTCTTCACTGTTTATCCTCATGAGGGTCACAGGGAGTGGTGGAGCCTATCCCAACTGCCAACGGGCAGGAGGCGGGGTACACCTTGAACTGGTTGCCAGCCAATCGCAGGGGACATCGAGACAAACAGCCGCACTCACAATCACACCTAGGGGCAATTTAGAGTGTCCAGTTAATGTTGCATGTTTTTGGAATGTTGGAGAAAACCGTAGTGCGGGGAGGAAACCCATCCAGGCACGGGCAGAACATGCAAACTGCACGCAGGCGGGTCCGGAATCACTGTGATGCCAATGCTCTACCAGCTGCACCACCATGCTGCCTCATATTATATCATATTATATTATATTATATTATATGATATTATATTGTCAATTGACGGGGATTTTTTTCTAAACTCACTGTTTTGCAAAGTTGGGCAAAGGATGGAAGTCTCCTAGCATTTTGAACAATTAGAATGCCCATTAGAGCGATAGGCCAGTACAATGATCATTGTGAAAAGGATGTCAAGGCTTCAAGGAATGTATGCAGTTTAAAGTGACAAGTTGTGCAATACTCTATCACACAGTTCGGCAACCCACGGCTGCGGAGCTGCATCCAGCCTTAGGTTGCGACTCTGTGTGTTTTGGAAATTTGTCTCAAAACGTGTATCATGTCTTCCTATTCTCTTCAGAACCTATACAATTTCGAGGATCACCATGCACCTTTTCCAGAGACATTTTACAGCACTTGATGAGTCAGCAGGCAGGTTTGATGGCCGGTATGTGCGGAAAGCCCAACGACACCAAAACTGAACTCTGCATTCTTTGCACATGTGTCAAAAAAAAAAAAGAGTTCGATCATTGCCAGATTACTAATATCCTTTACTCCTCTGTGACTGTTACCATAATGTCCTTATGTCTCAATTGACTGTTGTTTGGTATCATGTATGTCTTACTAGAGCGGCTCCAACTACCAGAGTCAAATTCCTTGTATATTTCTAACATACTTGTTGAATAAAGATACAGTGAAGAAAATAAGTATTTGAACACCCTGCTATATCGCAAATTCTCCCACTTAGAAATCATGGAGGGGTCTGAAATTTTCATCGTCGGTGCATGTCCACAGTAACGGAGATAATCTAAAAATAAAAATCCAGAAATCACAATGTATGTTTTTTTTAACAATTTATTTGTGTTATACAGGTGAAAATAAGTATTTGAACGCCTGTCTATCAGCTAGAATTCTGACCCTCAAAGACCTGTTAGTCCGCCTTTAAAAGTTCACTTCCACTCCATGTATTTTCCTGAATCAGATGCACCTGTGTGAGGTCATTAGCTGCATAAAGACACCTGTCCACCCCGTGCAATCAGTAAGACTCAAACTTGTGACATGGTCAAGACTAACGAGCTGTCCAAAGACACCAGAGACAAAATTGTACAACTTCACATGGCTGGAAAGGGCTACAGAGAAATTGCCAAGCAGCTTGATGAAAAAAAGGTCCACTGTTGGAGCAATCATTAGAAAATAGAAGGAGCTAAACATAACGGTCAATCTCAATCGGAGTGGAGCCCCATGCAAAATATCACCTCGGGGGGTCTCAATGATCCTAAGAAAGGTAAGGAATCAGCCCAGGACTACACAACAGGACTTGTTCAATTTCCTAAAAAGAGCTGGGACCACCGTTTTCAAGGTGACTCTGGGTAATACACTAAAACGTCATGGCTTGAAATCATGCATGGCACGGAAGGTTCCCCTGCTTAAATCAGCACGTCAAGGTCAGATGAGACCATTATGGAGCTTTTTGGTCATAATTCTGCTAACCGTGTTTGGAGGAAGTTAAATGATGAGTTTCATCCCAAGAACGCCATCCCTACTCTGAAGCATGGGGTGGTAGCATCCTCCTTTGGGGGTGTTTTTCTGCACATGGGACAGGACGACTGCACTGTATTAAGGAGAAGATGACCGCGGCCATGTTTTGTGAGATCTTGGTAACAACCTCTTTCCCTCAGTCAGAGCATTGAAAATGGGTCATGGCTGGGTCTTTCAACATGGCAATGACCCAAAGCACACAGCCAGGAAAACCAACGACTTTCTCCATAAGAAGCATATCAAAGTTTTCACGTGGCCTAGCCAGTCTCCAGACCTAACCCCAATAGAAAATCTTTGGAGGGAGCTGTAACTCCGTGTTTCTCAGCGACAGCCCAGAACCCTGTTTGATCTAGAGAAGATCCATGTGGAGGAGTGGGCCAAAATCCCTCCTGCAGTGTGTGCAAACCTGGCAAACAACTACAGGAAACGTTTGACCTCTGTAATTGCAAACAAAGGGTACTGTACCAAACATTAACATTGGTTTTCTCAGGTGTTCAAATACTTATTTGTAGCTGTATCACACAAATCAAAGTGTTCTAGTTCCCATTTTTAAGAACAAAGGGGATGTTCAGAGCTGTGGGAACTATAGAGGAATAAAGTTGATGAGCCAGACAATGAAGTTATGGGAAAGAGTAGTGGAGGCTAGACTCATGACAGAAGTAAGTATCTGCGAGCAACAGTATGGTTTCATGCCTAGAAAGAGTACCACAGATGCATTATTTGCCTTGAGGATGATAGTGGAAAAGTACAGAGAAGGTCAGAAGGAGCTATATTGTGTCTTTGTGGATCTAGAGAAAGCCTATGACAGAGTACCAAGAGAGGATCTGTGGTACTGCATGTGCAAGTCTGGTGTGGCGGAGAAATATGTTATAACCATTCCGGACATGTATGAAGGGAGCAAAACAGTGGTGAGGTGTGCCTTAGGTGTGACAGAGGAATTTAAGGTGGAGGTGGGACTGCATCAGGGATCAGCTCTGAGCCCCTTCCTGTTTGCAGTGGTAATGGATAGGCTGACAGATGAGGTTAGACTGGAATCCCCTTGGACCATGATGTTCGCAGATGATATTGTGATATGCAGTGAAAGCAGGGAGCTTGCAGAGGAACAATTAGAATGATGGAGACATGCACTGGAAAGGAGAGGAATGAAGATTAGCCAAAGTAAAACAGAATATATGTGCGTGAATGAGAAAAGTGGAGGGGGAAGAGTGAGGCAAAATGACACGCTGTGGCGACCCCTAACGGGACAAGCCGAAAGGAAAAGAAGAAGATCACACAAATCAATCGTTAAACAATCATACATTGTGATTTCTGGATTTTTCTTTTTAGATTATCTGTCTCACAGAGGACATGCACCGACGATGAAAATTTCAAACGCCTTCACAATTTCTAAGTGGGAGAACTTGCAATATAGCAGAGTGTTCAAATACTTATTTTCTTCACTGTAATTGTGATTCTGAAATGTCGACACACTATACTTTCACTACTGTGACACTAATTACTGAGGGGATATTACAGGTACCTGTATTGAAAAATGTTTATTAAACTTGAATTTCATCATTCTTCTGTTATCCAAATGAATATAGGTGAATCTTCAGTAGTGGAACCACATGATGACTTTACAGTTCTACAAGAATTATGTAATTTCTGTGAAAAAAATAGGTGAATCTTCAGTAGTGGAACCACATGATGACTTTACAGTTCTACAAGAATTATGTAATTTCTGTGAAAAAAATATGCAATTTCATATTGAAAATGAATCACTTTGGATTCAGAAAATATTTTAAGCCATTTATCGTGTGTACAGATGCACTACACTTGTAGCTATGCCCAGCAGCTCAGTTTAAGACAATGCTTCTCAAATAGTGGGAGCCAGGGGGCGTTTGACCCTGAGGAACATGCTTTTTTTGCCGTACTAGAATAAAGTGTAATTACACAGCTACTACAGTAGTTGGCAGTGGCACTCTCATTGTCAGAGTGTGGGCAGGGAGTATTAACTCTATGGTATAGTTTTTTTTTATTGCCACAACCAGGCCATTTGAAATACAGTAAACAAACCCATAAGAGACGACATGATTTTTTTTTAAACAGGGATGAAAAGAAAGGTGGAGAGAGACAAAGACAATGAGACAAAAGAAAGTCACCCGAAAGCTAAAATGAAGAAATATTAAAAAGCTTGGCTTCACTGTGACAACTAAGCTTTGAGAAGCTGCGCACTGCAAAACTTGCATAACACAGGCGTAACAGAAAATAACTGAGAACCACTGGTTTAAGA
The DNA here is from genome assembly GCF_019802595.1 of Syngnathoides biaculeatus. Lineage (NCBI taxonomy): Eukaryota > Metazoa > Chordata > Actinopteri > Syngnathiformes > Syngnathidae > Syngnathoides > Syngnathoides biaculeatus. The sequence goes on along the minus strand of NC_084654.1, from coordinate 5,291,774 downwards.
GAATGAAGATTTCACCTCACAAATTTAGTTTTCCAAGCTGAACCCTCATACAACTAAAAAGGAGGAGGAGGTTGAGTAACGCGAGGAGCTTTGTTGAGTAGTTCAGGAGGTTGGTGAGATCGCCAAGCAACAGGGTCCCTACAGGGCCACTCAGGCGAACATCTGCAAAGAGGGTCCCAATGGCAAAGCAGCAACCAAAGAGGAGCATGTGACATCTGTGGACGAAGCGCCGCCGAGCGAGACGCAGCAGCTGCTGATGATCAACAACCACCAAGGCCTGGTCGAGAGGCAGTGGTGGCTGCTGCTGCTGGTGGTCGAGCACTGCCGAGGGATGGTCAAGAGGTGGCAGCTGCTGCTGGTTGAGCACTGCTATGGGATGGTCGAGAGGCGGCAGCTGCTGCTGGTCGAGCACCGCCGTGGCATTGTCAAGACGTGGCGGCTACTGCTGCTGGTCGAGAAACACCAAGGCATTGGTAAGAAGTGGGCGCTGCTGCTGCTGTTGTTGTTGAGCAAGGAGAGAAATAGCGGGTTGTTCAATTGATCGTTGTGGGAATGAACCCACCTTTTCTCATTGCCAGGAATTCTTCTGTATCTCCAATTTCACCTAGAGGCGATTCCTGAAGTTGGAATGCTGGTGCTGCTGATGGTCTCCCACCGCCAAAGCGGAGTCGAGAGGAAAAAAGTGTTCACTACTGCCATTTCAATTCTTTTTGCAAAGTCCACCACCATCGGTCCCTCAAAGTTCCTTTCCTGGATGCCATACTTACCCTTAGCTTCTTCAACACCCCTGCATCCTTCACCAATATGTCTTTTATAATCTGCACCAAACATAACTCCCTGTGTCTCTGGGATGCTCAGAACTACTTCATCTAGTTCCTTCCAGAATTCCTCTTTCACCTCTAAGTCACATCGTACCTATGGGGCATAGCTTCAAATTCCATAGTACACATCACCGTCAATTTCAAGTTTCAGGCTCATTATTTGTAACATAATTCAATTTCATTTGCCATCATGCTGGTATGATGGTGAACAGTACTTGCTGACAAAGGCGTGTCTTTTATTCATTTGATTATCTTGTCTTTATGCGATGTCGAAATGTTTATTGCAACATCGTGTACGAATACTTTGGCATACTCCCCATCTGTGAATTTAGACACAGCAGAACTGTCTCTCTCACCAAAGGCTGTCCGTTCTTCTTAAAACCTCCAGTACTCATACTTTTTTCTTCAAGCAACCTTTGTCAAATCAAAGGCGTTTCCATAATTAGTTGCGCCAACTGATTGCTGTTTGACCCTTTTGCATCTACGCACATCGACTTCCACTGCAAACTACGGCAAGCCCACTAGGACAAACTGTCGATGCATCATTTGCATTGCATGCATGACAGAAATCACATGTACAGTATGTCGTAATGAGGGCACTGCGAGCCATATGGCACTATCAAAAGAGCCAGGTATGGCTTGCGAGCCATAGGTTCCCGACTCCTGCCATAGGTCATTGCCATTTGTTGAGATTGAGTACTTCCAATGGGTACAAAGTAGCTCCTTTCCTCCAGGTAGGACCTAAACCATTTAAAGACCGTTACATTTAGTTCTACCTACATTTCCATACTGTTCAGCAGTATATTATGATCTACCGTATCAAAAGCTGCACTGAGATCAAACAAGACCAAGACTGACCTTGTCATAGAGGGGAGATTCTGAGGTGTGCATGGCTGTGAGAGATTTAAGTGCTGGCACATTGCATTTGTTGTTTGCCGTGTCATTACTAAACACAGTATGTTGGTGTTCTCACGGCAAAGCGTTTCACATCCTTGATGGCTCCATCACCAACTACTAATGTTTGGGGTCCGAATATTTTCTTGGATGGTTTAATTTCATACCTTTCAGTGGTGGTGGGGAATGAACATTCTTGGCCAGGGTTTTGTAAAAAATGGCTCAAATCTATTTGTAAGTTTGGCATCAATATTTTGCACTGACTGATTATTTTTTCTTGCTCTTCGCTGTAACAACCGTCCATGGCCACTAACTTAGTGTTGAGGCTGCCCGCAACACAGGCCAACCAGATTCCTCGGTAATCTCCTATTACTGTTGTGTCTTCCTTTTTAAATGTCCCATATTTATGGGCTTTGCTCCCAGTAAATTCCAGAGAGAGCTGCTGGAGGGTCAATTATTCTTTCCACAGTCCACATCTGTCCTCATTGCGTTAGGTGGCTGTCTTTTAGCATACCTCTGCTCACCATTTTGAGACATCGGTAGATGAAGACTCTAATTTGCCTGTAGGTAAGATTGTGAGTGTGAATGGTTGTTTGTTTCTATGTGCCCTGTAATTGGCTGGCAACCAGTTCAGGGTGTATTCTCCCAAAGTTAGTTGGGATAGGCACCGGCACTCCGGTGACCCTTGTGAGAATAAGCTGCTCAGATAATGGATAGATAGATAATCACAGTACATAAACATCCATTATTTCTGTCATGTTGTTTGTCTGACCTGACTGATTATGATAATGTGACCAGAGCAGTGATTTCCAACCTTTATTTGAGCCAAGCCAAATACTTTACAAATGAAAAATATCACAGCAGACCAACAAACAAAATGTACCAAACAGTAGATACATTATTTGTGTATATACTTACTACCATCTAATAGAAGACCATTATTTTTTTCTGTCTGTTGCTATGCCTCACTGCTATAAATAGATGGACAAAGATACATTATTTATTGTAAATATATTTACTTTTTAACAATTAAGTACACAAGTACACATTTCAATAGACTCATTGCTTCATCTTGTGATTGGATTGGTTATAATTTTTTAAAACTCGCTGATCAGTGATCGGCCCCAAAAATCATGATTCTGTTAAGCCCAATATATATATTGATGATCCATCCATCTATTGTATTTACTGTTTATCATCAAAAGGGTCATGGGAGTGCGGGAGCCTTGTCCAGCTATCTTCAGGCAGGAGGCAGGGTACACCCTGAACTGGTTGCCTGACAATCATAGAGCACATATAAACAAACGACCATTCAGACTCACAATCTTACCGACAAGAAAATTAGAGTCTTCAATTTGATTGGTTTAATCTAAATTTACTGATCAATGTATGGTCCTACCCTCACTTTTGATTTTGTTTTTGTTGTTTTTTGTCCTGTTTGGCTGTTGTGGTATGAAGAATATGCATTGCTTTCCTCCGGAACAGATTTACTGTGTCACAGTAGGGTTTTTCACCTTCTGATGTGATTTTTTTTTTCACATTTTAAATGAAGTTTATTGAGGATCTGAGTTGATCAACCGAACAGAACAGAATATCTTGAGGGGGGAAGAGAGATAATGACAAAGCGCTAACTGTAAACAAATTGAAAAAAATAAATCATTACATATCTACAACAAAGAGCCATTAAAAATGGACGTTGCATAAGACTGTAGGACTACACCTTGTGAAGGAAGGATGGGACAAGATAGGACAGCACAAGGACAAGGTCAAGGACAGGAGAAGAAGCATCCAAGACAAGGATCATTAACCCGGCTATACAACTGAAATGTGGTGGGAATGATTAAGTGAATTGTAGAAGTCTATAGAATGAGATTTTAGGAAGCAATTTGCATACATGTAACTTATTTGTTGAAATAAGTGATTGATCCCACACCCACTGAAAAAAATCCAAGGTGTGTGTGCCTACAGACACCAAAATGTGAATTCACACCATTGTGCATGCAAAAAGATTGAAAGAAAAGTCCTATAATGGCTGTGCCTAGAATGCAGAAGCTAAAGACCCCTCACAATCACTCAAGGACCACATCAGGACCAGGGGTCCACCTGAGAGCCACTCTGCGGACAGGACACATCCCCAAGGGACCCAGGGAGGTCACCTGAACCTATGAGGCGCAAAAACAACTGGCTACCTGATGGCTGCAGGGACCTAATGCCACCCACATCACCAACAACTCCCCCATAACCACTGCCCCACACACTCAGTCATCCCCCTTCTACACCCAACACTAGAGCCAGAAGAACAAGAAACCCCCACAACCCGCAACGCCCGAGATGCGGCCAGTCCTAGCCCAGCACGAGGACTTGCGAATGTACCTCATTTTTTTGGAAAGGAGTGCAGATAGGAGTATCCATCAAGAGAAACAATTAAGATGGGAATCCAGGGAGCGGCCACGAGCCATGAAACGGGAGTCCCAATGCCAAGCAGCCATCTGGTCCAGGGGGCCTACCTTCAGGAACAGTGGCCTGTAACTGAGTGGAAAATTCACCTTCAACCCTGTTACTTCTTACTATGGCTGTGAGAAAGTATGTACAGTGAGCGGCGTGAGTGTGCATTAAAGTGTATGGAATGTCTAATTTCTAATGCAAATTATATTTTCTAGACAAAAATATATGTTCAACTGAACCATAAATGCATAACCTTTTCAGTGTTTTAGTTTTTATGAATTAAAGTCCACGAACTTTGACCTAGTTTCCCATGTCTGAAAAACAGCTCCTTTCGTGTGGCTGACCTCTGACGTCACTTAAGGTAAACATTTTGTTGTGGGACTAGGATTAGCACGCAGCCTCGCTGGTTTGTGCCGAAGAAGAAAAACCCATTAGTTTCGAGAATTCTTCAGTGATTGTAAGATAAAATCAATCAGTAAAAATGATGAACACGTGTGTGGTTCAATTTTGTAGCATTTCGAATTATTGGTGTTGCGAAAGTGAACAAACGCGAATTTGGATCAGCCGCTGAACCTGGACACGGTTCGACAAGCTCAGCCCCCCGGCCCCCACCCCCACAGAAAGTATCAAAACTGCGAAGAGCTTTTGTTAAAAGAAAAGTTGTGGAAGTATGTTGATAATCTTTTATTTCCTGAAAACTTTGAACACTGTTGACATGGTTGAATGAAAGAAGCACATGTCGTTCTTAGCAAAAAAATATTTTACTACCGCACATCGTTTGACCATTCTCAGCTAGAAAAACAGGATAATGTAAAAATAGTGACACGGTGGAGCACTGGAAAGTGTTGGGCTCACAATGCTGAGGACCCGTGTTCAATCCCAGCCCTCCCTGTGTGGAATTTGCATGTTCTCCCCGTGCCTGCGTGGGTTTTCTCCGGGCACTCCGGTTTCCTCCCACATTCCAAAAACATGCAACATTAATTGGGTACTCTAAATTGCCCCGAGGTGTGATTGTGAATGCGGATGTTTTTCTCTATGTGCCCTGGAATTGGCAGGCAACCCGTTTAGGGTGTACCAGGCCTCTTGCCCGTTGACAGCTGGGATAGGCTCCAGCACACCCATGACCCTTGTGAGGATAAGCGGTTAAGAAAATGGATGGATGGGATAAAACAAGGACTATTACATACTAATCACTCACAGAATAGGAGACATGTTTGCAGTTTATCAAAAACAGTTTGTGCCCCATGAAATAGATTGAAATGAACATGTGCCTTATCTACACATTTTTTTTCTTATTTTATAAACTTTGAACCTTATTTTTCTATATTAATTACAGACGTTGCAGGAAGCATCTTCTGCACAATAGGTTGACATCAAACCAGGAGATGCTGAATCTCCATCTTTGGTCCATTCAAAAAGCTGCCCGACTGATGAAATGCTTATTCATGAAAAAGGAACACATATCTTTCTGACAGCAATGCAACATGTATTTCAACCTCAGGTGTCCTCAAAGTATTCTTATTGAAATACCAAATAATAAGTTCAAATGATATGTAACATATTTCTACAAAATCTAAGCTTACAGTTCAATAAAAATGCTATGAATCTGGTTGTGTGGTGTATGTTTACTACATATACAAACATATACATCAACATTTACACAACGAAAAAAAAAATCTGGATGTAGACCATTTAAATCCTCTGTACTCTTGGCCCTCTGTATTAGGAAAGGTGTCACAAATCTTTGACACACAGCAGGGTGGAAGTGGCACGTGGTTATTTCTGCCAAAAATTCCTCAACACCATCTCCCAAGCTGTCTATAAGCGGTATGTTTGATTAACCTGAAAATGAGAAAATATGACAATTTTCCAAAATTTGACTATGAATAAGCATTGATTGGACAAATGCTGCTATTAGCAGGAACAATAATAATATAATTAATTCTTTATATTGAAAAATCTGAATGTAAATGGGGGTATAAAGGAGGCGCAGCTGTAAAGCGTTGACCTCAGGCCTGGCTCAAATCCTGGCCCCACCTGTGTGGAGTTTGCATGTTCTCCCCGTGCCTGTGTGCGTTTTCCCCAGGATCTCCATTTCCTTCTGCTTGATGACAGCCGGGATAGGCTCCAGCACTCCCACGACCCATGTGAGGATAAGTAATGAAGAAAATTAATGAATGTAAATGTCAAAAAGATGGCTTAATTAGGAGAAATCAGAATTTTAAAAAAATAGCTCTTACTCGTGCTGTGGAAAATCCAGTTGTTGCCAATACTGTTGCCTGATTTGTAAGTACCCATGGGTTTGGACACCTGGCAATAAATCTTGGGTGCTCCATAATGCACTGCAACAGATGGTTTGGATAATCTGCCATTTTCTGGTGAATATGTTGACTCTCATGGCAGCAAAAACTCTCCTGTTATTTGCATAGGTATGCAGCACTTGCATGCACACCTGTGGATAAAATAAAAGAAAATACTAAATAAAAATCTGTTCACATTCACAACCTTTTACAGCTCAAAGACCCATATAAGTCCAATAAACAGAACCATCCACCCCATTTACATTTGTATTATAAGCATTTAGTCCGCAAACAAAACCACAACATACCAGTTTACAGCTTTCAATATAGTTTTACGGTTTTGCTCCTAACATCTTGGGAAAATTGTGACTAAAATGGGGTTTTGATGGGTCTGGGTACTGTTTGGTTATGGCATCATTTTAGCATTAATTATTATTTTTATGATGAAGCAAGTTATGACCAGCTGTTGCTCTCAAATTAACATGAACACATTTTAAATGGATTTCATTCATTAAAATTTGTGAAAATATACCAATTTAGACTGTGGACAATGTTATCAACTTGTGTGTGTTTTGGTGCAATAATAAACAAGCCTTGTACATGCAAAATAGTTGCGACGGTTGTCGCGTACCAATTTACTAAATACACGGTGTTTGCATAATTTTAAAACAAGACCCAAAACTTCCAATATGTATTCAGGATATTCAAGCCTTTACTATTTATCAGTTTATGACTAAATAAAAAAAACAAAAACTTGACAAATGCTTACCGGTCCCATGTTTCCAAAACAAGCATGTCCTTCTAGCTGGGTCTGACTGCTAGGTCGCCACCTTCATTGCCAGCTATTTCGAATGTGTGTGTTGTCTAACTGGCTCAAATTTATAATTTTTAATGCCTTTATAGAGCTCGTATTCTTCACCATCTTCATGGGCCCCTTTAGAATCATTTTCATCACTCGAAATATCGGAAAAATTAATTGTGGTTCTTACAATGGATTCCAATGGCTAAAAAGCATTTTTTTTAATTTACATGTTCAAAAAATTGCGAGTGCAGAAAATGCTTAAACATAACTTAATTATGATTCACTTACTGGTTTCATGACATTCGCCCACCTTCTTCTACTTCAGATGGCAAGCCTGGAAGATGGTCTTGGCCAGATTGCAGAGCTCAAAGTTGATGTTGTACAAACTGCAAAACTGAAAAGGGCAGTGTAAAAAGTGTCACAGGTAACTATTTCCCCATTTATGTTTGTAAGATTTACCAATTCAACATTCATGAAACTGGACAAAAAGGAAGCAAAGACACCAGTTGAAGTCTTGCGAGGAGAGAGGAGAGGAACTGTCTCATATAATTCACCACTGCACTCTCTGATTATCCTCTCAGCACCCCTATTTATTTAGTTTCAAAACGGCCCTTATTTACATGGGTGTTACAAAAAGGAGACGAGCAAGCAAAACATAGTTGGAAACAATGTGTACTTGTTTGTGTGTTTGTGTGCATGTGTGTGGGAGATTGCTGAGTACATTTCTGGTCATCATTTCTTTAACAGACAACAGGTGCTCCTGGTTCTAACAGTTCTGATGATTAGATGTTTTTGTGCTTGTGCTATCTCCTGCTAGGTGGGTGCCACGTTATCTAGAGCAGAGCAAAGCATTTCTTTATTGGAAGCAGATGTACGATAATTATATTCACAATTATTCCTACAATGTTTTAACATGGCATACCAGTTATCCATTGCTGCGTTACTAGCTTTTATAAAATAAGAAAATAAGTAAAACTAAACCAATAACCCTTCTGAAGTATACTACTACAGTAATCAAAAGCTACCGTATATCATGGTTGTTAACTTGCTGTCCAGCGACATTGACAATTTTTAGTACAGTATATTGTTTGTGCAAACCTAAGCAAATTTGTTTAAGCAGTGCATTTCATACACAATGTAACTCACTATGATTGGCACGGTTAAAAGCATTAAAAAACACCTTATACTGTAAACAGTTAAGAGAGGAAAAAACTAAACAAAAGTACATTTAAAACAGCATACAGTCTAAGAAATACCATATAAAGTGGAAATACTCAAAAAGTATTTGTACCATTTGCATAAGCGACATTGTCCTACTGTAGATTACTAGTTACTTTACACTGCACCAAGTCGAGGTCCCCCTTTCCACAATCCAAAGCAAATTTATTTATATAGCCCATTTCACACACAAAGTAACTCAATGTGCTTTATATGATTAAAATTATTTGAAAACAAGGAAATAAACATTTAACACAGAGAAAAACAAAAGTATGAATAAAACAATTGCGGGAGGGCTGCAACCAATCCCAGGTATCTTTAGGCAGGGGGCGGAGTACACCCTGAACTGGTTCCCAGCCAATCGCAGTGCACATTTACACAAACAACCATTCACTCTCACAATCACACCAAAGAGCAATTTAGAGTCTCCGACTAATGCATGTGTTTGGGGAGGAAACCGGAGTACCCTGCAAGCACCCACGTAAGCACGGGGAGATCATAGAAACACCACACCGAGTTTGGAACGCTAGACCTCAGAACTGTGAAGCAAATGCTCTAACCAGTTGTCCGCTGTGCGGCCCAGTGTCAGAAATATTGTTTAAAATGGAAATACTCCAACATCTGGTTAGGTCATTGGCCTCACAGTTCTGAAGACTGGGGTTCAAATCCCAGTCCAGCTCTTGTGGAATTTACATGTTCTGCTCGTGTCTGCATGGGTTTTCTCCAGGTACTTTGGTTTCCTCCCACATAAAAAAAAAAAACATGCATTAATTGGAGACTCTAAATTGCTACTTGGTGTGATTGTGAGTGTGATTAATGTCTGTCTCTATATGCCCTAGGATTGACTGTCAACCAGTTCTGCCTGAAGATAGCTGTGAGAGGTTCCCGCGCTCCTGCAACCCTTGTGAGGATAAGCAGCTAAGAAAATGGATGGATGGATCAATGCTTGGACCTCTTTGTTCCGACCAGGACCCAAGCTGCAGCGTTCTAGATGAGCTGGAGTTTTTTAATTCTCTATCTGAGGCGTCCAATCAGAAGACCCATAAAAATAGTCATGCCTATTCGAGATAAAACAATGTTTCCATCCATTGGTCTCTCTCTCTCTCTCTCTCTCTCTCTCTCTCTCTCTCTCTCTCTCTCTCTCTATCTATCTCTCTCTCTTACTCTCTCCTCTCAATATATTACATTTCATTATTACATATAAGCTCATACATTACTTAGATTATTTTAATTGTAATTTTCAAGACAATATATTGTCCGCAATGCTTTTTGAGAACAATTAACTCAATGACTATGTTTAAGATTCAGATTGTAATGTAGAACAATAAATATCTTGGATAAATGTAACTGAGCAAACAAGCGCACAACACCTTTGGAAAAGATTAACAGACGAAATATACTGTAAATGCCTTACCAGGGAGTATATTGCTACACAAGTTTCTAGTTGATTAAGAGAAACTGCAAAGTAACATTAATGACAGTGCAATAGGTTTATTTTGATTCAAGATTTGTACTAATTTTCAAGTCTTCAGCCTCTCTTTAAATGCTCCTTTGTCAAAATCTTCGTTTTCTTACAATTGTGAGTATGGTATACTTGATATAACGTGAGCCTTCTTGGAGCATATGTGCATTTATACAGTATTTGCATTGTTACACAAAGGCTTGCATAATTTCAAGTTGTTGGGAGATGGGAAATATTCCACTGTCTTTTTGTTCCCAGAATCCCAGTTGAGGAATTTGACTGAAATGGTCACATTTAAAATAAAGGGGAAAAAAGGAAGAGCTAGCTAAGAATGTCTTGGAGGTGAAAAGAGTATCAGATCGAGTGATGAGACTAAAATTTGAAATTGAGGGTGTTATGTATAATGTGGTTAGCGGCTATGCCCCACAGGGAGGATGTGACCTAGAGTTGAAAGAGAAATTCTGGAAGGAACTAGATGAAGTAGTTCTGAGCATCCCAGACAGCGAGAGAGTTGTGATTGGTGCAGATTGTAATGGACATATTGTTAAAGGAAACAGGGGCGATGAAGAAGTGATGGGCAAGTATTGCGTCCAGGAAAGGAACTTTGAGGGACAGATGGTGGTGGACTTTGCAAAAAGGATGGAGATGGCTGTAGTGAACACTTATTTCCATAAGAAGGAGGAACATATAGTGACCTACAAGAGCGGAGGTAGAAGCACGCAGGTGGATTATATTTTGTGCAGACAATGTAATCTGAAGGAGATTACTGACTGTAAAATAATGGTAGGGTAGAGTGTAGCTCAACAGCATAGGATGGTGGTGTGTAGGATGACTCTGGTGGTGGGTAGGAAGATTAAGAAGACAAAGGAACATATAATGACCTACAAGAGCGGAGGTAGAAGCACGCAGATGGATTATATTTTGTGCAGACGATGTCATCTGAAGGAGATTACTGACTGTAAAGTAGTGGTAGGGGAGAGTGTAGCTCGACAGCATAGGATGGTGATGTGTAGGATGACTCTGGTGGTGGGTAGGAAGATTAAGAAGACAAAGATAGAGCAGAGAACCATGTGGTGGAAGCTCAGAAAGAATGTTGTGCGGCCTTTCGGAAAGAGGTGAGACAGGCTCTCGATGGACAGCAGAAGCTCCCGGAAGACTGGACTACGAGAGCCAAGGTAATCAGAGAGACAGGCAGGAGAGTATTTGGTGTGTCTTTTGGTAGGAAAGGGGAGAAGGAGACTTGGTGGTGGAACCCCAAAATACAGGGAGTCATACAAGGAAATAGATTAGCGAAGAAGTGGGACACTGAGAGGACTGAGGAGAGGCGAAAGGAGTACATCGAGATGCGACGTAGGACAAAGGTAGAGGTGGCAAAGGCTAAACAAGAGGCATATGAAGACACGTACACCAGGTTGGACACGAAATCTCTAGAGGTTGGCCAGACAGAGGGATAGAGATGGGAAGGATGTGCAGCAGGTAAGGGTAATTAAGAATAGAGATGGAAATGTGTTGACAGGTGCCAGTAGTGTGCTAAATAGATGGAAAGATAACTTTGAGAAGTTTATGAATGAAGAAAATGAGAGAGAAGGAAGAGTTGAAATGCAAGTGTGAAGGACCAGGAAGTGGCAATGATTACTAAGAGGGAAGTCAGAAAGGCACTACAAAGGATGAAAAATGGAAAGGCAGTTGGTCCTGATGACATACCGGTAGAGGTATGGAAGCAATTTGGAGAGATGACTGTGGAGTTTTTGACCAACTTATTCAACAGAATACTAGTGGGCAAAAAGATGCCTGAAGAATGGAGGAAAAGTGTTCTAGTTCCCATTTTTAAGAACAAAGGGGATGTTCAGAGCTGTGGGAATTATAGAGGAATAAAGTTGATGAGCCATACAATGAAGTTATGGGAAAGAGTAGTGGAGGCTAGACTCAGGACAGAAGTCATTATCTGCGAGCAACAGTATGGTTTCATGCCTAGAAAGAGTACCACAGATGCATTATTTGCCTTGAGGATGCTAGTGGAAAAGTACAGAGAAGGTCAGAAGGAGCTACGTTGTGTATTTGTGGATCAAGAGAAAGCCTATGACAGAGTACCAAGAGAGGAACTGTGGTACTGCATGCATAAGTCTGGTGTGGCAGAGAAGTATGTTAAAATAGTACAGGACATGTATGATGGCAGCAGAACAATGGTGAGGTGTGCCTTAGGTGTGACAGAAGAATTTAAGGTGGAGGTGGGACTGCATCAGGGATCAGCTCTGATCCCCTTCTTGTTTGCAGTGGTAATGGATAGGCTGACAGATGAGGTTAGACTGGAATCCCCTTGGACCATGATGTTCGCAGATGATATTGTTATATGCAGTGAAAACAGGGAGCATGCAGAGGAACAATTAGAAAGATGGAGACATGCACTGGAAAGGAGAGGAATGAAGATTAGCTGAAGTAAAACAGAATATATGTGCGTGAATGAGAAAAGTGGAGGGGGAAGAGTGAGGCTACAGGGAGAAAAGATAGCGAGGGTGTCGGACTTCAAATATTTAGGGTCAACAATCCAGAGCAATGGTGAGTGTTGTAAGGGAGTGAAGAAACGGGTCCAAGCAGGTTGGAGCAGCTGGCGGAAGGTGTCTGGTGTGTTATGTGACAGAAGAGTCTCTGCCAGGATGAAGGGAAAAGTTTACAAAACAGTGGTGAGGCCAGCCATGATGTATGGATTAGAGACGGTGGCACTGAAGAAACAACAGGAAGCAGAACTGGAGGTAGCAGAAATGAAGATGTTGAGGTTCTCGCTCGGAGTGAGCAGGTTGGATAGGATTAGAAATGAGCTCATTAGAGGGACAGCCAAAGATGGATGTTTTGGAGACGAGATTCAAGAGAGCAGACTTTGATGATTTGGACATGTTCAGAGGTGAGCGAGTGAGTATATTGGTGGAAGGGTGCTGAGGATGGAGCTGCCAGGCAAAGGAGCGAGAGGAAGACCAAAGAGAAGGCTTATGGATGTGGTGAGGGAAGACATGAGGGCAGTTGGGGTTAGAGAGGAAGATGCAGAAGGTAGGCTAAGATGGCAAAAGATGACACGCTGTGGCGACCCCTCACGGGACAAGCCGAAAGGAAAAGAAGAAGAAGAAGAAGAAAAGGTCACGTTTAAAATGGATTTTGTCACTTTGAGGTTTTAACTTGCGTTGTTTTTGTTGTGATTTTTTACATACTAGCGCATTGTTAATGGGATGGCTCTGTGGATTGATCTTAACTCTAAAATCTTGCCAGGTTGTAGCAGTGGCGTTAGGCTTTGAAAGTAATTCCATTCATGCAGCTCAACTCTGTAATTGTGCAGTTTATGGCTTTCCATTAGAAATTTAGCTTTGAGTATACCGCAGGGACGCACACAGCCAATCAGAACTCACCCCACCCTTCACGATCTCCAATTAGGAGATCAGATAGGTTTCATGTGTCTGATTTCAAAAAGCTGAATTTTTTCTTTCTTCCTTAGGCCGGATGTGCAGGTGGTTTTTGGTTTTAGCAGCATCTTTAAAAAATTAAGGCACATACAATCAAATTAGTCTCTGTCTAGATTGACTTTATTTCTAGCAATTTACTGGAATAGTAATCCAGAACACTGCATCGTCAGACAAAGGTTGCGCTTTCTTCTTGAGTCCCTGCTATTTTTTGTGCATCCAAGATGCAGAACGCACATCAAATGAGATCCCCAATACAGAGTAGTATTTCAATTAAAAAAAAATCCCATGAAACTAATACATGACTTTTCACCCCAGCTAAAATGTGTCAGTATTAAATTTGAGTGATACCACTGACCTTTGTTTGGTTCTTATCTCAAAGTGATTCATGGTGATTTGATCATCACTCACATTGTGCAAATTTTATTGGATATTATGTGGATAGAGATTTCCACTGCACTTAGTCCCGAACATAAGGCTTTCAATCTAATCTGCAGATGACATGTTTAAAAGCAATCCAACAAGCAATAGCTTTTTAGTTGGACAGCAAAATCTATTTCTGAAGACAAAGAAATGCTTATTTTAGGAGAAAGTGAGGAGAAAAGACGGGCATGCACTGTCATGGCAATAAGGCATATTTTAAGAATGCAGTTCATAGATCTGATGGTTTCCATCCTCCTTGATCTATCCTAAACATGATGAGTCTACTGCTCCACTTTTCCATCATTCTACCTAGCTGTGTGAATTGTTTCAACCATCAGTCACTGAACCCACCATTTCTCGCTCCATGGGTTGTCATTCTTGACATTGTAGCTTTTGTCAATAAGACTCTGAGTACCAGAAACAGATATTCTACAGAGTAACTAACATGACTGACTGGGATCACACCATCCCTCGTGACATTATGTTCAGATGTCAAGCTGTCATTTCCTAGTGAGCAGAGTTGTAATGTTAGTGTTAACTTTTTCTGTGTGTAAGTCAAGAAGTAGCACAGTGAAATGTTAAAAAAAAAAGGTTGAATCATTTGAGATGCTGAATCTTAATCTCTTCAATTTCAAAATAGTCAACTGGTAAACATTTAGAATTGTCCAAATTTATGACAGGAAATACACAACTCAATTTGCACAGACAAAAAATAAAGGATGTGTTCAATTTCCAAGGTTTTAAGCAATTTAGTTTTTTAAACAATGCGATGTTACTTGTACATTACAGGAGTGACAAGTAGCAAGTATATATATATATATATATATATATATATATATATATATATATATATAGACAATAAATTGACAACACTGGTATTGGCATTTCATTTAAAAAAATGTTTTAAAAAGTGCACATACAGTAACAATAGTTATATCGGCTTTTGATGTATTTTATAAATACTTTCTCACCTCTACCACATCGCATTCCATGACAGGTTATTCTTTTATTTTTACAACAATCCACATCACTTCAGTCTGTTAACTGGAAAAGAAAGGGACAAAACGTCTTAATGTAAGTTGTCGTTTTAACTTTTTTAGTTTTGAACATACTTTTAACCACTTTTTTTGTCATATTTATAATTTCTTTTGCTGATCAGAATTAGGAAACAAAGGTTTTTTTTTTGCGTGTTTATTGAAACCTACACTACATATAGTTGGACAATTTCAATGTAGTAGTGTAACAATTATGCAGGTAAGAGGAACAATACTGTCTAACTGGTCTAATGTTGACCTCATGGGTAGAGCTGGACATGGGAGCCAGTTGAAATGGGAGGCAGATGAACCATAACACTAGTGCCCAGTCTACAGCGTCAAACTCTTTTGGCATGCTGATATCTTAAGATTCATGTGTGGTAGGTACAGGGGAGACCGATTTCAAACTGTTACATCAGGCCAATGTGTTCTTACAATTAAATATTGACTTGAAAGAATTGTAGGGCAATGGGATTGTTGCACTAGAAGAGTCAAAGGTGTTTTGTTTTGCATTGATGTAGATAATTTGGGTTCTCACTGTATTGGAAGCTTCTCTGAAAATATTAGTTCTGGCTAATTGTGCGGGTGCTGTGTTATAACTAAATCTGAATTTCAGGATGCTGACCCAGATGTGTGGATTAGCGTGTACCAAAGAAAACTACGGTGAAGAAAATAAGTATTTGAACACCCTGATATATTGCAAGTTCTCCCACTTAGAAATCATGGAGGCGTCTGAAATTTGCATCGTAGGTGCATGTCCTCTGTGACAAAAAAATCTAAAAAGAAAAATCCAGAAATCACATTGTATGATTTTTCAATGATGTATTTGCGTGATACAGCTTCAATTAACTATTTGAACATCTGAGAAAACCAATGTTAATATTTGGTACAGTAGCCTTTATTTGCAATTACAGAGGTCAAACATTTCCTGTAGTTGTTCACCAGGTTTGCACACAGTGCAAGAGGGATTTTGGACCACTCCTCCACATAAATCTTCTCTAGATCAGGTTTTTTGGGCTGTCGCTGGGAAACACGGAGATGCATCTTCCTCCAAAGATTTTCTATTGAGTTTAGGTCTGGAGACTGGCTAGGCCACCCAAAAACCTTGATATCTTTCTTACGGAGCCACTCCTTGGTTTTCCTGGGTGTGACCTTCGGGTTATTATCATGGTGAAAGACCCAACCACAACCCATTTTCAATGGTCTGACTAAGGGAAATGTTTTTTCCCCAAAATCTCACAATACATGGCTGCGGTCATCCTCTCCTTAATACAGTGCAGTCGTCCTGTCCCATGTGCCAAAAAACACCCCCAAAGCATGATGCTACCACACCATGCTTCACAGTAGGGAAGGTGTTCTTGGGATGGAACTCATCATTCGTCTTCCTCCAAACACAGTTAGCGGAATTATGACCTTAAAGCTTCATTTTGGTCTCATCTGACCACAAAACCTTCTCGCATGACTCTTCTGTATCATCCAAATGGTCATTGGCAAACATAAGGTATTTAATTCTTGCATTTGAATGCCAGGCTTGGCACCATTTCTAGACCGTGACATTTTTAAGGGAGTTTTGGCTGATGATGTGGCACTGTATCTTAAGTATTTCAGAAAGAAACAAGCAAAGTTTGTTTACCCATTTCTTAAGAGACACATCAAACAGTTAAGATACTATGAATCTGATGTTTCTACAATGCTTTGTGAGGTCAGCTCGCAAGCAGATAAACTCTCTGGACAGGCTGTACATAA
This sequence comes from Syngnathoides biaculeatus, assembly GCF_019802595.1. Lineage (NCBI taxonomy): Eukaryota > Metazoa > Chordata > Actinopteri > Syngnathiformes > Syngnathidae > Syngnathoides > Syngnathoides biaculeatus. The sequence continues at coordinate 5,275,183 of NC_084654.1, read as the reverse complement.
CTGAATCTACCTCCAATTTGATCCCCCAATGATGCAGTCAAAGATCCCACAAATGATGTTTGGTAGTTGATTCTGCAGCTGAAAGACATTGCAGACATAGTGCTCAGGTAGCAAATTGTTCTGCAATAATATTTTGTAAAGAAAAGCTCTGTTCCCAGAACACAACCTGAGACCAAAGCACATTTTTCTATACCATTTCCAAGCAGTGATTCTGAATTTGCCCCCTGATAATGACTATGGACAATGTTTGGGAGTAAACATTATTTCAAGAGATTTGTGAAGTTCCAGCCCTGCCAGCATACTATCTCTATCTTTGTACGCCGCATTTTCATCCTCCCTCTCACCCACTCACCCAATATTTTCGGCAGACTGAGTTGATAAGTTTCTCATAAGGCTTAAGCCAGTGACTTCACAGGTGAAAGGACAAAAGACCTGATTGCAGAGTGAGATGGTCTGAATCATTGTAAAGGTGATGATGAAAACTTGTCCCTCTCCATCTAGAAGAGCGTCAATTGCAATTGAAAAGAACACTAGTTGCATTGTATCCCAACTCACCGCAGAATGTAATAGAAGGTAATGTGGTAAAATAGAAACAAGCACAAGTTTAAAATGTGAAGAAGTCTTCTGCACCAATTATGGAGAAGCGCAAATTGGGAGTGTCAGGTGATATTGATGAAAACTCAGATGAAAAGTGATCATCGGTCCAAGACATATGGGTGCATAAAGTGGGAAATTGAGTTTTTGCCAGTCAGGAAGACATTAGAAAGCAAACAGGAGAACAAAGAATAACTGAAGGTTCTCAGTGAAGAGGCCATCTTAAATTCCCAAAAAGTGTAAACTCTTATGAAATGTACATACTACTCTCAGTACACAGCAATCACCAAGGGCGCAGACTTGTAAACTCTTTTTGTAGATGGCCTTTTTTTGATTCAGATGATTGGAATGACAGTCCACCTTCGGGAGTTTGTGAAAAGAAGCTACTCAACAGTCTGGTAATGACACCAAACGGCTTCTGTGCTTTCTAAAAACCACTTGCACAAACGCAAGTGTGTCCTGGACGCTACCACAAAGCTTCAAATGCAGAGATGACAGCTGACAGGCTGCTCAGAAAATGTGAAAGATATTATTCTCCTTATTTGTTGAAGAAACATGTCTGGCAATAGAACTTCAAACGGAAAGCTTCACATAACACCATGTATCATTGTATAAATATGTGGTGAATTGAACATCAAGTTTACTGCACCAAACTTAAGGTCATTTGTTACATTAAATGTTTCCTCTGGCACACTTATATTATAGATTTGGTTCCTAATGCGAGGTTTGCAGGTGATCCTTTGAAATATTTTTGAATATTTTCTTTCTAGGCTTCTGTTGTGCATTGAGGGTCTTCATGCTGAGCATTGACCACAATGTTGTGAATAACAGGCTTAATCTCTGGACTCTGCTTGAGTGGCTGAATATCCACATTAATCTGAAACTTGGTTCCACACTTTAATTGCTTCAGAGGTAACTTTTCTTACATTTCCTATGCCTCAATTTCCCCTCTTATAGAGTGTTTAATTTTGGACTCTTATTTTATTGTTTACTGTTGTTTTAAGCATTGTCTTGTTTATATGAACTATTGCTATTATTATTTAGAACTGATGTTTCCAGTGATTTTCTATACTTTTCTGTATTTTACAAAACAGTAGCCCTGCAATTAGCTGGGCGATATATATAAAGCGGTACGGTGGATCAGCTGGAAAGCGTTGGCCTCACAGTTCTGAGGTCCCGGGTTCAATCCAGGACCTACCTTGTGGAGTTTGCATGTTCTCCCCGTGCCTGCGTGGGTTTCCTCCGGGCACTCCAGTTTCCTCCCACATCCCAAAAACATGCGACGTTATTGGACACTCTAAATTGCCCCTAGGTGTGATTGTGAATGCAGCTGTTTGTCTCGGTGCGCCCTAAGATTGGCTGGCAACCAGTTCAGGGCGTATCCTGTATCCTGCCCATTGACAGCTGGGATAGGCTTCACCACTCCTGCAACCCTTGTTAGGATAAGCAGCTAAGAAAATGGATGGATGGATTTATTTCTTTGTATTTGAATGGTTTTAATCATGCAAAGCACATTGAGTTGACTTAGAATGCACTATACAAATACATTTGCTTTGCTTTGCATCCATCTATCAATTTTCTAAGTTGCTGATACAGACAAGGGTTGTGGGAATCCTGGAGCTTATTCCAGATAACTTAGGGTGAAAGGGGGACTGCATCCTGAACTGGTCGCCAGTCAGTCACAGGTCATATTAACCAACCAACCATGCAGTATAATTCCAAATATGTGGCATTCTCAAAGTAACCACACCGGCACTTCTTCTTTTAACTATGTTCACCACCCAGGTGTGATGTTCTGTTGTAAAATGCTCCCATTGCAGCCTGTGTAAAACAAAAACAAAACAAAAAAATAATTTACCACCAAAGAATTAAAAGCAAAGGAAAAAGAGGTTGGCCCAGAGGCAGAATACTGAACAGAGCAGGAAAACCTGAATGTTTCTTGGGTCAGATTCATTGCTTAGTTAATGGGGGGGGACTCCGTACTAAAAGAGTGTGAGCATGAGGCAGAATCAGTTTTCAGATGGAGACAATAACTGTTAAGGATGTGGAAAAATCAAACAGCACCATGGTCGTTTGAGTGAATGATCATAGAGATCTGGTTGTCCAGAATGATGATTTTTTTTCTGGGGGGGCAATTTGGAATAAATATTGTGGTCTACTGCAAAATAAATGAAGATTAAGTTTTTCTAGAAATGGGATAAAGAGGAAATACAAATGAGACAAAATAACTCAAATTTGAAAATAGAGAGACGAAAGAAAAAGTTGACCAAAAAAAGACAGCATAACAGTTCTAGTTCAGCTGTTGAGGAGGGACTGCAGCATCGAGCACACACCCACACTCAGACAAAACATACACACAGACATCAGCAGACAGCTATTCCTGCCGATGGCTGACACAGATACTGCAATGCAGAGAGAGATTAGGGGGGGGGGGGGGCAAAAAAAGGAGCAAGCGGAAGGCGGGGGAGTGTTCGTGTGTGAGGATCAAGATAGATGGGTGGGAAAGAGTCAAGGAGGGAGCGAGGAAGAGCAGCAGAGAGGTTTGATGGAAAATGAGAAAGCAAAATGAGATACAATATTACAATACAAAATTGAAATATGGGGAGGTATACAGGTACAAAGGAGGACTTAAAGGTTTTCTGTGGGAGGGGGGGACAACGGATTGTTGCCGACAACTCACCTGTCTTGCCCCAGGTTTTATTCGAAATTAACTTCATCTTAGTCATAAAATACTGTGGAACTTCTAAGGTTGTTTTTTTAGATTAAAATCCCCCCCCCCACACACACACACACATAAAACATGGCAGGTGAATGACTCCATTCTGGTCTTGCCATTTTAAACTTCTAAAAACTACACAAACGATAGTTTGAAGTAAAATTTCAACAATCAAAACTGTTATGCAAGTATAAAAATAAGGTTAATGTAAAATGTAAACATAAATCATGCAGGCATCTTTTGATGGTGACAGGTAACGGCTATCTTTAAACAGGCACATCATATTAAAATACAGCAGCTCACTCAAAGAAGACAATGGAAACATAAAAGAATTGAGTTAATCACTGATGATTCACATTGAGCTGAAGTGTGACAAGAACATTCAAAGTTCTCACAAGTCATGCATGACCTCTGTGGAGTCATTTTGGATGGGTCACAGACAGGTTGTTAAAAATAGGCGATCCCAAGGAGCACTGCATTTCTATTTTTTTTATGACTTCGGTGGCACGGTGGGACAGCTATAGAGCATTGGCGTCACAGTTCTGAGGATTGGGGTTCGATCCTGGCCCCACCTGTGTGGAGTTTACATGTTCTCCCCCTCCCTGCATGGGTTTTTTCTGGGCACTCCAGTTTCCTTCCACATCCCATAAAATGTGCATTAATTGGACTCTCTAAATTGCACATAGGTGTGTTTGTGAGTGTGTCTGTTGTCTGTCTTCATGCAGCCTGCGATTGGTTAGCAACAAGTTCAGGGTGTACCCTGTCCTCTTGCCCAAAGATAGCTGGGATAGGCTCCAGAACTCCCGTGACACTTATGAGGATAAGTGGCTGAGAGAATGGATGGATAGATGGATGGTTTATGATTTCAGTATTAGCATTGGGGAGTGATTATGGGGCGTTTCAGTGCATACATACTTGGGACATAATTCACCACCGAAAGAACAATTAAATATTCAACATTCACCCATTCGGAGGGGCGGCTTAGACCTATCATGGTTGAGGGGTTTGTGAATCCCAGTCATCCCAGGAGAAGCCTGAGCTGGTATCCAAGGTTGAGACCATGCGTGACAATTTTCCAAGTACTTCAAATTATAATTGAATTCTCCAAATTGTCTAGCGTGTGAATGTGTGTCGAATATTTGTGTATATGTGACCTGCAAATTGACTGGCAACCAGTCGAGGGTCTACACTACCTCTTGCCCAAAGTCACCTGGGATAAACTCAGAATCAGAATCCTCTTCACTCCCAAGTATGCCAAAAGTAAAAGAATGCCAATGAAAATATTAGTAAACTACACAACCATTTTGACAGTATATACTTTAAGACATAACATGAAAACACACTGCTCAGAGTCACTTAGCCTCAACCAATTTACTGTATATCAGGGGCATGGCCAAGTCACTGCTCTGGGCGGAGCTGCCTCTGGCAGCAGTCCCACACCTGCGCCGCATGGCCACTGATTAGACCAGGCATTTCAGCCTTGAGTGTGTCTTCTGCATTTGCCAGTTCGTTGTGTTACTGTCTATTGGATACTCCACAATCGTGTATGAGTACGCAAGCCTTGTCTAGTTCATCGCTTCGTCACAGCAATCCTGTGCCCCTTGTCACGTCTTGTTCACGTTTCCAAGTTTTGCATTATAGTCATCGGACCTCGTTTCACGTTTTTGGACCTTGCCTTTAGCCTTGCGCTTTTTGTGCCTCTGCCTTCTTGGACTGCTTAGCCATGTATTACCTCAGTTTGCAATAAAACCACTTGCAACATCATGCTGTTGCCTCGGAGTCAAGCATTTGGGTCCAGTCCCTTGCCACGGTCTTATGATACAGTACCAATTTACTTTAAGGGAGAAGCTGTTGGAATATCTGATGTGGTTTGCAAAAGAATCAACACTCGCGTGTATATCTGCATGCTATAAAAACCCAGCTACACCAGTCGTAGGGTCCTATAAAGGTCATGCACTAATTTCAGATCTGATGTTGAGTTATGTTGGTAATTAATGTGACGTGATAAAATAATCACTGTAGAGATTGTGTGACAGTCTGTCATTGATAAACATGACCCATGTGCACTGTGCTATATGAATATGTATCAACAAAAACCTGTTAACTTGCAGGAAAAAACCAACACATTTGTTGCAGCTATTAATAAGCACAATATACAAATAAATGGGCTGCGTACGTGGGTTCAATAATTAAAAAGGTATCGGGTGTTAATGGCTGATCGTGAATATTTTATGCTGATTGGTTGATCAGCTTTATTGTTAATAATTCCCAGATCTGATCAATAACGTGATTGACTTGCTCAGCAAAAGACATTTAGTCCACATCCCCATTGTGGCCGGTATATTTGAACACATTTTACTTTACTTATAGCATTCTCTTGTTTTTATTTTTTTATTTTTTTTAACATAGAAATTTAAATATCTTACAGCAAATAAAGTTGTTTAAAAAATTGCATGGGAGAGACAAGACAGCTAAGAGACGTAGCTGTGATGGAGCCTATCCCAATTTCTAATGTATTTGACCTCCGTGAGAAAATTTATTTGAAATCAAAACATATCAGAGATCACCTAGCATCGCAGAAGGGAATCTGTTCAAATTTTGAGATCATATATGTATGGTGTGAGGCGACACAGTGACTCAACTGGAAAGCGTTGGCCTCACAGTTCTGAGGTCCCGGGTTCGATCCCGGACCCCTCTGTGTGGAGGTTGCATATTCTCCCTGTGGCTGCGTGGGTTTTCTCTGGGCACTCTGGTTTCCTCCCACATCCCAAAAACATGCAACATTAATTGGACACTCTAAATTGCCCCTAGGTGTGATTGTGAGTGCGGCTGTTTGCCTCTATATGTCCTGCGATTGACTGGCAACCAGTTCAGGGTGTACCCCACTTCCTGCCCATTGACAGCTGAGACAGGCTCCAGCACTCACGCAACCCTCGTGAGGATAAGCGGCTAAGAAAATGGATGGACGGATGGATGTATGTTCTGAGCAGGACCTTGAGTTTGCTTGTGATCCAGGCTCCTTTTAAAAGCACATCATCTACAGTATGTGATGATGTTATCCAGAGTGAGAGCTACTTTAGACTTCAAATGATATTTAATGCAACACAGAGCACAAATGTAATGCAAGTCAACCAGTGGCCATCAAGGTGGATGTTTTTCATTCGTTTTCCATACTGCTTATCGTCATTATGGATGGGAGGGTACTGGAGACTATCCCAGCTGACTGGTGAAACGACAAATGTACCCCTGAATTGGTCACCATTCAATTGCAATGCATATATAAACAACCATTTGCACTCACATTCAGAGCTACGGGCAATTTAGGGTCTTCATTCAGCCTACCATGCATGTTTTTGAGATGTGATACCTGACCCAGAGAAAATCACCCAGATACAGGGAGAAATGCAAACCCCACAGAGGTATCATCAGATTTGAACCAGGGTCCTCAGAACTCTGAAGCAGATGCGCTAACCAGTCGGCCACCATGCTTCTGTGCAATGACTTTGTCTTAAACTGAAACGCTGTTGTGACACTTCATTGTTGAGATGTGTTGATTTCCCCCTGTGTCATCTGAAGTATGTAGAATGTGATGCACTGCAACAAAATTCATAACACCAACAATGGAATTTAATTGGCAAGTGACAAAAATAACTGCCTGAAACTCTGACAGCGCACAAAAAGAAAATCCTGTGAGTCACTAATGATTCGATTTTAACTTTGTCAAACTTTTGAAAAACTGTTCAATGGTAGTGGAATAACCTGATCATCAAGATCTATTTTAAGACAGGCAATTCAATGTTCATATTTACAACAGCAAAGTTGAGTGGAAGGGCTGCTGCAGGGGAATTTACACAGAGACATGACATGGATGAATATTTTTGTCTTCAAGCCTTCTAAATAAATGCTAATAATAGAATAAAATAACTGGGCAGCTCAATCCTCCATTACTTGACATACATTTATACTACACTCCTTGTGCAATCCCACACTAATGTTTATGGATTTTACATCACAATGTGATATTGTTGCTTTCTGTAAGAGTAAAAGTTACCAGAATGAAACTGATATTTGATTGTCCTGAAACCTACAACATTCCAAAGATGAAAGGACAACGCTAAGTGAAGATGCAGCATCAGTAAGACCATCAGTTATTCATCCGTTAGGTGATCCATGTATTTATCTTCTATGTCCAGTTCTGGCGTATATTATAAGATCGCCACCACACCAATGCGTTCTGTTATTTGTGCATGCTATTCATTCACTTGGTGCAGTTCAACACTGTTTTCACAGTGGACCACATTTTATGCCCAACATGCCCTGGACACAGCATGACAAATAATGACAGGCAAGACGTGATATTATCTCTAATTCAGAATTGAATTGGCTTACTCGTTTTCTCTTGTAATGATCTTAATTTGCACAGTTTATGTCCAAGTTTACACAAATAGCAGTTTTTAAAAAATTCCAAAGATTTATGATCTCCTGCAGACAGGCTGATGCAGGAGAGAATTGACAGATCAATAATTTATCATTTTGCAACCTGTGCGTGTCTACTGTCTGTGGCAAAATTGTACTTGTCACTCTGAATCTCCCTCTCTAACTATAGCTCATCAATACTACAGGAGCCACTCTTATTCAACAGGTGTAATAGCTTTCCTCATTTTATTAACCTATCATATGGTGTCGTCTCTACTCTGATAACTAAACCATCCGGTGATTAATCCAGAGAATACTCAAGGGTGGCATGAGACCAGAGGTCACTTTGTGGTTGCAGATAAAACTTAATCTGTTATATTAGGCAGACATAAAATACGAGAATAATTGAAGTGCCACTGACACCTAAAACATGAAATTTAATATGTTGTTAACAAAAAAAAAAAAAAGCTGGGATGGAATCATCTTTTAGTTCACTGCACATCAGAATGTTGCCCTATATCGATTTTTTTCCATCTCCCGCTATGAAAAATCTGTCGACTGTTTTGGATTGAAGAAGAAGCCGGAAGCAATGTATTTTGCAGACACCTACAGCTGTGGAGTCGAGTGTATTTACCTATTGTAAAGGTGAGAAATTATCTGTTTTTTCTGCGTGTTATGGCCCCGTCACACCATGACGGTCTGGTCAGCGTTCTATAGCGTTTGAGGAAACGTTGGTAGTCGCCCATGGTCGCCGGGATAGCTCCAGAAGAGCGTTGTTTGAACGCTAGTGAACGTCAATGATCACTGGGAATCGGCGGAGAACGCCGGTCTGGAAAAAAAGTTTTGAACATGCACAAAAGTTCTCACCGAGACCAGCGTTCATCAACGTTTAATTTTAAACGCTGCAGAACGTTCAAGAATGTTCGTGGAACGTTTTACTAAAGTTCGCTGAGCATTGCACGCGTTTGGCTATCATCAGTCAGTCGTAACTCTAGCTTTACTTGGTTGTTACTTAATCATTTGCTTTCCAGTGAACAACTCAATGGCGACCTGTCAACGACCACTGAACAATCCCCTAGCGCACACAGCGTGTAACTAAAGTCAAACGAACGTCGTTTGGCGTCCATTGAGCGTCATTCGAGCGTTTCCCGAACTTCCATGCATATGAGTATATAAACCGATGCTTTGTAAGCAAGGTCCATTTAATATTAAGCTACAGTAGAGAGCACCTACTATGGATGATCCAGAAAGCAGCAGTTCGTTTTCGCGGAAAAACTCCACCAGGCTATCATGAACAGCCCGGTCCAGGATCCTTCAGTCCTCTCTCTGCTTCTTTTGTCTCTTTGTCGGACTGTCCTTACTGGGGTTTGCAAGGTGTTTAGGGTCCCCAGGGGGTGTCACATGGTGCCTGACTTCGCGGACGTGCTCTTCCTCCTGCTGTTGTTTTTCCTCCAAACACATTGCTCGTGATGAAAGAGGCCTAGCTTTCTTACTAGCAGCGCTAGTTGCTGAAGTCCGCACCCTAACTTTTTTTCTTCTTGGCGGCATGATGCTCACTGTTCTAACTCACGACAACAACTGAAGTGACTATGAACTTTCCAACGTTTTAGTGCCAGTTCCACTGTAAAAATTACACGCCAGCAAAACGCTTTTCTGTTGTTATTCACCAATTGGTCACACGCTCAACACCCTTGTCTTACGTTGACAAATCCCTCGTTGGACCCCAATGACACGTTTGCACACGCTAATGGTTTTTAGGGGTATCTTATTTGGTCGCTGTTACACGCTTTTCATGCGTTAGACACGCTTTTCGTGCGTTAGACACGCTTTTTGTGCGTTAGACACACGTTAAGTCATGCGTTAGACACATGTTAATCACACGCCAGATGTGTCATCCGCGTTGTAGAACGCTGAAAAATAGAATGATTGAAATGTTCAGAGGACATTGACCAGAACGTCATGGTGTGACGGAGCCATTAACCAAAGTGCCGGATCGTTGTGTTGCTGGATCTTGCCCGAATACTTGGGAGGATGGATTCAGTCTTCACACATTTCTGTCATGAGCAAGGCTGGACCACTCCCAAGAGGGATGTGGCCTGGCCACCGCTCCGAGCAGTTTCATCTCTGAGAACTATCGTCGGTCACAGCTGTGTCACATGAGGCACTGTGATTAGATAATGTATTTAAGTTGGAGTTTAGTCACTGTTTTTTTCCAATTCGTTGACTATGCTTTCCCGCATCCAGGGTTACTCTGTGTACCATGAGTACGTCCCAACCATGACCCCCTCAGCACCACACATTGTCTGGCCACAAAGTATGGCCACGCTTGCTGTACAATCTCTATATCGAAATCAACTCCTCAGAAAAGCATCTCCGCGGTCCATATAATGGGACTGTTATTGTTCGTCGTTAGTGCCACGCCCCCTCTATAACATGTCAAGTGTTGGATGTGTGTATTCGGGCTCAAGTGCACAGGCATGAACATTGTACATCATGCTATTTTTGTTTTGTTTGTAATTATTTTTCACAAAAATCGTCCACAAAATGCCAGATAGTGGATATTTAATGTTCAGTGAAATTGAGTAACAGAGTAATTTCGACTTTTCTAATTTAGAGATATTTAATTGTTATATACTACACTGAACCCTCATCTACTAACTTTTAATGTGTGCTCCCATTCCTAATAGTCTCGACAAAGTCTTCCTTTAAGGACGCATTATACTCGAGAAATCACGGTACATATTTTTTTATCCATTTTCTGAGGTGCTTATCCACACAAGGTGTGTGGGAGAGCTGACGCCATCCAAGCTGTCATTGGCAGGAGGCGGGGTACACAATGAACTGGTTTCCAGGCAATCGCACGGCACATGAAGACAGACAACAGTCGCACTCACAATGACACCGAGGGGTAATTTAGAGTCTCCAATTAATGCATATCTTTGGGATGTTGGAGGAAACTGGACAAGCAAACCCCCCAGTCCTCAGAACTGTGAAACAGATGCTGTAACCAGTCATCCACTGGTCCCCTGCATTAATATATATATATATATATATATATATATATATATATATATATATATATATATATATATATAAAACATCCAAATTATTTTGCGATGTAGTACAGTACTTTGCATTTTACCTAATGAGGAGCACCCACTGTGACAGGTACAACTGTAGTGAACATATTCCCACAAATTCACTTACAATCATGGTCATGCTCCATGATGATTTGACAATGACAGCCAATTAGAGAGAGACAGTTGGATTCCAGACGAAATCTTCTGATGCAGTGGCACAGAAAGGAGACTGCTTGAGAAGAAAAGGAACAGAGGTAACAGTCACAAAATATTACATAGACCAGTGTAAAATTCATCCCAATGAATATAAAACCACAAAATGGTAATTGAAACATGTCATCTTTTAATTCCAAATTAAATTAGAAGTTAGGGCTTACATGATACCTGGAGAGTGCCCACTGTTGTCTGATCTTGGAAGTTAAGCAGGGTTGGGCCTACTTAGTACTTGCCTAAGAATACCAGGTGCTGTAAGGTGGCGGGACGGTGACACAACTGATTACAGCTTTGGCCTCACAGTTCATGTTCTCCCCGTGCCTGCACGGGATTTCTCCGGGCACTTCAGTTTTCTCCCACATATCGGTAACATGCGTTAATTGGAGACTCTAAATTGCCCCGAGGTGTGATTGTGAGTGTGACTATTGTCCGGCTCTATGTGCCCTGCGATTGGCTCGCAACCACTTCAGCTTGTACCCTGCCTCCTGACCAATGACACCTGGGATAGGTTCTAGGACTCCCAACCTTTGTGAGGATAAGCGGCTTAGAAAATGTATGTATGTATGTATGTTATATTACAGTATAAGCAAGCGGAATGGTCTACAACTGGTTAGAGCGTCTGCCTCACAGTTTTGTTGACTGGGATTCAAATCATTGCCCCGCCTATGTGGAGTTTGCATGTTCTCCCTCTGCTTGCATGGGTTTTCTGGCCAAAGTCAGCTGGGATAGGCTCCAGCGCACCTCTGACCCTCGTGAAGATAAGCAGTACAGAAAATGAATGGATGGATAGATGGATGTTGATTCTTTACTCTGTAATAATACAGTACAGAATATATAGAGTAAAAGAAATGCTATACCATGATCAATGTTCTTTTTGAATATTTGTCATTCAACGTTTGCCTGTTCTTCTCCCATAAACTTTAAGTTAATTTATTTTCAGTCCTTATGGAGCACTGTTATTGCCCCCCCTATTTTCCAAATACATTTCTTCGTCACATTCCTGTCAACTTGTATTTTTCAGTTGTCATCTACACGCACATCTGGATCAAGAAATATTTCTTACTCCCCTTGGTTACTATATTTTGAGTGTCATATCCTGAGAGTTGCTAGTTTATCATGACAAACTGAAATTAAACTAGTGAAGTGAACTATAGTGCAGACACCAGACACCTACTTCTTAAGGTGGAGTGTATTTACCTCCAGGTTAAGTGGAGGTGAAAGTGTTGTCACAAAAGCCATTCATCTCCTCTGGGTGTGACAAACAGTGGGGAGTCTGTAGTTTGATAGAGAGGATAATGAAGGTAAAAAGGTCAATTCAGATGTTTGGCAGTTGGTCTGCATTGTGCTGGTGGCATTTCAACTCTCACTCACACATAGGTTGAAACTGTTTAGGATAGTGAAGTATTTACTTGGAATGGATAAAGCGTCATTTAAGTGCAGTAGTAGTAAAGTAGTGGAAACAAGTAAACCAGATGCATATCCTTCAACCAAACACGGTAAGGTAGAGATAATTTCATTTTTTTTTCTTTTTTTGTTTTCGAGAAGAAGCAGGAAGTGACGTACATGGCAGGACTGCCCTGCAGTGGACTTGTTTGTTTCTATTAGTTTTACCTCCGGAAAGGTAGCTCGTTGTTCCTTCGTGTTAGCCAAAATGCCAGCTCGTTGCATTCCTGGACATTGCTTGAACACTCGGGAGGATGGAGATTTTCATGCCGGGAGTTACAAATAGCTGTATACATCAAAATCATGTTTTGTGGTGAAAAAACGCATGGGTCCATGTTGGCTGCTGTTTTTTCACTAATTACCTACTAAAAATCATGCATTTAATGACAGTGGCCCTTTAACATTGTGAAAGACTAGGTGCTGCAAAATATTATTGAGTGTATAATTGCAAGAGGAGACAAGTCATACTTACTATGTATCTTATTGTTGATGTTGAATTTCTTTCGCTTACCGGGAACTCCTGGCCCCTCCTTGAGCCATCACTTTATCGTGGTGGAGGGTTTTGTTTGTCCCAACTGAGAACAAGCCATGTGCTGTCCATTTCTTCTGATCAACCTTAAGATGATTCTACACCTTCACTGGAGTCCACCTGTGTTTGATTATACTGATTGTGTCATGGGTGTTGTCATCCACCGTCTTGTACACATCTTCTTCTGAGAGCAACTTCCCCACCTGTGCCTTGTCTGCCCTAATTACGCCATAAGTTTAAAACTCGTGTCTCATTCTGTCTGTACCTTGTCTTCACATTCCAATGTTCCTTGTTTCCACGTCACTGACTCATAGTAACCCTTCACCCTGTTTTGATTATTGACCTTGTCTTTTGCCTCACGTGTTTGGATATTGTCTCCTTTTTGGACTGCCAGCCTGTGTACTGATTTCTGTGATTAAAATTTTCTTCTTGGACTGTCCCTTGGTTTGGAGTCGTGCATTTTGGGTCGTATCTTTTGTTCAGCCCATGACAGAACAAACACTCCATAACATGGACCCATCAGACTTAGACCCGGTGTGTAAAGCACTTCAAGCACAGGAATAATGCATTGTGAAGCAGGATGAACAACTTGCTGCCCTGAATCCACTGTCCAGCAACACCATGGAAGAACTGATTCAACCGGGCAGGGACCCTCTCTCCTCTGAGGAATATCGATGCCAGCTGAGGAAAGGATGGTTCTTCTAAGGTGGGCAAGTGTGTCCTTCCGTGATCAACTGCCATTTCAGACCTGCCAGTGCCCCTAACAAAGCCATGGGAACAGTGAGTCTGAATCTCATTAAGAATGACCCTATTCATGTTCTTCCTCAAGTGACCCGGTGCTCCCCAGATAAATACATTTCCAGTGAAGAAAATAAGTATTTGAACACCCTGCTATATTGCAAGTTCTCCCACTTAGAAATCATGGAGGGGTCTGAATGTGTCATCGTAGGTGCATGTCCACTGTGAGAGACAGAATCTAAAAAGAAAATCCAGAAATCACAATGTATGAGTTTTTTTAACTATTTATTTATGCAATAGAGCTGCAAATAAATATTTGAACACCTGAGAAAACCAATGTTAATATTTGCGACAGTAGCCTTTGTTTGCAATTACAGAGTTCAAATGTTTACTGTAGTTGTTCACCAGGTTAGCACACAGTGCAGGAGGGATTTTGGACCACTCCTCCACACAGATCTTCTCTAGATCAGACAGGTTTCAGGGCTGTCATTGAGAAACAGAGAGTTACAGCTTCCTCCAAAGATTTTCTATTGGGATTAGGTCTGGAGACTGGCTTGGCCACGCCTGAACCTTGATATGAAGAGTTTGTTTTCAAAACGAGACATAGGCATTTTTTTTCAGATTTACGAAACCCGCGCCAAAATTATCCAGCTCCGAATGGATAATGCCTATGTCTCGTTTTGAAAACAAACTTTTCATATGCTTCTTACGGAGCCACTCCTTGGTTTTTCTAGCTGTGTGCTTTGGGTCATTTTCATGTTGAAAGACCCAGCCACGACCCATCTTCAATGCTCTAACTGAGGGAAAGAGGTTTTTCCCCAAAATCTCACAATTACATGGCCGCGGTCATCCTCTCCTTAATACAGTGCAGTTTTTCTGTCTCATCTGTAGAAAAACAGCCCGAAAGCATGATGGTACCACCCGCATACTTCACAGTAGCGACGGTGTTCTTGGGATGGAACTCATCATTCATCTTCCTCCAAACACGGTTAGTGGAATTATGACCATAAAGCTCCATTTTGGTCTCATCTGACCACAAAACTTTCTCTGATGACTCCTCTGTATCATCCAAATGGTCATTGGCAAACTTAAGACGGGCCTTGACATGTGCTGGTTTAAGCAGGGGAACCTTCTGGGCCATGCATGATTTCAATCCATGACGTCTTAGTGTATTACCAACAGTCACCTTTGAAATGGTGGTCCCAGCTCTCTTCAGGTCATTGACCAAGTCGTGTCCTGTAGTTCTGGGTTGATTTGTCACCTTTATAAGGATCATTGAGACCCCACAAGGTGATATCTTGCATGGGGCTCCACTCTGATTGAGATTGACCGTCATGTTTAGCTTCTTCCATTTTCTTATAATTGCTCCAACAGTGGACCTTTTTTCACCAAGCTGCTTGGCAATTTCTCCGTAGCCTTTTCCAGCCATGTGAAGTTGTACAATTTTGTCTCTGGTGTCTTTGGACACCTCTTCGGTCTTGGCCATGTTACAAGTTTGAGTCTTACTGATTGTATGGGGTTGACAGGTGTTTTTATGCAGCTAACAACCTCACACAGGTGCATCTGATTCAGGATAATAAATGGAGGGGAGGTGGACTTTTAAAGGCGGACTAACAAGTCTTTGAGGTTCAGAATTTTTGCTGATAGACAGGTGTTCATTTACTTATTTGCAGCTGTATCACACAAATAAATCAGTAAAAAATCATACATTTTGATTTCTGGATTTTTCTTTTCGATTATCTCTCTCACAGTGGATAAGCACCTACGATGATAATTTTAAACCCCTCCATGATTTCCAAATGGGAGAACTTGCAATGTAGCAGGGTATTCAAATACTTATTTCCTACATTGTATACATCAGTATTCATGTACTCTTGTTCTGAGGCAAACTTACTGTATTTTCATTACCATAAGGTGCACTTAAAAGGTGCATTAAGGGGATGTTATTTTTTCTCCAAATTGGACGGGGCGCCTTAAAATGCAGCATACCTTATGTGTGCACCAAGTTAAAAATTCTGTAAATGTTGCTGTGTGACTTTGAAGAGCTGTGTATGTAGAACAAAGGCAGACATGACTGAGGACAGTATGCGGATGTTAAAGGGGTAAAGGTAGGTACCGAAGAGGATGCTAAAGGCACCCATGTCCCAACAGGTATATAATGCTCGTATTTGTTTGGTGGGAAAAAAAAACATAATTTTGGATCAAGACCCCCTAAAATGGCGTCAATGAAGAGACGTGCTTACGAAGCACGGCTGAAACTGCAAAATATCAGTTACGTGGAGGGAGATGCATTGAGAGCTTCCAGATGATGTGGCTCAGGCATCTGTTTAGTATACCTCCTGGATGCCTCCCTGGTGAGACCAGAATAGACCTGAGACTATCTCTCTCAGCTTGCCTGGGAATCCTCCAGCAGACCTTTAGGAAGTTGCTGTGGAGAAAGATTTCTGGGCTTCCCTATTAGAGTTACTGCCACCGCAACTTGACCTCTGATAACTGAAAGAAAATGAATGGATGAGAAATACTGGACTTTAGTGAGTTATCACCATAATCTCGGTGTAACTACTTCTCTAATCAATGACACATATTTATGGATGTGTTTAGTTTATTACATAATGGTCATTTTATTTGCAACATAATTGGAGATTTTTTTTTATATTTCCACTTAGTCCTTACTAGTCTTTTATGTGTGAATGACCAGGAAGTGGCAATGGTTAGTAAGGGGGAAGTTAGAAAGGCACTGAACAGAATGAAAAATGGAAAGACAGTTGGTCCTGATGACATACCAGTGGAGGTATGGAAGCTATTTAGAGAGGTGGCTGTGACCAACTTATTCAACAGAATACTAGCGGTAGCAAAGATGCCTGAAGAATGGAGGAAAAGTGCGCTAGTCCCCATTTTTAAGAATCAAGGCAATGTTCAGAGCTGTGGAAACTATAGAGGAATAAAGATGATGAGCTACACAATGAAGTGATGGGAAAGAATAGTGGAGGCTTGACTCAGGACAGAAGTAAGTATCTGTGAGTAACAGTATGGTTTCATGTCTAGAAAGAGTACCACAGATGCAATATTTGGCTTGAAGATGCTCGTGGAAAAGTAGAAAAAAGGTCAGAAAGATCTTACATTGTGTCTTTGTAGACCTAGAGAAAGCCTATGACAGAGTACCAAGAGAGGAACTGCGGTACTGCATGTGCAAGTCTGGTGTGGCGGAGAAATATGTTAGAACCATACCGGACATGTATGAAGGCAGCAGAACAGTGGTGAGATGTGCCGTAGGTGTGTCAGAAGAATTTAAGGTGGGCTTGCATCAGGGATCCGCGCTGAGCCCCTTCCTGTTTGTGGTAGTAATGGATAGGCTGACAGATGAGGTTAGACTGGAATCCCCTCGGACTATGATGTTCGCAGATGATATTGTGATCTGCAGTGAAAGCAGGGAGCAGGCGGAGGAACAATTAGAAAGATGGAGACATGCACTGGAAAGGAGAGGAATGAAGATTAGCCGAAGTAAAACAGAATATATGTGCGTGAATCAAAGGTGGAGGGGGAAGAGTGAGGCTACAGGGAGAAGAGATAGCGAGGGTGGAGGACTTCAAATACTTGAGGTCAACAATAAAGAGCAATGGAGAGTGTGGTAAGGAAGTGAAGAAATGGGTCCGAGTAGGGTGGAACAGTTGCCGGAAGGTGTACGGATTGGAGACGGTGGCACTGAAGAAACAACACACACAACTGGAGGTAGCAGAAATGAAGATGCTGAGGTTCTCGCTTGGAGTTAACAGGTTGGATGGAATTAGAAAAGAGCTCATTCGAGGGACTGACAAAGTTGGATGTTTTGGAGACAAGGTTAGAGAGAGCAGACTTAGATGGACATGTTCAGAGGCGAGAGAGTGAGTAAACTAATAGAAGGGTGCTGATAATGGAGCTGCCAGGCAAAAGAGTGAGAGAAAGACCAAAGAAAAGGTTGATGGATATTGTGAGGGAGTATATGAGGACAATGGGTGTTAGAGAGGAAGATGCATGAGATAGGATTAGATGGAAAAAGATGACACGCTGTGGGGACCCCTAACGAGACAATCCGAAAGGAAAAGAAGAAAAAGATATGTAAATTTAAATACAAGATTATTCTGCCACAGAGATATACTATAAATTCTTGAATGTAGTTTATTTTGATGATGTTGACAGATAATTGGAATTATGAGCAATTGTAACTCGAACCAAATTAATTGCCTACTTGGAATGATAAAATATAGAAAAAGATCTCTCCAAAGCAGATGGCTTATTGGCAATCAGGCCACAGACTTTGTTTTTAAGCTTTGTACCACTGGAATTATAATTTCCTCATCTGAGTTCAAGGAATACACAGTTAATTTAGTAAATAATTTAGTAAATTTAGTAAAAGATGAAACGCTGTGGCAAACCCTAACAGGACAAGCCAAAAGGAAAAGAAGAAGAAGTTTCTTATGAATTAATCCATTAATTTTCTCTACTGCTTATCCTGTTTAGCATCACAGGGAGAAGAAGTCTATCCCATCTGATTTTGGAGGAGTGGTGCATTAGTTGCAGGATAGGCTATGACCATGTTTTGAACAAATGCTCTGCTTTTGAAGGCCTTTGAACATGTTCTGTTGGAACACCTCAAGAGCGTCACAGGTCCCCTGCTGGACCTCCTGCAGTTTTCCTACCAAGCAAACCTGACTACGGATGATGCAGTCAACATTGGATTGCACTTCATCCTTGAACACATCAACAATATGGGGACCGATGTGAGGATTAATTTCAATTTTGATTTGTTTTCAGCACCATCTTCCTTGAACTCCTCTCCTCCAGGTTTCTCCAGATCAGTGTCTCACCTGTAATCAATCAGTAGATTTACAGCTTCCTGATGGGCAGGACACAGCACATGAGGTTGGGGGTCACCTACACGCACAACCCTAACTGGGTCACCCCAAGGTTGTGTCTTCCCTCCACTACTATTGTCTCTCTTACACAAACGACACAACCACACTCGGCTGTCATTTATTGAATTTAACCAATTGAATAATAATAATTAATATATTATTTTTTTCTTTTTAAGACAAGCTTCTGTTCTTCTTGGTCAGCAGTGGGTTTTACCTTTCAACTCTGCCATGGATGCCATTGTGCCCAGTCTCTTTCTTTCTGTTAAGTCATTCATTAACACTGATCTTAACCAAAGCAAGGGAGTCTTTCTGTTCTTTAAATGTTGTCCAGGGTTCCTTTCTGACTTCCTGGATGACTAGATGCTGTGCTCATTTAGGGTAATATTCGTCGACCGGCCACACCTGGAAAGGTTCATCACTAGTTAATCTTTTCTCAATTTGTGGATAATAGCTCTCTCAATGGTTTGTTGAAGTTCGAACGCTTTAGAAATCTTTGTTACCCTTTCAAGACTGGTAGATGTCAATTACATTATTTATCTTCTGAAATATCAAACAACCATGAGTATTCAGACCCTTTGGTGTAATACTCATATATTTAACTCAGTGTTGTCCATTTCTTCTGATCTTTCCTAAGGTGGTTCTACACATTCATTAGATTCCAGTTGTGTTTGATTGTCCTGATTGGACTTGATTAGGAAACCCACACCCCTGTCTGTATACAGTATGACCTTTCAGCTCATAATGCATGTCATAGTAAATGAAAATCATAAGGTCAAAGAAATTCCCTGAAAAGCTCAGAAACAGAATTATGGCAAGGCACAGATCTGGGCAAGGGTTAGAGTTCAACCACAGTGGTCTCCATAATCCTTAAATGGAGAATGTTGAGGAAAACCAGAACCCTTACTAGAGCTGGCCGCCCAGCCAAAGTGAGCAATCGGGGAGAAGAGCCTTGGTGAGAGAGGTAAAGAAGAACCCAAAGATCACTGTACTGATTGGACTTGATTAGGAAAGCCACACCCCTGTCTGTATACAGTATGACCTTTCAGCTCATAGTGCATGTCATAGTAAATGAAAATCATAAGGTCAAAGGAACTCCCTGAAAAGCTCAGAAACAGAATTATGGCAAGGCACAGATCTGGGCAAGGGTTAGAGTTCAACCACAGTGGCTTCCATAATCCTTAAATGGAGAATGTTGAGGAAAACCAGAACCCTTACTAGAGCTGGCCGCCCAGCCAAAGTGAGCAATCGGGGAAAAGAGCCTTGGTGAGACAGGTAAAGAAGAACCCAAAGATCACTGTTGCTGAACTCTAGAGATGGAGTCAGGATATGTGAGAAAATTCTTGAAAATGAATTATTACTGCAGCCTGCAACCAGTTGGGGAACATAAAAGCCCACATGGAGTTTGCTGAAAAACACCTGAAGGACTCCAATATTGTGAGAAATTAAATTCTCTGGTCTGATGAGACCAATATCCAACTTTTGGGCCTTAATTCTACGGAGTATGTGTGGAGAAAAAAACCTTGAACTGGCCATCATATATCTAATACAGTCCCAACAGTGAAGCATGGTGGTGGTAGCATCATGCTATGGAGGTGTTTTTCACCTGTAGGGACAGGGGGGCTAGTTGCAATTGTAGGAAAGACGAATGTAGACAAGCACGGGGATATCCTTGATGGAAACATTCTCCAGAGTGCTCAGGACCTCAGACTTGGCCAAAAGGTTCACCTTTCAATTCGACAATTACCCTAAACATACAGTTAAAATGACAAAGAAGTGGCTTCAGAAGAATTCCTTCACTGTTCTTGAATTTCTGAGCCAGAGTCCTGTCTTAAACCCAATTGAGCATGAGTGGTGAGACCTTTAAATGGCTGTCCATCAATGTTCAGCATTCAACTTGACAAAACTGGAGAGGATCTGCAAGGAAGAATGGGAGATGATCTTCAAATCCAGGTGTGTGAAAAACTTGCTGCATCATTCCCAAAAAGACTCATGTCTGTATTAGCTCAACAGGGTGCTTCTGATCAGAGGGTCTGAATACTAAAGGACGATATGAGCTGCTGTGTACAATAATGTGGGGGAATATATGAATCGAAATGATTTTAGCAAATGGCCACAATCTAACAAAGCAAAAAAAAAAAAAGAGGTCTGAATACTTTCTGTACCTACTGCCTCCTCCCCCATTTATCACTCCAATAAATCAAGGTTTCACTGTAGTTTTGCTTCACAGGACTTTTTTGCCCAGCATAGTAAAACAGTATACAAACAAATACAGGGTGTTCTCTCGTTAAGAAGGTCTCGACCTAAAACGTTTTGACTTTATGACGCCTGTGTCTTGTCAGCCATAATGGCCCCAGTGCTTCTCCTTTGCTCATGCATATTGCTTAATCGTGTTTGTGCGCTGGGGGTCCATTTGCCCTTTTTGTCCACTTTTCTACATAGCTGTTTTTTTTTTTTTTAATGCAATGCTGGTCCAGCTGAAAGGAAAGCAATGACCGTGGAAACGATGCTTAACATCATAAAAATAAAGAAATAAATAAACGGAGAAAGGATGAACACGGATGGACATGCCGGACATAAAGACTTGGGCTTCAATCTGATGACAGTGGCGTATATTATTAAGGACAAAGCCTGCATTTTAGCACATGTGAAGGGTTTTACCCTAATGAGGGATACAGTGACCACGAAGCAGCTTTTTTGTGAAGAAAAAAAAACAAAGTGACGTTCTTCAATCGTTGCTGAGATGGAAAAATTACTTACTTTATGGATCGGGGATCCGAATCAATGTAGGCCTAATATCTACCTCATGTTCATGAAGGAAAAAGGCACAGCGTATTGTGTTAACTTTGAAAGAAGAGAAAAGGGATGGAGACTGAGGAGGAATTTACCGCTAGCAAGGGCTGCCTGCACTTGCTTCCTGAGCAATAGCTGAGTGCAGCCTCCTTTCATCCTTTATTCTTCGCCATCCCAGCCTGCCTTAATTCTTTGTCATCCACTTATCGCAGTAATTGTAAATGAAGCATCATATATTTGTCACGACTGTCACGACCCATCGGAACGGGAGTAGGACCCAAATGCCGGACTCGGAAGATGCAAGGTAGTTCGTGGAGAAACGTTTATTATTCAGTGGTCGTGGATCAAGTAGGCAGTCAGGTGCAGCAGCTGTAGTTGGGACATCGGGCGAAGAGAGCAGGTGAGCGGGCAGGCAGGAGTCGGTACACAGGAGAACGATCAAAGCAGGCAGAAGTGTCAAAGGAGTCAGGCTTACGTCCTTGGTTGGAGAACAGACGAAGGTCGGTACACACGGGTTGTCGATCAGGGATACGGGAGAACTCGAACGGGACATGAAGCTCAACGATCTGGCGCGGACCAGTCGTCATCGGGGTCATAGAAATACACGGGATAATCAGCTCGCATGAGGCGCAGGTGTGCCCCTCCCAATCAGCGCAACCGCGCGGGCACCCGCACAGCCCGGGCTGGAGCGGCAGGATCATGACAATAGCCCCCCTCAAAGGTACGGCTCCCAGACGTGCCTAAACGAAAGAAACAGACAATAATTAACACATGCAGGGGTGAGCGGAAGGGGGGTCCGGAGGAGGGCACGCCCCCCCCCCCCGAACCCCTGTCTGGTGGCCATCCAGGCCACCAAACGCAAGGTGTCCGGGTGGACAGGTCAGGAGGACGACCCGGACGCCAAGCTCAAGGGTCCCCACGGGGCGATTCGGGCGGACGACCTCGGTGAGGAACCAAACGGCGAAGCAGGAACCAGACTGAGGCAGGCAACTGCTCCGGACGAGAACCTCCCACGCCGTGGTTGCGAGATGACCAGGGATTGGTTGCCACCGAGGCTTGGTCAGGAGCCAGCTGTGGATTGGTCACCAACGAGGCCAGGTCATGAAGCAGCTGGGACCCATTTGGAGCGAAGAGTATGATGGAGAGAAGGACCGGAGCCATGACTGCCACCATCACCACCCTCCCGAAGTCTCTCCAGCTCCAGAATGGCTCATCACCATTCCCCAGCTCCTGTCGGCGTCGGGACAAGGGCGTGGGACGGCCGCGGACTGGTCGCCGCTGGTACTCCTGGACAGGAACGTGAGGTGGCTGGGGAACCGTCGCCACCTCCTGGACAGGAACGTGAGAAGGCGGCGGCAGCGACATCGCGACCTCCTCCTGGACAGGAACGTGAGAAGGCGGCGGCAGCAACATCGCGACCTCCTCCCCCTGGACGGCAACGTGAGGCGGCGGCGACATCATCCTCACCACCTCCTCCTGGACGGGAATGAGAGAAGGCAGCGGCGCCATCGCCATCACCTGGACGGCAACGTGAGAAGGTAGCTTCAGTGCCACCATCGCCACCTCCTCCTGGACAGCAACATGAGAATGGGGTGGCACCGTCGCCACCTCCTGGACAGGAAAGTATGGGCGTGCCCGTCTCCGACAGAACAGGAACGGGGACCGACAGAGCAGGAACAGGGGGCGACTGCGGACCGGTCGCCGACAGAGCAGGAACGAGGGGCGACCGCAGGCCGGTCGCCGATAGAGCAGGAACGGGGGGCGACCGCGGGCCGCTCGCCGACGAAGCAGGAACAGGGAGCGACCGCGGGCCACTCACCGACGAAGCTGGAACTGGGAGCGACCGCGGGCCGCTCGCCGACGAAGCAGGAACTGGGAGTGACCGCGGGCCGGATGCCACTAGTACTCCAGGGCACGGACGAGAAGCAGCTGCGGAGACGTCGCCACCTCCTGGACAGCAACATGAGGCGGCATTGGGTCGGTCCTCCATTGCCATGTGAGCTTGCAGTGTATTCCTTGAAACAGCAACCTGGGCGTGGCGCGGTGGTGGGTCTGTTTCCAGGGCGACGTGAAGGAGAGTCGGCAGAGAGTCAATCGAAACTGACAGGTGGGCGTGTCTCGGGAGCGGGTCAGTTCCAACTGCCACGTGAGCATGAGTCCGTAACGAGTCCGTCGAAACTGACACGTGGGTGTGTCACGGGAGCGGGTCAGTTCCAACTGCTGCGTGAGCTCTGTTCGGAACAGCCAAAACCTTGACGTGGGAATGGAGAGGGGGCGGATCCGTTTCCACAGCTTCGTGCGCCTGTGTGGAGTTTGTATGTTCTCCACCTGCCTTGATAGGTTTTCTCTAAGCACTCTGGTTTACTCCACATCCCAAAAACATGCATTAACTGGAGACTCAAAATTGTCCCAAGGTGTGATTCCGAGCGTGAATAGTTGTTTGTTTCCCTGTGTCCTGGGATTGGTTGGCAAACAGTTCAGGGTGTACCCTGCCTCCTGCCCAAAGATAGCTGGGATAGGCTCCAGCACTCCCGTAATCTTTGTAGGAATATACAGCTCCGATAATGGATGGATGGAGGTTTTCCGTGTTAATATTTCACATCATATAACCCAACAAAATATAATATACATTTTTTAAAAGCTGAGTTTGTATGGATGAAGCATACAGATGAGTGACTTAATGAACCAGTTCCCTGAACAGAATATTGGGATTTGTGTTTAATGAAGTATTTTCCCCATCTACAATCAATATTCTCTCCCTCACTTCGATAAGTAATGTGCATTCTCCTCACCTCTTCTCTGCAGCTGTGACAATTCATCCCATCGTGAATCAGATCGTGTCTAATAAGAGAAAATCCCATTAAACTGGAAAGCCTCTGTTGACTGTAAACATGGATGGGGGAAATTAATACACAGGCACACTTCTATCTCTTAGCTAAACTCTCTTCCCAAACTGTTAACTGCATATTGTTCTGCCGGAATGTTAATAAAATAATTTTAATAGTAGGAAAAAAATAAATTGGGAATATTTATTTCAGCACAGTTAATTACCGTGTTTAATACGCAACATTTTACCAATGACATCTTTATTGTGTACCATTTTTGTCCACATTTTTCCTCTCTGATGGACAAAGATACTCGTGTATTTTCTCTCTCGGACAAGTCTGACACATTTGGCAAAAAACATACCCAAATATTATCTGGAATACACAATAGAGAATCGACATCAAACATGTTCTGTTCAATCGCCATTTTGTAAGCTTGTGGGACAAGGCTGGGGGTGGAGCTTAAGATCGCCATCAGAAAGGTCCATTACCAATTGAAGACACGACCAAATGATTTCAAGATTTAAAAACTGAATTTCCCTACCCTTTTTACCAATGTGGGGTTGTTGAAAAACAGATACAAATTATGACAAATTTTCAGATGAAAGATCATTCGCTGAAAAAATTGCCAGTTGACAAATTTATTTGCTGAGTGATCTCATCTAACTTTGATTTTTTATTAGATTCTGTTGAAATTTCGAATGATGACAAAGGCCTCTCAGAGAATGCTTTACTAATTCTTAGTAAATTTAAGCTTTACTATGCCTGGTAGGCCCTTTGTAAGTAGGAGAGTCTGGCTTTTGGGATAGCTCTCTGCTCTCTCTCTCTCTCTCTCTCTCTCTCTCTCTCTCTCTCTCCTCTCTCTCTCTCTCCCTCTCTCTCTCTTTGTTATGCAAACATGAACACATACAGTTTTACAAGTACACACAAACATATGTAAAATGACTAAAGCAATATTCTTTTGAGGATTTTGGTGGAGTTGGGTTTTTTGGGGGAATTGTCACCAGACGCACAGCAATCCAGCACAGCGTTCATGGAAACGAAATGAAAAAGGATTTTCATGCATAAACTGTGGCTGAAAAAAAATTATTAAACTTTCAACAGATGTTGGGAACAACCCAAGTAATATATATATATATATATATATATATATATATATATATATATTGACATGGAAAAAAGAAGCGGCACGTTGGAGCAGCTGGTAAAGCGTTGGCCTCACAGTTCCGAGGACCTGGGCTTGATCCTGGCCCCACCTGTGTGGAGTTTGCATGTTCTCCCGGTGCCTGCGTGGTTTTTTCCCACATCCCAAAAACATAGAACAATAATTGGACACTCTAAATTGCCCCTAGGTGTGATTGTGAGTGCAGCTGTTTGTCTTGATGTGCCCTGCGATTGGCTGGCAACCAGTTCAGAGTGTAACCTGCCTTCTGGCCGTTGACAGCTGGAATAGGCTCCAGCACTCCTGTGACCCTCATGAGGATAAGCGGCTAAGAAAATGGATGGATGGATGAAATGAAAAAGTATTGAACCCTTGAAGAAAGGGAGGTGAAAAAAGGTATAGTAAGCCAAGACAACACCTAAAGTCTATCAATAATCAAACAGCAATCCAACCCCTGGTCAGTGCAAATGACCTGGTTCAGTCCCATTTGATGACCTATATAAAAGTTTAATTGCCAAGGTGTGCGTCAAGACACATCTCATGATGGGTAAGAGCAAAGAGCTGTCTCAAAATTATCAGAAACTAATTGTTGCAAAACACAACAATGGTAATTTTTGCAAAGCATCCATCTACCTGTCCATTTTCTGACCTACTTATCCTCACGAGGGTCGCAGGAGTGCTGAAGGTATTCCCAGCTATCTTCGGGCAGGAGGCAGGGTACACCCTGAACTGGTTGCCAGCCACTGTGTCACCCTTATTATTGTTATTCTTATTTTTATTATATTCTTATTATATCATTTTTGTTATTATTGTTGTTGTTCTTGTTGTTGGAAGCACGGTGGCTCAGCTGTACACTGTTGGCCTCTCAGTTCTAAGGTCTGGAGTTCCATCCTGGCCCCGTCTGTGTGGAGTTTGCATGTTCTCCCTGTGCCTGCGTGGGTTTTTTTTCTGGGCACTGCTGTTTTCTCCCACATTCCAAAAACATGCAACCTTAATTAGACACTCTAAATTCCCCTTTAATGTGATTGCGAGTGCGACTGTTTGTCTCTATGTGCCCTGTGATTGGCTGGCGACCAGTTCAGGGTGCACCCCGCCTCCTGCCCGTTGACAGCTGGGATAGGCTCCAGCACTCTCCGCGACCCTCGTGAGGATAAGCAGCAAAGAAAATGGATGGATGGATGGATGGATGGATGTTCTGAGCAGGACCTTGAGTTTGCTTGTGATCCAGGCTCCTTTTAAAAGCAGCACAGGGAAGAGTCGTCGTTGAGAAGGAATTCTGATTCATTAACATACCGTGGTGTCAAAAAAATTGGGTGTTATGCACATTTTTTTCAGGAAAAGTTACATACATAAAAAACTACTATCAATTTGACATCAGCAGCAATTGATTCAACATCAGAACGTCCATAATCTAAATGCACAGACATAAGACATTGCTGCAGGCGAATCAAAGTGATTTTTCTTTTTCAATTACCTTTAGCATAAAGCATAAAAATAGCATTAGAACAGGACGGAACAAGACTGCTCAGAAATGTCTCTCGAAAGTCACTTGAGGAGTTGTACTTCACTGTCCAAACTGATTACTCTTGAGATAGTAAAGTCCTGCATGCATTATTTCTATTTGTGTATGCATAAAATAGTGTGTGCAGCAAGAACAATACTGTCTGATTGAACCATTCTTCCTTTGGGGTATCCAGTCTTGTTACAATCAAATCTAGTTTCCTTGATCAACCCATATTAATCCGGAATTAAATTGTGAATTACACTAATCATCTTTCGAATTAGCCAGTCATGATATTCACATTATGTATCAACCCTAATGGATCCAGACATATGTGATAACTGCACTATTTAAATGCATGCATTCTACCTTTTCATATGCAGGATTAAATTATATAAGGCATTATGAATCAAACGAACATTAACTTAGAAACAGTTCTGCATAAATCAAACCAACACTAAAAACATAAAATTATTGTGGAACAGCTGTATCTGAGATAAAGAAAATAAATGACATTCATTTAAAATAAAACTAATATGACACTTGATTAACTAGCACAAACCATTGCAAAAGAGGATTAAGAGAACAATCCATATACTGTAAATACTTCAAAAAAATGAGCTTCTCATCCACTGTTATCACTAATACTCACACACACACACACATGCACGCACACACACAAACACAGACCACACAGACCGAACTCAGCTAAGCCCCAAGCACACATTGTGTGCAGAAAGAACAGTTTGATTTGAAGCATGACAGTAAACTTTTTTTCCCCTACTTCATGCAGTTGTAATCTAAGAGTGTGACGTTAGAACATCAACACCATGTGTTATCCCTCCAAAAAGGCGTAGACTACAAAGCACACACAACTGAGATATTTATTCATCTTAACTTAACGTTACATTTGTGCTCTGTGTGGCATTAAATATTTGAAGTCTACAGTAGCTCTCACTCTGGATAACATCATCACATACTGTAGATGATGTGCTTTTAAAAGGAGCCTGGATCACAAGCAAACTCAAAGTCCTGCTCAGAACATACATCCATCCATCCATCCATTTTCTTTGCCGCTTATCCTCACGAGGGTCGCGGAGAGTGCTGGAGCCTATCCCAGCTGTCAACGGGCTGGAGGCGGGGTACACCCTGAACTGGTCGCCAGCCAATCACAGGGCACATAGAGACAAACAGTCGCACTAGCAATCACATTAAGGGGGAATTTAGAGTGTCTAATTAAGGTTGCATGTTTTTGGAATATGGGAGAAAACAGCAGTGCCCAGAAAAAAAACCCACGCAGGCACGGGGAGAACATGCAAACTCCACACAGACGGGGCCAGGATCGAACTCCGGACCTCAGAACTGGGAGGCCAACAGTGTACAGCTGAGTCACCGTGGTTCAAACAACAAGAACAACAACAATAATAACAATAATGATATAATAAGAATATAATAAAAATAAGAATAATAAGGGTGACACAGTGGGTGGCAAGCAGTTCAGGGTGTACCCTGCCTTTAGAATGTCCAATTAATGTTACATGTTTTTCAGATGAGGGAGGAAACGGGAGTGCCCGGAGCAAACCCACGCAGGCACGGGGATAACATGCAAACTCCACACAGGGAGGGCCGGGATTGAACCCGAGTCCTCAGAGCTGTGAGGCCAACGCTTTACCAGCTGAGTCACTGTGCCACCCCGTCTTAACTTTGTGTTTGTACTTATTTCTGCTGTTGCATGGCTATCTGGAGATTTTAGATTATACATATAAAGTTAATAACATGTTCAGCTAGTACGATTGTTCGTTATCCCAGAGGGATCTAATGATTGAGTTGCTTCCCAAAGACCAAAAACAACAATCTCATAATTGATATGTGATTATGGGCATCTGCCCAGGGTGTCTAAACTTCTGCACGTGCTGCACAATTTTACTAAAGTCAGGCAGTGTTTGACATGAGAAGTACATGTCCTTTCCTTTTAATAATTGAGCAATGTTCCCTCTGGGGAGCTTTGCTTTGTGTAAAAAACATATTCGTCTATTCATCATCTTTATCAACAATATCAAATATTTCAAACATTTTTAAAGCCCCTTTCATACTTAAAAAGCAATACAAAGTGCTTCCTAAAGGCACCGTCAAACCATGACGTTCTGGTCAACGTCTTTGTCAAAGAGACACAAACCTCCCACCCACACAGAGTCTCTGACCCCCTGCAACACCCAACATCCATGAGTGAAAGACATGCATCCATCCACTCATCCATTTTCTTAGGTGCTTATCCTCACAAGGGTCGCGGCAGTGATGGAGCCAATCCCAGGTGTCATCGGGAGGGAGGGTACAACCTGAACTGATTTCCTGCCAATTGCAGTGCACACTGAGGCAGACAAGAGTCACATTCACAATCACACCTCGGGACAATTCAGAGTCTCCAATGAATGCATGTTTTTGGGATGTGGGAGGAAATCAGAGTGCCCAAAGAAGATCCACGCAAGCATGAGAAGAACATGCAAACTCTACACAGGCAGGACCAAGATTTGAACCCCGGTCCTTAGAACTGTGAAGCTAATGCTGTACAGCTGTGTCACCGTGTTGCAAGTAAATAGAATGTGATATAAAATTACAGGATCCAACTGGTTAGAGTCTTTGCCTCACAGTTCTGAGGACCAGAGTTCAACTCCCGGCCACGCCTACGTGAAGTTTGCAGGTTTTCTCCAGACACTTTCCTCTCACATCCCAAAAACATGCATTAATTGGAGACTCTTAAATGCTCTTAAGTGTAATTGGGCGTGCGACTTGTCTGTCTCTATGTGCCCTGCGATTGGTTGGCAACCAGTTCAGGCGTGTACCCTGCCTCTTGCCTTTAGATAGCTGGGTTAGGCTCCAGCACTCCCGCATCTCTTGTGAGGATAAGCAGCTCAGAAAATCAATGAATGAATTAAATTGCAGATAAATATTGGATATAAAGCAAGCAACTCAAGATCAGGAAAAAGTCTGAATAAACAGGCAGGCCTTGAGTGTCCTTTTAAAAATACACATCAGCGCTTGTCGGGGACCTGGCCTTCTCTGGTAGGCTGTTCGATCAGTGTGCACCATAGACTTGCAACAACGCCTTGCTGTGGGTCTTAGAACTGACTCAAGGTATTCATGAAAGGCTCGCACTGGAGGACCTGAGAAAGGTCAAGAATTAAGGACTGGTCTTCAAGCAAATAATTCTATCATGGATTCACTGCTCGTCCGTCTACAAACCATGCAAGAGAAGTGTTATACATAGCACACGGTATCACGAACCACAGTTATTGTGCCACTTTGTTTACATTGTAATTCAGATGCCAGTAGGGGCACGCCAGACATGACAGATCAAGAGGAGGGGGGCAGGGAAATCATCTGTGGTGCTCAGAGTGATGTGGGCCTGTGCCAGAGCCATGTAGTTTTTTTAATCTCTTCTTCTTGCCAGTGATGCAAGTGAGTGACAGATGTTTGTTGTGTGCTTTAACCACTGTCAGGCTGGAGTGGTCCAGTGGGGTGGTGGATCCTATGCAAGTTACAGCATACTTTGATGGCTAATGGTGTGTAATACTGGTCAAACGTTCCATTTTGGCAATTACACAAAATGGGCACTGCAATAAGTGTGCTTAGTATTTATATAGTGAGGAATGTAAAGTATATGCCCAAACCTCTTGATGTCACAAGGATATGTTTTAGCCCTGCCACAAAAAAAAAAGCTGAAAAAAATTAAAAGGTGAAAAAGACTTAACCTATATCTCAACAATTTTGTCTTACAATGTTCAATTTTTACATGTTTTTGGCACAAATATTCAAAAATATTTAAAGTATTTATAAACAAAACAACCATTTACATTTTGGAACACTTTAAAATTGAGCATGTAATACAGAAGAAGCCTCTAAAATGTAAGTACTGTGTTTTCTCTTTCTTATCTTCATCAGCAGACTTCTGAACTCTGCAGTTGTTGCGAGTCATGAATAATATTTGGGGGAGTCCCTTAAAGGAGAGCATTACAGTAATCAATGAGACTGGTGATAAAAGCTTGCATTAACACATCTGTTTTCGCTCTCTCCCCCTCACTCTCTCTTTCTCTCTCTGTGAACTCTGGCAATGATTTTTAAGTGATAAAATACAGTTTTCGCTGTTCTTGATGTGGGATAAAAGTTAGGTCAGAGTCAAAGATAACTCCTAAGCTTTTATCTTTGTCTAATGGGTTGAAAGAAAGCTGTTTTAATTTTAAGGTTAGTTTCTCTCTCTGAGTTTCAGGACCAATACCTAAAACATCAGTTTTGTCCTGGTTAAGTGACAGTTTAAGAGTCAGGCTTTAGTCATCAGAAAAAACAGAAGTGTAAACCTGATGGCCATCTGTATGAAAACGAATTCTGTGTTTCCTGATGACCACACCAAGAGGAAAAACATACATTCAAAAGATCCCTGGGGAAGAAAACAGGCCAACTTGTGACCAACTTGTGACCTCCTGACAAGGAGGCTTCCCCCATGATGACATAAACTTTAACTAGGGATCTAAACATTCCTCAATTAAATACACAAATTAAAAACAGTCTTGATGGCCGAGTAATCAGAACAGAATTACATAATGCATTTAAAAATACATGCTTGCACCTGGGGTGGACGCAATCTCCATTGAATTAATTAAATATATCTCGGCAATACTAGCGCCTCTATTTTACAGAAAAATCAAGGAGATAAATGATAAAGGTCAAATAAGAAGCCATGTGAACACAGCATCAATTAAATTACTACTAAAGTAACATAAAGAGCCCACTTTCAGGGCTAATTATCGGCCCTTATCACTGATTAATGTAGATATTAATATTATCCCACAGAGCGAGACTTGAAAACATACACCCATCAATAATCCACGATGACCAGATAGACGTCATTAAAGGATGAAGTTCCACAAATAATGCGGAATGTCTGTCAAATGCGCTAAGCATGCCACATTTTGAAAATGTACTGTATTTTCCGGACGAAAGTACAGACCGGAAAATAAGCCGCGCCCACTCTGTGTCGCGTTTTATTTTTTTCCATACACAAACCGTGCCTAACCATAGACCACGAATATAGACTGTACATACTGCTACACTGAAAAAAATTGAAAAAATCACAGAGAGACTTTGTAAATATCTATTTCCATACCTTGTTTCCAAACAATGACTGTAACATGGAAGCAAAACAGCTCAAACATAAAAAAATTCTTGTTTTTATTCATTTTCCTCTTGCTCACTGAAACCACTAAAGTTGTCATCTTCAGTATCAGCGATGAAGATGTGTATAGTAAAAATGGTAATGGATCATCCAGCAGTTTTCACTGAAATTTACTGGAGAAAAAGCTAAACATATGGAACAACATCCAAAAGCGAGGACTAAACACCAGCCTATGACCGAGCAATTTGTCTGCCCTGTGTTGTGTGCCTCTCAGAGA
The DNA here is from genome assembly GCF_019802595.1 of Syngnathoides biaculeatus. Taxonomy (NCBI): domain Eukaryota; kingdom Metazoa; phylum Chordata; class Actinopteri; order Syngnathiformes; family Syngnathidae; genus Syngnathoides; species Syngnathoides biaculeatus. Next base: position 5,242,840 of record NC_084654.1, on the reverse strand, counting down.
GAAAAGTTGTGGATGTTTGCAACAGTGTAGGGCAAGAAAAAAGGATGTACAGTTATGAAAAATATTGACATAAAATTTCCAAATCGATTTGAGCCACTTTTACAAGACCCTAGCCAATAATGCTCATTTCTCACACACACACAAACACACACACACACACACGCATGCGTCCACACGCGCACGCTCACACACGCACACACACACACACACACGCACACACAAACACACTACTTAAATGTATGAATCAAAATCATACAGGATAAAAATGCCACCTCAAATGTTAGATGTTGGTAATGGAGTTGTCAAGGATGTGAAAGGTTTTTGTAGTAAGAAAAACACTAAAATACTGTTTTATCAATGACATTGTCATGGTCCTGCCGGTCCAGCCCTAGCTGTGCGGGTCCCCGCACACTTGCACTGAATAGGAGGCGCACACCTACGCGTCATCAGCAGTGATTAACCCCTGTATTTATAGGACCCAGCGAAAGATCTGTCTTGGCCAGATCATCGCAACCCATGCCCGATTCCTGCACTCCAGTATTCTTGATCGTGAACCCTGGTCTACCAACCTCTGCCTGTCCTCCGACTGACCCTGTAAGCTTGACGTCTTTGATAATTCTGCTATCTCTGATAGATCTCGAGTGTACCGATGCCTGCTTGCCCGCGGACCTGGTCTCTATGCCTGATGTCTTAGTTACCACTGCTCAACTTGACTGTCTGCCTGATCCCTGACCTTGGAACGAATGAACACTTTTCCAAAACTGACTCTGCGTCTCCGGATTCCTGCATTTGGGTCCTCCGTACTGATAGGTCGTGACAGAACGTGAGGTAAACCGACTGCCGAAGGACCAAGTCTGTCCTATCCGGGTAGGCTCCATGATGTCGCCGCCTGCCGCCTCACGTTGCTGTCCAGGAGGTGACGACAGCTCCGCAGCCGCCTCGTGTTGCTGTCCAGGAGGTGATGACGGCACCACAGTCCTATTTGTTCCAGTACCGGCAGCGACTGGCCTGCGGCCATCCCACACCTTTCTCAACGGCGACAGGAGCTGGGGAGTTCAGATGGGCTACCCCAGAACTGGAAGAGCGTCGGGATTGCTATGATTGTGATCATGACGGTCATGGGTTTGGTCATTCTCTCCATTGTCCTCCTCATTCCTGATGATTCCCAACCGCTTCATGACCTACCCTCGGCAGTGACTGATCCCCGACCGCCTCGAGGGGGGGAGGGGGTACTGTCATGGCCCTGCCAGTACATCCCTGTATTTATAGGACCCAGTGGACAATCTGTCTTGGCCAGATCGTCGCCATGTCCCGTTCCTGCACTCCCGTATTCTTGATCGTGAACCCTGGTCTACCGACCTCCGCCTGTCCTCCGACCGACCCTGTAAGCCTGACATCTTTGATACTAGTAGCAGAAATGAAGATGTTGAGGTTCTCACTCGGCGTGAGCAGGTTGGATAGGATTAGAAATTAGCACATTAGAGGGAGAGCCAAAGTTTGATGTTTGGGAGACAAGATTTGAGAGAGCAGATTTAGATGGTTTGGACATGTTCAGAGGCGAGAGAATGAGTATATTGGTGGAAGGAGGATGAAGCTGCCAGGCAAAAGAGCGAGAGGAAGACCAAAGAGAAGGTTTATGGACGTGGTGAGGGAAGACATGAGGGCAGTTGGGGTTAGAGAGCAAGATGCAGGAGATAGGCTAAGATGGAAAAAAATGACACGCTGTGGCGACCCCTAACGGGACAAGCCGGAAGGAAAAGAAGATTTATTTTGTTCTTGGCCAGATCGTCGCCACCCATGCCCCGTTCCTGCACTCCCGTATTCTTGATCGTGAACCCTGGTGTACCGACCTCCGCCTGTCCTCCGACCGACCCCGTAAGCTTGATGTCTTTGATACTTCTGCTATCTCTGATCGATCTCCCGTGTACCGACCCCTGCTTGCCCGCAGACCTGCTCTCTACACCTGACGTCTTAGTTACTGCTGCTCCATTTGACTGTCTGCCTGATCCCTGACCTTGGAATGAATAAACACTTTTGCGAAACTGCCTCTGCACACCGGAGTCCTGCATTTGGGTCCTCTTCTGTACCGATGGATCGTGACAGACATGGTGTCTGATACCTCAAAAGAAAAACCTGGAGATAACTAATAAGTACTCAACTGGGAAATCTGTCACTATTTACACAAGGGGCTGGATGTTGTCAAGCAGCAATATCAGGTAGTGAAACAAGATTTCCCTGATTTCAAAAAGAGGACCAAGCAATTTAAAATGACGAAAAAAGCTTTCTGAGGTAATAAAAACAGGTGACCTGAACCGTGTTGTTGCCGTGTTACTGCCGCATCTCAGTGACTTTTACTGGTGTTTTTTTACCCAGTCCTATTAGTGCTTTGTTCCTTGCGTATTGCTGCTGTGTTACTGCCGCATCACAGGCACCGTTTGTAAAGCTAGACGTTAGATGATATGCGCATCACTTCACCTCTGACAAAAGACTCCCCGACAGACACAGATGAGGAGGATGAGGGACCCGATAAAATATTCTAAATGACTGGCCCATGATTGTTTGATTTCCTAACCCTTTTACAAATCTTGTGTATGTAGTGTACTCAGGAGGACCCATGCCGGGCGAAGTAAATATCATGGATGTTATCGAAAAGAATCTACAGCTAAGAGTTTTGTGTGTCTATATTGTTATTTTAGTTATTCATTCTTTATTCTTCTCTTTATTATCCTTTCTTCCGTACTTTATTACTTACTTACTTTATTAAGTTATTATGACGCAGATCTTGTGTTACGTTCCAAGAGAAGGACTCCATTACGTCGTCGGACACGGATGTCTGGAATGTTCAGGAGGATGGCTGTCGACGGAGCTTCTTACTACCACTGCTGCTTTTGGACAAGTACAAGGACACCACACTGTCTTCTGCCTTTCATCTTTTGGAGATTTCCAGAACATTCGCCTACTTTGAACATTTGCAGGAAATAACTTTTCGCCTATTTGGAACATTTGTTCAACTTTGGTGACTATACGTCGTTTGGCTCGTTAGCTCGTGTTACGTGCTACTAAACTGTCTGTACTTCTCTTTTGTGTTAGTTTGTTGTTGTTTTGTGTTGTATTGTATTGTGCGTGTAATTAAATTGTCTTAAACCCAAAACAACTGCTTGTTATATTTTGCTGGTTTGACCAAGGGGATTTATTCTAAATTCACAGATAACATATGCTATAAACTGTGAGACAAATTAGTTCCCCCCGAATATTTTTTTTTTTTTACTAGCTCAATACACACCTGTCGTTTGGAACCCACAAAGCCCTTGTCTTTTGCACCTGTGAAATCCATTGTTCATGATGAATCGGGTCTTTTGGAAACGTGTGAAGTATTCGAGCAAATTCCAGTACCACAATGAGCCGGCATTTTGGCAAAAACGCAGAAAAAACAGCTAATTTCTCGCCTGTAGAAGAGGTAAATACAGTTGATTCTGCAGCTAAAGTTGTCTTCATGATACATCACTTCCAGCTTTTTCTTCAACCCCTCACAGTCCACGGATTTTTGATGAAAAAAATCTATATACAGCAACATACTGACGTACTGTGAACAAATGAATAATTCCATTCCAGCTGATTTTTTTTGTAAAAAACACTAATTTTCACGTTTTTTTTTTGTGTCAGTGGAACTTTAGGCCCCATGCTATGTTACACCACGATCTACTGTAGACTTGTTCAAGCAGTTCCAAACTGCAAAACCTTAGGTCTAGACCAAACATCTATATCTAATACAGGGAATAGATCCTCAGACAATTACAAGTACTTATTCTACAGTACGTATAGTACGTGTCAAATTTCACTTTATCTTTGCTTTCATCCTTTTTTCATAGCAGCAGAAAAAATGAATGAAAAAAAACATGACAGCATTGAGAAATCTAAATACCTGTACTGTATAATGCTTATTCTGTCAATTTAGGCAGATTTTTGAAAAAGGGTAAGGCAATTCAAAGGGCTCTATCCATCAGATTTCATGGTTGCATACATGAAGTCCATAAGTGTGTATTTGAATGTCTGGTGTTGACTGTAAATTAAATATTTAGCCTAAGCAAAGCAGTGTTATCAATACCAAGCATGTCTTCGTTGCAGAAGACTAACAAAGTGAAACAGCAATGTTGGATGTGTGTGTGTATGCATATCACCAGTAAAGGGCTGCTCTGTCTTTGGGGCCGCCAGGACACATCCAGAGGTCAGACGAACTGGGTCCCCCACAAGCAGCCTTTTTATTTATTATTTTCTCCTTTGGACAGGCTCTAATCCAACATCCAGCCTGTGTTGCTTCTTTCCACAATAAAGGTCTTATCTTGCACTGTCTGCGTCCCCTCCCAGCCTCAATCTCCTCAAATCTGGTTCAGCAATGATTAGCTATCCATAAGGCTGTACGGCCTGGAAGATAGAGGTGTTGTCATTGTCGTGTCTTTGCCTTCAGCCAGTGTTAGAAGAGGGGGGTGAACTACAGTAGTGCTGGGTGTGTCAAGCCCTGTTGTGGGTCTTCCAGATTGCACGCTTCTTGATCTTTGTCATAGGGTGAGACGACTGTGGAGCCCAGCTCACGACCACAAACTGACATCCTCCCCTTGGCCAACCTGGACAGATCAGACCAAAGGAGATACAGGTATCAATAACCAAAACCCAAAACCTAACTCTTGTCAGCACCTTATGTCCTTTTATGCATCTAAATCTCACAGTCAACTACATTTCCCTACATACATTTGACAGTTTTATCTACACATTCAAATGCTTGACTAATTCTCTGTTGTTTCTTAACCAACTTTTTTTTTCTTTAGTTGTTGTTGTTGTTGTTGTTGTACACATCAGTAATTATTTGCCTTTGGTCTTCATTTTTCAGTACTCACCAAAGAATCTAGAAGTACTTCTCCTTATTACAATATTTCAATGCTTTTGAAATTTTCAGAGCCCCGAACTTTTGACTGTCGATGCCTCGAACTTCTGATCTCTGACCAAGACTTGAGCTAGACTCTTTACTTGAACCTGGATTTTGACCAGACTTCTGAACCTGGACTTTAACCAGATTCCTCCTGAACCTCGACTCTAACCAGACTCCCGAACCTGGACTACTAATAATATCCCGGTGTGCATACAGAAAGATGGAGGTAGCCTGCTATGAAACTAAACTGCATTTCCTTTGGTGATTATCGTTTTGTAATTAACTTACAGTAATTCATCTACCTTAACTGAGGCCTTTAGCAAATCTTGACAAAAATGCTAAATCCCACTATTTTGGGCCTATTTGACTATTTTTTGCCTTTATTTTCGTGAGTTAATAATTGATGGACATACACTACACTCCTTGGAGGCCTTGCCACATTTACCAACCATCCTATACTAAAGACTCACAACTCCCACTTATTATGGAAGCTTCGCGCGTCACTGTTTGATAGAGTGACTGTAGGGTAGTTGACAATCTGAGAATGAATGTGGTGAGTGATTAGCTCAACAGATGACTGCTCCACTAATTCCAAAGCTCAGTGTGAGTGACTGGCTGGCTAAACAATTTAGACACAAGTGGATGGTGCTAAGACTTACAGACTGTCTTCTGACATTGCTACACGGTTAATTGTGGCTTTTATTTTGCAGAATATCTTTAGCAATGCATGTTGAAAGCTGAGTGATGCTCCCAAACAGTTTTGAGGTTAATGATATGTTGCCTCCAATATTTAAAATACAGAATTAGCTTTTAGTGCAATGTATTGTCAGTGCTTTCATCCTCGATCAGGCTGTGCCAAGGTGGAATTTTAACATTACACACCATCTCATCTCATCCTGCACTTTTTACTTTGGCTTTAGTCCAGACGTTTCTCACTCGAAAAAGAGAAAATCTCGTCCAGTTTCACCACTTTTTCTTCTATTATTCACATACTACGACATTCATGGCATCTTAAAACAACAGCATTTCTTTTTTTTAGTTTTGCCATTATTATCAAGAGTAAAAATAAGCAGCATGTCTAGCTCGTCTTTGCTCTCCATTGCCGAGACTGTGTTGCTAACTAAACCATCAGTGGTAGGTGGCGCTGAAGCATGCTGTCATTATAAACCACATTGATAGGCTGCGTAAGTACTGCAACATTTGTAATTATGAGTGTACCCCTTTCAGAGCGGAGGGGGTCGGTGCAAGATAAACTATGAAGAAGAGTGTGTGGCAGAGCAGCAGGAAGTTGTTAGAGAAAGTTATGTGTTGTGTGCTATGTGAAAGTTATGTGAAAGTTTGTATTAAAAAAAAAAAAAACGTCGCAGTGACGTCTTTATTTTATTTATTTATTTTTTGGGGCATGCCGTCGCGATCGACCAAAACTGCCTCGCGATCGACTGGTTGATTGCTATCGACACATTGAGCACCCCTGAATTAGCAGAACAAAGTATTTGCAATATAGGACAGAACAGAGTAGCTCAAGATGTACCTGATTCACGTTTGTGCATGCAAAGTTGGTTGCAAACTTGTTAAAAAAAGCAGACTTGAAAGCTGATCTACTAGACAAAGCAGGTGCACCCAGGTCTGTCTGCATAATGAGCAAAATTATTGTGCATTAATTTTGATCTGGGAAGAGAGAATGCAAATTAATTTAGCATGCACAATGACGTTGGCCTTTCCCTAAACAGTTTTCTGGTGTTATTTACCAATCCTTCAACACAGTGTTACCCAAGATGGCCGTAGATCCAATTACCACGCTCTCAGGAAAATCAAGGAAAGCACAGCTTTTATCTGGTTGCTGGCTTTCCCAAAATTATCAGACTCATGTATTTTGTGATGTGATTGTCTCGCGACCAGTTCAGGGTATACCTGTACCTCTGCTTTCACCCAAGGATAGCTGGAATAGGCTCCAGCACGACCGCGAACCTATTGAGGATAAGTGGAACAGAAGATACTGAATTTATTTTCTGTAATTTAGTTGAAAGTTTGATTGCCTCTTCTATTAACATTTCTAATTCCATCACATAAAACATCCTTTTTTGCTTCCAGTGCTCTCCCAAATGTTCCATGGTGAAAACTAACATAGCGGCCTAAAGTGTAAAACCCTCTTCTAAATGCTAATCCTCCATGTTAACATGGTTATTTGAATTTAACAGTTGTCAATGCAATGAATGAGTTTCTCAATATAGTGGTACCCATCACTTTTATACATGTGACACTCAAGCTATTAGCATAAACACAAAATTTCGTGTCACCCATTTGGTATCATACTAAAAGATCATAATCTCAGTAGATGACAAGCAGCACGCCCATTAACAGTGTGTGCAATTGCTTGACACCTTGACATTGTTCTGCCTTGAAAGATTGAGCATCTTGTCTGTTGTGGAGATTTCAATCCTGGCAGTAAGCTTGCTGAGCTCTCACAAAGTAAATGTTAGTGTGTCATGGGCATATTGTACCCAAATTCTTTTTGACATTAGAGTGACAAAGACAATGAGAAAAGCAGTGTGCAGATTAAAGGCAAAACATCTGCGAGATCAGCAGATCAAATGAGATGTCTGTCCAATCAGTGAAACTACAGCGGGCACATCATTTATGCAATATATCTTTCCTTCTTTTTGCAACTACTGGATTCAATCAAGAAGTCTGGCATTAAATGCAAGATATAGCAATTGATTGTAAATGGTGATGTGAGGTTAAATGACAGGTTCTGAGGCTGTGACTTGTTGGGCATTGTACATGCAACAAGAGTCACAGATTGGCAAGTGATCTTAAAAAGGCAGTCAGTTCTTTCCCTGCAATGTACAACCCCGCACACAGTTACAAGAAGGATATACATCTCAAAAGTAAAATGGAGATGAGGATTACTACCAGTTACGTATATCTGACATAATCATTTCAATCATCATTAAAATCAGCAAAAATACTTTTTTTCTCTACAGCATTAAATGCTGTAATTACACAGACAGCACAGCTACCGTAAAAGATCACCTGAAACACATATAGTCTGAACATGGAATAGTCTGCCTTTCGTGCCTTTCAGATTCAGTTTGGCTGCAAGCCCCAGTGCGAGCTCTTACACGAGCAAAGACTTGTAACTTTTTTTATGTTCCACAAGTGAATTGTTAGTGCGTTCTAAGGCTGGAACAAAAACTGTTGACTGTTATTAAGCATCTTTCATTTGTTGTATTGCTGGCATCGTATTGAGATTTTTATCAGTGGCCTCAGTGGAAACAGATATGCACGTCCCTTATACATACAGTAAACGGGTGGCTCATGGAGTGCAATCTACACACGACACACTTTTCTAATTACTGGATAGTGTTAACTTTTAGATTTTATATTTAAAGTACTCCTCTCAACCTTGAGTTGGGAAACTAAGTATAATTTTTTTCAAAGGACACCAGATACTAACTACACAGGAGAAGCAACTTATGCACAAACATCACCAGAACAAAACTCAAAATGTTTCACTGAGTACCTGTATGGTACCATCCCTCTTGAGAGGGATTGGACTCTCTTCCACTCTGTAGTTGCCCACAGTGAGAGCTGCCAGGTAGGTGTGGGTATACTCATTGCCACCCAGCATGCCGCCTATATCTTGGGATTCACCCCAGTGGACAAGAGGTTCATCACGGATTGTCCACAACAAACACCATCTTCAAGCATAAGGGTGTCCACGTGGTCACTTGGCACTAGGTGATGATCGACTATGTGGTTGTGTCATTGGACTTGCATTGCGACTTGCATGTCTTACACACTCGGGTGAAGACCCGAGTGGAGCTGTCAAGTGATAACAACCTGGTGGTGATTTGTCTCCAATCACGTTGGAAGATGCCATTCCACGCGGCAGGCCCAAACGTATATTGAAGGTCAACTGAAAACATCTGCCAGAATCCCCTGTCAGAAGGAGTTTCCACTCCCACTTCCGAAAGAACTTTGCTCATGTTCTGGAGGAGGTGGGGGACATTGAGTCCGGGTGGACCATGTTCTGTGCCTCAATTGCTGAGGCGGCAAACTGGATATAATCGGCCAAAATGATATTCCTCCTTAGGGTCCCCGGGCTCTCCCTCAGAGATTGGGTGAGAAGCTCGGACATTCGGGAGGGGCTCAGAGTCGAGCCGCTACTTCTCCGCAGTGAGAGGAGGCAGATGAGGTGGCTGGGGCATTTGGTTCAAATGCATCCCGGATGCCTGGTGAGGTGTTTCGGGTTAAATAACACCTGAAGGAAACCCCAGGGAGGACCCAGGATATGCTGGAGAGACTACATTCCTCAGCTAGCCTGGGAATGCCTCAGGATCCCCCAGAAGAGCTAAATGAAGTACTTGAGGAAAGAGAAGTCTGGGCGTGCCTGTTAAAGCTACTGCTACTGCCACAGCAACCCAATCTCAGATAAGTAGTAGAAGATGAAAGAATCAATTAATTTCACATTTAACTTTGATGCACAAATAGATCAAAAATGAACCAGAGAAGTCATCTTCTTGTTTGTAATATAATGCCAATCTAATGAAGTTGGGACATTGTGATAAACAAGTAAAACGGAATACAATGATTCTCAAGTCATGTTCAATTTATATTTCATTCAGTACATGACAAAGATGATATTTAACGTTCAAACTGATAAACTGTTTTTAGCAAATAATCATAAACATTGAATTTTATGTCTGCAACCCATTCCAATAAACCTGCCAAAAAAGACTGTGAAAGTTGAAGAACGCTCATCAAACACCTGTTTGGAACATCCCACAGGTGAATAGAATAGTTGGGAACAGGTTAGCGCCAACACAGCATATATAATGACCATCCCTAAATTGCTTTCGTTCACAAGCAAAGATGGGGCAAGCTTTACCTCTTTGTGAACAAGTCTGTGAGAAAATAGTTAAACAGTTTAAGGGTAATGTTGCTCAATGTACAAATGCAAAAAACATTTGGATTTTAATCATTTATAGTCCATAAATGCCTAATGGGGCACAAACCAGTGTAATCTGTAGGCTGGTCCCAATCCCGGAAGAATGCAGAGGGTCGCATCAGGAAGCGCATCTGTCTTAAAACTTTGCCTAACAAATATGTGCGTTAATCTAAAGAATCACATACCGGATTGTTCATGGCCCAGGTTAACAACATCCGCCCCTGGAGCTGTTAATCTGCAGCGCATCGGTGAAAATGTGGGTCGAGGAAAGCGAATTCTTCCGCAGAAGAGCAAGATCTTACAACTGATGTAGGGACTTTGAATGTTGGGACTATAGCAGGAAAAGCCCAGGAGTATGTTGGCATGAAGAGTGGAGGGCTATATTGTACATCCAAGAGACCAGGTGGAAAGGTACAGTAGCAAGGCAATAAATTTAGGGGGAGGGTATACATTAATTTTTTTTAAATCAAATAAGTAATCTGGTGCCCCATAAATTAAAAATTAGGTTTTATAATGTGTAATCTCGCCGCATACCCTATCAGATAATGTGTTGTAGGATTGCCTTGCATGAAATCTAGCCTCCTTAAAGTGTATGGAAGGTCTTCAATGCACCTTTTCCCAATATTTTTACAGTTATTTATGATGAATTCCAATCTGAAATACGTTATGAAGGAAACATTTTTATTTTCCGATTATTTGCAAAAAATGATTGCACATTGCTGGATTTGCCGGTAAAAGATGGAAACAGAGCGGAATGACCCAAGTAGGGGCATGACGTCACACGTTGTGCTCCACATCATGCCGCCCTTCGACTACGATGCGAGAATGACAATGGATTTCCCGGTAATTCGAGCAATGAACATTATTCTGAAGGCTCCCATGAAGACCCATGAAGGTTTCCAAGCTTTATAAAGACGTTAAAGGTTATCAATTTGAGCCAGTAAGACAGCTCACATTAGAAATATCTGGCAATAAAGTTGCTGACTCAGCAGTCAGACCCAGATAGGACGACATGCTTGGACTGGTAAGCATTTGTGAAGTTGTTGTTTTGTTTATCGAGCCATAAACTGATAAATAGTCATGGCTTTGTTATCCTGAATGTATAAATGAAGTTTTTGGTCTTGTTTTAAAATTATGCAAATGCCGTGTATTTAGTAAATTGGTGCACGACAACCCAACAACCGTGACAACTATTTTGCGTGTACAAGGCTTGTCTATTGTTGCACAAAATCATACAGAAGCTGATAACGTAGTTCACAGATTAAGTTGGTATATTTTCACAAATAACTATATTTGTCATGATCCTGCCGCTCCAGCACGAGCTGTGCGGGTGTCCGCGCAGGTGCGCTGATTGGAAGGTGCACACCTGCGCCTCATGCAGCCTGATTATGCTGTGGATTTCTATGACCGCGATGACAACTGGCCGGGGCCAGTTGGATGATCTTCATGTCCCGTTCGTGTGCTCCGGTATCCCTGATAGAACCTGTGTGTACCGACCTTCGTCCGTTCTCCGACCAACCTTGTAAGCCTGACTCCTTCGTTACTTCTGCCTGCTTTGATTGTTCTCCTGTGTACCGACTCCTGCCTGTCCGCTCACCTGCTCTCTTCGCCCGACGTCCCAACTACCACTGCTGCACCGGACTTCCTTCTCGATCCCCTACCTCTGCATATAATAATCGTGTCTCTTCTTGAACTACCTTGCGTCTTCCGAGTTCCTGCATTTGGGTCCTACTCTCGCTTCGATGGGACGTGACAGAACGAACTGGCCAATACAGGACCCAGCAGGAAAGACCAAGCCTGTCCAATCCGGGTAGGCTCCTTGACGTCCTCCGCTTCCGTGTCTTACGCTCCGCCAGCGAGGTATGAATACGTCCCGAACACGACCCGTCCGGCTCCTCATATTCTTCCGGACTCTGACTTTTCGGAATATGAGGAGGACCGTGATTTGTATGACCGGCTGCCTGAGTACTACTCCAATGACTTTGATTTTGAATCTCTTTGCCCGGCTTTTCATCCCAGTCAGTTTGTTTCACCTCCCCGCGTTTCCAGCACCCGAGCGACTTCGCCCTGTAGGTCCAAGTACACCAATCTGTACGAGGGAACCCGCTTGGCCATCTACCCGGGACCTCCGCGTGGAGACCAGAGGAGACGCCCCGGCCGGGCGCTCCCTTGTGCCTCCCGCTGTGTGGCAACTAAGACACAGTCCTCCCACTCCTCGCCGGCAACGGCGATGCCTGCAGACCCGCAGCTGGTGGCGAAGCTTCCAGCCCAGAGGGAGGAGGAGCCGCCAAATCACGAGGCGTTCTACCGTGAAATGCGGGCGGAGATAGAGCGGCAGAGCGTCGAATTGGCGGCTCTCACGGCCCAGGTCCGGCAAGGATGGGCGAACCAGCTGAGCTACTCTGACGTCGCAACGGCGACGGACTCGCTGCTGATGCAGGTTCACGTGGCAGTTGGAACTGACCCGCTCCCGAGACACGCCCACGTGTCAGTTTCGACTGACTCTCCGCCTGCTCAGGTTCACATTGTCATGGAAACCGACCCGCCCCCTTGCCATTCCCACGTCGAGGTTTTGGCTGTTCCAAGCAGAGTTCACGCGGCAGTTGGAACTGACCCGCTCCCAAGACACGCCCACGTGTCAGTTTCGACTGACTCTCTGCCGACTCTCGTTCACGTTGCCCTGGAAACGGATTCACCACCGCGCCACGCCCACGTTGCTGTTTCAACGGATGCACTGCAAGCTCACGTGGCAGTGGGGACCGACCCGATGCCGCCTCACGTTGCTGTCCAGGAGGTGGCGACGTCTCCACAGCCGCTTCTCGTCCGTGCTCTGGAGTACCAGTGGCGACCGGCCCGCGGACGCTCCGCACTCCATTTCGTCGGCGACCGTCCCGCGGACGCTCCACACTCCTGCTCTATCGGCGTCGAGCACGCCCATACGTTCCTGTCCAGGAGGTGGCGATGGTGACACTGATGCTGCCTTCTCACGTTGCCGTCCAAGAGGGGGCGAGGGTGTCGCCGCCTTCTCACGTTGCCGTCCAGGAGGGGGCGATGGTGTCGCCGCCTTCTCACGTTGCCGTCCAGGAGGGGGCGATGGTGTCGCCGCCTTCTCACATTGCCGTCCAGGAGGGGGCGATGGTGTCGCCGCCTTCTCACGTTGCCGTCCACCAGGAGGGGGCGATGGTGTCGCCGCCTTCTCACGTTGCTGTCCAGGAGGAGGCGATGGTGTCGCCGCCTTCTCACGTTGCTGTCCAGGAGGAGGCGATGGTGTCGCCGCCTTCTCACGTTCCTGTCCAGGAGGGGGCGATGGTGTCGCCGCCTTCTCACGTTCCTGTCCAGGAGGAGCTGGGGAGTTCTGTGGAGCCACCCTGGAGCTGGAGAGACTTCGGGATGGTGGCGGTCATGCCTCTGGTCCTTCTCTACATCATCCTATTCGCGCCAGATGGCTCCCAGCCGCTTCATGACCTAGCCTCGTTGGTGACCAATCCACGGCTGCCTACTGACCAAGCCTCGGTGGCGACCAATCCCTGGTCATCTTGCAACGACGGCATGGGAGGTTCTCGTCCAGAGCAGTGGCCTGCCTCGTTCTGGTTCCTGCTTTGCCGTTTGGTTCCTCACAGAGGTCGTCTGCCCGAATCGCCCCTTGTGGACCCTGGTGCTTGGCGTCCGGGTCGTCCTCCTGACCTGTCCACCCGGACGCCTTGTGTTGGGTGGCCTGGATGGCCACCAGACTAGGGTTCGGGGGGGGGGGGCGTGCCCTCCTCCGGACACCCCTTCCGCCCACCCCTGCCTTTGTTAATTATTGTCTGTTTTTTTTTTTGTTTAGGCACGTCTGGGAGCCGTGCCTTTGAGGGGGGGGGGTACTGTCATGATCCTGCCGCTCCAGCACGAGCTGTGCGGGTGTCCGTGCCGGTGCGCTGATTGGAAGGTGCACACCTGCGCCTCATGCAGCCTGATTATGCTGTGGATTTATATGACCGCGATGACAACTGGCCGGCGCCAGTTCGATGATCTTCATGTCCCGTTCGTGTGCTCCGGTATCCCTGATCGAACCTGTGTGTACCGACCTTCGTCCGTTCTCCGACCAACCTTGTAAGCCTGACTCCTTCGTTACTTCTGCCTGCTTTGATTGGTCTCCTGTGTACCGACTCCTGCCTGTCCGCTCACCTGCTCTCTTCGCCCGACGTCCCAACTACCGCTGCTGCACCGGACTGCCTGCTCGATCCCCTACCTCTGCATATAATAAACGTGTCTCTTCTTGAACTACCTTGCGTCTTCCGAGTTCCTGCATTTGGGTCCTACTCTCGTTTCCGATGGGACATGACAGTCATCAGCATAAAGCCTCTATCCATACGAATCGACATGGCCAGTGGTGCTAAAATGAACAACATTCGGGAAAGAGGACAGACCTGGCGTGTGGAGCTTTCCAATACAATTGGTTTAGAAGAGATAGTGTTTGTGATAATACTAGCAGTAGGGTTTGTATATAAAGTTTTTAACCATTTAAGAAAATTATTGCCAAATCCAAACCGCGGTAGAATATTAAATAAAAATGACTCTGCATATAATAATAAACGTGTCTCTTCTTGAACTACCTTGCGTCTTCCGAGTTCCTGCATTTGGGTCCTACTCTCGCTTCGATGGGACGTGACAATATTAATGAATTAAATCCATTTAAGATGTTGTCAAATTAATTTGAGAGCAATAGATGGTGATATCTTGCTTGACCACAAATATAATTTAACTCAGAATAATTTACTAAGAACGGCATGTGCTTCTATCATTCAACCGTGTAATCAGTGTTAAAGGTTTTCAGGAAAAAAAATACATACCTCCGCAACTTGTCCTTTAACAAAAGTTGTTCACAGTTTTGGTACTTTCTAGGACGGGGGGCTGAGCTTGTCAAAGCATGTCCAGGTTCAACGGCCAATCCAAGTTCACGTTTTGTGCCTTTAGCAACAGCGATCTGTTCATGTGTTGGAACTGGCTGTATGGTAGTTCACTGATCCTGGTTTTAACAGTTTTTGACATTTAAAACCGATCTCAGACATGAGTCCACCAGTAAAAAGAGTCTGGGGTGAAATCTTCACTGCATATGACAGAGTGCTGACCAGGTTTGGAAAAATTAGCCCTCTTCATTTTCACAAACCTTACCCACTTTCTTCTGAGACTTGGGTCTTTTGGAAAACAATCTAAACCGTGACTAGAGTAACTCAAATTGCTACAAAACTGAACCTCACACGTCTTCACCATTTTTATGGATTGGTTTTAGCTTATAATCACTGAGGAATTCTTGAAACAAATGGGTTTTTCTTTGGTGTAAACAACCGAGGTGCCAGGCTAATTCTAGTCCCACAACAGCAGGTCTCCTACCTGTCACGTCAGAGGTGAGCCACACGAAAGGAGACGTTTTTCAGGTACAGGAAACTAGGTCAAAGTTTGTGTACTTTAATTCATAAACACTTATATGCTTTCGTAAAAACATAGAACAAGATATGCATTTTACGTTACAGTTCAACATATATTTTCGTCTTGATAAGATAATTTGCGTTAGAAATTGAACATTCCATACATTTTAACAGAGCATGCTGGCAATGACATTGCACTGGAACTGGTACAGTTCCGAAAATTGACAGAGATGTACTGGTAGGCAGAACCCTGACAAAACATAGTTCTTTGCCTGCATCAGACTGTCTAATTGAATGTGTCAACTGCTTAAACCACATATTTCTACTTGTCCAAAGGTCATCGCTTTGTAAAGCCAAGACTCAAAACTAAAAGCTTTCCATTTAGTGTGCCATTTTTTTAAATCCTCTAAGTTGTTTTTTTTGCCCCTTCTCTGGGCCAATTTGAGCTGGGTGAATAGCTCTCATCCATTTTCTTACTCTTATACCAATTCTTTGGTGGCATGCCAGCCAATTTCTCCCCCTGAGTGGGCAAAGTGGTTGTTGCCTTTTTGGCATTGAATTTTGATGAAGCCCTATGTTGTTAATATATTTGGCGGATGCGACATGTGCTTTATCTGTTTTTCCATCAGAGGAACTCTGTTTTCAGGTCAATTATATAGGTTTTGTAATCTCGATTTAGCCATTCAATGAGGTCTCCTGCATTCGTTGACCCTGAAAATGGGGATTTTGAACACCTTGCTATATTGCAAGTTCTCACACTTAGAAATCATGGAGGGCTATGAAATTTTCATTCCATTCCTTATGCATGCACAATGGTGAGAATTCTCTTGCATGTGTCCATAGCCACACAGTCTTGGGATTCTTTCATTGGGTGTGGCACAACTCAATTACTGCAACAAATAATGATCCTTTTCTTGCATGCTTCTTCTGCTGTCCTTATCCTGTCTTTATCCTGTCCTATCCTGTCCTATTCTTCCTTCACCGGGAGTAGCGCTACAGTCTCACTGGACATCTATATTTAATGGTTTTTTTTTAGTGTAGAGATGGAATGATGTACTTTTCTCATTCTTTTAACAGTTAGCAGTTTGCCTCTGTCTTTTTTCTCTCTCACGCTTCTAGAAATTCTGTTGTGTTCAACTTTTTGACTGATCCTCAATAAAAATTCAATTAAAATACAAAGAAATCGCAGAGGAAGCTCAAAAACTCAATTGTGACACAGTAAAACTGTTCAGGCACAAAGGGGAGGCAGAGTCTTCCTTCTGCTTGATCTAACAGCCAAAGAGGATACGTAATAATAAATAAATAAATAAAATGGCCAACAGCCTACATTTTGGGCAACATAGTGACATAATGTATTGTAAATGTTGCATTGATATTTGCCTTAACAGGCATAAGATTATGAGAATAAGTCCATTATTGTTCATAGGAAAATGTGAAAAAATGTATACCAACTTTAATGACAAATCACAAATGCAAAGGTAACTGTTGCAGCTCCGCCTCAGCCATCTCACTGAACAATTACACTAGTGTACATAGGTCACAACAGTTAAGAGTTAACAGTAAAGGACAGCACCTCAACTTTGTTTGCATTATGTGCACATATTACATCTTACATTCTCAGTTTATTACTATATTGAACAAGGTTAAAAACTAAGCAACTTTAAGAAAATTACCCCGTCATGTGTAGCTCTTTAACCTTTTAGACAGATAACCAGAAATAGCAGAGAACAGACACCTCCTGTTTAAGAGGACTAAGTGGAAATGTTTATTAGAATGCCAGCTAGAAGCTCTCCATCTGTAATGTTAAGGTCACATCAAGTGGCCAGTATACCCTAAAGTAGACCAAGAAGACGCTGCACGAAAAATAAAGCTTGCAAGAGCAAAAGTATGGTGATGGGTAGACAAAACCAGGAGTCCTACCGTCTACTACTATTGTAATTTGAAAATAGATGGCTGTTAATTGGATGGAATATAACGTTTCAAACTCATTCACTCAAACTAGTTTTCAGTTACTGGTTAGTGTGCTCCAGTGGTCACCAACCTCACCGAAGCCAAAATTTACAGTACTTTGCCAACAGACTAAAACTAAACAGCCACACATAAATCCAGGAATTGGACATTAGAATACTAATGATACCAACCCAAGCACTTTAACTATCAGTGCTTAACAATGTTGACCAGTCAAGGCCAGCAAGCTCTTCTCTGCTCGCCTTAACACTGTCAGAACCACTGACCTACATTTACAACCTCAATTGTAATGTTTGTGGTGGCATGGTGGCAGAGCTGTAGAGCATCAGCCTCACAGTTCTGAGTTTCAACTCAAATTGATGATTTTGGGATGTAGGAGGAAACTGGTGTGCCAGTAGAAAACTCACGCAGGCACGGGGAGAATATCCAAACTCCACACTGGCAGGTCCGGGATTGAACCCGGGACCTCAGAACTGTGAGTCAAACGCTTTCCAGCTGAGCCGCCACGCTGCCCAAGAATTCATCCATTATCCAAGCCGCTTATCCTCAGAAGGGTTACAGGAGAGCCGGAGCCTTACCCAGCCAGCATCGGCCGAAAGGCTACACCATGAACTGTTCACCAGTCGGTCGCTGGGCAGATATCAACACCATCACTGAGCAATCCCATGGTGACTGCATCAAAGTCAGGTGTGTGTACCACTACATCATCAATGACTTTGAAAATGGATATATGGATATTATTTGCTCTATGAAATGGTATCAATTGATTGCAAACATTCCATTCTCATATTTTTCAGTTTTTCAATGTAATCTGACAAATGGCTTCAGAATAATTAGAACTAACCAATATAGCTTCAACTATTTTAGCAATAGGACTATTTCTTTAACCACGGGATTCTAGAAGTGTGGTATCATGAGTACACAGGCTCCCTAGTGGTACACAAAAGAATCACTTTACGAATGAAAAATACCATCCATCCATCCATCCATCCATCCATCCATCCATTTCCTGTAACTCACTCTGCTTATGAGCCTGCTGGAGCCTATCATAGCTGTCTTCGGATGAGAGCTGCAGTACACCCTGAACTGCATTTTCCACATTTCGCTCATTTAATACCAATTATATTGTTCTACACAATTAAATATCCAATCCTTTGATCCCAGTGACGTAAAACTACATTGTTGGTTTTTTTTTCATAGAAAACGGAAGGTGTTGACGTAAATCGTCACTAAAAGATTTGGCCCAAGAGTATAGTGGAACTTTTACTGATGAAATTAATCCATTCTGGAAGTCGTTTCGTAACGAGAATTTTTCGTAAGTAGAAGCACATTTTACATGTAAATAGCGTAATCCGTGCCCCATGCCCGCCAAAAATAAGCATTCAAAGTACATGTAAATGTAAAGAATGTAATGTAAAAAATAATTAAAATTTTAAGAATAATTTTAAAAATATACCCATTTACCTTTAGCACTGGGCAACTATGCGGAGAGAATGGTGAGTGACAAGCAGAGGGGGATGGAGGAGGAGGCAATCTTTGACAGCTGAGAGAAATCATACGAACCAGTGTATG
This sequence comes from Syngnathoides biaculeatus, assembly GCF_019802595.1. Classification (NCBI taxonomy): domain Eukaryota; kingdom Metazoa; phylum Chordata; class Actinopteri; order Syngnathiformes; family Syngnathidae; genus Syngnathoides; species Syngnathoides biaculeatus. Next base: position 5,224,017 of record NC_084654.1, on the reverse strand, counting down.
CACACACACAACTTGATTCCAATAAAGTTTCTTGGGGCCCATGGTGAAGAAAGATGAATAAATTACAAAGAACACAAATGATAAAGTTGTAATTTTCGAATTTGTGTTAGCTTGTGAAAGCTTGTGACAGCGGTAGCATGATTTGGTGACAGTCATGTGTGCAAGGGAATCAAAAGCAAAGTGGGTAAAGATTGATGTCCCTCCTAGCCAATGGAATGCTAGGAAGGTGCTATGGCAATATCCAATGGAAGAATGAACTATTTTGTTCAGGTTTTTATTGTACAGTACTTTTAAAGCCCAAGTGGCATGCCTATAAACATTCTAAAATAGATATTGTATTGAAAAATACATATAATATTATTCACTTCAATGTCTATCCAAAAAAATAAATATGAGCGCAGAGCATTTCATCCATACGCAAAGTTGTGGAAGTCTCAGTCGACATTGAAGTGGTACCCATATTCCCTGCAATGTCATCAGCAAATGCCACACGGTGACATTCACCATTGAAAACACGAAGTGGCACCTACTACGGGAGAAGAACAGCAGAGATTTTTGGATTTTTCCGACGCCCCTTCTGACACGGAAGCTCTTTTCAAAGAAGAAAACATCTCACAATTGAGTGAAGTAATCGGGGCAATATTACCCTATTGTTTCAAGCCATATTTAGATAATATGCAGATCACTTATAACTAACAACAGACTCCCCGACAGTATAATAGGTATGTAGCGTACTTAGCCGCGAGCGACGACAACGCCGCAGCCCGGGCATGACGAGCCACTGTGGCCCACCCGCGACGAGCTGATCAGGGCTTTGGCTGGGGTGGCTCATCACGGTGCCGAGCTGGGCCGCTTTATAGTGTTGTTCTCGCTCGTGGCTGAGTGCGCCATCATCAGATGAACAATGATGACGGATGAACAACGCCACCGACACTGTCGGCGATAAACAACGCTGACGGATGAACAACACCACCGATGCTGTTGGCGATGAACAATGCCGCGGATGGCGGCGACGATTAACAAAGCTGCCGACGCCGCCCTCAGCAACATTGACAGAAAGTGGCCCGGCTGAAGCCGTGATTGGCAGATGCGGCGCTGAAGCCGTGACCGGTGGACATGGCGCCGACACACACATGGACACATTTAGCACCCCCAACTTACGTACACGGATCTCTTGTTACGTTCTGAGAGGATTACGTCCCCCCCCAACTATTATTTTTTTAATAGCTCTATATACACCTACGTGTCATTAGGAACTCGCTAAGCTCTTGTTCTTTGGACCTGTGCAATCCATTTTTCACGACGAACCGGGTCTTTGGGAAACATAGGGAGCGTAAATTCATCCTCCTGACTGTACGAACAATATCCAGCAATACAACAAGCCGGCTTTTTGGCTAACACAAAGGAACAAAGAGCTACTGTCCAGTAGGTAAAACGAGTATAAACACACAAGACCACCTGAGTGCGCTCCTGCTGATAATGTCACTTCCAGCTTCTTCTCCAAACAAATCCCTCAAGAGGATTTTCATGGCGGGAGTTATAAAAAGCCATATACGTCAAAATCATCTTTTGTGGTGAAAAAAAACGATGGGTCCATTCTGGCTGCCTTTTTTTTTTAATTAAAAACATACTAAAAATCATGCATTTAATGTCAGTGGAGCTTTAAACTCAACAGCTAGCGTAAAACTACATTTTAACGGCATCGAAAAATGGCCATGGGATTCAAGGTGCCGGAAAAAAATAGTGACTTGTCGTCTGAAAATACAGTACTACAGAACAGAAAAAGGTAGAAACAAAACTTTTTTGTTTGTTTGTTTGAAAGATGAACATTTAATCTTTCATTTGATGGGTGCCATGTCTATATAGCCATAGAACACAAGATTCTGTGTGCCTTGAAAAATCAGTAGAAATCATTTAAAAGTGCTGGGACCGACGGGGGTTCTGTTTTGAAAAATGGCTGGGATTGCTTAGATGATGAAATTCAGTCAAACATACAGTATTATAATGAGGTTTGTTTCTAAAGAAATGGCTGTTAATATTTTTTTATTTTTTATTTCCCCATATTTTAGAAGAGCGCTAACATTCTAACTGTGATGAATATTATAATGACTTAAAACAATAAATATTTTTGAGGAACAAACCTTTTGCTCTTGATGAATACAACGACCTATTCTGCAATTGTATTTTAATGTTAGTCATGATGGGAGGATAGTGGGTGGTTAGAGGTGTGATGGTGGTCTCCATTGGTGCAGCTGGGTGGATGTGAGGTGTGTAAATGTCCTTTTCTAATCTGCAGTGGAGGGTATTGGGCCAGTTCTTTTTTATTCTCCATTTGGGGCTCCATCTTACCCGCAACCCTGATTAGGACAATCACAATAGAAAATGAATGGATGGCTAATTAATTGTGTGTGTCATTTCTCTTTGTCCTGATGAGCGTTTCATCTTGGATAATAAACAAATGAGATATGATATGTGAAAAAATGCAGTAGATCCCTGAAATTCAAACACCACAGATTATAAGAGGCTGTTTCCTGTTTTTTTTTTTTCATTCACTAATTTTCAACATGAATTTTTAAAAATTATTTGTATTAATGCTCTGTGAAATTACAGTTTTCATAATCTTTTCCATGTGTAGTTTGTCAACATGCCTGTAATCAGATTGTGAAGTTTCACTGTCTTCACTGCAAAGTAATATTTAATTTTTCTTGCTTTCTTTTTGTCCATACCTGCCATTGTTTGTCATGATTGAATAAAGCTTACCTTTTTATAGTATGTGTAGGTGGAGACTATGTCTCTCTGGGCTCATTAATGAAATGCAGAGAGGAAAAAGTTATATGAGGAAATAAATTATGGGAATTCATAATTAATTCTGTGGAATGTACCTTACAATGTTGAAACATGAATTGCTGCCTGTCATAAAGAAGTCCATCCATCCATCCATCCATCCATCCATTTTCTTACCCACTTATCTTCACCAGGGTCGCGGGAGTGCTGGAGCCTATCCCAGCTGTCAACAGGCAGGAGGCAGGGTACACCCTGAACTAATTGCCAGCGAATCGCAGGTCACATGGAGACAGACAACAGTCGCACTCACAATCACATCTAGGGGCAATTTAGAGTGTCCAATTAATGCTGCATGTTTTTGGGACATGAGAGGAAACCGGAGTGCCCAGAGAAAACCCACACAGGCACGGGGAGAACATGCAAACTCCACACAGGTGGGGCAAGGATTGAACCCTTGTCCTCAGAACTGTGAGGCCAACACTCTAGAGCTGCACCACTGTGCCCCCATCATAAAGAAGTAAATGCTTTTATAATGTCAAGTAAACTTCAGCGGTTGAATCAAGTTAAATTATTTGGAGTTCATTTTTTATTTTTTGATTAAGGAATTAAATGGTGTGTAAAAACAGTAAAATATTTTTAGCACTGCTTACATCAATTCATGTTTACAAAAATCACTTTCATCTTACATAAGAACATTTTGTCTAAGTGAACATGCCAAATTTCTCAAGAAAAAACGGAATTATTTACTTTATGCTTCAAATTTACAGGTTAATGTCTTGGAATTTGACAACATTACGTAGAACAGGGTGGTTTAGCGGTTCACTTGGTTTAGGTCCCACTCAGTGACGTGTGAATGTGAAAGGTTGTCTCAAAACACGACCTGTGATTGATTTGAAACCAGTCCAGCGTGTAGTCTGTCTTTCACCAATGTCATTGCAAAATGGTAGTATTGTGATCTGAATCTCAAAATTCCATCACATGCAAAAATCTATTGAGGTTTGCTATTTAAATATAAAGTGTGGATGCAAGTCATCAAAACAGAGCAAGGAATGTAAACAGTTCCCCATCAAGTGTTCACATTTGTGCATTGGTGAGGAAAGGAGCAAACCTGGAAAGCAATACAAATGCCTCAGGTGACATTGCATGAAATTCCTTTTGCTTGATATAGCACTATCATCTTGGAATGCATGCTCACATGCCGGTATATTGGCCGACTGTTTAGAGTGTCTTCCTCAGGGTTCTGAGGATCAGGGTTCAGGTCCAACCCCCAGTTTCCATGTTCTGGCCGTGCTGGTTTTCTCTGGGCACTCCGGAAAATGTGAATGTGTGCATGAATGATTATTGATATGTGCCCAGCGATTGGCTGGCAATCAGTTCATGGTACCCTGCTTCCTGACTGAAGGTAGCTTAGGATGGGCTCCAGCACTTCCGTGACCCATGTGTTTAGAGCATTGGCAGTAAGCAAGAAGCATTCCAATACTGTATGTTTGATTGCATTTCTTCATTTAATCGAGGCAAACCTAGCACTATTATGGCCATCCACCAAGGTCTAAAAAGTTTGGCGGCACAGTGGCGCAGCTGGTAAATCAATCTCGGACCAGCCTGTGTGGAGTTTGCATGTTCTGCCCGTGCCTGTGTGGGTTTTCTCCGTGCACTCTGGTTTCCTCCCACATCCCAGAAACAGGCAACATTAATTGGACACTCTAAATTGCCCTTAGGTGTGATTGTGAGTGCGACTGCAATTGCCTGGTAACCAGTTCAGTATGTACCCTGCCTCCTCCCCATTGACAGCTGGGATAGGCTCCAACACTCAGCGACCCTCGTGAGAAAGAAAGAGAGAAAGAAATCCTTAAGGGAGGCTAAATTATGTAAATTAGAATTTTTAAGTGTTTTTTCAGTTTACAAATTAGGTCCATTGCAATGCTGCCCACCTATCAAGTAAAATTACTTAGAGTAAATAATTTTTGAGTTGCGTATTTTCCGATTTTTTTGTGAGCAAACCAATGTGAAATTTTCCAAATTCTGCTTCAAGTGCCATAAACGGATATCGGCACACTCACTTGACAAATGTAATTTTGCATCTTGGATGTTGAGTGCTGCCTCCAAAAAGTGTTAATTAGCCAGTGCCAGATTTGCACAGAAACATTTGTGATAGCATGAGATGAATAGTTTATCTCATGTTTTGGCTACAGTTGAAAGATAGTCTCAAAAGTCTCAATCAATAACACCAAAAACAGTTTCTTGATTTGTTTGTTTAATTTTTATTAAAATGACTTGCTAGATTGTTCTAAATATGAGGTTATATAGAGGAATGAAGTTGGCAACACTGTTGCATTTACATTACAGCTGGGTGAACTGTCCCTTCTTAGCACGAGACTGGAGGGGCCCTCCAGAAGGGGATGATATCAGCAGGACGAAAAATAGGGTCTTAAATGTGTGCTGAGATTCCTTCTCAAATATTGACTGAAGCATGTCACAAGAGATTAAGAAAATGGAAAAGCTTTATATTGAGAAAGAAAATTCCTAATGTCTGTTAAATCTTCAAGGAGACCAAGATGGCGCCTACCAGTGTGACTGCCTTCAGTAAGTGCTCCTGGTATTGTTTATGGCTGAGTGTTTTTCGGTCATCTTGGGACTCAAGGACACAAGATATCACTTGCTGACCATCAGAGTGTCCTCTCTGGACATTTTTTTCAACAACTCTTGCCAATTCGCTGAATCTTTTCCTGGAGTTACTCGTCGGCACTCTCTATGGAGCGTCGCGTGGAAGACATTGCAGAAGCTCGCGATAAATTCTGCAGGAGAGGACACAGACTGGTACTTCCATCGATTGATCTCACGAATCTACACTCCCTGGCCAATGAAGTGGATTACCTTCAACTTCTGATCAAGACCTGCAAAGACTTTGGACATTCTGCCGCCCTGTGCTTCACGGAGACTTGGCTTTGTGGACGCATCCCCGACAAAGCTGTTACACTACTGGGCTTTCTTCTTTATCGGGCAGACTGCATCGCGAAATCCAAAGGCGGTGGAATATGTTTCTCAACCGGTGTGGCTGAGTTTCGACGCCCGTGGTGGAATATAAGGAGGAGGTGGAGCCTGGCTATGTTGCTTTTCGGGGTATGTTCAAAGTCGCCACAGTACTCGATGAACACTATCAAGACATTGTTGGCTGGGCGACGCGCACATCGACACATTTACTACGCGGATCATTTGTTACGTTATGAGAGAGACCGATTACGTGGTCCGCCCCAAACTATTTTTTTTTTGGAGCTGTATACACACCTATGTGTTATTTGGAACCCAAAAGCTCTCGTCCTCTGCACACGTGCAATCCATTTTTCACAACAAACAGGGTCTCTTTCAAACTTATGAAGGGTAATTCCATTCTCCCGAGTGTTCAAGCAATGTCCAGCAATGCAATGAGCCGGCATTTTGGCTAACACGAAGGAACAACGACCTACCTTCCCAGAGGTAAAACTAATGGAAATAAAACGAGTCCACTAGGGGGCGCCTCTGTCCTGTACGTCACTTCCTGCTTCTTCTCGAAAACAAATCCCTCAAGAGCCTTTTCATGGCGGGAGTTACAAAAAGCTATCATGTTTTGTGGTCAAAAAACACATGGGACCAAATTGGCTGTGGGTTTTTTATTAATAATATACATCTAAAACTATTTGCCTTTATACTGAAGTACGTCTTATGCCCATATTTAGTCATAACTACATCATTTCCACATGTCCTCAGCGGAGCTTTGTTCTGTAGCCAGATGTGTGTCCTTGAGCACATCTCTGCACGTAGGCTAACCTTGATGAGCTGCGTACTGGACACTGTAATAATCCATTGCCAGCTAGAACCGGTTGAGACAGAAACCCTTTGTCTAAGTGGAAAGCCCCAATCTCACTCCACAGGTTTGATACCACCCATAGCCTGCCCTTCTGACAAGATTAAGGATGTGTGGTCTTCTCTGTATCTTTGCACTTGTGATCTGCTCTCTACAGCCATTGTCTGTAACTTACAAGTGCCCGGAATATTCTGTAAGTTCTTTGTAGAAACTGTTCATCGTCTCCAGCCTTTATTTGGATAACCAACATTCTCACTACCCGAAATTCAACAAACACGCGGAAGAAAAAAGCGTCCTCCAACATTTGGTGAGCACAACATGATTTCGGACTGAGGTGTTGGTTGACAGACAGAACATAGAACCGGCCAACAATTGATAAGGTAAGAGGACATTTATCCTCTAAAAATGATCTTCTGTCTGTTAACTGGGGTTGTAGTCCATGTCACGTTCGAATTTGTTACATTGTGAAATTATAGTTTTTGGCTGGATGAACAGTAGGGGAAATTGAACATTAATAAGTCGTGGGTTCGAGGCCCTGGTGGGTAACTGTTGTGTCTCCCACCTAAATCGTTGAAAAGCCATAGAGTGTGAGGGCATACCACTCTAAAAAGGGTTTAGAAGTGCCATGTGTTCGGAGGTTGTACCGACACAAAAAGGTTGTAAATCCCGTGGCTGGCAGAACACACCGATGAGGTTGAGGCCAGCCCAAAACTTTCTGGACCCCAAGGTTTTCTAGTTCTTTTCGGACAATCCTAGAGACTAGAATTCCTCATTCGAAATCAAAAGACAAAGAGCGATAAGTCCGATAAGTTTGAAGCCCTGGTGGGTAACCGTCGCGTCCGTGCTTTTCAGAGAATCGTAGATACTGGAATTCCTCAGTCGAAATCAAAAGACTGTTTCGTTAAAATAAAGGGGCTCGAGCATACAAAAACAAACAATTTTTTTAAAATATATATATAAATGAGTAACTAGACAAGAGGGAAAACATATAATAATAATCTATCTGAGTGATCACAAATTGTAAAAATTAAAGTGACCTTAATAAAATGGCCTAAGAAGGGTATGACGATACCCAGTGGTAGTTAAAAAAAAAAAAAAAGCATCCTTCGACATCTGCTGGCTCGCGCACACACACACACATGATTGGAGCGTGGTGGGGAAAGTGTGTGTGTGTGCAAGATCAACAGAGGCAACACTGCTTGTACGTTTGCTATTCTCATTGTTGTTTTTATATATTTGCATTTTAAGGTTGAGTTCTTTGAGTTATTAGTTGCGTGAGTGTGCAAGGAGGACTACCCTCCACATTATTGTTGCTTTGTCACTTATCTGCCTCTCTGTTAGTAATAGAAAGACTTGTTGACTACAAAAAAAGAGAGAGGGGGGATTCGATTTACAACAAAATGGAGGGACAGTTAGATAGGGAAAGTGAATGGTTCGATTTGTGGCAAATACCAAACCATTCTGAACAGTTGTTGCTAACTGTAAAGTGAGAAATGCATGTGATGTGTTTGTTGGAGGGGTGCCTGAAAAAGAACGTGAGTGTGAGAAAGAACAGTTGAAAGAATGGATGAGGAAGTGTTGTGAGAATGGGTGGCTCCCTCCATTGTCTTCAACTGCGTGTTTGGTGACATTAATGAAAGAAACGGAAAAAGCTTGTTTTAAAAGAATGGCGGCTCGAAAGTTGGAAGTGGAAAAAACTAACAGGTTGTCTTCCAAAGGTAGAAACGTGAGAGAGAATGCTAAGAAAGTTGTGAAAATGAAAGCGAAAGCAAGAATGGTTGCAACAGGATGTTGTCCCGTTTGGCTGTCAAGGAAGAAAGTGTTGGTCTGGTACCGTCAACACCCAAATTGCCCTCCTCGCCGCCTCCTTACTTGGAAGAGAAACGGCCTTTGGCGTTGTCTCCAACTAACCCATTTGTACCATCACCTGACCATGAAGTCAAGATAGCTTTAAATGAATTTCAGGCTCCAGTTTTTAATGTTACTGCGGGCCGGCTCGAAGTAGATGGAGACGATCAAACGTCTCTCACTCATGCACAACAGACATCGAACATGAATGCAGTTGCGGAAACTTTGGCTGCTGGAGTGACCACCGCCATTAGAGAATTAGAAGGCAGATTGGAAAAAGTGGCCAACTTGAGCGCTGACCCATTCACACGTTTGACTCAGCTAGGAGTGTAGAAGGCAGAATTAAACAGATACCAAGAGGTTCCACAAAATATCAGAAATTAACTTGAGAGAACTGCTACTGAACATGAAGATAGACCAAACGCTGAAGCGGAGGAGCAGGACCACGCCCTTCGCGCTGAACAAGAAGCAGACCGAAAGAGAACAGGAAGTTGCTGTCTATGCTGCGGAACACGCAGCTAGAGGCTCTCCGAGTGAGTTATCAGAAAACAGGTTGTATGTTGCTCAGTTACAGAATCAATTAGTAGAATTAAAGTCTCATGTCCAGAATCTTACAGGTGCCCACCCTGACTCAGTTTTGGATCAAACCAGAAGTCCTGAAAAACCAGAGGAATCTTCCGAAGGTCCAGCTTTTCCTCCTCATTGGCCTGTGACTCGTTCCCAAATCTTGCAGGCACCCATGTTAGCCAAAGTTGATCCAGCTACTGTCAACTCTGCTATATTTACAAACCTTTCTCTCCGACTGATGTGAGTGTGTTGCTGCAGAAACTTCCACCCATGCAGTCTGGTGGTGCCAATTGGCTTCAAGCTGTGCAGAGAGCGGTTACAAGACAAATGTTAACGGCAGGTGACATCCGTGTTCTCCTTACGCAATCATGTCCGCTTTCACAGTTGAATACTCTGATCCAAAATTCTGGTTTTTCTTCTCTCCCTGATCATCAGGCTCTTACACGAGAAAATTATTTGACCTTGTCTACAGCGTTAGATACTTTATTCCCGCTTCCTGAGTGTGTCATTTCAGATTTAATGTTTGCTCCCAAAGCCGATGAGGAGGCCATGGTTTTTGTTAACCGAGCCCTCACTGATTACACTCTGAAAACAGGACACGCCCCTACAGGCTTCGCTTTGCATTCGCAAGTGTTCCGAGCAGCCATTTTGAAGGGCGTTCCCAAGTCTGTGGCGCAGGCCATGGAGGCCAATCTGGACCTTCCCTTGACCGGTTGTTGTCACATCTTAAACATAATTTGAGGAGATATGCTAAAGAAAAAGAGTCAAAGGTTGATAAACACAAAACTACAGAAACACAACTTGCCATGTTGGAGTTGCAAAATCTAAAAAGACGAGAAGTAGCCGATCTTGCTTTGATCTCATCCCCCTCTGTCGGTTCCGAGTGCATGATATATCAAGCAGGTCCATTCATGGGTCAAGGCGCGCCCCCTGGTGGCCATGAAATGTGCTTCTCTTGTGGACGGCCTGGTCATTGCGCCCGCGATTGCATACAGCAACCTCGAGCGTCTGAATGGAGAAGCAGAGGCAGAGACCAACAACCTGCACGGGTCTACAATCGAGGAGGGTACAACCAACCCGGGGGGTGGGGGGGGGGGATCTTGCACAGCACCAGCAGCTACCACAACAGCAACAAGGATATCAGCCTCCCTCTAGTGGACAGCAGCAACAAGCATATTCCCCTGTGCCAAACCAGTATCTGCCTCCCTCTGGTGGACAGTTTTCGCAATGATGGTGCCCTAAATCCACTAACTTGGGTTGCAAGAGCCTTTAATGATCCTGACGGTAGGAGGATCTGCTTCATCATTTATGGTTGACACAGGAGCTCGGCATTCTACCGTCATAGCTCTGCCACCTGATAGCTCTCTTACCAGAAAAAGCATCTCACTTGTTGGATTCAAGGGTGAAGAAACTGCCCTGCATTTGACAACTCCAGTGACTGTTCAATGTTTTTCACAGACATTTTTGCATTCTTTTGTGTTTGCACGTAACTGTCCAGTCAAACTTTTGGGAGGATATCTCTTCATCGCCACGTGCCCTTTCATCATGATGTGTGTCAAACAGTAAACACAAAACAAATTGTAGAAGGCAGGACAGAGAGATATATATAGAAGAAAACTGAAACAGACATTAAAAGGCTGAAAGGTACTGCTCTCTTTGGTCATTTTCCTGTATGTTGAGTCAGTACTTCTGGTCTCTGGGCTTAAAGACATGTACACAGAGAACTAATGCTGATGAGTTAGGCCTCATAGGAAGGACCAAGCCCAGGAGTGACAACACTTGGGCATTGCCTTGCATCAATAATACGAGAAGGGTTTACCATTTCCTTCATGACCAAGTAAAATCGCAGTTCCCCTGGTAAAAAAGAATATTCATAGAATATAATGTAAAAAGATATGCACACTTTTGTATATCTAGTTAGTACTGGAAGTACAGTTTACAGATTAAACAATAATATTTTTCATGTTAATAAAAAGACTGAACTTTTCAATTACTCAAGCTCAATAACTGTATGTACAGAGTAAGGTGGTCAATGTTTATGAAAACAGAATAACCCTTCTCTTAATGTTCCAATTCTTGAGGTGCGCACTTTTTTTTAGAAACACTTCTCATTTTCAGCTGCATTGCCTTGCAGAATGGTTAATCTATACCCCTAGTGCTGCAATAGTTCTGCTGTGAAACAGGGGATTTTGAAATATTCCCTGTACTTATTTTCAAATTTTTTAACAATTATTCTGTTTACGGAAAATGCAGCTGGAGAGAAAAAAGTTTTATGGGACGAGGGTAGAGAACCACAGCTGAACAATGGTAAGACGGTTGTAGCGTATATGTCAGGGGTGTGGTCAGGCCACTGCCCTGTGGTTCTCACCTGTGCCTCATTGTCGCGAATTAGCTCATGCATATAAGCCTTGTGTGTTGTATTGTCAGTTGCCCGTTCATTGTGTTTGAGACTACATCGTTGTGTGTGAATACGAAACTTATTACAACGTTCCTGTGCCACTATATTCAAGTCTTGTTTTGTTCCAAGTTTTTGCCTTGTATCTATTGGACCTCGTTTCATTATTTTTTAGACTTTGCCTTTTTGCCACGTGTTTTTGTGCGTCAGCCTTTTTGGACTGCTAACTTGTGTATGACCTCTGCGTGAATTGAACTATCCTTGAAAATCATGTCCCTGCCTCGGAGTCCTTCATTTGGGTCCTTCCCCATCTCACTTGCTCGTGACAGAACAAACTGGCCATACATGGATCCAGTGGACTCAGACCCAATAAACACTGAACTTCAAGCGCAGAGGGTTGAAGAATTTTCTGCCTTCCGCCTCTCTTTCAAGGATCAATCGGAGCAGTGGAGTTACATGATGACCCATTTTGCCTCGCTGGTTGCAGTTATCATGGACGGGCTCAGGAGAAGGGATCGAATAGTCAGCCAACGCCTGTTGCTTTTGTTCCGGCGATTCCCAGCCCATGGCATTCAGCTCTCTCTCCTGTCTCATCCCCGCCCGTCCCACAACTGTGACCACATACTCTTGTTCCGGCACTGCCCAGCATGTGCCATCCACCACGTGCTCATGTCTTATCGGCTCCCAACCTGTAACGTTCACCATGTGCTCTTGTTCCAGCAACGTCCAGCGGGTACCATCCACTACGTGCTCGTGTCTCCTCCACGCCCAACCCAAAACCTTCACCACGTGCTCTTGTTCCAGCAGCACCCAGGGCATGAATCCACTATGTGCTCGTGTCTCAGCCGTGCCTGACCTCCAACGTTCACCACGTGCTTTTGCTCCGGTAGCGCCCATCTTATGCCATCCACTATGTGCTCGTACCTCGGCAGTGCTCGACCAGCAGCAGCAGGTTCCTGGTTCCTGTTTTGCCATTGGGACCCACCTCATGGACGTTTGCCTGATTCGACCAATAGGGACCCTGGTGCTTGCCGTCCTAGTTGACCTTCTGAACTGCTCAGCCAAGCTCCTCACTTTGGGTGGCCAGGACGGCCACCAGACAGACTGGGGTGGGGGAGACTTGGTGGTGGAACCCCAAAATACAGGAAGTAATACAAGTAAAGAGGCCAGTGAACAAGAAGTGGAACACTTGAAAGGACTGAGGAGAGGCAAAAGGCATACATTGAGATGTGATGTAGGACAAAGGTAGAGGTGGTCAAGGCTTAACAAGAGGCTTATGACGACGTGCACCAGGTTAGTCAAGAAAGAAAGAGAAAATAATCTCAACAGGTTAGCCAAACAGAGGGAAAGAGATGAGAAGGATGTGCAGCAAGGTTCGAAAGAGCAGATTTTGATGTTTTCTAGAGCAGAGCAAAGCATTCTTCATTGCAGTCAGAAGCAGTTACTTAATACTATTTAGAATTATTTCTACATTAACCTCCAGTTTATTCTACATTTGCTCAAATCCTTAAATCATCTAATTGATCACCCTTTCGGCTTACATTCGGAGGAAAATATAGCATTAATTACTTGTAATCTTCTGGATCAGAGAACAGGTCTGGAAGAGAAGTCATAAGATCATCATCGTGGTCAACAATATCACTGTCATTACCCTGTTGTGCCAATAGTGGATATATTTCTGCCAATTTTGAATTTGTCGGGGCAATAGCAGTGGTTATAAGTTGGTTAAGTGATGCCTTTATGCAGGGACTACAACAACATCCACACAATGCAAGAATAGATAGAAACTACGACAGAGAACACCAAATTTTTAGATTTACCAAACTTTTTTTTTTCCCACCACTCAGACCTGGCTGATCTGTTTAAACCAGAGTGCTCCTTCATCTTGTGGTTCAGGGTACGGAGGCCTTGAATGGCCCTTGTGTGTGACCCATCAGGTGCTGTGATATTTGGAATAAACAACACTGGTCACCGAACACTGAGCAGTCGCCACCCTTCTCGGCCGGGAGCATGTCGACCGCTATGCGGTTCTGGAACGTCATGAGTGAGGTTGCAGCTGGTTGTTCCCTTATGGCAATAAAGCCTGCTTCCGTATAATTACCTAGTTTCTGTACATTGTAATGTATGTAGTTGATTCTCTCAACGTTTTTATTCAGAGTTATCCATAACAAGATGGATTCCCATCCTGCAGCAATCTCGTTAACCAATTTACACTCATCTGGTATGCAGTTGGGATGCCATTTCCATCAATGTATGTCAGATCTCCATCTTTCTAAAGAGGACCTTCGCCTTCGGGAGAACCAAAGGGGAGGTCCAAAGATGGATGCGCCCAATTCTATATCCTCTGCTTTGGATGGAAACACAGTCACAGATAAGAGCAGTGATACCAGTGTACACGTTCCTGCTGCATTTATCAGTATGTCATACAACTTTTGACCAACACACCACCACAACAAATCGCTGCATGGGAGCAGTGGGGCAGTTTGTAGATGGATATCATGACACCATGTTTTGTTGAGACTTCCCACCTTAAAATCTGTCCCTCTAAAGCTAACACAGGAGAAATTAGCCAATGCAACATTAGTAGAAAATATCAGTTTATCATTTACTGCCTTAGTTGTTGGATAAACACTTTTCCATTTCTGACAAGTGGTGTTAGGAGTTGTTTTAGTCATTACCTCCAGGATACATTGTGTTGGGATTTCTGTTGGAATGACACGCATTAGTGGCCTAGGGCCCATGCATGTGATTTAACTATAGTTTACCTAGTTAGCTGCATTCTACATTAATAACAACCAGTTTTGTTTCCTATTTGTAAAAAAAAAAAAAAGATCATCATAATCATGAAAAAATGTTCCTCAGGCTTTTTCGGTTAAAATACTCCCTCCATAGTATACGTACTCTTTTGTATGGCATTCGGGTTTAAGGTAGCATTAAATTGGCAAATGGTGAGAAGAAAGTGGGGGTTTCATTTAGCATAAGCCCAAAGATGGAATCCCCAGCAATTAGACTCTGCCAAGGAATTGAAAAAGTGCTGAACTGATTCACTGGGAGACACACATGGAGTCCTCCTCTCATGCCTCATACCTCCCGCATAGTTGTTTACCAAAGTTATTTGAAATGAGGTTGCGCCTCTTTATCTTATGTGTGGTAGGCATAGTTGACTGCGTATAATTATTGGTTCTGTTGTTATGTATGTTTGTCAGCTTTACAGGTGTCCAAAAGTAGCATATGAATAAAAATATCATTACGGCTGTCAATGTTGCAGCCCAACATGCTATCATATTATTTAGCCATTTTAAAGTCATGTCGACCAAGTCACCCCTAAATGCGTCAAGTTTCTTTTAAATCTTCACCAGCCTTCAGGTATTTTCTGATACTATAAATCTGCACCCACCGTATGCTGGTCTTTGCTCACCTTTCCCCTTGGGTGACTCAGTTGAGATGAACAGGCGACCAGTTCGGGGTGTAGTCTGCCGCTGCCCGAAGTTAGCTGGGATTGGCTTCAGCTCTCTCTCCGAACAAATGCAAAAGTATTGCGTCAGGAAAGGCATCCGGGGTAAAAAAAAAATAATAATAAAAGACAGCTACTGCCGCACCACCATGACAGTGGCACAAAAATGGCTTCACACATCAATGCTGATAAAATTCCCAATTTGTTTCTAGTCCTATCAAATTGATGCATGTAAAATTTCCTAGTGACACCCCATTGGAAAACAATGTTTTTTTAGTTTTTCAAAAGAAGTTAATGGATACACAGAAACCCCCAACTTTTTTTTTTTTTTTTTGCATTTGTTATCAATTAATAGCATTGGTATTATCTCTGGATCTGTGCAAACACTACAATCTTTTGGACACATTTTTTGTATGTAGTTATCCAATTTGTTTTGTTTTTATTTTATTTATTTTTTGGGGGTGGGACCATGAGTGGTTCCCACAGGTACCACTCGAACAGAAAAATGAAAATAACGGATAGCGTTTTCATCAAACACCCAACAGCAAAATTTCACCGTTTAGTCACCATTACGACAGCAGTCTCACTCCCATGTGTAACCGGACTACAGCGACCTTGGCAGTGGGAATGAGAACAGCTATCTTACAAGTGGCCAATAAAAACAAATTAGTTTTGTTTGTGTTAACAATGGTTTCAAAAGGAATAACTTTCCTACAATCAACAAATGAATTCAAGTACACCTTTTTGCAATTTTTTAAGCTGTTTGGGGTTCTTAATAACTGCTGAAACGGACTCACTTGTGTGTTGTTTTTTTTTTCCTTCATCATTCATTTATCTCACATTGTGTGGAAATTATTGGTTATTTGTATGGTCTCCCAAACAGTGTTTTGAATGGAATGAGACCCTTACGTGCTTGTAATGTATGTATAGTTAGACTAAATCTATCATTGTGTCTACGTGTGATTGTGAGTGCGGCTGTTTGTCTCCATGTGACCTGCAATTGGCTGGCTACCAGGTCAGGGTGTACCTTGCCCGATGGGATAGGCTCCAGCCCTCCGCGCGACCCTTGTGAGGATAAGCGGCTAAGAAAATGGATGGAGGGATGAATGGATGTGTAGCTTGAGGAAACTGACCACATTTTGTATACACATTCCCTTGTGGATTATGTCGCACGCAGATCAAACAAGTCCTACAAAAAAGTTTTTTTGCATACAAGTTAAATCCATGGATCATGTAATGCCTTTGTACCAGGGCGACCATTCCCCCTGTTGAAACCTGAGACTTCCCATGGCTAAAGATTGCCGCCCACTTAAAAAATGTTTTTGGTCGAATTTTTTTGTATCTGTGCTGACATAATTCCCATTTTGTAATGTAGTACCTTGTTTTTTCCACATTTTTAGTTCTGCTGGTAAGCTTTGTGGTTGCATTTTGTTTAACACATCATCTCAAAGTATGTCTTCATTTGTTACATGGTCAGCTAATGCCATAAAGGTTTTGCTGCTTCTTTTGCTGTTTTATCTGTAAATCCATTTCCTAATGATTCTTTGTCTGTATTTGATGTGTGTACTGCACATTTACATATGGCTCATAAAGCTCCATAAATTTCTCCTTTCTCTGTCAGAAAGGTGTCAATTTTCTTTTTCTTATTTTGTAGCACTCTTTCTGCGTGTAGTGCTTGGTTAACGTATTTTTACAGGTTGCCAGTCGGTTTGTCAACCCAATGTTTTTCAATCCATTGTTTTATAGGATTATTTGAATTCACATGCATAGCATTTTTTTTAATTGCCCTTGATACACACTCCCTGGAGTGTGATCTTCAGGAATGCCACTATTTGCTTTAAAACATGCATTTATTCCAATTCTATATTCGTCAAATGGTTCATTGTTGTTTTATTTTGCTCTTCCAATGGCAGAAAAATTTGCTTTTTTTTTTTTTTTAAATCTAGTAGAATTGTGCGATATTAACCCTTGAACTCCCTGCTGCTGTGAGAAAGTACTTTGCTGTCATCCAAATTTGTTGTACTTCCACATCATTTAAGTGGTAAGATTTTCTCAAGTCTTCCATTCTCTGGACGAATTATGTTACATCAACTTTATGAGATGTGATACCTTTAATGGCCGTTTTCACATCATCTTGAGTCCAGCTTTTTTTTGTTGTTGTTGCTGTTGTTTTTTTGTTTTTCTGTGTCTGTGTGTGTGTTTCTCTTATTTTATCCTGCAGGTTAACTATATATATTTTTTGTGTGTATGTTGAGCTGGCCAGCAAAGTCATATTGTGTTATCCACAAATTTAGATGTTTTGTTTTAGTAGGAAATTTGCTTTCCACAAACTTCTAGTCCTTACACATCATTATTATTTTTTTTTTTCAAATGTTGACTTTCAACTATTTTGCTATTTATTAACTATTTTGCTATTTGTTTTTCCCCTGTTGGAGTCAGTGGTTCACCGAGGGTGACTATACTGACTTCCCCCTGAACAGGGTGACAATTACGTTCCGTTTGAGGTAATTCTCAAGCTTCTACCACAAGTGGCGGAGAATTCTTACCTCTGCATCCTCAAACAGTTGTCACTCAATTTCCTGTTCAAATGAGGTAGCGAACCTCCACTCACACTTTTACACATGCACACGTTTCACGGAGCTCACGTACAGGACACACCTTGCCCTTTCCTCAGTTTTATAGACTAATTAGTCTACTCGATAGTGACAAGTATTCTCAAGGTTTGGTTCTGCCGCAGTCACCCAGACGCGCATTCACTCATTCCTCATGTGTGTGGGAGTTTCCTACTCACCAGAGATGTCTTCACTTCCTTCAGCTTCTCGTCAACCCTCAGCCTTCAGGCGCAAAGTCGAGGCCCAGTCCCAGAAAGGGTCTCAAGTGCCGTGGCCTCGGTCTTTGCCTGGACGTCGACTCGGCCCCTGGAAACCTTAGGTATCTTGAGATCCAGCTCGAAGGACCAAGTAAAGGTGCCGAGGAGAGGATAATCAGAGAGTACAGTGGTGAATTGTACGAGACAGTTCCTCTCCTCTCTTCTCGCGAGACTTGAACTGGTGTCTTTGCTTCCTTTTTTGTCCTGTTTAATGAATGTCTGATTGGTGAACCTGACATTTGGACATGTCCAAAGGCGAGAGAATGAGTATATTGGTAGAAGGGTGCTGTGGATGGAGCTGCCAGGCAAAAGAGCGAGAGGGAGACCAAAGAGAAGGTTGATGGATGTTCTGAGGGAAGACATGAAGGTAGTTAGTATTAAAGAGGAAGATGCAGGAGATTGGTTAACATGGAAAAAGATGGCATGCTGCGGTGAAACCTAATGGGACAAGCCGAAAGGAAAAGAAGAAGACTCTTTTTCTCAGTTGACCACCTCCCCCAAAAAATGTCTATGCAAGCCCCTGCTCATTGTAATATGAGATCCAAGTATAACCATATATATATATAACCATAATTCCAGATAAACATTCACACTGACGTCATTCTTTAAAAACCTGAATTTACACCATATCTTTTGATGAAGGGAGAAGTCCCGAGTACCTTTCAATATCGGAAGAACATGTAAACTCCTGACAGAAAAGGCTTAGTCAACACAAACAGACCACAGCAAATCAAAGCAAAGTAAATTTATTTGTATAGCGCATTTCATACATGAGGTAACTCAATGTCCTTTACATGATGATGGCTTTTGAAAACAAAGAGATAAAAAAATTAAAATGGGATAAAAATTGAACTTTTTGGTCATAATTCTACGAACCATGCCTGGAGGAAGACGAATAATGAGTTCCATCCCAAGAACACCATCCCGACTGTGAAACATAAAGGTGGTGTTTTGGGGGTGTTTTTCTGCACATGGGACAGGATGACTGCACTGTATTAAGGAGAGAATGACCGCGGCCATGTACTTTGAGATTTTGGGGAACAACCTCTTTCCCTCAGTCAGGGCATTGAAGATGGCTCGTCGCTGGGTCTTTCAACGCGACAATGACCCGAAGCACACAGCCAAGAAAACCAATGAGTGGCTCCATTCTCCAGTCCTAAACCCAATAGAAAATCTTTGAAGGGAGCTGAAACTCCATGTTTCTCAGCAACAGCCCAGAAACCTGTCTGGTGTAGAGAAGATCTGTGTGGAGGAGTGGGCCAAACTCCCTCCTGCAGTGTGTGCAAACCTGGTGAACAACATTGGACCTCTGTAATTGCAAATAAAGGCTACTGTACCAAATATTAACATTGGTTTTCTCAGGTGTTCAAATACTTATTTGGACCTGTATCACACAAATAAATCATTTAAAAATCATACATTGTGATTTATGGATTTTTCTTTTTAGATTATCTCTCTCAAAGTTGACATGCACCTACGATGAAAATTTCAGACCCCTACATGTTAGGTTAGGGTTAGGGTTCTAAGTGGGAGACCTTGCAATATAGTGGGGTGTTCAAATACTTATTTTCTTCACTGTATACAGTATGTATGTTCGCTGTGTTCGTCTTTCTGAGATATCCATAGTGATCATGAACATGACAAGTTGTTGAATGGCACATGTTCAAGCATGGATGGAGCTGTTTCATATATACACACATATACACGCATGCAGTACCGGCAGCGCTCATACCGTCACACCGAGCTGGCTCATCCATACTGTCTGGGAGTCTGTTGTAAGTTAGAAGTGATCCACATATAATCTAAATATGGCTTGAAACGAAAGGGTAATATTGCCCCGCTCACTTCACTCGATTGTGAGATGTTCTGTTTGAAAAGAGCTTCCGTGTCCATCATAGGTGGCCGGATGAGCCACCGACAGCTAGCTTTGGCCGGGCTGGCTCATACATACTGTCTTGGGGTCTATTGTTTGTTAGAAGTGATCCGCATGTCGTCTAAATATGGCTCGAAATGATAGGGTAATATTGCCCCGGTCTTTCTCTTCTCTTATTTGAAAAGCGCTTCCGTGTCCCATGGTAGGTGGTACAGCATGCTTTCATTGGCAAATGTAGCGGTGTGACATAATGAACAGAGACTGCAGCCAATATGGCTTCCACTTGGATGTTGAATGTCACTTCCGCAACTTTGCACATGGATCACGTGCTCTCCACTCATATTTATTTTTTCATGTGGACATTGAAGTGAATATTTTTCGTTACAATATCGATTTTAGAATGTTTATAGTCATGACACTTAACCTTTAATTGCCTATTCTCGGTTTGTGATATATGCACAGGTGTGGAGAACCCTAAGAAAGCTAGAACACACTGGAGAATACTCCCAGTGCTTAACATTGGTTTTCTCAGGTGTTCAAATACTTATTTGTTGTTGTATCACACAAATAAATTGCTAAAAATAATCATACATTGTGATTTCTGGATTTTTGTTTTTAGATTATCTCTCTCACAGTGGACATGCACCTACGATGAAAATTTCAGACCCCTCCGTGATTTCTAAGTGGGAGAGCTTGCAATATAGCAGGGTGTTCAAATATTTATTTTCTTCACTGTATATGCTCTGATGGCTTTGTTTTCGTCAGAACGTGAGCTGCAGCATTCTGAATGAGCTGTAGCTTTTTAATACTCTTTTTTGGGGGATCCAGTCAAAAGACCATTACAGTTGTCGAGTCTACTTGAGATAAAAGCATGGATCAGCTTTTCCTGGTCTGCTTGACACATACAAGACTTCACTCTAGATATGTTCTTCAGATGGTAGAAGGTTGTTTTTGTGATTGATTTGATATGATTGTTGGAGGAGGGGACTTTCGCTTCTTAGCAGATGGTAGCTTCAGGTGAAGGGGGATGAGAGGAAGATCTTGACGTGGTATAGGCTGGACTCCATCGTTGACAATAGCCTTCATCCTATCCTTCAGACCCAGCATTGCATTCAGGCTGGGAGAGGGGGAGCCAACATCAACTGTGGATTATATGGTTGTTGTAGTCATAAAGGGGAGATTCTAAGGTGTGGATGTCTCCAATGGGGCAGGAAGAAGTGTGGGAGATTTAAAGTGCTGGCACATTCCATTTGTCATTTGCTCATCAGAATGTTTGGATGATGCAAATGAATCTGTGTGCACCTTGACTCGCCTAATCTCTGGTTCCTCAGATTGTTTGGGAACAACTCCTTTTGTCCTTTGTTTTTGTAAACATTTTTTACAGGCCGGTGAATGATGCACACAGTAGAAAATCTTGCCAGCGAATAACTTAACGCCTTGTTTATTTAGATAGAAACCGTCTGCTTTATTTTTAAATTGTCAATGAAACTCACGGATAGTGCAGTGCACACCTTGCCTAACCACCTATTCAATTGATGGAGCCTCAAGAAACGTTCATCTCTAGATTGTACAAGTGGAAGACGTCTGCTTATAAAACCCTCAGCATCCATCCCATGCATTTTTGTAAGGAGATCAATGAAATCTCACTTCAGTACCTCTGATTGCTGCTTGAGAACATCCAGGAATGTCAGGGGTCTTAAAAATCTTAATAAATTGAAACAGGTTATTAATAGAATTAAATTATTGAACGCTAAAATAGTACTCCTTCAGGAGAGCCTTTTGACTGATTCAGAAATCAAAAAGGTTAGAAATAGGTGGTCTGGAAATGTACTATATGCATCATACAATAATAATGCTCGGGGTGTTTTAATTCTTATTCACAAAACTATACCAAAACAAATCACTAATACAATTCAGGATCCCGAAGGGCGGTATTTGATAGTCCAGGGTACTATTTTCTCTCTCGCATTAAATTTGGTATGTGTATATGGTCCAAATGAGGAGAATCCTAAATTTTTTGAAGACCTTTTTCTCACAATTTCTGCTTTACATGGTTCAGTTATAATTGGCGGTGACTTTAATTGCACACTAAATCCTGTGTTGGATCGTACTACAGGTTTAGATCCAAGTAACCTGAAAACAAGAAAAATTTTAAAACAATAAAAAACCAATAAGAAATCTCGATCGCGCATTGATTACTTTTTTGTCTCTCAAAACCTTCTGTCAAAGGTTAAAAACTGCTGGTATGGCAGTATAGTGATTAGTGACCATGCACCAATATCTATGAATATTCAAATAGACAAACGTTGTCACTGCCCTGCAATTGTAGATTTAAATCTATATGGCTGCAGAATGAGAACTTTGTTTCCTGAATAAAAAGTCAAATTTATTTATTTTTTGAAATTAATACAGATCAAACGGGAGCCTGTACAAGATGGGAAGCATTAAAAGCTTAATTCGAGGAGAAATTATCAGTTATACAAGTTCTAAATCTAAACAACAAAAAGCAGAGATGTGTGATTTAGAGACGCAAATAAAGGAGTTAGAAAATGATTTAGATCAGGTAGATGATCCACTTAAACATAAAGAATTGCTATTTTTAAAAAGTAAATATAATAAATTATCTACAGATAAAGCGGCAAAAAGTTTATTATGGCTTAAGCAGCGTTATTACGATCAAGGTGAAAAAGCGGGCAATTAATAGCATAAGGATCCAGGGACCCTCAAGAAATTAATAGTAGTTTCAGGGATTTCTATGAACAATTGTATAAATCCGAGATACAACGTTTGAGAGGGATGCATTTCTTGATTCAATTGCATTTCCACTGCTATCAGAGGAGGAAAAACAAAACTTAGATAACCATCTGACAGAAGAAGATATTTATGCTGCCATTCAAAGTATTAACACGAATTGTGCTTCTGGGCCCGTTGGACTGACTATAGAATTTTATAGAGCATTTCAAAAACAATTATTGACTCCATTGATGGACATGTATAAAGAATCATATAATAAGGAGACTCTTTCTCCTACATTGAGACTTGTGCTGATTACCCTGATCCTCAAACCTAATAAACGTTCCACAGAATGTTCCTCTCATAGACCAATAAGCTTGATGGGATGCGAGACAAAAATACTTTGCAAAGCACTGGCAATACGATTGGATCAGTATATACCTAGTTTAATACATAATGATCAAAACGGTTTTGTTAAAAAACGTCAAGGATTTCACAATATTCAAAGAGTTTTGAATAAATTACATGAAAAGGCAGAGTGTAAAGACAGAGCACTGCTGTCGTTGGATGCACGTCAGGCCTTTGACAGAATTGAATGGTCATTTTTATTTAATATTCTACCGCGGTTTGGATTTGGCAATAATTTTCTTAAATGGTTAAAAACTTTATATACAAACCCTACTGCTAGTATTATCACAAACACTATCTCTTCTAAACCAATTGTATTGGAAAGATCCACACGCCAGGTCTGTCCTCTTTCCCGAATGTTGTTCATTTTAGCACCACTGGCCATGTCGATTCGTATGGATAGAGGCTTTATGCTGATGACTGTCATGTCCCATCGGAAACGAGAGTAGGACCCAAATGCAGGAACTCGGAAGACGCAAGGTAGTTCAAGAAGAGACACGTTTATTATATGCAGAGGTAGGGGATCGAGCAGGCAGTCCGGTGCAGCAGCGGTAGTTGGGACGTCGGGCGAAGAGAGCAGGTGAGCGGACAGGCAGGAGTCGGTACACAGGAGACCAATCAAAGCAGGCAGAAGTAACGAAGGAGTCAGGCTTACAAGGTTGGTCGGAGAACGGAAGAAGGTCGGTACACACAGGTTCAATCAGAGATACCGGAGCACACGAATGGGACATGAAGATCATACGAACTGGCGCCAGCCAGTTGTCTTCGCGGTCATATAAATCCATAGCATAATCAGGCTGCATGAGGCGCAGGTGTGCACCTTCCAATCAGCGCACCGGCGCGGACACCCGCACAGCTCGTGCTGGAGCGGCAGGATCATGACAGTACCCCCCCCCCCTCAAAGGCACGGCTCCCAGACGTGCCTAAACGAAAAAAAAAACAGACAATAATTAACAAAGGCAGGGGTGGGCGGAAGGGGTGTCCGGAGGAGGGTTCCAATCAGCGCAAACGCGGACACCCGCCCAGCCCAGGCTGGAGCGGCAGGATCATGACAGTAGCCCCCCTCCCCCCTCAAAGGCACGGCTCCCAGACGTGCCTAAACGAAAGAAACAGACAATAATTATGAATACAGGCAGGGGTGGGCGGAAGGGGGTCGGGAGGAGGGCACGCTCCCCCCTGAACCCCAGACTGGTGGCCATCCAGGCCACCAAACACGAGGCGTCCGAGTGGACAGGTCAGGAGGACGACCCGGACGCCAAGGACCAGGGTCCCCACGGGGCGATTCGGGCGGACGACCTCTGTGAGGAACCAAACGAAGAAGCAGGCACCAGAACGAGGCAGGCCACTGCTCCGGATGAGAACCTCCCATGCCGTAGTTGCTAAACAACCAGGGATTGGTCGCCACGGAGACTTGGTCAGTCGGCAGCCGTGGATTGGTCACCAATGAGGCCAAGTCATGAAGCGGCTGGGAGCCATCTGGAGCGAATAGGACGATGGAGAGAAGGACCAGAGCCATGACCGCCACCATTACCATCCCGAAGTCTCTCCAGCTCCGGGGTGGCTCATCAGAACTCCCCAGCTCTTGTCGGACAGGAACGTGAGAAGGCGGCGACGCCATCGCCCCCTCCTGGACAGGAACGTGAGAAGGCGGCGACGCCATCGCCCCCTCCTGGACAGCAACGTGAGAAGGCGGCGACGCCATCGCCCCCTCCTGGACAGCAACGTGAGAAGGCGGCGACGCCATCGCCCCCTCCTGGACAGCAACGTGAGAAGGCGGCGCCAGTACCGCCCCCTCCTGGACAGCAACGTGAGAAGGCGGCGCCAGTACCGCCCCCTCCTGGACAGCAATGTGAGAAGGCGGCACCAGTACCGCCCCCTCCTGGACAGCAACGTGAGAAGGCGGCACCAGTACCGCCCCCTCCTGGACAGCAACGTGAGAAGGGGGCGCCAGTACCGCCCCCTCCTGGACAGCAACGTGAGAAGGCGGCGCCAGTACCGCCCCCTCCTGGACAGCAACATGAGAAGGCAGCGACACCATCGCCCCCTCCTGGACAGCAATGTGAGAAGGCGGCGCCCGTACCACCACCTCCTGGACAGCAACGTGAGAAGGCGGCGACCCCATCGTCATCGCCACCTCCTGGACAGCAACGTGAGAAGGTGGCGACCCCATCGCCATCGCCACCTCCTGGACAGCAACGTGAGGTGGCATCGGGTCGGTCCCCACTGCCACGTGCGCTTGGCGAGGTGGCGAGTCCGTTCCCACTGCGGCATGCACTTGGCAAGGGGGCGGGTCGGTTTCCACGGGAACGTGAACCTGCATCAGCAGCGAGTCCGTCGCCGTTGCGACGTCAGAGTAGCTTGGCTGGTTCGCCAATCCTTGCCGGACCTGGGCCGTGAGAGCCGCCAATTCCGCGCTCTGCCTCTCTATCTGCGCCCGCATTTCGCGACAGAACGCCTCGTGGTTTGGCGGCTCCTCCTCCCTCTGGGCTGGAAGCTTCGCCACCAGCTGCGGGTCTGCCGGTCTCACCGTTGCCGGCGAGGAGTTGGAGAACGGTGTCTTCGTTGCCGCGCAGCGAGAGACACCAGGGAGCGCCCGGCCGGGGCGTCTCCTCTGGCCGCCACGCGGAGGTCCCGGGTAGATGGCCAAGCGGGTTCCCTCGTACCAATTGGTGTACTTGGATCTACAGGGTGAAGACGTTCGGGTGCTGGAAACGCGGGGAGGTGAAACAAATTGACTGGGATGAAAGATCAGACGAGCAGATTCATAGTCAGAATAATCGGAGTCGTACTCCGCCAGCCGGTCATACAAATCACGGTCCTTCTCATATTCCGAAAAGTCAGAGTCCAGAAGAATATGACGAGCCGGACGGGTCGTGTTCAGGACGTATTCATAAGACACGGGAGTGGAGGACGTCAGGGAGCCTACCCGGATTGGACAGGCTTGGTCCTCCGGCAGACGGTCTACCTTGCGTCGGTCCCGGCGACGCCAGGTCTTTCCTGCTGGGTCCTGTATTGGCCAGTTCGTTCTGTCACGTCCCATCGGAAACGAGAGTAGGACCCAAATGCAGAAACACGGAAGACGCAAGGTAGTTCAAGTAGAGACACGTTTATTATATGCAGAGGTAGGGGATCGAGCAGGCAGTCCGGTGCAGCAGCGGTAGTTGGGACGACGGGCAAAGAGAGCAGATGAGCAGACAGGCAGGAGTCGGTACACGGGAGAACAATCAACACAGGCAGAAGTATCAAAGGAGTCAGGCTTACAAGGTTGGTCGGAGAACGGACAAAGGTCGGTACACACAGGTTCAATCAGGGATACCGGAGCACACGAATGGGACATGAAGATCATACGAACTGGTGCCGGCCAGTTGTCATCGCGGTCATATAAATCCATAGCATAATCAGGCTGCATGAGGCGCAGGTGTGCACCTTCCAATCAGCGCAACCGCGGACACCCGCCCAGCCCAGGCTGGAGCGGCAGGATCATGACAATGACGTCATTCTCTTTTTGACTAAGTTATCCACGAGCCTTCCAAATTTATTGGAGCAAATGAAAAAGTTTATTAGTTTCTCAGGTTATGTGATTAATGATACAAAAGTCATCCATTTTATTTTTAAGTACGGAAGAGAGACTTAATCCTGTTGTTAACACTCCTTTTTTGAATACGAGAGATGGATTTAATTATTTGGGGGTCAAAATTTCCCCTGATGTTAACAATATAGTTCAGGTTAATTATGACCCTTTAATCTTGGAGGTACAACAGTTATTAGACAGGTGGATGACAATGCTAATTTCAATGTTGGGACATATAAACATAGTTAAAATGAGCGTTTTGCCAAAATGTTTAAATTTTTTTCAAACCATACCTGATGTCATTACCTGACATCTTTTTCAATAGACTCAACAGAATGCTCCTGAATTTTTTTGGGAATAATAAGAAAGCCAGATTAAGACTATGGTTGCTTTATATGCCTTATGAAACTGGAGGGTTACAACTTCCAAACTTTAAATGGTATTACTGGTCTGCTCAACTACGTATTATTTTTCAACATTACCATCACCCTCTTGAGTAAAAATAGAGCAAGCAACAGTACCACACCTGCTATTAAAGTATTATTTATATTCTGCTGAGAATAGAGTATTAAAACGGCAGACGAAGAATCCATTTTTGAAAAACACTATAGATATCTGGTTTAAATCACACGAACATATAGGGGACACTCCTTTACTTTCACACTTTTCTCCCATATGGGGTAATGCGACTTTTAAAGCTGGAGGAGCAGATGGGGGTTTTAAATTATGGGCAAATAATGGTATAAAATCAATAGGTGACCTTTATGTAAATGGTGAAACGCTTACATTCATTCAAATATGTCAAAAATTTTCTATTCCCAATAAGTATTTTTTCAAATATCTGCAGTTAAAACACTTTTTGTCAGCACAAATCAAAAACATAATGTATGAATCCCCTTTCTCCAGTTTAGAAGATATTGTCCAGTCAGGTTTGCATGGATGTAAGCAGATATCTATGTTCGATAAATCTTTAGTCTCACATGATACACAACCTAGATAAAGAAAAAAAATTGAAGTAATTGATTGGTAACAAGCATGCCTTAAAGCACAAAAACAAACAATACTAGAATGAGGCTATTACAATATAAATGGCTGATGAGGACTTATGTGACTCCTGTTAAACTTCATCAGTGGACCCTTGACATTCCAGATATGTGTAGTAAGAGCTCTGATGACAAGGGTACTTTATATCATTGTTTATGGGATTGTTGGAAAGTCAAAGATTATTGGAAATCTATTGTTCAGACCATTTCTATAATAGTTGGAAATCAGGTTTCTCATTGCGCAACACTGTGTATCTTAGGTATATATCCCAAGGATTTTGCTGTTAATAAAAAAAGGACACGGTTATAGACTTTGGTCTCCTGCAGGCCAGGAGAACAATTGCACTATTTTGGAAAAAAGTGGAAATTCGTCCAATAAAAGTATGGATGTTGGAAATGGCATCTTGTGTTGCACTGGAAAGACTCACGTATATTACGAGGGGAAGAGCTGAATATGGAGAACCTTAGAAGAGTTTTTGAAAAAAAATGTGAATTATTTGTGATTTGTGTGCTTTTTTTTTACACACTATTATGTCTGTGTATACCGTGTATTTTTTTGTTTTCATTTTTCTGTTATTGTGTTGTTTTTCTAAAATTATATATGAAAAATCTAATGAATATATTGTTTAATTAAAAAAAAAAAAAAAGGTTGGGCCACCAGAATCTCTGTTCGACTACCGAACGAGTCTTTGCCATGCCCGGTGGCAGACCGTCTTGTTGGTATGGGCCCAGGTGATGACGTCCCCCCGCAGCGACCGTGCAACGAAGAGGCGATCAGACGGACAACCCACGGGAGGCGGTGTCTCCCTCAGGGCCTTCTTCACCCGCGACTCGGCCGCCCAGGTGAAGCCGGACACGAACCACGCCTCTGGTAGGATGGAGGTGGCTGCCGATTCCGCGCGCTCCCCCTCGTGGATCTATGAGAGGGTGTCCAGCTTGCCGTTCTTGGAGCCTGGGCGGAAGGACAGAGTAAAATGGAAGTGGGTGAACAATAAGGCCCACGTTCAGCCGCTTCGCGGTCCTCAGGTACTTGAGGTTCTTGTGGTCGGTGAGGACCGCGAACGGGACTTGTGAGCCCTCCAGCCAGTGACACCACTCCTCCATTGCCATCTTGACCACCAACAGCTCTCGGTCTCCAATGTCGTAGTTTCATTCAGCTGGGGACAACTTCTTTGACAAGAAGGCGCACGGTTGGATCCTTCCATCCTTGGGACTCCTCTGAGATAGGATGGCTCCGATCCCCGAGTCTGACGCGTCGACCTCCACCACGAACTGCAGCTCCGGGTCCGGCACGATGAGGATGGGTGCGGCGGTGAAACTAGCCTTGAGTTTAAAAGTTTACGAAGCCGATGAACCTCTGCACGTCCTTCCTACAAGTGGGAGTGGGCCACCCCAGCACTGCGTCGACCTTCCCGGGATCCATACGTATCTCCCCCTTCGCCAGGATTAAGCCTAGGAGGGGACACGGATATTCTGTGAAATTCATATTTCTCCATTTTTACAAACAGTTGATGTTGTAACAAGCGCTGGAGCACCGCTCTGATCTGTCAGACATGGGAGGCCAGGTCTGACGAGAAAATCAGAATGTCATCCAAATACACAAAAACATTCTTATTCAGAAATTCCCGGAGAACATCGTTAATGAAGTTCTGAAAAAACTGCCGGGCATTCGTCAGCCCGAACGGCATCACCAAGTATTCAGGTTCAACTTGGTGAAGATCCGGGCTCCCTGGAGAAATTCAAAGGCCGTGGCGATGAGCGGCAGAGGATACCTGTTCTTTACTGTGACCTTGTTGAGTCCTCAGTAGTCGATGCAGGGTCGTAGCATAGTGTCCTTCTTCTCAACGAAGAAGAACCCTGAACTGGCTGGTGAGGATGACGGACGGATGAGGCCGGCGGCCAGCGACTCCTCCACGTATTCCCTCATGGCCTGGTGCTCTGTTGCTGTTAAGGAAAATAATTTCCCTTGAGGAGGTGAGGTGCCGAGGACGAGTTCAATGGCACAGTCACATGGGCGATGCGGAGGCAGAGATTTCACTTTAGTCACTGAAAACACCTCCTTTAGGTCGTGATAGCAGGCGGGCACTGCGGTTAGCTCTGAAGCGGTATTCGATTCCTCAAGTCGTACCGGTGCCACTTAAATCCTCCCGTCTTCCTGAACAGCGAAACAACGTTTACAACAGTCCTCGCCCCATGCCTTGATCTGACCCGTGGCCCAATCTATGTGTTGATTGTGCTTCTTGAGCCATGCCCTCCCCAAGATAACATCGCTGCTACGTGAGTCGAAAACGTGGAAGTTAATGTGCTCCGCGTGGGCGTCCGGAAAGACCATACGAAAAGTCTGAGTGCGGTGCGTTACCCGGCAGAGGAACCTGCCGTCAGCGGCATAGGCATTACGAAGCCACTGGGTAGGGAAAGGTCGCTGCACCCAACGCCTTGACCACGCGGGGATTTATCAGGTTAGCATCCGACCCGGAGTTGACGAACACAATCACTGTACATGAACGAGAGTCAGTTCCCAGGTTGAGGTACAGAAGCAACTGTCCTGTCTCTGCCGCGGTATACCGCACACTCACCGGAGTGGAGATCTTGATGTCGGAGCGCTTTGGTCAAACCAGGCAGAGTGCGATCAAGTGTCCCAGATGACCGCAGTAGAAACAGCGCCCCTCCCGTCGACGGCGCAGGCGCTCCTCTGCTGGTCCGCCGAGAACCTCCACCTGCATGGGTTCGACCGTGGAAGGTAGCGTGGATGCCCGGGCAGCAACCGAACTGGAGACCTCCGTCTATTATATAGCATCTATTTGCCCCTGCATGACCAACCGCTGGTCGAACTTGTGAGCCAATCCTATGAGAGCGTCCAGCAAAGGAGGGAGATCCACGGCGATGACCTGGCGGAGCGTCATGAGTGAAACCGCCGCCTACGTTCCGGCGCAGCATACTGGAACACCTGGGTGAGTGCGCAGACGAATAATGCCCAGGAACGGCAGGTCTCTGAGTTGCGACTCCATTCCGCCGTGGCCCATGCCTCCGCCCTTCCCGTCATGTGGGAAATGACGAAGGCGATTCTGGAGCGGTCCGTGGGGAAGGCGGACGCCTGCAACTCAAAATGGAGGTCGCACTGGGCGAGGTCGGTTACTAGCAAGTCAGTCCAAACGAACAGAAGTACTAGTAGCGGCAGGCCTACAAGGGTGGTCCAGGGACAGGCAAGGGTCGGTACACAGAAGGCAGAGGTCAGGCAAACGGGAGTGCGGGAACGAGGCATCAAAGGCGGAGGACTAGTCGTCCCCCGGGTCCTATATATACTGAGAGTCATTATGGTTCATGAGGTGCAAGTGTGTGAGTGCTGATTGCCTGGCCCCGCCCAGCTTGGCTGGGCGCCGGGAGCATGACAGAGTGTCCAATTAATGTTGCATGTTTTCAGGATGTGGGAGGAAACTGGAGTTCCCGGAAAAAAAAAAAAAACACACGCAGGCATGGGGCGAACATGCAAACTCCACACAGGGTGGGCCGGGATCGAATCCAAGACCTCAGAACTGTGAGGCCAACGCTTTCAAGCTGTGCCACCCTGATTGTGAAATTAATATACACAAAACAAACATTACCGATATTATTCATTAGCATGTGCCCCTTATGTAAAAATGCCACTAGAACTGTACAGCAAAAACACAAGGAAATGGAAAAAGGCAAGAGAAAAAGTTGAAGTGAGAAAATTAAGAGAAGAGTGGAGAGAAGACAAAGGGGATACGTATTTTTATGCTGTACTGCTGATGGGTACATTGACTTTGATAGATCAGCAGCCTCAAAGCATACCCGCACGACCTACATAGGTCCTACTGAAATATGTCTAGGTATTATGGCTAAAACCTGCACCTTCAGGAAAACTTGGAATGGGGCACAGCAGGGAGTACAGTACTTAATTTTAGGTACAAGGGTGTTGAAGGCTTTTTGCTTCATAAAAATATAGGGGCCCATGGAGGTGCAGGCTTCAGCTTTACTGTCAAAATATTAAAAAGTTACATAATGCTGGTATGTGTTTTGTGCAAACCAGTATCATTTTGGCTAAGGACCCCCCAAAAATGGCACCAATAAAGAGACACACTTACGAAGCACATATTAAACTACAAGCTCTCAGTTATGCAGAAGAACATGGGAATCGAGCAGCTAAAAGAGAATTCAAGATCAACGGGAAAACAAGCTTCACCAAGAAGATGAGGCTTAGTTTCCGTGGAAACAAGGTGAGGTGGTCCGTGTTGGAAAAGCAACTCGAGCAATGGATTAATGATCAAACAACAAAGAACCGCTATGAAAAAAAAGGGCTGCAAATGAACTCTGAGCTGCTATTATTCCGGGAATAATATTCTGACTGTCGATCTCCTGCAGCAAATGAACTCTGAGCTGTTATTTTTACGACAATAATATTCCGCCTGTCCATCTCCCACTCCATTCTTCGCTCACTCGTGAATAAGACCCCAAGATACTAGAACTCCTCCACTTGGAGCAGGATTTCATCCCCGACTTAGAGGGGGCACGCCACCCTTTTCTGACTGAGGACCATGATCACAGATTTGGAGGAGCTGATTATCATCCCAGAATAATGTGGCCACAGTGCTACTCCCATCTTCTTTTTTAAAACATGAGTATTATATACACCAGTCAACATGGTGCATGAAATTTATTTTTTCACAGAGGCTTTTTCACAGAGGCTGGGGAACAGTGTAAATTTGAATATGTTCCCCCAGTGCCAGACTTACCTGGTATAAGCATTAGAACAGATTTGTTCGTTTTGGAAGACAGTTTTTGGTGAAATATTGAAAGCAGTGCAACTGTCATGACAATAAATTTATTCAATTACTCATGGCACAGATCTATGAGAGAGGTATTTCAGAATCCTTTAACTTTCTGGCGAACTTCTTCCTAAATTGTTCTTGACTCCAGACAACTAATTTTCTCTTACTGAGGGTGCACGCTCAGCTTTGGATTTCTTTTTGAGAAAACAATGCCAAGTATGCTATAGCACACATACACACACACACACACGCACGCACAGATACACACACACAAACATGCACACGCACACAGAAACAAAAGAGAAATGAACAAACACCAACTTGATTGTTGTTTGAATTTTAAGATATAATACATATTACAGTATAATTAAACATTCAATGTGGAGTGCATCCAAAAAATGAAAATTCATCTACTTATATTCCAATTGCACTAATGCCAGTGAAGGAGTAATAAGATTTAGGGTTGTTGTTTTTTTTTTTTTTGCCTGTGTTTTTGTGTTTTATGTGTTTATGCAAGGCTAAAAACTCTAAGCAAACCATAGCCATCTAATGATGTGGGGTTTTTTTCATCAAACTTTCTTTGTTGGGTCAAAGACAAAGAAGAGGAGGAAACCGGATTTGTAGGCAGAAGAAGAAAAGGAAAGCACAGAGGCTACAACTGAGTGGAGCGACTTTGAATGTTGGGACTATGACAGGAAAAGCTCAGAAGTTGACATGATGAGGAGGAAAAATGTTGATGTATTGTGTATCCAAGAGAACAGGTGGAAAGGTGGTAAGGCTAGAAATTTAGGGGCAAATTTATTTCACCATGGAGTAGATGGGAAGAGAAATGGAGTAGGGGTTATTTTAAAGGAAGAGCTAGCTAAGAATATCTTGGAGGTGAAAAGAGTATCAGATAAAGTGATGAGGCTGAAACTTGAAATTCAGGGTGTGATGTTTAATGTGATTTGTGGCTATGCCCCACAGGTAGGATGTGACCTAGAGTTAAAAGAGAAATTCTGGAAGGAACGACATGAAGTAGTTCTGAGTATCCCAGACACAGAGAAAGTTGTGATTGGTGCAGATTGCAGTTGACATGTTGATGAAGGAAACAGGGGTGACGAAAAAGTGATTGATAAGTACGGCATCCAGGAAAGGATCTTTGGGGGACAGATGGTGGTGGATTTTGGACAAAGGATGGAAATGGCAGTAGGGAACACCTTTTTCCAGAAAAGGAAGTAAGATAGAGTGACCTACAAGAGTGGAGGTAGAAGCAAGCAGGTGGATTACATTTTGTGCAGACGATGTAATCTGAAGAAGGTTACTGACTGTAAGGTTGTGGTAGGGGAGAGTGTAGCTCAACAGCATAGGATGGTGGTCTGTAGGATGCCTCTGGTGGCGGGGAGAAATATTAAGAAGACAAAAGTAGAGCGGAGAATCATGTGGTGAAAGCTGAGGAACGAAGAATGTTGTGCAGGCTTTCGGAAAGAAGCCTCACACAGATTCTCGGTGGACTGGAGGAGCTCCTGGAAGACTGGACGAATACAGCCAAGGTGATCAGAGAGACAGGCACGAGAGTACTTGGGGTGTCTTCTGGTAGGAAAGGGGAGAAGGAGACTTGGTGGTGGAACCCCAAAATACAGGAAATCATACAAGGAAAGAGATCAGCAAAGAAGAAGTGAGACACTGAGAGAACTGAGGAGAGGTGAAAGGAATACATTGAGCTGCAACGTCTGGGAAAGGTAGAGGTGGCGAAGGCTAAACCAGAGGCACAGAGGCATATGACGACATGTAACAGTAAAACAGAATATATGTGCGTGAATGAGAGGGGTTAAGCGGGAAGAGTGAGGCTACAGGGAGAAGAAATAGCATGGGTGGATGACGTCAAATATGTGGGGTCAACAATCCAGAACAATGGTGAGTGTGGTAAGGAAGTGAAGAAACAGGTCCAAGGAGGTTGGAACAGCTGGCGGAATGTTTCTGGTGTGCTAGTTGACAGAAGAGTCTCTGCTAGGATGAAGGTAAAAGTTTCGAAACAGTGGTGAGGCCAGCCACGATGTACGGATTAGGTAGTGGTGGTAGACGGTGGCACTGAAGAAACAACAGGAAGCAGAACGGGAAGTGGCATAAATGAGATGTTGAGGTTCTCGCTCGCAGTGAGCATGTTGGATAGGATTAGAAATGAGCTCATTAGAGGGACAGCTGAAGTTGGATGTTTTGGAGACAAGGTTCAAAAGAGCAGACTTTGATGGTTTGGACATGTTCAGAGGCGAAAGAGTGAGTATATTGGTAGAAGGATGCTGAGGATGAAGCTCCCAGGCAAAAGAGCGAGAGGAAGACCAAAGAGAAGGTTGATGGATGCTGTGAGGGAAGATATGAGGGCAGTCGGTGTTAGAGATAGACTTACTGTAGATGTAAAAAGGTGACACGCTGTGACGACCCCTATCGGGACAAGCCAAAAGGAAAAGAAGAAGAAACTTTCTTTGTTGGAGCTTAAAGAAACTTGGAACACTACAGATGACCAGTATGGAGATCCACGATGTGGTGGTTTCATTGTGGTATTTGATATTTGGTATTTGGGATTAAATGCAGCCCTATGGGGGCACAAACCAGTGCAATCTGTAGGCCGGTCCCAAGCCCAGATAAATGTAGAGGGTTGCGTAAGGAAGGGCATCCGGCGTAAAAACTGTGCCAAACAAATATTAGCGTTCATCTAAAGAATCCCATACCGGATCGATCGTGGCCCGCCCCCAGCACTGCTAACCTGCAGGGCGTCGGTGGAAATTCAGCTACTGTGGGTCGAAGACAAAGAAGAGGAGGAAACCGGATCCATCGTCAGAAGAAAAAGAGGAATGCACAGAGCCTGCAACTGAGTGTAGGGACTTTGAATGTTGGGACTATGACAGGAAAAGCTCAGGAGTTGGTTGACATGATGATTAGGAGAAAGGTTGATATTCTGTGCATCCAAGAGAGCAGGTGGAAAGGTAGTAAGGCTAGAAGTTCAGGAGCAGGGTTTAAATTATTCTACCACGGAGTAGATGGGAAGAGAAATGGAGTAGGGGTTATTTTAAAGGAAGAGCTGGCTAAGAATGGCTTGGAGGTGAAAAGAGTATCACATCGAGTGATGAGACTAAAATTTGAAATTGAGGGTGTTATGTATAATGTGGTTAGCGGCTATGCCCCACAGGTAGGATGTGACCTAGAGTTGAAAGAGAAATTCTGGAAGGAACTAGATGAAGTAGTTCTGAGCATCCCAGACAGCGAAAGAGTTGTGATTGGTGCAGATTGTAATGGACATATTGGTAAAGGAAACAGGCGTGATGAAGAAGTGATGGGTAAGTACGGCATCCAGGAAAGGAACTTTGAGGGACAGATGGTGGTGGACTTTGCAAAAAGGATGGAGATGGCTGTAGTGAACACTTATTTCCAGAAGAGGGAGGAACATATAGTGACCTACAAGAGCGGAGGTAGAAGCACGCAGGTGGATTATATTTTGTGCAGACGATGTAATCTGAAGGAGGTTACTGACTGTAAAGTTGTGGTAGGGGAGAGTGTAGCTCGACAGCATAGGATGGTAGTGTGTAGGATGACTCTGGTGCTGGGTAGGAAGATTAAAAGGACAAAGGTAGAGCAGAGAACCATGTGGTGGAAGCTGAGAAAGGAAGAATGTTGTGCGGCCTTTTGGAAATAGGTGAGACAGGCTCTCGATGGACAGCAGAAGCTCCCGGAAGACTGGACTCCGACAGCCAAGGTAATCAGAGAGACAGGCAGGAGAGTACTTGGTGTGTCTTTTGGTAGGAAAGGGGAGAAGGAGACTTGGTGGTGGAACCCCAAAATACAGGGAATCAAACAAGGAAAGAGATTAGCGAAGAAGAAGTGGGATACTGAGAGGACTGAGGAGAGGCGAAAGGAGTACATCGAGATGCAACGTAGGGCAAAGGTAGAGGTGGCAAAGGCTAAACAAGAGGCATATGAAGACATGTACACCAGATTGGACACGGAAGAAGGAGAAAAGTATCTCTACAGGTTGGCCAGACAGAGGGATAGAGATGGGAAGGATGTGCAGTAGGTAAGGGTGATTAAGGATAGAGATGGAAATGTGTTGACTGCTGCCAGTAGTGTGCTAAATAGATGGAAAGAATACGTTGAGAAGTTGATGAATGAAGAAAATGAGAGAGAAGGAAGAGTTGAAGAGGCAAGTGTGAAGGACCAGGAAGTGGCAATGATTACTATGGGGGAAGTCAGAAAGGCACTACAAAGGATGAAAACTGGAAAGGCAGTTGGTCCTGATGACATACCGGTAGAGGTATGGAAGCAATTTGGAGAGATGGCTGTGGAGTTTTTGACCAACTTATTCAACAGAATACTAGAGGGCGAAAAGATGCCTGAAGAATGGAGGAAAAGTGTTGTAGTTCCCATTTTTAAGAACAAAGGGGATGTTCAGAGCTGTGGGAACTATAGAGGAATAAAGTTGATGAGCCACACAATGAAGTTATGGGAAAGAGTAGTGGAGGCTAGACTCAGGACAGAAGTAAGTATCTGCGAGCAACAGTATGGTTATAGAAAGAGTACCACAGATGCATTGTGATATGCAGGGAAAGCAGGGAGCATGCAGAGGAACCATTAGAAAGATGGAGACACACTGGAAAGGAGAGGAATGAAGATTAGCCAAAGTAAAACAGAATATATGTGCGTGAATGAGAAAGGTGGAGGGGGAAGAGTGAGGCTACAGGGAGAAGAGATAGTGAGGGTGGAGGACTTCAAATATTTAGGGTCAACAATCCAGAGCAATGGTGAGTGTGGTAAGGAAGTGAAG
Organism: Syngnathoides biaculeatus; assembly: GCF_019802595.1. NCBI lineage: Eukaryota > Metazoa > Chordata > Actinopteri > Syngnathiformes > Syngnathidae > Syngnathoides > Syngnathoides biaculeatus. Next base: position 5,187,049 of record NC_084654.1, on the reverse strand, counting down.
AAACAAGCAGGTTGGAACAGCTGGCGGAAGGTGTCTGGTGTGTTATGTGACAGAAGAGTCTCTGCTAGGATGAAGGGCAAAGTTTACCAAACAGTGGTGAGGCCGGCCATGATGTACGGATTAGAGACGGTGGCACTGAAGAAACAACAGGAAGCAGAACTGGAGGTGGCAGAAATGAAGATGTTGAGGTTCTTGCTCGGAGTGAGCAGGTTGGATAGGATTAGAAATTAGCTCATTAGAGGGACAGCCAAAGTTGGATGTTTTGCTGACAAGGTTCGAGAGAGCAGACTTCGATGGTTTGGACATGTTCAGAGGCGAGAGAGTGAGTATATTAGTGGTAGGGTGCTGAGGATGGAGCTGCCAGGCAAAAGGGCGAGAGGAAGACCAAAGAGAAGGTTTATGGATGTGGTGAGGGAAGACATGAGGGCATTGGGGTTAGAGAGGAAGATGCAGGAGATAGGCTAAGATGGCAAAAGATCACATGCTGTGGCGACCCCTAGCGGGACAAGCCGAAAGGAAAAGAAGAAGATGATGTTGTAAACCAATGATGACAAAAGTACTTCTTACAATTAATGCGACTTCTGGTGCTTCATAAATCATTAGATTAAGGTTCATGCAGGCGTTGAGACTTCCATCCGTTTAGCGTGAACAAAATTCAATTTGATTTGCCATCATGATGTTATGATGGTGAATGGTTCTAGCCGACAACGGTGTGTCTTTTATTCGTTTGATTATCTTGTCTTTATGTGAAGGCATGTGGAGCAAAAAAAGTGAGAAGGAGAAAAGGAGTCCATGCAAGTGCGAGTGAGCAGAGTAAACGTTTAATGATGACGACCGGGGAAGAGTAGTATTTAAAGCAGTCAATAAACCCTTTAGAGCACCAAACTGGTGCTTCGTGCCATTATTGTTCCAGCCACCGAGCTTCAACAAAAGCGACAAAAGAAGTGGGAGAGCACCAAAGACAGAGAGAAAAGGAACAAGCCGACACTGGTAAACAAATCAAACCCAGAGCAAGTTCAAATTCTCCTTGAAAATATTCTCCTAGCCATCAACAGGAATGCATCTTTGCTGTCAGTTCAACAAATTCACAATCACATGGCAAAGTACCTGAGTATACCAGAAAGCTGACATAGCAAAAGTTATGTATGGAAGTAAATAAGTGCCACCAGGATTTGAATTTGAAATGCCACAGAAATCAGGATTTGAAATTTAAATGGAGAGTGATCACATTTTCAATAGTTGCTACATGTCGCTGTCTGAAATTCAACTGGCTACAACTCGGTGTCTAAAATTCACTGTCTGTGCCACCAGGCAGGGTTACTTCAGGTCAGAACCAAACAGCCAGCCAATCCAGTTACGCTTTCTTAGTATGTGACATCACTTGACTAAGAAAGCGTAACCGTGATTGCCTGGGTGTTCGGTTCTGACCTCAAGTAACCCTGGCTGGTGGCACAGACGGTGAATTTTAGACAGCGAATTGAAGCCGGTTGAATTTCAGACAGCGAATTGTAGCCACTTCAATTGTTCACTTTGAAAAGTTAAACTGAAATACAACTATTGAAAATGTGATCACTTTACATTTCAAATTCAAATCCTGTTTTCTGTGGCATTTCAAATTCAAATCCTGGTGGCACTTATTTACTTACATAGTTATGCCTTTGATTTAACCTAACCTTAACCTCTTGAATTCAATCAATCAAATAGTGCACGATAAGACTGTGTGTAATGTTAAAAGTCCACATTGGCAAACCCTCATCAAGGATGAAAGCACTGTCAATAGAGAAAATACAAAAAGCTAATTCTGTATTTCAACTAGAGGGAGCAAAAATAATTTTCACCATAAAACTGTTTGGGAGCATCATTCACTGCAAAAGATATCGTGCAAGCAATAATTGAGTTTTACACCCCCAAAAAAACGACAACAATATCATTGTACATTTAAAAAAATATGTACATAATAAAAAAATCAATTTGGGTGGTACAGTGGAACAGCTGTAATGCGTCAGCCTCACAGTTGTGAGGTCCAGAGTTCGATCGCGGGCCCACCTATGTGGTGTTTCCATGTTCTCCTATGCCTTTGTGGGTTTTCTCCTGGCACTCCAGATTCAATGTTATATATTTATTATTGTTTGCATTGAAACTAAACCTTGGTATGTACGCTTGCTTAAGAACCTTCACAGAATACTCTTCCTGATAATGTCACACTGATGTTAGACACACTGTGCTTGAGTCGCCTCATGGGAAGTTGTGTAGAAAATGGAAAAAAAAAACACCACTTGCAATTATGAAGTGGCTCAGATGTTGTTAATCTATGCATCTATCGCACTAAATACGTCAACACCAAGTCAATATTTTTAAGAGGTTAGCTCTAATACTTGGGATATAATTTTTCGACAATAAAGCTGAAGTCTGCACCTCCATGGGTTCATATATTTTTATGAAGCAAAAAGCCTTCAACAGCCTTGTACCTAAAATGAAGTACGGTAGTCACTGCTGTGCCCCATCCCAAGTTCTCCTGAAGGTGCAGCTTTTTAGCCATAATACCTAGTCATAATTCAGTGGCACCTATGGAGGTCGCACGGCTATGCTTTGAGGCTTCTGATCTATCAAAGTCAATGTAGCCATCAGCAGTACATCATAAAAAAAAAATATCCCCTTTGTCTTTTCACCATCCTTCTCTTAATTTTCTCACTTCAACTTTTTGTCATCTTTTCCTTCTCCTTGTATTTATGCTGGACACATTTTGTGGCATTTTTACAGCACGGGCACGTGCTAATGAATAATTTTGGTAATATTTGTTTTGTGCATATTCATTTCACAAACCACTGTGTGTATTTCATGTACTGGAAAGATAGAAAATTACCACTTTTATTTGATTACAAAAGCCCAATTTGAATTATTGTATTTATTGCCCAAAAGTATATAATATGATAAAGATCTGGCTGAATTGATTTTGATACCATGCTTTGATTTTGTGTTTGAAAACAAATTTCAATGTATTTATTTACTTTAAAAGAGATTATGCTTATGATGTCTAAATGAATGTGTGTCTGGAATTTAACTTAACTAAATGAAGTTTGATTAAACATATTGTTTTACTTCCTCAAACGAATGCCGTAAAAAGTTAATAATAAAGTGCAAAGGGAGGAACATTCTCTTTATTGAACCAAAACTGGCATACAAGGCTATTATTTTGCATAGCACTCAAAGTGTCTTGTTAGGATGATATTGCACACATTACTGTCAAATATTCATCATCTAACTGTTGCTAGTATAGAATTTACCAACCCAATGTTAATTTGACCTCTACAGTAAAACATTTTTACTATGCCTGTACATTCATAAAACTGCAATATAAACAGTCTGTCCTCGCACTGAGCAAGCAATAAAAGAGTCAGCCTAGCTCATTTGGGACCGACCATTTCCACTCACCTTGACAGGAATAATAAATCAGTTAGTCCCGAAGTTGCATAATTGCAAATTATCTGGGTCATCTAGCTTTTGAAGGTGAGGTCAAATATTACAGAAGAATAGCACTGCCAGCCAGCACTTTCATATTCCAACTGATGTACTGCCAAGTCTTTCTTCTGCAATGGCATTTTTTTTAATTAAAATATTATTTGTGGAATCTCAAACTCATTCTGTGCTGTTTATTTTTTTACATACACTGTACATAGTGAGCCACATCACATCAATGCAGGCACACTAAGAAAGATGTCCAAGTGAAAGGGGTGTGCTAATAATATTACACATCATGATCTCGGGGGGCGGGTGTTGCCTTGTTTCAAGGGGCCCTCTTCAGTGGCTAGGAAGCAGAGTAGCACCTCTGCAACTAGTTGCTGTTTTCGAGGGATGGAGGTGGGGAGATAACTGGACAGGCCTCACGGCATGCACTGAAGCTGGATTCCCTCATGTTCCAATGTTCCGTGGATGCTGGGTGGTGCCATCTGTTGTCCAATTTGTTGTCCCATTCGATCTGTTGGTGGAGAGGATTGGACCCTCCTTTTTGCTCAACCGGTCTGTTTGCTCCTCTTCCCTCTTGGTCCTTGCAGTCAACTCCGGTAATCTTTTTGTGGGGGGCCGTGGGTTCCCTGTTGGGCGTGGTGCTCGCTGTGTTGTTATGTTGCCACTTGGCCTGACAGGGGTGGGTAGTGGGTGCTGGTTTGGATAGGAAAGGGGTGTGCCAGGGGGGCAATACTGCAAGGCTCTGCATCTGGCTGTGTGGGGATTGGCTACATTGGCAAGCCCTGCAGGTTGGTGGGAGGCATCATGTTCTCCTCGGGTTGCTGTATGTGTCTGTGTTGTGGGGGGGTGGTCGTCTTTAGGCTCCTCCACCTGGCAGGTTTTGGGGCTCCTTGTTGGGGCCGATGTACCACCCTGATCTGAGTGGTGTCCCAACCACTAGGTCGCTTTCAGGTGAGCTCCTGGGCCCAACTCTGCCTCTCAGCTGTGTGTGGTGGAGTCCTCAACCCCTGCAGTGCAAGCGGAACTCAGTCGCTTGTTGTGGAGCCATTCACTCAGTGCAGTCAGTAACTCATAACTATGTGAACCTCCTGGGTATCTCATCACTTGGACTCTATTTCTATAGATGTTTAGAATTTACATAGCCACTCCCACCACACTTCACCCTTACACCCGGGTCCACTACCACTTTTCTGCATTCTTCCCCTCTGCTCCTTATTCTATCCACATCTGTCCGATATCATTCTGTCCTTTACAGAGTGTAGTGTTACTGCGCCATACAACAGTCCATTCTGTCTCATTCTAGTAGCCATATAATAATATAGTTTCCTGATCCATTTTATAGTTCAAGTCCTGACCTTTGTTGGCTTATCATCGTATACTGTTCATTCGCTCCTCTTTGTTTTTTAATTCATTCCCTTTTAAAACATTGTTCCCTCTGACTGAAATTTTCAATAAAACTGATCAGTATATATAAAAAAAAAAAACAGTGGCAGCTAAGAATTTAATTGTACAACAGTAAAACTGTTCCAGCATAAAAGGGTTTACAGACCCTCCTTTCTGTATGAGATAATCGCTGAAGAGGATATAAAAGAAGTTGCTTTTTTACAGTTGTCTGTATCAGGACTCGAACCAAGATCCTTCAGCTCAAAGCCAGGTTCTGACAAATGAGAAAATGCAGTTCCATTTTTCTAAAACAGAATTACAACATAGTACAGCAATGTGAACTTTACTAAAGATTTTACAAGAATGAAGTCATACAATTGTAAGTAAAAGATCATGCAAAATATTATATAAATAGCATTCTGTAAGAATCACAATGCAGATATTTTCTAAACAATTATTGGAACTGTACAGTGATGTAATATGTTATCAGCACATTTTCAAAAATTACATACATTCAATAAATAAGGTGAATTTTTCATTAGAGGGACTTCAAATACAGATAGAAGCTTGCTCTTTTATATTTCTGCTTTACTTCTTTTTCACATGGATTTAATTTATTTTCCGGATTTAAAAAAAAAATGGAGATTTTTTACAATTAAAAAAGATAGCCGACCAAGACGCATGCTCCAGAATTGAAGGGCGGTCATTTCTCAGGCTTTTGGTTGCTGAAGGGCGCAAACCAATTAAAATTTGTAGGAGAATGTCACCTGTGTATTTTGCCACGTTCAAGCTGAAAAAATGTCTACAGGTATGCTAAATTGTTTAAAGAAGGACGGAGCAGTGTTTATGATGAAGATAAGCCTGGGAGGCCTACATAAGTGAGGTCTCCTAAGGTGATCAAATGAGTCAGTGACCTCATTCAGTCTGACAGAAGTGTGACACTGGATGACATTACAAGGACTTTGAGCTTATCTATTGGGAGAGCACACAAAATTGTTCATGATAACCTTGGCTACTCGAAGGTCAGCTGCCGGTCGTTGCCAAAGATGCTTACTGCAGAGCACAATCACCGGAGGGTCAAGTTATCCCAGCAGTGTCTCTCCCAGGATGAGAAAGATGGCGATGAGTTTCTGAAGAAGGTGGTCACATGTGACGAGACATGGGCTTGGCACTATGACCCTGAATCCAAAGAGCAGTCCATGGAGTGGAAGCACGCAGGCTCTATAGTGAAGAAGACGTTCAAGACCCAGCGGTTCACGAGGAAGGTGATGCTCACTGTTTTTGGGGATATGCAAGGCCCAATCACTATTTCATTCCTTGAGAAAGGAAGCTCTGTGAGCAGTGCAAACTACTATGAACTGCTGAGGCAGGTCAAGAAAGACATAAAGAACAAATGCATTGGTCACCAGTCAGAAGGAGTCCCCTTGCATCATGACAACGCAGTCCATCAACGAGCTGGGCTGGTAACTGCTCCCTCATCCCCCTTACAGCCCAGACCTTTCCCCTTTGCACTTTCAACTGTTTGGTCCCTTGAAAGTGTCCACGAGAGGCACGAAGTTTGAAAGTGACGATAAAATCAAAAGTGTTGTGAGTGACTGGCTAAGACATCAGTCCAAAGAATTTTACGCTGAGAGAAAATGGAAGATGGAGAATATGGCTTGTGCACACATGGGAAAAGTGTGTGACAGTGCTGGGAGAGTATGTTGATTTTTTTTTTTTTTAAAAGTAAACTTCTATCCGTATTTGAAGTCCTTATTCCGAAAAATTCACCTTTTTTATTGAATGACCCTTGTATGTTATGGAACGTTTTTAAATAATTAAACGGATTTGGAAGTGAATTAAAGGGGCACTTTCATGAAATGGATGATTTTTAGCATGTTATTAATGAAAAAACGGCAGCCAATATGGGCCCATGCGTTTTTTCACCACAAAATATGATTTTTACGTATACAGCTTTTTGTAACTCCCGCCATGAAAATCCTCTTGAGGGATTTGTTTTTGAGAAGAAGCAGGAAGTGACGTATTGGACACAAGTGCCCGCAAGTGGACTCGTTTGTTTCTATTAGTTTTACCTCCGGGAAGGTAGCTCGTTGTTCCTTCGTGTTAGCCAAAATGCCGGCTCGTTGCATCGCTGGACATTGCTTGAACACTCGGGAGAATGGATTTCCCCTTCATAAGTTTGCAAGAGACCCGGTTTGTTTGCTCGGGTGCGGAAGACGAGAGCTTTGTGGGTTCCAAATGACAGGTAGGTGTGTATACAGCTACTAAAAAAAATAATAGTTTGGGGCGGACCACATAATCGGTCTCTTATAACGTACCAAAAGATCCGCGTACGAAATGTGTCGATGTGCGCGTCGGACGGCGTCGGGCTACTGCATCACTTCGCCAGCGAAGGCTGTGCTTTGGGCTCGCGGACAGCGGCGTCTCTTAAGAACACAGCCGACAATGCCTTACTCAGCCGTGTGCGCGCAGTAAAGCGCCCCGGCTCGACGGTGTTGTTCATCGAGTACTGCGGCATCTATGAACAACCCCCTAAAGTAGCACGGCTAGGCTCCATTATAAGCCAACACGGCGCCAAAAATGAGCCACACCTGCTGAGGCGCCGCATTCATCGGTCACGGCTTCCGCAAAGGTTGTGCGTTAGGTTTGCAGATGGCAGCGGCTCTGAAGAATGCAGCCGACAATGCCTCACACAGCCGCGTACGACGACAACACAGTAAAGCGCCCCGGCTCGACGGTGTTGTTCATTGTGTACTGCGGCGGCTATGAACAACCTCCAAAAGCAGCACACCTCGGCTCCGTGATAAGTCACTTCAGCGCCGAAAATGAGCCACACCGGCTGGCTGCCATGAGCCGCGATGGCTCATCTCCGCCGCGGAAGTGGATCGGACGGGGAGGCGGTTTGGCCGTGATCGCATATCATCTGAATATGCCTCGAAACAATAATGTAAAATTGCCCCGGTAACTTCACTCGGTTGAGTGGTGTTCTCCTTTTCGAAAAGAGCTTCCATGTAAGAACGGGCGTGTTCATCTCCCATAGTAGGATGCACCGCGTGTTTTCATTGGCAAATGTCCGGGTGGCGTCACAAACAGAGGATGCAGCTAATATGGCGACCACTTGGATGTCGTAGAATGACACTTCTGCAACTTTGCGCATGGATGACGCGCTCTCCGCTCACATTTATTTTTTCGTATAGACATTGAAGTGAATAATGTTATATGTATTTTTCATTACAATATCTATTTTTGAATGTAAACTTTAAGGTCACATAATAGGTTGCATTTGACTTTAGTGGTTCCAAAGCATCCTCAATAGAGAAATAAACAACAGGCTGTGTTCATGCACAGCTCATTAAAAATAAAGTCACTGTGGGTAACACTGTTCCCACATTATCTCTGTCTAGAAATGGCAGGTGCATACATGTCGGAGAAATTTAAATGTACTTCTTCTATTAGAGTCACATGCACTTAATTTTTCACAAAGGAGGCTTTACCAAATCCTTTTGATGACTCAGTCACATGCTTCTGAACTTTCTTTTTCACATCTCATTTCATCTATTTTGGGGTTACCCTTTTCACCATCTTTACCTGTTGTCAGCTCAGTGACTGCACTGCATCCCAGAAATACCAGCTGAGCCAGCTGTCATATTTTTTTATTTCATGCAAGAAAGGCCTTAGATCTTGTTTTTACTTGTCTGTCATCTCAAAGTTTAAAGGTTTAAATTCTCTCCAGTACTGCATCTTGTACATGTGTATGAATTTATCATTATATATGCTCCGTCAGATTTTATGTAATTGTTTGCCATCGCAAGTCACAATTTTTTTTTAATTAAGTGCTTTATTAACCCTAAAGTTAATAACACTAAGAAAGCCTGTGACTATTCTTATTCATCCAGGTAATTGTAATCTCAAGGCACTGAATCGATTCCATCTTGGCAGTTCTGGTTGTCTTCGAAGACGTTTTGCCACATAGAGGCATCTGCCTTCCAAAGCAATTGTTTGGGTTAAATCTTGCTCGTTAACATTCCATTCAGTTGCAAAAGTTGTTGTGGAGGCATCTGAAGGCCAAAAGTGTCTGTTTACTTTTTTGTGTGATTGTTTGTTTGTACTTTCCTATGCATTAAAATATTGAAGCCGCTTCTTCCTTTAAGAGATGCTTTCTCAACCCTTCTAAAAATCTGTCTTGTTTGTGCAGAATATGTACATTTGTGTCATCAAAAGATTGTTGTTTCTCTGAGGTGCAAGTAGGCAGCTGAGTCTTAACTTGTAGCATTAGCCAATTTGTGTTGTGAAACCTGCCTACTCAGTGGTTGCTTGGTTACCCTAACATGTACATCAGTGCATTCCTCAATGCACTGGACAGAATAGACTTGAATGTTTTTCTTGCAATGATGTGCTCACTCTTTGGGGTGTACCTTTGTCTCAGGACGCTACTAAGTCTTTGTTAAATTACAAAGACTAATTTTTGTATTTTTGTAATTTAACAAAGACTTAGTCTGGAGAGGTCATAGTCTAATTGGAGTTTAGTTTTTCTCCACTTACGTTCTGCTTGCCTAAACTTTGATTGAGAGGTCTTTCGTTCGTAGTGCTCCTCCACAGTGTTCTAGTTTGCCTCAAGATTGTCTGAGTTTTAATAGAAGCGAGAGCATTCATGACGTTTGCTATTTACGAGATGAAATAAGGTGGCATAGTGGCGCAGCTGTAGAGCGTTGGCCTCACAATTCTGAGGACATGGATTCTATCCCGGCCCCGTCTGTGTGGAGTTTGTATGTTCTCCCCATGCCTGCGTGGCTTTTCTCCGGGCAATAAAGTTTCCTCCCACATCCCAACAAACATGCATTAACTAGACACAATAGTTTGGCCCAAGGTGTGATTGTGAGAGCGACTGTTGTCTCTTTCCATGTGCCCTGTGATTGTCTGGCAACCAGATCAGGGTGTACTCTGCCTCTTGCCTTGTGTCTCCTTGCAGCTTCCTTTTATTCAATGAATCACATGATGAGTGTGTGTGTGAGTGTGAGTGTGTCTGACTGTTTGATTGTTTACATTTGTTAGATTGATTACATCAAGTTAGATTGATTACATCAAGAGAGTGAGTTGAAAGGTACAAGCTTGGTGGTGATGTGTAACCAACTACAGTTTGAACAAAATGAGAACATATGGGTGATTATTTAACAACCATGTTCAGGCACCAGGACACTCAGTTCAATGATTGACTTTGTTGTCGCGTCATCGGACTTGTGACTGTATGTCTTGGACACTCGGGTAAAGAGAGGGGCAGAGCTGTCAACTGATCACAACCTGGTGGTGAATTGGCACCGATGGTGGGAGTAGACTTGGCAGGCCCAAACATATTGAGAGGGTCTGCTGGGAACGGCTTGCAAATTCCCCTGTCAGAAGGAATTTCAACTCCCACCTCAGAAAGAACTTTGCTCACGTTCCAGGGGAGGCGGGGGACATTGAGTCCAAGTGGACAATGTTCCACACGTCCATTGCTGAGGCGGCCGAGCGGAACTGTGGCCGTAAGGTTGTCCGTGCCTGTTTTGGCGGCAACACCCAAACACATTGGTGGATACCAACAGTGAGGGATGCTGTCAAGCTGAAGAAGGAGTCCTATCATGTGGGACTCCGGAGGCAGCCAATAGGTACCGGCTGGCTAAGCAGAATGCAGATTCGGTGGTCACACAGGCAAAAACCCGGGTGTGGGAGGAGTTTGGTGAAGCCATGAAGAACGACTTCAAGACAGCTTTGAGGAAATTCTGATCCACCGTCTGGCATCTGGGAAGGGGGAAGCAGTGCACCGCCAACACTTTGTATAGTGGAGATGGGGCACTGCTGACCTCAACTCGGGATGTTGTGAGTCGGTGGGGAAAATACTTCGAAGACCTCCTCAATTCCACTAACACACCTTCCCCTGAGGAAGCTGAGTCTTGGTTCTCTGAGGCAGATTCTTCTCTCTCTGGGGCTGAGGTCATCGAGGTGGTTTAAAAGCTCCTTGGTGACAGGCCCCGGGGGTGGATGAGATTCACCTGGAGTTCCTACAGGCTCTAGATGTTGTGGGGCTGTCCTGGTGGACATGCCTTTGCAACATCGTATGGAAATCGGGGACAGTGCCTCTGGATTGGCAAACTGGGGTTGGTAGTCTTCCATTTTAAGAAGGGGGACCGGAGGGTGTGTTCCAAGGGGGATCACACTCCTCACCTTCCCTGGTAAGGTCTCTTCAGCGGTGCTGAAGAAGGGGGTCCGTCGGGATGTTGAATCTCAGATTCAGGAGAAGTAATGTCGTTTTCATCCTGGCCGTGTTACAGTGGACCAGCTCTACACCCTCGGCAGAATCCTCGAGGGTGCAATGGAGTTCGACCAACTAGTCCACATGTGTTTTGTGGACTTGAAGAAGGCATTTGACTGTGTCCCTCAGGAAGTCTTGTGAGGGGTTCTTCGGGAGTATGGGGTACCGAACCCCTTGATATGGGCAGTTCGGTCCCTGTACGACCCAGCCTTGCCCGTGTGGATTGTATGTTCTCACCGCTCCTGCGTGGGTTTTCTTCAGGCACTGATTGTGAATGCAATTGTTGTCTGTCTCCATGTGCCCTGGGACTGGCTGGAAACCGGTTCACGGTGTACCCCTGCCTCCTGCCCGATGACAGCTGGGATTGGCTCTAGCACTCCCACAACCCTTGTGAGGATAAGAGGCTCAGAACATGGCTGGATGGATGGAGGGATGGATTGATGGATGTGTAAACAATTTGACCACAATGTGGTGACAGGATTGCTACCTTGTTTTGTTATAATTAATATGGTCACAATGGTCACAAAATTGCCTATTTCATTGAGTTCGCCAGGGGAGAGAAAGGCCCTCTCTCTTGTCTCCTGGCTTTTATTCTACAGAGGCACCAGCCCTTGAGTTAGACCGAGTTCCTTTGTTTTGTTAAATTAAATTCTTCCCTTAAATTCAACACGAGCTGTTCTTTTCCTGAGTCATATGCATAATTTATAAACAAGCTTATGCAGTTACAAAAAAAGTTATTATATTGCTTACTTATTGGTTGATCATTACAATGGGAGGCAAGTGGGCCAAAAATCTTCTGAGAACAGTAAACCATTATGATCCGAGAAACCATTGTTGTTGTGTGGAGATTTATACCTCCCAGTATCGTCTTTCATTTTTCATCTGACCATTTATCTCCTCTCTATTCTGTATTTCAAATTATACTGAGTGGTACCTAAAATATTAATCGCAATGCAATGCAATGGAATACACACGGAATGCACAATTTCACACACAGACACACATGCAAACAGACTCAAATGAATTGTTCGTCCTTTGTGCTTGATGCACTGGAATGCATCCATGTACATGCACAGCCGCAAATTCATTCACATGCTGTAAGAGAAAGAAACAACTCAAACCAAGCAGTTCTGAAAGTTTAATTGATGCGGTGTCCAATGGATTCACAAACAGGCACAGTTAAGCTGTACGGGTGTGCCCTGAGAGCAACACACTGTCTCTTTCATTCACCACCATTAAAGTTTAATATACAGAATGTCAGGGAGGTACCCTTGATTAAGTTGCTTGTACCAACATTTATTTTGCTCTTTTTGAATTTTTAAAACATGGGCTACTGGATGTCTTACTCCAATCTATTACACAATTTTGACCAGTCAGAATTTGTAGTTTTATGGATTCATAAGATTGTGAAGCCATAAATTAATGTGTTGTAAATTTGACAGAGATGACTTGAGAATCCTGCACAATTTTAATGATTGAAAAAAGTCAGAATTATAAACAGAATCAGGCCAGGTACAGTGAAGAAAATGAGTATTTGAACACTCTGCTATATTGCAAGTTCTCCCACTTAGAAATCATGGAGGGGTCTGAAATTTTCATTGTAGGTGCATGTCCACTGTGAGAGAGATAATCTAAAAAGAAAAATCCAGAAATCACAATGTATGATTTTTTTCAACAATTTATTTGTGTGATACAGCTGAAAATAAGTATTTCAACCCCTGAGAAAATGTATAATGTATATATATTACATATAGGTGGCACAGTGGTTCAGCTCTGAGGTCCCGGGTTCGATCCCAGACATGCCTGTGTGGAGTTTGCATGTTCTCTCCGTGCCTGTGTGGGTTTCCTCCAGCCTCTCCGGTTACCTCCCACATCCCAAAAACATGAAACATTAATTGGAGACTCTGAATTTCCTTTAGGTGTGACTGTGAGTTTTCCTCCAGGCACAGTGAGTAGGTTTATGACCAAAAAGTTCCATTTTGGTCTCATCTGACCACAAAACTTTCTCCCATTACTCCTCTGTATCATCCAAATGGTCAATGGCAGACTTAAGACGGGCCTTGACATGGGCTGGTTTAAGTAGGGGCACCTTCGTGCCATGCATGATTTCAAACCATGACGTCTTGGTATACTTCCAACAGTCACCTTGGAAATGGTGGTCGTAGCTCTTTTCAGGTCATTGACCAAGTCCTGTCGTATAGTTCTGGGCTGATTCCTCACTCTTCTAGGGGTCATTGAGACCCCAGGAGGTGATATCTTGCATGGGGTTCCACTCTGATTGAAACTGACCGCCATGTTTAGCTTCTTCCATTTTCTAATGATTGCTCCAACAGTGGACCTTTTTTCACCGAACTGCTTGGCAATTTCTCTGTAGCCCTTTCCAGTCATGTGAACTTGTACATTTTTGTCTCTGGTCTCCTTGGACTTTGGTCTTGGCCATGTTACAAGTTTGAGTCTTACTGATTGTATTGGGTGGACAGTAGTCTTTATGCAGCTAACAACCTCACACAAGTGCATCTGATTCAGAATAATACATGGAGTGGAGGTGAACTTTTAAAGGCAGACCAACAATTCTTTGAGGGTCAAAATTCTAGCTTATAGACAGGTGTCCAAATACTTATTTGCAGCTGTATAACACAAATAAATTGTTAAAAAATCATACATTGTGATTTCTGAATTTTCTTTTTAGATGATCTCTCTCACAGTGGTCATGCACTTCCGATGAAAATTTCAGACCCCTCCATGATTTCTCAGTGGGAGAACTTGCAATATAGCAGGGTGTTAAAATACTTATTTTCTTTACTGTATACAACAACACATAAGGAATTGCCGCCGTGGTACGACATTCATCTTGTGTACAAAGAGCAAATAATCTAGCAAGAAGGAAGAACAATAGACATTCAATTAATAGGAACTATTAATTAGGTTATAGACAAACACCAACTCTATCCTCATAAAAGCCCAACAAGTGATGTACTTCTTGTGGCATCTGAAGAAGCATGACCTGTCACAAGTGCTGCTGAGACAGTTCTACACAGTGGTCATCTAATCAGTACTGTGTACCTCCATCATAGTCTGGTTTCTTCTTCTTCTTTTCCTTTCGGCTTGTCCCGTTAGGGGTCGCCACAGCGTGTCATCTTTTGCCATCTTAGCCTATCTCCTGCATCTTCCTCTCTAACCCCAACTGCCCTCATGTCTTCCCTCACCACATCCATAAACCTTCTCTTTGGTCTTCCTCTCGCTCTTTTGCCTGGGAGCTCCATCCTCAGCATCCTTCTACCAATATACTCACTCTCTCGCCTCTGAACATGTCCAAACCATCGAAGTCTGCTCTCTCGAATCTTGTCTCCAAAACATCCAGCTTTGGCTGTCCCTCGAATGAGCTCATTTCTAATCCTATCCAACCTGGTCACTCCGAGCGAGAACCTCAACATCTTCATTTCTGCCACCTCCAGTTCAGATTCCTGTTGTTTCTTCAGTGCCACCGTCTCTAATCCGTACATCATGGCCGGCCTCACCACTGTTTTGTAAACTTTGCCCTTCATCCTAGCAGACACTCTTCTGTCACATAACACACCAGACACCTTTCGCCAGCTGTTCCAACCTGCTTGGACCCGTTTCTTCACTTCCTGACCACACTCTCCATTGCTCTGTATTGTTGACCCCAAGTATTTGAAGTCGTCGACCCTCGCTATCTCTTCTCCCTGTAGCCTCACTCTTCCCCCTCCACTTTTCTCATTCACGCACATATATTCTGTTTTACTTCGGCTAATCTTCATTCCTCTCCTTTCCAGTGCATGTCTCCATCTTTCCAATTGTTCCTCTGCATGCTCCCTGCTTTCACTGCATATGACAATATCATCTGCGAACATCATGGTCCAAGGGGATTCCAGTCTAACCTCATCTGTCAGCCTATCCATTACCACTGCAAACAGGAAGGGGCTCAGAGCTGATCCCTGATGCAGTCCCACCTCCACCTTAAATTCCTCTGTCACACCTAAGGCACACCTCACCATTGTTCTGCTGCCATCATACATGTCCTGTACTATTTTAACATACTTCTCTGCCACACCAGACTTACGCATGCAGTACCACAGTTCCTCTCTTGGTACTCTGTCATAGGCTTTCTCTAGATCCACAAAGACACAATGTAGCTCCTGCTGACCTTCTCTGTACTTTTCCACGAGCATCCTCAAGGCAAATAATGCATCTGTGGTACTCTTTCTAGGCATGAAACCATACTGTTGCTCGCAGATACTTACTTCTGTCCTGAGTCTAGCCTCCACTACTCTTTCCCATAACTTCATTGTGTGGCTCATCAACTTTATTCCTCTATAGTTCCCACAGCTCTGAACATCCCCTTTGTTCTTAAAAATGGGAACTAGAACACTTTTCCTCCATTCTTCAGGCATCTTTTCGCCCGCTAGTATTCTGTTGAATAAGTTGGTCAAAAACTCCACAGCCATCTCTCCAAATTGCTTCCATACCTCTACCGGTATGTCATCAGGACCAACTGCCTTTCCAGTTTTCATCCTTTGTAGTGCCTTTCTGACTTCCCCCTTAGTAATCATTTCCACTTCCTGGTCCTTCACTCTTGCCTCTTCAACTCTTCCTTCTCTCTCATTTTCTTCATTCATCAACTTCTCAAAGTATTCTTTCCATCTATTTAGTACACTACCGGCACCAGTCAACACATTTCCATCTCTATCCTTAATCACCCTGACCTGCTGCACATCCTTCCCATCTCTATCCCTCTGTCTGGCCAACCTGTAGAGATCCTTTTCTCCTTCTTTCGTGTCCAACCTGGTGTACATGTCTTCATATGCCTCTTGTTTAGCCTTTGCCACCTCTACCTTTGCCCTACGTCGCATCTCGATGTTCTCCTTTCGCCTCTCCTCAGTCCTCTCAGTATCCCACTTCTTCTTCGCTAATCTCTTTCCTTGTATGACTCCCTGTATTTTGGGGTTCCACCACCAAGTCTCCTTCTCCCCTTTCCTACCAGATGACACACCAAGTACTCTCCTGCCTGTCTCTCTGATCACCTTGGCTGTCGTCGTCCAGTCTTCCGGGAGCTTCGGTTGTCCATCGAGAGCCTGTCTCACCTCTTTCCGGAAGGCTGCACAACATTCTTCCTTTTTCAGCTTCCACCACATGGTTCTCTGCTCTACCTTTGTCTTCTTAATCTTCCTACCCACCACCAGAATCATCCTACATACTACCATCCTATGTTGTCGAGCTACACTCTCCCCTACCACTACTTTACAGTCAGTAACCTCCTTCAGATTACATCGTCTGCACAAAATATAATCTACCTGCGTGGTTCTACCTCCGCTCTTGTAGGTCACTATATGTTCTTCCCTCTTCTGGAAATAAGTGTTCACTACAGCCATCTCCATCCTTTTTGCAAAGTCCACCACCATCTGCCCTTCAAAGTTCCTTTCCTGGATGCCGTACTTACCCATCACTTCTTCATCGCCCCTGTTTCCTTTACCAATATGTCCATTACAATCTGCACCAATCACAACTCTCTCGCTGTCTGGGATGCTCAGAACTACTTCATCTAGTTCCTTCCAGAATTTCTCTTTCAACTCTTGGTCACATCCTACCTGTGGTGCATAGCCGCTAACCACATTATACATAACACCCTCAATTTCAAATTTTAGTCTCATCACTCGATCTGATACTCTTTTCACCTCCAAGACATTCTTAGCCAGCTCTTCCTTTAAAATAACCCCTACTCCATTTCTCTTCCCATCTACTCCGTGGTAGAATAATTTAAACCCTGCTCCCAAACTTCTAGCCTTACTACCTTTCCACCTGCTCTCTTGGATGCACAGAATATCAACCTTTCTCCTAATCATCATGTCAACCAACTCCTGTGCTTTTCCTGTCATAGTCCCAACATTCAAAGTCCCTACACTCAGTTGTAGGCTCTGTGCATTCCTCTTTTTCTTCTGGCGCTGGATCCGGTTTCCTCCTCTTCTTTGTCTTCGACCCACAGTAGCTGAATTTCCACCGACGCCCTGCAGGTTAGCAGTGCCGGGGGCGGGCGTTGTTAACCCGGGCCACGACCGATCCGGTATGGGATTCTTTAGATGAATGCTCATATTTGTTTGGCACAGTTTTTACGCCGGATGCCCTTCCTGACGCAACCCTCTGCATTTATCCGGGCTTGGGACCGGCCTACAGATTGCACTGGTTTGTGCCCCCATAGGGCTGCATTCCATCATAGTCTGGTTTGAGGCTGCCAAAAAAAGGAAAACTCAGACTGCAACAGACAATCATAACTGCTGAATGGATTGTCGAGATCACCCTACCCACCCTTGAAGACATGCACGGCACTCGAACTAGGACCAAAGCGGGAAGGATCCTTTCGGATTCTCCACATCCTGGCCACCAGCTCTTCCAGCTCCTTCCGTTGTGTAAGCACTACCGATCAATACAAGTCAAAATTAGCAGACATTCAAACTTTAAATTCTTGATCAGCGAACCTACTATTTTCTGCGTTGTGCTGTTGTTGGGACACACCCTCACACGTTCCCTGCTGGTACGATCAGTATAAGTATTAGTAATATACTGTATTGGACAGCCTCATCATAGATGGCAACGAGTCTGCGTATCGACAGGAAGCGGCAAAATTGTAGCTGTAAACAGCACTGAATACACATTTAGGTCACACCATCTGCTGGAGGAAAATTCTTTGGGTGTTTTTTTACACACTTGGCCAAATAAAGATGATTCTGAATCAGATTTTTTTTAAAACATAAAATATGATGGTGTTTACAACTTGAGTACAAAATTTCAAAAAAAAAAAAAAAACCCACAAAACTCTTTGGCGACGCTGCTGCAACTTTCTCTTGAAAATTGTTTCTCTGCTTGCATCAAGCCCAGTCAAAGTCACACGCCCGAACCATCTTCCCCACCATGATTGTTTGGCTCCTCAGCTATGCACACAACATTGTAAAAGTGCCTTCCATATAAAACTCAAGGGCCGCACTCCTATTATACTTTCATATTAAGGTGGGGGCCACAAAAAAATCGTCTCGGCCCACGGGCTGCCAGTTTGAGACCACTGGCCTAGGGTGTTCAATCACTTGTCCCAGTAGTTTTAGTACTGTAAACCCAAAATGGGATTTGTTTTCAGGAGTGACGTGCATTTCACAATGTGCATTTTAAAAATCCCAACATTTTAGGCTGCTTGACTTTAGTTCTGACACACTGTAGACTGTGCAAAAAACCATGAAACTTTATAGTTCATACCTTAAATTGAGTGTCATACACACTCACATTTCTATCTATGCTTCATTTTCTTTCTGCAGCTTATTGCTCTTTGTTTCCTGACTCATAATTCATGTCATTCACTTTAAAAAAAAAAAATCCCATGAAATTCTCTCCAGGTCACTGTTGGAAAATAAAATCAAAATACTCCATATAAAAATACTTTATTTCCTTTCAATCACAATAAATGTTTTGCTGTTTTGAATGTTGCTGCCTCCATTTTTTAAAATTCAATTTGAGTAAAACAATTATTGAGAACAAAAATAGAACAGGGCAAAAAAGTAGCAGAAGCCAATGTTACATACATAATAACCTTCTATGACCTTTAATATCAACTTTACATTCTGTCATAAACACTTAAATACAAAAGTGCTGCAACGGGACATACCAGTTTGAAATTCATGTGTCATCAGGAGCACTTAGAGATATTGGAGCCCTCATGAAAGACACTGAGGTGTGACCTGAATAAAAGTGGTCCAGTATAAATCCATATTGTGACTTAATCATCAATTGGCCACTGCAGACTTGTTCTATTAAAACTCATTCAATATCCAAAGTGGTCAATGGAGCAGAAGCAAACAGAATGTGCCGTTGAAACTGGCCTGATTGTAATTAGTAAAGATAATCAAAAGCGCAACAGGTCACATATAAGATGTTTGACAACATCCTTGAGAGTGAATCTCATGTCCAAAAGGGTCACTCTGAGCCAGCTGCTGTCATTGATATCCTCCGAATTGCTTATATTTGGTCTGATACCCCCAGGGAGGGTCATTTCTTGTGGTTATATTGTGCTGAGGCATTCTTTAACAAGGATCTATAAGTAATTAGTAATTAGTAATTATAATTAGTAATTAGTTCAACATCTCGTTTGGCCTAGAGGGGACTTTAGGGCACATTCAGGCAAAATAGATGCCAGCATGGGGAAAAAATGGTTAAACTTTGCAAAGGTGTTTGCAATATTCACATTTAATATTTGTTAGTGAGTCTTAAAACTGGATGAAATGTGATTGGTTATACTTAGACTCAAAAATAAATGCCACCTTTGTTGCAGCACACCTCTCCAGCGATGGGTCTTTTTTGTGCTCTATGGGTATCTGTAGAGTTTATTGGAGAGCAGGCCTCGTTCAGCGTCCGTTTTTTTTTTTTTTTTTCCCCTCACAAACTTTATGGAACTCTCAGTGAAGCTACAATGCATACATGTCCAGAAGTGATGTGTAATATGTCAAAATGAGGGCAAAGTAACTGACTCAACTTATGAACCATTTGTTCATAGCACTACCTAATGGGCTTTTTTTATCTCAACTTTCCAAATTCAATTAACTCAGAGCTTTTCTCATGTCAAATATGCATGGTTTGATAGTGAATGGCTCATTCACACACTGAACGAGGTGATATCAGGACCAATATCTCGCTCAAAGATACTTAGCAGAATATGCAACATTTAATTAGTGAGATCTCAACGGTACCATCTGACCCTGTCCCCTTTCAAATTTGTCTTTGTTATCTTTGTTGTCAATGTCTATTACTGATGAGAAGTTGAGGGCATTTTGAGTCACTCAAGGTGACAGGCAGGAATTGACCCCTCCGTGGATATTGCGCAATCCGCGTCACTGACCAATCAGAGGCCAGAGATCTGCATGGACCAAAGCCCGTTTTTGCTACCGCCATTTTCTCTGACAACCGAAGACCCAGTACGAAAAATGCCTTCGATGGGTCAAAGATTGTGGAAGACCGCATCATCAACTAAATCCATCTAATATCAACCAGAACACCTGTTTGCACGAAGGTATGCCCTATATTTGATTTTCAATACATGTCTCGTATAAATGAATTCGAAGTTCTTCGCTAGCATAACACTGCTGCGTGTGAACAATTGACACACTTATTCTTTGTTGAGCGATATTTAGCGATGATCGGACTGCACAAACGTATTGATTTCTTGCTGGCTCGCGGCCAGAAGCTTAACCAGACGGTGTTTGCACAAAGATATGCCCTAAATTTGATTTTTAATACACGTCTCGTATAAATGAATGAGACGTTCACCGCTAGCATAACACTGCTACGTGTGAACGATTGACACACTTAATTCTTTGTTGAGCGATATTTAGCGATGATCGGACTGCACAAAGGTATCGCTTTCTTGCTGGCTCGCGGCCGAAGCTTAACCAGACTGTGTTTGCATGAAGATATGCCCTAAATTTGATTTTTAATACACGTCTCGTATAAATGAATGAGACGTTCTCCGCTAGCATAACACTGCTACGTGTGAACGATTGACACACTTATTCTTTGTTGAGCGATATTTAGCGATGATCGGACTGCACAAACGTGTCGCTTTCTTGCTGGCTCGCGGCAGAAGCTTAACCAGACTGTGTTTGCACGAAGATATGCCCTAAATTTGATTTTTAATACACGTCTCGTATAAATGAATGAGACGTTCACCGCTAGCATAACACTGCTACGTGTGTACGATTGACACACTTATTCTTTGTTGAGTGATATTTAGCGATGATCGGACTGTACAAACGTGTCGCTTTCTTGCTGGCTCGCGGCCGAAGCTTAACCAGACTGTGTTTGCACAAAGATATGCCGTAAATTTGATTTTTAATACACGTCTCGTATAAATGAATGAGACGTTCTCCGCTAGCATAACACCGCTACGTGTGAACGATTGACACACTTAATTCTTTGTTGAGCGATATTTAGCGATGATCGGACTGCACAAAGGTATCGTTTTCTTGCTGGCTCGCAGCCGAAAGTTAACCAGACTGTGTTTGCACGAAGATATGCCCTAAATTTGATTTTTAATACACGTCTCGTATAAATGAATGAGACGTTCTCCGCTGGCATAACACTGCTACGTGTGAACGATTGACACACTTATTCTTTGTTGAGCGATATTTAGCGATGATCGGACTGCACAAAGGTATCGCTTTCTTGCTGGCTCGCGGCCGAAGCTTAACCAGACTGTGTTTGCACGAAGATATTCCCTAAATTTGATTTTTAATACACGTCTCGTATAAATGAATGAGACGTTCTCCGCTAGCATAACACTGCTACGTGTGAACGATTGACACACTTATTCTTTGTTGAGCGATATTTAGCGATGATCGGACTGCACAAAGGTATCGTTTTCTTGCTGGCTCGCAGCCGAAAGTTAACCAGACTGTGTTTGCACGAAGATATGCCCTAAATTTGATTTTTAATACACGTCTCGTATAAATGAATGAGACGTTCTCCGCTGGCATAACACTGCTACGTGTGAACGATTGACACACTTATTCTTTGTTGAGCGATATTTAGCGATGATCGGACTGCACAAACGTATTGATTTCTTGCTGGCTCGTGGCCAGAAGCTTAACCAGACTGTGTTTGCACGAAGATATGCCCTAAATTTGATTTTTAATACACGTCTCGTATAAATGAATGAGACGTTCTCCGCTGGCATAACACTGCTACGTGTGAACGATTGACACACTTATTCTTTGTTGAGCGATATTTAGCGATGATCGGACTGCACAAAGGTATCGATTTCTTGCTGGCTCGCGGCCAGAAGCTTAACCAGTCTGTGATTGCACGAAGATATGCCCTAAATTTGATTTTTAATACACGTCTCGTATAAATGAATGAGACGTTCACCGCTAGCATAACACTGCTACGTGTGAACGATTGACACACTTATTCTTTGTTGAGCGATATTTAGCGATGATCGGACTGCACAAACGTGTCGATTCTTGCTGGCTCGCGGCGAAGCTTAACCAGACTGTGTTTGCACGAATATATGCCCTAAATTTGATTTTTAATACACGTCTCGTATAAATGAATGAGACGTTCTCCGCTAGCATAACACGCTACGTGTGAACGATTGACACACTTAATTCTTTGTTGAGCGATATTTAGCGATGATCGGACTGCACAAAGGTATCGCTTTCTTGCTGGCTCGCGGCCGAAGCTTAACCAGACTGTGTTTGCACGAAGATATGCCCTAAATTTGATTTTTAATACACGTCTCGTATAAATGAATGAGACGTTCTCCGCTAGCATAACACTGCTACGTGTGAACGATTGACACACTTATTCTTTGTTGAGCGATATTTAGCGATGATCGGACTGCACAAACGTGTCGCTTTCTTGCTGGCTCGCGGCCGAAGCTTAACCAGACTGTGTTTGCACGAAGATATGCCCTAAATTTGATTTTTAATACACGTCTCGTATAAATGAATGAGACGTTCACCGCTAGCATAACACTGCTACGTGTGTACGATTGACACACTTATTCTTTGTTGAGTGATATTTAGCGATGATCGGACTGCACAAACGTTTCGCTTTCTTGCTGGCTCGCGGCCGAAGCTTAACCAGACTGTGTTTGCACGAAGATATGCCCTAAATTTGAT
Organism: Syngnathoides biaculeatus; assembly: GCF_019802595.1. Classification (NCBI taxonomy): domain Eukaryota; kingdom Metazoa; phylum Chordata; class Actinopteri; order Syngnathiformes; family Syngnathidae; genus Syngnathoides; species Syngnathoides biaculeatus. Next base: position 5,164,243 of record NC_084654.1, on the reverse strand, counting down.
TTTTATACACGTCTCGTATAAATGAATGAGACGTTCTCCGCTAGCATAACACCGCTACGTGTGAACGATTGACACACTTATTCTTTGTTGGCGATATTTAGCGATGATCGGACTGCACAAAGGTATCGATTTCTTGCGGCTCGCGGCCGAACGAAAGTTCTTTCTAAACTTTGTTGTCCCGCAGTCCGAAAGTATGAACCCAGAAGTGTTTGCGTAATGGACTAATGACCAGCCCTAAATTTGATTTTTAATACACGTCTCGTATAAATGAATGAGACGTTCTCCGCTAGCATAACATTGCTACGTGTGAACGATTGACACACTTATTCTTTGTTGAGCGATATTTAGCGATGATTGGACTGCACAAACGTATTGATTTCTTGCTGGCTCGTCGCCAGAAGCTTAACCAGACTGTGTTTGCACGAAGATATGCCCTAAATTTGATTTTTATACACGTCTCGTATAAATGAATGAGACGTTCACCGCTAGCATAACACTGCTACGTGTGAACGATTGACACACTTATTCTTTGTTGAGTGATATTTAGCGATGATCGGACTGCACAAACGTTTCGCTTTCTTGCTGGCTCGCGGCCGAAGCTTAACCAGACTGTGTTTGCACGAAGATATGCCCTAAATTAGATTTTTAATACACGTCTCGTATAAATGAATGAGACGTTCTCCTCTAGCATAACACCGCTACGTGCGAACGATTGACACACTTAATTCTTTGCTGAGCGATATTTAGCGATGATCGGACTGCACAAAGGTATCGATTTCTTGCTGGCTCGCGGCCGAAGCTTAACCAGACTGTGTTTGCACGAAGATATGCCCTAAATTTGATTTTTAATACACGTCTCGTATAAATGAATGAGACGTTCTCCGCTGGCATAACACTGCTACGTGTGAACGATTGACACACTTATCTTTGTTGAGCGATATTTAGCGATGATCGGACTGCACAACGTATTGATTTCTTGCTGGCTCGTGGCCAGAAGCTTAACCAGACTGTGTGTTTGCACGAAGATATGCCCTAAATTTGATTTTAATAATACACGTCTCGTATAAATGAATGAGACGTTCTCCGCTGGCATAACACTGCTACGTGTGAACGATTGACACACTTATTCTTTGTTGAGCGATATTTAGCGATGATCGGACTGCACAAAGGTATCGATTTCTTGCTGGCTCGCGGCCAGAAGCTTAACCAGTCTGTGATTGCACGAAGATGCCCTAAATTTGATTTTTAATACACGTCTCGTATAAATGAATGAGACGTTCACCGCTAGCATAACACTGCTACGTGTGAACGATTGACACACTTATTCTTTGTTGAGCGATATTTAGCGATGATCGGACTGCACAAACGTGTCGCTTTCTTGCTGGCTCGCGGCGAAGCTTAACCAGACTGTGTTTGCACAATATATGCCCTAAATTTGATTTTTAATACACGTCTCGTATAAATGAATGAGACGTTCTCCGCTAGCATAACACCGCTACGTGTGAACGATTGACACACTTAATTCTTTGTTGAGCGATATTTAGCGATGATCGGACTGCACAAAGGTATCGCTTTCTTGCTGGCTCGCGGCCGAAGCTTAACCAGACTGTGTTTGCACGAAGATATGCCCTAAATTTGATTTTTAATACACGTCTCGTATAAATGAATGAGACTTCTCCGCTAGCATAACACTGCTACGTGTGAACGATTGACACACTTATTCTTTGTTGAGCGATATTTAGCGATGATCGGACTGCACAACGTGTCGCTTTCTTGCTGGCTCGCGGCCGAAGCTTAACCAGCTGTGTTTGCACGAAGATATGCCCTAAATTTGATTTTTAATACACGTCTCGTATAATGAATGAGACGTTCACCGCTAGCATAACACTGCTACGTGTGTACGATTGACACACTTATTCTTTGTGAGTGATATTTAGCGATGATCGGACTGCACAAACAAACGTTTCGCTTTCTTGCTGGCTCGCGGCCGAAGCTTAACCAGACTGTGTTTGCACGAAGATATGCCCTAAATTTGATTTTTAATACACGTCTCGTATAAATGAATGAGACGTTCTCCGCTAGCATAACACCGCTACGTGTGAACGATTGACACACTTAATTCTTTGTTGAGCGATATTTAGCGATGATCGGACTGCACAAAGGTATCGATTTCTTGCTGGCTCGCGGCCGAAAGTTAACCAGACTGTGTTTGCACGAAGATATGCCCTAAATTTGATTTTTAATACACGTCTCGTATAAATGAATGAGACGTTCTCCGCTAGCATAACATTGCTACGTGTGAACAATTGACACACTTATTCTTTGTTGAGCGATATTTAGCGATGATTGGACTGCACAAACGTATTGATTTCTTGCTGGCTCGTCGCCAGAAGCTTAACCAGACTGTGTTTGCACGAAGATATGCCCTAAATTTGATTTTTAATACACGTCTCGTATAAATGAATGAGACGTTCACCGCTAGCATAACACTGCTACGTGTGAACGATTGACACACTTATTCTTTGTTGAGTGATATTTAGCGATGATCGGACTGCACAAACGTTTCGCTTTCTTGCTGGCTCGCGGCCGAAGCTTAACCAGACTGTGTTTGCACGAAGATATGCCCTAAATTAGATTTTTAATACACGTCTCGTATAAATGAATGAGACGTTCTCCTCTAGCATAACACCGCTACGTGCGAACGATTGACACACTTAATTCTTTGCTGAGCGATATTTAGCGATGATCGGACTGCACAAAGGTATCGATTTCTTGCTGGCTCGCGGCCGAAAGTTAACCAGACTGTGTTTGCACGAAGATATGCCCTAAATTTGATTTTTAATACACGTCTCGTATAAATGAATGAGACGTTCTCCGCTAGCATAACATTCCTACGTGTGAACGATTGACACACTTATTCTTTGTTGAGCGATATTTAGCGATGATCGGACTGCACAAACGTATTGATTTCTTGCTGGCTCGCGGCCGAAGCTTAACCAGACTGCGTTTGCACGAGATATGCCCTAAATTTGATTTTTAATACACGTCTCGTATAAATGAATGAGACGTTCTCCGCTAGCATAACATGCTACGTGTGAACGATTGACACACTTATTCTTTGTTGAGCGATATTTAGCGATGATTGGACTGCACAAACGTATTGATTTCTTGCTGGCTCGTCGCCAGAAGCTTAACCAGACTGTGTTTGCCACGAAGATATGCCCTAAATTTGATTTTTAATACACGTCTCGTATAAATGAATGAGACGTTCACCGCTAGCACAACACTGCTACGTGTGAACGATTGCCACACTTATTCTTTGTTGAGTGATATTTAGCGATGATCGGACTGCACAAACGTTTCGCTTTCTTGCTGGCTCGCGGCCGAAGCTTAACCAGACTGTGTTTGCACGAAGATATGCCCTAAATTTGATTTTTAATACACGTCTCGTATAAATGAATGAGACGTTCTCCGGTAGCATAACACCGCTACGTGTGACGATTGACACACTAATTCTTTGTTGAGCGATATTTAGCGATGATCGGACTGCACAAAGGTATCGATTTCTTGCTGGCTCGCGGCCGAAAGTTAACCAGACTGTGTTTGCACGAAGATATGCCCTAAATTTAATTTTTAATACACGTCTCGTATAAATGAATGAGACGTTCTCCGCTAGCATAACATTGCTACGTGTGAACGATTGACACACTTATTCTTTGTTGAGCGATATTTAGCGATGATCGGACTGCACAAACGTATTGATTTCTTGCTGGCTCGTGGCCAGAAGCTTAACCAGACTGTGTTTGCACGAAGATATGCCCTAAATTTGATTTTTAATACACGTCTCGTATAAATGAATGAGACGTTCTCCGCTAGCATAACACCGCTACGTGTGAACGATTGACACACTTAATTCTTTGTTGAGCGATATTTAGCGATGATCGGACTGCACAAACGTGTCGCTTTCTTACTGGCTCGCGGCCGAAGCTTAACCAGACTGTGTTTGCACGAAGATATGCCCTAAATTTGATTTTTAATACACGTCTCGTATAAATGAATGAGACGTTCACCGCTAGCATAACACTGCTACGTGTGAACGATTGACACACTTATTCTTGTTGAGCATATTTAGCGATGATCGGACTGCACAAACGTTTCGCTTTCTTGCTGGCTCGCGGCGAAGCTTAACCAGACTGTGTTTGCACGAAGATATGCCCTAAATTTGATTTTTAATACACGTCTCGTATAAATGAATGAGACGTTCTCGCTAGCATAACACCGCTACGTGTGAATGATTGACACACTTAATTCTTTGTTGAGCGATATTTAGCGATGATCGGACTGCACAAAGGTATCGCTTTCTTGCTGGCTCGCGGCCGAAGCTTAACCAGACTGTGTTTGCACGAAGATATGCCCTAAATTTGATTTTTAATACACGTCTCGTATAAATGAATGAGACGTTCTCCGCTAGCATAACACCGCTACGTGTGAATGATTGACACACTTAATTCTTTGTTGAGCGATATTTAGCGATGATCGGACTGCACAAAGGTATCGCTTTCTTGCTGGCTCGCGGCCGAAGCTTAACCAGACTGTGTTTGCACGAAGATATGCCCTAAATTTGATTTTTAATACACGTCTCGTATAAATGAATGAGACGTTCTCCGCTAGCATAACACCGCTACGTGTGAATGATTGACACACTTAATTCTTTGTTGCGCGATATTTAGCGATGATCGGACTGCACAAACGTGTCGCTTTCTTGCTGGCTCGCGGCCGAAGCTTAACCAGACTGTGTTTGCACGAAGATATGCGTAAATTTGATTTTTAATACACGTCTCGTATAATGAATGAGACGTTCTCCGCTAGCATAACACCGCTACGTGTGAACGATTGACACACTTAATTCTTTGTTGAGCGATATTTAGCGATGATCGGACTGCACAAAGGTATCGCTTTCTTGCTGGCTCGCGGCCGAAGCTTAACCAGACTGTGTTTGCACGAAGATATGCCCTAAATTTGATTTTTAATACACGTCTCGTATAAATGAATGAGACGTTCTCCGCTAGCATAACACTGCTACGTGTGAACGATTGACACACTTATTCTTTGTTGCGCGATATTTAGCGATGATCGGACTGCACAAACGTGTCGCTTTCTTGCTGGCTCGCGCCGAAGCTTAACCAGACTGTGTTTGCACGAAGATATGCCCTAAATTTGATTTTTAATACACGTCTCGTATAAATGAATGAGACGTTCACCGCTAGCATAACACTGCTACGTGTGTACGATTGACACACTTATTCTTTGTTGAGTGATATTTACCGATGATCGGACTGCACAAACGTTTCGCTTTCTTGCTGGCTCGCGGCTGAAGCTTAACCAGACTGTGTTTGCACGAAGATATGCCCTAAATTTGATTTTTAATACACGTCTCGTATAAATGAATGAGACGTTCTCCGCTAGCATAACACCGCTACGTGTGAACGATTGACACACTTAATTCTTTGTTGAGCGATATTTAGCGATGATCGGACTGCACAAACGTATTGATTTCTTGCTGGCTCGTGGCCAGAAGCTTAACCAGACTGTGTTTGCACGAAGATATGCCCTAAATTTGATTTTTAAAAACGTTCCGTATAAATGAATGAGACGTTCTCCGCTAGCATAACACCGCTACGTGTGAACGATTGACACACTTAATTCTTTGTTGAGCGATATTTAGCGATGATCGGACTGCACAAACGTGTCGCTTTCTTGCTGGCTCGCGGCCGAAGCTTAACCAGACTGTGTTTGCACGAAGATATGCCCTAAATTTGATTTTTAATACACGTCTCGTATAAATGAATGAGACGTTCACCGCTAGCATAACACTGCTACGTGTGAACGATTGACACACTTATTCTTTGTTGAGCAATATTTAGCGATGATCGGACTGCACAAACGTTTCGCTTTCTTGCTGGCTCGCGGCCGAAGCTTAACCAGACTGTGTTTGCACGAAGATATGCCCTAAATTTGATTTTTAATACACGTCTCGTATAAATGAATGAGACGTTCTCCGCTAGCATAACACCGCTACGTGTGAACGATTGACACACTTAATTCTTTGTTGAGCGATATTTAGCGATGATCGGACTGCACAAAGGTATCGCTTTCTTGCTGGCTCGCGGCCGAAGCTTAACCAGACTGTGTTTGCACGAAGATATGCCCTAAATTTGATTTTTAATACACGTCTCGTATAAATGAATGAGACGTTCTCCGCTAGCATAACACCGCTACGTGTGAACGATTGACACACTTATTCTTGTTGAGCGATATTAGCGATGATCGGACTGCACAAAGGTATCGCTTTCTTGCTGGCTCGCGGCCGAAGCTTAACCAGACTGTGTTTGCACGAAGATATGCCGTAAATTTGATTTTTAATACACGTCTCGTATAAATGAATGAGACGTTCTCCGCTAGCATAACACCGCTACGTGTGAACGATTGACACACTTAATTCTTTGTTGAGCGATATTTAGCGATGATCGGACTGCACAAAGGTATCGCTTTCTTGCTGGCTCGCGGCCGAAGCTTAACCAGACTGTGTTTGCACGAAGATATGCCCTAAATTTGATTTTTAATACACGTCTCGTATAAATGAATGATACGTTCTCCGCTAGCATAACACTGCTACGTGTGAACGATTGACACACTTATTCTTTGTTGCGCGATATTTAGCGATGATCGGACTGCACAAACGTGTCGCTTTCTTGCTGGCTCGCGGCCGAAGCTTAACCAGACTGTGTTTGCATGAAGATATGCCCTAAATTTGATTTTTAATACACGTCTCGTATAAATGAATGAGACGTTCACCGCTAGCATAACACTGCTACGTGTGTACGATTGACACACTTATTCTTTGTTGAGTGATATTTAGCGATGATCGGACTGCACAAACGTTTTGCTTTCTTGCTGGCTCGCGGCCGAAGCTTAACCAGACTGTGTTTGCACGAAGATATGCCCTAAATTTGATTTTTAATACACGTCTCGTATAAATGAATGAGACGTTCTCCGCTAGCATAACACCGCTACGTATGAACGATTGACACACTTAATTCTTTGTTGAGCGATATTTAGCGATAATCGGACTGCACAAAGGTATCGATTTCTTGCTGGCTCGCGGCCGAAAGTTAACCAGACTGTGTTTGCACGAAGATATGCCCTAAATTTGATTTTTAATACACGTCTCGTATAAATGAATGAGACGTTCTCCGCTAGCATAACATTGCTACGTGTGAACGATTGACACACTTATTCTTTCTTGAGCGATATTTAGCGATGATTGGACTGCACAAACGTATTGATTTCTTGCTGGCTCGTCGCCAGAAGCTTAACCAGACTGTGTTTGCACGAAGATATGCCCTAAATTTGATTTTTAATACACGTCTCGTATAAATGAATGAGACGTTCTCCGCTGGCATAACACTGCTACGTGTGAACGATTGACACACTTATTCTTTGTTGAGCGATATTTAGCGATGATCGGACTGCACAAAGGTATTGATTTCTTGCTGGCTCGCGGCCAGAACCTTAACCAGTCTGTGATTGCACGAAGATATGCCCTAAATTTGATTTTTAATACATGTCTCGTATAAATGAATGAGACGTTCTCCGCTAGCATAACATTGCTACTTGTGAACGATTGACACACTTATTCTTTGTTGAGCGATATTTAGCGATGATCGGACTGCACAAACGTATTGATTTCTTGCTGGCTCGCGGCCAGAAGCTTAACCAGACTGTGTTTGCACGAAGATATGCCCTAAATTTGATTTTTAATACACGTCTCGTATAAATGAATGAGACGTTCTCCGCTAGCATAACATTGCTATGTGTGAATGATTGAATGAAATCAGAAGCATGGCGTCTCTCTCAGTTAAGAATGTATTGTATTGTATTTGCCATTTTTACTGTTTGTCTTACATCAGCGCACGTGGCGTGACGTCACTTCTGGAGGCGTGGTTAAGTTCAATTAGAGAACAGGTTAAAAGAGAACAAGTATCATTAAAACTCATCAACCTAGAGAAAGAGAGAGAAAGATAGAGAGAGAGAGAGAGAGAGAGAGAGAGAGCTTTGTTTGTAGCAGGGTTTTGCATCAAATTGTATATTTGATAGAAGTCAATGCTTTGAGGTACCTTTATTTGTAATCATATTGCAGTGCATTTTAAAGCATTTGGCAAGTTTTATTTATTTTTACTGAGGACACTTGTTTAACAAAAGCAGTCTCTAATCTAACTCAGGCAAACAGAAGTAAAATTCTATAAAAGAATAAGGGCCCAACAAAAGTGTAGCTTACAAGCGCTTAGGTGCTCTATGGCAGACACAGATCATTTGTATGGACAGTTTTGCATTTACTTTCCACAGAGATAAAAAAATAGTAGTTTGTGCACAGGAAAACATTTAGTCTGAAAACATCTCTTTCTTTTTTAAACCCTTAGATGCACGAGTCACTGGACCCTACACTCTTCCATAAGTGGGTCAAAAATGACCCATAATACAATCAATGCGTTTTTATGAAATGTTTGTCATTTTGTTTAAGAATAATCACTTGTATAAACTTCAGTATTATATTTAGGACCATAAAAGAATGATTTCATGTTTGAAATATCTTTATTTTCACTTTTTAACATTTTTGAAAAAGAAAATTACCCAGAACAGCATTAGAAAAATGTGAGCATCCATTGTGTGTGTCTGCGTGCCTGTGTGTCCTTCTGTCTGTGTGTATGTGTAGATCTGTCCAGTCATTGATTGACAGTTCCTCTCTCTTTTCCCTGTTTTGCCTTCTTGTCTCATCACTGTATGCAATTCAGACAAACTACCTGTTTACATCATCAGTGATAAAGAGCTCCCATGCATCTTTGGGTGAGACAGTGGTGCTTAGCCCTTGTACATGCCCTGGCTGTCTTCTGAGGATATTGTGGTTCTATGTTTTGCCCTGGGTGGGAGGACACTGGTTCCAGTAAGAGCCCTTCTGACTCATTCTGTTGGACATGATTTGGACATTTTCTTCTTCAGAGGACACATAAGAGGAATCTTCTGAGTCAGATTGATCCTGTTCAGTTGGATTTTCAGATGGACGACTGCTACTGCCACCTGGACAATAGTCTGGGTCCGGGTTTCAGATTCAGAGTCCAACCCCGTTACTGCCTCTTCATCATCCAGCATCTGTCGGACCATTTCAGCTGTGTATCTAGCAGCCATGACACCTTGGATGAGGAAAGACAAGAGAACTGTTTTCAATAGATCAATATGTAGCTATATAAATAAATACAGACACACGCACGCACACACATGGACACACACGCACACACACATGCACACACTTCATGAACAGGGAATGAGAGCGGACCCAAATGCACGACTCCAGAGACAAGCAGACGGTGCAGATGAAACCTTTATTCAGTCCAAGGTCAGTGTTCTGGTAGGCAGTCCAAACCAGGCAGAAGTAATAGTACGGCAGGCTTACGAGGGTGGTCAGTGGACAGGCGTGGGTCGGTACACGGAGAGCAGATGTCAGGCAAACAGGAGTGCGGGAACGAGGCATCAAGGATGACGATCTAGCGGAGGACAAGTCGTCCCCCAAGTCCTATATATACTGGGCGTCATCAGCTGTAACAAGGCGCAGATGTGCTCTGACTAATTGGTTGGCCACGCCCAGCCTGGGCAGGAAGCCAGGAGCATGACAGTACCCCCCCTCAACGGCCGGCTCTGGACGGCCCAGGAGCATCAGGATGAGCCGCATGAAAGTCCCTGATGAGGGAGCAGTCCACGACGAAGCGGGAGGGGATCCAGGAGCACTCCTCCGGGCCATATCCCTCCCAGTCCACCAGGTACTGGACCACCCTTCCTCTGCGGCGGGAAGACAGCAACCGACGCACAGTATACACCGGCCCACCGTCAACCATGCGGGGGGGGCTTGACCGGAGGAGCCAGCGACGAAGTGCGATTCGGGCGAAGTCTGCTGACGTGGAACGTAGAGTGCACCTTCATCGACCTGGGCAGTTTGAGCGAGACGGCGACCGGGTTAATGATCTTGGAAATCGGGAATGGGCCAACGAACCTGGGAGCAAGTTTGCGGGATTCCGCCCGCAGCGGGAGATCTTTGGTGGAGAGCCACATTCTGAGCTCTGGTGCGGCGCTTCTCTTGCGGTCCACTGCGGCCTTGTAGGCTCTGCTCATGCGCAGCGGTGTCCTCCGAGCTGCTTCCCAGGTCCGTTTGCAGCATCCCACCATGGCCAGGGCCGACAGGACCGTGGAGTCTGTGACCAGTGGAGGAAACAGGGACGGAGGATAGCCATGCACGGCATGGAGTGGAGCCATACCTGTTGAGGCGGAGGGTAGAGAATTGTGGGCATACTCCACCCATTTGATGTGCTGGCTCCACATGCTCTGGTCCCTGGAGGCCAGGCATCGAAGACCGGTCTCCAACTCCTGATTTATCCTCTCAGTCTGGCCATTAGACTCCGGGTGATGACCCGATGTCAGACTAGCTGAAGCGCCGATGAGGTTGCAGAACTCCTTCCAGAAACGGGTGCTGAATTGCGGACCCCTGTCTGAAACGATGTCCTGGGGTAGCCTGTGGTAACGGACAACCTCGTCTAACACCAGCTGGGCTGTCTGCTTGGCCGACGGGATCTTCGGAATTGGCACGAAGTGGACCATCTTGGAGAATCGGTCCACTACAGACAGCACCACTGTGTTCCCTTGAGAGGGCGGCAGGCCGGTGACGAAGTCCAGCGCGATGTGTGACCACGGACGAAAGGGGATGGACAGGGGTCGCAACTCACCAACAGGCCGTAGGCGGGAAGTCTTATTGGCCACACACACTGGGCAGGCATTGACGAACTCCCTTACATCCTTGCTGAGGTTGGGCCACCAGAACCTTTGTTCGACCACTGAACGAGTTTTTGGCATACCCGGGTGGCAGGCCGTCTTGTTGGTATGGGCCCAGTTGACGACGTCTCCCCGCAGAGATGGAATGACGAAAAGGCGGCCCAACGGACAATCCGCGGGCGGCGGTGTCTCTCCCAGGGCCTCCTTCACCCACGACTCGACCACCCAGGTGAAGCTGGACACGAAGCACGCCTCTGGCAGGATAGGAGTGGCCTCCGATTCCGTGCGCTCCCCCTCGTGGAACCGCGAGAGTGCATCCGGCTTGCCGTTCTGGGAGCCTGGGCGGAAGGACAGAGTAAAGTGGAAGCGGGTGAAGAACAGAGCCCACCTGGCCTGGCGGGTGTTCAGCCGCTTCTCGGTCTTCAGGTACTCTAGGTTCTTGTGGTCAGTGAAGACCACGAACGGAACTTGCGAGCCCTCTAGCCAGTGCCGCCACTCCTCCAACGCTGTCTTGACCGCCAGCAGTTCTCGATCTCCCACGTCATAGTTCCTCTCTGCCAGGGTCAGCTTCCTAGACAGCAACGCGCACAGGTGGATCCTTCCGTCCTTGGGACTCCTCTAAGACAAGATGGCTCCGATTCCCGAATTAGATGCGTCGACCTCCACCATAAACTGGCGATCTGGTTCCGGAATAATGAGGACAGGCGCGGCGGTGAAACTTGCCTTAAGCCTGTTAAAGGCCACCTGGCAGGTCCTGGACCACACGAAGACGTTGCGTGGCGAGGTGAGCGTGTGCAGAGGAGCGGCCACGGAGCTGAAATTCCTTATGAACTTCCTGTAGAAATTTGCAAATCCTAAGAACCTCTGTACGTCCTTCCTGCTGGCGGGGGTAGGCCAACGCAGCACCGCGTCGACCTTCCCAGGATCCATACGTATCTCCCCCTCTGCCAGGACGAAACCCAGGAAGGACACGGACGCTCGGTGGAACTCACACTTGTCCAGATTTACGAACAGCTGGTGCTGCAACAAACGCCTGAGCACCTCCCTGACCTGTTGGATGTGAGAGTTCAGATCTGATGAAAAGATTAGAATATCGTCGAGATACACAAATACGTTCTTGTTCAGAAATTCCCTAAGAGTGTCATTAATGAAGTTTTGAAAGACGGACGGGGCGTTTGTCAGTCCAAAAGGCATCACAAGATACTCATAGTGCCCTGTGGGGGTGTTGAACGCCGTCTTCCACTTATCTCCTTCCCGAATCCGCAACAGATGGTAAGCTCTGCGCAAGTGGATCTTGGTGAAGATCCGGGCTCGCTGAAGGAGTTTGAATGCTGTAGCGATCAGCGGCAAGGGGTACCGGTTCTTGACTGTGATGTCGTTCAGTCCTCGGTAGTCGACGCAGGGTCGCAGCTTGGAGTCCTTCTTTTTGACAAAAAAAAACCCGCATCGGCTGGTGAGGATGAGGGGCGAATGAGTCCGGCTGCCAGTGAGTCCCCGATGTAGTCCCTCATGGCTTGATGCTCTGGTCCTGTTAACGAGAACATTTTCCCTCTGGGAGGTAAGGTGCCTGGCAGGAGTTCAATCACACAGTCGTATGACCGATGTGGCGGCAGAGACTTTGCCTCAGATTCAGAGAAGATCTCCCGGAGGTCATGGTAGCAGGAGGGCACCGCGGTCAGCTCCGGAGCGGTACTAGGTTCTGTTAGCCGAACCGGCGTGACTTGAATACCCTCGTTTTCCTGGACAGCGAAACAGCAACTGCGACAGTCCTCTCCCCAAGTCTTGATCTGACCCGTGGCCCAATCTATGTGCGGGTTATGCTCTTTGAGCCACGGGCTGCCCAGGATTGTGTCGCTACTACGTGCGTTGAAGACATGAAAGCTAATACGCTCCGAGTGAGCGTCTGGAAAGCTCATACGTCGCGTTTGAGTGCGATGTGAAACCCGACAAAGGAACTTGCCGTTGGCGGCATAGGCGTGACGAAGCCGTTGCGTGGGGAAAGTTGCTGCCCCCAGCTCCTCGACCACGCGGGGATTTATCAGGTTTGCGTCCGACCCGGAATCTATGAAAGCAGTCACAGTGCATGAACGGGAGCCCGTTCCCAAGGTGAGGTGAAGAAGGGACCTCACTGACTCCGCCGCGGTATACCGCACACTCACCAGAGTAGAGATCCTGATGTCGGAGTGCTTTGGTCGAATCAGGCAGCGGGGGATCAAGTGTCCCAAACGGCCGCAGTAAAAACAGTGACCCTCGGGTCGCCGGCACAGACGCTCCTCCGCTGGCCCGTCGAGACCCTCCACCTGAATGGGTTTAGCAGTGGACGACCGGGCGGCAGCCGGACTGGACCCGTCCCTGTCTCCCTCAATCATCACGGCTAGTTGATCCTCCATTACTAGTCGCTGGTCAACCTTGAGGGCCAACGCGATGAGTGCGTCCAGCGAAGGAGGAAGATCTACAGCGATGAGGAGACCCCGGATTTGGGAGGAAAGCCCCTGGAAAAAGGCATTGTGCAGGGCGTCCTCGTTCCATCGACTCTCGGCGGCGCAGATCCGGAACTCGATCACGTAGTCCAAGACGCGACGACGACCCTGGCGAAGCGTCAAGAGGGAGGGCGCCGCTTTACGCTCCGGCACCGCATACTGGAACACCTGGGTGACTGCGCAGATGAATGACTTCCAAGAACGACAAGTTACTGAGTTACGACTCCATTCAGCCATGGCCCATGCCTCCGCCCTTCCCGTCATGTGGGAAATGACAAACGCGATCCTGGAGCGGTCTGTGGGAAAGGCGGACGCCTGCAGTTCAAAATGGAGATCGCACTCAGCGAGGAAAGGCTTGATGTTCCCCGAGTCGCCTGAGAATCGTTCCGGTCGGGAAAGCGGGGTAACGCTGCTAAAGGGGAGCTCCGTGGAGAACGGTGCGGGCGGAACCGGTGGTACCGGTGGAGTGGCCACCGTTGGCGTGGCAACCACGCTAGCCTGGGAGGTTAGCCACGGCTCCAGCCAGGTGCAGATCTCATGGAGCCTCTTGTTGGTTACCTGGAGAGCAGCCTCCTGTTCCACCAGGCGTCTGCCCTGGATTTGCAGGGAGCGACGGATAGCCTTTGAGTCGGCTGGGTCCATGTTATGGCTAGATCATTCTGTCATGAACGGGGCACGAGGGCGGACCCAAATGCACGACTCCAGAGACACGGAGACGGTGCAGAGGAAACCTTTATTCAGTCCAAGGTCAGTGTTCAGGTAGGCAGTCCAAACCAGGCAGAAGTAATAGTACGGCAGGCTTACGAGGGTGGTCAGTGGACAGGCGTGGGTCGGTACACGGAGAGCAGAAGTCAGGCAAACAGGAGTGCGGGAGCGAGGCATCAAGGACGACGATCTAGCGGAGGACAAGGCGTCCCCCAAGTCCTATATATACTGGGCGTCATCAGTTGTAACAAGGTGGAGGTGTGCTCTGACTAATTGGCTGGCCACGCCCAGCCTGGGCAGGAAGCCAGGAGCATGACACACACACTACATAGAGTAATGTTAGCTAAGTAGTGTTAGCTAGTTATGATATATGAGCACCACGTACTTTCTCAGCACGGAAAGAAAACAATTATACATATGCACTGGTTATGAAGTAGGCTAATTTGTAGATAAATAATAGTCATGAAAGACACACAAACAATATTATATGAAGATAATACTTACATGTATCAGCTCTTACTGTGTAAAATACTCTTCCTGAGGGGTCACACTTCTGATGTAGTCTGTGTGGTCCACAGTTAATTTATTGGTGACAGCCAAAGTTGATTAGAATCAATGGTTCCCATATGATTCCATAGAAAATGCACGCGGGTCTGCAGTAAAGTAAACATCTTTACTGATTTTGGTGAAGTAAATCACTTTAGCAAATGACTCACAAAATCAGTGACTTTTAAATCACTTCAAACAACTTACTTATGCAGACTACTGATATACTGATTATTATTATGTGTTTATCATTTGAATATGTTTTTGCCTTCCCACTTCAGTCCTCCTGGTCTCAGTTGGGCATGTTGGCTTTCTTACAATCCTAAGTCATATTTCTTTATTTTTTTTAATCTAAGGAAATATGACAATTTTTCTAATTTTGTTTTATCTTAAATTATTTGTAATGCATGTTTTCAAAGGTTCTACATGAAAAAGTTATTACTATTGTTGTTATCCATCTGTCCATCAATTTTTCAGACCTTTTTCACTGGGGTCACAGGCCTGCTGGACCCTATCCCAGCTATTTTTGGGCAGGAAGTGGGGTACATCCCGAAGTGGTCACAAGCCGGTCAAAGAACACATATAAAGAACCATTCACTTACGCATTCCCACTTCCGGGTAAATTAACCTGCTCAATTTGTTGTTTTGGGGATGTGGGAGGAAACTGGAGAACCCGGAGAAAACCCACACAGACACAGGAAGAGCATGCAAATTCGACACAGGCGAGGTTGGATTTGGGATAGGCTCGAGAAATCCCTCGACCCTTGTGAGGATCAATGGCTCAGAAAATGGATGGATGGATGGATGTACAATAATAATAGTAATAGGGCAGCATGGTCAACAACTGGTTACCATTTCCAGTTAGCACATCTGCCTCACAGTTCTGAGGACCAGTGTTCAAATTCCGGCCCCACCTGTGTGTGCATGCTCTCACCGTGCCTGCATCGGATTTCTCCAAGCACTTCAGTTTCCTCCCACAGCCCTAAATACATGCATTATTTGAAGTAAATTACCCGTAGGTGTGAGTATGAATGGGAATGGTTGTTTGTTTCTATGTACCCTGCGATTGGCTGGCAACCAGTTCAGAATGTCACCGGCCTTCTGCCCGATGATCGCTAGGATAGGCGAGGATAATTGGCACAGAAAATTAATGAATGATTATTACTTGGCCAAATTAAAATTTTCAAAGAATATTAAACAATATGTATGGACTTGATTAATTTGACTAGTTTATGGTATTGATTATTCTGAGCCAAGTACAAAACAGATGCCATCATCAACTCTATGTAAGTGGTGCCAACAGAAGCCATCCAATTTTTTTGGATGTCTATTTAAGTATTCATCCATCCATCCATTTTATTAGTTGCTTATCCTCACATGGGTCGTGGGAGTGCTCTCGCAGGTGTCAATGGGCAGGAGGCAGGGGACACCCTGAACTGGCTTCCAGCCAATCACAGGGCACATAGAGACAAACAGCTGCACTCACATTCACACCTATGGCCAATTTGGAGTCTCCAATTAATGTTGCATGTTTTGCAAAACCCACGCAGGCACAGGGAGAATATGCAAACTCCACACAGGGAGGACTGGGATTGAACCCGGGTCCTCAGATCTGTGAGGCCAACGCTTTCCAGCTTTCCACAGTGCCTCCATTTATGTTTTTATTTTGTATTTTTTTATGTTCTGATTAACTGTACAATCTGATTGTTCTTTTTTCCAGTATATTATACATAACTGACTTTGTGAAACCTCTATGAAAAGCCCAATATGGTATGTGTAAATTAAAAAAAATAGTTACTGACAATAGCAAGTCTCCATGTTTGAGTATGTGAAAACCACACACGACATGAACTAGAAATGACTCACCATGCATATTATTTCAGATTTGTTTTCAGTTCTGTATGATCATGGATCTATTTGACATGTTATCGTCTGCGGTAATAAAAAAATTTTTTTTCTTAAGCCATTATTATGTAATCATAGCTTTATTCATACTTTTGAGATGTAATCTTTTTTTCCATAAATTACTCCTTTTGTATGGCTTTAAAACACTTTTTTCTCCCGTGAAAAAAACTGCTTTGAAAATATGAGCAGATATGAAAGGTGTTTTTTTTTTTCACCAAACCTCACCTTCTGCAATCCGTCACCAGTATTTTGAGGAAGCCTCAAAGATGTGAAGTATGTGAAAATAAACATCATGCAAACATCCTTGACATTTCAGCACTCCAGCAATAAATACAAACAGGGTAAAAATAAAATTGTGTATGATAGCTGATGAAAGTTGCTGTACCAACTGCCAAAAGGGCGCAGCTGTTGAAATGGCTGATGGTAAATCTGTTGTCCATAAAATTGATGGTCCAGAGGAACAATCTCATCTCTCATTGGCTTTACCAAAACAGAAGAGAGAGAAAAGAAGAGTTTGGGGGTATCTAGCCCTAATATTGATAAACTGTAAGTTCCTGTCAACTTTGTTGTTGTGACCCATCAATTCAATCTGTGGGGAAAAAAAACAGATTTAGGTACAGTAAGTTCTGAGGCTGGTCAGAGTTTCAATTAACTCTTATCTGACCCCCAGCCCCTCAAAAAGCAGATAGCTCAAGGTGGCACAGGCTATCTTATGTATGTGGAGAAATTACAGTCGCTTAGGCAATAAGTAATGCCATATACAGTATATTTTGCAAAAAGACCTTTGGGACTAGCTTTTGACTCAAGAAACTTGGTAATTAAATGGATAATTTCAAATGGATAATTTTCATCACATTTGTAATAGTCTACAAGATGTTTTTTGGGAAGTCATCTCCATTTTTGTTCATCTTATTGACCGAAATAACTCTTGAGGCAGCATGGTGGGTGACTAGATTGAGCATCTGCCTCACAGTTCTGAGGATTAGGGTTCAAATGCTGGGCCCGCCGGTGTGAAGTTTGCATGTTCGGTTTCCTCCAAAATCCCCAAAACATGCACAGTAGGTTAATCGACATGGACAGGGACATGATTTTCAAGGATAGTTTGCTCAAGGTAGAGGTCATACACAAGAGAACATTTCAAAAGAGCAGAAGCACAAAAACACAAGGCAACAAGGTTAAGTCCAAAAAATCCAGAAACAAAGTCCAATAACTACAAGGCTGAACTTGAATCATGAACAACAACTTTAACAAGACTTGACTAGGTGGCAGAGAAATGCTGTAACTAGGGAGATACTCTAATAAGGAGCTTACGACCTTCCCAGATGGCACCTAATGGTGTGGCACGTTCTGCCTGGTACTGTTTGTACTGTACTGTTGAGTCTCAGGACTCAAGTACACAAGAGAGGACTTGCTAACCATAAGAGAGTCTTCTTCTGACTTTTTTTTGACAACTCTCACCTCTTTTTCTTTTCCTTTCAGCTTGTCCCTTTAGGGGTCGCCACAGCGTGTCATTTTGTTCCATCTTAGCCTATCTTCTGCATCTTCCTCTCTAACCCCAACTGCCCTCATGTCTTCCCTCACCACATCCATAAACCTTCTCTTTGGTCTTCCTCTCGATCTTTTCCCTGGCAGCTCCATCCTCAGCACCCTTCCACCAATATACTCACTCTCTCATCTCTGGACATGTCCAAACCATCGAAGTCTGCTCTCTCGAACCTTGTCTCCAAAACATCCAACTTTGGCTGTCCCTCTAATGAGCTAATTTCTAATCCTATCCAACCTGCTCACTCCGAGCGAGAACCTCAACATCTTCATTTTTGCTACCTCGAGTTCTGCTTCGTGTTGTTTCTTCAGTGCCACCGTCTCTAATCTGTACATCATGGCCGGCCTCACCACTGTTTTGTAAACTTTGCCCTTCATCCTAGCAGAGACTCTTCTGTCACATAACACACCATACACCTTCCGCCAGCTGTTCCAACCTGTTTGGACCCGTTTCCTCACTTCCTTACCACACTCACCGTTGCTCTGGATTGTTGACCCTAAATATTTGAAGTCCTCCACCCTCGCTATCTCTTCTCCCTGTAGCATCACTCTTCTCCCTCCACCTTGCTCATTCATGCACATATATTCTGTTTTACTTTGGCTAATCTTCATTCCTCTGCTCCCTGATTTCCCTGCATATCACAATATCATCTGCAAACATCATGGTCCAAGGGGATTCCAGTCTAACCTCATCTGTCAGCCTATCCATTACCACTGCAAACAGGAAGGGGCTCAGAGCTGATGCCTGATGCAGTCCCACCTCCACCTTAAATTCCTCTGTCACACCTAAGGCACACCTCACCATTGTTCTGCTGCCATCATACATTTCCTGTACTATTTTAACATACTTTTCTGCCACAACAGACTTACGCATGCAGTACCACAGTTCCTCTCTTGGTACTCTGTCATAGGCTTTCTCTAGATCCACAAAGACACAATGTAGCTCCTTCTGACCTTATCTGTACTTTTCCACTAGCATCCTCAAGGCAAATAATGCATCTGTGGTACTCTTTCTATAACCGTACTGTTGCTCGCAGATACTTACTTCTGTCCCGAGTCTAGCCTCCACTACTCTTTCCCATAACTTCATTGTGTGGCTCATCAACTTTATTCCTCTATAATTCCCACAGCTATGAACATGATCTTTGTTCTTAAAAATGGGAACTAGAACACTTTTCCTCCATTCTTCAGGCATCTTTTCGCCCTCTTGTATTCTGTTGAATAAGTTGGTCAAAAACTCCACAGCCATCTCTCCAAATTGATTCCATCCCTCCACTGGTATGTCATCAGGACCAACTGCCTTTCCATTTTTCATCCTTTGTAGTGCCTTTCTGACTTCCCCCTTACTAATCATTGCCACCTCCTGGTTCTTCACACTTGCCTCTTCAACTCTTCCTTCTCTCTCACTTTCTTCATTCATCAACTCCTCAAAATATTCTTTCCCTCTATTTAGCACACTACCGGCACCAGTCAACACATGTCCATCTCTATCCTTAATCAGCCTTACCTGCTGCACATCCTTCCCATCTCTATCCCTCTGTCTGGCCAACCTGTAGAGATCCTTTTCTCATTCTTGTCATGATCCTGCCGCTCCAGCCCAGGCTGTGCGGGTGCCAGCACGGTTGCGCTGGTTGGGAGGTGCACACCTGCGCCTCATGCAGGCTGATTATCCAGCGTATTTATATGACCCCGATGACGACTGGTTGGCGCCAGTTCGTTGAGCTTCAGTCCCGTTCCAGCACTCTCGTATCCTTGATCGATCTGTGTGTACCGACCTTCACCTGTTCTCCGACCAACCCCGTAAGCCCGACTCCTTTGACACTTCTGCCTGCTTTGATCGTTCTCCTGTGTACGGACTCCTGCCTGCCCGCTCACCTGCTCTCTTCGCCCGACGTCCCAACTACCGCTGCTGCATCTGACTGCCTGCCTGATCCCTGACCATGAAATAATAAACGTTTCTCCCCGAACTACTTTGCAACGTCCGAGTCCTGCATTTGGGTCCTACTCCCGTTCCGATGGGACGTGACAATTCTTTCATGTCCGACCTGGTGTACATGTCTTCATATGCCTCTTGTTTAGCCTTTGCCACCTCTACCTTTGCCCTACGTCGGATCTCAATGTACTCCTTTTGCCTCTCCTCACTCCTCTTTGTGTCCCACTTCTTCTTCGCTAATCTCTTTCCTTGTATGACTCCCTGTATTTTGGGGTTCCACCACCAAGTCTCCTTCTCCCCTTGTCTACCAAAAGACACACCAAGTACTCTCCTGCCTGTTTGCCTGTCTGATTGCCTTGGCTGTCGTTGTCCAGTCTTCCGGGAGCTTCTCCTGTCCATCGAGAGCTTGTCTCACCTCTTTCCGAAAGGCCGCACAACATTCTTCCTTTTTCAGCTTCCGCCAATTCGCTGAATCTATTTCTGAAGTTGCTAATTGGTGCGCTATTCAGAGCCTCACGACGAACATGGACGTGAGCCGGTACACAACTCCGCCTGCGAAAGAGGGGACATCATCTGTCGCTTTCGACAATCCGTAGCCATTAAAATAGAGCACACACTGCAGCCCGCTTTTTGAGTCACTGTTTTTGAACTGTAAGCCATTTTATTCAGCATATGAGTTCACATCTTTTATCCTAGTCAGTGTTCACATTCCGCCGCAAGCTAGCATGAATGCAGCACTGATGATGCTCACTGAGCGGATAAACGAGATTGAGAAAAAACACCCAGATTCGCCGCTCATTATCCTAGGAGATTTTATCACAGCGACCAACAAGGGCAAATAACACTCTAGACCATTGTTATACATTCATCAAAAACACATATCGTGCAATCCCCCACGCACCCATTGGCTCCTCTGATCACTGATTCCTGTACTTAATACATATATACAGGCAAGCACTTAAATGTGCAAAGCCTTCAGTAAAATCAGTTAAAAAGTGGACCATTGAGTGCAAAAAAAAAAAACTGTCTTTGAAAATTCAGTGCGCAGCCTAGATGAATACAGGGATATTGTTGATATTGTTAGGAGATGTATCTTGTAACAAAATCCTTTCGCACGTTCAGTAACAACAAGGCATGGTTTTCAGCCAGACTTGAGCAACTCCGCCAGGCTAAAGAGATTGCATATCGCAGTGGGGTTAGGGCCCTCTACATTGCACTAGAAACCAGCTGACTAAAGAAATTAACATTGCAAAACGAGACTATACAGGTAAACTTTTACTGCATATTTGAAATAGACACTTCCACACTATGCACCACAAGCTGCATCACCTTCACTCCCCCTTTCTCTCCACCGTTTAGCATACATGAAGGGGACATTAGACAGATCTTCAAACAACAAAAGATCAGACCTTGTGTCTCCATCCAGCCACAAAGTCTGCACAGACCAACTTGCTCCTGTCTTCCCAAAGATCTTCAACAGGTCTCTAAAACTGTGTGAAGTACCAGCCTGCTTCAAACGCTCCACCATTTTACTAGTCCCCAAAAAAGCAGCATTCTCAGGTCTTAATGACTACAGGCCTGTTGCCTTGACATCTGTGGTCATGAAGTCCTTTGAACGCCTTGTGCTGGACCCCCTCAAGAGTGTCACAGGTCCCCAACTGGACCCACTGCAGTTTGCCTATCGAGCTAACAGGTCTGCGGATGATGCCGTCAACATGGGTCTGCACTTCATCCTTGAACGTCTTGACAGTGAGTGTACCTATGTGAGGATCCTGTTCATGGACTTCACGATCATCCCTGATTTCCTCTCCTCCAAACTTCTCCAGCTCAGCATCTTGCATCATCATCATTCTCCCGATGGCTGTACAATTTCCTGATGGCCAGCACACAGCGGATGAGGCTGGGGGGCACCACCTTATCCAGATGCACTATCAGCACCGGGGCACCCCAAGGTTGTGTCCTCTCCCCTCTGCTCTTCTTGCTCTACATGAACCACTGGACCTGGTGGCATCCGACTGTCAAACTCCTGAAGTTCGCAAATGACACCGCGGTCATCGGCCTTATCAAAGACGGCGACGAGTCTGCGTATCGACATGAAGTGGCGAGACTGGAGCTTTGGTGTGCTCAACATAACCTGCCGTTGAACACTCTAAAGACTGTGGAGATGATTGTGGACTTCAGGAGGCATCCTTCACCACAGCTGCCCCTTATGCTGTCCAACTGTCGAGACCTTCAAGTTCTTGGGAATTACAGTCTGAGAGGACTTGAAGTCAAGGAAGAACATAACTCCATCCTCAAAATAGCCGAGCAAAGGATGTACTTCTTGGGGCTTCTGAGGAAGCACGGCCTGTCACAAGAGCTGCTGAGACAGTTATACACAGAGGTTATCCAATCAGTACAGTGTACTTACATCACAGTCTGATTTGGGGCCGCCACAAAAAAGGACAAACTCAGACTGCAACGGACAATCAAAACCACTGAACGGATTGTCAGCACCATGCTACCGACTATCAAGGACTTGCACGCAATGCAAACTAGGTCCAGAGCAGGCAGGATCCTTTCGGACCCTCCACATGCTAGCCACCAGCTGTTCCAGCTCCTTCTGTTGGAAAAGCGCTACAGATCAATGAAAGTCAAAAGTAGCAGGCATTCAAACAGTTTTTTTCCCTCTGGCAATGAATTCATTGAATTCTTGATCAGCGAACCTATTTTCCGCCTTGTTCCATGTTCGGACACTCACTCACATCCTGCTGGTCCAATCATGATTAGTAATATATATACCGAACAATCTGTCACTTTAAACTGCTCCCTTTGCGCAATTGACATTGTTAACACACTTTTCTACATAGATTTTCCATCATTCCTATTCACATGTCTCTTGTTCTTTGTTCTTGTTGCTATGTTGTTCCCTCTTCTTTATTCTGAATGTCGTACCAAGGCAGCACCGACTGCCAGAGAAAAATTCCTTGTGTGTTTTTACATTGATTGATTGGGATTCTGACGTACTCACACAAAATGCTGCAGTGTCAACAACAAACTGGCAACTGACAATGACAAACAGAAGGCTTATATTGCTGGCCTAATTAGTGCTAATTAGGCACAGGTGAGGAGCTGCTGTTGGAGGCAGCTGCACCTCGGATCGTGGCTTGGCCACACCCCTGACACTCGGTGTGAATGTGACTTCAAATGGTTGTTCTTCGTATGGGCCCTGAGATTGGTTGGCGACCAGTTCGCGGTGTACCCCGCCCTCTGCTTCTGATAGTTGGGATAGGCTCCAGAAGTCCTATGACCCTTGGAACGATAAGCAGCTCAGATAATGGATGGCTGAAATAACTCTTGACCAGGACACTCTTGTAAAAGATCTTTTCGATCTCAATGATGTTTTTGTGTATTAAAAAAATAACAAACAACAAACAAATAAATCAACAAAATTAATAAATGCAATGATGGATAACTTAAATTATTTTGACAGTAGCGCTTAATGTTTCTATTACAGAAGGATCTCCATCACTGCTGTGGTTGAGAGGAATTTTTCAAGATGGTTTTGATGCCGTGTTTCTCACTGAGTCAAAAATCTCAGGATTGTTCAAATGGAAGCAGACATGACCCATTTTTTGACTTCCTATTTATCTTGAAGAGGTTAGCAGGATAATGTTTGAAACATCCACAGTAGGTCTTCAAAAGACCACATTTTAACAGAAATGCGATGCAAGGTTGTCTCATGGTTGCGGTGTAACTATTTTAAATCACAAGTAGTCCATGATTGCCATCTAGTGACTCAAAAATAAGGTACCTCTTTTATTTCCCCTCTTTCTAGTCTCAATCCAGACTAAAAAAAAAATCATGAAAATAAATTTAAAAAAAATAATAATAAAAATAAATGCCAAAGAATCAGGATTTATAACCTCTGAGACGATCAATGTTACATTATACTTATACTGATTTTGTTATCTGCATTTGTTATTATGTAATTACTGAATTTTCATTCAGAAAAAAGAAAACGTTTCCAAAAAAATAACACCTTGAACTTCTAAGGTAAAACAATCTCTTCCAGCATGACATTCATAACAGACAAATGTTGAAAGAATTACTGTAAAACATAAACAAAATAGTCTGCTTTAACTAATAGAGCGGTATATAGTTTTTATGTTTGTATGTTATTAAAACTTAAATGAAATCTCTGTTGAGGTTTGACCTTCTTTTGGAAACTGTTCCAAATACAAAAATGCACATTTAGGATTTAATTATCTAAAAAACTCCCTACCTAATCTCACGAGTAGTAAAGAGATTTTCTATTACGTCAAATTAATAAACAATGATAACTATTTACAAAGAACAACTTTTATTCTACAACACAAAATCACAGATGAATTTAAAGGCTAAACTTGACTAAATTGGGGTTATACGTTTAGAGGAATCTAGAAAATGTTTTACATTGATTTAAAAACCCCTATTGTTTAGAATGCATGAAGTTCTACATCAATCTTATTCTGCCACAACTTTCTCTGATAGAAATCTTGTGTTTCGGCTTTTGTATTTTGTTTTGCACTTCCCAGCCACCGTGCGTAAAAGACAAAAGTCCATACCGGTAAATACATACTGTAAATACAATAGTTTTCAGAGCACCCATGTGAGGCGCATAATTTACTCGTCTTGATCCTAACTACTCATTAAACCCCTGATACTATAGTACGGCGGTATACATTCATAATAATGCAACATGGTCTCGTGAGCTGATTGGCAGCACATCATTGAAGCCTCACCCAGCAACTTCCATTCCACCCTCTCCCTTGTCCTTCTTCGCTGCGATTTTCTATGCTATTGACTGTCTGCGCAACAGCATCTTGCGTTCATAATGCTGCCAAAGCCTTTGTGCTGATACGAAAGCTTCCTCTGAATCTTTCAAGAGGAAGAGGAACATGATGACGATCGGCAAAAAAAGTAAAACTTTTGGATATAATCAAAGACAGAAGAAGTTATGCTTTTGTGGCATGTGTCATGATCCTGCCGCTTCAACACGAGCTGTGCGGGTGCCCGCGCGGCTGCGCTAATTGGGAGGCACACACCTGTGCCTCATGCAGGCTGATCATCCCCCGTATATATAGGACCCGGTGACGACTGGTCCTCCGCCAGTTCGTTGAGCTTTATGTCCCGTTCCAGCACTCTCGTACTCCTGACTGAACTTGTGTGTACCGACCTCCGTCCGTTCTCTGACCAACCTTGTAAGCCTGACTCCTTGACACTTCTGCCTGCGTTGATTGTTTCCCCGTGTACCGACTACTGCCTGCCCACTCATCTGCTCTCTTCGCCCGACGCCCCAACAACCGCTGCTGCACCGGACTGCCTGCTCGATCCCCGACCTCGGCATACAATAAACGTGTCTCTTCTTGAACTACCTTGCGTCTTCCGAGTTCCTGCATTTGGGTCCTACCTCTCGTTCCGATGGGACGTGACAGCATGCCAATATGACGTTAATGAATCCGTGGAGTGCTCCATAAAATCTAAAAAAAAAAAAAACACTTCAATAACTTTTAATAAGGAAGCGAAATGTGTGGTGACCCCGCGAAATAAGAGGATTGTTCAAATGGAAGCTGCATTAGCTTTGTGGATAGCAGATTGCAGAAAAATGGTGACAATGATGAAGAGGGTGAATAAAGTGCTGACAAACCTCAAGCTGCAAGGAGGGATTCACCCCCGTAAGGACAAAGCTTTTTGGCAATCAAAGGTTGTTTGAAAAATGTTAAAAAAGTTACGCCCTCAGAAGGATGACTTTATGGTGAGGCTTCCTCCGGCAACAGCGACGCTGTTTGTTATGTGGAGGAAGAATTTGCACAAGACATCAACGACAATATGGTACAATCTGTCAAGTTTAGCAATTGTGTTGATGGGCTCATGTCCTTCCACAGGGTAATTTTGAAGCAGAAGAAAAGAAGACAATAACTCCCTTTCACCATGGTTTTGTCAAAGATAAAAACCTCAGTTACACCGTCAGCACCTCCAGCAGAAGATTCTCTGAGTGAGTAATGGTAATTGCGTACGTACTCCAATAAAAATATAAATGTGCAGCGCAAAATTTTAATAAATAAATCAGAATCACCTTTAATGGCCAATTGTGTAAAAACACACAAGGAATTTTTCTATGGCAGCTGGTGCTGCCCTCGTATGACATTCAGAACAAAGAACAAGGAATAACAGCAACAGGAACAAAGAACAAGAGACGTTTCTGTTGATTGGAACTATTCCTTATAAGACGTGTAAGATGTAAAATCTTCATTTAGAAGAGGTAAGAGATGTGTGTTAACATCCCACATTGTGTTAAGCTTGTGCATAGTGCCTTTACCCGTTCGCGGTTCTCGTTATAGACCAGTGCAATGTTAATTGTGCAAAGCGAGCAGTTTGAAGTGACGAATCATGCAATTTACCATATATATATATAATACTAATGCTAATACTGATTGGACCAGCGGGATGTGAGTGAGTGTCCTCACATGGCACAAGGTAAGAATTTAATGACTTAATTGCCAGAGGGATAAAACCGTTCGAATGTCTGCTACTTTTGACTTTCATTGATCTGTAGCGCTTTCCTGATGGAAGGAGCTGGAAGATTTGGTGGATGGATGGATGAATTCCAACCTGATGGAGGTACACCGTACTGATTGGATAAACGCTGCGTAGAACTGTCTCAGCAGCTCTTGTGACAGGCCGTGCTTCCTCAGAAGCCTCACCTGCTGTGTCCTGCCCGTCAGGAATTTGTAGATCCACCGGGAAATGGCAGGAGAGATGCTAAACTGGAGAAGTTTGGAGGAGAGAAGTTCAGGGATGATTGTGTTAAATGCAGAGTGGAAATCAACGAACAGGACCCTCGCATAGGTACCTTCGCTGTCAAGATGTTCAAGGATGAAGTGTAGACTCATGTTGACGGCATCATCTGCAGACCTGTTAGCTCAATAGGCAAACAGCAATGGGTCCAGTTGGAGACCTGTGACGCTCTTGAAGTCTAGGCCCGGCACTCTGTTGATCTTTTGTTGTTTGAAAATCTGTAGGCTTGTGGTGCTTGGTGGGTGCATGGTGTGGAAGTGTCTCTTTCAAATCTGCAGTAAAAGCTATTTAGGTCGTCGGCTAGCCCACTCTTCTTTCTTCCAGGGGAGAATGTCGCTTGTAGTTAGTGAGTGATTGTAATCTGTGCCAAACTGATTTGGAGTCATTAGTGCCGAGATGTTTTTCCAGTTTAACTGCATAGTCACTCTTTGCAATGTTAATTTCTTTAGTCAGCTGGTTTCCACTGCGATTGTAGAGGGCCCTGTCTTCACTATGAAATGCAATCTCTTAAGCCTTGGCAGAGTTGTCTAAGTCTGTCTGAAAACCACAGCTTGTTGTTATTGAACATGCAAAAAGTTTTTGTTCGAAGACACACCACCTCACAGAAACTGACATATGCGGTAACAATATCCCTATATTAATCTAGGCTCTGAGTTGAATTTTCAAAGACACTCCAGTCTGTACAGTCAAAGCAGCTTTGAAGTTTTAATTTGCCCTCGCTGGTCCACTTTATAACTTTTTTTTCTGAAGGCTTCGCACATTTAAGTGCTTGCGTGTATGTAGGTATTAAGTACAGCAAGCAGTGATCAGAGGAGCCAATGAGTGCGCGGGGGTTTGCACGATATGTGTTTGTAATGAATGTGTAACAGTGGTCTCGTTGGACATTATACGTGCTCCTTATATTTAGGGAGTTTGTAGTGAAGTTTAGCTGTGTTAAAATCTCCTAGGATAATAAGCAGTGAATCTGGGTGTTTTTTCTCAATCTCGTCTATCTGCTCGGCGACCGTTAGTAGTGCTGCTTTCATGCTAGCTTGAAGTGGAATATAAACACCGACAAGGATGAAAGATGTGAACTCACGTGGCTGATCAAACGGCTTACAGTTCAAAAACAGTGACTCTAAAAGTGGGCCACAGTGTTTGCTGAGCTGTGTAACGTCCGTGCACCATTTCTCATTGATATAAAAGCATATTCCACCGCCTTTTGATTTCTGTGCTAGCTCCGAGACGCGGTCCGCACGATGAATCTGAAACCCAGGTAGTGTAACGGCGTTTTCGGGGATGTGTCCACAAAGCCAAGTCTCCGTGAAGCACAGAGCTGCAGTCTTTGCAGGTCATAAATAAAAAAATAAATAGATAGATAGATAAAGATTTAACTAGTCCAGAAGTGTATTGCTGTCACACACAAAAAAACATCCTGTTTTTCGGGCTAATTTTTTCTATTTTTTGGGCTAATAGTTTTTGTTTTTTGGACTAATATTTTTTCCCCTGTTTTTTGGACTATTTTCTTCCTTTTTTTGGGGCTTTTTTTTCCGACTACTTTTCCTTCTGTTTTCCGGGCTGTTTTTTTTTTCTGAGTTATCGGGACACATCGAACTCACCCGAGATCCTGTGAACAACAAGTGACTTGGCATACTACATAATAAGGAAAATGACAATCTTATTTACTTTGATCAAATTTTATTTTAATATGGGTTTAAGAGACTGGGAGATAAGCTTGTTGGCTTTAGCAGGCACCTGCGGACTTTGCGTTTGTTCAGGAGGCCCATTCAGACCTGCTAGATGCAGCAATGTTTGTTCAGAATCAGTTGGACAGATATGGCATGCCACATGGATACAAGATGATGCATTTAAAATCAGATCAGGAGACTGCAGAAAATACTGGACCCGAATGGTGCGCAACTGAGGCGCCGGAGTCGGCTTCGCCGGTGTATGTACCAGAGTCCTGGCTCGAACTTTTTGTGGCATGTAGACTCCTATGACAAACTCAAACCATATGGGATCTGCATCAATGGTGCAATAGATGGGTTTTCACACATGGTGATATGGCTACATGCTTAGTCAACAAACAATGATCCGAAGATAATTGCTGGATACTTTATTAATCAGATGTCATCAAGGAATGGGACTTCTGTCTGAATTCATTGGCACCAAGAACTGTTTCATTGAAATTCATTCAAATGCAGGGGTTAGAGGCACGACCATCTGGACAACTTTTAACAAAGATTTTCTGTCTATATATGTATGTATGGATTGAACAATCACAACCAAAGAATAGAGAACTGGTGGGGCTTTTTAAGGAGGCAACATGAAGATGTTGAGGTTCTCGCTTGGTGTGAACTGGTTGGACAGGATTAGAAATGAGCTCATTAGAGGCACAGCCAAAGTTGGATGTTTTGGAGACAAGGTGAGAGAGAGCAGACTTCAATGGTTTGGAAATGTTCAGAGGCCTGACAGTGAGTATATTGGTAGAAGGGTGCTGAGGATGGAGCTCCCAGGCAAAAGAGGGAGAGGAAGACCAAAGAAAAGGTTGATGGATTTGTGAAGGAGGACATGAGGACAGTGGGTGTTAGAGAAGAAGATGCACGAGATAGGGTTAGATGGAGAAAGATGACACGCTGTGGCGACCCATAACTGGACAAGCCGAAAGAAAAAGAAAAGGAAAAGAAGATGCACAGTTTTGGATTAACCTCTTCCAAGATTTAAAAGACTCAGGCTTGTTTTCTGGTGAATTCTTGGACAAAAGTCTCATTCAGTTTACATGCCTTGAATTAATAGAAGTCAGGACTGCAACCCTGTCCTCCCAATTGTCTTCCACTTCACAAAAAGTATAATACCAACCTGTGGGTGACTTTGATTGTGGTACGAATAGTTAGACAGGAGGGTGAAGAGCTCACTCTAGGCTTTATTCTAAATCTTAAGATGAGTATTGTCAGCTTATTATAATTACTTAAATGAAAATTGTAAATTTAAATAAAGTTTGTCTTGTTTTAATTAATAGTTAGGTTAGGTCGAGAATTGTGCAGATGTTAAAACTGGCGCTGATTTGCACTACATGTTGGCTAATTAAGTGTAACATTTGTACTCCAGTTCGTTTGTGAAATGTACAAGCTGATTTCATCACTATTTTTATTTAGAGAGGAAGTTGTTCACCTCTGGAGCACTCACAGAATTTGCCTATGCAGAAATGCTGCCTCTCCAGGTGGGCACTCAGTGATGATGTACACCTTACCTTAACTTTTTGGAGACAGAGTACTTGAAAGATGTATCTCAAAAAAAGATAGAGGTCTGCAGAGGGGAATGCCTTCAGAGATGACCGTACCCCTGTGATGATACAGTGTTTGACATCTGTTGTCTTGCCATGGCAAATAACAGTCTTCATCCACCCACCTCTGCAGAGGAAGCCATCAAGCTTTATATGTTCTTGCGTGCTTACATACGAATGCAGATTTCATGATCACAATTTGGTCTACAGGATCATGGAACTCTCTAAAAATTGTCGAGCTCAGTAGTGAATTTGCTCCAAATGGACATCTCCACATTGTGCCCAGTGTATCTTTCTGTTCCAGAAAAGTAAATTGTAATGTGTCCATAAAAAAACATGTAAAATCTCAAGTGTATTGTCAATCATTTATAATCAAAACTGTCTAATACAATGTGTCTGGTGGAACGTAATGTAATGATCGTAATACTGTGCATGCTTAATTTCAAATGTAGCTCTTACACTATCTCCTGATACTGAGCAGTAAAACCTTTTTTGTTTTGATCCCAAGTTTTTGTTTATTATAACACTAATGAATGATACCTTTCTAACTTTGAGGAGGCGGGGTGCTCCTGTGAATTGACTGTCTGTGTAATCTGCAGCAAAACAATTCGATGTAACAACATTTTGTGAATATTAGTATTTGCTGATTATGTCATCTCTCTACCAAATAGATCAGGTCAACTATTGTATTTGTACTGCAGGTATTTGAATCCCATGTCACTCTACATTAATGTTGAAACGCAGTTGTCCTCAGCAAATGAAGCATACTTATGAATCTTTCAATATGACAAGTTCTTTACTGGAGTTTGCACATATTAGATATGTGTAACATTTCACAATCCAAACATGCAAAAAGGACCATGTAAAATTTGAGTTTTGCGGATTGTTCACTGTTGATAGGGTAGACTTTTTCGTTAATTTTCAACCGGTGCTTGTGTGAGTTATTGTTTCCTCGACTACTTATACAACACCTACACCAAGAAAATCTACCATGGCCCACATTCACAGTCCAAACAATCATCCCTGACTGAATGGGGAAGGAAACTCTTTGGTTTTCCATTGAGAAACACCTTGCAGCAATCCTGTCACCATAGGCTGGAATGTAAAAGGCCAAAGCAGCGTCATCCATTTCTCCAATAATCGAGGTGTCGATTTACATTAAAAAAAAGACAATATAAGACAAGATGAAACAAACTATTATCTCCAAGATTATTTATGTCTCTGTTTAATTCATGGACAACAAATTACAAATCCCAAATGCAGATGATAATGGACAGTGTAAGACAATAAAAATAGAATTTGAAGCTGGCAATAATGTTACTGCGCTTATATAACATCTGACATTCATGTGAAACATCTTGTTCACTCAAGACAGTCAAGTCTACAACAGTTTGCAGAGGTTCACTTTTTTTTGTTCACATTTTTTCCCCTGCTCTAGCATCTATCAGCACCAGAGTCGAGCCAAAGTTGTCCATGGATAGAGAAATCTTTTTCAAAGTTAAAATGTGTTAGTGTCAGGGCTGCAACTATTGATTAATATCATGCAGATTGCGCATCGACTTAGTTCAACATGATTATACTGAAAGGCGGTACGATGGATTAGCTTGAAAGCGTTGGCCTCACAGTTCTGAGGTCCTGGGTTCGATCCCGGACCCGCCTGTGTGGAGTTTGCATGTTCTCCCCGTGCCTGCGTGGGTTTTCTCCGGGCACTCCTGTTTCCTCCCACATCCCAAAAACATGCAACATTAATTGGACACTCTAAATTGCTCCTCGGTGTGATTGTGAGTGCGGTTGTTTGTCTCTATGTGCCCTGCAATTGGCTAGCAACCAGTTCAGGGTGTCTCCCGCCTCCTGCCTGTTGACAGCTGGGATAGGCTCCAGCACACCTGCGACCCTCGTGAGGATAAGCGGCAAAGAAAATGGATGGATGGATGGATGGATGGATGGATGGATAGTTACTGTCATGACCAGAACTCTAGTGTGGACCCAAATGCATGACTCAGTACGCAGGGAAGCAGTTAAAAAGAAGGTCTTTATTTGTTCCAATGGCGGTGGACGAGTTGGCCGGAGCCGACTCACATAGAACGTGGGATGAACCCTCATCAATCTCGGAAGCTTCAAGGATACAGCGACAGGGTTAATGATCTTGGCAATAGGAAAAGGACCCACGAACCAGGAAGCTAGCTTATGTGATTCCATCGGCAGTGGAATATCCATTGTGGACAACCATACATGTTGCTCCACCCTTCTTCTCTTGAGATATGCCGCGGACTTGTTGAAGCTGCCCATGCGTAGTAGCGTCTTTCTGGCTAGCTACCAGGTCTGCTTGCAGCGTCTTACTACTGCCAACGTGGATAGCACCGTGGAGTCGGCACCTACCGATGGAAACAGAGAAGGGGGTACCCATGAACGATGTGGAACGGAGCCATACCTGTGGAAGTGGAAGGCAGCGAGTTGTGGGGATATTCCACCCATCCGAGGTGCTGGCTCCAAGTGCTGTGATCATGTGATACCAGACAAAGGAGACCGTTCTCCAGATCCTGGTTTATTCTTTCAGTTTGACCATTGGATTCCAGGTGTTGGTCTGACGTAAGGCTTACTTTCACCCCAATAAGGGTGCAGAACTCCTTCCAGAACCGGTACACAAATTGTGGTCCTCTGTCCGATACTACGTCCATTGGCATACCGTGATAGCGAATGACCTTATCTAGCAGGAGCTGAGCAGTCTGCTTGGCGGACGAAATCTTAGGAACTGATCAATAACTGAGAGTTCCCCTGGGAACAGGGTAGACCCGTAACGAAATCTAGAGAGATGTGTGACCAAGGGCGAGAGGGAATTGGTAGCGGGCGCAGCTCAGCCATTGGCCGCAGCCGAGAGGACTTATTAGCCATGCAGATCGGGAACGCGTTGAAATACTTCTTCACATCCCTTCCTAGGTTTGGCCACCAAAACCATTGTTGGATTACTGAGTGGGTCTTTGCCATGCCGGGCCCAATCGATGACGTCTCCCCGTAGTGAGGGTACCACGAACAGACGACCGGAAGGACATTTGGCTGGGCCGGGAGAGTCCCTTAGGGCATCCTTTACCTGTGTCTCGATCTCCCAAGTGAACTCGGACACAAAGCAGGCCTCCGGAAGTATGGGGACACTCACGGCTTCCGTTCGCTCCCCTTCATGGATACGGGATAGTGCGTCTGGTTTGCCGAGCCTGGAAGAAAGGTTGATATAGTGTGCATCCAAGAGAGCAAGTGGAAAGGGATTAAGGCTAGAAGTTTAGGAGGACGGTTTAAATTATTTTACCATGGAGTAGATTGAAAGAGAAATGGAGTAGGGGTTATTTTAAAGGAAGAGCTGGCTAAGAATGTTTTGGAGGTGGAAAGAGTATCTGATCGAGTGATGAGGATGACATTTGAAATTGAGGGTATTGTGTATAATGTGATTAGTGGCTATGCCCCACAGGTATGATGTGACCTCGAGTTGAAAGAGAAATTCTGGAAGGAACTAGACGAAGTAGTCCTGAGCATCCCAGAGAGAGAGAGAGAGAGAGAGAGAGAGAGAGAGAGAGAGAGAGAGAGAGAGAGAGAGAGAGAGAGAGAGAGAGAGAGAAGAGAGAGAGAGAGAGAGAGAGAGAGAGAGAGAGAGAGAGTAGTTATTGGTGCAAATTTCAATGGACATGTTGGCGAAGGAAACAGGGGCGATGAAGAAGTGATGGGTAAAAATGGCATTCAGCAAAGGAACTTTGAGGGTCAGATAGTGGTGGACTTCGCAAAAAGGATGGAATTGGCAGTGGTGAACACTTATTTCCAGAAGAGACAGGAACATAGAGTGACCTACAAGAGCGGAGGTAGAAGCACGCAGGTGGATTATATTTTGTGCAGACGATGTAATCTGAAGGAGGTTACTGATTGTAAGGGAGTGGTGGGGAGAAAATGGGAAAGATGGTAGAGTAGAAGAGGCAAGCGTGAATGACCAGGAAGTGGCAATGATTAGTAAGGGGGAAGTTAGAAAGGCACTAAAGAGGATAAAAAGTGGAACGGAAGTTGGTCCTGATGACATACCTCTGGAGGTATGGAAGCAATTTGGAGGGGTGGAATGGGTGAATTTATTCAATAGAATACTAGCGGGAGAGAATGCCAGAATAATGGAGGAAAAGTGTGCTAGTCCCCATTTTTAAGAACAAAGGTGATGTTCAGAGCTGTGGAAACTATAGAGGAATAAAGATGATGAGCCACACAATGAAGTTATACGAAAGAGTAGTGAAGCTAGACTCAGGACAGAAGTCATTATCTGCGAGCAACAGTATGGTTTCATGCCTAGAAAGAGTACCACAGATGCATTATTTGCCTTGAGGATGCTCGTGGAAAAATACAGAGAAGGTCAGAAGGAGCTACATTGTGTCTTTGCGGATCTAGAGAAAGCCTATGACAGAATACCAAGAGAGGAACTGTGATACTGCATGCGTAAGTCTGGTGTGGTGGAGAAATATGTCATAACAGTACAGGACATGTATGAGGGCAGCAGAACAGTGGTGAGCTGTGCCGTAGGTGTGACAGAAGAATTTAAGGTACAGGTGGGACTGCAACTTGGATCAGCTCTGAGTCCCTTCATGTTTGCAGTAGTAATGGATAGACAGATGAGGTTAGACTGGAATCCCCTTGGACTATGATGTTCGCAGATGATATCCTTATCTGCCATGAAAGCAGGGAGCAGGCGGAGGAACAATTAGAAAGATGGAGGCATGCACTGGAAAGGGGAGGAATGAAGATTAGGCAAAGTAAAACAGAATATATGTGCATGAATGTGAGGGGTGGAGGAGGAAGAGTGAAGCTCCAGGGAGAAGAGATAGCGATGGTGAACGACTTCAAATACTTGGGGTCAACAATACAGAGCAATGGAGAGTCTGGTAAGGAAGTGAGGAAACAGGTCCAAGCAGGGTGGAACAGTTGGCCGAAGGTGTCTGGTGTTCTACGTGACAGAAGAGTCTCCGCTAGGTTGAAGGGCAAAGTTTATAAAACAATTGTGAGGCCGGCCATGATGTACTGATTAGAGATGGCGGCATTGAAGAAATAACAGGAAGCAGTACTGGAGGTAGCAGAAATGAAGATGCAGAGGTTCTTGCTTGGTGTGAACATGTTGGATAGGATTAGAAATGAGCTCATTAGAGGGACAGCCAAAGTTGGATGTTTTGGAGACAAGGTTAGAGAGAGCAGGTTTAGATGGTTTGGACATGTTCAGAGGCAAGAGAGTGAGTATATTGTTAGAAGGGTGCTGAGGATGGAGCTCCGAGGCAAAAGAGGGAGAGGAAGACTAAAGAAAAGGTTGATAGATGTTGTGAGAGAGGACATGAGGACAGTGGGTGTTAGAGAAGAAGATGCACGAGAGTACCCACCCTTTTTGGAGTCCTTAGAGGGAGATCAGAACCCGAGCGGTATTTTGTTATTGGACTTCTGTGCCCAGCACGAATTGTCCATCACAAACACCATGTTCAAGCATATGGGTCCCACTTGGGACCAGGAGACCTTAGGTCGCAATTCGAATTTATGGTTGTGTCATGGGCCTTGCAACCGTATGTCTTGGACATTCGGTGAAGAGAGGGATGGAGTTATCAACTGATCACCACCTGGTGTTGATTTAGCTCCGATGGTGGGGGAAGACACTGATCCGACGTGGCAGCCCAAGCGTTTTGTGAGGATCAGCTGGGAACGTCTGGCAAAATCACATGTCAAAAGGAATTTCAACTCCCACCTCCAAAAGAACTTAACTCATGTTCTGGGGGAGGCAGGGGTCAATGAGTCCAAGTGGAAGATGTTCCGTGCCTATTTGCCTAGCCAGCTGACCGGAGCATTGGCCATAAGGTGGTGCCACTTGTGGCGGCAATCCCCGAACCAATTTATGTACACCAATGGTAAGGGATGCCGTCAAGCTGAAGAAGGAGTCCTAGTGGGTATTTCTGGCCTGTGGTTGACCAACCGGAATGTAGTTTTGGTTGTCGTTGAAGTAAAATTTTGGGCATGGGGGGAGTTTGATGAAGCCACAGAGAAAGAATAATAAACAGTTTCAAGAAAATTATTTTTAAGAAGGGGACAGGAGGTTGTGTCCCAACTATCGGGGCGTACACTCCTCAGCCTCCACAGTAAGGTCTATTTAAGCGTGCTGGAGAGAATGGTATGTCGAGAAATAGAATCTCAGATTCAAGAGGAGCAAAGTGGTTTTCATCCTGACTGTGGAACAGATTGTAATTATATTTTTTCCCTTGATTTTCAGCTATTAAAATCTTTATTTGGGTTATATTTGTCTAATATTTACATTTGTTTGAGGACCTTAATCATTTATGTGGGGAAACAATGACAAAAAAATAATTTGAGACAGGGGTTAATTTTTTTCTTGGGATTGTATTGTGTGGTTTCCTTGGAAGAGGGATTTTATGGTTATTT
Organism: Syngnathoides biaculeatus; assembly: GCF_019802595.1. Classification (NCBI taxonomy): domain Eukaryota; kingdom Metazoa; phylum Chordata; class Actinopteri; order Syngnathiformes; family Syngnathidae; genus Syngnathoides; species Syngnathoides biaculeatus. The sequence continues at coordinate 5,127,741 of NC_084654.1, read as the reverse complement.
TTATTATTATTATTATTATTAGTAGTAGTAGTAGTCGTAGTTGTTGTGGTAGTAGTAGTTGTGGTAGTAGTGGTAGTAGTGGTAATAGTAGTCGTAGTATTGTGTTTTGTATACATGCTGTTTTGTTAGTGTACATCACATAGTCCATTTTTTTGTACCTCTTTATTTTTATGCATTTTTATTTTACCTCGTTTATTTTTCTGTCAGCTCTACAACCAGGTCCTTGTTGTGAAAGAGAATGCTCTCAATTGCCTACCTAGATCAAGATTAAATTAAGATTATGATTTGAAGTGTATGATATGGACTCAATTTGCACTCTCATTACCTAAAATCCTGAAATTTATGACCAGGACATGAACAGATCACATAGATGGATAAATTATTGGCGTTGATTTTCAACAAATAGTGCAGAAATTGTCAAGGCAGTTTAAATTGTGGCTTGTTGATACAAATGGCCAATAGAGAGCGCTACAGCTGCATTTATCGATGATTATCCTTTTTAGAGTACTGCTTACAGCCATGCTACCCTGAGAACGGCCGATCTCGTCAGATCTCGGAAGATAAGCGGGTTTGGCCCTGGTTAGTACTTGAATGGGAGACCGTTTGGGAATACCAGGTGCTGTAAGCTTCTCTCCCCTGCTGTAATGCAGAGGGGTTGCATCATTAAGGGCATCTGGCGTAAAACTGTGCCAAACAAATATGCGTTCATCTGAGATGAGGCGCTGTGGCGACCCTTAACTGGACAAGTCGAAAGCAGAAAATCCTTTTCCAAGTACTGTGTGTCTTGTCTTAAAATTATGTCTTTAAAACAGAGAGCGAAAAATAAAGTAAGAATAATTTTTAAATACAGTACGAAAAGCGAAAGAGCTTCAAAGCATTTAAAAACAAAGCGATTAAGATGAGTAAAAAAGAAAAAAAATGACATTTGTGGATGACTTAACTTCTGTTGTCTACTTATTCAATTTATGTGCAGCATAACAGCGAAACCCGTACTGTGGATCTCAGTGCACTACTGGGTTTTTTCCATGTTCCAGTACACTGTATTCCATAGCCATACAAAAACCTGAATTATGATTTGACCTTGGGAAAAAAGAATGTGGGACACCACTGAGCTCAATCCATCTATGCATTTTTTCGAGCTGTTTATCCTCACATGGGTTGGAGCCTACCCCAGCTGTCAACGGGCAGGAGGCAGGGTACACTCTGAACTGGCTCCCAGCCAATCGCAGGGCACACAGAGACAGACAACACCCGCACTCACAATCACAACTCGGGGCAGTTTAGAGTGTCCAATTAATGCATGTTTTGGGATGTGCAAGGAAACCCAAGTGCCCGGAGAAAACCCACACAGGCGGGGCCGGCATTGAAGCCTGGTCCTCAGAACTGTGAGACCAACAGTCTTACGAGTTGCAACTCTGAGCTTGATGGAGACCAATTGCACACATTGCGAACAACTGCTTGAGGCTGTTGTTTTAGACATAATTTTCTCTGCATGTGATCATGCAGTACATGCTTTGGACACAAACTGCTGAGAAGGCTTTTCCTAGTCTTCATTCTGCCAAATGAGGCATAAGTGATTTGCTCTGATTTGCTGAATGCAGAACTAGTTCAGTAGTTAGTTAGTTAGAAAAACTAGTTCATTCGTAGAAGTACACCGGATTTTCATGGACAGGCTCTCGGTGCATGGAGGAAAATTTGGTGAGTAGCCACAGTGTTGAGTATTAAATATGTCATTAATCAAGACTTTTAAATTACCTGAAATTTGGCTATAAAATATGTTCAGATTTCAGTTTGTGAGACATTCTTGCCCTTTTGTTAAACTAATTCATCCACATGAAATATGACATTGTTTTAAGACTCATGGTTGAAAAGTTGTGTTTGTGTGTGTGTGCGAGTGTATGTGTGCGTGCGCGTGTGTGGAGGGGGGCAGTCCATGGTTATGTAAAGGTTGGTCTAGTCCTGGAAGGGTTCACAAAATCCACCTTTCAGCTTGTACCTCGGTTTTATGGTCGTGGTTGTGGGTTCGGGATACGTTGACTCTTGGGAAAATGAGTAATTACCTTAAGGGGTAAGTTAAAAGGTACGTGCGTTTTTACATAGCAGCAGCTGTACTGTACTGCAGAATTGCTAATTATAGCAATAAGAGAAATTAAAGTAACTACTTATTGGTGAGTTTCTCTCAATTGCTTTAACTTATGAGGTCAATATTTGGGACAGAATTTTATGAGAGAGGAGGGAATTTCTTTCAACAATCTAAGAGTGGGTGGCACAGGAACGCAGCTGAAGAGCATTGGCCTCACAGTTCTGAGGACTGGGGTTAAAATCTTGGTACCACCTAGGTGCACTTTGCATATTCTCCTCATGCCTGCGTGGGTTTTCTCCAGGCATTCCGGTTTCCTTCCACATACCAAAAACATGCATTAATTGGAGACTCTAAATTACCCCTCGTTGTGATTGTGATTGTGAGTCTCCATGTCTCATGTGCACTGTGATTGGCTGGTAACCAGTTCAGGGTGTAGCCTGCCTCCTGCCCATTGATAACTGGGATTGGCTCCATACAGAACATAGAGTATCTCCAATATCACCAAAACAAACAGTATTTGAAAAGGGGTGTGTAGATATTTTATAGCTACTGTACAGTTTGTATGGTAAAATATACAGTGTTCTATCATTATGTTCCATATGAAGAGTTTGTTTTCAAAACGAGACACAAGCATTTTTTTTCAGATTTACGAAACTCGCGCCAAAATTATCCATTACCTGGATAACTTTGGCGCGAGTTTCGTAAATCTGAAAAAAATGCCTATGTCTCGTTTTGAAAAACAAACTCTTCATATTATGTCAAAACAAAATCTTCTTCTTCTTCTTTTCCTTTCGGCTTGTCCCGTTAGGGGTCGCCACAGCGTGTCATCTTTTGCCATCTTAGCCTATCTCCTGCATCTTCCTCTCTAACCCCAACTGCCCTCATGTCTTCCCTCACCACATCCATAAACCTTCTCTTTGGTCTTCCTCTCGCTCTTTTGCCTGGGAGCGCCATCCTCAGCATCCTTCTACCAATATACTCACTCTCTCGCCTCTGAACATGTCCAAACCATCGAAGTCTGCTCTCTCGAATCTTGTCTCCAAAACATCCAGCTTTGGCCGTCCCTCGAATGAGCTCATTTCTAATCCTATCCAACCTGGTCACTCCGAGCGAGAACCTCAACATCTTCATTTCTGCCACCTCCAGTTCTGCTTCCTGTTGTTTCTTCAGTGCCACCGTCTCTAATCCGTACATCATGGCCGGCCTCACCACTGTTTTGTAAACTTTGCCCTTCATCCTAGCAAAAATGATCTGAAATTGACATAGGAATTCAATTAAACTACTTTACTTAAGATTCCGGAAATTAAATTGAATGTTTGTCGCTATAATGCAGAATTATTTTTTTTTAATTTGCTTATGTGAAATGTATTATATTTATAATCCATTTACACTGTGTTCCAAGGTATAATGCAAATTATATTTTTGTCTGGCTTCCCTAAATAGTTGATACAAAGGACAGTATCCTCTACCGCTTATCTGAGGTTGAGTTCCGGGGACAGTAGCTTTAGCAGGGACACCCAGACTTCCATCTCCCCAACCACTTCATCCAGCTCTTCCAGGGGATCCAAGTGCATTTCCAGACCAGGTGAGGGACATAGTCTCTCCAGCATATCCTATGTAATTCCCTGGCTCTTCAGTGAGACATGCCCAGAAATTCTCACCACAGAGGTGTCCGGCAGGCATCCAAATCAGATGGCCCAGCCACCTCATCTGTCTCCTCTCAATGCAGAGGAGCAGCAGCACTTCCCTGAACTCCTCCTATCTCTAAAGGAAAGCCTGGACACGCTGCAAAGGAAACTCATTTTGGAAGCAATGCAGACGCCTCGCATTCCATTCTTCCCTCACTCGAGAAAAAGACCCCCAGATACTTGAACTCATCTACTTGGGACAGGATTTCCCCGACCTAGAGTGGGCATGCCACCCCTTTTCATCGGAGTACCACAGTCTCAGATTTGGAGGCGCTGATCCTCATCCTAGCTGCTTCACACTCAGTGAGAGTTGAAGATCACGATTTATATCTTACCAACAGAAACACATAATCTGCAAAAAGCAGTGATGCAATGCTGAGGCACAGAACTACACCCCTCTCCACCTCGCCTACACCGATACAAAGTTCATAAAAGTGATGAATAGAATCAATGTAACCCACCTCCCCCGGAACATGAGCAAAGTTTTTTTTCAGAGGTGGTGGTTGAAACTCCTTCCGACAGGGAATTATGCCAGCCGTTACCACCAGACCCTCACAATTTGTTGGGGCCAGCCACGTCGGACTGGCATCTTTCCCCACCATTGGAGCCAATTCACCATCAGGTGGTGATCAGTTGACAGCTCCATCCCTCTTTTCAACCAAGTGTCCAAGACGTGGCCGTAGGTCCGATGACACGACCACAAAGTCAATCATCGAAATGAAACCTTGGGAATTTTGGTGCCAAGTGCACGTTTGGACACTCTTATGCTTGAACATGGTGTTTGTTATAGACAATCCGTGATGAGCACAGGAGTTCAATAGCAGAACACCATTGGGGTTTTAATTGAGGTGGCCATTCATCCCAATCATGCCCTACTGGGTTTCATTGCCTACGTGAGAATCGAAGTCCCCCAGCAGAATGACAGAGTCGCCAACAGGAGCACTCTCTAGCACCCCCACTAAGGACTCCAAAAAGGGTGGGTACTTTGAACTCTGTTTGGTGCATAGGCACAAACAACAGTCAGAACCCATTCCCCCATCTGAAGGCAGAGGGAGGCTCCCTTCTTATCCACTGGGGAAACCCCAATGTAGGCCAGGCGTCGGGCTGGGGGGGTCAATAAATATGCCCACACCTGCTCAGCGCCTCTCACCATGGGCAACTCCAGTGGGACACAGTCCAACCCCTCTCAAAATTATTGGTAACAGAGCTCATGTCGCGTGTAGAGGCGAGTCCAACTATTGGAACTTCTCAACCTCACGCACCAGGTCGGGCCAGGTGTCATTCCATGTTCCAAGAGCCAGTTTTTCTAGCCAGGGATCAGATCGCATAGGTCCCCGCCTTCGACTACCACAATGGTCACATTGCACCAGATCCCTATGGCTCCTGTCACAGGTGGTGAGTCCATGGGAAGGTGGATCCATGTTAAGCTGTCAAGGGGCCCTTCTGAGCCCAATGGGGAGCAGGCACAACCACCAAGAGCTTGCCTTTGAACCCCACCTCCAGGCCTGGCTTGAGAGGTTGGCCCCGGTGACCCGTGTCCATGTTGTCATGTCCCATCGGAACGAGAATATGACCCAAATGCAGGACTCGGACGATGCAAGGTAATTCAGGGAGAAACGTTTATTATATGCCGAGGTCGGGGATCGAGCAGGCAGTCGGGTGCAGCAGCGGTAGTTGGGACCTCGGGCGAAGAGAGCAGGTGAGCGGGCAGGCAGGAGTCGGTACACAGGAGAATGATCAAAGCAGGCAGAAGTATCAAAGGAGTCAGGCTTACAAGGTTGGTCGGAGAACAGGCGAAGGTCGGTACACACGGTTTGTCGATCAGGGATACAAGAGTGCTGGAACGGGACATGAAGCTCAGCGAACTGGCGCCGGCCAGTCGTCATCGGGGTCATATAAATACATAGCATAATCAGGCTGCATGAGGCGCAGGTGTGCACCTCCCAATCAGCACAACCGCGGACACCCACACAGCCCGGGCTGGAGCGTCAAGATCATGACACATGTAAGTGAAACCTGAATTTATTCATGTATACCATCATGGGAGTCTTTCGGTCATGCTTTGTCTGGTCCCTCACCTAGAACGTGTTTGCCATGGGTGAACCTACCAGGGGCGTGAAACCTAGGATCATCAGGATATACAAACCTCTCCATCATGACAACAGCTCAAGCAGGGGTCTCTCTTACTACTTAGAAATATTTAAAATAACACAGTGGTCTCCAACCACCAGTCTGCGGAATGGTACCAGGCCGCAAGGCATTTGTTACCATGCCACAGAGAAAGAATGACCATTTTATTTAATTTTTGTTGTATTGCAATTACTGTGTCATTGTCTTTTATTTTGAAAACTGACCAGATCTTCTCTGCCACAACACCTGTGTGTCTCAATTTACATGTCAAGACTGCACAGAACGCTATTTTTTCTGGTCTCAGCGGGCTGGCTAAAGGCGGCAGAGCTGAAAGAACGAATGATTTCATAAACTAATTCACTTCATTACATTCACTGAAAACATGTGTTCTTTTGAACGAAATCATCAGAAGCATAACAACCTAATATTAGGAGTCCTACTTAAAATCTGGGTCTACTGCAACAGTTAACTCTCATGCGCCTGTGATAAAGATAGAGTCATAGTTTTCTGCTTGAGACAGGCAGAAATGCTTTTACTCTTTACTCTACAGAACAGCAGTCTGGTCTGGCTCCTGCTGGGAGACGCTTTTTTCCTCCGCCCTTTTTTTTTTTTATTTCGGGTAGTGAGAATGTTGGTTATCCAAATAAAGGTTGGAGATGATGAACAGTTTTTTCACATTTTATTACTTACATAATATTCTGGGCACTTATGAGTTACAGGCAATAGCTTTAGAGACCAAATCACAAGTGCGCAGGTACAGAGAATGCACACATCCTTTATCTTGTCAGAAGGGCGGACCATAAGCGGTATCAAACCTGTGGCATGACATCGTGGCTTTTCAATTGATGCTGCAAAAGCATGGTGCGCATAGAATCAATCTCGGAGTTGTATCCTTTGAAAATAGCCAGAGACATATTTATAAAACACTTAAATCTAAACAAACAGCTTCAAGACGAAGACCTAAATTACCTACTCTGAGTACAAAATTTTTGTGCCTACGGCAGAGTGTTTGAACTCATCTGGAACTTGTAACCCCACACAGGATCATGTGGAGCAAAGGTGGGGATATCAGCAGAGCGTTTGGATCGTCGATGGGACGACTGAGTGTCGTCCTCCCGAGGCATCAGGAAGGTGTGATCAGTAACACGGATGGGAGCCCACACTCCCTTCCATCCTGGAGGAAGACCATAATAAGGGGAAGTGCCACAAAGCCACATTGCACCATCAGTGGGGTAGGTGCCATTTGATGGTCCTGACATATTACAGTGGGCTCCTTCACGGGAGGATACAGCTCGGTTCCCCTTGCATTGCAGTGTAACGTTCAAGGAGCCCAGAGTGATGTTTCCATGTTCCTTTATATAACATTGGTCATGTATATAATAGGTATGATTAACAGCAAGGGGTTGGCCAGGTATTTTATAGTGAAACACAGGGGCTAAGAAAGATTTTTTGTTACAAGTATTGTTCCTAATGGCCACAGCAACTTGATATGGACATGCGACCGTGTCGTTTAGAACAATATAGAACAATAGGAATGTTGATAGCCCAAAATAGACATTGATGCAAAACACTTAGCTTCCTCGACTGTCATAACTTTAGCGGTTAGCGAAGGTTGTGTAGTAGTATGAGGCATTAGAGAGCAAACATAACAATGGGTCGTGTTTAATGATTTGGCACTCAAGTACGCATAAGTATACAACATGTTGGAGGTCAGCAGACGACTAGTGTCCACTAGTTTCCAAACCTCCATAGACGCAGGGTCATGCAGGAATCATCCCAGCTGAGATATGGAGACATGACGGCGCAGGGATAAGTTTAGTAGCCGGCCACGAGAAGATCACTGGGACTATTAATTTATTAATGGATTATTAGGTCAATCCATCGGTCAACAGGCTTGCCGAGGGTCGCATGGTTGAGGTGGAGGGAGGTGTTGCACCTTTTCCTCTGGGGTGGGATGAGTTGAGATGGGGCGTAGTTGGCTACTTCAGGACCTTAGGGTTTGACTGCCTGGACCCAGGTTGATATACCGGGGTTATTCTGCCATGTCCGTGAAATCAACCCTTGTCGAATGATGTCATCAACGGGTGCCAGCTGGCACTGGTTCTCCGGTTGTCATAAGGGGGAGGGATCACTGAGCCTGTGACGGATCTGGGGGGTCGTGTAGACGAGATGTGGAACCACGAGTCCCCCTTTCCTGCAAGACGTACTGCTGCAGTCGTCCGCTCCATGACCTACAAGGGACCCGTCCACCTAAGTTCAGACCATTTTCGTTTATTTACTTTTAACCACACAGATTCACAAGTATTCAATTCGAGGTGAGCATTTGGTTGTATTTCAGTTAAATGATAAAAATTGATGGTTAGTTGTTTGAGCCCAGGTGGGCCTGGACATTCAGTCGCAGGCAATGGAGCCGTGGGTGCTGGAACACTCTGTTAGTGTGACACTCAAATGGAGTCCAACGTTTAGAAGAATTTAATGACATCCGAACGTTCATTAGTGCCAATGGAAGAGCTTGCAACCAATTGAGCATGGATGACGCTAAAGCCTTAGCTATCTTCTCCGTGATATTCCTGTTCATGCGCTCAACCTGTCCTTGTGACTGTGGATGATACACAGACCTCAGCCCATGAATGGACCTGCTTGATACATCATGCACTCGGGACCGACAGAGGGAGATGAGATCAGAGAAAGAGCGGATTCTTCCTCCTTTTTTAGATTTTGCAACTGCAACATGGCAAGTTCTGTTTCTGTAGTTTTGTGTTTGTCAACCTTAGACTCTTTTTCTTTATCACATCTCCTCAAATTATGTTTAAGATGTGACAACCACCGGTCAAGGGAAGGTCCAGATTGGCCTCCATGGCCTGCGCCACAGACTTGGGAATGCCCTTCAAAATGGCTGCTCGGAACACTTGACGCAACACAATGCAAAGAGGAGGCCATAGGGGCGTGTCCTGTTTTCAGAGTGTAATCAGCTAGGGCTCGGTCAACAAAAGCTGCGGGCTCCTCATCTGCTTTGGGAGCAAACACCAGATCTGAAACGACACACTCAGGGAGGAGAAATAGTGTCTAACGCTCTAGACAATGTGAAATAATTTTCTCATGTAAGAGCCTGATGATTGGGAAGAGAAGAAAAACCTGAATTTTGCATCAAAGTATTCAACTGTGAAAGCGGATATGATTGTGTAAGGAGAACACAGATGTCACTTGCTCTTAACATTTGTCCCTTAACCGCTCTCTGCACTGCTTGAAGCCAATTTACACCACCAGATCGCATAGGTGGAAGTTTCTGCATCAGCACACTCACATCAGTGGGAGAGAAAGGTTTGTAAAACATAGCAGAGTTACTAGTAGCGGGTCAACTTTGACTAACATGGGTGCCTGCAAGATTTGGCAATGAGTCACAGGTCGATAAGGAAAAGCTGGACCTTCTGATGATTTCTCTGGGTCTTCAGGACCTCTGGTTCGATCCAGATTAGAGTCAGGATGGGCATGTGAAAGATTCTGGACATGAGACGTTAATTCTGCTAATTGATTCTGTAAATGAGCAACATAACAACCAATTTTCTGCTTCCTCATTTGAAGAGCCTCTGGCTGCATGTTCCGCAGCGTAGACAGCACTTTCCTGTTCTTTTTTCAGTCGGGCTGCTTCTTGTTGTGCGAAGGGCGTGGTTCTGCTTTTCCGCTTCAGCGTTCGCTCTATCTTCATGTTCAGGAGTGGTTCTCTTAAGGCGATTTCCGATATTTTGTGGAACCTCTTGGTGTCTGTTTAATTCTGCCTTGTACAGTCCTAGCTGAGTCAAATGAGTGAATTGGTCAGCTCTCAAATTGGCAACTTTTTCCAATCTGCCTTCTAATTCTCTAATGGCAGCGGTCACCCCAGCAGCCAAAGTTACCGCAACTGTATTCATGTTCGATGTCTTTTCTGCACGAGTGAGAGACGTTTGATTGTCTACATGTACTTCGAGCCATAGCAGGTGGCATAACGCCTTCTCAATGGCGACTGTCCCAGGTGACATCTGCAAATGACGTTGCAGGCAACATGGCTGCCACTGGGATGTCAAGTAAGACTTCTGCAACTTTGCGCATGAATGACACGCTCTCCACTCTTTTTTTTTCATATAGACATTGAAGAGAATAATATTATATGTCGTTTTCATAACAATATCTTGACCTTCTTCGGGACAACGAGTATTTTTCATTACGTATTTCACAAAAAATTCGACTTCCCATACAAAAACAGAAACAAGATAAGACCCGGGCAAAATGGGCTCAGGCTCAGGTAGAGACTTTTTATCACAATGAATTCGTGAAAGTGTCTGGTTTACCGTTTTTGTTTTATTTTATAAATGAAAGGCAATGATAAGACAATGCTAACAGATTTCTTTTGTAAGCATACGTAATTCAGCGGGGCCACTTCGGCTAGGGTACGGTCTGTTCAAGATAAAAAGTGTTTTGACAAGGATACGTAACCTATTTAATGTCACATTCCTCGGGAAAAAACAATACTGAGATAAAATATTGCTTTTCTACACATCTGTCAAGGAATAAATGTTTAATAATGCATAGAAAGGTAGTTTAGGTTTTATGTTACATAATAAATACAGGTAGCAATGTAAAATTTGGGCTATAAAATCCAATTTTGTTTTGTAAATCCTTCAAACAAGGAGGCTTGGTGTTTTTGACCTATTGCAAGCCATGGTTTAACTTACTTGCAAAACAATAACCAAATGTATGGTCGGAGAAACCAGCAGTCAGTGGAGAAATCACGAGTTAAGATACATTATGTCTGTTAACCCTTCTATTACAAGGGAGATTTGTCCATATTTAATGGTTAAAGTCTCTAAATGAATGATTATCTTCTTGGTTTAATACTTGATGACTAATCCCAATTTAAAAGGAGGCAACTTGGTGAACATAAAATGGACAGGATTAATATGTATTTTCAGTGTTCTCTACAAGATGTCCACATCAATGTTCTTCGGAGTCAACTTGACCCCAGGCTGTTTTAGCGCTCATAAAGCACACAAGAAATACGATATATATATAGGGCTATTTCAGTAGTTAATTAACAAATTAACTGTTTTATAAAATGTTTAATTTCTTTGTTCAGTTAAATATAAAGGTAACATGCCAGTTAAAAGAACCAATGTTGTTATCTTTGTGATTTAAACTTTATACACTCAACTTTATTTTAGAGCCTGAAGCTCCGCCCATTGTTATATGAATTTCTTGTATAAGTCATCCATGATTGTGGCTCAAGCTTGTCCAGCAGCTGCAGCTCTCTTCTGTCAGTTCCTCCCTTCCTCCAGAAAACACTGAACATGGCTACAGCTGGTAAGGTAGGTAGTATAGCCTTCAATATGTGTTTGTTTATTCAGCGGCACTCACAAAAATGAGTCTATTGCAAAACTGGACCCTGTTCAATAATTCATGGATAATTATTCAGTCGTTCTAAGGGAGCTCTATGATTTATAAACATTTTATCTGTTGAAACACATGAGGAAACCATGCTGCCAGTATATATACTGCAGTGTTAGGGTCCCAAACGTCATTTAACCTCAAAGAACCATTTCTCTACTTTGTTTTTGTTCTTTTTCACCCATTTCCTCTTGCTCTGGTTTGACCTTTGGAACTGTCGTATCTGCCTACAACTCGTAAGTTGCTAACTGGTTCAGAATAGTAGTTTGCATTGTGTAAAAAGTCGGTGCCCTTTTTTTCACTGTGGGTGTGTCTTGATTTCCTAAAGCCAGGTACACAAAAAAAAAAATGTAAAAAAAAGTGTTATGGTCTGTTTAGGGGTCATTCGGGAACTGGAGGACAATACTGCAGCAATATTTAAAAAAAAAAATGACCATAAATTTTTTTTCAAGACAAACAGACATACTATGCATTCATTATCTGACACACTTATCTTACAAGGGTCGCCGGGAATGCTGGAGCTGATCCTAGCTGTCATCAGGCAGGAGGCAGGGTACACCCTGATCTGGTTGCCAGCCAATCACAGGGCACATGGAGGGCAGGGCACTCAGAATCATACCTAGGGGCAACTGAGAGTATTCAATGAATGTATGTTTTTGGGTGGTGGGAGAAAACCCACGCAGGCACGGGGAGAGCATGTAAACTCCACAAAGGCAGGGCTGGGATTTGAACCCCGGTCCTCAGAACTGGGAGGCCAATGCTCTAACCAGTTGCTCTGCTGTGTCGCAACAAGCAAACTAAGCATGATATAGTTTTCTACATCCAGCTCAACCATCAACAATACACTTTCAATTTTAATATTTTGTTTATTGTTGTTCCCAAACAATCGGAGGAACAAGAGATAAGGCAAGACAAGGTGCACTCAGATTCATTTGCATCATCCAAACAATCTGATGAGCAAATCACAAATGGAATGTGCCAGCACTTTAAATATCCCACACCTCTTCCTGCCCCATTGGAGCCATCCATATCGCAGAATCTCCCCTCTATGACTACAACAACCATACAATCCGCAGTAGATGTTGGCTCCCCCTCTCCCAGCCTGAATGCAATGTTAGGTCTGATGGATAGGATGAAGAGTATTGTCAACGATGGAGTCCAGCCCATACCACACCAAGATCTTCCTTTCATCCCCCCTTGCCTGAAACTACCGTCCATTAAGAAGCAAAAGGCCCCTCCTCCAACCTGTGCCTGCGTGGGTTTTCTCCAGCAACTCCGGTTTCCTCCCAGATCCCCAAAACATGCAACATTAATTGGACACTAAATTGTCCCTAGGTGTGGTTGAGAGTGCAGCTGTTTGTCTCAATGTGCCCTTCGATTGGCTGGCTACCAGTTAAGGGTGTACCCCGCCTCTTACCTGATGACAGCTGGGAGGCTCCAACACTTCCGCGACCCTTGTGACGATAAGCGGCTAAGAAAATGGATGGATGGATGGATGATGGATGGATGGATGGATGGATGGATGGATGGATGGATAGTGTAACTACTGTGTGAATATATTCTTTTCAAATTCTCAGAGAGACAACGAGATTTGTGCTTTGAGGTCACAGTTGGAAAAATGTTTGAGACTGGCAGAATATCGTCTTTGTAACGTTATTTTTTCAGTTTTCAAGTTTTCAAATGAGTTAACAGGGGGGAATATTAACTCTTGCCTGACCTTTTAGATCTCTGAGTCATGTGACCTTTATTCTGGTTGGATTAAACACTATCACAGATACAAAAATCTAAAATTAAACAGGCTCTTTGTTGTTCAGGACAAACACACACAATGTTGCAAACAGATTGTGTTCTTTGTGTGGATTGTTTGCCTACTTGACCATTTTGTCAGTTTTGGCTTCAAGCATCCATTCATATTCCAGAGCATTTGTCCTGATTGGGGTCACGGGAGTGCTGGTGCCAATCCCATTTGACACGCTGAACTGGTTGCCAGCCAATCGCAGGGCTAATGCCCCCTGACATTTACACTCATATTGACACCTACCAATTTTGAGACTTCAGATAACCTACCATGCAGGTTTTTTGGGATGCGGAAGGAAAAAGGAGGACCCGGAGAAAACCTATCCATGCAAGGGTAAAAAATGCTTATTTCACACAGGCAAGGTCCTCAGAAATGTGAGCCAATGTGGTAACCAGTCAGCTACCTTTTTTTTGTTTTTACTTCATTCCACAGTAAATTCAATGTAGGATGAATTATAGACCTCCATTATTATCTTTCATACCAAATGCCTGAGAACAATGTGCATTTTTTTTATTTTTTCTCAAGGTGATCAGGTGTAAGGCAGCTGTGGCCTGGGAACCAAACAAGCCATTGACGATTGAGGAGATTGACGTCGAGCCACCACAGGCCAACGAGGTCCGCGTTAAGGTAAGAAAAATGGGATTCTATCTTCCTTGTGTTTGTTGCACAACAACTCATGACACACTACACACAAAACATTTGTTTTCCATCCATCCATTTTCTTAGCTGCTTATCCTCACGAGGATCGTGGGAGAGCTAGAGCCAATCCCAGCTGTCATCGGGCAGGAGGCAGGGTACACCCTAAACTGGTTGCCGGCCAATCGCAGGGCACATGGAGACAAACAGTCACACTCACAATCACACCTAAGGGCAATTTACAGTCTCCAATTACTGCATGTTTTTGGGATGTGGGAGGAAACCGGCATGCCCAGAGAAAACCCATGCAGGAACGGGGAGAATGTGTTAACTCCACACAGGTGGGGCTAAGATTGAACCCGCATCCTCAGAACTGTGAGGCCAACGCTTTACAGCTATTCCACAGTGCTCCCACGTCCCAGTTTTTTTTTTTTTTTTTTGGGGGGGGGGGGGGCAGGTTCGGTGAAATTTTAGGATGAACCTAAATAGGATGAACCTAAAATGCATGATAACCTAAACTAACAACCTATAACCTACATTGAGCTTCTCTAAAGACTTGCCCAACTATTAATTGTTGGAAATAATAATTACAGCTAAACTTTACCATCATTAACCAGATAAGATATCTTTGCCGAGCAAATGGCATCGGGCAGGATGAAACACACCTCTTGCATTTCCTGTCATCATTTTTCCCATCTGTGACATGCCCCAGAAAGCCCACACTACTAGGATGTATAACCGAAGAAGCCACCACCTTTCACCCAGAACAAAATAAATGCCCTATTCTAAACTAAACACAATCATTATCAATGAGGAATATGGTTTAATATTGTTTCATAGTCATACAAAACATATTTAACGGCAGTTGTCCTAGCCTCTATTTATTGATACTAAAGTATTAATGTTACTCATTAAGCAGCACAATGAGAGCATCTGCTTCACTGTTCCGAGGTCTGGGTTTCAAATCCTGGCCCTGCCTGTGTGGAGTTTCAATGTTCTCCCGGTGCCTGTGTGGGTTTCCTCTGTGCTCTCCGGTTTCCTCCCACATCCCAAAAACATGCAGGAAGGTGGTAGGTGCATGTCCACTATGAGAGAGATAATCTAAAAAGAAAAATCCAGAAATCACAATTTATGATTTTTTTTAACGATTTATTTGTGTGATACAGATGGAAATAAGTATTTGAACACCTGAGAAAACCAATGTTAATATTTGGTACAGTAGCCTTTGTTTGCAATTACAAAGGTCAAACGTTTCCTGTAGATGTTCAGCTGGTTCCCACACACTGCACGAGGTATTTTGGCCCACTCCCGCACACAGATCTTCTCTACATCAGACAGGTTTCTGGGCTGTCACTGAGAAACACAGAGTTTCAGCTCCCTCCAAATATTTTCTATTGGGTTTAGGTCTGGAGACTGACTCGGCCACACCAGAACCTTGATATGCTTCTTACGGAGCCACTCTTTGGTTTTCCTGGCTTTGTGCTTCGATTCATTGTCATGTTGAAAGACCCAGCCACGACCCATCTTCAATCCTCTGACTGAGGGAAAGAGGTTGTTCCCCAAAATCTCACAATACATTACCACGGTCATCATTTCCTTAATACAGTGCAGTCGTCCTGTCCCATGTGCAGAAAAACACCCCCAAAGCATGATCTCTACCACCCCCATGCTTCAATAGTAGGGATGGTGTTCTTGGGATGGAACTTATCATTCGTCGTCCTCAAAACACGGTGAGTGGAATTATGACCAAAAAGTTCCATTTTGGTCTCATCTGACCACAAAACGTTCTCCCACGACTCCTCTGTATCATCCAAATGGTCACTTGCAAACTTAAGACGGGCCTTGACATGTACTGGTTTAAGCAGGGGAACCTTCCGTGCCATGCATGATTTCAAACCATGACGTCTTAGTGTATTACCAACAGTCACCTTAGAAACGGTGGTCCCAGCTTTTTTCAGGCCATTGACCAAGTCCTGTCGTTTAGTCCTGGGATGATTCCTCACCTTTCTAAGGATCTTTTAGACCCCACGAGGTGATATCTTGCATGGGGCTCCACTTCGATTGAGATTGACCGTCATGTTTAGCTTCTTCCATTTTCTAATAATTGCTCCAACAGTGGACCCTTTTTCACCAAGCTGCTTGGCAATTTCTCCGTAGCCCTTTCCAGCCATGTGGAGTTCTACAATTTTGTCTCTGGTGTCTTTGGACAGCTCTTTGGTCTTGGCCATGTTACAAGTTTGAGTTTTACAGATTGTATGGGGTGGACAGGTGTCTTTATGCAGCTAACGACCTCACACAGGTGCATCTGATTCAGGATAATACATGGAGTGGAGGTGGACTTTTAAAGGTGGACTAACTGGTCTTTGGAGGTCAGAATTCTAGCTTATAGACAGGTGTTCAAATGTTTATTTGTAGCTGTATCACACAAATAAATATATAAAAAATCATATATTGTGATTTCTGGATTTTTCTTTTTAGATTATCTCTCTCTCACAGTGGACATGCACCTATGATGAACATTTCAGACCCCGCCATGATTTCCAACTAGAAGAACTTGCAATTTAGCAATTTGTGTTCAAATACTTCTTTTCTTCACTGTATGTAATACCAAAAACCCCTTTAGTGGGTGTTTTTACTAACAAGTCACTCTCTTTGGAGTAGATCGTGGCAACGGGTCTCTGTCGCACTGACCTTTTCTACCTGGATGAGGCTGACACAAAAGGCCTCTTTCCAATGATTCTCGGCCATGAAGGAGCAGGAATTGTGGAGAGTGTTGGCCCTGGAGTCACAGAATTTCAACCAGGTCAGTTTCTGAGGATCTCTTACCTTACAAATGTTCCAAAACATGAAAGAATTAGACACTAAAATAAAGTTTAGATGTTTGCTTTACTTGAGCCTTGTTTGCTTATATTAAGCCAGGTTTTTGCCTTGTAGGTGACAAAGTTATCCCCCTGATCGTCTCCCAGTGTAGAGAGTGCCGCTTCTGTAAGAGCCCAAAGACTAACCAGTGTGCAAAAGCATGGTAAGCTGCTTAAGCAACCACTCTCTTCTCTGCAAAGAGATCCTAAATGATAATCCTAAATTGATTTTTGGAAGTTAATGATTTTGGACCAAAAACAATCACTGGGCAAACAGCTATACAGCTACAGTGAAGAAAATAAGTATTTGAACACTGTGCTATATTGCAAGTTCTCCCACTTGGAAATCATGGAGGGGTCTGAGGGAGATTTTCTCTTTTTTGGGCGAGAAAGGTCTGGTGTGTAATGTTACAATTCCACCTTGACACCGCCTGATCAAGGATAAAACCACAGAAAATACTGTGCACAAAAAGCTAATTCTGTATTTTAAATATAGGGGGCAACATAACATTCTTCAGCCTTCCGGAAAGGGGTGAGACAGGCTCTCGTTGGATAGGATGAGCTTCCGGAAGACTGGCCTACTATAGCCAAGGTGATTCGAGAGACAGGCAGGAGAGTACTTGGTGTGTCTTCTGGTAGGAAAGGTGAGTAGGAGACTTGGTAGTGGAACCCTAAAATACAGGAAGTCGGCCAAGGAAAGAGATTAGCAACCAAGAAGTGGGACATGGAGAGGACTGAGAAGAGGCGGAACAAATACATTGAGATGCAACATGGGGCAAATGTAGAGGTGGCGAAGGCTAAACAAGAGTCATATAACCACGTCTACACCAGGTTGGACACGAAACCAGGAGAAAAGGAGCTCTACAGGTCGGCCTGACAGAGGGGTAGAGATGGGAAGGATGTGAGACAGGTAAGGGTGATTAAGGATAGAGATGTAAATGTGTTGACTGGTGCCAGTAGTGTGCTGAATCGATGGAAAGAATACTTGGAGAAGTTGATCAATGAATAAAATAAGAGAGAAGAGAAGTGAGAAGGACCATGAAGGGGCAATTATTAGCAAGGAGGAAGTTAGAAAGGCACTACAAAGGATAAAAAAATGGAAAGGCAGTTGGTCTTGATGATATACCGGTGGAGGTATGGAAAGAATTTGGAGAGGTGGCTATGGAGTTTTTCAACAGAATACTAGGGGGTGAGAAGATGCCCAAAGAATGCAGGAAAAGTGTGCTAGTTCCAATTTTTTAATAACAAAAGTGACTTGCAGAGCTCTGGCAACTATAGAGGAATAAAGTTGATGAACCACACAATGAAGTTATGGGAAAGAGTAGTGGAGGGTAGACTCAGGACAGAAATTAGTATCTGCGAGCAACAGTGTGCTTTCATGCCTCGAAAGAGTACCACAGATGCATTATTTGCCTTGAGGATGCTCATGGAAAACTACAGAGAAGGCCAGAAAGAGCTACATTGAGTCTTTGTAGACCTAGAGAAAGCCTTTGACAGAGTACCACGAGAGGAACTGTGGTACTACATTTGGAAGTCTGGTGTGGCGGAGAAATATGTTAGAATAGTACAGGACATGTATCAGGGCAGCAGAATAATGATGAGGTGTGCCATAGACGTAACAAAAGAATTTAAGGTGAAGGTGGGATTGTATCAGGGATCAGCTCTGAGGCCCTTCCTGTTCGCTGTGGTAACGGATAGGCTGACGAATGAGGTTGGACTGGACCATGATGTTCGCAGATGATATTGTGATATGCAGTGAAAGCAGGGAGCAGGTGAATGAACAATTAGAAAGATGGAGGCACGCGCTGGAAAGGAGAGGAATGAAGATTAGCCGAAGTAAAACAGAATATATATGCTTGAATGACAGGGGTGGAGGGGGAAGAGTGAGGCTCCAGGGATAAGAGATAACGATGGTGGACGACTTCCAATACTTGGCGTTAACAATGCAGAGCAAAGGTGAGTGTAGTAAGGAAATGAAGAAACAGGTTCAAGCAGGTTGGATCAGCTGGCGAAAGGTGTTTGGTGTGTTATGTGACAGAAGAGTCTATGCTAGGATGAAGGGCAAATATTAGGGTTAGGGTTATAAAACCGTGGTGAGGCCGGCCATGATGTATGGATTAGAGACGGTGGCAATGAAGAGACAACAGGAAGCAGAACTGGAGGTGGCAGAATGAAGATGTTGAGGTCCTTGCTCGGAGTAGGCAGGTTGGATAGTATTGGAAATGAGCTAATTAGAGGGACAGCCAATGTTGGATGTTTTGGAGACAAGGTTCGAGAGAGCAGACTTCGATGGTTTGGACATTTCCCGAGGCGAGAGAGTGAGTACATTGGTAGAAGGGTGCTGAGGATGGAGCTGCCAGGCAAAAAAGCAAGAGGAAGACCAAAGAGAAGGTTGATGGATGTTGTGCGGGAAGACATGACGACAGTGGGTGTTAGAGAAGGAGATGCACTAGATAGGCTTAGATGGAAAAAGATGACACGCTGTGGCGAAAGCTAACGGGACAAGCAGAAAGGAAAAGAAGAAGGCAACATAACACTAACCTTTAAACTGTTTTTGTGCATCATTCAGCTTTCAACATGCATTACAAAATATATTCTGCATAAATCAGTTTTACACAAAAAAGCAGATGTGGATATCATTGCAGATTGAAAAAAAAGCGACCTTTCAAATTTATAGTTCATGGTTGGCTTGGTAGGGCGGCACGGTGGGTCAGCTGGTAAACCGTTGGCCTCACAGTTGTGAGAATCAGGGTTCGATCCGGGCCCTGCCTGTGTGGAGTTTGCATGTTCTCCCTGTGCCTGCACCGGTTTTCTCCGGGCACTCCAGTTTCCTCCCACATCCCAAAAACATGCAAGATTAATTGGACACTGTAAATTTCCCCGAGGTGTGATTGTGAGTGCGAATGGCTCTTCGTCTTTATGTGCCCTGTGATTGGCTGGCAACCAGTTCAGGGTGTACCCTGACTCCTGCCCGTTGACAGGTGGGATAGGTTCCAGCACTCCCTGTGACTCTTGTGAGGATAAGTGGCAAAGAAAATAAATGGATGGATGGATAGTTGGCTTGGTTTGTTAGCAATGTATTTTTTGTCTTTTGACATTTTAATTGTAAGTTTGCAAATACACAAATCAATTTTTTCTTAAAAATGTTCTGAGGGGAATGTAAATGCTGTAATCTAAATCTTTTCATGAGCCATGTAAATTCAATGGATGACACTGATCTGGCCACAGTGCATACATCTAATGTTGCTCACAGTGGTCAAAGGGAGTGCTCAGGGGCTTAGTATGTTTGCTCAGACAAAAAATCTGAGGGAATGTTGCTCCTGAAGCACCCCCCACTGGTCTCCCCAAAGGTCACAGTCAAACGCCTTCTTAAAATCTACAAAACACATGTAGACTAGTTGGGTCAACTCCAATGCACCCTTGAGGATCCTGACAAGGGTGTAGAGCTGGTCCTCAATACCACAGCCAGGACAAAAACCACATTGCTCCAGAATCCGAGATTCGACTTCTCGATTGTCCCTCCTCTCCGTCACCCCTGAATAGACCTTACCTTGTAGACTGAGGAGTGTGCTGCTCCTGTAATTGGAACACACCTCTGATCCCCCTTCTTAAAAAGGGGGACCACCACACGAGTTTGCCTATCCAAAGGCATTATTCCCAATGTACATGCGATGTTGCAGAGGTTTGTCAACCAGGAGACCACCCCAAGATCCAGAGTCTTTAGGAAATCCAAGGAAATCTCATTCACCTCCAGGGCCTTGCCACCATGAAACTTTTTAACTACCTTGGTGAGCTCGACCCCAAAGATAGGAGAGCCTGCCTCAGAGAAGCCAGACTCTGTTTCCTCATGGGAAGGCATTTCGGTGGAATTGAGGTCTTTGAAGTACTCCCCTCCAGCTCACAACATACCGAGTTGAGGTCAGCAATGCCCCAACCTCACAATGGGTTGTTTTCATGTGAGGTCACCCATTGTGTTTCCTTGGGCAAATAGCTGACAGCGCCCTTTTATTTCCCTGAGCTCGTTACGCGTACATTGAATTATCTCTAATTAAGGTGATGAAGTGCGAATTATCAGTGAACAGAGATGAATGTTATGGAAAACGGCGATCATTGTGAAGACATCACGACGCAGGAGCAGTGGGATCAGACACCTGTCTTCTCAAGACACTTCGTAAATGGTTAGTTAAGTCTTATTTTTTATAGTTAGGTTGTTGTAGCTAACAAAAATTGGGGTCTTGATGGTATTTCGTAAGCTATTTTCCCGAGGCAGCACAACGGGTGACGTCACGTGAAAACAACCCATATTTAGGGAGTTCATGGTTGGGTTTAGCTGTGTTAAAAATCTAGAATAATGAGCGGCGTATCTGGGTGGTTTTTTTCCCCAATATTGTTTTATCTGCTCAGCGAGTGCTATCAATGCGGCGGTCATGCTAGCTTGGTGAGCTTGAGGCGAAATGTAAACACCAACTAGGATAAAAGATGTGAAGTCATGTGGCAAATAAAACAGCTTACAGATCAAAAACAGCGACTCTAAAAGCATGCTCCAGTGTGTGCTGAGCTCTGTAACGTCCGTGCACCATTCCTTGTTGATATAAAAGCATATTCCACCATCTTTCATTTTCCATCTTAGCATACAGGTAAGTGCCCATATATATATATATATATATATATATATTTTTTTTTTTTTTAAATATCAAGGCAAACTCCATTTATTCCTTTTTTTTTTTTTTTTCAAAAAGTAAAACCTGTATATTAGTTCCCCACAAGCAAAGCGAAATGTTTATTATTTGTTTAAAATTTGATGACAATGGCAGAAAGACAAAAGAATAAACAAATGCAGTATTTCACAAAATTCTCAAACCTTTCAAGTGACTAACAAAAAAGGATCTTAACTGAAATGTTGGGCTTCTGAAAAGAGTATCAATTAAGCTTGTGAGCTCAGCGACACGATCAGCACAATGGAGGTGGAAGCCGGGGAGCTAGGAGCATTGGGCACTCGTCCACAAAGCCAAGTCTCTGTGAAGCACAGAGCCACAGAACATGCAAAGTCTTTGCAGGTTTTAATCATAAGCTTAAGTTCATCCGTTTTATTAGCTAGGGAGCGTAGGTTCGCAAAATGGATTGGCGGAAGTGTTAGACGCTTTCGAAGGCGGACTTGTATCCCAGATCGTGAGCCTCTGCGTCGCGAGGCTTTGAAGAGCGTGGTGACTAGCAACTCTGAAAAAAGCTTCAGCAAACTGGTGAGAGTTCTTCAGAAGTCAGAAGAAAAGTCAGAAGAAGACTCTCTAATGGTTAGCAAGTCCTCTCTTGTGTACTTGTGTCCCGAGACACCCGTGAAACACAGAAACACAAACAGTAACAGGGAGAGCATTCCGGAGGCTACCACACTGGTAGGCGTTAGGTAGGGAAGTTAAATGGCGGTGCGCAGTGGTGTATGAGTAATTAAGCAAAAAATGTGATGTCAGTGAAAACAATCCATCCATAGTGTTGATGGTGCACTGCTTCCCCTTCCTGAGACACCAGATGGTGGACCAGAATTTCATCGAAGCCCTCTGGAAGTATTTCTCCATTGCCTCACTTGAACCCCTCCCAGGCCTGTGTGTTTTTCTGCTTTTTCTTTTGCTTGAGCAACCACCAACGCTGCATTCAGCTTGGCCAACTGGAACCCATCAGCTAACTCAGGAGTCCCACAGGCCAAAAATACCCAATTGGACTCCTTCTTCTGCCTGGTGGCATCTCTCACTATTGGTGTCCAAGGGATTGCTGCCACGACAGGCACCGACCACCTTACAGCCACAGTTATGGTCTGCCGTTTCAGCAATGAAGGCACAAAACATGGTCCACTCGAACTCAATATGCCCTGCATTCCATGGAACATTATCAAAGTTCTTTCAGAAGTAGGAGTTTAATGTCCTTCTGACAGGGAATTCTGCCTACAACATATGACTGCAATCTTCCCCCACCACGGGGCCAACTCACCACCATGTTGTGATCAATGACACCGCCGCTCCTCTCTTCACCTGAGTATCCAAGACATGTAGTTGTAAGTCTGATGACATAACCACAAATTAGATCGAACTGTGACCTAGTGTGTCCTGGTCCCAAATTCACATAAACACCCTTATACTTTAACATGGTGTTTATTATGGAAAATACATAATGAGCCAAACAGGAACAGGTGACAGTTGTGGCCAAAGCACCCTCGAGGCACGAGGGAGAGGCAGCGGGCTGCTACTGGTTGAAAACCGTCAAGGTTTAGATAAGAGGCGGCGGCTGCTGGTCGAGATCCGCTGAGGCGTGGCCGGGATACTGCGGCTGGGGGGCAGGCACTGCTGAGACATGGGCAAGAGGTGGCTGCGACTCACGCAAGGCTGAGGCATAATTAAGAGGCAGCTGCTGGTCAGGAAACACCAAGCATAAGCAAGAGGTGACTCGGCGTCTGGCCCTGCCGAAACATGAACAAGAACCGGCTCAGTGTCAGGCTCTGCAGAGACACGAGTGAGAAGCAACTCGAGGTCAGGCTTCACCATGTCAAGAGCACGAGGCGGCGGCTGCTTCAGGTGTCGCAGGAACAAGCACTGAAAAAGAAGGCCAGTTCCTCACCGCTGCTCAAGCGCATGATGCATATTGAATGAAGTTGCACGCAGCAAATGCTGCAGGCCTGGCACCAACAAGGCATGAGCATGTGGAGGATGGCACAGGCTGAGCACCGCAAGAATAAAAGTATTTAGTGGACGGTGGGGGCCGGGTTTTGCCACTGAAGCAAAAGCGAGAGAATAGCTGCTGGTTAGAACTCGTCAAAATATAAGCGAGAAGCTGCAGCTGTACGTTGAGGGCCCACTGCCGGAGAGCATGGCGCTGGCTGCAGGTTGGGCATCGCCGATTCATGAGCAGGAGACAGCCACTGTTTGAGCTCAAAAACACGTGAATGAAGGTAATGTCCAAAATCGTGAAAGCGAGGTCAGATAACTACAAGGCAAAAACAAGACTTGACTAGACTTGGCTATGGTGGCACAGGAACGCTGGGACATTGTAACGAGGCAAATATATCATTAAGAAAACTCGTATACTCGCGCTAGACTCATGCAGTCTCATGCAACAAATTGGCAAACTAAGACACGACACACAAGTCTTGAAAGCATGACGACATTATCCTCAATGAGGTGCAGGTAGGGAGCTGCTGCTAGGAGCAGCCACACACACGGCAGTGGCATGACCACGTCCCTGACAAAGCAAGGGAAACCTAGATCTATTTTTTTGTACTCATCATCGGGTTTTATGGAGCTGCGCTTTGTCTGGTCCCTCACCTTGGACCTTTTTGGTGTGGATGACCCAACCAGGTGCCTGGAGCCCCAGACAACTTAGCTCCTAGGATTAATGGGACACACAAACCTCTCCATCACAATAAGGTGCCGGCTCAAGGAGGGGAATGTCACATTTGTTACATCAAAATACCATCTATGAAACTATACATCCATTTTTTTAATCTCACTTTTCCACCATCAGTGTTGTTGTTAAGGTAGGGCCTATACCAGCTGACTTTTGGTGAGAGAGACAGGGTACTGATTGATCCAAAGTCAGTTTAATGAATTGATCAATGTATCACACCCATTAAAATCTTTCATGTGGAAATTCAATTCCATGTTGCTGTATATACATTTCAACCCACACACATCTGTATGCAATGCAAGGAGTAATGTTAGAGTAAAAGGGGCGTCCAAGTGGCGATCCACCGATAGCTCTTGCAGGAGGGTCGATGGTTTACTTATGGACACTTCAGCAGCAGTCAGGAAGCAGACTAGCATTTCTCCAACAAGTTGCCATTTTACATTTTGTCCACATCCACAGTAGTGCAAAAATCAAACCCATCCAGTTCCAAAGCATTAGCCTTCTCAAATTACATCATTTGTAAGCACTGTTTGTTATTACATAGATAAAAATCAGATTACAGTCCATTACCAATTCATACAGAAATCCATCTGAGTCCTCTTACTGAAAGTTTTATACCGTTCATCCTTCACAGATGTCTGTCATGGTTATTTATATAGGTTTACTTCTTTTCTTTAAAAATGTTTCAATGTATATATTATCATTGTCTGCCTTTGGTTTGAACACCCTAATTGTAGACTGTGCTAACAATAGTCAGGGGTCCAAATAAAGAGTGATAATTAAAGTGCACCAGATTCAAGTATGTCATTACACATTTGCATAAAAAACATTTTGCAGTTGGACAGTGTATGGATGAGCGTTATATCCAACATATACAGTATAAGTAGTAAGATGGACACTCGATTTTGGCCCTGTTGATGTCATCAGTGACATCATGAGGAGGATGACCATCCGTGGTTGAAACAACTGAGCCATACGCACAATCTCCTTGATTGTTCGTGGCATCTCCCGACCAATGTAACGATGTTGCCTGACATGAACAATGCCCTCAATATCATTAAAGGTCACACTTCCGGTGTGCTTGATGTTCTGACCTTTCTCCTCTCACGAGGGGGATTCTTCAGAGCTTTGATAATGAGTGCAGCGACAGAACCACCTCAACTGCTTCTGGCCTGTTCTGGATAGTTAGTTTTACAGTGCTTCTCAGACCCTCCAGTCACCGGCGGTCTTGGCATTGTCATTCCCAGCTTGCTGGAAAAGCGGCTAATACTTATTTTTAGAATCAATGCTTGATGCTATAGCAGACTTATCACAGAACTCTGGATGAAACAGTCTTACAGAGTAAACCACTACGAACAGCAAATTTTTACAGGTAAATTAAGTATCTTGAGAAAAATGAGCACAAGTCCGAAAACGGGAAATGACTTAATAAGTGACCACATAAGAGGAGGAGCCAATGAGGAAAAGTTATATAGCTAAAGTAGCATTTACAAAATCACCTATTTTATCCAAATTAAATCTGCCCAACAAATGTAAAAAATACATCATAGCTTTATTTCTTGTTGATATTAGTCTTTATCTTTTTTTTCAATTGTGCTTTGCCAAAATACAACCCATTTAGAAATGAGACAGGGTTGGAGTAGTGTTGTGATCTTCGCAAACGACTTGTGGCGCAAAGGTTGTCAAGTGCTGCTCTAGAGAACTGCCCCACATCAGCTGATCGTAGAGTACCCTGCTGTGAGTCTTTAAGTTCATTTACAGTAGTAGGGCGTGTGAGTCATGATTTTTTTTTTTTTTTTTATCAAGCAACAACTTCAAAAGCTCCTTTGAGAACCGGTCCAAAATTGTTGCGTGCACCCCTGACAGTGATATATTTTAGGATG
This sequence comes from Syngnathoides biaculeatus, assembly GCF_019802595.1. Taxonomy (NCBI): domain Eukaryota; kingdom Metazoa; phylum Chordata; class Actinopteri; order Syngnathiformes; family Syngnathidae; genus Syngnathoides; species Syngnathoides biaculeatus. The sequence goes on along the minus strand of NC_084654.1, from coordinate 5,101,858 downwards.
TGTTAATTTGGCGACAGATATTCAATAGAGCATCTCGACCGCACATCTCACACAAGTCACTTGATGATATTGGTAAGCAAATACTCTCTTTAACAATATTAAACTCATTTTGCGAAGTGATTTGTCAATGCTTATTGCCAAAAGATGGTCAAATCAGGTGATGAAATGAGGGCTTTTTTCTATGTTATGAAAAATAATACTGTATAATGTGGATGAAATATTGACATGAATACAAGTCTTTTGAATGTACACTTCTACTTAAAATAGGTACAAGGCTGACTTAAATAGACTTTGATCACATCATCTATATTTTTTTTGTTGGTTCAACCTTAAACCCTCTCTATGACCAAAGGTAATCCTTAAATCTGTAATCCTGAATATTTACACCAACACCTCTCTCATGTCTAGGGATGTTGTTCCTCACAATGTGAGCAAAGCACCAGCCTCCAAATTAACCTGCAAAGGAAAGAAGTTGCTGCAGTTTATGGGAATCAGTACCTTCTCACAGTACACCGTACTTAACCAGATTGCTCTGGCCAAGATCGACCCTGCTGCCCCTTTGGATAAAGTCTGTCTCCTTGGCTGTGGAATCTGCACAGGATTTGGAGCAGCAGTCAATAATGCTCAGGTGTGACGATACAACTTCAGCCATGTGTGTGCCATTAAAGACACAATGTTTGATTGTCTTTATATTATAATTTTTATAATTGACATTTGTGAAAGAAAGAACAGATGTGAAACTATGGAAAACAGCAACCAAAAAATGCGTACATAAGTGGAAGACCTGAATAACAGGCGACAACAACGCAAATGATACACAATCCTATTGCTGCAGTTGCTTCTAACTTTCATCCTACCCTGACAGCTGTCACCTTTAATTCATCAAATAAGTTGCTTGGTGGGATAACTCAAAGAATGGTGTGCTCAGTGTTCTTGGATTGCCTGTGGTCCATGAAGATCTCCTTCATTTAAGCAGTTTCCTCCCACATCCCAAAAACATCCATTAATTGGACACTATAAATTGCCCCTAGGTGTGAATGTGAGTGCAACTGTTGTCTGTCTCCACGTGTCCTGTGTTTGGCTGGTAACCAGTCAGGGGGTACCCTGCCTGATGATTGCTGGTATTGGCTCCAACACTCCAGCAAACTCCCCGTGAGCATAAGAGGCGTGGAAAATGGATAGATGGATGGATATATATATAAAGAAGTTTCTCCAATCTATTGGTTGCTCCCTTACACACAAATGAAATGGTAACACGTTAATTGTAACTCGCCAAGTTAGTAGGTAAGTGAGGCAAGTGTAACCCTTTCTGGGTATCTACATGTATCACTGGTTAATCGTTTTTAATACACAGTCGAAGTGTAGGGTAATTCTTTAGGTTCATCTCGAGGAGGAATAGATTTGTTAGTTGACATACTAATCAAAAACACACAAGCAACTGGAGACACAAGAGTGTTTATGTGGAAAATTGATTTTCAACAATTGAAAAAAGTATTTCTAATTCCTACCTATCGAACACGACTTCATAGCACACAACAAACTTAACTTGGGTTAAAATAAATAAACCAACAAAATGTTATGTTGAATGAGAAAATCGGTCATTCTCAGTTTTGGATATCAAAATCAACGTCAAGTTTGTTTGCTTTTTAGTTAAAGGGTACTTTTGTTCAGTCAGGCCTGCTGCAGTTGCAGTACAAAAACCTACCACATTGGAGAGGTAGGAGTCTTGAAGAAATCCAGCACGTTGGAATAATGAAGTGGTAGCTCACCATCTCCCTTGTCAGGGAGAATGCAGAATCCATTTCCAGTCTATGTCAATGCTGATATAAAAAAAAAAAAAAAAAAAAAAAAAAACCAAGACAGCTGTCAAAAGCCTTCACCAGCTCCCGGTACACAGAACTCCAGTTCCCCTTTCTTTTCAAGATGAGTGCAAAAGTTTTTAAAATGGCAGTACAATGTATCCAACTCAAGTCCCACTTATACACATACGTCCAATGATATGTACACTCCCCACCTTGACGGATTTTAATCAATTTAGTTTTGTTCATTCTGTTGGTCTCTGGTGAAATTTGATGTCAGTGAAAATCTCAGTGCGTGTCGTATCACTTAATCGAGTTGAATATTTCAGCCAATTACAAGGATGCTTTAGAGTGGGGTTAGCTTCAATTCTTTGCTACGATAGTTCTAATGACCTTTACATGTCGGGAGAATCTAGATCTACGAACAAAATACTGCAAAATTCAAGAAGTATAGAACCCTAACTATTAATGAACTTGGAAATTATCATATTATGGTCAATACAGATTTTTGTTTATACTGTATATATATATATATATATATTTGTTCAAACTGGTTTGGATTTTTGGCTAGAATAGTTGCAGAATCATTACAGCTTGTATTGCTCTAAATGAACCAGTATCGTCCTGAAATCAAACCAGGAATCGTGATATGAACCAGATCACTCTTAAAATGAATCATTACACCCTTTGTGTTCATTTTTATTTTTTTTTATTTTACAATTTGTTTTTCACAAGGAAGTGTTTATTTCACCACAAAAATTGCTGATTTTGAGAATTATACATAAGATGAATATGAAAAAGGCAGAATGGTGGCACCTCTGGTTAGATCGTTGGCCTCATTATTCTGAGGACCGGGGTTCATATCCCGGCACCGCCTGTGCGAAGTTTGCATATTCTCCCCGTGCCTGTGTGAGTTTACTCCGGGCAGTCAGGTTTCCACCCACATCCCAAAAACATGCATTAATTGGAGACTCTAAATTGCTCCTAGGTGTTATTGTGAGTGCGACTGTTGTCTGCCTGTATGTGCCCCGCGATTGGCTGGTAACCAGTTCAAGATGTACCCGGCCTCCTGCCCAATGACAGCTTGGATAGGCTCCACCACTCTGGCGACTCATGTGAGGATAAGCAGCTCAGAAAATGGATGGATGGAATATGGAAAAAAAAAATCTGCAATAGGTGAACCACAATATCACGATTGAACAGCCATGCAATATAATGCAGTTAAAATGCAAATTACACACAGCTGAGACAAAATTGAGATTTCCAACTCCTTTATTCTACACAAGTTTATCTCAACTGTCCATTGCTCATGATTAGCAATTATTTTCTTTCTTTCAGGTGGAGCCTGACTCCACCTGTGCTGTGTTTGGCTTGGGAGCTGTAGGTTTGGCTGCAGTCATGGGCTGCAAATATGCTGGCGCCAAGAGAATTATAGCTGTGGATATCAACACAGACAAGTTTGACAAAGCCAAGGAGTTTGGAGCCACTGACTTTGTTAACCCAAAGGATCACAACAAACCCATCAGCCAAGTTCTATCTGAGATGACTAATGGGGGAGTTGACTACTCCCTGGAATGTGTGGGGGATGTAAAACTCATGGTGAGAGACATTTGATTCAATAGTTTGATCAAATAATTATTAAATATCTTGCAAAATAATCAATTTGGCTTTTTTTCTGTCTAGCGTGCTGCATTGGAGTCCTGCATTCAAGGTTGGGGAGTGAGTGTGATTGTTGGCTGGACTGATAAGGAAGAATTCTCTGCTCGCCCTACTGATCTCATTGGTGGACGCACATGGAAGGGCTCTGTATTTGGAGGTAAATGAGCTGAGGCATTTTGATGGATTTGCATTGCGAAGATGATAACACTTGCTTTATTTGTTAATTTTCGATTGTCATGAGCATTAAGCATGGGGGTGGACCCAACTGCAGGACTCTGAGGCTAGGGCATGGTGTTCAGAGTGGTTTTATTCCAAACTGAGGTCATACATGGTTTAAGGAGTCTGAGAAGTCTGAGGCACAAAAATGCAGGGCTACAGGCAAGGTCCAAAAAACATGAAGCAAGGGCCGATGACTATGAAGCAAAACTAGGAAACGTGAACAAAAATGTAACTAGACTATGAGGGCACAGATACACTGTGACAAATCAATGCTCTACACAAGGCTTGCGAACTGACGCACAATAGCAGAGAATCCAGAATGCAGTAACTCAACGGAATGAATTGGCAAATGCCGATGACGCATTCAAAGCATAAATGCCTGGTCTAATTACCGTGTAATGCTGAGTAGCTGTGGGACAGCTGTCTGAGGTGGTACTGCCCAGGGCAGTGGTTTGGGCATGGCCCTCGCAGGCAGCACCACCCAGAGCAGTGGCTTGGCCATGCCCCTGACACTGATACAATAATCCTTCATATGGTTCACTTATTGGGGATTCAGTGCATCACATATTTTTTTTTATATGACAGAATTATGCGGTTACTCAACTTCATATCTCTGATACAGTTGACTTGACTGGCTGTATTGTTTTTTAATATCACAACAATAACTCATACAGGGTCGTTCATCCATCCATCCAGGCATTCATTTTTTGAGCCACTTATCCTCATAAGGGTCACAGTAGTGCTGGAGCCTATCCCAGCTATCATCAGCCAGGAGGCTGGATACACAGTGAACTGGTTGCCAGCCAATTCCAGGAGACAAACAACAGTTCTCCAATTTAATTTATTTTAATGGGTTTTTACATTAAAACCTCACAATAAATTACGTGTCATAGTTATGATTTAGTTGTTATACAAAAACAAAAGCAACACTTATTTTCGCTCCTATTTTTCATGAGTTGGGCTCAAAGATCCAAACCTTTTCCTTTTCCATCAAACATTGTAGACAAATCTGTGTAACTCTCATTTCTTCTTTGTTGGGATACTCCAGCCCATCTCACAGGTGTGGCATCTCAAGATGCAGATGAGACGGCATGATTATTGCACAGTTGTTCCTTGGACTGGGCACAATGGGCAGGTTTGCTTTATTTTGGACGCCAGAAAACCAGTCAGCATCTGGTGTGACCGCCATTTGCCTCATCCAGTGCAACACATCTCCTTTGCATGGAGTCGATCAGGTTGTTGATTGTACCCTGTGGAATCTTCATCCACTCCTTTTCAATGTTCAGTTTGCTGGATATTGGCAGGAACTGGAACAGGCTGCCATATACGTTGATGCAAAGCATCCCAATATATGCTCAGGGGGTGACATGTCTGGGGAGTATGTTGGCCCATGCAAGAAATGGGATGTTTTCAGCTTCCAGTAATTGTGTACATATCCTTGCATATGGGGCCATTTATTATCATGCCACAACGTGATCTGATGGTCATGGATAAATGCCACAACAATGGACCTCAGGATCTTGTCATGGTATCTCTGTGCATTAAAAATGCCATCAATAAAATGCATCTCTGTTCAATGCCCATAACAAACACCTGCCTTTACCATATCGTAGCCTGGGCCAGTCGATACACGTTGACATCAGCAAACCGCTCACCCGCGTGACACATGCTGTCTGCAATCCATCCTGAGCAGTGAAAAACCGGGATTCATCCATAAAGAGAACACCTCTCCAACATCCCAGACACCATCGAATATGAGCATTCGCCCACTCAAGTTGGTACTATGACGAACAACAGTTAGATCGAGATCCCATTGAGGATGGCAAGCCTGCTGATGAGCTTCCATGAGATAGTTTCTGAGAGTTTGTGCAGAAATTCTTTGACGATGTGAACCGATTATTCCAGCAGGTGTCCGAGTGGATAGTCTCAGACGATCTTGGAGAAACATACTGGATGTGGACGTCCTGGGCTGGTGTGGTTACACATGGTCTGTGTTTGTGAAACCTGTTGGATTTACTCCCAAATTGTCTTAAACACATTTGGACACAGATTATGGTAGAGAAATGAACATTCAATTCACAGGCAACAGCTTCTGGTGAACATTCCTGCAGTCAGCATGTCAATTGTACGCGCCATTAGAATTTGCAACATTGGTATGATTGTGCTGTGCGAAGAGAAATGCTCACTAACACAGACAGATTTGAACAGTATTTGAGGGAAATGGTTTTTTTGTGTATAAAGAAAAGGTTTTAGATCTTGGAGTCCAATTCACAAAAAATGAGAGCAATACCAAAAGTGTTGTTTATATTTTTGGTCAATGTAGATTTACCAGTAGACCAGTTCACATTAATGTCCTTCATTTGATTTTAGTGCAGAAATGATTTTCTTTCAATACTCAATAAGAAGCGAGCAATTTTCTGTGAAGAAACAACTCTACATTGTTTCATCTGATATATTTCTGATTCTAGAATAAATTACCAGTACTTATTTTGTGATATTTGTTTTTAAAAAAACAAACAACGGAATTACTGTTTACATCATGGCAGCCAACTGGTTAGACCGACTGTATCACAGTATTGAGGAACGGGGTTCAAATCCCGCCTGCTTGGAGTTTGCATGCTTTCCCCGTGCCTACATGGGATTCTCAGGGCACTCTGATTTCCTCCCACTTCTCCCAAAAATTAATTGGACACTCTAAATTCCCCTTAGGTGTTTACATTTCAGAAGACAAAAACAAAAGCAAAAACTCTTTTACAAAAGGCAAAACAAATTACAATTGAGACAACCCGGAAAAGGAATGTCCAACATTATTAGGAATCCATCGCATGTTTTGAAGTACACGCCCTGCCTCGATGTTACTGCCTCTACTGCACTATGATTGGCTGCTGTATCCCTGTGGAAGACTCTGAACTGCTTCCGCCTGGTAAAAGACATAATATGTCACCTATTAAGTGTGGCGACGTTAACATATATGCCGTTAACCCTCAGCCATCCGAATACTCTGTAATGTGGTTGAACTCGACTGGACCGAACCATTGCATAAAAATAAGAGATTTCTGACACACCCCAACACATTGAGCAACTGTTCACAGGGACACCCTCAACAGCAAGCCTGGATAGGCATTGTTAATGCTGTAAATACAATATCATTTTGATTGTACTTCTTAAAGCACAAAAAGATAGATAAAAGTTAAGGATAAAGCAGGTTGCTAAAGGAGGGTCCTGGCGAGAATTAAAGGGAAAGTGTGATTATTTGAAAGGAAGCTCCTGGCTCCAGTCATTTGAAGATACATTTTGGTAACAAACTTCACTTTTTTATGCAACGGCACATTGTGCATTATGAATATACTATAGGTTAGTATTGATTTAAAACAATATTTGATGCTTTACATGTTATTTATATAGCTTGAGCCGAGGAAACAGTTCAGTTGGGTTTGGCCGCGGTGCTTGGTGTGGGCCACCGTTAACCACGATAATTTGAATATTTACTCATTTTAAATAACTGAAACCTAAAACCCTTAAACCTCAACCTAACCATAATCAGCTTTTTGTTTTCATTATATCTGGGATGGACATCTTGTTACATCTGTGCAGCCGACCCTTCTCGCGATTGCAGGAGCCAATCGTGTTGAAGCGGGGAAGGTCTTGCTGAGAAAGGCCATGAGATTTCCAAGAATGTCTGTGAAATCGGACGCTTCCTTTTCCGGGTTATCACAATTTGCTTCGTCATTTGTGAAAGTGTTTCTCCTTTTGTTAATGCGTTTTCTGAAATACAAAAAAGTTTCAGAATTTGTTATATTGTTTTGCACTTCCAGGACAGCTTACTTTAAAGTGCCACTGACACTAAAAATCACATTTTAGAATAGGCGTTGTTAACAAAACTATAAATAATATTAATCACTTTGATGATAATACCGGTCGGAAAAAGTGAGCTGGGACCGTTTTGTAAAAGCGCAAAGTTGCACAAGTCTGACTCGAAACAATGCGCATTCCAGTGTCGGCCATATTTGTTTGTGACATCGTGCAGGTATCACACTGGAAACACAAGAAATTACCTTTTTTTCTGCATGTTAGCCAAAATGCTGGATTTTGATCGAACACTCAGGAAGTTGGATTCATGCTTCCAAAAGACATGATTTGTCGTTAAAAATGGATTCCACAGGTGCAAAGAACAAGAACATTGTGTGTTCCAAATGAAAGGTAGGTGGGTCGGTTTATAGCATATGTTACGTGTGAATTTAGAATAAATCCCCTTGGTCAAACCAGCAAAATATGACAAAGCACTAGTATTGCGTTTAAGACAATTTAATCACACACAATACAACACAAAAGGAAAAAAAATAGAAGTACAAAGACAGTATAGTAGCGTGTAACACGAGCTAACTAGCCAAACAACATATAGTCATCACCCTCAAACGAATGTACCAAATAGGCGAATGTTATTTCCAGTAAATGTTCCAGGATGGCAGTGTGGTGTCCGTTTACTTGTTCAAAAGCAGCAGTATTAACAAAGAGCTCAGTCAACAGCCATCCTCGTCCTTATTGGAACAATTTAGAAATATGCATCTAATGACGTAAACCTACTCTGAGAATGTAACAAAAGATCCGCGTCATAATAGATTAATAAATAAACGATATGGTAAAATGACCCCAGTCGCTTAATTCGCTTCTAAGAGGTTCTCTCCCTCCAAAGGCGCTTCAGTCTCAGAAAAATCAGTCAAAAAAATAAAAAAATCGCTCTTGTTCATCTGCCATTGCATTTGGCACAGGGTGTTGTCAATGGCGACTGCCCCAGTGTGATGCCTGCACGAGACGTCACAGACAATATGGCCACCACTGGGATATTGAGTCATACTTTTGCAACTTTGCACTTCAATAAAACACTCCCAGCTCACTTTTTATGACTCGTATTATCGTCAAAGTGATTAATATTATATGTAGTTTTGATAACGCTTCCTATTGTAAAATGTATATTTTGGTGTCAGTGGCACTTTAACTAATCATGATGCCAAACAGATGTGTGCCGGAAGCTCCGCTAATCCATCATGTGCAGGGAATGGAAAAATATTGCATGCAACCAGGCTCAAAGCATCGAAAAAATATAAAATATCAGCAAAAGAATACATGATCATGGCGGGTGACACACAGTCATGTCTTAGCTGACAGGGATTGGAAAGTTGGGGGGAAAAAAAGAAGCTAAAATTCAATCAAATCAACAATATGTGCATACTAAAGAAGGGGAAACTGCTGTAGTCTAGAACTCTGTGTCCAAGTAGCATTCTATGGTCACGTTTTATGTTTGAATCATGTCAAATTGGTTTTACTTAATTAACTGTGATTCAATTATAAAGGTATAAAAGAAAAGATAGCTTCAGCATTTAAAGTAGCTCATGCAATATGATGAATTCTCTTATTCTCTCTAGTATATTTTATCATTTCTGAATTAGGCTTTAAGGGTAAGGATGGAGTGGCTAAAATGGTTGCAGCCTACATGGACAAGAAAGTTAAACTGGATGAGTTCATCACACACAACATGCCTTTGGACCACATCAATGAAGCCATCAAACTGTTGAAGAAGGGCAAAAGGTATACCCAAAATGTTAAATCAGTAAAAATAATTTTGCAGTAATTAATGACTCTTTTCCTCAAATGTGTTTTTCATCTGCAGCATCCGGACAGTCCTGAGTTTTAATCCACAATAAACTATCTGTGTAGGTTTCAATAGCTCCTAAATCATCAATGTAGTTTAAATTATAGAATACATCAAGATTTTGGCATCAAAGATAAAGTCACTCAAGACCCTGAAACAGCACCATGAGAGCTGCAAATGTAATTGATGACCTCCAATGTGATATCATCTTAAAAAAAGAAGTTCACTTATCAAAATGGATGAGTTATATGCTTCATTAAGTGCAGACAGATTTCCAAAAATCCAGAAGCTGCCACAAAGGATTCTGGTGGCGTTTGGCTCTAGTGTGGGAACAGACTTTTAGTGTGATGAACACCAACAAAACATTCTACTGATCCCAGATGAACACCTCAGATGTGTTTTGAAATTGCCACAGCTAAACAAACACCAGACTTCTGGCCCACCTGTTAAATTTCAAAACTCAATGCCAAAACATTGGCCTATACCTGTTCTAGCCGTATGCATTTAATGAATACAAATACAAATTAAAACAAAGGACACAACTCCAAAGGGACTACTGTTAATTTACATGTGAACTGGTCTCACGAGCTTCCCATGTCATATAGTATTTGTGAGGAAAAATAAATGAAAGAGATCAGTGACATATGGTGTTCTGTCTTTATTTTGTACCACCAGTCACCTGGGACAGTCTCCAGAATGCCCGGACCATCGTAAGGATAAACGGTGTGGAAAATGAATGAATGCTTTTAGTTTTTCCTTGTCTACTGCGGTATCATTTTTGCCACTGACAACTTTGACATCATGTTTAAGGAGCCAGCCTAATTATGTCAATAATTGCTCAGCTTAATTATATCAATATTTTGCATGGTTAGCATGGTACTTCTTCTGCCTGTGTTAAAAAATATATAATTAAGAAGATGATATTGGAGCTCAACAGCAGACCCATTGAATGAAAGGACATTAGACCAAATCCCGTGCGAGCACCTGATATTGTTGTGTTTGAGGAAAGATAAGATTGTATAAACAACAGCCAATACCATAAAAACAAGCCCACCACCATCATGGCTTGAGAAGAACACTCGTAGTAGTTTTAGTAGTAGCAGTCTCGGTAGAACATATGCTTAGTCACTAAGTAGCCTGAGCACAAGACTCAGATGCCTGTGGATACTGCACAGCCGCCAACACCTACAATCGCAGTGCCATGCTCGTATAATTTTATAAGCCTTGGATACGTGAAAAAAAAAAATGTTTTGAACAATGACTTTACACAGGAATTTGCTTTTGTGACATATGAAAGCACTGGTGTCAAACCAAAGGCCGCATCTTGTAAGTGATGTTCGTCAGGGTCCATGTCTCATGACGAATTGATGATTGAATTCAGTATATTATATGCATACCTAAAATATCCATCCATCCACTGAGAAATCATGGAGGCTCCTAAATTTTCATCGTAGGTGCATGTCCACTGTGAGAGAGATAATGTAAAAAGAAAAATGAGAAATCACAATGTATGATTTATTGTATTTAATATAAAATATATGTATTTAAACACCTGAGAAAACCAATGTTAATATTTGGTACAGTAGCCTTTGTTTGCAATTAGAGGTCAAACATGGGGGAAAGAGGTTGTTCCCCAAATTCTCACAATACATGGCTGCGGTCATCCTTTCCTTAATACAGTGCAGTCGTCCTGCCCCATGTGTAGAAAAACACCCCCATGCTTCACAGTAGGGATGGTGTTCTTGGGACGGAACTCATCATTCGTCTTCCTCCAAACATGGTTAGTGGTTGGTCTAATCTGACCACAAAACTTTCTCCCATGACTTCTCGGTATCATCGAAATGGTCATCGGCAAACTTAAGATGGGCCTTGACATGTGCTGGTTTAAGCAGGGAAACCTCCGTACCATGCATGATTTTAAACCATGACGTCTTAGTGAATTACCGACAGTCACCTTTGTAACGGTGGTCCCAGCTCTTTTCAGGTCATTGACCAAGTCCTGTCGCGTAGTCCTGGGCTGATTCCTCACCTTTCCTAGAATCATTGAGACCCCACGAGGTGGTATCTTGCATTGGGGTCCACTCCGATTGAGATTGACCATCATGTTTAGCTTCTTCCATTTTCTAATGATTGCTCCAACAGTGGACCTTTTCTTACCAAACTGCTTGGGAATTTCTCTGTAGCCCTTTCCAACCGTGTGAAGTTGTACAATTTTGTCTCTGGTGTCTTTGGACAGCTCTTTGGTCTTGGCCATGTTACAAGTTTGAGTTTTACAGATTGTATGGGGTGGACAGGTGTCTTTATGCAGCTAACGACCTCACACAGATGCATCTGATTCAGGATAATACATGGAGTGGCGGTGGACTTTTAAAGGTGGACCTTTGAGGGCCAGAATTCTAGCTGACCGTTGCCACGATCTTATTACAGTACTGTACTTTGTTTACTGGTAATAATTATGAACACTTGTACATGCTTAGCTAATCCACTTGTGTAGTCAGTGATGGAAATGCAAAGTTGTTTTTTTTTCCACCAGGAGAAAGTTTAATATGGTTGAACTCAATTTGAGTTTCGAAATAGATTTTGAGCTGAGGCATAAAAGGAGATGGCTAAACTAATAAAACTTTAAGCATTCTTAGTATACCACAAAACATTCCTTCAAATTTGAAAACTTACATGAACTTGAGAAAATTGTTTGTTTTGTACACACATAGTGCTATTGATGATTTCAGGAATCTCCATCCCTCCTATCCAGCTCACTTTCATCCTTATAAATTGTGCCAAATCTGATGACTGAGCAACTCCCTTTTTCATAAATATTTAAATATTTCCTTCAGAGAAAAAAACCACTTCATTGTCAAATCAAAGCCCATATGAGACATTCAAGTATTTATGTCATTTCAGAGGTGATATTTAATTGAAAGAACATGAGACCACTGCGACACCGATCTCCAGCATCAGTATTCTCTTGTGAACATGTGCAAGCATGTACATAAAACCCATAAATGCTAGATGTCATTACGTCTACTTAGTCCAGTCTTTCATCCGCATGCTCCAGTCCAGCCTACATTTGGCTTAGAAAATGAGCTTGGCCGTTGTCTTCGAGGCGGCGGGTGAGGATCTCGCAGCCTGTGTCGGTGACCAGAAGGGTGTGTTCGAATTGAGCCGAGCGCTTTCCATCCCTGGTAACTGCAGTCCAGCCGTCAGGCCAAGTCTCGTCTTGCCAGCCACCTGATGAACAAGTTGTTGGCACAACACACAGTGCAACAAGGTGTTTAAAAAAAATAAAATAAAAGTAACATTTGACAAGCGGCCATAGGTCTGTCACAATAATTACTAATTCTTTGAGAAATAAAACGACAACAGTTCTACCACATTTAATAAATTCTCATTGTGGTGAGCTCACACAGTGAGATCACAGCTAGTTGGATGGTTGTGTCATTAGCCACAAGTGGGCTCGTGAACCCTGATGCCGTCCAATTATAGCTTTGCTCCATGTGCCACATGTAGATCAACACAAAAGACACACACAGAGGAATGTTAACTGTGATTAAACAGTAAAGTCATGTTTGCCAGCCTCTGAACTAGCAAACTAGTGAGTTAAGGTGCTAAACATTTCCTTAATATATTTGTTCACGTTTGCATGTGCATGGACCATACATTGGATGAGTTGATGGAAGCTATTGGTATGAAAGTCACCTATATCAAACAAGCAATGTTGGGGGGAGAAGCAAATTTCATCAACACCTTAAAGGGCCACTGTCATGATATGCATGATTTTTAGTAAGTTATTAATGAAAAGACGGTAGCCGTTTTTTTTCCCCACCACAAAACATAACTTCCTCCTGCCATGAAAATCCTCTCGAGGGATTTGTTTTCGAGAAGCAGGAAGAGATGTACATGGCAGGACCGCCCTCAAGTGGACTCGTTTGCTTCCATTAGTTTTGCCTCTGGGAAGGTAGCTCGTCGTTCCTTTGTGTTAGCTAAAATGCCGGCTCGTTGCATTGCTGGACATTACTTGAACACTCGGGAGGATCAATTTATAAGACACCCGGTTTGTCGTGAAAAATAGATTGCACGGGTGCAATGGACAAGAGCTTCGTGGGTTCCAAATGACGGGTAGGTGTGTATACAACTGCTAAAAAAAAATAATTGTTTGGGGCGGATCATGTAATCTGTCTCTCGTAATGTAACAAAAGAAACGCGTACGTATGACAGGTGTGGTAAATGTGTCGATGTCCGCGTTGGATGCCGTCGCGCTTGCCGGCGAAGGCTGCTGCGTCGTCTCGCCAGCGAAGCCTGCGTGTCAGGCTCGAGGATGGCGGCAGCTCTGAAGAACGATGCCAACAATGCTGCACTCAGCCACGTGCGCCGACAACACCATAAAGTGCCCCGGCTCGACAGTGTTGTTCATCACGGACGGCGGCGGCTATGAACAACGCCGTGAAGCGGCCCGGCTCGGCACCATAAGCCACCTTGGCGCCGAAAATGAGCCACCCCTGCTGGCCGACAAGCCCGGCGGCCGGGGTGGCTCGTCGCAGCGCTGGGCCGCGATGGCTCATCACTGCCGCATAAGTGGATTGAACGGGGAGGCGGTTTCGCCATGATCGCATATCTTCTGAATATAGCTCGAAACAATAGGGTAATATTGCCCCGGTAACTTCACTCGGTTATGTGATGTTCTCTTCTTCTAAAAGAGTTTCCGTGTCAGAAGGGGCGTGTTCGTCTCCCATAGTAGGGTCCACCACGTGTTTTCAATGGCGAATGTCCGGGGTGACGTCACAGACAGGGAATGCACCCAATGTGGTGAACATCTGGATGTCGTAGAATGACACTTGACGCGCTCTTAGCTCTTATTTTTAGTTTTTCGTATAGACATTGAAGTGAATAATGTTATATGTATTTTTCATTACAATAACTATAGGGATGACACTAGACCTTTAAGAAAGGCAATGAAAACATGATCAATGTTTTCCGCACTTGTGTTAACATGCCATTTCCATACAAACACATTGACATAACTAAAATTTGTTTGCAAGTAATCACTAAAATTTGTTTGCAAGTACCATTGATTGTTTTATGACTTTTTGAAAGATATTTGTCTTTCAGCCCTATCCTGTACAATGACATGAATGGAGAGAGTAAATTTGGAAATATTCAGTTTGACCGCTCAGTTAGGACGTCAGGTGGATTGGGTTATTAGGAAAAACTGACCACAGGTCTTACATCAATGTGGATAGTTTTTTTTCTATGCCCTTCCAATGACTAGCAACCTGTCCATGTTGTATCCTGTGCTTCTTGCCTAAATATCAGATGGAATAGGTTACAGCCTTAATTGTGACCAATGGTATGGGCAACGTGCTGGAAATAGGGCTGACGTGGACCAAGTCTGGCATTTAATAGGATGACATTTAAATTGCAATGTCGTTTTCTGTTTTATTATTACTCATTTCTTCTGTGTAACTACAAGACGTTATGTCAAATTCATTGATAAATGAGTCTCACCTTCACATATCATGGGCTCAATGGTAAACACATGACCTGGCTTCATAACACCAACTGCTTTGTTTTCTGGGGAGAAAAAAAATGTAGAAACCATTCTGATGTACAAATGCAGAATTATTGTTAACATACTTACTGGCATAATGTGGCACATTTGGAGCAGTATGGAAAAGCCTGTGGATGCCATGGCCACAGTAGCTCCGCACCACAGAGAAGCTATTAGCTTGCGCGTGCTTCTGGATTATGTTACCAAGCTCTCTGTAGCGGACACCAGGCTTTACTGTTAGGAGAATGTAAGCAACATCAGATGACTACAATATCTCACATCACACATCTGACACATTCCCAAATGTGACCACATAAAAGTACGGTTGGTGTAGCAGTCCATCTAATCTGTAAAAGAAACTCAACAAAATGCAGATATATTTAACTTTTTGCCCTTGAAGCAACACCAAAATTATGGACAAGTGTTGGTTCCCCTCTGTTGAAGAAGGAAAACCTCACAAGGGTAAATGCAATAAAATTAACAATAGTGATAATTAACCAGAAATCAAGCAAGACAAATTAGATTTTTAACTGTGACTAAAAAAAAACAGGCCTAGAAAAAAAAAAAAAAAAAAAAAAAAAAAAAAAAAATCGGACCGTGGGTACAGAAACCATTCAGGCCCCCCTCTTACATTTCTACACTGTTATATTGAAGGCATTTGCTAAAATCAATCAATTTCCCCCCATCAATGTTCACACAGCACCCAATATTGATAGAAAAAAACCCGAAAAACAAATGTTGATATTTTTGCAGATTTATTAAAGAAAAATTGAAACATCAGCATGTCACAGTATTCAGATCCTTTGACTAGAATTTGGCAGAAGTACTCTTTCGAGCTAATGTAGCCATGAGTCTTTTTGGGAATGATGCAATAGGTTTTTCATACCTGGATTCTGGGAGTATGCCACTCCTCCTTTCAGATCCTCTCGAGTCCTGTCAGGTTGGATAGTGAAGGTTGGTGGAAAGTCAATTTTATGTCTCTCCAGAAATGCTAATTTGGGTTTAAGTCAGGGCTCCGGCTCGGTCATTCAAAAACAACAAGTTGTTCTGAAGCCACTATTATTTCAGATGTGTGCTTAGGGCCATGGTTTTGTTGGAAGGTGAACCTTTGGCCCAGTCGGACATTCTGAGCACTTTTGAGATGGTTTTCGTTCAGGATATCCCTGTACTTGGCCATTTCATATTTCCTTTGATAGCGAACAGTCATCCTGTCCTTGCATCTTAAAAACACCCCACAGCATGATGCTACCACCATCAACCCTCACTGTTGTCTTATCAGATCAGATCATTTAATTTTGCTTGAAGTTCTTATGTTTATTTTTCATTTTTTTCAAGCAAACTCCATGTGGGTTTTCATGTGTTTTGCACTGAGGAAAGGCTTCAGTCGAGCCACTCTGTCAAAAATTCCCGAGTGGTGACCTGCATTGATTGTTCACTTTCTAGATGTTTCTCCCATATCCTGACTGCATCTCTGGAGCAAAGCCACAGTGATCTTTCAGTTCCTCTTTACCTCTCTCATCATGGCTCTTGATCCCCGATTGCTCAGTTTGGCTGGCTCTAGAAAGGGTTCTGGTGGTCCGAAATGTCTGACATTTAAGGATTATGGAGGCCATTGTCCCCTCCTTGAGCCGTCACCTTATCGTTGTGTAGGGGTTTGTGTGTCCCGATGCTAGAGGGAGAGGGGTTTGACTGATAGATGGATGGATGCCACTGCGGTCTTAGAAACTTCAAATGCAGCAGGATTTTTTTGTAACTTTGGCCAGACCTGTGCCTTTCACAATTCTCTTTCTGAGGTCTTTAGTTCACCTCAAGTGAATGTTGCCCTCTACAGGGTGCCATTATTCATTTTAGTTATCCAGAGGCTTGATGATCACACAAACTTCACAAGACCCTCTCCCATTTGTCCCCATACAAAACACACGCACAAAAAAAAAAAAAAAAAAAAAAAAAAAAAAAAAAAAAAAAAACAAGACATCTTTAGAGAGGGTTTGGCAGCAAATAGCTAGATTCTGAATGATGCCTTTGGACGGCATTGGCAGTGACTGAGCTAAATGCAGAATAATTATTTCTCTCATTTGGTCCAACATGCACTTTGAGCTGCTGGGTCTCATATAGACGGTTGTGGCTTTCCCAATCAAGTCCCATCAGTATAATCAAACACAAATAGACTCCAATGAAGGTATACAACCATCTCAAAGTTGATCAGGAAAAAAATAAACACCACCTCAGTTAAATATGGGCATCACAGCAAAGAATCTAAATACTTCTGGCTGTGTGATATTTCATTTTTTTTTCTTAACTAAAGCTGCAAAAGTTTCAATTCAGTTTTTTTCTGTCAATATGGTTAGGGTTAACCCCAATGTAACTAACCAGATTAATCCACATTTTCAGTATATTTTTTATTGCTGCATTTCAAACAAGTTACTAGAAAGTGCAGTAGATTCTCAGAAACCCAACAAGACCCAGCAATCATTATAAACACAAAATAGTCAACCATCGACTTTAAAAACTCCCAAACCTACAAACTTTTTTCCCCTCAGATTTAACAAACCATTGAATCACTAAACCAATATTTAGTTGTATGACCAGTTTAAAAAAAAAAAAAAATATATATATATATATATATTTTTTTTTAATTTATTTTTTTAATCACTCCACATCTGTGGTATGGTCAACCAAGTTGTGGCCCCTTTCAGCTGTTATTCCACTCCCAAGTTACTTGTACGATATTCCACAATTAATTTACATTTCTTGATTTTGCTTTAGAAACTGCATTTTTGATGTCACCCCACAAGTTCTGGATTTAATTAAGGTCCAGGGATCGGGCTGGCCACTCCATGAGATTAACTTTGTTGGTTTGGAACCAAGACTTTGCATATTTAATAGTGTTTTGGGGGTCATTGTCTTGTTGAAACACCTATTTCTGAGGCATGTCCTCTTCTGGATAAAATGAGTATATTGGTGGAAGGGTGCTGAGGATGGAGCTGCCAGGCAAAAGAGCAAGAGGAAGACCAAAGAGAAGGTTTATGGATGTGGTGAGGGAAGACATGAGGGCAGTTGGGGTTAGAGAGGAAGATGCAGAAGATAGGCTAAGATGGAAAAAGATGACACGCTGTGGCGACCCCTAACGGGACAAGCCGAACGGAAAAGAAGAAGTCCTCTTCTGCATAAAGCAATATGACCTCTTCAAGTATTTTGACATATGCAAACCAATCCATGATGAGCTATGTAATAAATAGGCTCAACACCATAGTAGGAGAAACATGCCCATTTCATGATCCTTGAACCATCATGCTTCACTGTCTTCAATGTGTGTGCTTGAATTCATAGTTTAGGGGTCGCCCCACAAACTGACTGGGAACCTGGACTCAAAAACAACAACTTTATTCTCATTAGTCCACAGATGTTCCTCCATTTCTCTTTAGGCCAGTTGATGTGTTCTTTGGCAAATAATAGCCTCTTCTGCACATGCCTTTTTTATTTAAGAGGGACTTTGCGGGGATTTCTTGTAAATAGTAAGTAATATTAGCATCACACACACACACTCACTGTCACAGTGCTTTACACGTAACTCCAGTCTTTGATCATCCTGGAGCCGATCATTGGCTATGATTTTTTCCTTCTGGTTATTCTGAGATCCATTTTGTTGGTTGTCTTCCATTTTCTGCCACGTGTATTTGGTTTTGCTCTCCCTTTTAAGGCTTTAGAGAACATTTTAGCTCAACAGCATATCATTTTTTGCACCTCTTTATAAGCCCCCCCCCTTCAATCAAGGTTTCAATCAATGTACGTTGTTCTTCTGAACAATGTGTTTTGAACAACTTGTTTTCTCAGGCTTTAAAGGGGAAATGTATGTTTAACATGCTAAAGGCCGGCTTCATCCCTAAAGGGCTACTGGCACATAAAGCATGACTTTTAGTATGTTTTTAATGGGGAAAAAAAAGGCAGCCAGAATGGACCCATACGTTTTTTCCCACCACACGTTATGATGTTGTTGTATATGGATTTTTGTATCTAACACCTTGAAAATGATCGAGGGATTAGTTTTGGAGAAGGAGCAGGAAGTGACCTTTTTTCAAGAAGACCACACCGGCAGTTTTGTGTGTTTATACCAGTTATACCCGCACGAAAGTAGCTGTTTTTTCCTGCAAATTAACCAAAATGCAGTCTCGTTGTATTGCTGGATATTGCTCGAACACTTGGGAGAATGGATTCACTCAGATTTTTCCAAAAGACCTGGTCCGTTGTGAAAAATGGATTGCACAGGTGCCAAGGACGAGAGCATTGTGGGTTCCTAATTACAGGTAGGTGTGTATAGAGCTATTAAAAAAAAATAGTTAGCTCAAGGCGGGGCCGCGGCATTATTGTCGCCTGCGGCTAAGTACACTACATACTGTCACACACACAGTCAGGGAGTCTGTTGTTAGATAGAAGTGATCCGCATATCATCTAAATATGGCTCGAAACAATAGGTTAGTATTGCCCCGGTCAATTCACTCGATTATGAGATGTTCTCTTCAAAAAGAGCTTGCGTGTCAGAAGGGGCATCGTAAAAATCCGAAAATCTGTTGTTCATCTCCCATACCAGGTGGCACAGCATCTTCTCAATGGCAACTGTACCAGTGTGACCGCTATAAATGACGTAGCAGGCAATATGGCTACCACTGGGATGTCGAGTGAGACTTCCGTATGAATGACATGCCCTCCACTCATTTTTAGTTTTTGTATAGACATTGAAGTGAATAATATTATTAGTAATTTTCATAACATCTATTTTACAATGTATATAGGGACGACAGTGGCACTTTAAATAGGGGCCACCCATTTCCCCCGTTTTTCACAAAATTGATGACCTCATGGATTGAATGCCACACTGCAAATTTTGAACGCACGCCTTTTAACAGATTGCCTAATTGCACAGCCTTAACTGTGTCTATATAATAAATGCTGGGTCTTGATATTTTTCTAAGACTACTTACTGCACCTAATGGTAACTTGTTTGACATGTAACAATAAAAAATGTACTGTAAACACGGATTAATCTGGTTAGTCTTAATGGACTGCTATTATTTTGAACACTACTGTATATGAATAGCAACAGGTGGAGTCGGTTTTGTTGTACCTTTTGCAATCCAATGGAAGAGCATTTACTTGCTCTGCCTGTCACTAAAAGCCATTGGAACATATAGACGAAAACATATTTCTGATTAATAAAAATGTATTACAAAATGTTAAGATGTAATAAAATTTTTTAAACAGTATAACAAATTGAACACTGTCACCACAAAATTAAGATTAATCAAAATGAATTTTGCGAAGAGTTCCACTCCTATACTTTTTTTGTTTTTCTTCAGGTTCAAGTTATT
Organism: Syngnathoides biaculeatus; assembly: GCF_019802595.1. Classification (NCBI taxonomy): domain Eukaryota; kingdom Metazoa; phylum Chordata; class Actinopteri; order Syngnathiformes; family Syngnathidae; genus Syngnathoides; species Syngnathoides biaculeatus. Next base: position 5,081,620 of record NC_084654.1, on the reverse strand, counting down.
TGAGCGACTTGTCTTTTTCCCCCCTTTAATTATCAGAGGCTTACCAACAATTTTGTCCGTTTAAATTTTTGCCACTGCACACATGCTCACAGGATGCTGGAGTGATTCCCGATGATCAACTATAAATCCAATGTACACAAGTAGGCTGAAATAAGGCCAAAACAGGCGCAAGTAAAGAACATTCCAGGTCTTACCAGAGTCTATGGCTTGCATAAGGCATTCATATGTAGTCTGAACCAGTTTCTTTGCTCCTTCATCCACCTCCCCAACATAAAAGGTCTCATTAAGGTCACCATGGAAACCATTGTGGTAGACGGTGATGTCCACTTCATAAGGAATGAGAGAATGTTAAACTGATTAAAATGACATATCAATTTCATCATGTCACTAAGAAGCAGTAGGGTCAAGTGATTGGGTATAATAGACAACAGTTTTCCACACTGATCAAATTGTAATTGTGAGTGGGAGAAAGTTTCGAGAAATAGAGAGGCACCATTGTAAAAGGTTAATGACATCATTTGTCTTGTGGGACCATGCTGATCACTTGATGGAAACTCCATCAGACAACATGAAGGGAGTGTCCGATGGAAAACATTGGTTGAATAAGAATATTTATAGAGGTTCAAATTGGAGTTTTGCCCACATTTCAGAACGCAAGTATGGCAATTGACCCCTCCGTACAGGGCACTTAACCACGCCTCCTGAAGTGAAGTCACGCCACGTGCGGTGACGTAAGACAAACAGTAAAAATGGCAAATACAATACAATACATTCTGAACTGAGACAGACTCCATGCTTCTGATTTCATTCAAATCAACGATATATTATAGATTCTAAATACAATACATTCTTAACTGAGAGAGACGCCATGCTTCTGATTTCATTCAATCATTCACACATAGCAATGTTATGCTAGCGGAGAACGTCTCATTCATTTATACGAGACGTGTATTAAAAATTAAATTTAGGGCATATCTTCGTGCAAACACAGTCTGGTTAAGCTTCGGCCGCGAGCCAGCAAGAAATCAATACGTTTGTGCAGTCCGATCATCGCTAAATATCGCTCAACAAAGAATAAGTGTGTCAATCGTTCACACTTAGCGGTGTTATGCTAGCGGAGAACGTATCATTCATTTATACGAGACGTGTATTAAAAATCAAATTTAGGGCATATCTTCGTGCAAACGGTCTGGTTAAGCTTCGGCCGCGAGCCTGCAAGAAATCAATATGTTTGTGCAGTCCGATCATCACTAAATATCGCTCAACAAAGAATAAGTGTGTCAATCGTTCACACGCAGCAGTGTTATGCTAGCGAAGAACTTCGAATTCATTTATAAGAGACATGTATTGAAAATCAAATATAGGGCATACCTTCGTGCAAACATATATGCTCCGGTTGATATTAGATGGATTTAGTTGATGATGCGGTCTTCCACAAAGTTTGATCCATCGAAGGCATTTTTCGTACTGGGTCTTCGGTTTTGGAAAGGGTACGAATCGAACTCCACCAACTAGCCTTTCAGGAAACCTGTCGTCACTATTACAAACTCCGTGACTACACCTCTTAACCATATTTTTTGTTAAATACCCAAAAACGCGATAAAACGCTAACTAAACCTATACTGGACTATGCAATGTTGTCTGAGAAAATGGCAGGAGCAAAAACGAGCTTTGGTTTATGCAGATCTCTGGCCTCTGATTGGTCAGTGACGCGGATTGCACAATATCCACGGAGGGGTCAATTCATCATACAGAGCGTAAGCATACACACACAAGCATCTACACTTAATTCAAATTTGTTTTTGCGACCATTCTCACAAACTGCATTGAGTCCTCTGCAAGAGTAGTAGGTAAGAAATGCGCAGTAGTATTTTCAAAGCAGTATAATTCAAAGTAGGGAAAAATGGCTTCAACAAGCAGGAGGAGGACCAGAACGTGTTTAGATTTTAAGAATTGAGAAGAAAATTTGCTGAAATGATTTTTACAGACAGAACGATTGATAGATACTGACAGATATATAGATTCAGGAGGATTTGTTTCTCAAGACTTGGAAGCAGATAAACTAGCAATTGAGACATATAAAAAGAGAGTATGATTTGGTACTATGAACCCAAAATTCTAATCGAGCATACCATTAAGCATATCACCATCTTGTAGTGGTCTTCTGTCTGGGATTCCATGGCAGATGACTTCATTGACAGATGTGCAGCAAGATTTGGGGAAGTTGTAATAGTTAAGAGGAGAAGGGTAGCAGTTTCTTGTAATACAAGCCTAAGAAGACAATAATGGTTCAAATTATTTGGGACAATATTAAATATGTAGGTCTGGAGTGTCAAAAATAACTTGGATGCATTGCAAGGGATAGTTTCCCGAAGAGGTCAGAAAGTCTAATTTTATTGTACTTTTAATTTACAATGGTCACTGTACCAGACTGCTCTAAACAGCTAAAGGACTATGCATCATTTAGACGATTGTCAAATGGATGGATAAAATGTATCACCACATGTCTGGTAGCCTTTAATTGCTCAGTGACTCTCCATACTGACTCAAAAGTATTTTCTGTCAAATGGCTGTCTGTTGTCGTACTATCGTGGCTACAAACTACCTGAGGCAAATTCCTTGTGTTTTTGACATTCTTGGCAAATAAAGAGGATTCTGAAATACAAGAGTGGGGCAGATGAGTAAAGTGTGACTGAAGTGAATCACTTGCAACTGGACTGTTCTGTTTGTCCCAGATGATGTTTTGCCTCTAATGCGAGCAGGCTTCATCAATTCCTATACAGTCAAGTTGTGATGGATTCAATGCCCTGAGGATGAAAGGACCAGGTTGAACGAGAACACTCAATGGCATAAACTGAAGTGGGGAGTCTGTCAACCTGCCTGTTGTCTGACGAAAACGCGGCAGTGCATACAAGAGCGTGATTGAAACTACTGTACGGTAGTATTGATTTGATACATTTACGGATCTGGTATCATACTATAGAGAATTGAATCAATCTACCCACCACTAGTTGGAGGAATAATTTGTGTGCATGTGTGTGTGTGTCTATACCAGATGTACGGCATGGTCAATTTCTTCTGTTGTAACACCAGGTTTCACCATTATAGCTGCAATATCCAGAACTTCTCGTGCCAGCTGCAATTGCCAGTCCGAAAGCATAATAAATGAAAGGAGAACATGACAACAAGCGTTCTCAGTAAAGGAACATTTCATGTTACCTTGCATACAACTCTCATGCCTTCGATGTCCTCAGGAGGGAGGATCTTGATCTGTGATGTTCCCTTCAGAAACTGTTCAGATTCAGACATACCTGTGGATAATCGAGACCGATAAAATTAACTTGCTAAATAGTGCTGTGGCTCAACATTTTAGAGCCTTACATTCACAGTACAGTAACCCTCTTTACTTCGCTGATCACCTATCGCGGATTCAGTGCGTCACCCCCCCCAAAAAAACCCAAGTGACTGCAGCCTAAAAAAAGGTAATGAATTTCTAAAAATGCAAGTATAGGTACCATTTTAGTTTTTTTGTGCAAGGTTTGTGTGGACACCACTTTTAATCATAGAGAAAACAGTTGAAGACCATTTTTTTTAAATTTTCAGTACTGTGCACAAATTAGGCAGGGGGGGGGGCTACTAGTTTCAGGATATGCAATGTTCCTGGTACGGCTGCTGCTGCTTGTCACATCAAGGGAAATTATGGCATTGTTTTACAGGGGGGTAGATTGACAGAATGCATCAATTTACGTAATGATCTTAATAGTCTTCTCATCTATTACCAGCTGTTCTTGCAAAAAAGAAAAAGGAGCTTAAAATCCATACGCAGTGCTACACTTGACAGACTTGGCACAGGACACAGGGTGAACAAAGCAAGAATGTAGGACTAGACTGAAAAAGATTGTGACTGTACAGTCAGTCAACTTTGGGTTGCCTAAATATTAGACACTTGAGACAAAACACTGAATGACTCAAGTGTTTCATAAAAAAAAAATGTGTCTTGTTTAGTTAAAAACACTTGAGTCAGCCATTTACTGATCAATAATTTATGAAAATGATGATTACTGTAAGAACATCAGTTCCTTAGCAACAGTGACTTTCGATTTTAGGTTCTGCACAGTCCAGTCCCTTCTAACCAAGTTTCCACAGTGTGATTGCAATAATCAATTAAACCTTACTAACACATTAAGAGAGCACCTCAAGAAAAGATACAAATAAAGTATTTTCACAATAAGAATGACTTCAGTGCACATGTAAGAGTGGAAAACAAACATTTAATGGTGTAGAAATTATTTTGCACCAGCTAAATATGAGTGCTATTGTATGAAGCAATGGTGTGTGTTGTCCCCTGTAAAATCGTCAAAAAAGGAAAAGATTGTAACCATGCCTACCTGAGTAAAGATCTATGCAGGCAGATGACAGGAAAGTGAAGGTTGCCATGGCAATGAATGAATTGCCAAGAGAAGACAAGTTACGACTACTGTAAAGAGGTCATTATTACACAAAAACCTAAATTGCCGCAGATGTAAAAATTGTTGAGTTATTTATTTTAAATTAGAAGCTGATAAGTTCCAAGTGATCATACAGGGGAAAAAAAAGGAACAAAGTTACATGTTAGTGAATGATATTACTAGTGCAACCAAGTGAAGGAGAGCTACATAGTGTAGTGATCTGAAATATATTTAAGTGTTAGTTGCGAAAACATGTATTGTGTACAAAGAATGTAAAGAAAAGATGTCTGCAGTCCAAGCATTCTTCAGCCACATAAGAGGCATGACATTTCTGAGAAAAGCCTTTAATATGGCACATTTTTCTTGCTGCTCAGGACAACAAGGCTCACTCAACAATAAGGCAACATCAATAATAGTGTCGTCAAAAAAAAAAAAAAATTCTGTATCACTTAATCTTCAGTGTTTGAGGTATAGACCTTTTTTCCCCTCAGTTTCTATGGTTTGCATTGGTTTGTTTTCTGTTGTGGCACCATTTGAAAGAAGGAAGTGAAAGACAGTCACTACTCTTAGGGGGACTCAATAGGGGATTACTATTAAAAACTAAAAGAAAATATACTATGGTAATATTTTTGAAATTGTAAAATCATAACCTGTTTCACCCTGCCTCCCTGGTGAGGTGTTCCAGGCATGTCCCACCGGAAAGAAACCCCGGGGACAACCCAGGACACACTAGAGAGACTATGTCTCCCGGGTGGCTTGGGAACGCCTCGAGATCCCTCTGGAAGAGCTGGAAGAAGTGGCTGGGGAAAGGGAAGTCTGAGTATCCCTGCTGAACCTACTTCCCCCGTGACCTGACCCGGAGAAGCAGTAGAAAATGGATGGGTAACATGTTTCACTACACCACAGAGTGAGCTGCATGTCATCTTCATGTGAGACTCACCTCCCAAACTCAAGCAGCTATCACAGTCACCAAACATTGTCTAGATTATGTAATGGCGACAATCTGACGATGAAAGAGTAACTTAATTTCGAACACTCCCAATCTGAAAACTTGTTTCCAAAATTGAAAAAAATAAAAATAAAAAAAAATAAAAAATACCAGTGTCCCAGAATGGATTGTGTTCAGACTCAGAGGCAGCAGAATATGCATGAGTCTCAGTCAACAGTTAAGCAAATTAACTCATTCAGAAGATTTTGCGTTTGCTTGATGGAAAATACTAAATGGAGAAAATGTTTGAAGTAGACATTTTACATTTGCATTATAACACGCAACAACATATGATATTTTAAATAGCCCAGCAATCTGATTGTCTCATCCAAGATCTCCTCTGGTCCATAAACGCACGTCTCTCAGAGTACTCCACATACAGTTGAAGCAAGAAGTTTACATACACTGTGCAATAAAACATTTTTGTCTCACTATCTGAAGTCAAATTAGATTAAACCTCTCCTGTTAAAGGCAAGTCAGATCAACAAAATTATCGAATTTTGTTAAAGTGCCAATGACACCTTAACACTCACATTTTAAAATAGGTATTGTGATCAAAACTACAAATACTATTCATCACTTTGATGATAGCATTTTATAAAAGCGCAAAGTTGCGCAAGTGTGACTCGACACAATGCGCATCATAATGGCGGCCATATCTGTCTCTGATGTCATGTCCAGATATCACACTGGAGCTGTGGTATTGAAAACACACTGTGCCGAATGCAATGGCAGATAAACAAGAGCGATTTTCAGATTTTTCTGATGCCCCTTCTGAGACTGAAGCTCTTTTTGAGGAATAAAATATATCCGAAGCGAGAAGCAGAGCCATTTTACCATATTGTTTTGAGCCATATTTAGACGATATGCGGATCACTTCTCCACTGACAAGAATCCCCTACAGACACAGACAAGTGGGAAGACGGGGGACCCGATGAAATATTAAAAATGACTGGCCTATAATGCTTCGATTTCCTAACCCTTTTACAAGTTTTCTGTATGTCGCGTACTCAGGAGGACCCATGCCAGGCAAAGTAAATACATCAGGGGTGGCCAGACACCGTTGACCGGTGGAGAGGTGAGAGCGCCTTTCTCCTCCCCACCCCGTACGACTGCTCGTGCCCGCCTCCCCCGTCTGAACTACCTTTGCATCGGGGAAAATGGCGGCCCATGTGCATTGATACATTGAGCACCCCTGACGTACTTTATTAAAGGAAGACTCTCCGCAAAATTCATATGTACAATAAACCTTCCAATGCCAAGTAATATTATTAATACCTATATTTTGGACGTTAACTGAAAAAAATAAAAAAATAAAAAATGAAGAACATTTTTGAAATCAAAGCAAAATCTATATATGTGCCAGCTTTCACAGACAGACCCGGAAGAAACATCCTTGACCCTGCCCCTGACGTCACCACTGCTTAGCATTACAGACCATTCGTTCTAGCTAAGCAGTGATGTCACTTAGTTATAGCCTCTCATGCTGGTACTGTGTAAGCAACAACATAGTTCATGAGGCGGTACGGTGGTGCAGCTGTGTGAAGTTTGCATGTTCTCCCTGTGTCTGCGTATGTGTAACCTGCCTCCTGCCTGTTGTGTCTACGTGTGGGAGAACATGGGAGAAGGTTTTGTGGTCAGATGAGACCAAAATTTAACTTTTTGGTCATAATTACACTAACCGTGTTCGGAGGAAGACGAATGATGACTTCCATCCCAAGGACATCATCCCTACTGTGAAGCATGGGGGTGGTAGCATCATGCTTTGGGGGTGTTTTTCTGCACATGGGACACGACGACTGCACTGTATTAAGAAGAGGATGACCGCGGCCATGTATTGTGAGATTTTGGGGACAACCTCTTTCCTTTCTTTTTAGATTCTCTCTCTCTCTCTCTCTCTCACAGTGGACATGCACTTACATTGAAATTTTCAGACCCCTCCATGATTTCTAAGTGGGAGAACTTGCAATATAGCAGGTTGTTCAAATACTTATTTTCTTTATTGTATTCTCTACATCTAAACCAACTCCTCAGAAAAGCATCAAACAAATCTCTGCAGTCCATATAATGGGATTATTGTTCGTCGTTAGTGCCACGCCCCCTTTCCAACATTCAAGTTCCGCCTGTGTGTATTCTCAAACGCAGAGTCTTGAATATTGTACATCATGCTATTTTTGTTTTGTTTATTTGCAATTATTTTTCACAAAAATCGGCTACAAAATGCCAGATAGTGGAGGTTCTCTGTTCGATGAAACGTATCCATTAACAATGGGGTGTCACAACAGCAAGGACTGCAGACGTGGCAAGCGCTGATTGGCTGTCAGTTTTCCAGCCGGGCTCATTGGAATGTCTGAGTGAGAGAGTAATTTCGATAATACTTTTCCAATTTAAGATGTTTCTTGGTGAAATCTGTGGATAACTCTGGCATTAAAAGAAACACTGAACCCTCATCTGCTAACTTTTAATGTGTGCACCCATTCCTATAATTTTGGGGAGAGTCTTTAAGCTATTATGACGCGGATCTTTTGTTACATTCTGAGAGGAGTCTATTATGTCGTCAGTTGTGGATTTCTAGAATGTTTCTATAAGGATTAGGATGGCTGTCGATGGAACTTTTTATTAATACTGCTGCTTTTGGACAAGTACACAAGTACATGGACGCCACACTGCCATTCCGTCATTAGGACACATCTGGAAACATTCGCTGTTAATAACATTTGCCTATTATGAACATTAATTCAACTCTGTTGACTCTACATCTTTGTACTTCTATTTTGTGTTGATTATTGTTTAGTGTTACATTGAATTGGGTGTGATTAAATTGTCTTAGATGCAATACAACTGCTTTGTTATATTTTGCCGATTTGACCAAGGGGATTTATTCTAAATTCACACGCAACGTATGCTATAAACCAGGGGTCTTAAACTCAATTTACCTCGGGACCGCTGGAGGCAGCAACCGGCTGAGGCTGGCCCACAGCCTCGTCGCACATGCACTCGCAAACAATTTCAATTAGAAATTTACAAGAAATTGCAAACTTCTTAAACATCTTTTAAAAAAAAAACAAACATTAAGATAAACGAGGAGGCAACACAGTGGTGCAACTGGTTAGACCGTTGGCCTCACAGTTCTGAGGTCCGGGATTCAAATCCTGGCGCCGCCTGTGTGGAGTGCATGTTCTCCAGGCACTCCGGTTTCCTCCCACATCTCCAAAAACATACATTAATTAACTATAAATTGGCCTTCGGTGTGATTGTGAGTGTGACTGTTGTCTGTCTCGATGTGCCCTGCGATTGGCTGGCAACCAGTTTAGAGTGTACCCCACCTCCTACCTGATGATAGCTGGGATTGCCACTAGCACCACCGCGACCCTTGTGAGGATAAGCGGCTCAGAAAATGAAATTAATGAAAAAAGATAAAGATGCTTGTCAACAATTTGTGTACATTTGTGTACTAGTAAAATGCTACATGGTAAAGGTGCTGTAATTTTCATTGAGAAAAATATTTCTCTGCTTACACATACCCGAGAGCCATATACCCCACCATGATTGGTTGGCTTTGCACACAACACTGTAAAAGTGCCATGCATGTAAAACTCAAGGGCCACACTAACAATCTTTCATATTAAGGTAGTCAGAACATATTTGTGGCCTGCAGGCCGCCAGTTTGAGACCACAGCTACAGACCTTGTGCACCTACGTCACCGAAATCACGTGATTGGCCATATTGCCGGTCAACCAGAGTATTGTTCAATGGTAAGTCGGTTGGAGACGACACGAAAATAAGTCTAATAGCACGATGCCCAGAGTTTTGTCCGATACAGTTAATCATTTAGAAGGTGATAATAAATAAAGGTACGTGGAAAAAAAAAGAGACACTTGACATAAATGACCCATATTTAATGCTGAAGTCGATGCTTTCACTGATAAGAAATTGGACTGTTAATTCGCTTCCGCTTGTTTTAGACAACTGGACATACACATGTATCTGGTGAGTAAGTTGTTGAGATTCACACAGAAAAGTTTGAAAGTGCATAAAAGTCTGGACGCATACAAATACTTCTTTGCTAGATCTCTTCTCAATGGGAAGACAGCTCGTGAAAGTAGAAGTGTGTTTGGCGACAAGTTAACCTTTGCCGAAATCCATGGATCTTTTTAGCTAGTGTTCAATACAAAAAACAATATTTAAATAAATGACCCCTGGTTTTACGCAAAATCGGACTCATTAACTATGATTGGAAAAAACAAACAAAAAAAAGAGGACAAGCGAGTCGGCTCCTCCGTAGAATTTCCCAAGAAGTATTTATAATGCCAAGTTGGCTCAATTGAGAACAACAAAAAAAAGTGACGGGGTCGCCTCCAACGTAGAAGCGTGTTGCAGCCACACGTTAAATTTCGGTAAACTGCTCCGTGAGAAGTTTTGTATTTTTTTAAATATGTATTGTTCTCAAATGAGTCCAGTGCAAAAAAAATAAATAAACCGGTGGGATAGGCTTCAGCCCCCGTACACGGAAGCGTGTTGCGGCCACATGTTAACCTACGTAAACCTCTCTCTGACAGACGGTTTATTTTCTTTTTTAAATATGCATTGGACTCATTTGAGAACAACAACTGACAGGAAGAGGTTTACCAAAGTTTAACGTGTGGCTGCAACACGGTTCTGTGTACGTTGGAGACGACTCCCTGTCTTTATTTATTTAGTTTTTTTAAACGCATTGTTCTCAAATGAGCCAACTTGGCATTATAAATACTTCTTGGGAATTTGAGCTGAGAAGAATAATTTCTACCTGAAATAAAGTGATCGCTACACAGTCGTGTGTATTTGGTTGGGCACCATCCATCACGTTGAATTGCCGAAATCCATCGATCTTTTCAGCTGGTATTCTATAGAATGACCTCTTTGAGTATCTGTCTCATCTGTAGTAACAACCAACAGCACAACAAGTCTCGGCATGATGAATATTCTGCTCTGGTTCAATGTCCCCCACACTGTCGAGCAGCTCTTTTTGACCGGCAATATGGAGCCATGAAAATGGTGACGTCACATGCACGAGCTCTATATACTGAGACAAATTAGCCTTCCCCCAACTATTTATTTTTTTTAACAGCTCTATAGTATAGAGTCTAGTATAGTATATAGAGTCTATACACACGTGTCATTTGCAACCCACAAAGCTCTTATCCTTTGCATCTGTGGAATCCATTTTTCACAACAATTTGGGTCTTTTGGAAACGTGTGAAGAGTGAATTCATTCTCCAGCGAGCAAAATCCAGCATCACAATGAGCTGCCATTTTTGTCCAAAATATGCAAATTAATCCCAGAACAAACCTTGTGAAGATGCTGGATGAAGCTGGTAAGAAAGTGGCATTATCCTTCTTTTCCTTTTGGCTTGTCCCTTTTTCCATCTAAGCCTATCTCGTGCATTTTCCTCTCTAACACCCACTGTCCTCATGTCCTCCCTCCCAACATCCATCAACCTTTTCTTTGGTCTTCCTCTTGCCATTACTCCTAAAGAAACCTAAATAAAGACATTATTGTTTGCAAAAAGACACCAAGATAAAGATCTTGACTTTAGGGGACATATCCTGAGGTCTGATGAAACTAAGGTGGAGGTGTTTGGCCATAACGACCAACATTAAATCTGGAGGAAAAAGGGGGAAGCTTGTACACCTGACAACACCATATACCAACTGTGAAGCATTGAGGTCGCGGCATCATGTTCGTATAAAAAAAGAAATGGAAAAAAAGAACATTACATGGCAATATTAAGGCAACATCAAGACACCAGCCAGGAAGCTAAAACTTGGGCGCACATGAGTTTTCCAAATGGACAATGACCCTAAGCATACTGTCAAAATGGTTTGAGGACAACAAAATCAATGTCTTGGAGTCCCCATCACAAAGCCCCGATTTGAATCCTATCAAAAATCTGAAAAGGTGTGTGTGGGCAAGCCAAATGACAAACCTGACTCAGCTTCACCAGTTGTGTCAGGACGAATGGGCCAAGATTCCAGCAGCGTACTGTCAGAAGCTTGCGAAAGGTTACCCAAAATGTTTCAATCATCATGCATTTCAAAGGTGAGGTATGTCGTCAAGGTGAAGAATGAGTCCTATTGGGTATTTTTGGCCTGTGGGACTCCTGAGGTAGCTGATGGGTACCAGTTGGCCAAGCGGAATGCAGCTTTGGTGGTTAATAAGGCAAAAACATTTGTATGGGAGGAGTTTGGTGAGGCCATATAGAAGGACAAGACGGCTTTGAGGAAATTCTAGTCCACTGTCCGGTATCTCAGGAAGGGGAAGCAATGCACCGTCAATATGTATAGAGAGGCTAGGGCGCTGCTAACCTCGACTCCGGACAATGGGAGTCAGTGGGGAAAAAAATTTAAAGACCTCCTCAATTCCATTGACCCACCTTCTATTAAAAAGCAGAGTCTGGATTCTCTGAGGCTGGCTTTTCTATGTCCAGGGTTGAGGTCACCAAGGTACTTAAAAAGCTCCTCGGTGCAAAGGCCTCGGGGGGTGGATGACATTTGCCCAGAGTTCCTAAAGGCTCTAGATGTTGGGATGTCCTGGTTGACCAAATCTGGCCCCCTTTGCAAAAAGTTTGGACACCCCTGGACTATGCCCAACCAGTCTACATGTGTTTTGTGGACTTGGAGAAGGCGTTCAACCATACCTCCAGGGAGTCACAGACTTTTCGTAGCCTAGTACTGAATCAGTACGACCACACCAAAGCTTGAGAATAAAATGGGAACCAATGTGAGCAAATTTACCTACAAATTGGCATAGATACTTTTAGATGTAAAACTTGAAATACCAATTTTAACAGACAGAAGTGAACTTTGTCATGGATCATAATCTGGACGCGAAAGAATCTTTTCAATCTCTTCTTTTTTTTTTTTATATTTGGGAGTTAGGCCATTGGCATGGCATATCCCACCTTAGTCCTCCTACCTTGCATTGCAGAGGACTTTACTGCGCATGTCAAACTTTTAACAAGTCAATTGGGAAATTAAATATGACAATCACCATCATCAACTAACAGGAACATTTTGAGTATTTTGTAAGTAATATATACAGTACATTTCAGTCAAAACCTATGCCACCAGAAAGACTCAGAACAACACTATTTTCTTTATATATTTACCCTCTTGTTAAATTCACTCTGAAATTTTCTTCATACCAAAACACCATCCAGAGAAATTCCTTAAAGACATTTTTTCAGATGAGAAGCTTTGTTACCTCTTGGATGATCAGCATAGTCAGGTCTTTGGATTTCATTGGGTACAGGCCGTAAAGGTGTCTAAAGGGAAAAAGGTGGCATAATTAATGATATAATTTCCTTTTTCAAAAAACGGCTTTTAATTATTTTTTTAAATATTTTGTTTCTGCACATACAAAATTTACTATTGACATTATTTTTTTACTATATTACTTTTGGCTCCCCTACATTTAAAAGTACTCTGAAGGCACTTAACTACCGCACTGGATTCACAGACAGTGCCTCCCATGCGAACAATGGAACAAGCACAGATATTGGGGGGGGGGGGGGAGGAGAGGAGAGTTTCCTCCTGGATATTTTTTGCTCCTATCGGAACACAGCGTGCACAGCACTTTGCCGTGAATGTCCACTTTTTGTATCTGTTCGGTGAGACATGTTGATACCGTTTTCGGTCCTATCTTCACGGTTACACTTTTTTCAAGCCATGCCCGTCTGAAACAGTTTTTGGTTCGAGCATCCTTGTCACTTGATCTTCATCCTTTTTTTCTAACACTTTCGCCATCGTAAAACTTTGAAGACACAGTCGCTCAGTTCGCGCTAAATCCCACGCGCCATTACTTGGCGAACAAACAAGCTACACTGCGATTTTTGAGAACCGAGAACACATGTACATGGCAATGGTGAAACTCGATTAACCACTAACACGATTGGATCGTTATACTGTATAACTCTGTTGTCCAATCGAGTAATCTGCCCCAAACAAGTTTTAATGTTTATGTCGCAAAATGCAAATATTTACACTACCGAGCAAGTTAGAACGGCATATGATAGTCGTGCTTGTGCTAGCACTAAGCTGAACTTGCAGCTCGTAGCCCACCACCGAGAGGCAGGCGCACGATACCCCCCCCCCCCCTGAAATTTTCTCAACGGATTTGCGCTTATCTCGAGAATGGTCATTTTGGTCTGAAAAAGTCGGAAATCCGCCGATCAGCGGAAAATTGTCATCCCTGCTTAAGTCAAAATTCGAGTTAAGTAGCTAATGTAGCAACGGCTCTCAGTCGTAGACCGAGGACTCCCTGTATAAATATCAATTGTCTATAAAATTGCTATAAGTACAGATCTACATAACATTGTATCCTTATTAACATTAAAGAAAACAAAAAATAAATTAAAAAGTAAAAATATAGTTCACCTTAAAGAACAACTTTAGTAACATGAACATAATCTTGATAGTGAAAAATAAAATGAAATAAATTAAAATTCAGTTCAGCAACATTAGCTCAAGAGCACAATATACAAAACAATGAACAAATCTGCGATTGTGTGGGTTTTTTTGCACTGAACAATTTGGTACGCTACCTTATATGATGCTAACAGTGCTCGCTGGTTTACTGAAGTCGCTTTCACAAAGCGGGATGATTGTTGGCAATATGCAGCATGTTTTTGCTGAAAAAAATCCAGCGTCCTATCAGCATGACTGGGGTGTCATTTCTTTAAGTGGCACAATAATTTATTTAGCTTCATGCTTCCAACATTTTTAGACACAGCAAACACACACGCCTTTTCTCATCTCCCACTGTCGTCACAATGAAGCCAAGCGCTACATACACTTAATCAAATTTTCTCTTCTTGGGTTTCGGTGACTTTCTTTTGTCTGATTGTCTTTGTCCGCCTTTATTTTGGGCCTGCTACACCCACCAAGAACTTTTGGACTTCAGATACTGACACAAAATGGCAGTTTCAAGCGACTTTCCCCACAAACACAACATTCCAGACAAGCTAGCGAGACCGCCAGGCTTGCTGTCAATTGACCCCTCCGTACAGGGCACTTAACCACGCCTCCTGAAGTGACGTCACGCCACGTGCGCTCACGTAAGACAAACAGTAAAAATGGCAAATACAATACAATACATTCTGAACTGAGAGACTCTATGCTTCTGATTTCATTCAAATCAACGATATATTATAGATTCTAAATACAATACATTCTTAACTGAGAGAGACGCCATGCTTCTGATTTTATTCAATCATTCACACGTAGCAATGTTATGCTAGCGCAGAACGTCTCATTCATTTATACGAGACGTGAATTAAAAATCAAATTTAGGGCATATCTTCGTGCAAACACAGTCTGGTTAAGCTTCGGCCGCGAGCCAGCAAGAAATCGATACGTTTGTGCAGTCCGATCATCGCTAAATATCGCTCAACAAAGAATAAGTGTGTCAATCGTTCACACGTAGCAGTGTTATGCCAGCGGAGAACGTCTCATTCATTTATACGAGACGTGTATTAAAAATCAAATTTAGGGCATATCTTTGTGCAAACACCGTCTGGTTAAGCTTCTGGCCGCGAGCCAGCAAGAAATCAATACGTTTGTGCAGTCCGATCATCGCTAAATATCACTCAACAAAGAATAAGTGTGTCAATCGTTCACACGCAGCAGTGTTATGTTAGCGAAGAACTTCGAATTCATTTATACGTGACATGTATTGAAAATCAAATATATGGCATACCTTCGTGCAAACATATGTGTTCCGGTTGATATTAGATGGATTTAGTTGATGATGCGGTCTTCCACAAAGTTTGATCCATCGAAGGCATTTTTCGTACTGGGTCTTCGGTTTTGGAAAGGGTACGAATCGAACTCCACCAACTAGCCTTTCAGGATACCTGTTGTCACTATTACAAAGTCCGTGACTACACCTCTTAACCATATTTTTTGTTAAATAACCCAAATACGCGATAAAACGCTAACTAAACCTATACTGGACCATTCAATGTTGTCAGAGAAAATGGCGGGAGCAAAAACGGGCTTTGGTCTATGCAGATCTCTGGCATCTGATTGGTCAGTGACGCGGATTGCGCAATATCCACGGAGGGGTCAATTGTTATCAGTCTAGAAAGCAGCACAGGCAAGGGAGAGGAAGCAGAAGTGAGACTATTTGTCCAGCCGCCTGCTCAGGCTCCAAATGGTAGTATGTAGCTAGCAAAAGTGCCGCACCCTGCACTGCTGGGATCGGACTGAAAACTCTGGCAAAAGCAGAGGTAGTGGGGGCTGTGTGTATGTGCAACACGACTGGTGCAACAACAGTGTGGTTTTTGAGACACTGTTCAAATGTCCGTAAAATGCTGGCCCTTTTATGTCCCGAGGGAGCTAACTGTAGTCATGATCACGGCTGTTTAAAGCACACCAGATACTAAAACTGCACTCTTCTCTATTGATAAACAGCAGTGGACCCACCCTGAACACGTTGACATTATAGCCGGGTACTTTAACAAGGCCAATCGGAAGACTGTACTCTCGAAGTTCAACCTGCATGTGAAATGTCCAACAAATAGTGGAAACACGTTGGAGCATTAAGCACTGCTATAGAACCACACCTCTCCCCCCATATTGGTGAGTCAGAGATGCTCAGACGCAGATCCAAGCTACTACAAAGACTATCAACCTGGCCAGAGAATTCATGTCTAATTTCAACAGACTGGGACCTTTTTGTACACCAAAACTGTGTGTACTAAACTTTGTACAAACTGTCAGTGTGAGGAAAAACATCAATCCAAATCAGAAACCCTGGATGACAAGCCAGGTCCGTTCACTCCTCTGGGCCCGCGACACTGCCTTCAGATCTGGTGACAGAGTTCTTTACATTACAGCTGGACTTCAACTGAAAAAAAGGTATCAAAAACACAAAAAGAGTACAAGAGGAGGATAGACTCCCATCTTGCCAACAGATCTCAGGAAGTGGGCAGGGTCTTCAGAGCCTCACAAACTTCAGAGGCTGAGATGCGACACAAAAACACATAGCAGGGTCATTGCCAGAGGAGCTCAACAGCTTCTATGCTCACTTTGAATCATCTCATCGACACTTAGCTGCTCCAGTGCTCCCCCCTCCAGGCTGCAGTAACTCCCCACTTACTGTACAAGAGCACAAAGTGAGGTGTATGCTCCAGACTGTGAACCCTGCATAGGCTGGTGGCCCAGACGGAGTACCAGGCAATGTGCTCGGAACGTACCCACCAGTTGTCCAGAGTCTTCTGCAAGATCTTTAACTTCTCACTGGCCCAAGCAGTCATCCCCACTTGTTTGAAATTTATAACAATCATTCCCATCAACAAAAAAAATCCTTAACTAGCCTCAATGACTATCGCACTGTTGCACTCAAACCTGTCATTATAAAGCACTTCAAGGAGCTGGTTCTCAAATACATTAAAGACTGTCTCCTCCCCAACTTCAACTCCCACCAGCTTGCATACCGAGTGAATATATCCACAAAAGGCTCCATCGGGATGGTTCTGCACATTGTGTTGAGTCACCTGGAACAACTCCTGAGCAATCCGAGAATGCTCTATGTGGATTATACTCGGCCTTTAACAGAATCATCCTGGACATTCTGATAATTAAACTGGATATCTTGGACCTCCTTCTTCTCACATAAACCAGGATTAAGGACTTTGTGACCAACAGACCATGAAAATCGGCTCCCACATTTCTTCCACCCGTACATGGAGCACCATCTCACCACAGGGCTGTGTAGTAAGCCCCCTCCTGTGGTGTCCCAACACCTTTGACTGCAGCCCAGTCTACAAAAATAACATCTTCAGATTCACTAACAACACAACAGTGGTCTGATCTCAAAGGGAGACGAGGCACCAGAGAGAGAGGAGGTCCAGAACCTCACAACCTGGCGTATCTGGCACTGAAGACTATAAAAATAAAGGAGATCATTGTGGACTTTAGGAGGAACTCAACCACTCTTCACCAACGGTGAGTGTGTGGAGATAGTCCGCATACTCAGCTTCCTGGAAGTGTTGATTTCTGAGGACATCTCCTGGAGAGACAACACCTCAGTGGTCATCAGGAAGGTTCAACAGTGTCTCCACTTCCTGAGAGAGCTCAGGAAAAACAATCAGGCTACCCTGGTTGGCTGCCCTCTGCGGCAGGCAGACATTTATTCCTCTTGGTATAGTCAGTATATCTGAGAACACTTGGCCAAAGGGGGGGGGGGGGGGGAGAAAAAAAAAAAAAGAAAAAAAAACCCTTTCCGATTTCCTACATTTCAGAACTGGGCAAGGTTGGTAGGTAGGTAGGCAGGCAGGCAGGCAGGCAGGTAGGCTTTTTATTTCAAAAAAATATTTTTACATTGCCTAATTTTAACTCTACATCCGACATCCATGTAACCATGAATCTGTTATACCCTCAGTCTCTGAGCCTGGCAGAATGTATTATTTATTAAACAACAACTTGCAACTATTAAAATCCATCTGAATAATGTGATAGAAAAAGTATTGTATATTATTCTTTGTTGAATACAAGTCAAATGCTGAAACTCTACAGTGATTGGATTTTTAAAAAAGTAAACTTTATACAATGTAACAGTTCAACCAGTTGTGAATCATGTGATTTACACTGATCATGGGTCCTTTGAAGATAAAGTTTCATTTTTTTCTTTGCTCCATATGGTCTTTGTGTGAAACAATGCCAAAAATCGGACATGGGAAAACATGAAAATGTAACTTGACTTGGTTGGCTCAGTAACATGATGACAGAAGATCTGTGTGGAGGAGTGGGCCAAAATCCCTCCTGCAGTGTGTGCAAACCTGGTGAACAACTACAGGAAATGTTTGACCTCTGTAATTGCAAACAAACAATTCTCAGGTGTTCAAATACTTATTTGCAGCTGTGTCACAGAAATAAATCGTTAAAAAAAAAAAATCATACATTGTGATTTCTGGATTTTTCTTTTTAAATTATCTCTCTCAATGTGGACACGCACCTACGAGGAAAATTTCGACCCCTCCAAGATTTCTAAGTCGGAGACCTTGCAATATAGAAGGGTGTCCAAATACTTAAATTTCTTCACTGTAGCAATAAAAATTGGAGTTTTTAATTAGACAACTCACCAATGGGTAGTAAGGGCGAAGTTTCCCCGTATAGCGGTACCCAGGCCATGGTTCTGTGTTGATGTCTTTCTCCACACAGTTCTTACATTCATTCTGGTTCTTGTCTTCCTCTGATGAAACAATGCCCAATTTTTTACAAGACCTGGCAGCAAAGTCATTTCACAGTTGTCTTTGATCATCTTACAATTAAGTATAAAACAAACTAATATAACCACACTTTATTCCTTTGGGGGAATGCTTGTGGGATAGTAGAGCCAGACACACTACAATACGTTGATTGGTCAAGAAAAGGAATGTAAATGGAAGACAAAACAATTGAACAAAAAAGTAAGGGGATGACCAGATGGGATTTATTATTAATTGTACTTGTGCAAATGTGTCAAAACATGACACTGTAATGTGTTTATTTTCCCCCTGGCAAATAATCAGTTTTCAAACGAAAATTTTTTTGCTTTGGTTTCCGAAGGAAAAAAAAAAATTGGTATTCGAACACCCCGACCAGCTGACCCACGACGATTTGTTATTGTGCTTTTGAATGCACCCCCGAAAAAAAAGGAAAGAATGTAACGTGCGTGACGCAACCAATAGACCCACACATTCCTCTGCACGCGGACGTGTCCCGGTAATGACTTTTTTTCTTCCAATTGAGCAATATTAACCCTCGATAATGGCTCCAAAGATGGCAAGTGAAAGTGCTGGTGCCGAAAAAAGAAAAGTGGTGCGTAAAACTGTCGACTTCGAGTAAGATTTGATCGCCAAATACGAATCTGGTGTGCGTGTTTCTGAGCTATCGAAGAAGTATGGCATGGCAAAATCGAGGATCAGCACCATTCTAAAACAAAAGGATGCCGTCAAAGCAAGTGATGTTGCTAAAGGAGCAACTGTGTTGACCAAGCAGAGGTCACAGATCTTGAGGAAGTCGAAAGGTTGCTTCTTATCCTGATTAGGGTGAAGGCAGGAAGCATGTGTCAAGTGCTGATATAAAAGCTATCTGTGCTAAATGGAACGACATCCATAATTCTGTAGAACTCCATCACCCTAACAAAGCAGAATGTTGCAGAGCACTGCAAAATTTCAATGACATTATGAGCCACTTCAGGAAGGTGCTCAATAGACGGCTGAAACAGTCTATATTAGATTCTTTCGTTATTAAAAAGGAGCGAGTCACCCCCACCGAAGACATTTAAAACAGTTTTGCATTGCTTTTTTCTTTTGTTCCATTAGCCCTACCTCTGGTTGCAAGTTATATTTTTTGTACGTTACGTACTTTCTGTGCAAATAAACAATTTGTTTATTTTTTTCCGCCTCATTATTGCTTGTTTTAAGTTATTCTGCACTTTTGTTGATAAAAAAAGGTCTACAAGGCTGGGGGCCGAGTCGCTACAGATACGGCAATGCACTCCCAGTCTAGCATACTCTATTACTAAAGCATACATGTTAAGCAAAAAATATTTCTTAAATGATTTAATTATATAAAGTATTTAAATTATACATGTATTTCTACTTATCAGGAAAAGCTTAAAAAAAAAACTAAAAAAATGTTTAGGCTTGGAACGCATTATTTCATTTTCCATTCGTTGTAATGAGAAAATGCGCTTAGGTTTTCGAATGTTGCACTTTTCAACCAGCCTTCTGGAACGGATTGTGATCGAGAACCAAGGCACCACTGTGTGTGTGTGTGTGTATATATAATATATAAATCAAAATCTACAGAAACAAAAATGGATGTATCTGTCTGAACCCTTCATACAATATATATATATATATATATATATATGGAAGATGAATGAATGGATTTTTAGGATTGATGCATTTATGTTATGTAGGTGAGGTGGTGTGATTTTGTAGTTTAATACAAGACACCAGCAAATGTAGCAAGACGAGGTACTATATCCTGTATATATACACACTTGTGTCTATCCATCCATTTTCTAAGCTACTCATTCTCACAAGGGTCACGGGAGTGCCAGAGCCAATCCCAGTTAACTTTGGGCGAAAGGCAGTGCTGGTTAAATCAATGTTTCTTAAAACAAACTACTCACACTGAACACTAATACTTACTTGCTTTTTTGTGCAGCAACTTGTGAGATGCCCAGCTCCCCTTGAAACATTCCTGGAGACAAAAATAGTGTAAAAACTCTCAAAAGTGAGGTCAATGGGTAAATAGCATCCACCAGCAAATAGCCTTTTCAAATCTGCTTTGGCATGCATTCTAAAAAAATAAAATTAAAAACATGTAAGAAAAGGAAAAAAAAAACTGAGTTACTGTGCCGAGAATACCATGCTTCTATTTTAACTCATCCTTTACTTTCGAACCAGAGGAACCAAGAAATAAAAACAGGGACAGCTGCTGCAAACTCAATCTTGTCATGTCATCTTCCTTACGATAGCTACTGACCTAAATTACTTGCTGGCCATAGTGGGTGCACTTTACAAAGAATACACACTTGAGTGTAGTTTAGTTTGTGTAAAACCTTTTAAAAAAGAAAAAAAACTTCAAACATTCATTCAAACACCCTGCCACATTTACTCTTCTCTGTCTTGTCAGTAAAAAGTAATTCAAATGGACTGTTTTCAGAATGCCAATAAAATAAAATGCATTGACAGCATTGAGTTCAAGGCAAAAAGGCCATGATATTACATGAGCTTGTTATTTGAGTGTTTGTTTTTTTGTAAGTTTTAAAAGTCCATGTAGGTAGTCATGTTCAGACGAATATGTTTGAAAAAAATGAAGATAATTGGGGTAAAATTGTATACATTTTGATAAAATATTTAAAAATTGCTCAAGACCTTTGAAGTTTATACAAATGCATATTATTTTGGATTTGTTCCGTACTGTGTGATGCATTGATAAAGTATAATTGTAACAATCTATGCTAATGGCAGAAATGGACTTGGTTGAAAATGCAGTCAACATACAGCAAATCCTGGGGATCAAGGGAGTAGTTTTTTTTTTTTTGCATCACCAAATTAATCAAGACAAGCAAAATGCCCAAAACCAAAAATTCACTCAAACTTATCCAATAAGTATCTCAGATAGTTTGTGACAAAAACATCCTTAACTTCTACTAAACCAGGGGTGCTCAATGGGTCGACCACAGTTTCGGTCAATTGACCCCTCCGTACAGGGCACTTAACCACGCCTCCTGAAGTGACGTCAGGCCACGTGTGCTGACGTATGACAAACAGTAAAAATGGCAAATACAATACAATACATTCTGAACTGAGACAGACTCCTTGCTTCTGATTTCATTCAAATCAATGATAAATTATAGATTCTAAATACAATACATTTTTAACTGAGAGAGACGCCATGCTTCTGATTTCATTCAATCATTCACACGTAGCAATGTTATGCTAGCGGAGAACGTCTCATTCATTTATAGGAGACGTGTATTAAAAATCAAATTTAGGGCATATCTTGGTGCAAACACAGTCTAGTTAAGCTTCGGTCGCGAGCCAGCAAGAAATCGATACGTTTGTGCAGTCCGATCATCGCTAAATATCGCTCAACAAAGAATAAGTGTGTCAATCGTTCACACGTAGCTGTGTTATGCTAGTGGAGAACGTCTCATTCATTTATACGAGACGTGGATTAAAAATCAAATTTCGGGCATATCTACATGCAAACACAGTCTGGTTAAGATTCGGCCACGAGGCAGCAAGAAATCAATACGTTTGTGCAGTCCGATCATCGCTAAATATCGCTCAACAAAGAATAAGTGTCAATCGTTCACACGCAGCAGTGTTATGCTAGCGAAGAACTTCGAATTCATTTACACGAGACATGTATTGAAAATCAAATATAGGGCATACCTTCGTGCAAACATATGTGTTCCGGTTAATATTAGATGGATTTAGTTGATGATGTGGTCTTCCACAAAGTTTGATCCATCGAAGGCATTTTTCGTACTGGGTCTTTGGTTTTGGAAAGGGTACGAATCGAACTCCACCAACTAGCCTTTCAGGATACCTGTCGTCACTATTACAAAGTTCGTGACTACACCTCTTAACCATATTTTTTGTTAAATAACCCAAATACGCGATAAAACGCTAACTAAACCTATACTGGACATTGCAATGTTGTCTGAGAAAATGGCGGGAGCAAAAACGGGCTTTGTTTTATGCAGATCTCTGGCCTCTGATTGGTCAGTGACGCGGATTGCACAATATCCACGGAGGGGTCAATTGTGACGGCGTGCCGGGGAAAAGACGAAGAAAAAAAATAAAAAAATCTGTGAAAAAAAATTAAGGTGTCAGCCTATTATCTGACTTTTTTTCCCCTGACCTTTACTTCACCGCGCATGTGCAAACAACAGAACTTAGAGCAGTAAAACAAGGTAGTCTGTGAGTTACCCTATAAGCCCTTGCTTTTTTTCTGGAAATAAAAGAAAGCTTTTTAAAAATGAGTATGGATGCTGGAGCAAAGAAGAAAGCAAAAAACTATCACTTTCATTCGGAATAGGAGTCTGACTTTTTTTTCACAACTTCAATTTCAAAGTGCGTTTGCCTCATCTGCCACTGTACTATTCAAACGCCAAAGAAAGGAATGTGAAACGCCATTTTCTCACTGTTCATGGCAAATACGACACCGACTTTCCACCGAAAAGCGATCTGAGAATAAGGAAAGTGAACGAATTTAAATTCTAAGTGGCCGGACAACAGTCACTTTTCCCACATCAGAGTTCAACAGCGAAAGCCGCCACTGAAGCATCGTCCAGAGTTAGTCACGTCATCATTAATAACAAAAATTCCTTCCAAGATAGAGAGATCGTGAAACAGGGATACATTGAAGCAGCTGACTCATTGTTCCAATGTTTTAAAATCAAGGCGGAAATACTTTCTTCAATAAAAGCTCTGCACCTGTCAAGGAGTACAGTTGCATGGCGCTGTGAAGCCATGGCTGAGGACTTAACCCAGCAATGGACCTTTCCGAGTAGTGATCTTCAACTCCGCCCCCCCTTAGCTACAGTTGCCATGGCCCACAATATTCCAAAATAGCGACTGAACATAACGGGTTTGAACTAGATTCTCCATCGTGTATTCCAGATAATATTGGGGTATGTTTTCTGCCAAATGATTCAGACTTGTCAAAGAGAGTTCTACAAAGAGGTATCAACTATTTCACGCAAGGATATGTACACGGAATTAAGATTTGGGACGGAGCAGGATGCAATGTCAGAGTTATAGCAAAACATTGGCGATCGATGGAAAAACGTTTGATGCCTCACAAACCTCATATAGAAATCTAACATGATAAAATTGTGGAATCGTACTGGACATGTAATTTAGAGTGAGTACTTTTTACTTGGAAAGATCATGAGTACCCTCGCCCCCTGTTGATCAGAGAGGCTGGCTGCTTCAAAAGTAGATCTTGGGAGGAAAAAGTCTGGCCACCCCTGTACTAAACTTTCTACAGGGTGACCCCGATGTGTGAAATTCCATAGACGCCTCACACAACTTCATGCTCCATCACAGAGAGCCTGAAGGTTGTCGATGATTTAGAAGAAAGGGGGGTCGTTCTCATTTACGAGGATAACTCCTTGTTGACACATAACTTAATGGAAGTTTTTTCTGGACTCTCAAGGAGATTCCCCGATGACAGAGCAGCAGAATGAGTGACAATAGATACTAATCACCAAAACTGTATTGCATGTATTATTATTTTATGCTGTAGGACCATAGCTTTGAGTTCAATAATCAGTCATAAAAGCATGACAATTTTTTTTTTCTTTTTGTGATGCTATATGAGTGACAATAGTACTGATCATTAAAAATGTTCAATTGAGGCCCCGTAGCTCAGTGGTTAGAGCACTGGTTTGGTAAAGCAGGGGCGGCTCCAAACTAACATTTTTATGTACACAATTCTACCTTTTTAACTCAATCATAAAAATCATTAAGATTTTTTTTATTTTTGGCCAACCAGTTAGGAGTTAGCTAGGTAGTTTGGCACTACTGTAACAAATAATACAGAATTAAACTCACTTACAACGGTCAGGCGGGTTATGTACGCATCCCCAACTATCTTTATATCATGAGGCAATTGCCAAACATTTGACAAATATTGGCTTTAAAAACGAGCACACACGTAGCTTGCTATGTAGCATGACAGCTACATAGCAGCCTCGTGACATTCTAGGGCCCGTTGCTACGCTTTTTAAACTTAACTACAGCACAGAGAAGCTTACCTGGGAACAGAAGTAGGAGCCTTGAATGCCAAGCTTGATACATGTGGGACACTGAAGTTTGGCATCTTTGCTGCAGCTCTCCGTCTCGCACTCCCTTCGTTCCTCCCTGCTCGCCATGCTTTCGTCTGCCGGAGGGGTGGAGTCGTGTCTGGCCGGGGAAGCAACACACCGCGCATGTCCGGCCAGTAACTGACGGTCACGCTCCTTCGTAAGACCCAATCAACGGAAACGTTCCTGACACAGATCTGGAAGATGGCGACTGCCGAACCGGTGAGTACTTTCTCGAAAAACTTCAAAACACTCCGAGTGGAAGCGTTTTAACGTCAACAGAGCCATTTATATGTCTAAGCAGTTGTCACAAAATGTAATTGAGTTGCTGGTCTACTCTTCCAATGTTGTTATTGGCTTCAAATTAGTGTACTCTTTATACGACCTAAGCGTAACGCAAAAGCAGTATGGAGACCTCGCAATTTTTAAACTGACGTTGAGGACTCTCTGTCCACTTTCCCCGAAACAAGTTAGTCAGCGTGTACTACCTTTGCCGGTCTTTTTTAAGGAAATACACAGATGGCAAACAAATTTCACACTTTAATCACGCACTTAATATTGCCACGTCAAATACTTGACATACCCAATTGGTGTTCAGTTGTAGAAATAGTTACGGATCTACTTCGTCAACGTCTTTGAATCGACCATTTGTATTTAACAAGGATGAAATTGTAGGACTGAATTTTACATTATAATTAAAATACAACCGATACAGTATTTGATGAGTAGGCCACATTTAATTTAAACTGTATTTACTAAATGTATTGATTTAGACATAATCTGATATATCACTATCAGATGCACTTAGTGGTAATATAGGCTTTGACCTACAGGTGCAATAATTAATCAGTTCAACAACAATCATCTGATTATCAAATCAATGATAATACTTTTTAATAACTGATTAATCCATTACAGACATTGTTCAACTTCAAATGGTCCAAATCCTCAGTTTCATCGTCTCAACAGTAAAAATTCTCAGAGTTCTCTTGTCCTCTGTGAAACCAGATTGATTAGCTTTTTGTTTCATAAAAATTGAACATTTACAAACATATATTACTTTGCTTACGGCCATGCTACCCTGAGCACGCCCGATCTCCTCAGATCCCGGAAGCTAAGCGGGTTTGGCCCTGGTAGTACTTGGATGGGAGACTGCATGGGAATACCAGGTGCTGTAAGCTTCTCTCAGGCTAAATGCAGAGGGGTTGTGTCAGGAAGGGCATACGGTGTAAAGCTGTGCCAAACAAATATGCGTTCATCTAAGATGACACGCTGCGGCGACCCCTAAGGGACAAGCCGAAAGGAAAAGAAGAACACAAACATTTATTACTTTGGAAAATAATGATTCTGGATTTTTGTTAATCTTGTAACATTACTGACCAAAGTAGTTATTTAATAAGTTTGTGATTTTTTTTTTTTTTTTTTTTTTTGCATAACCAATTTGAAATAATATTCTGTTTTCTGTAATAAAACTGTCTGAAATGATCTAAGAAATA
This sequence comes from Syngnathoides biaculeatus, assembly GCF_019802595.1. Lineage (NCBI taxonomy): Eukaryota > Metazoa > Chordata > Actinopteri > Syngnathiformes > Syngnathidae > Syngnathoides > Syngnathoides biaculeatus. The sequence continues at coordinate 5,055,327 of NC_084654.1, read as the reverse complement.
ATTTAGTGATGACTTCATTACAAAAATAATTGTTAGTTGCAGCCATACTATTATCAGAAGATGGGTTCACCATTGTAATTAACAGCAAAAAAAAAAAAAACTTTAGTAGTTTTGAGGTCTGCCCACCTTTTTTTTCTTTTCATGTATAGGAATGTACAGCTGGGAAGTTGATAGAACCAGCCGTTCAGAGACCGAAGGGTATATGGGTTAAATCCTGGCTCTGAATGTCCGCTGTCAAAGTGTCCCTGGAAAAGACCCGTGTCCATGTCCACCCATAAAACCTAATTTTGGCCCAGGAAGTTCTTTACATGACAGCAGCCGACTGTTTTTATTTTATTTGAATGTATGCTTGAATGGATGAATGTGAGCTTCTGTATACCGTTTTGGCCACAGTTGTGGTGTAATATAGATGGACTCCACTTTGCAGACATAAAACATCATCATTGTCACAAATTACATTCTTAAACACACAATTAAAATCCCCAATCTTTGTGTCCCCAATAAACTCGCAAGTAAAGTTCCCTTTCCATCATTGTTGTTTCAGGAAAACAATCCAAGTCCATCCCTGCCGAGAGAGGATGGAACTGAAGAGACAGGAGAGATTGGTCAGGAAATTGTGAGCCCAGAAGCCTACATCAAACACCCCCTACAAAACAGGCAAGGCTCTACAGCACAGTTGAAAATTTATCCAGAGCAACCAGCACATTTTTAATAAAGACAGTGTTTAAAAACACACAGAAACAAATTGAAATTATTCTGCATGGTGGAGTACAGTGTTTGCTGAAATTTATTGAAGCAAGTATTCCTGTCACAATAACACTTTTTTTTAATTTTCTCCAAAACTATCATGATAAGCAATATTGTTTTTTTAATGCCTCTGAAATTATAAAAAATATGCCCTCCTCAAGCTGCAAGACGAGCTCATCGTCTGCCAAATATATGTTGACATTCACTGTAGTCAACTACAGAAAAATGAGTGCCTCTGAGGTTTTGCACAATGTGAGTTAAAGAATAATACTGTTTATTTTTGGCCATTAAAGCTGATTCTGATTATCTAAAAAAGGAGACCAATTAGTCATTTATTATAAAGTCAAATATCTCAGTTTCTCTTGTGTTTTCATAATTTCTGTTTAACCAAGAAAAAACATTGTATCCAAATACTCGAGTATTGGCTACAAATCTCAGTAAGATACTCGATTACTAAATGCAATATTACAGGGTGCAATTCTCAATTGTGACAGATCTGTTTAATGCCACTTAGAAATAAAATGGGAAAAAGTAAGCGTTCATTGTATATTTAAAGAATAACTGAAAATATACTACATAATGTTATGTCATTATAGTGATATAAACTGGGCCATAATGTGTTCTTCATTAATTTATTCCCCCATAATGTACAGAACTAATAAAAATGAACATTATTTCAGTTTTGAAAAAATTAACATCATTTCAGTTGTTGAAATGTTTTTATCTTTCTCCTTTGGTTACATTGGTAGAAAGGGTACCGTATTTTCACAATAGCAAGGCGGACTTAAAAGTGTTACATTTTCTCCAAAATCAACGGTTCGCCTTATAATGCGAAGCACCTGATGTGTTCGCCGAGTTCCAATATCTGTAACTGACAGGGAACATTTCCTGCCAACACGTTGCTTACAGCGGGAAGTGTGGGCCTGGGAGAGGACGCTAAAGGCACACCCCTCACCAGGTGTATATAATGCCAGTGTTTGTGCAAAACAACATTGTTTTGGCTAGGGACCCCTGAAAATATGTATGCTAATATAGTGTTTATAGTTTTTTTTTCTGTAAAGATATATGTATAACCAACAGGAAAATTATAGAGCTGCCTATGTAAGTAAAAATTATGAATCTGAGAGAGAAGATGGAGATAAAAAAATATATATATTTTACCATTTTAGAAGTGATGCAACAATTTAAAATGTCCAATTGAAGAAATACAATTAAGTACTGATGAACAAATGTTAAACATCTATACCTTTGGGAAAAAAAAAAACCAGCTGCTGATGACAGAAACAGGCTTCTGTCTCCAGAGTTGTGAACAAAAGCATAGATTCCACCATAGAAGATGTAAACCACTTGTCTGAAATGGCCCAAAAAATGATGGGTCAGTTTTATGAACTGTTTAGACCATGACTAACCTATAGCAAATTGATCATACAAGCTCAGATGTAAAACTCAGTCGAGTTTATCACAACACTTGGCATGACTTTTTCTACTGGCTTACTGATCTTCATTGAGCGGCAGCAGCAAAATTAAAAAAAAAAATGCCTGAAGTTTTTATATACAGTACTTTATATTGTATTCGCCAAAAATGCCTGCCTGTGTGATTGAAGGCCATGAAAAGCTTCAAAGCCCAAACACATTTTATCTTCCAGTCATACAACTAATTTATACAGTGTAAATCTCCTATGCAGAAATCACAAAAGAAATCAAGAAATCACTGGCTATGTGGCTTTGATTAATTAAGGAAAATGACAACCTTAAGACAACTGCAATAATATAGTGAGAACTAGGATATGAAAGTGAGTCACAATCTCAATTTCCATAATTTTATGATTGGACTGTACTGTGCCATGCTCCACCTCTCAGTAGAACAGCATGTTGGTCTGGCTGTGTCTTCCTCACCTTTCTCCGATTTGGCAAAATGAGCCGTAGTTCACCGTATTTCTACATCCTGTTGATGTGTTGACATCATCATGTCAAGTGATTTCGCATTATAACTTTTCAGTGAGCTATATGGTAGTAGTCTCACTACGCGGCACCATTTTCACATCTGTTGTTGATACTAGCGGTTTTGGAGACAAGGTTCGAGAGAGTAGATTTTGTTGATTTGGACATGTCCAGAGGGGAGAGAGTGAGTAAGTTGGTAGAAGGGTGTTGAGGATGGAGCTGCTAGGCAAAAGAGCGAGAGGAAGACCAAAGAGCAGGTTGATGGATGTTGTTAAGGAAGATATGAGGGCAGTTGGTGTTCAAGAGGAAGATCCAAGATGGTGTTACATGGAAAAAGATGACACGCTGTGGCGACTCCTAACGAGACAAGCCAAAAGGAAAAGAAGAAGTCATTTACATTTCTTGTAGTCTTGGTGCCCTTTCCACAATGGTCATTGGACTGATCTATCGCTCTATCCGTCATTTAAACTGCTCGAATTGCTAGAGGACTGCATCTTTTTGCACAGTTGTCACCAAAAAAAAGTACCGTCATGAGATGACACGCTGTGGCGACCCCGAAAGGGATAAGCCGAAAGAAACACATACACATTGCCAGATTACTAGCAATCTTTTATTGCTTCATGACTAATTTCACATTGTATTCTCAAAAGTATTCTCTGTCAATTGACCGTCTGTCGCACTCAAGTGTCTAACTACTCCCCTGTGTGTTTTACATTCTTGGCAAAATAAAAATGATTCTCATTCAAATTCTGATATATCTGATCATGTTTAATGGTAAATGTTGTCGTAGTTGACAGTCTAGGAAGTTGATGCTTTTGAGTTGATGGTGTGTTACCATTTCTATCTGGAAAACAAATGAATTAAAGCCATGAAATTGTAATTGATTAAATACAAATTGTATTTTGAGAGATACAATTACCTAGTTGAAATGTCAAGGACCAAAAAAAGATTGAGAAATGCTTAGTAAGATTGGGGCAATGAAGCGGAGAATTCTGATCATGGCAGGTTTTGAATCTTTAAATACTGTCTGAAATTTAAGTGTGCGCTGAAATGACACAGCTGCATGTGACGATGGCAGCAGTTTTTGAGGAGAGGATGAAAGATAGATTGGCAAAATGAGAGGTAACAGAGAGAATAGATCTATGCTGCTTGGTTAAACGTTTTTGACATGCCGAAAACACAAAAAAATATCAAAAAATTTTGTCAACCTGTCTTATTTGCAGACATTACAATGTATTTTTCTTTGTAAACAGTGAGTACAGAAAGTATTCAGATCCCTTACATTTTTCACTTTCAGCTATTTTCTAAAATCTTTTTTCATTATTTCCTCATTAATGTAAAAAATAACCACATTGACAAGAAAAACATTGTAATTTTGCATAAAAAAATCTAAAATGTCACAAAGACATAAGCATTTTGACACTGCTCAGTGTTTAGTAGAAGCACCGTTTTGCGCTCATACAACCATGAGTCTTTTAGTTTTTCACACTGGGATTTGGGAATCCCCTGCTATTCCTCCTTGCAGATCCTCCCCAGTTCTGTCAGGTTGGATGGTGAATGCTGGTGGACAGATATTTTCAGGTCTCCAGAGATGCTCAATTGAATTTAAGTCAAGGGTCTGGCCAGGCCATTCAAGAACAGTTATGGACTTTTTCTGAAGCCACTCGTTTGTTATTTTAGCTGTGGGCGTAGGGTCCTTCTCTTGTCGGAAGGTGAACCTTCCACGCAAGTCTCAGGTTCTGAGCACTCTTGACAAGATTTTCATCCAGAATGTCCCTATACTTGGCCGCATTCATCTCTCCTTCGATTGCAGCCAGTCACACTCTCCCTTCATCTGGAAAAACACCCCCGCAGCATGATTCTACCGCCACCATGCTTCACTGTTGGGACTGTATTTGACAGTGATGTCAAGTGCCTGGTTTTCTCCACACATGCTCCTTATAATTCCAGCCAAGAAGTTCTATCTTGGTCTCATCGGTCCAGAGAATCTTACTTCTCACCATCTTGAAGTCCTTCACGTTTTGTTTTTTAGCTAAATCCATGCAAGCTTCCATGTGTCTTCCATTGGTCCACTCTGCCTTAAAGCCCTGACTGGTGGAGGGCTGCAGTGATGGTTAACTTTTTAGAACTTTCTTCGATCTACTGACTGCACCCCTCGAGCTCCGCTAGAGTGATATTTAGGCTCTTCTGTCCTGATTGCTCAGTTTAGCCAGACGGCCTTCTGTAGGAAGTGTTCTGATCATCCCAAACATTTTTTTTTATTTTAGCATTATTGTAGTCACTGTGCTCTTAGGATCCTTAAGTGCAGCAGAAATGTTTTTTGTAGCCTTGCCACAATTCTGTCTCCGAGCTCTTCAAGCAGTTCCTGTGACGTCATGATTCCTATTTTCTCTGACGGTGAACTGTAAGGTCTTACATAGACGTGTGTGGCCTCAAGTCCAATCAGTATAAACAACCAGAGCTGGACACCAATGAAGGTGTAGAACTCAAGAATGATGAGAAGAAATGGACGCCTCCAACATACAGTACATGCGTGTCATAGCTAATGGTGTGAATACTGATGGGTGTGTGATATTTCTGTTTTTCTTTTTTCATAAATCTGCAAAAATGTGAATTCTTTTTTTGCCATGATAGGGTGTGTTGTGCACATTAATATGGAGGGAAAAAAAGTTACATTATTTTAGATAAGGCCTGAAATATAAGAGTGAAAAAACCTAAAGGGGTCGTAATACTTTCCATAACCACTGTATGTCATCTTAATCCGTTTTGGTGTTGTGCTTGTTTTACTCACAGCATTGGCTATTGCTTCCATATAGCATTTCTTAATATATTTAGACTCCTTTTCTGTAATGCAGTATTACGTTTTTGGCTGCTTCTCCGTGTAGCACTTGTAATTCAATCAATTCAATATTCACCCGTTCTCCAATTTTCCATGTAAAAAAACATACCACCTGCAGCGTAAACTGTCTTTCAAAATTATGCGCCACAATCTTACTACGGCATATCACGCACAATATCATACCAACAGCATGTGCAAATTGTGAATGTATAATTCAACACCAACTGTTGAGGATTTTAGCAACCCATTGAAAATATATACAGTAAAGCCTCGGTTCTCGAACGTCCCCGTTTTCAAACAAATCGTTATTTGAACGAATATTTGGAGATTTTTTTTTTGCTTCTGTTTTCAAATGAAAATCGGTACTCAAACGCCCCCGACAAAACCTGGAAATAACATATTGTGCACGGCCAGACCAGCTGACCCACCACGCGCTTTGCTGCAAATTCCCATGCCGCCGAAAAAACCCGGAAATAACATAATGCGCGCAGCTCAAGCAGCGGACCTACCCACGACGCGTTTTGTTAATGTCCATTCAAACGCCCCCTCGAAAAAACCCGGAAATAACATCGCACGCGGCGCTAGCAGCTGACCCAACCAAGACGTGCTTTATTGTCAATTCAAACGCCTCCAGAAAAATACTCCGGAAATGACATAACGCGCGCTGCGCAACTAGTGCACTTTTGTTATTCTGTATAACGCAACCTCTGTACACAGAAGTGTCTCGGTAGTGACTGTTATTTTTCTTCTTATCGAGGACTACAGTATTAACCCTCAATCATGGCTCCAAAGAAGGCAGGTTGCTTGTTTAAAGTTATTCTGGACTTTTGTTAATAAAAAAAAAAAAAAAAAAAAAGTCGCTACAGATACGGCAATGCACTCTCAGCCTAGCGTACTAGCATATATTTTAAGCAAAAAAATAAATATATTTCTTAAATTATGATATTTAAAGTATACATGTATTTCTACTATGCAGTTTGTTATCAGGAAAAGCTAAAAAAATCATTTAAAAAGCAAAATTTTTTCGGCTTGGGATGCATTATTTCTTTTTCCATTAATCGTAATGGTAAACATAGATTCGGTTTTCAAACGAATCACTTCTTGAACCACTTTTTGGAACGGATTTTTGTCGAGAACCGAGGCATCACTGTATTAAACAAATTCCTAATCAGTTGATATAATTCATAGTTGATTAAGGCCCACAATATCATGAACAGTTGGACCACAAATCACAGCAAATGATTTACTGTACAGTACTTGAAGCATACAGTTGCATTCTGACTTTCCTTGTGTGCTGTTGAGCTCGGTGCCTTTCTTTGACTTTTATATACCTCCTTTTCTAATCAGGCTCTTCTTACATTTATGCAATTTTCACCCCAACAGATGGTCGCTGTGGTTCTTGAAGATTGACAAGAGCAAAACATGGCAGGCAAACCTTCGACTCATCTCCAAATTTGATACAGTTGAAGATTTCTGGGCGTAAGTCACACACAAGTCTCTTGATTAAAAGAGAGTTGATGAGCTCGACTAAACCTCTATTTAAAATGTGCTTGTTTTATACCTATGTCCTTTCTTCCCAGTGTATACAACCATATCCAGTTGTCCAGCAATCTCATGTCAGGCTGTGATTACTCCCTTTTTAAGGTTTGTTTGATCATATATAACAGTACGCATGGGCTGTTTGATGTCATACCATGAATGGTTGTAATGTTTTTAAATTTACTTTTAAGATACATCCCTGAAAACCAGAACCATAGATATTAAATGATCAAATGTGAATCTTGATCATTTCTCGAGCCAAACATACAGTTTTATGTGTTCAGTGCTTAATTTATGATTTAATGGTACAACAAACAAATATTCAATAATCACTTAGATGATTATATTTTTCCCCTGCGATTGGTTGGCAACCAGTTCAGGATATACTTCCCCTCCTACCTGAAGAGAGCTTGGATAGGCTCCAGCACGCTCAAAAACCTATGTGAGGAAAAGCAACACAGAGAATTTATGTATGTATGCATGATTATTTTTTTAAGGAATCAATTTGATTTGGAAAAATCCATCACTTCCTTTAAAAATGACACATTATTTCAAACAAGTCTCTGCATGACCATCCCAGAGCTTTAAAAGTAAAATAATAATTGTGATTTAAAAATCAACTTCTAAATGTTGAGGTGAAATTGCTCAAGAGCTTTTAATAGGTCTTGGACCAACCACATAAAAACATGTATGCTATACACTATTTGCTAAAAGTAGTTTTTGTTTGTTTCTTCCTTCGTCACCACAATGAACATGTCAGAATAAAGAGAGAAAACTTATCACTTTCACAACAAATGGGAAGAGGTGTTCTTTTTTACAACTATGAAAAAAGCCTGCATGTGTCTCATTTGCGGGGCGAGTGTGACAATGTCAAAGCGGCACAATGTGAAAAGACAAGGAAAGGGCCACGAACACGTGAAACATAATTTTTAGTATGTTATTAATGATTAAAAAAAACTGCCGGAATCAACCCATCCGTTTGTTTATAAGACGTCAGAATGTTGCTGTATGGAGATTTTTGCATCTCCACCTGAGGCATTTGTGTTAAAGAAGAACCAGGAAGTGCCGTTTTTTGCAGACACCCACACTGGCAAGTTCGTCTGTTTATACCTGTTTTACCGGCGAGAAATTAGCTGTTTTTTTCCACATGTTAGCCAAAATGCTGGCTCATTGTATTGCTGTATTTGCTCGAACACTCGGGAGGATGGAACACACGTTTCCAAAAGACCCGGTTCGTCATGAAAAATGGATTGCACAGGTTCAAAGGACGAGAGTTTTGTCTGTCCCAAATGACAGATGGTAGGTGTGTTTAGAGCTATTAAAAAAATAATAGTTGGGGGGGACTAATTTGTCTCACAGTTTATACCATATGTTACGTGTGAATTTAGAATAAATCCCCTTGGTCAAACCAGCAAAATATAACAAAGCACTTGTATGACGTTTAAGACAATTTAATCTCACTCAATACAACTCAAAACAATAATAAAATAAAAGTACAAACATAGTTTAGTAGCATGTAACACGAGCTAACTAGCCAAACGACGTATAGTCACCAAACTTGAACAAATGTTATTTACAGCAAATGTTACAGGAAGGGAGTGTGGCCATTAGCTGGCAGCCCGACGTTAGGTGGGTCTGTGGGTAGGTGGGTGGCCGCGTGCGGGGAGTAAAAAGGCGCTGTCCCCGCCACCGGCCACCGGTGTCTGGGCACCCGTGACATACTTACTTCGCCCGGCATGGGTCCTCCTAAGTACGCTACATACACAAGAGTTAGGAAATTTAACAATTATAGATCTTGTCATTTTGAATATTTTGTTGGGGAGTCTGTTGTTGGTTAGAAGTGATCCGTATATCATCTAAATATGGCTCGAAACGATCGGGTAATATGGCCCGGTCACTTCACTCGATTCTGAGATGTTCTCTTCTTCGAAAAGTCTCAGAAGGAATGTCAGAAAAACCCGAAAATCTTTCTTGTTCATCTCCCATAGCAGAGGGAACAGCTTGTTTTCAATTGTGACTGTCCCAGTGTGACATCTGCAAATGGCATTGCAGGCAATATGGCCGCCACTGGGATGTTGAGTGAGACTCCCGTAACGTTGCGCTATAATGACATGCTCTCCGCTCATTTTTTTTTTCCGTATGGACATTGAAGTGAATTATATTATATGTAGTTTTAACGATCTGTATTTTAAAATTAATATTTGGGTGTCAGTGGCACTTAAACTATGTGTCATAAAAGCTACCATGCTTACTACCCACCGTGATGCGCACTATGAGCAGAAAAAGCTCGTGAGCTAAAGGCAGCTTTGTGTCTTTTTTTCCCAAAGCTGGTGAAAACGTCACAAGAAGAAACTAAGGCTTCGTTTAGGGCTACATGTTTTCTAATCAAGAAGATAAAGGCATTATCAGAAGAGAGGTTGTCAAAGAAGCACTCATGTTAATTGCTAACACAGTATTTGAAGATGAGAAAAATGGAAATGATCTAATCTCCACTCTCTGCGACATCCAACTGGGGGCATCTGCAACAGGTAGACGTGCGTCAGCTATGTCTGGTAACTTGGCCGATCAGATGGACCGGGATCTGCCGAAGAGCAGGTGGTTTAGCATCCAGTGTTGTGAGTCCGTGGACAGGAGCAGTAGAGCGCAGCTGTTGGTTTTTATCTGGATGGTGTTTGAAAAAGCTGTCTAGATCGGGCTCCGGCTGTGATCAGCCGACAAACATGTTTCATTTTTCAACTGTAAAGCTGACCCAGACTTCCCAAAAAATTTGCATTACTACGAAATCATTCACCAGTTGCCGTTGTGTGCAAAAGTGATTAGCTTTAGGCACGTGATGACTTCCGTTGTGAAAATCATAAACATCCGCTCGAAAACAAAAGAGCACAGGATTTTCAAGGTGCTATTGGAGGAGATGTCACCTGAATATGGTGACCTGCTGCTACACACAAAAACCCGGTGGCTCAGCAAAGGACGAGTTTTACATGTTTTTTTTGTCACTTTAGGGTGAAATGAAAGGGTTCATGCAGTCTAAAAGTCTGTCACATTGCTTGGGGGCACAGAGTTGATCTTGAATTTTTAATGGACATTAATGAGAAACTAAACCACGTGAACTGTGAGCTGCAAGGTAAAGAAAACTGCTGTTGTTGAGCATTTTAAATGCATTTAAAGTCAAGATAAACATTTTCTCTGTAGATTTACAGAGGGGGAGTGCTCCACTTTCCCTCTGTGCAGTCAGTGCTGAACCACACACACACACACACACACACACACACACACACACACACACACACACACACACTTCTGCATCTAAAACATTTGACAAAGTGGCAGAAAAGTACTGTGAAGTCATAAACAGACTTGACCAAGAGATAGAGAATAGGTTTTGTGACCTTGATCAGCTCGAGCCATGCGTGTCATTAATTTCCAATCCCTCCATTAATGTGGACACAAGATGATTTGCTGAGCAATTAAGTGCAACGTTTACCCTGATGCTGAACAGGTAGAGATTGTAATCATAACATTGCAAAATGACCTCCACCTCAAAGCCTGCCAGGTTGCACCAAATCTTTGGTGCCTTGTTGACACAGAGAAGCACAGCAGCTAATAAGGTTGCCAGCCTGTTTGCTTCAACCTATCTCTGTGAATCAGAGTTTTCTGGCATCAATTTCATCAAGAACAAACATGGAACATACCTCACTGATGCACATCGGAATGTCTCACATTTTCAGTAGCAAATGTTGGTCTTCCAATTGACAAAGAAACAGATACCAGATGTCAATGACAACATGTCACTTCCAGGTGAAAATTGAATTAAAATATAGAAGAATTGTGTTGATGACATGTAACAGTTGATTTTTCCTAAACAATTACATGATTGAAAAACATGATGCAACAGTGAAAATAGGACATGTTCCTCTGAAATGTAAAAATGTACTTTAACATTTACCGAAACTAATAAAGTGCTGAATATTGATATCTGTTTCCCACCTAGTCATTGTTGATATTTTTTGTGAGAACGATTAACGTGATCAGTGTCTCCACTTAGATATAACAATCATTAATCCATCCAGCCATCTTCTGCCCCTTTTCAGGGTCGGGTCGTGGAGGCAGTAGCTTTAGCAGGGATACCCAGACTTCTCTTTCCACAGTCACTTCATCCAGTTCTTCCAGAGGGATCTCAAAGGGTTCCCAGGTCAGCTGAGAGACATAGTCTCTCCAGCGTGTCCTGGGTCATCCCCGGAGTCTCTTTCTAATGGACATGTCCAGAACACCTTACCAGGGAGGTGTACGGGAGGCATCAGGACCGGATGCCCCAGGCTCCTCATCTGCCTCCTTTCAATGCAGAGGAGCAGCGACTCGACACTGAGCCCCTCCTGGATGACCGAGTTTCTCACTAAGGGAGAGCCTTGACACCCTGTGGGGGAAACTTATTTTGGTCACCTATATCCCGGTATCTTGTTCTTTCGATCATGACCAATAGCTTGTGACCATATCTGAGGGTAGCAACATAGATCGATCGGTAAATTGAGAGTTTCGCCTTTCGACATAGCTCCCTGTTTCCGATTACCCGGACCAATAAAAAGTCCGCATTGCTGCAGACACTGCAAAGATCTGCCTGTTGATCTCCCCCTCCATTCTTCCTTCACTCATGAACAAGACCCCAAAGTACTTGAAGTCCTCCACTTGGAACAGGATCTTATCAGTGATCCAGCGAGGGCAAGCCACCATTTTCTGACTGAGGACCAAGGTATCAGAATTGGAGGTGCTGATTCTCATCCAACCGCTCCAGTGAGTGTTGGAGATCATGGCTTGATGAAGCCAACAGAACCACATCATCTGCAAAGAGCAGAGATTCAATGCTGAGGCCACCAACTTTGACACCCTCTACGCCTCGGCTGCGCCAAGAAATTCTCTCCCTAAAAGTTATGAACAAAATCGGTGACAAAGGGCAGCTTTGGCGGAGTGCAATGCAGATCAAACTCTGACACCGGTTGTATAGGCACAGACTACCTCACGGCCACAGCTGCGGTCAACCACCTCACCAATGGAGGCACGAAAGATCTCATGGTGCATCGGGAAACAAAAGTGTCACATAAAGTGAATACACTAATTATACACTTTGTTCCATCAAATAGAAGAGCATTTTGTTTGTTCTGTCTCTCTTTATATGCCATTGCAATAGATAGATGAACAAAGATAAACTATTTATTGTAAATAATATTTTGAGCTTCCATTATCTGAGCTGCTTATTCTCACAAGTGTTGGAGGAGTTGTGGAGCCTATCCCAGCTATCTTTGTGCAGGAGACAGTGACACCCTGAACTGGTTGCCAACCCAATTTTAGGGCACACAGAAACAAACAAGCAGTCACATTCACATCTAAGGGCAATTTAGTGTCTCGGATTAATGCACGGTTTTGGGATGTGGGGGAAAAAACCATCCATCCATCCATTAATCCATTTTCTTAGCCGCTTATCTTCATGAGGGTCGCAAGAGTGCTGGAGCATATCCCAGCTATAAACGGGCAGCGCTATTTCTTCATCAGATGAGGATAAATGCGACAAAACGGCGCTGATCATAATTGTGTCCCAACGTAAGCGAGCCTTTGTTGGGGCACGTAATACGTCACATCCGCGCACGTAGGTCATGTGACGCGCCAAAAAGACAGCACCTATGAAAATTCGGAAATGCTTCTCAAAACACCATTAAATCATAGAGGGTTAACCTCAAATTTTCAAGGTACAGTACATATGACATGACCTATCGTTACGTTGATCCAAACGACCAGACTTCTCCTTTAAGTGAAATTTGATCATTTCTCTCGGCACACCAGAAGAGTTCTCACTTCACAGCAATGTGCCACACCACACTGATTGGGAACCACCAGTTTCGAGAGCACTCTGGGTCCGCTGCAGAGTCTTCTGCTCTGTGTGCACAAGACATCACCACAGTAATGAAATTCATTCTCTTAATTGATTATATTAATTTGTTGTAGCAACCCTAATTAGGATTTTTTTTTTGGGGGGGGATTCACGAACTAGTACCTGTAATTAATAACTAAATGTTGATTTTAAGTAAAGACATTATACTTCTAGAAATGGTCCTTTTACATAAAAATCTTTGGAGTGTAGAGTATCCAAACCCCCCCAATCCCCTGCATCAGATGTTATTGCCACTTGTCAACTTTTTTGAAAGTGTTGTAATTTGAGTTTAGTGTTAAACTATGAGTATAAATGATGTGAACTGCTGCTGCAGGATGGTATTGAGCCCATGTGGGAGGATGAGAGGAACAAGCACGGAGGACGCTGGCTGATCACACTCAACAGGCAGCAGAGAAGATTAGACTTGGACCGCTTCTGGTTAGAAACGGTAAATTTGAGCTATGGATTATGGATTGCTATATTACATACAGTACTTTACAAAATTATTCTATACCACTAGTGTTGATGTTTTAATGACCTTTTAATAGCAGTCATTTTGAAATCAAACAAAAATTTTTCCCCATTGCTCCATACAAGTGGACTTCAAATCTTAAAGTTTACATGAGCTTCTTATATGGACCTTAAGTTTTTACCATAGATTTTCAAACGGAATCAAGTAAGTTAATTTGAGCAGTTTTACTTTTTTCTTTTGTTTTCCAATTAAGAGTTTCTTTGGCATTATGTTTTAGATCATTATCATGCTGAAATGTCCACTCTTGTTTAAATTTTCTTCATCATCATAGATGGCAACAGATTTTTGTCAATGTCTCATTACTTTTGCCTATTCATCCTTCCTTCAATACTGTGATGTTAACAGTACAATTTGCTGAAATACAGCTTAATACCATCATGTTCTCACCTCTGAACTTCACCCGTGGTATGATGTTTTTAGGGAGATGTGCAATGTAATTTCTCCTCTGATAGCAGTCTCCATTATGGCAGTCAAACAGTTCAATTTAGCTCTCATCTGACTAGACAAAATTCTCCAAGTATTATTAGCTTCTCAGCTTCCCAGTATTAGCTTCTCCAAATGTTGTTCAGCAAACTTTAAACGAGCTTTGACATGTTTTTTTTTTCTTTTCAGCGATGGGGTCTTGCGTGGTGAGTGTGTTGTGCATGCAGGCAATGGTGGCATAGTACTTTGCTCACTGTTTCCTTATGACAACAGACCTACTAATTCCATGTGTTTTTGAGGCTCTCTGCAGGTGGGCCTTGGCTGTTGGACACCTCTTCTAATTACTCTTTGCACTCTATCAGAAATCTTTTGAGGAGCATGTGATCGAGGTGAATCTATGGTGGTATAATTGGCTTTCCATTTACATATTCTGGCCTCACCTGGCCTCACTGGAAAGTTAAGAATCTTGGAAATATTTTTGTAACCAATGCCGTTGTTATATTTTCCAACAGTTAGTTTGGGATGGTTTTGAGACAGCTCTCAGCCCTTAACCATCATGAGCTGTGTCTTGACGGACACCTTGGCAATAATGCCTTTTTTGGAGGCCATCAATTAGAACTGAACCAGCTGATACTCATTTCCACTGACAAGCGCTGGATCGCTGTCTGTTTATTGATCAATTTTAGGTGTTGACTTGGTTTTCTGTGCCTTTTTGCCCCTCCCTTACTTAAAGTGTTTAATACATTTTTCTGGGTGTCATTTCACATTTTTTACACGTCTACTTTATTTGAATGTATGAGTTACTTGGGTTGTTCCCAACATCTGGTCCTTTCTGGTAAATCCCACCTTTGGAAGTGTATTTAGTGAGAAAAATTGTGACGGGAAAAGACTTATTTCAGCCACTGTATACGAGCCTTCATATGTCAGGGATTCCCCATATGAAGTCTCTTGTATGTCTGTTGTCCCCCGAGACATGAAGGCTCTTATACAATTTCTTTAGCCAGTGTTTAGCTGTCATACTCGCCATCTTTATTTTTTTATGATCGCCATACTTCGCAACAGATTCACTGCGGCAATCATATTTATGCGGCAGCGGGTGAGTGTGTGTGACATGCATTCAGGGACTTTGTATAATGGGGAGTGAGTGTCCTTTTGTAACAGTACATAATTGTTAAAAATTGAGTACTAGGGGGAAAAATGTCAGAAGCCGAGAAGCCGTTTGTTAAAACACTGTACGATCATACTGTCATTAAATGGAATTTCTTTTGTAATACAATAAAAGATCATTTCAAACATTTTAATAGTCACACAGAGCTGCAAAGAATGTTAAGTTTGTGATGTCCTTACTCCATTTTTCTTGCCATGATGTGTTTCATGTTTTTGTTATATCTATATCTTTACAGAGGTCTTTGGGCTGTCAATATGCCTCGTCGCACCCACAGTGAAACTTTGCTTTCCAGGTTTGCGGTGGCTAACGTGAACGTCGTGGCTGTCCGTAGTCTTTAGCTGCACTTTTGCTAACTCGTGGGAGCGGGTTATGCTGCTTGCATTTTTCGAGCGTGACCGCCGGCCCCTGGCTGAGTAACTTTTCTCCCACACTCGGAGTGTTGTTAGCGAAAACTATGTGGTCTCTGACCATCTCATCGCTGTTTGTGTAGTTACAGTGTTTAAGCAACAGCTTTAATTCTGTCACAAAGTGCTCAAATGACTCACAGTTACCTTGCGCCTTCTCGTGAAAGTTATATTTAGCAAATACGGGGTTTGCTTTCAGAGTGAGGCAATCAGAGAATTTTTTGCTGTGAGTTTTTAGCAACTTATGTTCGTCTCCAGTCAGTGTCCACGAATTGCTGATATCCCATCCTTTTTGGCCGATCCACAGCAGGAGGAAACTACTTTTCCTCTTCAGCTCTGTTTTCAAGCTTTCCTGTGAACATGAGTTCGGCATGTTGCTTGAATCTCTGCCACCCATCTGGTAAATTGGGTGAGTTGCAACACAGAACGCCTCCTTGTCGTCTTCGTTCCGTTTTTTTTCCCCGTAAGTCCTTTTTTTTTTTTCCTTTGAGTCTGTAGTTATGCTTCTGTCACTGACACCATATTATGATATTGTTGTCATGTTATTGAATAACGTAGACGTGAGTCCAACTATACTTTCTAACATGGGTGATGTGTATTTGCCCCACCCCCAGCTCACTTCCTTATCGTCCTGTCTCGTCGCGCCCCGCTGACGTCGACACAAACCTCTGTTTCACATGTGGCTTCTTTCTTCTTTCTTTATTCCTCACGCCAGTGCAAGTGCCTCAATCACTTCTGATTACAGTTTTTCTTTTGTCAAACGACTTTCAAGATAAAGATCAACTGATAACCGTAGCCAAAACATTACAGTAAATTTTTATTGCTTCTTAGCCATGATATGTAGACACAATCTTGCCGTCCAAAACAAACACGTGATCGGTGTGACGTCAATGAAAAGAATCTATTGACAAAGAATACTTTTGTGACAAAGAAAATGGGGGAAAAAAAAACCTCTCCTTGAACAATAAAAGGTTGTAGGAAATGTGGTAATTTGTTTATGTTGGGGCGGGGGGGTGTTATTGTGTAAAAAGTCCTCTAGTAATTAAAGACGTTTGAAATGACTGAAAGAGTCCAATGACCATTGTGCAAAGGACACAGAGACTTCAAATGTATGGAGTTTAAAGTGACTAGTAGTGCGACAATGACGATTGTGCAAATGTTGCAGATGCTATTCGGGCACGTGAGTTGCCAGTATTGGTCAACAGATATCCAAATAGTGCAGTGTGGTGAGACAACTACAGTAAGTGCATAATTGGCCACACAGAAATATGACAACAAAACTCATGACTAAAGATTGGCAGCACGTTGCAATAGACCTCGGATGGAAGTTATCAGAAAAAGAAGTTAATGGCAAGAGGGAAGAAGTTATTGAAATGTCCTCGCTGCTAGTTCATCCTTGAGGTGCTCAGATCTTTTAATGATAAGAAGAATAAGCTTCAGCTCACCCAAACTCACCAGGTACAATCCTAAAATCAATAGAATGTAAAGCTACGGAACTAGGGACCGGAGTGAAGGTAAGGAGGCGCTGAGTGGCTACTCTTCCCCTTAACATTGTGGGGATAAAACATTCTTGAGTTCAAATCATACAATGCTAACACTGGTGAAGTACTATGCCACAAGCCTGTAGCCGGCCTCACAGCGACCTCACAGCTGTTCTGCACAGGAGATTAATAACAAAAGCTATTTTAGATTTATCAGTGCAACAACTCAGTGGTCCCCTCCTCGAGCCGTCACCTTATCGTGGTGGAGGGGTTTGTGTGTCCCGATGATCCTAGGAGCTAAGTTGGCTGGGGCTTCATGCCCCTGGTAGGGTTACCCAAGGCCGGTGAGGGATCAGACAAAGTACGACTCCAAAACCCCTATGACGAGTACAAATAATGGATCTTGGTTTCCCTTGCCTGGATACGGGTCACCGGGGCCCCCCTCTGGAGGTGGGGCTTGAAGGCGAGCGCCTGGTGGCCAGACCTGCACCCATGGGGCTCGGGCAGTCACACCCCGAAAGAGTAACATGGGTCCCCCCTTCCCACCTGTGAGAAGGGCCATAGGGGTTGGGTGCGATGTATGCGGGGCAGTGGCCAAAGGTGGGGACCTTGGGGATCCAATTCCCAGCGACAGAATCTAGCTCTAGGGACATGGAATGTCACTTCTTTGACAGGGAAGGAGCCCGAGTTCGTGCATGAGGTTGAGAAGTTCCGACTAGGTATAGTCAGACTCGCCTCTACACACCGCTTGGGCTCTTCTCTTCAGGAGAATAACTCTGTTCCACTCTGGAGTTCCCCCGGCTTGGGTCCTGTACGTTCGGGTTTACCCCAGTTAGATGAGAGGTTAGCCTCCTTCTGCCTTTGGGTATGGGGATGGGTCCAGACTTGTTGTTTGTGCCTTTGCACCAAACAGCAGTTCAGACTACCCACCCTTTTTGCAGTCCTTAAGAGTGCTGGAGAGCTCTCCCTCTGGGGACTTCATCATTCTACTGGGGGACTTCATTGACAGAGACATTGACAATGACAGTGAGACCTGGAAGGGGGTGATTGGAAACACAACACGCACACACAATCAGAACCAGAGTTGTGTTCTGTTACTGGACCTTTGTACTCATCACGGATTGTCGATAACGAACACCATGACAAGATGGCGCCTACCAGTATGGCACCCTTCAGCACATTCTCCCTGGTACTGTTTACGTTTTTGTGTTTTCGTGGTGTCTTGAGACTCAAGTACACAAGAGAGGACTGACTAAGCATCAGAGAGTCTTCTCTGGCCTTTTTTTTAACAACTTGCCAATTTGCTGAATCTTATACCGTAGTTACTTGTGTTCACTCTCTTCAAAGCCTTGCAACAGAGAGGAATGCAAACAAAAATTCGCCTGCGAAAGAGGGGACATTGACTAATTTCGACGAGCCATCTCGCGAACCAACGCTCCCTAGCCAACAAAATGGATGAATTTCAGCTTCTGATCAAGACCTGCAAAGACGTTAGACGTTTGCCTGCCCTGTGCTTCACGGAGACTTCGCTTTGTGAACGCGTCCCCGACGGCGCCATTGCAATCCACAGCTTCCATCTTCATCGTTGCTGAGCTAACACGGAAATCGAAAGGCGGTGGAATAAGTTTTGATATCAAAAAGAAATAGTGTACAGACGTTGCACAGCTCAGCACACACTGCAGCCTGCTTTTAGAGTAGTTTTTGAACTGCAAGCCGTTTAATTCGCCACCTGAGTTCGCATCTCTCATTCTAGTTGTTTACATTCCGCCTCAAGTGAGCATGATCGCAGCTCTGCTAACGTTCGCCGAGCAAGTAAACCCAGAGTCACCGCTCATTATCTGAGATTTTAACACAGCTAAATTTAACCACGAACTCCCTAAATATAAGCAGCACGTGAAATGTCCAACGATGGCAAATAACACTCTAGACTAGTGTTACGCATCTATTAAAAACAAATCGTGCAATCCCCCGTGCACCCACTGGCTCCTCTGATCACTGCTTCCGCTACTTAATACCAACATACAGGCAAGCACTTAAATGTAAGAAGCGTTTAGTAAAATCAGTTAAAAGGTGGACCAATGAGGCAAAATTTGAACTTCAAAGTTGCTGTGACTGCACAGACTGCCGTCTCTGTAAAAATTAATCGCGCAGCCTAGATGAATTTACAGATATTGTTACCGCGTGTGTCAGTTTCTGTGAGGAGGTGTGTGTACCAACAAACTCTTCGCATGTTCAATAATAACAAGCCATGGTTTTCAGCCAGGCTAAGGCAACTCCACCAGGCTAAAGAGATTGCATATCGTAGTGGGGACAGGGCCCTCTACAATCAAAAGAAAGCAGCTGATGAAAGAAATTAACATTGCAAAGAGGGACTATGCACTTAAACTGGAAAAACATCTTGGGGCTAATTACTGCAAAGCCACACCACAAGGCGCATCACCTTCCACTCCAGTGTTTAACATCCATGAAAGGGACAGTAGACAGATCTTCAAACAACAAAAGATCAACTGTTGAAGAGCTTTGTGAAGACAGGAGCAAGTTGGTCAGTACAGACTTTGAGGCAGGATAGGGATACAAGGTCTGGGCCCGGCACTTTGTTGATCTTTTGTTGTTTGTTCAATGCAAGTCAAAACTAGCGGGCATTCGAACAGTTTTTTTCTTTCTGGCAATTAAGTCATTAAATTCTTGAACGGCGAACCTACTATTTTCTGCCTCGTGCCATTGTTAGGACACTCACTCACATCCCTCTGGTCCAATCAGTATTCGTATCGGTAAGAATCGTCACTTTAAACTGCTACCTTTACACAATTGTCATTGCACTGGTCTTATAAAGGGAACCCCGAACGGGTAAAGGCACTCTGTACAAGCTTAACACAATACGGGACTAATCTTGTCTATCTTGCAAGACTCTTATAAGCAATTGTTCCTATAAATAGAAATGTCTCTTGTTCTTTGTTCTTGTTGCTTTGTACTTCTTTGTTCTGAATGTTGTACCAGGGCTGCACCAACTGCGAGAGAAAAATTACTTGTGTGTTCTTACACACTTGCCCAATAAATCTGATTTTGATTCTGACCATGTTCAGGCATAAAGTTGTCCACGTGCACTTGGCACCAGGACACCCGAGGTCACAGTTGGATGATCGACTTTGTGGTCACATGGTCAGAAGGTGGTTGGTGGCTGTCGTGGCGGCAACCCCCGAACACGTTGGTGGACACAAACAGTGAGGGTTGCTGTCCAGCTCAAGAAGGAGTCTTATCAGGCGAGTTAGCCGATAGGTACCGGCTAGCCAAGTGGAATGTAGCTTCGATGGTCACTGAGGCAAAAACCCTGACGTGGGAAGAGTTCGGTGAGACCATGAAAAATTACTTCAAGACAGCTTTGAGGAAATTCTGGTCCAGCGTCCGGCATCTCAGGATGGCAAGCAGTGCACTCTCAACACTGTGTATAGTTGGGATGGGGCGCTGTGATGGGGATGGATTACATTCGCCCGGAGTACCTAAAGGCTCTGGATGTTGTGGGGCTGTCTTGGTTGACACACCTCTGCAAGACAGCGTGGACATCAGGGAAACTGCCTCTGGATTGGCAGACTGAGGTGATGGTCTCCCTTTTTAAGAAAGGGGACCGGAGGGTGTGTTCCAACTCTAGGGGGATCACATTCCTCAGCCTCCCTGGTAAGTTTTATTTAAAGGTGAAAGGTCCATCGGGAAGTCGAATGTCAGATTCAGGAGGAGCAATGCGGTTTTCGCCCATGTTGTGGAACAGTTGACCAGCTCTATACCCTGAGCAGGATCCTCGAGGGTGCATGGAAGTTTGCCTAACCATTCTATATGCATTTTGTGGACTTGGAGGAGGCATTGAACTGTGTCCCTCAGGGAGTCCTGGGGAGTTGAGGGGGGGTTCTTCAGGAGTATGGGGTACCAAACTGCCTGATACAGGCTGTTTGGTCCCTGTATGACGTGTCAGAGTTTTGTCCATATTACTGGCAATAAGTCGGACTTGTTTCCAGTGAGAGTTGGACTCCGCCAAGGCTGCCCTTTGTCACTGATTTTGTTCATTACTTTTATGGACAGAATCTCTAGGCATGGTGTAGAAGGTGTCCGGTTTGGTGGCTTCAGCTTTGCATCTCTCCTCTTTGCATATGATGTGGTCATGTTAGCTTCATCGAGCCGTGATCTCCAATGCTCACTAAAGTGGTTTGCAGCCATGTGTTGAGCGGTTGGGATGAGAATCAGCACCTCCAAATCTGAGACCATGGTCCTCACTCGGAAAAGGGTGGTATGCCCTCTCCAGGTCGGGGATAAGATCCTGCCCCACGTGAAGGAGTTCAAGTATCTTGGGGTCTTGTTCACAAATGAGGGAAGAATGGAGCGGCTCATCGACAGGCAGCTCGGTGCAACATCTGCAGTTCTGTGAAGGAAGAATAAAGCGGGAGATGGGCAGACAGATTGATGCAGCATATGACTTTATATCGGTCCATTGTGGTAAAGAGAGAGCTAAGTCGAAAGGTGAAGCTCTCAATTTACCAGTCAATCTATGTTCCTACCCTCACCTATGGGCATGAGATGTGGATCGGGGCCGAAATAATAAGATCCCGGATACAAGCAGCCTAAATGACTATCCTCCGCAGACTGTCCGGGCTCTCCCATAGAGAGAGGGTGAGAAGCTCCGGGAGGGGCTCAGTGTCGAGCCGTTGCTCCTCTGCATTGGGAGGAGCTACTCAGTAGCTGCAGGTTATAGACTAGTGAGCATTTCAATACAAATTGGCCACAGGAACATATATCCCCAGAGATGTTCGGAAGGGGGAACATGAGTTTCTTTTTAAGGGAGGGATTTCAATGGGATTTCTGATTTGGGAGGGACTAAGCTTCAAAAGGTTTTGCATAAAGGTGAGGACAAACAGCTTCATCGTAACCTCAAGATGGAATAGTTGTCACAGACACAGGTGTCTAAATGATCCTAACTCCTCATTAAACTGCTCAATGGTAAAGACATACAATTCTTCTACTTTTCCTTTCGGCTTTTACCGTTCAGGGTCGCCAAAGCGTGTCATCTTTTTCCATCAAAGCCTATCTCGTGCATCTTCCTCTCTTAACACCCACCGTCCTCGTGTCCTCCCTCACAACATCGATCAACTTTTTCTATGGTCTTCCTGTCGCTCTTTTGCCTGGCAGCTCCATCCTCAGCCAATATACTCACTTTCTCGCCACTGTACATGTCCAAACCATCTAAGTCTGCTCTCTCATACCTTGTCTCCTAAACATTCAACTTTGGCTGTCCCTCTAATGCAGTGATTTACAACCTTTATAGAGCCAAGGTACATATTTTACAATTGAAAAGTCCCACGGCACACCAACAAACGTAAATGGATCGATTAATTACTGTATGTACTTTCTGCCATCTAATAGAAGAGATTTTTTTTTTGTTCTGTCTGTCATTATCCCCCACTGGCATAAATTGATGAATAAAGATACAATATTTCTTGGAATAAATGTTTTTTTAGCAATTACATAAAATTGGCTAACTTCCCACGGCACACTTGAAGAACGCTCACGGCACACTAATGTACCCCGGCACACTGTTTGGGAATCACTGCTCTAATGAGCTCATTTCTCATCCTATCCAACCTGTTCACTCCAAGCGAAAACCTCAACATCCTCATTTATGGTTCCTCCAGTTCTGCTTCCTGTTGTTTCTTCAGTCACACCGTCTCTAATCCGTACATCATGGCCAGGCTCACCACTGTTTTATAAACTTTGCCCTTCATCCTAGCGGAGACTCTTCTGTCATATAGAACACCAGACACTTTCCGCCAACTGTTCCACCCCGTTTGGACCCGTTTTTTCACTTCCTTACCACACACTCCATTGCTCTGTATTGTTGACCCCAAGTATTTGAAGTCGTCTACCCTCGCTATCTCTTGTCCCTGGACCTTCACTCTTCCTCCTCCGCCCCTCGCATATATTCTATTTTACTTCGGCTAATCTTAATTCCTCTCCTTTCCAATGCGTGCCTCCATTGTTCTAATTGTTCCTCTGCCTGCTCCTTTCTTTCATTGCAGGTCACAATATCATCTGCGAACATTTTTTACCCCAAGCAGTAAACCTCTCTCAAGCGAGCGGCAGCAGCGGCGGTGGGAGTGGGGGTTCACACGCGGATCGCTGTAAATAGTGACCGGGAAGTGTTGTGTTCTGAAAGCTAGCAAAGCGAGTTGATGCTCCTTATTACTATACCGGCCATTGAGCAAACAAAATAAAAATAACAATGTTCAAGTGTTTGAGCCAGAACACACACAAGGGGAATTCAATGTGTTGGGAGGGACGTGGTGCTGGCCACGAACAATAACAGTCCCAAGAAATGGACCGCAGAGATTTGAAGCTTTTCTGAGGAGTTGGTTTAGATGTAGAGAATATATAGCAGGTGGCCAGACTTTTTTTTTTTTTTTTTTAAAACAAGTTGTACTTTTCAAGCAGCAAAGCTTCTCGCGATCCAGCAGCGGTTGGGGGTGGAGGGGTGCACGCACGGATCGCTGTAAATAGTAACCAGTAAGTGTTCCGTTCAAAGAGCCAGCAAAAAAAGTTGAAGCTCCGTGTTATTACTTTTCCGTCTATTGAGCAAACAAAATAAAAATTACAATGTTCAAGCGTTTGAGCCAGAACACACACAAGCGGAATTCGACCTGTTGGGGTGGACGTGGCGCTGATGACTAACAATAACAGTCCCATGAAAAGTACTGCGGGATTTGATGCTTTTCTGAGTTGGTTTAGATGTAGAGAATATATAGCAGGTGGCCAGACTTTTTTTTTAACACCAAGTTGTACATTTCAAGCAGCAAAGCTTCTCGCGATCCACCGGCGGCGGGGCTGGGGGATGGGCTTTTGCACGCACGGATCATCGTAAATAGGAAACGCGAGGTGTTACATGTATATATCCATCCATCCATTTTCTTGGCCGCACGATGGTGGAAGGTGTGCTGGAGCCTATCCCAGCTGTCAACGGGCAGGAGACAAGTTTACACACACGCAGACATGGGGAGAACATGCAAACTCCACACATGGAAGTCCGGGATTGAACAGCTGCGTCTCCTAATGTATGTTGTTGCTTTACCGTAACAGCAGAAGAGGCTATAACCTAGCGGTTAATAACCAGTAATGATGAAATGCGTGCAAATTTCCACGTTGATGAATGACCCTCAACTGTGACAGCCACAGCTTTATCCTGTCAGGTTGACCCCACGGGAGGTTAAAGAAGGACAAATTTGGCCGTGTTTTCTCAGTTTTGGTGCAGAACAAGTCAGCATCTTGGCTTAGCTGGAGCAATGGTATGTAATGCTAAGCACCGGCGACGTCAGGGGCGGGGTCAAGGATATTTCTTTCGGATTGGCTCTGAATGCTGGCACATATCCAGATTTTGCTTGGATTCCAAATATGTTCTTTATTTTCAATTTTTATTTTCAATTAATGTCCAAAATATATGGAGTAATAATATTACTTCACATTGGAGAGTTTATTGTACATATGAATTTTGGGGAGAGTCTTCCTTTAATCAGCTTTACTTGCTGCACATCCTTCCTATCTCTATCCCTCTGTCTGGCCAACCTGTAGAGATCCTTTTCTCCTTATGTATCCATTCACACATGCAATTGTTTTGACAAATTCATGTTTTATGTCCCAAAATAACACCATGTATTTTTCTGTCTGCTTTTGTGTTAATCCATATTGGGTAGAAAATCAGATCACAAATCCATATGGTGTAATAAAATGACATAAAACATACAAAACAAATTCTGCGAATAGGTAAATCCACAGGTGCCGAAAAATGTGTATGTAGGGGTCCACTTTATATCCAGAAATGTTATGACCATCTTGAGAAAAAAAAATGCAAATTAGGAAATTTTATTTGGGCAACATAACGGAAAAGACATTTAGATATTGGAACGGCAAAGTCATTTACATTATTTTTGGCTGTAGGCCAAAAACATTTGGGTTTAACTTTAAAAAATCAACAGGAACAGTGTCAACAGTGTCGCTGTATGATAATGATCACAATTATTCCTACAGGGGAAAAACAAGTAGCAAAATAATTGATAAATAGCAAAATAGTTGAAACAGAACATCTGGAAAAAAAATAATTATGATGTGTCAGGACTAGAAGTTTGTAGAAAGCAAATGTCCTACTAAAATAAAACATCTAAATTTGTGGATAACACAATATGACTTTGCTGGCCAGCTCAACCAACACACAAAAAATATATATTGTTAACCTGCAGGATAAAATAAGAGAAACACCCCAAAAAAAAAAACAACAACAAAAAAAGAGCTGGACTTAAGATGATGTAAAAACGGCCATAAAAGGTATCACATCTCATAAAGTTGACGTAACATAATTCGTCCAGGGAAAGCAAGACTGGAGAAAATTTTACCACTTAAATGGTGTGGAAGTACAATAAATTTGGATGACACCAAAGTACTTTCTCACAGCAGCAGGGAGTTCGAGGTTAATATCGCGCACCTCATCTAGATTTAGAAAAAAAGCAAATTATTCTACGATTGGAAGACCAAAATAAATTAACAGTGAACCATTTGAAGAATATAGAATTGGAATGACTGCATGTTTTAAAGCAAACAGTGGGATTCCTGAAGATCACACTCCAAGAAGTGTGTATCAAGGGCAATTAAAAAATGCTCTTCATGCAAATTCAAATAATCCTACAAAACAATGGATTGAAAAACATTGGGTTGACAAACCGACTGGCAGCATGTAACATTACGTTAACCAAGCACTACATGCAGAAAGAGTGCTACAAAATAAGAAAAAAAAAGTTGATACCTTTCTGACAGAGGAAGGAGAAATTTATGGAGCTTTATGCGAAACATTTAATAATTGTGGCCGCAGATGAGGAAGAGAGCAGCCATCTCCCCATCAAAAATGTCACAACTAATGCTCCCAAAATGCAACTTTTTAATTTGCCCCGTACGTTTCTTGGAAAAAGATGGCTTGCTGAAACTCGGACTGGGCTTAATTCCCTCTGTGACAGGAAAAATAGAAGTAAAAAGAAAAAAAGGAATTACTGGGAGGACAGTTAAATATCTTACAAAATAGGAATCCAGCACTCTAATATTACACCTTAGATATTACAAACAAACCTCCCACAAGAACAGGAGATTTCTTGCTGCAAACAGCTCAAGACATGATTGAACAAACACAAAATGACGTAGGAAGTGACTCATTGCATGTGACAATATAGTATAAGATAAACTTATAACAGCTCACACCAGACAAAATCATGATTATCTGTACTCAGATGGTATATCAGTCGTGGTGACAG
Organism: Syngnathoides biaculeatus; assembly: GCF_019802595.1. Lineage (NCBI taxonomy): Eukaryota > Metazoa > Chordata > Actinopteri > Syngnathiformes > Syngnathidae > Syngnathoides > Syngnathoides biaculeatus. The sequence goes on along the minus strand of NC_084654.1, from coordinate 5,029,007 downwards.
GAACAAGACTGACTGACAAACTAAATGCACTACACAAGGAATGGACACCACCACACACGTCATTACAACGGGAGTGGAAGAGTTTGGGACAATTTGTTTTGGTAGTACGAAATGTTCCTGATTGGACAAAAAATGAACCAGATTTGGATTGGGATGACTGAACTGTACAGACAATATCTTATTGGACAGTCTCAAACAATCTGAGACCAGATGCTGTGAAATTCACAGTGGTATCACAATCTACACAGACAATACTGGAAAAATAGAGGAATAGCGACTACAGGGAACACAGTAACACATGCAGAGCTTCTACAAAATTTGGTCATAGCAGTTCAATTACCAAAAGAAATAGCCATATGTAAATGTGCAGTACACACATCAAATACAGACAAAGAATCATTAGGAAATGGATTTACAGATAAAATAGCAAAAGAAGCAGCAGCCAAAACCTTTATGGGATTAGCTGACCATGTAACAAATGAAGACATACTTTGAGATGATGTGTTAAACAAAATGCAACAACAAAGCTTACCAGCAGAATTAAAAATGTGGAAAAAATAAGGTACTACATTACAAAATGGGAATTATGTCAGCACAGATACAAAAAAAAAAATTCTACCAAAAACATTTTTTAAGTGGGCGGCAATCTTGAGCGATGGGAAGTCTCAGGTCTCAACAGGGGGAATGACAGCCCTGGTACAAAGGCATTACATGATCCATGGATTTAACTTGTATGCAAAAAACTTTTTTGTAGGGCTTGTTTGATCTGTGCAACATAATCCACAAGGGAATGTGTATACAAAATGTGGTCAGTTTCCTCAAGCTACACATCCATTCATCCCTCCATCCATTTTCTTAGCCGCTTATCCTCACAAGGGTTGCGGGGAGGGCTGGAGCCTATCCCAGCTGTCAACAGGCAGGAGGCTAGGTACATTCTGACCTGGTTGCCAGCCAATTGCAGGTCACATGGAGACAAACAGCCGCACTCACAATCACACGTAGACAGAATGATAGATTTAGTCTAACTATACATACATTACAAGCATGTAAGGTTCTCATTCCATTCAAAACACTGTTTGGGAGACCATACAAATTACCAATATTTTGCACACAATGAGAGTTAGACGAAAGATGAAGGAAAAAAAACACAAGTGGGTCCCTTTCAGGAGTTATTAACAACCCCAAACAGCTTGAAAAATTGCAAAAAGGGGTACTTGAGTTCATTTGTTGATTTTAGGAAAGTTATTGCTTTTGAAACCATTGTTAAGACAAACGAAACCAATTTGTTTTTATTGGCCACTTGCAAGATAGCTCTTCTCTTTCCCACTGCCAAGGTCGCTGTAGTCCGGTTACACATGGCAGTGAGACTGCTGTCATAATGGTGACTAAACAGTTAAATTTTGCTGTTGAGTGTTGGATGAAAATGCTACCCGTTATTTTCATTTTTCTGAACGAGTAGTACCTGTGGGAACCACTCAAGGTCCCACCCCAAAAAAATAAAATAAAAACAAAACAAATTGGATAACTACATACAAAAAACGTGTCCAAAAGATTGTGTTGTTTGCACAGATCCAGAGATAATACCAATGCTATTAATTGATAACGAATGCAAAAAAAAAAAAAAATAAATGTTGGGGGATCCTGTGTATCCATTAACTTCTTTTGAAAAACAAAAAAGCATTGTTTTCTAATGGTGTGTCACTAGGAAATTTAACATGCATCAATTTGATAGGACTAGAAACAAATTGGGAATGTTATCAGCATTGATGTGTAAAGCCATTTTTGTGCCATTGTCATGGTGGTGCGGCAGTAGCTGTCTTTTTGATTTTTTTTTTTTTTTTTTTTTACGCCGGATGCCTTTCCTGACGCAACCCTTCTGCATTTATTCGGAGAGACAGCTGGAGCCAATCCCAGCTAACTTCGGGCAGCGGCAGACTACACCCCGAGCTGGTCGCCAGCCAGTCGCAGTGCAGATGTCGACACCATCACTGAGCGGGAATCGATGCCACGCTGCTTTTACTCGAAATGTCCCTCTGAGGGAAACCCGAACTACAATGTGGCCCGCAAGAGAAATGAGTTTGCCATCCCTGCACTACACCATCAGAAAAAAAAAATGGAACAAGTTACTGTGCTTTAATAACCTTCTTACTGCCATTTGTCTAGTCATCCTATGTCTGTTTATGAATTAACATCTACTGTACATGCAGTTTTACCCGAACACTGGCATAGACTGAGCAAGAGCTGAATGACATATAAAATAGCAGAAAGAAACACGTGGATACACCTTACACACTGTAAAAGGTCATCTCAGCTGAGTCACCCAAAGGGAAAGGTGAGCAAAGTCCAGCATACTGTGGGTGCAGATTTCTAGTATCTGAAAATACCTGAAGGCTGGTGAAGATTTAAAAGACACTTTGACTCATTTATGGGTGACTTGGTCGACATGACTTCAAAATGGCTAAATAATATGATAGCGTATTGGGCTGTAACAAAGACAGCCGTAATGATGTTTTTGTTCATAGGCTACTTTGGGACACCTGTAAAGCTGACAAAAATACACAACAACAGAACCAATAATTATACTCAATCAACTATGCCTACCACACATAAGGTAAAGAGGCGCAACCTTATTTCAAATCACATTGGTAAACAACTATGCGGGAGTCACTGAGGCATGAGGGGAGGACTCCACGTGTGCCTCCCAATGAATCAGTTAAGCACTTTTTCAATTCCTTGGCAGAGTCTAATTGCTGGGGATTCCATTGATGGGCTTTTGCTAAAGGAAACCCCCATTTTCTTCTCACCATTTGCCCATTTAATACTACCTTAAACCCGAATGCCATACAAAAGTGCATGTATACTATGGAGGGAGTATTTTAACCAAAGAAGCCTGAGGAACATTTTTTTTATTATTCTTATCTTTTTTTTTTTTTTTACAAATAGGAAAAAAATGGTTATTAATGTAGAATGCTGCTAACAAGGTAAACTATAGTTACATCACATGCATGGGCCCTAGGCCACTAATGCGTGTCTTTCCAGCAGAAATCCCAACGCAGTGTACCCTGGAGGTAATGACTAAAACAACTTCTAACACCACTTGTCTGAAATAGAAAAGTGTTTATCCAACAACTAAGGCAGTAAATGAGAAACTGATATTTTCTACTAATGTTGCATTGGCTGATTTCTCCTGTTTTAGCTCTACAGGGACAGATTTTAAGATGGGAAGTCTCAACAAAAGATGGTGTCATGATATCCAACTGCAAACTGCCCCACTGCTCCCATGCAGCGATGTGTGGTGGTGGCGTGTTGGTCAAAAGTTGTATGAAACACTGATAAATGCAGCAGGAACGTGTGCACTGGTATTACTGCTCTTATCTGTGACTGTGTTTCCATCCAAAGCAGAGGATATACAATTGGCCGCATCCATCTTTGGACCTCCCCTTGGGTTCTCCCGAAGGCGAAGGTCCTCTTGGAAAGATGGAGATCCGACATACATTGATGCAAATGGCATCCCAACGGCGTACCAGATGAGTATAAGTTGGTTAACAAGATTGCTGCAGGATGGGAATCCATCTTGTTATGGATAACTCTGAATAAAAACGTTGACAGAATCAACTACATACATTACAATGTACAGAAACTGGGAAATTATACGGAAGCAGGCTTTATTGCCATAAGGAAACTTCTAGCTGCAACCTCACTCATGACGTTCCAGAACTGCATAGCGGTCAACATGCTCCCGGCCGAGAAGGGTGGTGACTGCTCAATGTTCGGTGACCAGTGTTGTTTATTCCAAATATCACAGCACCTGATGGGTAACGCACAAGGGCCATTCAAGGCCTCCACACCCTGAACCACAAGATGAAGGAGCACTCTGGTGTAAACACCTCAGCCACGTCTGACTGGTGGGGAGAGGAAAAAAAAAAAAGTTTGACAAATCTAAAAATTTGGTGTTCTCTGTCCTAGTTTCTATAGCTGTTTGCAACTATTCTTGCATTGTGTGGATGTCGTATTCCCTGCATAAAGGCATCACTTAACCAACTTATAACCACTGCTATTGCCCCAACAAATTCAAAATTGGCAGAAATATATCTACTATTGGCACAACAGAGTAATGACAGTGATATTGTTGATCACGATGATGACGTTATGACTTCTCTTCCAGACCTGTTCTCTGATCCAGAAAATTACAAGTAATTAGTGCTATATTTTCCTCCGAGCGTAAGCCGAAAGGGTGATCTATTAGATGATAGATTTGAGCAAATTTAGGATAAACAGGAGGATAATGTAGAAATAATTGTAAATAGTCTTAAGTAACTGCTTCTGACTGCTCTGCTCCAATTCAGTTACTGCTCTGCCTGCAATGAAGAATGCTTTGCTCTGCTCTAGAAAATGTGGTCGCAAATGTAGGATAAACTGGGGGGAAATGTCAGAATAATTGTGATCATAATTATCATACATCTGCTTCCAATAAAGAAATGCTTTGCTCTGCTTTAGATAACGTGGCAGCCTCCTGGCAGGAGATAGCAAGAACAAAAACATCTAATCATCGGAACTGTTAGAACTGCTGCCTGTTAAAGAAATGATGACCACACATGTATTCAGCAATCTTCCACACATGCACACGCACAAGAACAAACATGTACACCTTGTTTCAAACTGTTTTGCTTGTCGTCTCCTTTTTGTAACATCCATGTAAATAAGGGGCGTCTTAAAACTAAATAAATAGAGGTGCTGAGGAGAAGATAATCAGAGAGTGCAGTGGTGAAGTGTATGAGGCAGTTCCTCTCCTCTCTCCTCGCGAGACTTGACCTGGTGTCTTTGCTTCCTTTTTTGTCCTGTTTAATGAATGTCTGATTTGTGAACCTGACAGTCGCTATATTTGTGTGGCCATCCCATTATATAACTATACCTTCACTTCACTTTTCCAGCTCCTCTGCTTAGTGGGAGAGGCCTTTGACGACTACAGCGACGAAGTTTGTGGCGCTGTGGTCAACATCCGCACAAAAGGAGATAAAATTGCTGTCTGGACAGGAAACTATGAGAACCGCAATGCTATAACACACATAGGGTGAGGAACTTTCTCTGAATCAGCAGAAGTGTTGGTCATTTTTGTATAAGTTACTACAATTACCAGCTGTCATCCTTTTAATCTATTGTTTGCTTTGTCAACAGGAGAGTTTACAAAGAGCGCTTGGGGCTCCCCTTAAAGATGACTATTGGCTACCAATCTCACTTTGACACAGCACAACCTACCCCAAAGAACAAATTTGTTGTTTGAGAAGCACCTATTGTGCCCCTTTTTCAACTTCTGGTCATATTTGTTTTTGGTGCGTATGTTTACTTCGCTGCAAAGACTGCGGAATGCAATCCAAGATTACATGCCAAATCTTTCCATACCCTGCCCAAATTTTTGACCACATAAATAATTCAATATGAATATTCCAAAACACTAAACAAACACTTGGACAATGATTGTAATTGGAATAGTTTAGCAAAAATCCCAACTGATATATGAACACTAAACTAAAAAAAAATTGTTTCTGTGTTTGTCAGGTTAATGCCTTGTAAACGTATCCATTTAGTGGTAATAATAGAGGTTGCTGTTAAGAGTTCTTAATGAAAACATTTTTTTAATTGCAGTCAATCCCTTAATACAAAAATTTATATTTTTCTGCCATTTTTTTACAGCATGGGTGGTTTGCTATAATTGTATAAGAAATTAAACCCTCTAATTTATTCTAGCCTCCATATTAATTTGGTAGGGGTTTTTTTTTTTTCTTTGTGCCCTGACTGTTGCATGTAATCCATCTTCTTCGCCAAAATGTTTCTTGAATAATACTTTTGAGTGTTAATATAATAAAAATGGTAACATTGCAATTATTTGCAATTAAATTGTTTGCAAATTGTCATATATAATAGGATAGCAAATTCAGAGTTACTGACTCTGGTTGTCTAGCAGGCATTTAAACATGCTGCCAATACTAAAGGCTACAAACAGATATGCATTAACTATTAGTTCCCCCACCCACCCCCTGATAATCATCCTATAATCCTTTTTTAAAATGTCAGTGTAATTCAGAAAGAAAAGGTTGTTTTTGAGAACATAGTTTAAAATTTTGGCTAATTTCTACATCAGCTGCTTCACAAATATTATCTGAATATACAAATGCCTTCAGAAAATGCAGTAATCTTGAAGACAGTGGCCACACCAAGTGCTAATGCAGCTCTAAAATGGCTATGGGAACACTGTTTAGATTGAGGGTCTCAAACTCATTTTACCTTGGGGCCGCTAGAAGCAGAATCTGGCTGAGGGTGGGCCTTGTTTAAGTTAAAGTTCCGAGAGCAGCCTGTAAAGGTCATTTCATTTCCATGTATGATCCCTTTTCAGAAAATTCTCGCAGCTTGATGGCCAATTGACTCAACATCTGGGTGAATTATGAAACAACACCAATTGCTTCATATTGCTTCAGCAAATTATCTTTTTGTATTTTTTTTTTGGTTTTAAATTATTTTTAGTCTCGGCCCACTTACGGATACAGCAAATAGGATGTTCCTTGTGTTCTGTTTTTTTATTCGCTAAGGAAAACCCTGCATTGTGTTCTGCGTCCCAATTGGCTAAGTTACTGTAGACAAGAGGTCTCAAACTGGAAGAGATAATATTTTGTGGCCCCCTCCTTAATTTGAAACTTTGTTAGTGCAGCCCTTGAGTTTGACATGAATGGCAATTTTGCAGTGTTGTGTCATGGTGGGATACTGTATATGGCCTTCGGGCACGTAGAAGAAGAGAAATGTTTAGTTTCTATCACTGTTTGCAGCTATTCTTGCATTGTGTGGATGTTGTTGTATTCCCTGCATAAAGGCATCACTTAACCAACTTATAACCACTGCTATTGCCCCGACAAATTCAAAATTGGCAGAAATATATCCACTATTGGCACAACAGAGTAATGACAGTGATATTTTTGACCACTATGATGACGTTATGACTTCTCTTCCAGACTTGTTCTCTGATCCAGAAGATTACAAGTAATTAGTGCTATATTTTCCGACTGTAAGCCGAAAGGGTGATCTATTAGATGATTTATGGATTTGAGCAAATGTAGGATAAACATGAGGATAATGTAGAAATAATTGTAAATAGTATTAAGTAACTGCTTCTGACTGCAATGAAGAAATGCTTTGCTCTGCTTCAATTCAGTTACTGTTTCTGCCTGCAATGAAGAAATGCTTTGCTCTGCTCCAATTCAGTTTCTGTCTCTGCCTGCAATGAAGAATGCTTTGCTCTGCTCTAGAAAACGTAGTAGCAAATGTAGGATAAAAAGGGGGGAAATGTAGGAATAATTGTGATCATAATTATCATACATTTGCTTCCAATAAAGAAATGCTTTGCTCTGCCCTAGATAACGTGGCAGCCTCCTCGCAGGAGATAGCAAGAACAAAAACATCTAATCATCAGAACTGTTAGAACTGCTGCCTGTTCAAGAAATGATGACCACACATGTATTCAGCAATCTTCCACACATGCACACGCACAAGAACAAACATGTACACCTTGTTTCAACAGCACAACAGTTCTCGGGCAAATCTGCTCCAGTTCAATGACTCCCGTACTGACAAGCAGGTTTGTTTGGCCGGCAATCCATTGATCTTTTCTTTTCAGCTGGTATTCTATGAAATTATATCTTTGAAGAATTGTCTTGTCTCTGTTGGTTGTAGAAACCAACAGCACAACAGTTCTCGGGCAATTTGAAAAATCTGCTCCAGTTCTGCAACTCTTGCACTGTCGAGCGGCTAGGTTTGACCGGCAATATGGCGCCATACAAACTGTGACGTCACATGTACGGGCTCTATTCCAGCTGTCATCGGGCAGGAGGTGGGGTAGACACCGAACTGGTTCCCAGCCAAACGCAGGGCACATGAAGACAGACAACAGTCAAAATCACACCAAGGGTCAATTTAAGTCTCCAATGAATACATGTTTTTGGGATGTGGGAGGAAACTGGTGTGCCCAGAGAAAACCCATGCAGACACTGGGAGAACATGGGAACTCCACACAAGCAGGGCCGGGATTTGAACCCTGGTCCTCAGACTATCAGGTCAACACTCTAACCACTGTTCCACCGCCTGTACAGCTCATTTAAAAAAATAAACTAAAAACTGAGATATGGCAGCACACCTTTTAACTGGTGATTTGGCTGTGTTCAGAATCATCACACTCAAAAGTTATGTTAAATTAGAGCCAGCACACACATGCCATTATTTAAAGTTCCTATGGTTCACCCCAAATTATGTTGGGCTGTTCTCATAGTTTTTGTGTGACATTGTTGGAGAGAGCTTCCACAGCAAAAGTATCAATCAGGTGGCATGTACACAAACATTTCTAAGAATGTCTACCATGGTTGGGAGTCTTTGTTACTTGCAATAGTTTCGTCTTGTAATCTAATTATTTCCTCTTCATTTTAATATCAATAGAGGTCTAAATAGGCAGCATGGTGGCTCAGCTGGTAAAGCATTGGCCCTCCAGTTCTGAGGACCCGGGTTCAATCCCAGCCCTGCCTGTGTGGAGTTTGCATGTTCTCCCCGTGCCTGCGTGGGTTTTCTCCGGGCACTCCGGTTTCCTCCCACATCCCAAAAACATGCGACACTCTAAATTTCCCCTAGGTGTGATTGTGAGTACGAGCACAAATAACAGTTATGAGTACCAAGGACATAATATTACACCCTTGTCACGAGAGGAGCTTTTTTCTTTCTGAGTTAACTCTTCTCCAGTCGACTGATGAGTTTCCCCAGGGTCAATTAAGTGCTTACTCTGCTTGCAGCGGTCTGAAGAGCAATGGTAGGATTTGTTCACCCAGATTACAGAAAAGGAGATGACAATCACAGAGACAGTTATCCTACCGTGTGGCCCTCACCAAGAATCTTGAAATGACATGAAAACCTAGCCACTTAAGTTTGCATGTACAGTGTAAGGATCCCTGACGCAGTGGTATCGCACAACACAATCATAAATTGGAAAAACAAATTTAGAAGAGCCCATTCTGTTGTTTTCATGACTGAGCAAAACTCCATTTGCCCCAGCCTCCCCCCCTCCTTGTAATTTCTTAGTGGTGTACATATAGTGTAGCCATACTACGAAATGTCAACCCAACAGTGAGTTGACTCCCAGTATATTATAATGGCATACGAAGGCATGAATTGAAAACAGGGTTGTGCTGTTGTCTGTCCGATACACATTCTTGTCTGTTTACAATGGCTCTAGTTGGGCACAACTGTTCCCTTTAGCCTTTTATAACCTAAAACCAGTTTTACCGGACATTGAAATTTCTGTTTTGAAGTAACAATACTGCAGACTGATGGAATATATGCAGCCACCGTACATGTAAACTACATTTAAATTGACTGAATTATGTTACATCTATATTATCAAATTTACTTAACGACCAAATAGATCTGTACCAGTTACTGTAGATGTTTGAGAACAATTTCTCATGTATAACATGAGAGAGACAGTTTTGTAAAGTAATATAGCCCCTGACCAAAATCAGGGCAAGAGTTTTGAAAATGAATGGACGGATAGAATCCGTTCAACAGTTAAAAAGCTACAATGATAAAGCATTATTACACTTTACAGGCTATGTTTGAAGTACCATGCAATGTTAAAAATGACTCAGTAAAATAGGTTCCAGTAGTCATAGCTAATAATACACAACAGTAACAGAGTGCTTTCAGTTCTGTTGACAAAAGTGGAATAGTACATTTCCAACAAGCAATACAATACATTTGGCTTTGATATGATAGGATGGATGTCCTCCAAGGACTCCGGTGTTACATTTTATGAGTCTCCAACAAAAATGCAAGACACTTAGAGTGAATACAAAAAATCCCGTCACCCCTAGTCCAATGCCGTGTCTTTGTGATACAGAAATTTTTTAAAATTTCAAAACATTTTTCATCAATAATGTCACCTATATAACCTGTGCAGTTCCATTGTTCCTTTAAGAATTAACCAGTCGCATTCAAATTCATGTTAAATAGGAATCATCGCATAACTGCCACCCATTGTAAGTGCCCCTGATTATTCCAAGTTAAATTCCAACTGTTCTAGTAGTTTTTTTTGTTTTGTTTTGTTTTTTAGATCTTAACAGACGCCTGAATGTTTTCTGAGCTGTTCATAATCGGCTATATGTGGAATGTCACATGACCAAACCCAGAAAATAGGTTACCTGACTTTCTGTGTATGCTCTGCTAATGAGCATGACTATGATTTGGTTGCATAATTGTTAAGTGCAAACTTGCTGGCATTTTGTTACCTTTCTGGCTGGTGTGTTCAGATAAAAAGTAATGACATATCATTATTTATACAAATATGATATGTTGTATATTAACATGAAAAAAGAATAAATTCTGTTATCTTTGGTGGCTCTGTGGTGACACCTTGTTGAGGAAAAAAAATTTCCGGTACCTGAACTGGGAGAAAGTGTTTAGACTTGTTTTGCCGATTGTGGAAGTAGAATTTGGACTCACAACTCGGGATGTTGTGAGTCAGTGGGGAGAATACTTCAAAGACCTCCTCAATTCCACAAACATGCCTGATCTTGAGGAAGCTGAGTCTGGGTTCTCTGATGGGGTGGGCTCTTCTATCTCTGGGATTGAGGTCACCGAGGTGGTTAAAAAGCTCCTTCATGGCAGGGCCCTGGGGGTGGATGAGAGTCGCCCGGAGTTCCTAAAGTCTCTGGATGTTGTGGGGCTGTCCTGGTTGACACGCCTCTGCAACATTGTGTGGACATCAGGGACAGTGCCTCTGAATGGGCAGACCCCGGTGAAGGGGTTTTGAAGGGGGGACCGGAGAGTGTGTTCCAACTATAGGGGGATCACACTCCTCCGGTAAGGTCTGGTAAGGTGCTGGAGAGGAGGGTTCGTCGGGAAGTCGAATCTCAGATTCAGGAGCAGCATTGTGGTTTTTGTCCTGGCCGTCGAACAGTGGACCAGCTCCATACCCTCGGTAGGGTCATCGAGGGTGCATGGGAGTTCGCCCAGTGTCCATGTGTTTTGTGGACTTGGAAAAGGCGTTCGACCGTGTCCCTCTTCAGGAGTATGGGGTACCAAACCCCCTGATACGGGCTGTACAACCGCTGTCAGTTTGGTTCGCATTGCTGGCAGTAAGTTAGACTCGTTTCCGGTTTTGTTCACGAGTGAGGGAAGAATAAAGCGGGACATGGGCAGACGGATTGATGCAGCGTCTGCAGTGATACGGACTTTGTATCGGTCCATTGTGGTAAAGAGAGAGGTAAGTCAAAAGGAAAACCTCTCAATTTACCAGTCGATCGAGGTTCCTACCCTCACCTATGGGCATGAGTTGTGGGTCATGACCAAAAGAACAAGATCCCGGCCGAAAGGAGTTTCCTCTGCAGGCTGTCCGGGCTCTCCCTTAGAGGCAGGGTGAGAAGCTCGGTCATCCAGGAGGGGCTCAGTGTCGCCGCTGCTCCTCTGCATTGAGAGGAGCCAGAATGCCTCAGGATCCCTCCGGAAGAGCAGAAAGAAGTGGCTGGGGAAAGGGAGCTTTGGGTGTCCCTGCTGAAGCTGCTTCCCCTGCAACCTGACCCAGAGAAGCGGTAGAAAATGGATGGATGTGGATAGTGGATCCACTTTGTCTCAGGTTGAAGCAAAGCAAATTTATTTCTATTCTCCTTCTTTTCCTTTCAGCTTGTCCCGTTAGGGGTCGCCACAGAGTGTCATCTTTTCCCATCTAAGCCTATCTGCTGCAAATGTATTATTTAGTTGTTGTTATTATTATTATTATTATTACACCAAATGTATTTATTTATTTTTGGATTTCATACACAAGGTAACTCGATGTGCTTTACACTATAAAAAGTGTTTTGAAAAAGAAAAAAATGTAAAACGGGTGCCCATTTTATACACAAGGTAACTCAATGTACTTTACATGATTAAAAAGGATCTAAAATCAAATGAATTAAAACAAAAAAACGACATACAATGCAAAAAATATTTAAAGATGGAAAACTAAAAATAATAGAATAAAAGAGTTTTTAAACTGAATTTAAAAACATTCACAGTTGGCTGACTTGTGGCATACTTGTGGCACTTCTGTTGGCCACTTATTCCATTTGTGTGCAGCATAATAGCTAAATGCTGCTTCACCATGTTTGTTTTGGACTGTGTTTGACCTGTCTGTCGATCTTAGAGCCCTAAATATTAATATTCCATTATCATTTCTTCCATGTACTGTATTTAAGACCAAAACCATTTTGTGATTTACAGACCAGTAGCCGACCTTTAAAAGCCATTGTAAAGCTGACTGGAAGCCAGTGTAAGGACTTTAAAATTGGGAGTATTTTGTTCTGACCTCTTCATTCTGGTCAGAACACGACCTGGAGCATTCTGAATGAGCTGCAACTTTTTAATTCTCTTTTTTGGGGGGCCAGTCAGAAGACAATAACAATAGTCAAGTCTATTTGAGATAAAAGCATGTATAAGCTTTTCCTGGTCTGCTTGATACATGCAGGCCTTCACTCTAGATGTGTTTCAGATAGTAAAAGGCAGTTTTATAATCGATTTGATGTGACTGTTGAAAGTTAGGTTGGAATCCATCAAAACATCAAGGTTTTGGGTGTGGTCTTTGGTTTTTAAAGATAGTGAGTCCAGCTATTTACTAATAGCAATCCTCGTTTCTTCATTTCCAAATACAATTATCTCCGGAGGAAAGATGATAATCTATTTGTTGGAAACTGTTGAGATTCCCTTGAGCAAGGCACTGATCCCATAACCGTAACCATAGCTGAAGAAGTGCGCGTTTGCACATCCCTTCACTTTAAAATTGCACCTTGTATAACTCCGTGTGTGATCTGCTTCCCTGTATGCTGTGCAACAAAAACAATACAGTAGAGTGTAAGTTAATTCCATCTTGAAAGGTTATATTCCATCCATTTTGCAAATCACTTAGGCTTGTCCTATTCGGGGTTGTCACAGCGCGTCATCTTTTTCCATGTAAAGCCATGTAAGCCCATGTCCTGCATCTTCCTCTTGAACACCAAAAACCTTCATGTCTTCTCTCGCAAAATCCATCAACCTTCTCTTTGGTCTTCCTCTTGCCCTTTTGCCTGGCAGTTCCATCCTCATCACCCTTCTGCCAATAGACTCACTCTCTCGGTTCTGGATGTGTCAAGACCATCGACGTCTGCGCTCTCTAACTTTGTCTTCCAAATATCTAACTTTGGCTGTCCCTATAATGAGGTTGGTTCGCATACTATTCAACCTGCTCACTCATTGAGAGAATCTCAACAACTTAATTTTTGCCACCTCCAGCTCTGCTTCCTATTGTCTCTTCAGTGCTACCGTCTGTAATCTGTACATAATGGCTGCCTTCACCACTTTTATAAACTTTGCCCTTCATCTTAGCAGAGACTCTTCTGTCACATAAATCACCAAACACCTTCCACCAGCTGTTCCAACCTGCTTCGACCCATTTCTTCACTTCCTTACCACACTCACCATTGCTCTGGATTGTTGACCCCAAGTATTTGAAGTCGTCCATTCTAGCAAGCTTTTTTCACTGTATCCTCAATCTTCACCCACCCCTGCTCTCATTCCTGCACATGTACTGTCTTCCTTCCTTTCAAATGCGTGTTACAACCTTTCTAATTGTTCCTCCACCTGCTCCCTGCTTTCACTGCAGATCACAATGTCCTCTGCAAACATTATGGTTCAAGGGGATTCCATTTTAACCTTATCTATCACGCTATCCACGAGCACTACAAACAGGAAGGGCCTCAAAGCTGATCCCTGATGGATTCCCACCTCGACCTTAATCAGATTTAAACTCTTAAATTCTTCTATCACACCTACGGCACACCTCACGACTGTTCTGCTGCCCTCATACATGTCCTGTACTATTTTAATATAGTTCTCTGCCACACCAGTCTTACTCGTGCAGTACCACAGTTTGTCTCTTGATACTTTGTCATAGGCTTTCTCCAGCTCTACAAAGACACATAGTAGCTTCTTCTGACCTTCTCTGTACTTTTTCATTAGCATCCTCAAGGCAAACTGCATTTTTGGTATTATTTCTAGCCTTGAAACCATCCTGTTGCTCGCAAATACTTCTGTCCTGAGTCTTGCCTCCACTATTCTTTCCCATAACTTCATTGTGTGGCTCATCAACATGATTGCTCTAGAGTTCCCACAGCTCTGTACGTTGCCTTTTTTCTTAACAATATCACGACCCATCGGAACGGGAGTAGGACCCAAATGCAGGACTCAGACGATGCAAGGTAGTTCGGGGAGAAACGTTTATTATTCCGTGGTCGGGGATCGGGCAGGCACTCAGGTGCAGCAGCGGTAGTTGGGACGTCGGGCGAAGAGAGCAGGTGAGCGGGGAGGCAGGAGTCGGTACACAGGAGAACGATCAAAGCAGGCAGAAGTGTCAAAGGAGTTTGGCTAACGGGGTTGGTCGGAGAACAGGCGAAGGTTGGTACACATGGGTTGTCGATCAGGGATACGGGAGTACTCGAACGGGACATGAAGCTCAACGATCTGGCGCCGACCAGTCGTCATCGGGTCATATAAATAAACAGGATAATCAGCCCGCATGAGGTGCAGGTGTGCGGCTCCCAATCAGCTCAACCACGCGGGCACCCGCACAGCCCGGGCTGGAGCGGCAGGATCATGACAGTACCCCCCCCTCAAAGGCACGGCTCCCAGACATGCCTAAACGAAAGAAACAGACAATTAACACAGGCAGGGGTGGGCGGATGAGCGGTCCGGAGGAGGGAAAGCCCCCCCCCGAATCCCAGTCTCGTGGCCATCCAGGCCACCAAACGCAAGGCGTCCGGGTGGACAGATCAGGAGGACGACCCGGACGCCAACCACCAGGGTCCCCACGGGCCGATTCGGGCGGACGACCTTTGAGAGGAACCAAACGGCGAAGCAGGAACCAGACCGAGGACAGGAAGGGAAGAAGGCGGCAGCGACATCGCGACCTCCTCCTGGACGGGAACGTGAGAAGGTGGCGGCAGCAACACCACGACCTCCTCCCCCTGGACGGCAACGTGAGGTGGCGACGACATTATCCTCACCACCTCCTCCTGGACGGCAACGTGAGAAGGCAGCGTCAGTGCCACCATCGCCACCTCCTGCTGGACAGCAACATGAGAAGGCGGTGGCACCGTCGCCACCTCCTGGACGGGAACGTATGGGCGTGCCCGTTGCTGACAGAGCAGGAACAGGGGGTGACCGCGGGCTGGTCGCCACTGGTACTCCAGGGCACAGACGACAAGCGGCTGCGGAGACGTCGCCACCTCCTGGACAGCAAAGTGAGGTGGCATCGGGTCGATCCCCACTGCCACGTGAGCTTGCAGTGCATTCGTTGAAACAGCAATGTGTGTGTGGCGCGGTGGCGGGTCCGTTTCCATGGCGACGTGAACGAGAGTCGGCAGAGAGTCGAAACTGACACGTGGGCGTGTCTCAGGAGCGCTTCAGTTCCAACTGCTGCGTGAGCTCTGCTCGGAACACCCAAAACCTCAACGTCGGAATGGCGAGGAGGCGGATCCTTTTCCACAGCTACGTGCGCTTGGCGAGGTGGCGGGTCCGTTCCCACTGCAACGTGCACTTGGCGAGGTGGCGGGTCCGTTCCCACTGCAGCGTGAATCTGCGTCAGCAGCAAATCCGTCGCAGTTGCGACGTCAGCGGAGCTCGGCTGGTTCGCCAGTCCTTGCCGGACCTGGACCGTGAGAGCCACCAATTCGGCGCTCTACCTGCGCCCGCATTTCGCGGCAGAACACCTCGTGATTTGGCGGCTCCTCCTCCCTCTGGGCTGGAAGCTTCGCCACCAGCTGCGGGTCTGCCGGTTTCACCATTGCCGGCGAGGAGTGGGAGGACGGTGTCTTAGTCGCCGCGCAGCGGGAGGCAGAAGGGAGCGCCTGGCCGGGGCGTCTCCTTTGGCCGCCACGCGGAGGTCCCGGGTAGATGGCCAAGTGGGTTCCCACGAACGGGTGAGTGTACTCGGACCTACCGGGCGAAGACGCTCGGGTGCGGGAAACGCGGGGAGGTGAAACAAACTGACTGGGATGAAAGACCGGACAAAGAGATTCATAATCAAAATCATCGGAGTCGTGCTCAGGCAGCTGGTCATACAAATCACGTTCCTCCTCATATTCCGAAAAGTCAAGAGTCCAGAAGAATATGCGGAGCCGGACGGGTCGTGGTCGGGACGTATTCGTAGCTTGCTGGTGGAGCGTAAGACACGGAAGCGCAGGACGTCAAGGAGCCGACCCGTATCGGACAGGCTTGGTCCTCCGGCAGAGGGTCTGCCTTGCGTCGGTTCCTTTCCTGCTGGGTCCTGTTTTGGCCAGATCGTTCTGTCACGACCCATCGGAACGGGAGTAGGACCCAAATGCAGGACTCGGACGATGCAAGCTAGTTCGGGGAGAAACGTTTATTATTCCGTGGTCGGGGATCGGGCAGGCAGTCAGGTGCGGCAGCGGTAGTTGGGATGTCGGGCGAACAGAGTAGGTGAGCAGACAGGCAGTAGTCGGTACACAGGAGAATGATCAAAGCAGGCAGAAGTGTCAAAGGAGTCAGGCTTACGGGGTTGGTCGGAGAACAGGCGAAGGTCGGTACACACGGTTGTCGATCAGTGATACGGGAGTACTCGAACGGGACATGAAGCTCAACGATCTGGCGCCGACCAGTCGTCATCGGGGTCATATAAATACACAGGATAATAAGCCCGCATGAGGTGCAGGTGTGCGCGTCCCAATCAGCTCAACCACGCGGGCACCCGCACAACCCGGGCTGGAGCGGCAAGATCATGACAAACAATGGGAACTAGCACACTTTTCCTCCATTCTTAAGGAATCTTCTCACGTGCTAGTATTCAAGTTGGTCTAACATTCCACAGCCACTCTACAAAATGCTTCCATACCTTCATAGGTATGTCTTCAGGAGCCTAACCACTTCCATATTTCATCCTCTTCAGTGCCTTTCTAACTTACCCATTACTAATCATTGCCACTCCCTGGTCCACAACACTTGCTTCTTCTACTCTTCCTTCTCTGTCATTTTCTTCATTCATCATATTCTCAAAGTACTCTTTCCACCTATTTACCACACTACTGCACTAGTCAACATATGTCCAGCTCTCTCCTGAATCACCAACATATCCATTACAATCTGCTATGTTCCTGCCTCTTCTGGGAAAAAAAAGTGTTCAGAACTGCCATTTCCATCCTTTTTGCAAAGTCCACTACCATCTGTCCCTCAAAGTTCCTTTCCTGGATGCCATACTTAACCATCACTTCTTCATCACCCCTTTTTCGTTTACTAACATGTCCATTACAATCTGTACCAATCACAACTCTGTGTCTGGGATGCTCAGAAGTACTTCATTCTCTTTCACCTCTTGGTCACATCCTACCTGTGGGGCATAATCACATTATAGATAACACCCTAAATTTCAAGTTTCAGCCTCTTCACTTGATCTGATACCCTTTCACCTCCAAGACATTGTTAGCCAGCTCTTCCTTTAAAATAAAAGCACCCCTACTCCATTTCTCTTCCCATCTACTCCGTGGTAGAATAATTTAAACCCTGCTCCTAAACTTCTAGCCTTACTACCTTTCCACCTGCTCTCTTGGATGCACAATATATCTACCTTTCTCCTAATCATCATGTCCACCAACTCCTTAGCATTTCCTGTCATCGTCCCAACATTCAAAGTCCCTACATTCAGTTGTAGGCTCTGCCCATTCCTTTTCTTCTGCCGACGAATCCGGTTTTCTCCTTCTTTGTCTTCAATCCAAAGTTGCTGAATTTCCACCGACACCCTGCAGGTTAATGGTGCTGGAGGCAGGTGTTGTTATCCTGAGCCACGACCTATCTGGTATGCGATTCTTTTGATGAACGCTAATATTGTTTTGCCAGAGTTTTAATCCAGATGCCCTTCCTGAGGCAGCCCGCTGCATTTATCTGAGCTTGGGACTGGCCTGCAGATTGCACTGGCTTGTGCCCCCGCAGGAACTGCATTGCACTGTGGCACAACATGCTCCAGTATTCAATGGTCTTCCAAACACACCTGATTGTGTGTCTATCCAAACTGGAACTGCAATCAGCTAGAAGTACTGTGGCAATAGGAGACAATCCAATGAAATGGAAAAATAAATGAAGACAGGGTCAAAAACAGCAGTCATGTGTAGTTACAGCATTGTGATGTATGAGTACAGTGTTTCCTGTCCTTTTCAGAGCCAAGCCACCCATTTTACATAAAGAAAATATCACTGTACACCACCAACCTAAAATCTTCGAGTATAAATACTGAAATTATGACAATCTGGCTTCAGTTAACTCAAATTAATTGACATAAATCTTATATACAACTTGCAGGGAGTCATTTTCTATGAATGGCAACAAGTGGACGCATAAATTGATTGAATCTTCTGCCAGTGCATGGAATTAAGTGCGTTTAATTGTCCTGTCTATCACTATAACTGTACATTACTGGCACATATGGTTGGAAAAAACATTTAATATTTGTAGTTGTAAATGATGGACAATTATCTGACGAATTAAGTGAAATTTCCTGCTGCAATCCCGATGATATCTCATAGCACATTGTTGTGCCACTGCAGCTTTGTGGAGAATCATTGGTGAAATCCATGGGGTTTTTTTTTTGGGTGCTCGTGGGGAAAAAAATCATGATGGAGATGGTCTTAACTCTATCTGGACCAAATAACATTTTGTAATTCAATTTTAAGTCTCCATTTAAAGTGCCACTGTCATGAAATGCATGATTTTTAGTATGTTATTAAGGAAAAAACCGCCGCCGACATGGACCCATGCGGTTTTTCACTGGGATTTGTTTTCGAGAAGAAGCAGGAAGTGACGTACATGGCAGGACCACCCTCAAGTGGACTCATTTGTTTCTATTACTTTTACCTCCGGGAAGGTAGCTCATTGTTCCTTCGTGTTAGCCAATATGCTGGCTCGTTGCATTGCTGGACATTGCTTGAACAATTGGGAGGATGGATTTACCCTTCATAAATTTGCAAGCGACCCGGTTCGTCATGAAAAATGGATTGCAGGGGTGCAAAGGACCAGAGCTTCATGGGTTCCAAATGACAGGTAGGTGTGTATACAGCTACTAAAAAGAATAACAGGTTGTTAAATGTGCTGATGTGCGCATCGGAAGGCTTCCATGCAGCAGCCGCTGAACGACGGCCTCCGCAGACCTTGTGGATCGCTACCGGCCTTGTCGACAAGGCCGAGCCGGCCGCGGCCTTGTTGACGAGGCCGAACCTGCCACCGGCTCATGTCCGTCGTGGAAGTGGGCGTTTATCACCGCCGCGTGGAGGTGGGTAGGGCGGGGAGGCAGTTTGTCCGTTATCTGCATGTCATCTAAATATGGCTCGAATCAATAGCGTAATATTGCCCCGGTCGGTAACTTCAATCTGTTGTGAGATGTTTTCTTTGAAAAGAGCTTCCTGTCAGAAGGGGAATGTTCATCTTTCATAGTAGGGTCCACTGCGTGTTTTCAATGGCGAATATCCGGGTTTGACGTCACGGACAGGGGAGGCTGCCAATATGGCGACCACTTGGATGTCGTCGGATGACACTTAAGCAACTTTGCGCATGGATGACGCGCTCTCCGCTCATATTTATTTTTTCGTGTAGACATTGAATTGAATAATCTTATGTATTTTTCAATTCAATATCTTATTTTAGAATGTTTTCGGGATGACACTCAACCTTTAACTTTCAAGTCCTTGGTAATCTCCAAATGGGTGGTGTTTTCTTAATCAGAATTATTTTTAGTGGGTAGGAGTTCAGAGAGTAGAATACTGAGGATGTGATAGCAGAATATTTTTTGCTTTGGGTTCACCTGGGTTGGGTGGAGTACAAATTTTGGCTTGCCCCTCTCTGAATCAAATTAGCATATTCTCTCTTAGCTAGTCTTGTTTTTTTTTTTTGTTGTTGTTGTTCTCAGTTTCATCCCTTCCATCCATTCATTTTCTGAGCTGCTTATCCTCACGATGTTTGTGGGAGTGCTGGAGCCAGTCCCAGCTGTCATTGGGCAGAAGGCGGGGTACACCCTGAACTGGGTGCCAGCCAATGGCAGAACACATAGAGACATACAACAGTCACAATCACAACTGGGGTTAATTGAGAGTCTCAATTAATGCATGTATTTGGGATGTGAGATGAAACTGGAGAGCCCGGAAAAACTCATGCAGGCACGGGGAGAACATACAAACTCCAGACAGGCGGTACCAAGATTTGAACCCTCTCTTCAAAGGTGTTCAACTGAAGAGAGCCAGATTCAATGAAAAGGCCACTCTGCCTGCTCTTGGGATTTGTACTAATAAACAAACCATACGAAATTATACGAAGTTGCTAACCTGATCGCAAAGCAGGGCAAGCCACATGACATTGATGAAACTCTGAAAAAAAAAACCAAAACAGCAGCAACATTAAAGATGGCGAATCTGATACTCTGAGTAGTGGCCGAAGGTAAATTATCCCAAATTCCTCTTTCAAATGACACCATTAGAGACAGAATAGAGGACATGTGTAAAGACATTTTGAGTCAAGTATTTGCAGATCTGAGGCACGGCAAAATTCGACGAAATGGCAGACGTTTCTAATCTAGCCCAGCTTGCTGTTTTTGTGCCCTATGTGAAATAATTTTTTATTTTTATTTTGTAAGCCTCTTGTGCTGATGTGAAGTACCTTGTGGATGATTTGATTCAGAGACAACAATGTTGCATGGGATATGGTTTCTACAGTTTGTATGGACGGCGCTCCAGTTATGCTGGGGAAAAAAGTCTGGTTTTGGTGCGGTAGTAAAAGCTGATCTACCACACATCATTGTTACGCATTGTATTCTGGACAAAAAATTTGCCTCCAAAAATGGAAATACTTTTAAAAACTGGAGTGGAATGTGTAAACTATATGTGAGAGTGCTGAATCGTGTTTTTGCCTTGCATGTGGAATTAGTCTCGTTTTTGCAAGCGCACCAACATTGGGATGCTGATTGCTTAAAAATATCCAAATTCATTCTTATTTTAGCGTGCACGGCTGATATATTTGCAGCTCTCAATCATCTCAATATGCAGATGTGGGGTGGTAGAGTCAACATCATGGAAACAGAAGAAAAAAATGAGGACTTTTGTAAAAAAAAAAAAAAAAAAGCTACCATTATGGATATGACAAACAGAGAACAATAACTTGACAAGATTTCCCCTTCTGAATGACTATGAAAGTATGGCTGAAGATGTCTGTAATCTGAGACATTTGTGTGCCACTGGAATTGAAGCAAGCAATTGCCATACACTTTGATATGCTTGCTAAGTCTCTCAACGGATACTTCCCTACAAGAGAGTCATATCGAGCATGGGTGAGTCAGCCGTTCACGTTTCCTGTTGTGACAGCAAATGTCAATGATGACTATGTCGACAAAATCATTGGAATTCATCAGAGCCAGGTTCAACAGCAACTCTTCATAAGAACAACGCTCTCAATGGTTTGGTTTTGACAAATGGAAAAGTATCCAGTCATTGCTAAGAAAGACCTGGAGTTTTTTTATACCATTTGTTACAACATACAGTATCTTTCCAAACAATCTTTTTCGAGGATGCTGAACATAAACACAAAAAAAAAGGAACAGACTTTGCTATGAAAATGATATAAGAATGGGACTTTACATTGTGAAGCCATGCATATTTGGAATGGTCTCTCAAAAGCAGAATTCACACTGATTTGCACGTATGTAATTTGTTGTGAGGTCATACACTGTGTTGGTTTTGTTCTTTGAACAAGGTGATGTTCATACACAGTTAATTTTGTGCACCAGTAAAAAAAATGTATTCCTATGTCTTGAATATGAAAATCTTCTTCTTTTCCTTTCGGCTTGTCCCGTTAGGGGTCGCCACAGCGTGTCATCTTTTTCCATGTTAGCCTACCTTCTGCATCTTCCTCTCTAACCCCAACTGCCCTCATGTCTTCCCTCACCACATCCATAGACCTTCTCTTTGGTCTTCCTCTTGCTCTTTTGCCTGGCAGCTCCATCCTCAGCACCCTTCCACCAATATACTCACTCTCTCATCTCTGGACATGTCCAAACCATCGAAGTCTGCTCTCTCGAACCTTGTCTCCAAAACATCCAACTTTGGCTGTCCCTCTAATGAGCTAATTTCTAATCCTATCCAACCTGGTCACTCCGAGCGAGAACCTCAACATCTTCATTTCTGCCACCTCCAGTTCAGATTCCTGTTGTTTCTTCAGTGCCACTGTCTCTAATCCGTACATCATGGCCGGCCTCACCACTGTTTTGTAAACTTTGCCCTTCATCCTAGCAGAGACTCTTCTGTCACATAACACACCAGACACCTTTCACCAGCTGTTCCAACATGCTTGGACCCGTTTCTTCACTTCCTTACCACAATCACCGTTTCTCTGGATTATTGACCCTAAATATTTGAAGTCCTCCACCCTCGCTATCTCTTCTCCCTGTAGCCTCACTCTTCCCCCTCCACCTTTCTCATTCACGCAAAAATATTCTGTTTTACTTCGGCTAATCTTCATTCCTTTCCTTTCCAGTGCATGTCTCCATCTATCTAATTGTTCCTCTGCATGCTCCCTGCTTTCACTGCATATCACAATATCTGCGAACAGCAGATAGATAAATAGAGATCAGCACCTCTATTTATTTAGTTTTAAGACGCCTGTTATTTACATGGATGTTACAAAAAGGAGACGGCAAGCAAAACAGTTGGAAACAAAGTGTACTTGTTTGTTCATGTCTGTGTGCATGTGTGGTCATCATTTCTTTAACAGGCAGCAGTTCTAATAATTCTGATGATTAGATGTTTTTGTTCTTGCCATCTCCTGCTAGGCGGCTCCCACGTTATCTCGAGCAGAGCAAAGCATTCCTGTATTGGGAGCAGATGTATGATAATTATATTCACAATTATTCCTACAGAAGTGGAGAAGAGGCAAGTGTGAAGGACAAAAAAGTGGCAATGATTAGCAAGAGGGACGTTAGAAAGGAGGAGGAGGAGAGGATGAACAATGGAAAGGCAGTTGGTCCTGATGACATACCTGTGGACTTATAGTATGGTTTCATGCCTAGAAAGAGTACCACAGATGCATTATTTGCCTTGAGGATGCTCTTGGAAAAGTACAGAGAAGGTCAGAAGTAGCTACATTGTCTCTTTGTGGATCTAGAGAAAGCCTATGACAATGTACCAAGAGAGGAACTGTGATACTGCATGCGCAACTTGATCAAATAGTATTTAGACCATCCATTTTCTTTGCCGCTTATCCTCACAAGAGTTGCGGGGAGTGCTGGAGCCTATCCTAGCCTTCAACGGGCAGGAAGCTGGGTACACACTGAACTGTTTGCCAGCCAATCGCACGGCACATAGAGACAGGCACACTCACAATCACACCTAGGTGTAATTTAGAATGTCCAATTAATGTTCCATGTTTTGGGATGTGCGAGGAAACTGGAGTGCCTGGCAACCAGGCACAGTGGAACAGTTGGTAAAGCGTTAGCCTCACAGTTCTGGGGACCTAGGTTTGACCCCAGCCCCACCTGTGTGGAGTTTGCATGTTCTCCCCATGCCTGCATGGGTTTTCTCTGGGCACTCCAGTTTCCTCCCACATCCCCAAAACATGCTACATTAATTGGATGTTCTAAATTGCCCCTCGGTGTGATTGTGAGTGCAGCTGTTTGTCTTCATGTGCCCTGCGATTGGATGGTAACCAGTTCAGGGTGTAACCCCCCTCCTGCCCATTGACAGCTGGGATAGGCTCCAGAACTCCCTGCGACCTTCGTGAGGATAAGCGGCAAAGAAAAGGGATAGATGGATGGATGAAATTATTCTGACCTCAAGAGTAAACCCAATGTATTTTAGTTCAGATGAAAGTTGTTGCAAATGACAAAAAGCAAAATGATCACTAGTTCAATACAACAGAAAACAAAACATACAGTAGATGAAGACAAAGAAAAATGTATAAATATAACCTGTAGCCCCAGAAAAGTATATCAAATATCAGTTAAGTATATAATCTTTTGTCTTTCACATGGACGTTTGATTGGTTGAATTATCATTAAAAGATCTTGTATTTTGTGCAAAAAACATTTGATAGTATTTGGAATGTAATATTATCTCTGTTGTGTCTCATGGACATGGAATTCCTTCGTTCATTCATTCATCTTTCATACAGTTTATCCCAACTAGGATTGCGAGCTTATCCCATCTTACTCAGGTGAGAGGTGGGGTACACCCTAAACTGGTCACTAGCCAATCGCATGGCACATATCAGCAAACTCATACATACCTATGAACAATTTAATCTTTAGTTAGCCTACTGTGCATGTTTTTGAGATGTAGGAGGAAACCGGAGTACCTGGAGAAAACCACTAGCCCGCAGATAGAACATGCAAACTCCACGCAGGTAAGGTCAGATTCAAACCCGGGTCCTCAGAACTGTGAGGCAGTAGTTGCGCTAAGCAATCGCCTACCATGCCACAACATGTCAAATATGAATCAAAACCATCCCGAGTTCCAGCTGGTTTTAGACTGAACCACAGTACCGAGACAT
This sequence comes from Syngnathoides biaculeatus, assembly GCF_019802595.1. Lineage (NCBI taxonomy): Eukaryota > Metazoa > Chordata > Actinopteri > Syngnathiformes > Syngnathidae > Syngnathoides > Syngnathoides biaculeatus. Next base: position 5,004,383 of record NC_084654.1, on the reverse strand, counting down.
CTCTTGTACAGATTTTAAATGACATCAGATGTAATGCAGATTCTCAAAAATTTTGTCTTGGTGCTATTGTACCTTAGCACAACTTTTCATACAGTAAATTACCACATCAAAGAGATTCAGAAACCTGATTAACCTCTCTGATTCTGTTTTTAACAGGTTCAGATCTCATCACTCGGATCAATTTTTCTTTGTAATTATGAGGAACACATGAAATCAAATACAATATCGGGTTCCTCAAGGGTCAATTTTAGATCCACTCCTTTTTGGTTGTTGTTGTTGTGGGACTATGACAGGAAAAGATCGGGAGTTAGTTGACATGATCATTAGGAGAAAGGTTGATATAGTGTGCACCCAAGAGAGCAAGTGGAACGGGACGAAGGCTAGAAGTTTAGGTGCAGGGTTTAAATTATTTTATCATAGAGTAGATGGGAAGAGAAATGGACTAGTGGGTATTTTAAAGGAAGAGCTGGCTAAGAATGTCTTGAAGGTGAAAAGAGTTTCAAATCGAGTGATGAGAATGAAATTTGAAATTGAGAGCATTATGTATAATGTGATTAGCAGCTATGTCCCACAGGTAGGATGTGACCTCAAGTTGAAAGAGAAATTCTGGAAGGAACTAGACGAAGTAGTTCTGAGCATCCCAGACAGAGAGAGTGTTGTGATTGGTGCAGATTTCAATGGACATGTTGGCGAAGGAAACAGGGGCGATGAAGAAGTGATGGGGAAGTACGGCATCCAGCAAAGGAACTTTGAGGGTCAGATGCTTTCACAAAAATGATGGAATAGGCAATGGTGTACCCATATTTCCAGAAGAGACAGGAAACTAGAGTGACCTACAAGAGTGGAGGAAGCACCCAGGAGGATTATATTTTGTGCAGAGAATGGAATTTGAAGGAGGTTACTGACTGTAATATAGTGATGTGGGAAAGCCTAGCTCAACAGCATAGGATGGTGGTGTGTAGGATGACTCTGGTAGTGGGTAGGAAGATTAAGAAGACATAGGTAGAACAGAGAATTAGGTGGTGGAAGTTGAGAAAGGAAGAATGTTGTGTGGCCATTTGGAAAGAGGTGAGACAGCCTCTAGATGGACAGGAAGAGCTCCCAGAAGACTGGAATATTACTGCCAAGATATTCAGAGAGGCTGGCAGGAGAGTACTTGGGGTATCTTCTGGTAGGGAAGGGGAGAAGGACACTTGGTGGTGGAACCCCAAAACACGGGAAGTCATCCAAGGAAAGACATTAGCGAAGAAGTGATACAGGAGAAGACTGAGGAGAGGCGAAAGGAAAACATTGAGATCCGACATAGGGGAAAGGTAGAGGTGGCGAAGGCTAAAAAAGAGGCATATGACGATATGTACACCATCTTGGATATGAAAGAAGGAGAAAAGGATCTCTACGGGTTGGCCAGATAGAGTGATAGAAATGGGAAGGATGTGCAGCAAGTAAAGGTGATTCAGGATAATAATGTAAATATGTTGATTAGTGCCAGTAGTGTGCTAAGTAGATGGAAAGAGTACTTTTACAAGTTAATCAATGAAGAAAATGGGAGAGAAATAAGAGTAGAAGAGGCAAATGTGAATGACCAGGAAGTGGCAATGATTAGTAAAGGGGAAGGTAGAAAGGCACTGAACAGGATGAAAAATGGAAAGGCAGTTGGTCCTGATGACATACCAGTGGAGGCATGAAAGCAATTTGGAGAGGTGGCTGTGGAGTTCTTGACTAACTTATTCAATAGAATACTTAGAATAGAATACGGGAGAGAAGATGCCAGAAGAATGGAGGAAAAGTGTGCTAGTTCCCATTTTTATAAACAGAGACGATGTTCAGAGCTGTGGAAACTACAGAGGAATCAAGATGATGAGCCATACAATTAAGTTATGGGAAAAAGTAGTAGAGGATAGACTCAGGACAGAAATAAGTATCTGCGAGCAACAGTATGGTTTCATGCCTAGAAAGAGTACCACAGATGCATTATTTTCCTTGAGGATGCTCATGGAAAATTACAAAGGTCAGAAGGAGCTTCATTGTGTCTTTGTAGACCTAGAGAAACCCTATGACAGAGTACCAAGAGAGGAACTGTGGAACTGCATGCGCAAGTCCAGTGTGGCGGACAAATGTTAGAATAGTACAGGACATGTATGAGGGCAGCAGAACAGCGGTGAGATGTGCCATAGGTGTGTCAGAAGAATTTAAGGTAGAGGTGGGACTGCATCAGGGATATGCTCTGAGCCCCTTCCTGTTTGTGGTAGTAATGGATAGGCTGACAGATGAGGTGAGACTGGAATCCCCTTGGACCATGATGTTTGCAGATGATATTGTGATCTGCAGTGAAAGCAGGGAGCAGGCAGAGGAACAATTAGAAACATGGAGGCACGCACTGAAAAGGAGAGGAATGAAAATTAGTCGAAGTAAAACAGAATATATGTGCATGAATGAGAGGGGCAGAGGGGAAAAAGTGAAGCTCTAGGGAGAAGAGATAGTGAGCGTGGACGATTTTAAATACTTGAGATCAACAATACAGGCCAATGGGGAGTGTGGAACGGAAATGAAGAAACGGGTCCAAGTGGGGTGGAACAGTTGGCGAAAAGTGTCTGGTGTTCTATGTGACAGAAGAGTCAGATTACGGATTAGAGCCGGTGACACTGAAGAAACAATAGGAAGCAGAACTTGAGTTAGCAGAAATGAAGATGTTGAGCTTCTCGCTTGGCATGAGCAGGTTGGATAGGATTAGAAATGAGCTCATTCGAGGGACAGCCAAAGTTGCATGTTTTAGAGACAAGGTTAGAGAGAGCAGACGTAGATGATTTGGACATGTCCAGAGGTGAGAGAGTGAGTATATTGGGAGAGGGGTGCTGAGGATGGAGCTGCCAGGCAAAAGAGCCAGAGGATGACCAAAGAAAAGGGGTTGATGGATGTGGTGAGGGAGGACATGAATTGATCCTGAATATGCAAGATGTTAACTTTGTGTTCCTTACAAAACAGCACTAATAAAGGGAACACATCATTACCAGAGTAAATCGGAGTCAATCACACACACACACACACACACACACACACACACACACACACATATCAACTTGTCAGCTTAGTAAAAGTTTGGAATCCATTTCACCAGATGTTATGTAAATGCCTGACAATCGGTGGAAAGGAGAAGCAGTTGACCTTTTGCTAAACACAACGCAAAACACAAAAGGCCAATCATAGCACAAGACATGCCTCAACAGAGGTCCAATACTACATCAGGAACTCTCTGGTGAAATTGATAATTTTGATGTAGTATTTATTTTTATAATAATCTTATGTATTGAAGTCAAATAATATATATTTGCTTTTATGTTGTTTCCTAAAATAGAGTTATTGTTTTCATATTCAGAAGAATTTGTGGATTTTCTTTTCACTACTTGTTTCAACATGTACTGTATTTGGAACTCTGCACTTCATGCTCATTACTCCACATTGTCCTGATTCTGTCATAGTGTAACCTGCCTGGATGACGTTCATATTTGAAAAAACGTTATTCTTGTGTTACCTGTGCTACTCACAAGTGTGTACTGAGAGGTATTGCTGAAGAGGTGTCTTACTGTGGTGTTTGTTTCGTCATTCAACCATCTATTTATCCAGATCATTAGTGAGTATTAACGTCTGGAACATAGGGATTAAAGTTGTAATCATGCCTTATACTGCTTACTATATCAAACAGCAAGTGAACTTTTTAATGAGACTTTTTTGTTTGTTTCTGCATTGTGTATTGCTTTTATATATAGTGCTGGAGCCTATCCCACCTGTCAACGGGCAGGAGGCAGGGTACACCTTGAACTGGTGGCCAGCCAATCGCAGGGCACATGGAGACAAACAGCCGGACTCACAATCACACCGAGGAGCAATTTAGAGCCTCCAATCAATGTTGCATGTTTTGGGAATGTGGGAGGAAACCGGATTGCCCATGCAGGTATGGGGAGAACATGCAAAGTCCACACAGGTGGGGCCAGGATTTGAATCCCGGTCCTTAGAACTGTGAGGCAAGCGCTATGCTACAGTGCTACCTCCTTAATGATACAAAAAACAAAGTAACATTAAAATTTGACCAACATGGGAAACTTTTATCATGTTGATTTGCTTTGCAGTTTTTCACAGAAGTCTAACTGCCAAAGCTGTAGTGTGATTTCAGCAATGTATACATGATCTAATTTAACCACATTTTTTCCCATGTTTGAATTATTTTTAGGCTGAAAAATAGTGAACCGCTAGGTGAACTAAAAATAATTGCATCACCTATTATTATTTAGGAGTTTATTTTTGTCCATTTTTCTTATTCCAACATACATATTACAGCACTTTTCATAACTACTTTATTTTAGTGCTCGATCTCACATACAGTACATGTCACAATGATATTTTAAGACTGGTGAGGTCAGCCATCTTGGACAGTTTAGACAGTATCACTGAAGGGACTACTGGAACCAAAGAGGGAGGTAGTGCAAATAAAGATTGGATTCTCTCTAAGGAGTGACTGGATGGGTTCAGAAATCATCTCTCCAGAAGGACAGCTGCGGCTAGAGGTTTTGGAAACAAAATCTGAAATATAGGACTTTGATGGTTTGGAAACATTCAGAGGAAAAATAGTAAGTTTAATGTAAAAAATGTGTATGGAGCTTCTGGGCAAGAGAGCTAAAGTGAGGCCTAGGTGAAGGTTGATCGATGTACTGGGGGGGATGAGTGCAGTTGGGGATAGATAAGCTTGGATGGAAAAGTATGAAGCCCTGCAGTGACCACCGCTTAACATTCACATTAGTTTCCACAATGTTGCGTAAAACAGCCACAAACAGTAGCGACTTTGGCAGGCTTGGCAATTCCCTTTTTTTTGTACTGAGTGGAGTGCCTGTAGATTCTGCTGCTCTGGTCCAATATCAGTACATATTTTGAAAGCATCTACATTATTAAATCTTGTTTAGTGCCTTGTTTTAAGTCAACTTACTTGATACATGTTTCAAATATTTGAAAAAAAAGTCTACTACTTTTTTCAATGTTTGTCATGAACCAGTGGCACAGGCGTGGACGCAAATGCAGGACATCCAGGCAACGACATAATGACCAGAGTGTGTAGCAGTCTGAGAAGGCAGAGGCACAAAAATGCTCGACTAAAGGCAGTATCCAAAAACATGAAATGAGGTCCAATGACTTTGGAACAAACTAAGAAGCTTGACAAGATGTGAACAAACTAAAAGGGCACAGACTCGGTGTGACAAGGATACCTCTGCACATGACTTACGCTCAATTGTGGAGAATCCAACATGCAGTAAATGCAACGCAACGAACTGGCAAATGCCAGTGATAAATTCCAAACCTAAATGCCTGGTCTAATTACCGTCAAATGAACAACAGTTGTGTGACAGCTGTCACAAGTGGTCCTGCCCAGAGCAGTGGCCTGGCCACGCTCCTAATGGCAGGGGCCAGGTATATCCATGAGAGAGCCCCCCCACAAGGCGCAGATCCCAGAATGGGACCACACATTAAAAGTTAGTCGATGAGGGTTCAGTGTTTCTTTTAATGTTAGAGTTATCCACCGATTTCACCAAGAAACATCTCTAAATTGGAAATGAATTATCGAAATTCCTCTCTGGCTCAGACATTCCAATGAGCCCGGCTGGAAAACTGACAGCCAATCAGCGTTTGCCACTCCTGCAGTGCTTGGTGTTGTGACACCCCATTGTTCATCGATACGTTTCAACGAACAGAGGACGTAAACTATCTGGCATTTTCTAGACGATTATTGTGAAAAATAATTACAAAGAAACAAAACAAAATAGCATGATGTACAATGTTCAAGGTTGTGGGCTTGAGCTAGAATACACATAGGCGGAACTTGATGTGTTGGAGAGGGGGCGTGGCACTAAGGACAAACAATAATCCCATTATATGGACCGTGGAGATTTGTTTCTTGCTTTTCTGAGGAGTTCGTTTAGATGTAGAGAATATACAGCAGGCGTGGCCAGACTTTTTAACCCCAAGTTGTACTTTTCAAGCAGCCAGCCTCTCGCCATCGACCAGCGTTGGAAGGGGGGTGGAGGGTATTGCACGCGTGCATCGCCGTAAATCGTAACTGGGAACAATTGTGTACTAAGAGCCAATAAAACAAATATAAAAGCGATTCGATGCTCTGCGTTATTACTACTCCCGCCATGGAGCAGACAAAACAAAAATAACGAAGTACAATATTCAAGCGTTTGAGCCAGAATACACACTGGCGGAACATGACGTATTTGAGAGGGGGCGTGACACTCCTGGAGAGCACAACATGGACCTCGGAGATGTTCCAGACAGGCTCGTTTCAAAAGACTGGTGTTCGTGTTCTCTTTGTGACCTAATGCTAACTGTGGCGGAATGCCAGTGTTGTCGTGAGTTTGAAAAGGTCGAATAAAAAATGGAGCGTACCGGAATGAACTTGGATCACGATCAACTTGTCTGCATCACAAAGATACTTGATAATAGGTACAAAGATTGTTTGTGCGAAGATGTATTACATATCAATTTACTTATGATCCATGACAATTTGATGAAAGGACCACTTGTACATCCAGTGGAAAATCGGTGAGTACACATTTTTAACGGTCTTGGAATCCGATGTGAATACTATGTGAATGCTATGTGAGCTATTTGAATGCTATGGGCTATGTCCAAAGTTTATCAAAAATGTAAGCTTATTTTCTGAGTACAGTGTAGGACTATCTAATGGTTTATTTATATCTGGAATATAAAATGCAAAAAAAGAACCCAAACAAATTGGGACTTCCCCAAAGTGATTACACGTATATATCCATCCATCCTTTTTCTTAGCAGCTGAGCTGTACAAGGGTCGTGAGAGTGCTGGAGCCCATCCCAGCTGTCAACGGGCAGGAGGGAGGTTACACACACGCAGACACGGGGAGAACATGCAAACTCCACACATGATGTCCGGGATTGAACCCGAGTTCTCATAACTGTGAGGTCAATGCTTTACAGCTGGGCCGTGCCGCCTCATAAAGTGAGTTGTTGCTTATACAGTACCGGCACAAGAGGCTAAGCGGCTAATAACCAATAATGGTTAGATGTGTGCAAATTTCCCCGGCTGATGATCGAGCCTCAACTGTGACAACCACAGCTTTACCCTGTCAGGTTCACCCCACGGGAGGTTAAAGAAGGAGAAATTTGGGTACGTTTTCTCAGTTTGTTGCACAACATGTCGGCATCTTGGCTTCGCTAGAACAAATGGTCTGTAACGCTAAGCACTGGTGACGTCAGGGGCGGGGTAAAGGATGTTTCTTCTGGTGTTGGCTGTGAAAGCCAGTACATATCCAGATTTTGCTTGGATTTAAAAAAAATGTTCTTTATTTTCAATTTTTTTTAATTAATGTCCAAAATATATGTAATATTACTTCATATTGGAGGGTTTATTGTGTGTATGAATTTTGGGGAGAGTCTTCCTTTAATAATAGATGATTGGCATACCTGAATCAAGAGGCAGTAAATGCACCAAGAGACAGGAGCCTCTTTACGTCTACAGTGAGCCTCCTCCAGTGGAAGCATAGTGCTATGACAAAACCCAATTTACTGTAAATAGTAGAAGCATACAGCAAGGATTTTCTGTGATGGTGCTACATTTATTGTGTTGTTTTCTTAGTTTCTGCCTTGTATAGGTCATAAGTCACCAGATATCAAAACTGACCAAGATATTTTCCTATCACACACAACTCACAGTCAGGGTTTCATGAAAACAAAGTGCAGCATAAATGTAATCTGAGAGCGACATTAAGAGACATTCAACAAACAACGGGTAACAAACACAAATTATTGATGCTACATTAATCATGATCATTAATGAACATTAAGAATTAACATCTTAATTACAGCACCAGTTCTGCAGTTCATGGAGCAATTCATGCTAAAAGCTACACCGGAAGACAGGCAGCAGCAAAAAACACAAAGTTACACATACAAGGAAAGACGATACAAATTAAGCCAATATTTTGGATTTAACCATCTATGAGTAATATACCCATTAATCCATTGTTCTAGCAGTTCAAACATCGACATTCTATACAAACCGCTTCCATTTATTACATCTAAGATTTCAAAACATTTAAGGACACCGGTTGACGTCTAAGCCATTCTGCAGTAAATTCCAGGCTGTAGGTGCAGAGTACATGAAAGGCTTTCTGACAATTTCTGTTCAAGCTTTTGGACCAGAGAGCACAAGGAGGTCCCGATAACAACAAATACTGTCTGGCATTTTCCCACCAATTAAAAACACAGATAAGGGGGAAGAAGACCATGAATTGCCCTATGAATAAAGGTGTACCAGTAAATGAGCCAGCAGATTTTCAACACAAGCCATCTAACCTAAGAGTACAACTCACAATGGTGAGGCTGAGCTTTTGTAATGAACCTCAGAGATTAATGGTAGACAGTTTCAACCGGATAAAGACACTTAGCAGAGGCATGCAAATTAAAATATTTAGCCGACAGAAATCCCCATGCCTATGTGGTGGCTATGTTGAATGTGGCAACATTTCCAATCACTGCATTAACGTGGCAGCCATGATGGCAGGAATTCTGCCTATTGTTGCATCGAGCTCTGTGCAGAGAGTATATATAGCACTGGTGTTAACTTTGATAGGAATATGACACACAGGTCTCTGGGCTCTGGAACATGATATTTTTGGTACAGTACGTTAATTTGTGTAGGTGTTAATCTCTGACAAGGGTCGGCAAATAAAGATAGATTTTTTTTTCTGAAAATTCAAATGCAAGCTGAAAGGACATTTTCATCAAGCAAACTCTGCTTTTCATACCTCATATTATGTACAAAAACATAGTTTAATGAACTTGTTAATTTAAAAGAGATTAATTTTCTGCAAGCTGTTACCACTGTGTTACTGCTGCCGCTCCTCACGGGTGTCATGAAATAATCTGGCGATAATGAGGCAGCTGTATTTGATCATTTACACGCTGTCTTTTAAGAATTAACGCTGAATTGCCATTTGACATTATAAACACTTTTCTGAGCTTACTTAATGCATTAGTCATATAAATGACATTGATACCGACTGTAATCATTTGGCAATGTAAATCACCTGGGAAAACATTTTGATCTTTTTGGGAAGTATGCATTCACCCTGCCTGTGTTTATACATGTCAAGACAACTTGTTTCATCTGTAACAAGGCTTTGCAGGGTGGATTTCAATTCAATTGGAAAAGATGATTAGAGATAGGAGTTTTGACTTATGAGTGTGGATACACTACAAATGAAACTTGTAAATCAGGCCACACCTGTAATCACTAGGTAGCAATCCTGTTTTATGCACTGCTTATGCTTATAAGGGTTACATGCCTGAACGAGTCATCACCCACCACATACAACCATTTACACTCAGATTTATACTTAAAATTAAGTTTTAAGTAACCTAAAATTCAGGTTTATGGAATGTGGGTTGAAGCTTGAGTACTCCCAAATTCGGAACTGCAAGGCAGATGTGCCTTACCACTTGTGAACCATCCTGTCAAATGCCTAATATGGAAAACTTAATTCTACACATTACAGACAGTTACAGTGAGAGATTCCGACCTGACTTTCAACAATCATATCAAATCAATCACAAAAACTGCCCTTTACCATCTCAGAACATAACACATAGAACATGAACAAGGATATACCTAAATTGAAAGCTTGTGTGTGACAAGCAGACCAGGAAAAGCTCATCCACGCTTTTATCTCAAGTAGACTTCACTAGTGTAATGGTCTTCTGTCTGGACACCCCAAAAAAGAGCATTTAAAAGCTGCAGCTCATTCAGAATGGTGCAACTTGGGTTCTGACCAGAACAAAGAGGTCAGATGATTTAACTCCAATTCTAAAGTCCTCACAGTGACTTCCAGTCAGCTTTAGAATAGATTCTAAAGTTCTCCTACTGGTCTATACAGTGAAGGAAATGAGTATTTGAGCACCCTGGTATATTGCAAGTTCTCCCACTTAGAAATCATGGAGGGGTCTGAAATTTTCGTCGTAGGTGTATGTCCACTGAGAGAGATAATCTAAAAAGAAAAAATGTATGATTTTTTTAAGGATTTATTTGTGTGCTACAGCTGCAAATAAGCATTTGAACACCTGTCTATCTGATAGAATTCTGACCCTCAAAGACCTGTTAGTCCGCCTTTAAAAGTCCACTGCCACTCCATGTATTATCCTGAATCAGATGCACCTGTGTGAGGTCTTTAGGTACATAAAGACACCTGTCCACCCCATACAATCAGTTAGACTCAAACTTGTAACATGGCCAAGACTAAAGAGCTTTCCAAAGATACCAGAGACAAAATTGTAGAACTCCACACAGCTAGAAAGGGCTACAAAGAAATTGCCAAGCTGCTTGGTGAAAAAAGATCCACTGTTGGAGCAACCATTAGAAAATGGAAGAAGCTAAACGTGATCGTCAATCTCAATCGGAGTGGAGTCCCATGCAAGATACCACCATGTGGGGTCGCAATGATCCTTAGAAAGGTGAGGAATCAGGCCAGGACTGCACAACAGGATTTGGTCAATGACCTAAAAAGAGCTGTGTGGAGGAGTAGGCTGAAATCCCTCCTGCAGTGTGTGCAAACCTGGTGAACAACTACAAGAAACGTTTGACCTCTGTAATTGCAAACAAAGGCTACTGTACCAAATATTAACATTGGTTTTCTCTGGTGTTTAAATACTTGTTTGCAGCTGTATCACACCAATAAATCGTTAAAAAATCATACATTGTGATTTCTGGATTTTTCTTTTTAGATTATCTCTCTCAAAGTGGACATGCACCCGCGATGAAAATTTCAAACCCCTCCATGATTTCTAAGTGGGAGAACTTGCAATATACCAGGGTGCTCAAATACTCATTTCCTTCACTGTATAGACCAGTAGGAGAACTTTAGAATCTATTCTAAAGCTGACTGGAAGTCACTGTGAGGACTTTAGAATTGGAGTTAAATCATCTGACCTCTTTGTTCTGGTCAGAACCCAAGTTGGACCATTCTGAATGAGCTGCAGCTTTTAAATGCTCTTTTTTGGGGTGTCCAGACAGAAGACCATTACACTAGTGAAGTCTACTTGAGATAAAAGCGTGGATGAGCTTTTCCTGGTCTGCTTGCCACATACAAGCTTTCAATTTAGGTATATTCTTGTTCATGTTCTATGTGCTATGTTCTGAGATGGTAAAGGGCAGTTTTTGTGATTGATTTGATATGATTGTTGAAAGTCAGGTCGGAATCTCTCAGAATACCAAGGTTTTGGATTTGGTCTTTGATTTTTAAAAATCGTGAGTCCAGGTATTTACTGACAGCAAGTCTATTTTCTTTATTGCCAAAAACAATTGTTCCAGTTTTGTTGTGATTTTGTTGAAGAAAAATTTGGCTCATCCAGTTATTTATCTGCTTTAGACAGTGGCACAATACCTCAATTGAACTGTAGTCATCTGGAGACACTGCTAAATATAACCGTGTCATCTGCATAGCTATGATAGTCAAAATTAAAGTTTTGAAGAATTTGACCAAAGGGTAGCATAAACAGGCTGAACAGGAGAGGTCCGAGAACTAACCCGTGAGGAACCCCAATGGTTACAAGGTAGCTCCTTTCCTCCAGGTAGGACCTAAACCATTAAAGGACTGTTCCTTTTAGTCCTCTCCACATTTCCAACCTGTTCAACAGTATATTATGGTGTACTGTATCAAAAACCACACTGAGATACAAAAAAAACACCCAAAACACTTTCCTCAGTCAGTATTCAACGTTATATCATTAGCAATTTGATAACACCAGATTCTGCACTGTGATGAGTTTCAGAAACCTGATTGAAATTTGTCAAAAAGTCCATTTAAATTCAAGAAATTGCCCAGTTGATTAAAAACAACTTTGTCAACAATCTTGGCTATGAATGGGAGATTTTAGATGGGTCTATAGCTTGCTAACATGGAATTCTCCAGTGCTGTTTTTTAGAAGAGGCTTAACAGCAGCTTGTTTAAGAGCTTTAGGAAACTCGCCACACTGAAATAAGCAAATGATTATTTGCTGCAATTCAGGTAGCACAGACTTCACAATAGTTTTGAAAAAGCCAGATGGCATTGAGTCGAAACAGCTTGTTGATGGTTTCAATTGCTGATCTGTTTTCTTTACAGTTTTTTGGTCAACTGTATCAAATTCTGACATGGTAATACAGCTTTCCCCGGGTGGCTTCAGATGTAGTATCATTTTATCAATTTGCTGATATGTGATAACAGTCGACCTGATGGACTGTATTTTTTCACAAAAATAGGCAAACTCATTGCATTTATCACCTGTTACGAGTTCTGTAGCTATCTGATTTTTCGTGTGTGTGTGTGTGGGTGGGGGGAGGTTTGGCTTGTAAACCACAGCAAACAGAGTGCAAGTATTGTTCTTATTGATGATTTCAGAAAAGTGTTGCTGTCTAGCCCTGAATAACGCTTTGTTAAAATTACTGAGACTCTCTGTAGAAGACACAGTCAACATTGAGTTTAGTTTTTCTTTATTTGCATTCTGCTTTCCTACACTTTGATTTAGAGCTCTTGGCCACCTGTGTGTTCCTCCACAGTGTTGTAGGTCACCTCAAGACGGCATTAGTTTGAACAGGTAGGACAGCATTCATGGCATTTGAGATTTTTGAAGTTAAATTGTCCAAAATATTATCAACCGTCTCAGCGTTCACTCTATGGCACAGCTACAGTTTCCATAAAATTACTGGCAGTACTCTCATTTATGTACCTTTTATTAATGGACATAGAGGTTGTCTGAACTTTTGGAAGAATTTGTAATTCAAAAAATACACAAAAATGGTCAGAAATAGCCATATCCTTAATGTTAATTGATAGAATTTCGACATCCTTAGAGTTGACCAGGTCTCAGATGTGAGTTGGACATGTTGAGAGAGGTCAAATGTGTCTTATATGGGAGAAAGTTCTTTTTTCCATGTTATTGTCAACATGAACGTTAAAGTCCCCCATTATGACAAAATAAATATACTATAAAAATGTACTGTAAAATACAAATAACGGACATCAGTTCTGAAAAAGCCTCCCGGAATTTTCTGATATATCTTGGAAGTGTATGAATTATGAAAACAATAACCATTGTGTCACTTTTAACTAAAAACACAGATATTCAAAAGGGCTAAAGTCACCCAGTATACTTTCTTTACATTGAAATAATGACTTAAAAATAAGAGCAATACCACCACCTTTTTTCCCTGTTCGACACTTGTTCATAAAATTAAAATTTGCTGGTGTTGACTCATTTAAAATGCTATTATAGGTACTTTCTGTTAACCACGTTTCATTTAATAAAAAAAATCCAGATCATAGTTGTAACTAATCAGCATTGATTTGTTACCCAGTGACCTGATATTAAAAGAGCTAGTCTCACGGAGATAACTGCAGACAATGGTTTGATAGATTCACATTTTATTCTCACTTAGTTAGTAGCTCTACATTTTTTTGTGCCATACAGCTTTGACGAACTTTCTGTCCCTTGTAATTACTGGGGTGAAAAATGACCGGAATTCATAGGGGTCTGCGTTTTTCTGGAAAAGACCCAGCAAATATCATTCAGATTGACAGATAAGATTCTTCACGGATAGAGGAGGAAACATTCGCATCTTGGTGGACGGTGGTTTCAGGCAAGGGAAATGGGAGGAAGATCTTGGCGTAGTATGGGCTGGATGCCAATGTTGATCGTTGTCTTCACCCGATCTATCAGACCTAACATTGCATTCAGACTCAGAGAGGGGGAGCCAATATATACTGCAGATTGTTTGGTTGCTTTAATCATAGAGGGGAAATTCTCAGGTGTGGATAGCTCCAAAGGGGCAGGAAGAGGTGTGGAAGAGTTAAAGTGCTGGCTCATTCCAGTTGTCATTTGCTCGACTGATTGTTTGGATGACCCAAATGAGTCTCTTTGCACCTTGTCTCACCTTGTCTCACCTTGTCTCTTGTTCCTCCAATTATTTGGGAACAACTGCACCCTTTCATCCTTTATTTTGGGAAACGTTTTGGAGTTGTGAATGACGTACACAGTAAAAAATGTTTGCAGACAATATCTTAACTCCCTGTCTATTTAGACAGAAACCATATGCTTTGTAAAGATTTCTACACTCCCAAAAACTGCAGAAACCCCCGGAGAGTGCATTATTCACTTCAGTTAACCACTGATTCAATTGACGGCACCTTGAAAAACGTTAATCTCCAAATGATACAAGTGGGAGAGGTCCACTTATAAAAACCTCAGTATTCAAACCTTGCACTTTTGTTCGGAGATCAACGAACTCTCGCTTTGGTACATCTGATTGGTGCTTGAGAACATCTAGGGAGCCTGTGTGTATAATAACAGATTTCACAGTCGGGACGAAACAGTGATCTCCAGGACCTTTTGACAGATATCACACACCATTAGTAAGACACAGTACTTTGGTTTTCTTCTCACTGCAAAAGCATTTCATATGCTTGATGGGTCCATCACTAACTAAAATTGTTTGGGGTCACAATTTTTTCTTGGATAATTTCATACCTTTGAGTGATGGTGAGGGATGAGTATTATTGACTAGGATCTTGTAAAAGTCACTCAAAACTGTTTGTATGTCTAATATCAATATTTTGCATTTACTCATGTTCTTTTTTACTTGCTCTTCGCTGTAACGACCATCCCTGGCCGCTCCCTTGGGGTTGAGTGGGGCGCAATCTGCTGGTGTTGTTGTGTCCTCCCTTTTAGATGTCCAATATCTTTAGGCTTTGCTCCCAGTAAATTCCAGGGAGAACTGCTGATGGATCCGTTGTAGTTTCCACAATCCGCATCTGTCCTTGTTGTTGAGCTAAATGGCTGTCGTTACCACACTTCTGTTCACCATTTTGAGACACTGGTAAAGTGGTTTAATTCTCCGACTGTAATGTAAATACATTTTAAAATGTGCATGTGTACTGAATTTGGAAAGTTACCATACAATACCATCCTGAACTATTGACAAGTGTGTATTATTTAGACTATGTTGGCTGAGTGTGACAACACTAAGTGAATGTTCTGTAAAAGGTTCAGAAATACTGTAATTTCTCATATCTAATGCGCAAAATTTTCCAAAACTAGTCCTATATATGTGGATAGTGGTTTAAAAATAGTATACATTTACATATCAATATGATATTCTATGTCTTATTTTACACATTTATATGTACAGTATTACTATAGTGTGCGCCGCCAGCCTGAACTTCCTGACCTGCTTATTGGAGTTTATCATTTTACGATCGTTAGCATAGCATATTTGTTGCTGCTTCACCAAACATCAGAAACGGCTGCCTGTGAGTTTGTTTTAAGTTCAACTAAGACAAAAACTGTTGATTACAAAGCCTAGTTATGTAGCCGCTTTTAAAAGAAAAGTGTCATCACTCCTGCAGCCCCGCAGCAGCACAGCAGTTCAAAACTACGAGAGCTCAAACTAAGTAGAAACGAGCATAATGGGGACATTATTAAAAAAAAAAAAATGGGAGGGCACACAAAATAAAAATGCTCGCTTTTTTAATATAGCCATTACACTTTTATACGTATTTTGAGCTCTCGACCTGAGGCTATAGAAGAGCTGTTACAGATTGCAGCCGAATGGAGGGCAAGAGGCTGCACCATTAGCACTGTGGCGCTTCGCCTAAAAGTGCTGACAATAATGAGGAATAAAGGGAACCAATACTCTTAGGATTCAAAAAAATGTTTCCTCACAAACACCATGTATGGCACAGACGACATGCTGTGGGAGCAAGATGGGATCGCTGTTCATGATGCAATGTAGGAGGCACCGGAACTGGACCAAGCCATCAATGATTTCGACAGCAATGCACCAAAGGTACCGACTATGGATCTTTTTCAGATTGAAGATGAGTCAGATGTTTTTTTTGAAGGCTTGGCCAAAAATGTGTAATGTAGCGGATAAACTCCACTATGCCAAATGTTTTATGCACAAATATTTCATGCAAAAAACGTTTCTCCACAAAATTTAAATTAAACAGTGTTAAATTAAATGTTTATATATTTAAGATTGTAAAATGTGTTGTCAACAGTATTAATAAAATGTTATGCCATCATTGAGCATTTATTTTAGTTGGTTGAGGGATTCTGTTCTGAGAATTACAGGGACCAGGACAAGAGTGTCTGTTGGATGTCCCGAGATATATAATTAGTACATGCACAAATATTATTATTAATGATTGTTTGTAATGAGGTTTAAAAAACAACACAAGTACAAACAATAAAGTTACAAACCTAGCAAAATACAAATACAGATAATTCAGAATATTTTGAGCCTATGGATAGCAGCTAATTGGTGGTGCGCATTGTACAATGGTAGAAGGGTTTTCCTGATTTTTCTAGGTCAACTTTGGGGGTGCACATTATACTTCAGGATGCATTATACACAAGAAATTACCGTATACAGATGAAACTTCAAAAGTCAATGTTTTCATGTTTTCAAAAGTGTGATGGTACTACTAGTCTTACTTACCCTTTCAAAATCTCAGACAAATTAATAGATTGCACCATAAGGTGGTGCTTTGAGGTTAAAAACAAGGCGTTTTTCAAAGTCCATCCATCCATCCATTTTCTTAGGCACTAATCCTCACAAGGGTCGCAGGAGTCTATCTCAACTTCCACCGGGCAGGAGGCAGAGTACACCCTGAACTGGTTGCCAGCCAATTGCAGAGCACATGGAGACAGAGAACAGTCGCACTCACAATCATACTTAGAGCAATTTAGAGTGTCCAATGAATGCATATTTTAGGGATATGGGAGGAAACCAGAGTGTCCGGAGAAAGCCCACACAGGTACGGGGAGAACATGCAAACTCCACACAGGGAGGGCCGGGATTGAACCTTGGATATGAGAACTGTAAGACCAACACTTTACAGCTGTGCCACCGTGCCACATGTCATGTTTGAAACTACCGCAGAATGGCACATCACCAGCCCACCTTTCAAAGGACAATGTAATGTGAAAAGGTCTGAGCATATTATTTAATTATAACAAAAATTATAAAATAAGAAAGTTCCTGTAATATAATAACACATTTGTCACAGTAATGTAATGATTTACCATTACTCTATATAGTTTGTAATAAAAATACTGTACATAATATCGCTAACTCTTATCGCTCTACACAAACGACTACACCTCGAGGCATCCAACTGTCAAACTCCTGAGGTTTCCAGATGACACCACAGTCATCTGCCTCATCAAAGACGAGTTTGCATATCGACAGGAAGTGGCAAGACTGGAGTTTTGGTGTGGTCAACACAACCTGGACTTGAACACTCTAAAGACTACATAGATGATTGTGGACTTCAAGAGTTATCCTTCACCACAGCTGCCCCTGACTCTGTCTTGTGTCAATCGTCGAGACCTTCAAGTTCTTGGGAATTACAGTCTCAGAGGACCTGAAGTGGGAGACGAACATCAACTCAATCCTCAAAAAAGCCCAGCAAAGGATGTACTTGCTGCTTCTGAGGAAGCATGGCCTGTCACCAGAGCCGCTAAGACAGTTCTACACACCGGTCATCCAGTCAGTACTGTGTACCTCCATCACAGTCTGGTTTGGGGCCGCCACAAAAAAGGACAAACTCCAACTGCAACAGAAAATCAAAACCGGTGAACTGATTTTCAGCACCACTCTACCCACTATTGAAGACTAGCACGCAACACAAACTAGGTCCAGGGCGGGCAGGATCCTTTTGGACTCTCCACATCCTGGCCACCAGCTCTTCCAGCTCCTTCCTTCAAAGCTAGCAGGTATTTGAAAAAAAAATGTTTCCCTCTGGCAATTAAGTCATGAAATTCTTGATCAGCGAAGCTAGTTTTTTCTGCCTTGTGCCATTGTTGGGCCACAGCCTTACATCATGCTGGTTCAATCAGTATTAGTTACAGAATATACACCCACGATCTGTCACTTTAAGCTGTTCCCTTTGCACAATTGTCATTACACTGATCTGTAATGGGAACCGCAAATGGGTAAAGACACTGTACAAGCTTAACACAATGTGGGACGTTGACACATTCTTATCTCTTATCTGTTCTAATTGAAGAAGACGCTGCATCTTGCACATCTGTGATTCTTATAAGGAATAGTTCCTATCAGCAGCAATGTCTCTTGTTCTTTTTTCTTGTTATTTTGTTGTTCTTTGTTCTTAATGTCGTACCAGGGCCAACTGCTGGAGAAAAATTCCTTGTGTGGTTTTACACACTTGGCCAATCAAGCTGATTCTGATTTCTGTAATAAATTACCCCCCAACATTAATAATACAAATATAACGTCAATGTAAGCTATTGTCCATTTATGAATGGAGTTTCATTTGAATTCACGCTTTTACTCTGAAGGTATATATACACATCAGTTTTTGTGCTGCTGCTTGCTTGATCATGCTCTCTCTTCCTCTCTCCCTCTATCTTTTTCATCCAGCACTGTGTAGATACCTCGCAAAATGTGGAGTAGCATCGGGAGGGAGGAGCTGCAGGGCAGCTGAGGAGAAGAAAACATACGAGAAAATAAATCCCCCCCAAAAAAACTTTTTTTGTGCAGGTAGTTTTTCCAAGGAAGTGCATGGCGACCAACTCAGACAGAGGATTGTCTTCGCAGTCAGTGCAATTGTGTTAGTTAGAGGGTTGGAGTGTGTGTGACAGAGAGGGAAACTCTGTAAGTGTGTTTGTTTATGTGTGTGTGCACGCACCCCCGGGCACGCACCCGTCAAGACTCTTCTTCCGCGATGTAAAGGTGGATTTTGACATATGAAGGAGCAGGTAACCAGGTAAGACTCATTACACTGTTTGGACTGAGTTGAATTCTCTTAATGTCTTTTCAGAATTTATTTCAATCTTCAACCCCAGGTAAATGACAATCGTGTCCAGTATGACTCTTTGTCAATGGACTGTTAACTCGGGAAAAAGGTATTGACACTTAATTTCATCAGCAGTACTAATACACGTAGTTTCTCTCTGGCCAAAAAGCGTTAGAAGTAATTGACTCCATCATAAATAAATGAATATTATCGTTGGCCTTACAAGTTTGGAAGGTGTTATGGTAAGCAATCCATTCACTGTGGGATTTTTATTGTGCAATGACACTTTTCTTTTTCAGGTGTTTCTAGGTTGATGAATCAGGGGTTGTGAAAAGGGGAGAAGGTGTACATGTTGGTGACTGGATGAAGAGCAATGGGTGTGAGGGGACTCCTCAATGATTATTGCAGCTAATGGGATGATGTCAGCAAGAATACGCAACAAGGTGGTCCCTAAAATGCACTGCCAGATAACACATATGAACTTGGTGCTGTGGTGTGAATCAAAGTGGCCTTGGAGAAGAGGAGCACTGTCCTTTTTAGTAGCCACCCCCCCCCCTCCCACTTCGCCTCTGAGTGCACCAAGATCTAAGAGCAATGCTTGAAAAAAAAAAAAAACAACTCAATTCTGACTTTAAGCAGGAGATATAGGGATGAATTATAAATGAGTTATGTCCCAGCTGAGGGACTCAGCTACTGTCTCCCGTCTCACTTCCAGAGCTTCAATTGGAAACTGAGTTATACGGTAATTGCAAGCAACTTAAGCCTAATTGTTCTCTTCTTTAGAAGGCAAAGCAAAGCTTACCTTAGACATAAAGTCGATGAATTACCTGCGATAACAGTGTGCTAACATGCGGCTTTTTATTTCCTTTTGTTCCTTTGGCCAAATGTATTCACATGCAGGGACTTTGTGGTCCATCAGGGCTTTGACAACCTTGCTGTCTTTCAACGACAGGGATGCTAATGGAGGAGAAATGAGGATCCAGGCATTACCGCTGCAAGATAAAGCAAGGGAGTGCGTCCGTGAGAGCGTGTGTGAGGCGTTTCCATGGCAACCTGACAGGGGTGTGTTTGGTCCCCGGAGATGGTGCGAAATTAGAGGCTGAGAGAGAGAGAGGAGAGAGAGAGAGAGAGAGAGAGGGAGAGAGAGAGAGAGAGAGAGAGAGAGAGAGAGATGAGCAGAGAAGAGGAAAGTCTCCCTTGTCAGGGGGTAAGGGGGATGGGAAAGAGATGATGGAGGGAAGAAGGGCAGGTAGGAGCGTTTCCCTCATCCTATTGTTTGTTTTCTCTTCTCCTCGCTGTGCTTGGCTCGCTCGCTGGTTTCTTAAACCTTCACATGCAACCTGTTTTTTTTAATTTGCCATTCCCAGCAACTTCTTGCCGTGGTTATATTTCTGTCACGAGGTTGTTTCCACTATCATCAGACGTGCATTAGGATGCATTGCACGATTTCATCCTTTTGTTGTTCCTGAATAGATTCTTTGCATCATTTGCTTATATTCGATGCAACCTGTATCCTAATAAAAACTGTTTTTGACTGAAGTAATGAGTTCCTATCCCTGCCAAAAAGCACCACTCATGACTGCTGTTGTCATCTTGGTACTTTTTCTTTTCTCAGATGGTGCCAGTGTTAGAAAATAAAAAGGAAATCAGTGCAACTCTTTACTATGAGCGATTTCTCCTATTATTCATTGTATACAGTATTCAAAGAATGAATGCCATTTATTGTCAGTATACTACTGTTCACCGAAATAGAACTTCAGTGCATAGAAAAAAGCAAGAGGAAAATGAATAAACAAATGAATAAAATAGATATGTAAAACAGAGGCAGCACGGTGGTGCAGCTGTAAAGCGTTGGCCTTACAGTACTGGTGACCTGGCTTAAATCTCAGACCCGCCTGTCTGGAGTTTGCATGCTCTCCCAGTACAAGCGTGGGTTTTCTCTGGTCACTCCAGTTTTCTTCCACATCCCAAAAACGTGCATTAATTGGACAATTGTGAGTGCGACTGTCGTCCGTCTCCATGTGCCCTGTGATTGACTGGCAACCAGTTCAGGGTGTACCCAGCCTCCTGCCCATTGACAGCTGGGATAGGCTCAAGCACTCCCACAACCCTTGTGAGGATATAGTAAGTGGCTAAGAAAATGGAATGGATGGATGGATGTGTAAAACAGAGGCGGCACGGTGGTCCAACTGTAAAGCATTGGCCTGACAGTTCAGAGGACTGGGTTTAAAATCCTGGCCCTGCCTGTGGAGAGTTTGCATGTTCTCCACATGCCTGTGTGGATTTTCTCCTGGCGCTCCGGTTTACTCCCACATTTCAAAAACATGCATTTATTGGAGACTCTGAATTGCCCCGAGGTGTGATTATGGGTGCGGCTGTTTGTCTCAATGCACCCTGCGATTGGCTGGCAACCAGTTCAGGGTGTACCCTGCCTCTTGCCTGTTGACAGCTGGGATAGGCTCCAGCACTCCTGCGACCCTGATGAGGATAAGTAGCTGAGAAAATGGGTGAATAGATGGATAGATGTTGAAATCAGCATGCCTTCACATTACTAGCGTGGCTAGAGGAAAAATGAGAAAGAGATGATGGAGGGAAGAATTATTTTCCAAGAATTATACCAGAAATTCAATGAACTTGTAAATATTATTTCAACAATGCAGCTGACATACACTATTCCTGTGACTATGTAATAATATAATTTATTTATTGATCAACAATCTCAAATAATCAAAGTAATTTCATCTAATTAATCAGAAAACCACCACTGACTTTTGTAAAATGCCAGAAGCCACCAGGTATCAACAAGTGGGATTACACAATACAGTGGTACCTCTACTTACAAAATTAATTTGTTCCAGAAGTCGTTTCATCGCGTGAATTTTTTGTAAGCAGAAGCACTTTTTGCTTGTAAATAGCCTAATTTGTTCCAGGTTCCCTCCTGCCAAGAATAATCATTCAAAGTACATAATGTAACGAATAAGAAAAATTGTGTTCATTCACCTTTGGCGTTGACCGATTATGAGAAGAGAAAGGTGTGAGGGACAGAAGAGGAAGCAAACGTTTCACAGCTGAGATAAAACATACATATGAATTTATGCACGCACAATACTTAATTCCACTGAAGTTTCTTTGGGCCCATGGTGAATATTGATGAATAAACTTGCAAAAAAAAAAACAAAATTAAAAACTCTCAAAAATGTTGTACTTTTCCAATGTGTGCTAGCGTGATTCAGTGACAGTCGAGTGCCAAAGGGAAATGAAAAGCATCATGGGTATAGATTTACATCCCTCCTAGCCATTGGGGTGCCAGGAAGATGCTGTGGCGATAGCTAATGGGAGAGCAGCTCAATTGCGCCACACAAACCAAGATACAGGATGTTTACGTTCGGTGGAATTTGGGGGCTGCGAATCCGGCACCTATTTTTTCATTTCTTATCCTGAATATTCTTTTGTTACTAGAGATAATATTTATCAGAGGAGGTGTTTCATAACCTTACTTTTTTTGTTACTAGAGATGTTCATAAGTTGAGGTGAACATATTTGACTTTAATTTTTGATAGTAAGTGTGATGACCACACCCACACTTTCTTGAATAAAACAATGATTGTGATTCGCTGTAAATACCTCTACTTATCAAAAACATTTTCCCAGACAATAAATTCACAAATTCAATTGATAGATTTTTCTTTGTTAATCCTGTTCAGGGTCACAGGGAATGTAGTAGCTATCTGAAAGCACACTGGACTAACCACCGGTGAATCCCAGCATTTATGAATATGCAATATTATGTGGGAATTGATCACACATCAGCTCCATGAAAGTCATCTATATGAGGCACTATAATTTTGCACAAATGTATATTTAGAAAATAGTTGACCATACTTGTAGTACAATGATTTAGATAAATTTTCCTTTGTTGGATTTATAGGAAGGTATGTAAATTGTTTCACATCTGATCAGTTGTACGCAGTGTAACACACCTACGACCAGTGACAAATAATAATAATTCAACACCATGATACAATATACAGTTATGAAGACTCACCATTTTTCCTTTTTGTTTCAATGTTAGCTAATTATGACAAGATGACAAAAAAAAAAAAAAATCAACAGAACAGAGTTCGTCTTATCCATTTTGATATTATAATCCAGTCCTATCCAATCCTACTCTTCATACAATTCCAAAAAGTTTGAAAGTGTACTTAATTGCAGAAAAGAGACATATCACAAGCCTAACTCAAATGCAAGAGAAGGACTAGGCAATCTAACAATAAGAATAGAATGAACATAAACGCAGACTGCCAGTAATTGTCTAGACAGGTTAGGGCCTGGTTGATGAGACTATCTGAAATCAATGCACATCAGACAGCAAGGAGCACAATGCAAAGACAGGAAAAACATGATTGATCCAACCAAAACGTAACTGATAAACAAAACCTAAACACAATATCAGAAGTCAAGACAGGTGTGCTTTAACAGCATTTCTTGTCTGTGTGTATCTTGAGTGTGAGAAATCCCTGCAGGTCTTTGAGCAAGGACAATGTAAACGTTCATTTTAATCGATCATAAATTTTTGCAGAAAAAAATAAATATTTATACTCTGAGAATCACATTGACAAGTCTGTCAAGAACTATGGTTCAATCAGAAGAGTTCAATTAGAATACCAACATAGTTTCTGAAAAGATGAAATCCACTCAAAAAATGCCTACATCACTGGGACAACTTCAAATGAGAACACACATTTCCTGTGTGAGAAAATGTAAGAAATGAAAGAAAATGGATTTCTGAATTGGTATGGCTTATTGGGAAATTGTCATTGCTTTCTGGAAATATTCTCAAAATAGACCTCAAAATAGTGTTGGCCTGATGGTTGGGATATGGAGCCAAAATTAAAACTCAAAATATGATGGCATTCAGTCAAATACGGTGGAATGTTTTCCTGGAAAAAAAATAATACAATGTATTACAATGGAGCCCCGCTCTTCACAGGGGATAGTGACATGGCAATTTCCACAAATATACAGCGCTCTACCTGAAAGTGATTTTAATTACAGACATTAATAGTATAAACTATGGATGCATGATTTTGGTCAAAATAATAATCAGGATTATTTTGATGGACATCAAAATCATTATTAATGATTATTAATCATGATTAGTCCTCGTGTAAGGGAAAAGGTTTATTTTTATTGGACTACTTTTTAAACAAACAATATGGAACAGTTTTTAGTGCTAAATGAATCTTTAAATAAGAATAACTAATAGATAGTCGTAAAAAAGAAATGTATTCCCCAAAAATTCTAGCACTAACTCAATAAATGTGCTATTACAAAGTGCATTAACAAATTGCAACCTAATCAAAGGAAATAGTTAATACATCCATCCATCCATCCATCCATCCATCCATCCATTTTCTTAGCCGCTTATTCTCACAAGGGTCGCAAAAGTGCTGGAGACTATCCGAGCAGTCAACGGCAGGAGGCAGGGTACACCCTGAACTGGTTGCCAGCCAATCGCAGGGTAGATAGAGACAAACAGCCACACTCACAATCACACCTAGGGGAAATTTAGAGTGTCCAGTTAATGTTCAATGTTTTTGGGATATGGGAGGAAACCGCAGTGCCCGTAGAAAACCCATGCAGGCACAGGGAGAACATGCAAACTCCACACAGGCGGTGCTGGAATCGAACCCTGGACCTCAGAACTGTGAGGCCAACACAGCTGTCCCACCCACCGTGCCACCACAGTTAATACATACAACACAAATACACAGCGCCGACTTTTTGTTTCAAAATCACTGTCATCAATACAGTGTAGTGAATTTTCAAGGACAAGTACATTATTGTTCTGCTTGAGCTGGCTCACCTGGCTGCTTGTTGGTTGAGCAAATGTGTCTATGAGGTAAGAAATAAATCTTTTGTTAGCCATCTAATTCTGAAAATGTGCCTGCAAGATTCATTCAGAATAGTTTCAAATTGTGACAGTCTGGTTAGTTAGCATGACATTGTGCATTGATTTTCTCTACCGTGACTTGTATGAGTTGGCAGCTAGCCTAGAGGAAGATCTGGGGTCAGGATGCTTTGCTACACTGAAGCCGCAACAATCGAACCCAGACAACTGTACTCGTTTTGTTTTGTTGTTGATTGTTTGACTTTTGATCCAAAAGGCTTTCTTGTTTTAAGGGTTTTAAATAGGAAGTCTTCCTACTTACTGTATGGGCTTTTTTATGCCATAGATGGTGCATCTGATTGATTTTGATGCAAAATAAACCACTGGGATAGGCTTCAGCCACTGTACATGGACGCATGTTGCAGCCACATATTGAACTTCGCTATACCTCTGTGTGACCGACAGTTTATTTTCTTTTTTTAAATACGCATTGGACTCATTTGAGAACAATGCATATTTAAAAAAAAAAAGTCTGTCGGGGTGAAGTTTACTGAAGATTAACATGTGGTCGCAACACACTTCGTGTACGTTGGAGACGACTCCCTGCCGTTTTTTTTTTTTTTTTTTTTTTTTAAACTTATTTCTCAAATGTCGTGTGTATTTGGTTGGGCTCCATCCATCATGTTTAATTGCCGAAATCCATCGATCTTTTCTCGTCTTTTCTGATGGTATTCTATAGAATGATCTCTTTGAATATCTGTCTCGTCTGTTGTAACAACCAACAGCACAACAAGTCTTGGGCATTGTGAATATTCTCCTCTGGTTCAATGTCAAACAGCTCTTTTTGACCGGCAATATGGCGCCGTGAAAATGGTGAAATCACGTGCACGAGCTCTATGTCAGTAGGTGGCAACATTTAGCTAATTACTTTGATTAGTGATGTGTCACGTGGTGATGACAGTAGCATTGTTGCTCGCAAAGCTGTACGGTGACAATGATGGAAAGGTTTTTGAAAAGGAAAGATGCTAAATTCTGATTAGCGCCCAAGTATAAGTGGAGTTCAAAAGAAACCACAGACGGTTGGCTTCCATAAAGTCTCTGGCATGAGGCAATATAGTGAAAGCTATCTTTCACTTAGATTTACTCTCACCAGAAATCCAACAATTATGAGTCCCTTGTGCTTGGTGTGTGGTGATCCAACAGTCCAATAGTTCCAAGTAAGCTTAAATGGCATCTCCAAATGAAAACCCTTCACTTCAAAACAAGAAAGCAAAGTATTTTGTTTTGCCTTTGTGTACACGCGGGGGAACAAGCAACAATGAGAAAAAAAAACAAAGATAAATGAGAATCCCTTAAAACAAGCTCTCACTTTGCTGAACTTGTAGCCAAATTTAAAAAGTCACACACTGTGGCAGAGACACGAATACTTCCTGCCTGTAAAGCCATTGTAAATGAGATGCTTGGACCTAAAGCTGCTCAAGAAATAGCCAAAATCCCTCTTTCATTCAACACTATTTCCAGACGCATCGGTGACATGTCTGCAGACATCGAAAGTTTGGTTTTGGAAAGAGTCCGCATCAGTGGTAGGTTTGCAGGCAACTTGACAACTCCACTGATCATAGTGGACATGCCCAACACCTGCCTAATGTGCAGTTTGTGGATAGATATGCAAAAAGAGAGAACTTTTTTCCAAGACATTGCAACAAAAAACAACAAGAGAGGAAATGTTCCGGTGTGACGGTCTGAGCGCTCCCCTGTGCTGAAAAGTCTCCTTGTGATGAATGCACATGCGTTATTAACAGGGGAAATCTGTCAGGCCTAGGTGTCACATTGAGCGAGTAAATTATGATTAGTAAATGGATTTTGTGTTTGTTTGATTTTTATTCACTATGCTATGTGAGAATGACTGTATGCTGTTCATATAGATGAGATTGATTTTTACATTTTCAACTGGTGGTGTGCCATGGGATTTTTTTGAATGAAAAAAGTGTGCCTTGTGGCTCAAAAAATGTTGAAAAACATGGGTCTAAGGAACTGGCATCCAGAACAGTTCACCCTCCATGCCTCAGAAAAAAAAAAAAAACAGCAACCCAATTCTAATACTCCAGAGAACGTACACACCAAAGACATAAATGAAAGGGAGATTTATTGGCCAAGTTCAAAGTCAAAAGGAATGTGTCTTTGGTGTTTGGACCCACTCAAGAGCTCCAGCAAACAAGATAGTATCACAAAATATGCAATATATTTAGGACAAAAACACATACAGTAAATGCAGAAAGTTGTTATGCAATGTAAAGTAACCATTTGTGCAGTAATACTGATGCAACAACATTGTGCAATTCACACGATTGACAATTGTGTAAATGATGAAGAGTCACCAAGCATTTTTAAGCAACCAACAGTGCAGTAACACTGATCAACACCAGTTATCTAAGTAATAAAGAGTAACAAGGCTACAGTAATAAATGCAGTGTTATTATAAATCAACTGTAGTTAAATGGCATGGGGAAAGTGTGAATTGTCAATGGGGCCTACCTGAAAAAAGGAGCTGGAATGGGTTGTGACTAGGATTTCAGTTCGGTTCTAGTACCATCCAAGTCCTCAAGAGTGGGCAGGGAGGTACCAAGTCTTAACTGTCCGTAGTATTTGGATGTTGTCATTCATTGTAGCAGCATCAAACCAGACTGTGATGGATTAACACAGAACTGATTCAATGACTGCTGTGTAAAACTGCCTGAAAAACTCTTGTTGCAGCTGCAAGAAGTGTATCCTCTGCTGGGTCTTTTTCAGGTTGAAGTTAATGTTGGTCTCCCACTTCAGATCATTAGAAACTGCAATTTCCAGGAACTTAAAGCTTTGACGGTTGACACAGAGTGGTTGTACAGTGGGAGAGGCAGTTGCTGCAAATTGTTTCCTAATGTCTATGATGATTTCTACAATCTTAAGTGTATTCCGCTTCAGGAGTGTGTTGGCCACAACTTTAGATGCACATGAAAGAGGTCCGTCGTCGACAGTCCATAATAAAAGATAAGTAAATATGAGAAATCTGTACAATCATCAAATGAAGGTTGCGATGTTTATGTTTGTTCAGATGTCGTTCCACTGAGCACTTGCACATTAAAAATGCAGCAAGTAACACTGTTCAGTTGTTATTGTAGATGAATTTTTAGTTTGACAGAGAAGAAACAGCTAGTCTGTGGGGCCCTTTTGCTGGCATGTGATTAGCATTGCAGATGTGGGTTACTGTAGGAATCAGTTACACCAAATTCAAGGTTCCCCCATCTCTACTGTGTGATTAAAATTCAGCAGTGATGCGTGGGAATTTCACAGCACAATAACGCTCTTATGTTTCCAGTGCTCAAGAACCAAAGGCGAAGTTTAATGTTGGATACAAAAATAACAATAAAAAACACATCTCTTTTGTACAGATTTTGGGAGTCAGTATTTTGTGTGGAAATTTGAAGTAGGAGGCTGCTGTAAAAACACCACAGACACTTGTATTCTCTGTTACTATCATTATAATTATATAAGTATCATTATCTTAAGGTTATTTCTGGTAATGGAAATTTTAAAAAATAATTGAAAAAATTTTGTTAAAATCTAGTAATAAATGTGACTCATTCTAATCGATGTCCTTTTATCCTTAATCATCCCAAAACTAAAAACATTGACTGGTTTGACTATAATTTGGTGAAAAATCAAAATGAAGACAGTCATTATCTAATTATTAATGAAAGTGTCAACCCTATTCATCTAAAAAAATCAATATATCGTGGCTACAACCTACAAACACACACGCACACATAGCAACGCAGATAGTCTCACGCACACACACACACACACACAACACACACACACACACACACACACACACGTCACTTATTTGTCCACACCTCTCGTGTAACAGGCTGTCATGTTTTATTAACATACTGTATGACGAGGTTGTTGGTTGCCTTAATAAATAGCTAACAAAAAGCGCCACTCCTTTTGCCTTGGGGTTGTTCCCTACCACATACCCTGACCAGCACCTTACCCAAACCTTTTTTTTTTGTCACTGTCATCGGGTAGGAGACAGCGTACACTCTGAACTGTTTGCCACCCAATCACAGGCCACATGGAGATAAACAACAATCGCACTCACAATCACACCTGAGAGCAATTTAGCGTATCCAATTAGTGCATGTTTTGGGGATGTGAGAGGAAAACCGGCGTGCCTGGGGAAAACCCACGCCAGCACGGGGAGAACATGCCAACTCTATCCAGGCCGGGTCGAGATTGAACCCTGGTCCTCCGAAACTGAGTCCAACGCTTTACAGCTGTGCCAACATGCGCCCCTGAATTATAATAATTACTAATATTTTTTTGTACTGTAATATCATTATTATTTTTTTCAAAAATTTCTGAAGTAGTGTTAACTTTTAATCACACCTTACAGTATGTTTTGATTTGAAAATATTTCAATAAATTTCCATTTCCTTTCCATGGAACATTTACAGCAATTACAATGTGACAACTTTCAAATCAAAACAACAAAAATATAAACTAGAATTGAAATGAATAGCTGGATGAAACATAACACAACACTGGTCATATATCCACAACAAATATATGAGGAGGGACTTCAGAACTCATTTATATTTGAATATCAACTCGAAAAATGTAATTCTGTCCAAAGAGGAATCAAGTATCTTTAGAGCACCAAAACAAAAATGCATGCTAAAATCAACCAGTTAAAAAAAAAAATCCTCTGTGAATGCCTTCTGGATTCTGGAAGTCCAACCCACTTTTTGTAAGCACTTTGGTGCAATTTATTGTGTTATAGATTTGACAAAAATCCCACTTGCAGATTTATGTGACTATTTCATTGCAATTATTTTTCTTGTTCATACCTCAAAATTTTGGAAAAAAATGCAGATTATGACACAATCAACTTTTGTTTTTTGAATCCATTATTTAGCGTCAGATATATAAAGTAGCGTAGACAACTATTGTACATACACAGGCTTATAATGGGGAAATTTATAATCCAGTAAATTTTAATGCGTCATACACGTATCAGTCTCAAGACGGGGAGGACATTTGTCCAGGTGTTCTGGCCCGCCGTACCTTTCCCCTGTGGATTTTTAATGCACCACATATGGTCGGCCAGGGTGGAGGTGACCATTGTAATACTTGACATAAGATCACTTTTGGTGGGGTGAGACCTTTTTCAGGTGGGAGTTGGCTCCTGCCTTGGGGGCTAATGGTGGTTGGGGGCACTCCAGAAGTGATAGGGGTGGGGCAGAGTTCGCTGGCGCTGGGTGAGTGGTGGGGGTCCTTGCCCCTCCTTTTGTGACTGGTCAGGACAATTGCATTAGACTAGGGGACCACCCCGGTCCTGCGGAGTTTGTGGTGTCCTCCTAGCTAGGTCCCCCGCAAAATGGTCTTGCTTCACTGTATTGATATCAACAATATAAAAATAAATTTAACTGATATGATGATTGTTTTTTTTTTTTAGTTCTCTGCTTTTTTTGGTAATTTGGCTTATATTTTACATCGCCTATTTATATACTGGTAAATATTTACAGAATATTTGTATTCCAATTACCAGTACCAGCTATTCAAAATATAGATATAGATATATATTAAATGCATTTTACAATGGGAGAAAGTTGAAAGTTGAATTCAAGTTTTCAATGGTCCGGTCCTGTGACAGAATTATGGTTTCTCATGTGGCCCCTTCTAAAATTTAATTCCCACCCCTATGCTAACCAGTCTTCCACGGTGCCACCCGATATGGTGTTCATTCACAAATAAATTCCATAGACACGGTATAGACTTTGTTTGTGCTGGGACCATTAATAATAACAGAGATTATATTAAGATATCAACTCACAGGTTCTTATAGATGTTCGTAAACGTATCCCAGCGTACCACTCATCAGTACCACTGCGTCGTTCATTCCCCACATCTTATCCTCCCTTCATATCAAATCAAATCAAAAGCCTTTATTGTCATTATGACTGTGCATATAATACGAGTTAAACTCCACAAGGTGTTTAAACCAGTATAATACAAGAGAATAAAACATATTAGAGTTAAGATAAAATAACTAGGCACAGTTATTTCTAAAAAAAAAAAATGAAAAATTCAAGTCAAAGTAACATTATTTTCAGGTGTGTTATATGTACATGAAATACAACATAACTGAAACAGTATTCCTTTCAAACCTATGGTCTTAAAATAGACTAAAGCGTTTAAAAAAAAATTGAATAAACAAACGAGTCAGTCTAAAATATGTACATTGTGCCTTTTACTATAGAGAATATAACCGATATGGTCAACCCGGCTAATTTAACAAGAATCATAGTCAGTGGGTATGTCCACCGTGCTGTAAGGGCAGCGAATACTGTGCTTAAAGTGCTTCATTTCATTAAGTCTACAGTGAAATGTGGTGGTTGCCAGGGAGGGTAATGATAATGCAGGCAAAACAGAGAGGGGGTTGAGCTTCTTAACTGCTTGGTGGAAGAAACTGTCTTTTAACCTGTTGGTTTTGGCCCAAATATTCTTCAGCCTCCTCCCTGATGGCAGAGGCAGTGGGATGAGTGAGTGGGTCACCGGTGATCCTAGTGGTCTTGCGGTTGAGGTGGGTGTTATAAATGTCCACAAGGAGGGGAGAGTGCCACTGATGATCCTCTCAGCCACTCTCACAGTGTATTGCAGGATTATGCGGAAGGAGGTGGTGCAAGCGCCGTACCACACTGTGGTGTGGCTAGACAGGACACTCTCAATCATTCTTCTGTATAAGGAGATCATGATGGGGGACATAGCTCTCGCTCTTTTCAGTTTCTGCAGGAAGTAGAGCTGTTGTTTTTAGGCAGTGCTGTGGTGTTAGTGGTTCAGGACAAGTCTTCGGAGAGTAGTCCATGATGGTCTGGATACCACACCACAGGCTCCTGGTGTGTTTGCTGTCACTGATGCAGTCGGCAGTCCTCCTGGAGTACTGCGTCTTAGCTTCTCTGATGTCGAGTGACAGGTTGGCCCTGGCTGTCCTTAAGCTCACCTCATCCCTACCTCTGAAGGAAGCATTCCAGGCCTCCAGGAGCCTGTGGACTTCCCCTGTTAGCCATGGCTTCTGATGGGCCCTGATGGAGAAAGTTCTGGAGACCATAATGTCATCCATCCACTTCCACATGTAGGCAGTGATGATTTCTGTGTACTCCTGGCAGTCTGCGATGGTAATATGTGTGTCTGAACATGCTCCAGTCTGTGGTGGCAAAACATCATTAAGGTGTTTACAGTCTTTTCTTCCATATGGTGGCACTGAAAAGATTATTGCACATTTGTAAACAGTTATTGCACAAAGAATTAACAAAAGCAAAGACAATAGAAAATGCAGTTGCATAAAGTTTCATTACAGAGGTGAGATAGTGTTTATGTTCAGTGGTCGCGAGTTTAAGTTGTTGATGGCTCCAGGGAAAATAGCTGTCCTCGAGTCTGTTTGTATGGGTTTTATGGGGG
Organism: Syngnathoides biaculeatus; assembly: GCF_019802595.1. Taxonomy (NCBI): domain Eukaryota; kingdom Metazoa; phylum Chordata; class Actinopteri; order Syngnathiformes; family Syngnathidae; genus Syngnathoides; species Syngnathoides biaculeatus. The sequence goes on along the minus strand of NC_084654.1, from coordinate 4,972,118 downwards.
CTGTAACACCAGATGGTTCTTTCTGAGCACTCTCAGGAAGTGGAGTCGCTGCTCGAACCTTTTCAACACTGTTGTGGTATTTACAGTGCAGGTAAGGTTGTCGGGGATGCAGACTCCCAGAAATCTGAAGGAGTGGACCCCCTCCATAGACTCCCCATTGATGAACCATGAGGCCATGTCTGTGCCTCATTTCAAGAAGTCCTGGATGATTTCGATCATTTTTTTTGTTTTTTAGTGTGAGGTTGATTACCAAACACCACTTTGACAGTTTTTCAACCTCATCACTGTAGGCTGACACATTTCCTTCTGAGATGAGCCTGACCACGGTACCATGGTATTGCCAGCAAACCTCTCCGACGGAGTTACTGGGATGGATTTGGTGTGCAGGCATGTGTGTATAGAGTTCAGGAGAGGAATCAGTACTCAACCTTGATGGGAGCCTTTGCTGAGGGGAATGGAAGAAAAGAGGTATGGGCCAAGTCAGACTGATTGTGGACAGTTTGTGGTAAAGTCCTTATTCCATCAGCAGATGATTGTATTAAAAGCTAAGTTAAAGTCTGTGAAGAGCATCCTCGCATAGTCCCCTTGATATTCCAGGTGGCTCAGTACAGTGTCAAGAGCTATTGCGCTGGTGTCCTCGGTGGACCTTCCTTCCAAATTGGTGAGGGTCAAGTTTGTGAGGTAGTGAGTCCCTAATGTGACGTGAAACCAGCCTCTCAAAGTACTTCATGATTACAGGCACAAGTGCAACGGGCTTGTAATCTTTAGGACTGCGAAGGCTAGCTTTTTGGGGATGGGGATGATTGTTGTCAATTTCAAGCAAGAGAAGATGATTGTTGATTGATCATTTCAAGGAACAGTTGAAGATATTTGTGAAAACACCAGGAAGCTGACTAGCACAGGCTTTCAATACCTTACTAGGCACTCCATCTGGGACAGCAGCCTTCCTGCTTTTTACAATCCTAAGCAAATGTCTCACTTTGTGTTCCTGAACCATCAGTGCTGTTTATCGGAGGTGGATGTCTTGAGACTGAATCTGACCTATCAGTCTCACAGCTAGCAAAGAAACTGTTTAGTTCCTCTGCCAGTAAGGTATACATGTTGGCACACATCTGGCTGTTCTTGTTGTTTGTGATGTGATGAAATACCTCCCACATCTTTTTGGAGTTATGTTCTGTGAAGCACTCCTCAATGTTCATTTTGTAGGCTGGTAAGGCCTCTTTGATGCCTCTCTTTGAGTCAGCTCTGGCAGCGCTCTACTGTGCCTCGTCCCCTAACCTGAAGATGGCGTTATTGCATCTCAGGAGTACCTGAGTCTCCCGGGTCATCTAGGATTTTTTTTTTTTTTTGTCAAACCGTGTCCAGGTTCAGTGGCTGATCCAAGTTCGCGTTTGTTGCCTTTAGCAACACCGACAATTTCAATTGCTACAAAACTAAACTACACACATGTTCACCATTTTTACAGATTGGTTTTAGCTTACAATCACGTAGGAATTCTCGAAATGAATGGATTTTTCTTCAGCGTATACCAGCAAGGCTCCATGCTAATGCTAGTCCTACAACAGAATGTTTACCTTAAGTGACGTCAGACGTCAGCCACATGAAAGGAGTCGTTTTTCAGACACAGGAAACTAGGTCAAAGTTCAAGGGATTTGATTCATCTACACTTACGTTTTTCGGAAAAAAAACATTGAAAAGGTTATGCATTTTATGGTACAGCTGAACATATATTTTTGTCTCTAAAATAATTTGCGTTAAAGATTAGACATTCCATAGACTTTAAATAATCACACTACATACAGAGAGGGAATTATATGTATGTGTACATATGTACATTTATTATTAATCTTCATTTATTTTAAATATGTGTGCTTGTTTTCATGTGCTTGACTGACTAAAACTTAGCTGTTAGCTTGAAGAAACAACTATTAGTGAAAGCTACACTCGAGATGCTGTTAAAATCAGCCATGAGTATGTTCACTTCGTAGTATGTCATTCCCCTTGCAAATGGCCCCGTCACACCATGACGTTCTTGTCAGTGTTCTATAGCGTTTGAGGAAACGTTGGTAGTCGCCCATGGTAATTTTACACACTGCAGAACGTTCAAGAACGTTCGTGGAACGTTTTACTAACGTTCACCGAGCGTTGCACGCGTTTGGCTATCGTTAGTCAGTCGTTACTCTAGCGTTACTTGGTTGTTACTTATCGTTTGTCACCGTCGGACCGTCATCACTGGGGTTTTCATGGTGTTTAGGGTCTCCAGGGGGTGTCACATGGTGCGTTACTTGTCGGACCTGCTCTTCCTCCTGGTGTTCTATTTTCCTCCAAAGACATTGCTCGTGAAAGAGGCTTTGCATTCTTACTTGCAGCGCTAGTTGCTGAAGTCCCCACCCCACCTTTTTTTCGTCTAGGAGGCATGATGCTGACTGTTCAAACTCACGAGAACAACTGAAGTGACTATGAAATTTCCAATGTTTTCGGTCCCGTTCCACTGTAAAAATTACACTCCAGCAAAATGCTATTCTGTCGTTATTCACCCGTTAGTCAACACGCTCGTCTAACGTTGACAAATCGCTCGTCGCGCGCCTGTGACACGTTAGTACACGCTAATGGTTTTTTGGGGTATCTTATTTGGTCGCTGTTACACGCTTCTCGTGCGTTAGACACACGTTAGTCATGCGTTAGACACACGTTAATCACACGCCAGATGTGTCATCCTCATTTGAGAACGCTGAAAAATAGAACGATTGAAATGTTCAGAGAACGTTGACCAGAACGTCATGGTGTGACGGAGCCTAAACGAAACATTCATTGTACTAATATGTCACAAACGAACAAACTCTTCTTCACTATCCCAGTTCAGTGAATGAATCACTAATTTCCTCAGTACACCGGTTGAGTGAACAAATTATTCTATTCATTTAAGTCCCCCCTCTTCCTGCATGGTGCTGCTTGATGCTGGGTGCTTATTGGTCAATCGCAGGAGTGTGTGACATCACTGGTGAGTTATAAATTAGTGCCGCTCCTGCTTGCACGCTTGATAATTTTTCATTTGCTAAATATTCAGTAGTGAGTGACAGAAGGCTACAACAGTTTCTGCTTATTTGTGTGTTATTTCTTGTGCGTGTATATAGTTACATTGTTAATTTAATGTATTGATCGTGAATAATAGCCATCCATTTTCTGAGCCACATATCCTCACAAGGGTCGCAGGGGTGCTGTAGCCTATCCCAGCAGTCAACGGGGAGGAGGAAGGGTAAACCCTGAACTGGTTTCCAGCCAATCGCAGGGCACGTATAGACGAACAACAGTCACACTCAAAGTCACACCTAGAGGCAATTTAGAACCATCAATTAATGCATGTTTTTTGGGATGTAGGAGGAAACCGGAGTGCCCAGAGAAAACCCACACAGGCACTTGGACAACATGCAAACTCCACACAGGCGGGGCTGGGATTTGAACCCCGGTGCTCAGAACTGTGAGGTCAACACTCTACTGTTGTTCCACCGTTCTGCTTAAATATTTATGAATAATTTTTATGAGATATCACTGAGATGATCGCTGTCTTCACATCCATGAATATTGTCCCATCAATTACTATGGAAAACACAATTTTAGCACATTTGTTATTTCTGACCTGTATATCACACTCGCTCTAGTTCAAAAAGGCTCGTGACGCCTGAGATTCAGCATGCAGTTGTCTCGTGTGAGCGCACATTCGAGACTTATTGAGCCCTGGGTTTTGGTGCCACATTCAAATTTTTTGTGGTTTTTTTTAGGGGGGGGTGGGATATTTGCCACTAATTGTACAATGTTGAATGTTTTACTGTGATAGTTCATACAGGCTGATGTGGTCATCTTATTCAATGGAAGTGACTGAGGTTTAAAACCCTCTTCAAAAAAGGCAAATATGATGTGATTTATCCCAGTGTGCTTAGATTCCCTCATAATTTTTAACCCAAAGACACATTTTATACTTGCTGTTACTCCAGCAAAAAGAACAAGATAATGCATTATTTCTACATTTTTTCAGAGAATGCTGGCTCAGTAGGGGATCGTTGAGTCCGGTGCAATTAAAGGATTAGTAAGGGTCATATCAATTTCCTTTGTTCTCAACTTGATTAAAAAAATACTAGAATACACTAGAGAGGAATACAAAAATTTACAACAGGCCAGCAAATTTTTGTTTTACTTTGGTAGAGTGCATAAAAATGGGGAGAGGGGGGTAATCATTTTTCTTACAGCCCCAAAAACAAAACTAATGAGGCAAAGGTGGAGATTAAAAAAAATTCTCGGTTCAGTCCTTCTGGTTACGGTAAACAATTGGGGAACAAAAAACTGGCATTAGCAAATATGTGTGAGAAGTACATTAATACGATTTCATTAAATAGGAAATGCTACAGATCCCAAAAATGCACACACACACAAATGCAAATGTGTGACTCGCCTGTGCACAGGTAACCTTTGGGAGACTGTGCTGCTTGCACAAAATTGGCAAAAAAGATCCCTTCAGGCATTTCCATCTAGAAATCCACAAAAAGTCCAGAAGTGATTTTCTTTGATGAAGTTCAATACACTAAAATGCTGTTTAAATGCAGTCCATTGCAAATCCATTGCTGCCAGAATGGTTGAATGCTTTGTGTAAAACATTCATATCTAAATTAAAATTATGTTTAAGGATTTCCTTTTAAAAGCAGCATGGAAGTCGAGAGGTTAGGATGTCTTCCTCACAGTTCTCAGGTCCTTGGTTCTAAACTCAGCCCCAGCCTTTATTGCTGCCATGCACCATAATTTGCTCCTCATAAAGAACACCAAAAGGGAAGAATATTTGATATTATTATTATTATTAATATTATATTATAATATATGAAGAAATGTATGAAAATGAGGCAGCACGGTGCCGCAACTGGTCAGACTGTTGGCGTCAAAGTTCAAATCGCAGCCCCGCCTGTGTGGCATTTGCACGTTCTCTTGCGTGGGTTTTCTCCAGGCACTCCGATTTCCTCCCAAATCTCAAAAACATGCAATAATTGGAGACTCTAAATCACCCCTAGGTCTGATTGTGAGTGTGACTGTTGTCTGTCTATGTGCCCTGTGCTTTGCTGGCAACCAGTTCAGGGTGTACCCTGCCTCATGATAGCTGGGATAGGCTCCATCACTCCCACGACCCTTATGAGGATAAGCGGCTCGGAAAATGGATGGTATGAAAATGAACACAATAATGTACAAATATGTTACACTGTGGAAGGGGGGCACAAGCCAGTGCAATCTGTAGGTCGGAGCTCGTTTCGAGCCATATTTAGATGATATGCTTATTACTTCTAACTAACTCGGCACTTCTGTGGGGCACACAGCTTGGCCGTTGGCTCCTCCGCAAAGCACACAGCTTGACCGTCGGCTCATCCGCGTGTCACGACCCATCGGAACGGAGGTATGACCTAAATGCAGGAGTACACAGGAGAAGCAGAGGTAATTCGGGAAAAACGTTTATTATTCAATGGTCGGGGATCGGGCAGTCTGTCAGGTGCAGCAGCGGTAGTTGGGACGTCGGGCGCAGAGAGCAGGTCCGCGGGCAGGCAGGAGTTGGTACGCGGGAGATCGATCAAGGCAGGGAGGAGTATCAAGGGAGTCAGGCTTACGGGGTCAGTCGGTGAACAGGCGGAGGTCGGTACACACAGGAATACGATCAGCGATACGGGGGTGCTCAAACGGGGCATGAAGAACCAGTCGTCACCGGGTCCTATAAGTACCGGCGTAATCAGCTGAAACAAGGAGCGGGAGTGTGCCGACTAATTGGCTGGCCACGCGCAGCCTGGGCAGGATGCCAGGAGCATGACACCGTGGGGCACATGGCTTGCCCGCCGGTTCCTCCACGAGGCACACGGCTTGGCTGCTGGCTCGTCCGCAAGACACGGCTTTGGCGGCAGCTCGTGGACACGGAAGCTTGGACGAAACCATGATTGGCGGACACACCGCCAATGTGCACATCAAGACATTTAGCACCCCTATCATACGTACGCGGATCTTTTGTTACGTTATGAGAGATGGATTACTGGTACCCCCTCCCCAACTATTTATTTATTAGTAGCTCTATACACACCAATCTGACATTTGGAATCCATTTTTCACGACGAACCGGGTCTCTTGAAAACTTATAAAGGGTAAATCCATCCTCCTGAGTGTTCCAACAATATCCAGCAATGCAACGAGCCTGCATTTTGGCTAACACGAAGGAACAACGAGCTCCCTTCCCGGAGGTAGAACTACTAGAAACAAACGAATCCACTTGAGGGCGTTCCTGCTCTGTATGTCACTTCCTGCTTCTTCTCGATAACAAATCCTTGAGAGGATTTTTATGGTGGGAGTTACAAAAAGCTATATACGTCAAAATCATGTTTTGTGGTGAAAAAACACATGGGTCCATATCGTCTGCCATTTTTTCATGAATAACATACTAAGAATCATGCATTTCATGACAGTGGTCCTTTAAAATAACAGTTTATTGCAGTGTAATAACCTCTACCTATGTGTGTGTGAGTGTGTGTGTGTTGAAATGTGTGTGTGTGTGTGTGTGCGTGTGTGTGTGTGTGTGTGTGTGTGTGTGTATTTGTGCATGTGCATAATTGTGGGGCGTCATGGGGCATCAGAGTTTAGAGTTAATTTGGGGAGAAGACAGAGGAGGTAGAAGGGGTACAGCGGGCAAAGGGTTCAGATTCCTGACAGCGTGCTGAATAAAACTGCCTCTGCATTGACTCGTCCTGCCACGCAGACTCCGCAGTCTCCTCCCCGATGCCAGAAGACTGAAGCGGTTGTGTAATGCAGCTGTTTTCAAACTTTTTGGGGCACGCCCCTCTTTTTAGGGGATTAACTCCCAACCCCAAATTTTTTTCAGACGGGCTGGGTTGGGGGGCAAGGGCTGCAAGTGAATTGGGCGGGTTTAAATAATTGTATAAAACTGATCAATAAAATTGATACATGTGATATCCTTCCATTTTCTGAGCCGCTGATCCTCACAAGGCTCGCGGGAGTGCCGCAACCAATTTCAGCTTTCTTCGGGCAGGAGGCGGGGTACACCCTGAACTGGTTGCCAGCCAATCCAAGGGCACATGGAGACAGACAAAAGTCACACACAAAATCACACCTAGGGGCAATTTAGAGTGTAATTTAGAGGGTGTACAGGGTCCATTCCACACTGTAATGCATCTGGTCAGGATGCTCTCTATTTCTGTCTGTACATTGAGCACATGATGGGGGTTGGGGCTCTGGCTCTTCTCAGCTTGCACAGGAAGTCGAAACCTTGGTGAGCTTTCTCGGCCAGTGATGTGGTGTTGCTGCTTTAAGAGGTCCTCGTTGTACTCCCAGGAACTTAGTGATTCAAGCACTCTCCACCAAAGACCACCCTGACAAGTGAACCACCTGAACATCATAGAAAGAGACCCTGCCCAGGCGGTATCGAAGGCACTCTGGCTTCTCTGAGTCAGCAATTCCGGACAAAAAGTTTCATAGACTGGCTCAGACACCAACCAATTGGACACATTCTTAGTCAAGCACATGGGCCTCTGAACTATTGAGGATCAACACCCTCACAACACCTATGCGGCAGACGGAACATCCTAGGAAAGACAACACATCAAATCCAAACTCCCACCATGAGATTCCCAGACTCTCATTCGAATTAGTTTCCATGTATTTGATGCCATTAATCATGACCTGATGTTGGGTGGCCCAGGGTTAAGGCTGCACAACCCTCATATAGACTGGTCCTTGGGGCGAATGAATTTTTGGGGTGCTCACTGCACCAAAGCCCATTTTGAGTCACTTGATATGGGACCTGTAGCAATGGTGGAGGGAAGGCTGAAATCTTTGATAGAGGAGTCAGACCTGTCTCAGGTGCCTTCTTGTTATGCTGACCTCAAGGTGGTTGTTTTCCAAAGGCACGGCCAAGTCTCTTTCTCCTCACAGACAGTACGATTGCACCATTGATTTGGTCTTCGGAACCTCACCCCCTCAGGGAATGCTGTACTCTTTTTCACGCCTGTAATACGTAGCCATGAAGTAGTACGTGGATGAGTGGCTGGCCGCCGGGCTCATCAACCTTTCTCATCACCGGCAGGAGCGTTTTTGTTTGTGGAGAAGAACAAGACCCTGCAGCCCTGCATTGATTTCCTTTCCACCATTCATCCAAGTCATTCCTGGTGTTCATTAGCTGAGGGGGGGATTAGAATAGACCCCAATAAGGTAGAAGCCGTAGCCCGGTGGCCCACTCCTAGATCATGAAAGGAAGGGCAAAGGTTTCTTGGGATCACGAACTTCTATCACAAGTTTATTTGAGATTTTTGCATAGTAGCTTTGCCCTTGTACAGCCTTATCTCACTAAACGGATAATTTTCGTTGGACCCGACATGTGACCTCTGTTTTTAAAAAACTGAACAGCAGTCTCACATATAAGTCATTAGAGTCCAAGTGTATAAGACCAAAGTGGAGAGTGGTGAAGATAGCTTCATCGGTTGACCAGTTAGACCAATATGCAACCTGGAAAGGGTCCAAGTAGGGGCAACAGAGAGGACTTAATGTGATGCATGACTAACTACTCAAAGCACTTTAATAGGAGGGGAGTTAAGGCACGAGGGAGACAACTTTTTCTGGATGATGGTACTTAAAGAAAGTAATTAAAGTAATTAAAACTAACTAACTAACACTAATAGCCCCGTCACACCATGACGTTCTGGCCAGCGTCCTATAGCGTTTGAGGAAACGTTGGTAGTCACCCATGGTCGCCAGGATAGCTCCAGAGTAGTGTTGTTTCCACGCCAGTGAACGTCAATGATCGCTGGGAATCGGCGGAGAACGACTCACTGGCAACCTGTCAACACCCACTGAACAATCCCATAGCGCACACAGCGTGTAACCAAAGTGAAACGAACGCCGTTTGGTGTCCATTGAGCGTCATTCGAGCGTTTCCCGAACTTCCATGCATATGGGTATATAAACCGATGCCTTGTAAAATCAAGGTCCATTTAATATTAAGCTACAGTAGAGAGCACCTACTATGGAAGATCCAGAAAGCAGCAGTTCGTTTTCGCGGAAAAACTCCACCAGACTATCCTCAGCAGCCCGGTCCAGGATCCTGAAATCCTCTCTGCTTCTTTTGTCTCTTTGTCGGACCGTCCTCGCTGGGGTTTGCAAGGTGTTTAGGGTGCCCAGGGGGTGTGACATGGTGCGTGACTTCACGGACGTGCTCTTCCTCCTGCTGTTGTTTTTCCTCTAAACACATTGCTCGTGATGAAAGAGGCTTAGCTTTCTTAGTAGCAGCGCTAGTTGCTGAAGTCCGCGCCCTAACTTTTTTTCTTCTCGGCGGCATGATGCTCACTGTTCTAACTCACAACAACAACTGAAGTGACTATGAACTTTCCAACATTTTAGTGCCGGTTCCACTATAAAAATTACACGCCAGCAAAATGCTTTTCTGTCGTGATTCAACCAATGGTCACACGCTCAACACACTCGTCTTACGTTGACAAATCGATCGTCGCGACCCAATGACGCGTTTACACACGCTAATGGTTTTTAGGGGTATCGTATTTGGTCGCTGTTACACGCTTTTCGTGCGTTAGACACGCTTTTCGCACGTTACACATACTTTAAGTCATGCGTTAGACACACGTTAATCACACGCCACATGTGTCATCCGCGTTTGAGAACGCTGAAAAATAGAACGATTGAAATGTTCAGAGGACGTTGACCAGAACGTCATGGTGTGACGGAGCCTTAAGCAAAGCAAGATTGTTCAATTATAGTGGGATATATTGTAACTGGGTAAATTTCCAAAGTAATCTTCCCAACAGTTTTGTGCACAGATGTTAAATACATTAGACTTCCTGAGCCAGCTCCAGAGGAAAAACAATTACAGGAACTGATTTAGTATCACATCATCAAATCATCCTGATGTGTTGCATCGTGATAAAACCAACTCCTGATTTTTTGTTGCATTTGTGATTGCAAGAAGGGGAGTGCTGATTGTTTCACATTTGTTGAGTACAAATGAAGCCATCCGTATATGAATAAACAAATTGTCTTTGTTAAGGTAGGGAATGCCACCCTTCCGAAACCCCTGCTCCATTAAAGTCACAGCTGTAATGATTCCATTGGCCCCTGAGCTACATTCTTTATGTGCTCACCCTTCTACATTATAAACCTCTTTAAAGAACACAAATTCCACAAAAAGCAGCACTCTGGTCATTGTGATTCTGTTGTGGAATCAATGGCCTCTCAGCTGTCCAATTGTGTTGGCACGTTCTCCCTGTGTGATAGCACACCTCTTGCCGAGGGGCAACACATCTGCTTGGCGGCCACAGCCTTGGTGCTTGTTAAGGATGAAAAGTCCATTTGTCATTGGAAAGACAGGAGTTGGCGGCTGGTGGAGACATTTTCCTTTTTTTCAATGTATTTAATCAATCTTTTTAAGAATTAGGTGGACCATAATCAGGGTATACCAGGGATTGGTTGTCAGTCAATCGTAACGCACTTACAGACGTACAACAATTCACCAAGGAATAAGCAATTTAGAGTCTGTATGTAATATGTACACATTATCTTCATGTATGTAGACATAACATGTTTTGGGAATGTGGCCTTAAGAGGGTTTAAAATTATATCTTGAAATAAATATTAGGCTGTGTTCACATTTCTCAGTATTGTTTGGTTCAAATCATGAATGAGTGTGAATGCTGCCATCTGGTAAGCATTGATATATGCATTGGCACACATTGTTAGTCATAGCTATATCAAAAGTAATTTACCACTGCATTCAACTTAATGTCACTCAAACATGATTACAAACTAAAGCTCATAGAGGCTTTATCTCTTTCATAAGTTAAAAGATTTTAGCATCCATCAGTTTCCTATCCAGGCTGACTTTGTCAAGAGGCAGAATACACCCTTGAATGGTCACCACACAATCTCTGGGCACATACTGTATAAACAACTAATCATACGCGCACACATTCACACTGCCATCAAGGAGACACTGAAGCCGAGACGCTTGAACATAAGTCAGGCAAGTGAAGCATAATAAAACATAACATTTAAAGCATGAAAGAACCCCGAATCGCTTCCAATCGAATCCATTCTCAATACTGGAACACAGACACACAGACCATTCACACCGTCCCTGAGTGGGAAGTGAGTGGCAAGTGTACCAATACACCATCGGCGTGCATGTGTGTGTGTGCAACTACCCCACAAAGCCTAAATGCCATTTTGTGTCTACTGAATGATGGAAGGCGGCACAGTGAAACAACTGGTTACCACAGTTCTGAGGATCTGGGTTCAAATCCCGGCCCTACCTGTGTGCAGTTTGCATGTTCTCCCTTTGACCGTGTGGGTTTTCTCTAGACACTTCAGTTTCCTCCCACATCCCAAAAACATGTATTAATTGGTGACTCTAAATTGCCCCTAGGTGTGATTGTGAGTGCAAATGGGTGTTTTTTTCTGTCCCTGCAATTGGCAGGAAAGCAGGTCAGGGTGTAACCCATCACCTGCCCATAGATAACTGGGCTAGGCTCCAGCACTCCCCGACCCTTGTGAGGATAAGCGGCTCAGAAAATGAATGAAAGCCTACAGCTGCATACAGCAGGACGGCACAGGGCTCATTGTGATAATCAACAACAAAATGACCAAGACATCTGACATTCTGTGAAGTGTTAAGATTTATAAGGCACAGTTTTGTGAGATTACATAAGCAGTTGCCCAGTCCACTGAAATCCAGTCATCTGAAAGTGCTGCCTTTGTTGTTTCCTATCTTGCCTTCCCATGGTGACTTCTCAGCAAAAACAACTCTACAGATGTACTCAATAAATCAAAAATCTACTGAAATGGCTTTTCATAAATTATTTTAACTCATTAGGTGAGTGTGCAGACTGGAGAATAAATTCACTTTGAAAGACAATCAGAGGGTCGGAAAACAAAGAAGTGTGTGTAATTCTTGTTTTCACTCAAACTCCATTCAAGCGCAGTACAGTTTTGCAAATCGTGCAAAACAATGAATTTGTGATGTATTTCTGGACATTGTACAGTGAGATGAAAGACAATGACTTACACAGATTCACAAACTGATACATCACCTTCATTTTTATCCTGTTTTTTTAAATTATACATCCATCATCCTAGGTCTAACGATACGAAATAAATGACTTATCAGAAATATGAATGCTCCTCCGTCTCGGTGAAGGACCACAATAACGCTGTTTGAACTGCTTACTCCATCACCAGAGACTATTTTTGTTTAGGAAGGTTTGCACAGTGCCTTTGGTTACTATGGCAACTGTAGAGCAGTCTTCTTTTCATCCCAGCAACAATAAGGAAACTTTATACAATTACAATTCATATAATAAAAGGTGTTCTTTGAAATAGATGACTTACAACCACGTTGAACATTCATCAAGTTCTGAATTCTGAAATTAACCAATGTTTGATGACGGGTCTTGTCTCTTGCAAGTAAACCAACCCTCATCCCGTTTTACATACTGCTGGGCCAATGTCGAGTATGGATTTTGTTACCATGACGACTCGGAGAGGAGTAGGGGTGGCTGCACTTAGAGCCCTGAATCTAAAAAAGCGACTGCAAACTATAAATCCCTTACGAGCCACCACAAAGACACCATGGATTCTGTTTCCATCTTGCAGTCAGCGCAAGCCCCCTCAATTACATTTTGTATGTAAGGAGCAGCAGATACATCGGCAAACACAAATAGGACCCCACCCCACCATACCGACAACTTCACTGACCAACCAAGTATTTTAATGCTTATCACTGTAACCAACACAAAACCAATGCAACTCTGCTTACCTTTTGCCTTTGATGTCGTCTTCTACTCTGCATGCGAACTGCAAATGATGGACACTATGACTAATAACAATGAGAGTGATGTAAGACTTGAAATTTATGTTAATCAAAATAACATTAAGTAAATAATTCATTAGTAGGACACTTAATGAATCCATCTACTCTATAATTTAGGGATAAGAAGACGTCAAGTATGGAATTGTAATGTGTCATCTCCACATCTTGTCACGACCCATCGGAACGGGAGTAGGACCCAAATGCAGGACTCGGACGATGCATTATTTCGTGGTCGGGCATCGGGCCGGCAGTCAGGTGCAGCATCGGTAGTTGGGACGTCGGGCGGAGAGAGCAGGAAGGCAGGAGTCGGTACACGAGAGAACGACCAAAGCAGGGAGACGTGTCAAAGGAGTCAGGCTTACAGGGTTGGTCGGAGAACAGGCGAAGGTCAGTACACACGGGTTGTCGATCAGGGATACGGGAGTACTTGAACGGGACATGAAGCTCAGCGAACTGGCCCGGACCAGTCGTCATCGGGGTAATATAAATACACAGGATAATCAGCCCGCATGAGGCGCAGGTGTGCGCCTCCCAATCAGCGCCACCGCGCGGACACCCGCACAGCCTGGGCTGGAGCGGCAGGATCATGACAGTACCCCCCCCTCAAAGGCACGGCTCCCAGACGTGCCTAAACAAAAGAAACAGACAATAATTAACACAGGCAGGGGTGGGCAGAAGGGGGATTCGGAGGAGGGCACGCCCCCCCCCCCCCCCCGAACCCCAGTCTGGTGGCCATCCAGGCCACCAAACACAAGGTTTCCGGGTGGACAGGTCAGGAGGACGACCCGGACGCAAAGCACCAGGGTCCCCACGGGGCGATTCGGGCGGACGACCTCTGTGAGGAACCAAACGGCGAAGCAGGAACCAGACCGAGGCAGGCCACTTCTCCGGACGAGAACCTCCTACGCCGTGGTTGCGAGACGACCAGGGACTGGTCGCCACCGAGGCTTGGTCAGGAGGCCGCCGTGGATTGGTCACCAACGAGGCCAGGTCATGAAGTGGCTGGGAGCCCTCAGGAGCGAAGAGGATGACGGAGAGAAGGACCAGAGCCATGACCGCCACCATCACAGCCATCCCGAAGTCTCTCCAGCTCCGGGGTGGCTCCACAGAACTCCCCAGCTCCTGTCGAGACAAGGGCGTGGGACGGCCGCGGACCGGTCGCTGCTGGTACTCCTGGACAGGAACATGAGAAGGCGGCGGCGATATCGCCACCTCCTCCTGGGCAGCAACGTGAGAAGGCGGCGGCGACATCGCCACCTCCTCCTGGACAGCAACGTGAGAAGGCGGCGTCAGTGCCACCTCCTCCTGGACAGCAACGTGAGAAGGCGGCGTCAGTGCCACCTCCTCCTGGACAGCAACGTGAGAAGGCGGCGTCAGTGTCACCTCCTCCTGGACAGCAACGTGAGAAGGCGGCGTCAGTGTCACCTCCTCCTGGACAGCAACGTGAGAAGGTGGAGTCAGTGCCACCTCCTCCTGGACAGCAACGTGAGAAGGCAGAGCCAGTGCCACCTCCTCCTGGACAGCAATGTGAGAAGGCGGCGGCACCATCGCCACCTCCTGGACGGGAACATATGGACATGGCCGTCGCCGTACACATGGGTTGTCGATCAGGGATACGGGAGTACTCGAACGGGACATGAAGCTCAGCGAACTGGCCCGGACCAGTCGTCATCGGGGTAATATAAATACATAGGATAATCAGCCCGCATGAGGCGCAGGTGTGCGCTTCCTAATCAGCGCCACCGCGCGGGCACCCGCACAGCCCAGGCTGGAGCGGCAGGATCATGACACATCTGTTGACCAATGTAATTTTTTCCCCCTTTTGCTGGAAATTATTCTACAAAGAGACAAAAGTCAGGTTGACAATAGGTTGAGAGACTAAAAATTGTATGGATTCTTGAATGCTTCAAATAGTTGCATCTGTACAATTCAAAATAGGTTTATTCAAATATTCATAACCTTTCTTGATTATCTGAGAAGGGAACAGGATCCTTTCGCATTTTTTTTAAGGAAAAGATCGGGGCCAGGTTGTTCAAAAGTCACTCATTTGTTTAACCGCTGGTTAAGTACACTTAACTATTAACTTTAACAGCACGATTATCTTGTTGTCAGATTTATTCAGTGAATAAGACATGACTGACTATGATGTATTTTGACCTTTCAACAATCTTATATAATGAGGTAAAAAAAAATATTTGGAATACATAAACATTGCCTCTGTATGTAGCGTAAAAATGTTAATATTTTCCTTGTTCACCTTAAATTGAATAACAGTCTAAGATATAATTGAATTAGATATAATAATATAGGTTAAAATAGATAAAACAAGGCAAAATAATTTGAACATGGATGCATTACAAATAGTTGATTGTGTCCCACAATGAAATAAATTTTTGGTGACATTGACAGAATCAAATTAGATCCACGTCAAGTACCCACAAAATTCTGCTATAAAGTTTTTACTGATTTTCTCTGTTCACTGCATCATTGAATATCATCCATCCATCCATTTTCTTTGCCACTTATCCCCAAAAGGTTCGTGGGAGTGCTAGAGCCCAGCCCAGCTATCAACAGGCAGGAGGCGGGTGCACCCTGAACTGGTTGCCAGCCAATCACAGGGCAAATAGAGACAGACAACAATCACACTCACAATCACACCTAGGGGCCATTTAGAGTGTCCAATTAATGTTGCACGTTTTTGGAATGTGGAAGGACAGTGGTGTGCTCGGAGAAAACCCACGTAGGCACAGGGAGAACATACAAACTCCACACAGGGAGGGCTGGGATTGAAGCCAGCTCCTCAGAACTGTGAGGCCAACGCTTCACAGCTGCGTCACTGCGCCACCCAATTGAATATCATTTCATGTTAATTCAAACAAAAATGGCAATGATGATGCATTTGATATACATTTTTGCACAAGACATTGGTGTTTAAATTGATCATTATTTTCCAAAATATTATAAATTAATAATGTATATATATTTTTTATGGAAACTACAATGAAACCTAAACTGGCATTCAGTATAATAATGACAAAGAGATGTGTTCATTTCGTCAGTTTACTTTTTCAATCCATCCTTATCAAAATTAAACATGGGGTATGATAATTATTGCTTGATATGAAGCATAAAGATGGCATGATGGCGTGTATTGTTAGAGCATTAGCCTCACAGTTCTGAGAGACAGGGTTCAAATCTCGGCCCCGCATGTGTGGAGTTTGTATGTTCTCCCTGTGCCTGCATGGGTTTTCTCCAGGCATTCCCGATTTCCTCGCACATCCCAAAAACATCCATTCATTGGAGACTGAATTGCCCTTAAGTGTAATTGTGTGTGCGAATGGTTGTTTGTTTTTATGTACCCTGCAGTTGGCTGGCAACCAGTTCATGGTGAACCCTGCCTCCTGCCCGATGATAGCTGGGATAAGCGCTAGTGATCCCTGTACAAAATAATATGTTTATGATTGTTTAATCTTACTGGAAAGTTCACCAAAATGTAAAATGTTTTCACTAAGTGAACAAAATGAGGAATTGTGGGCTGTATTATCATTGACCAGTGACCTCAGTAACGCGGTTAAAGGTCAAGTGTCATCCCTATAAACATTCTAAAATAGATATTGGATTGAAAAATACATATAACATGATTCACTTCAATGTCCATACGAAAAAATAAATATGAGCAGAAAGGGCGTCATCCATGCGCAACGTTGCGGAAATGTCATTCAATGACATCCAAATGGTCGCCATATTGGCTGCATCCCCTGTCCGCAACGTCACCTGGACATTCGCCATTGCAAACACGCTGTGGCCTCTACTATGGGAGACGAACACGCCCCTTCTGACACGGAAGCTCTTTTCGAAGAAGAGAACATTAAACAACCGAGTGAAGTTACCGGGGCAATATTACCCTATTGTTCCGAGCCATATTCAGAGGATATGTGATCGCGGCCAAACCGCCTCCCTGTCCGATCCACTTCCGGGGCGGAGATGAGCCATCGCGGCTCGTCGCAGCCGGGGCGCTGAACTGGGCCACTTTACAGCGTTGTTCATAGCCGCTGCCGTCCGCGATGAACAACACCATCGAGCCGTGGCAATTTGCGGTGTAGTAGTCGCGCGCGGGTGAGTGTGGCATTGTTGGCAGCATTGTTCAGAGCCGCCGCAGTCCGCGAGCCGGACGCGCAGCCTTCGCCCAGGCCGTAAACAGCATATGTGGCGCCTCGGCCGGGGTGTCTTATCATCCAGTCGAGCCTGGCTGCTTTACGGGGTTGTTCATAGCCACCGCCGTCCGCGATGAACAACACTGTCGAGCCGAGGCGCTTTACGGCATTGTCGTCACACGCGGCTGAGTGCGCCATTGCCGGCAGTGCTCTTTAGAGCCGCTGCCGTCCGCGAGCCTGAAGGCTGCGCGAGGCAACGCAGCAGCCATCGCTGGCGAGCCCGACGCCGTCCGGCGCTCACATTGACACATTTGGCATTCCTGTCATACGTACACGGGTTTTTTGTTACGTTATGAGAGACGGATTACGTGGTCCGCCCAAAACTAGTATTTTTTTTAGTAGCTGTATACACACCTACCTGTCATCTGGAACCCACGAAGCTCTCGTCCATTACACCCGTGCAATCCATTTTTCATGACGAACCATGCCTCTTGCAAATTTATGAAGGGTAAATCCATCCTCCCGAGTGTTCAAGCAATGTCCAGCAATGCAATGAGTCGGCATTTTAGCTAACACAAAGGAACAGCGAGCTACCTTCCAAACAGACAAACAAACAAACGAGTCCACTTGAGGGCGGTCCTGCCATGTACGTTGCTTCCTGCTTCTTCTCAAAAACAAATCCCTCAAGAGGATTTTCATAGCGGGAGTTACAAGAAGCTGTATATGTCAAAATCGTGTTTTGTGGTGAAAAAATGCATGGGTCCATGTCGGCTGCTGTTTTGTCATTAATAGCATACTAAAAATCATGCATTTCCTGACAGCGTTAACTCATGATGTGATTAACCATATTTGGAACAATGCATATTTAACTGTCGGTAAACTAATGGCGGGTTAAGAATTTAGGGCTTAACCAGAACCATTGGTTAAAAAAACTGAATTTTGAACAACAGAACCCAGATTGTCAAGATACAAAACATAACATACACAGTGAATACAATTGTAGTACAACCTGAAATGTGGCCAGGGTATAAACAGTTGCAGTTTTCATCGTATACTGTGTCTCTATATTGTTGTTATTAAAATGAACAAACCAGTGGATAACAGACAAATAAATATAGAGTTGTCGGAAACATCTACAACAGGGGTGCTCAATGTGTTGATTGCGATTGACTGAGGGAGTTTTGGTCATTGGCGACGGCGTGCCACGAGGAAAAAAAAAAAGACATCAGCCGTATTTTTCTGACCTTCAGCTCACCGTGCATGTGTAAACAACGACAGTACAGGAAAACACGCTAGTCAGTGAGTTCCCCCTATTTTAAGCCCTCGCTTAAGAAATCTTATCAAACATGAGTATGGATGCTGGAGTAAAGAAGACAAAAACGTATCACTTTCATACCGAATGTGAGGCAACTTTTTTCATGTCATTTTCGAAGTGCGTTTGCCTCATCTGACAGTGTAGTGAAATGTGGAGTGGCATTTTTTAACTGTTTATGGAAAATATGACACCGAGAGTTCGGCGAAAAGCAAACTGAAAATTAGAAAAGTGAACAAACTAAAATCACAATTGCCCGCACAGAAATCACTTTTCACACAATATAGTTCAACAGCAAAAACCACTACAGAAGCATTGCTCCGGGTTCGTCACATCATCATCAATAACAAGAAGTCCTTCCAAGACAGAGATGGTAAAAGAGGCATAGCTGACTCGTTCCAATCTTTTAAAAATCAGGCGGGAATATTATCTTCTATAAATCTCTGCAGCTGTAAAGGAGTACAGTTACACGGTGCTGTGTAGCCATAGCCGATGTGTGGAAGGACATCAGAGATTGTGAGTGTTTCTCACTTCAGTTTGACTAATCCACTGATGTGATTGACACAGTCCATGTGTGCATTTTCATTCGTATGGTGTTTCGTGATCATAGTTACAAAAAATGTTTATGGTTCACTATGTTGTGTTGTGCAATATTGGCTCATGCGGTTATGAAAGGCACACAAACATACATTTACACATAAGGAATCCTCAATATAGTTTAAAATAAATATATTTTATATTTTTGTAGTAGGTAGAGCTTTGTGGCTTGGTCATTCTATTTCATTATTGGTCAATCTTGAAAAAAAAAAAAAAAAAAAAAAAAAAGAACAGCCCCCACACCCACCCCTGTCGATTGCAAGAGGCTGGCTGCTTGAAAAGTAGATCTTGCGGTAAAAAAGCCTGGGCACCCATGATCTACAAAGTACATTAATGTATTAGAACCTCTCCAAGAAATGTATAGGACAGGCGTGTGCAACCAATCAGAGATAAAGGGCAACACTTTTTAGTGTTACGGCAAAGAGCCACATCATACACATCAAAGAGCCATATCATACAAATGGTTATCATTCCCTCCTCACACACATACCTTTGGTCAGCCAGATTTATTATAAACAACATGGTAACGTGGAAAATTGACTCCTACAGAGTGCCAAGATGACAGCCCACTAATTAAAAAAACTAAAATTATCACAGAGACAAACTACTGGGTCAACCAAGTCTTGTCTTGTATGTCACAACTCTCATCTCATGCAACACTGAAATACTCACATGATTGGAGGTCTGAGCACAACTGTGAATCAGTAGCCATGGTAATGTTTGCTATTCTAGCAGTAGTAGTCTCTTCAACAGTGTGGTGGGACAGTTGAAGGCCTCATATCATTTGTTTAAGATTTTTGTTTCAGGACAGAAGATGTCAGCGACATCAACGAGGCATTTCTTAATAAATTACAGTTTAATGTATAGCTTTTTTGCCCCTGCAATTTTCCAAGCAACTGGATATGACGCAAGCATTTGTCTCATGATACTTCATTATGTTTTTTAAAAACTGAATATTTTTTTCTGTGTGATTTTTCACAGTGGATAACTTGTGACTGGAAAGTTTAGTCCCTTTTGGAATTTCCAGGTCGATTTTAGCGTGGAGTGAGTTGAAGTCAAGATTTGAAGCTGTGAAATGTGTGATAGACATCTGAAAAAAAGTGGTTTGCCATTGCAATCAACAACAAAAAATATGAGCTCTCCCACTCTGGTAAAAACGCCCTGTGTTCATCCACATATTTTTGTTTAACTGTGCATTTTTCTCTGGCATTTTGAGAGCAAAAATGACAAATTATTTTCTCCAAAGATCAACATCTGACTGGGTAACTGCAAGGTACTTTCATTGAATGCGAAAGCCAGTTTTGCGAAAAATAAAAATCAAACCTAACACCGTCCCTACTGTGAGGAATGGTGGTGGCAGTATTATGCTGTGAGGGTGAGGTGATGCTGCAAGAACTGTGTAACTAGTGCATGGGTGGCCATTAAAATACATTACAATTATCCCTTGTTTAATAAGCACAGTGGCATTTCATATCAGGAAAACCATCATTCATTACATTACAATTGGACTATCTTTTGGTGCAAATTTTGATGCCAGCAAATATGCCTTCAGTCCGATATTCTTGAGTGAAAAATGAATGCAGGTGGGTATGTCATGGCATCATCTAAGTAAAAAAAAGAAAAAAGAAAACAGTGATGAAATTCATGAATTCAATGCAGTCCCATGGGGGGCACAAGCCAGTGCAATCTGTAGGTCAGTCCCAAGTCTGGACAAATGCAGAGGGTTTCATCAAAAAGGGCATGCGGCGTAAAACTGTGCCAAACAAATATGAGCGTTGATCCAAAGAATCCCATACCGGATCGGTCGTGGCCCGAGTTAACAACGCCTGCCCCCGGAACGGCTAACCTGCAGGGTGTCGGTTGAAATTCAGCTACAGTGGGTTGAAGACAAAGAAGAGGAGGAAATCGGATTCATCGGCAGAAGAAGGGGAATGCAGAGAGTTTACAACTAAGTGTAGGGACTTTGAATGTTGGGACTTTGACAGGAAAATTTCAGGAGTTGGTTGACATGTTGATTAGAAGAACGGTTGATGTCCAAGATATCCAAGTGTATCCAAGAGAGCAGGTGGAAAGGTAGCAAGGCTAGAGGTTTAGGAGCAGGGTTTAAATTATTTTACCATGGAGTAGATGGGAAGAGAAATGGAGTAGGGGTTATTTTAAAGGAAGAGCTGGCTAAGAATGTCTTGGAGGCGAAAAAAGAATCAGATCGAGTGATGAGGCTGAAATTTGAAATTGAGGGTGTTATATATAATGTGATGAGCGGCTATGCCCCACAGGTAGAAGGTTACCTAGAGATGAAAGAGAAATTCTGGAAGGAACTAGATTAAGTATTTCTGAGCATCCCAGACAGAGAGAGTGTTGTGATTAGTGCAGATTTCAATGGACATGTTGGTGAAGGAAACAGGGGTGATGAAGAAGTGATGGGTAAAAACGGCATCCAGGAAAGGAACAGATGGTGGTGGACTTTGCAAAAAGGATGGAAATGACTTTAGTGAACACTTTTTTTCCAGAAGAGGCAGGAACATAGAGTGACATACAAGAGTGAAGGTGGAAGCACGGAGGTGGATTATATTTTGTGCAGACAATGTAATCTGAAGGAGGATTACTGAGTGTAAGGTAGTGGTAGGGGAGAGTGTAGCTTGACATGATAGGGAGGTGGAGTTTAGGACTACTCAGGTGGTGAGGAGGAAGATTAAGAAGACAAAGTAGAGTAGAGAACCATGTGGTGGGAGCTGAGAAAGAAAGAATGTTTGTGCAACCTTTTGGAAAGAGGTGGGACAGGCTCTTGATGGACAGGAGGAGTGCCATTGCCAGGAAGTGGCAATGATTAGTAAGGGGGAAGTAGGAAAGGCACTAAAGAGGATAAAAAGTGGAACAGAAGTTGGTCCTGATGACATACCTGTGGAGGTATGGAAGGAATCTGGAGAGGTGGCTGTGGAGTTTTTGACCAATTTATTCAACAGAATACTAGCGGGTAAGAAGAAACCTGAAGAATGGCGGAAAAATGTGCTGGTTCCCATTTTTAAGAAAAAAGGCAATGTTCAGAGCTGTGTACACTATAGAGGAATAAAGTTGATAAGCCTCATAAGGAAGTTATGGGAAAGAGTAGTGGAGGCAAGACTCAGGACAGAAGTGAGTATCTGCGAGCAACAGTATGGTTTCATGCCTATAAAGAGTACCACAGATGCATTATTTGCCTTGAGGATGCGAGTCGAAAAGTACAGAGAAGGTCAGAAGGAGCTACATTGTGTCTTTGAGGATCGAGAGAAAGACTATGACCGAGTACCATGACAGGAACTATGGTACTGCATGCGTAAGTCTGGTGTGGTGGAGAAATATTATGGGATAGTACGGGACATGTATGATGGCAGCAGAACAATGGTGAGGTGCGCCGTAGGTGTGACAGAAGAATTTAAGGTGGAGGTGGGATTGCATCAGGGATGAGCTCTGAGCCCCTTCCTGTTTGCTGTGCTAATGGATAGGTTGACAGATCAAGTTAGACTGGAATCCCTTTGGACCATGATGTTCGCAGATGTTATATGCAGGGAAAGCAGGGAGCAGGTGGGGGAACAATTAGAAAGATGGAGGCATGCACTGCAAAGGAGAGGAATGAAGATTAGCCAAAGTAAAACAGAATATATGTGCATGACACATGCAAGCCTTTTCTCTTGATATGTAATTCAGATGGTAAAAGGACATTTTTGTGATTGATTTGATATGACTTTTGAAGATCAGGTCAGAATCAATCAGAACACCAAGGTTTTGGACTTGGTCTTTGGTGATTAATGATAGTGAGTCAAGAGATCTACTAACAGCAATTCTTCTTTATTGCCAAAAACAATTATCTCAGTCTGGCGGTTTGACTGAAGAAAATTTTGGCTCATCCATTTATTAATCTGTTTAGACAGTGGCACAACAACTCAATTGAACTGTAGTCATCTGGAGACACTGCTAAATATAACTGTTTCATTTGCATAGCTATGATAGTCAAAATTAAAGTTTAGAAAAATTTGACTGAAGGGTAGCAAATACAAGCTGAACAGGAGGGGTCCAAGAACTAACCCTTGAGGGATCCAATAGGTCAATATTATTTGTTAAGATTGAACCCTTCCAAGGGTTACAAAGTAGCTCCTTTCCTTTCCATTTAAGAACCTTTACATTTAGTCTTACCAACGTTTCCAACCGGTTCGGCAGTAGTAGAAGGTGATATTTTTTATTGTTTGTGTGTTTTTGTGGGCGGCACAGTGGCTCATCTGGAAAGTGTTGACCTCACAGTTCTGAAGACCCAGGTTCAATCCCAGCCCTCCCTGTGTGGAGTTTGCATGTTCCCCCTGTGCTTGCGTGAGTTTCCTCCTACATCACAAATTGCCCCTAAATTACCCTGAGGTGTGATTGTGAATGTGGGTGTTTGTCTCCTGCGATTGGCTGGCAACCAGTTCAGGGTGTACCCTGCCTCCTATCCATGACAGCTGGGCTCAACTCCAGCACTCCTGCGACCCTTGTGAGGATAACCGAATAAGAAAATGGATGGATGGATGTTTCATTCATTGTAGTTTTTTTTTTTTCATTTACAAGCTACATTTTTTCCATTTATGTACAGGGTTTTTTTTTTTTTCATTTATAGTGCATGTTTTTTTGGGGCGGCACGGTGGATTACCTGGTACAGCATTGGCCTCACAGTTCAATCCCGGACCCGCCTGTGTGGAGTTTACATGTTCTCCCCTTGCCTACATGGGTTTCCTCCGGGCACTACGGTTTCCTCCCACATTCCAAAAACGTGCAACATTAATTGGATACTCTAAATTTCCCCATGCTGTGATTGTGAGGCTCCAACATTACACACGACCCTCGTGAAGATAAGCGGCGAAGAAAATGGATGGAATGGATGTTTTTTTGTTCACTGGTTATTTGTTTTTTCATTTACAGTGGGGTTTTTTGTGTGTTTACAGTATGTTTTTTTTCCATTTCTTATATATATTTTAATGGTGTTAAACCTCCCTCCTCGAGCCGTCACCTTATCGTGGTGGAGGGGTTTGTGTGTCCCGATGATATTAAGAGCTAAGTTCTCTGGGGCTTCATGCCCCTGGTAGGGTCATCCATTGCAAACAGGTCCTAGGTGAGGGACCAGACAAAGTACGACTCCAAAACCCCAATGATGACTACAAAAATTGGATATTGGTTTCCCTTGCCCGGTGGTGGGTCACCGGGGCCCTCCTCTCGAGCCAGGCCTGGAGGCAGGGCTTGAAGGCGAGCACCTGGTAGCACGGCCTGCACCCATGGTTCTCGGCCGGGCACAGCCCGAAAGGGGAACGTGGGTCCCCCTTCCCATGGGCTATAGGAGTCAGATGCAATATGAGCTGGGCGGTGGCCAAAGGCGATCCGATCCCCGGCGATAGAAACTAGCTCTAGGGACATGGAATGTCACTTCTTTGGCAGGGAAGGAGCCCGAGTTGGTGGGTGAGGTCGAGAAGTTCCGACTAGATATAGTGGGACTCGCCTCTACGCACCGCTTGGGCTCTGGCACCACTCGTCTTGAGAGGGGTTGGACTTTTTCCACTCTGGCGTTATCCACGGGGAGAGACGGTGTGGGTATACTTATTGCTCCCTGGCTCGGGGCATGTACGTTGGGGTTTATCCCAGTGGATCAGAGTGTAGCCTCTGTCCGCCTGCAGGTCGGGGGACGGGTCCCGACTGTTGTGTGTGCTTATGCACCAAACAGCAGTGCAGAGTACCCACCATTTTTGGAGTCCTTAGAGGGAGTGCTGGAGAGCGCCACCTCTGGCGATTCCATCATTCTGCTGGGAAACTTCAACGCCCACGTCGGCAATGACAGTGAGACCTAGAAGGCGGCGATTGGGAAGAAGAAGTTGCAGTTTGAGTTGTCCTCAAGATCCTCGCTGTACAAATTGTGTAGATTAAACAAGATTATGCAGTTACAAACATTCGATGCTTCTTCAACAGCAATGGTTTGATCACAAACGTGTCTCTTTGTTAGCCAGCTCAGCAAAGGTAATCTGGGCTGAGGGGCAAGTTTAAGTCGGCATTTCAACTTGTTCAACTTCCTCACTGCTGGTACTCACTTACCTCATTGTATATGATTTGAAAGTTTTGCAGGTTGTGTAAGTACTAGCAATTGATGTTTTCCTCCTCAGTAAATATTTGATTAATCATGCGTGCCTGTTGGTTGCACGCTAGGCTAGGCTACGCTAGGCTGCACTGCTTCAAACGTGAACGAATATGGCTCCAATTTGGGTACTAAGATTTCACATAATGATTCTTAGTCTTCTGAAGTCGTCACCTGGGGCCTCTCAATTCGAGTATTCACAACATTCGGTCCAAATTCAGCAGGATTTATTTATTGTACGAGCCTCCTCGTTTTTGCGGCGACCAGGTCAGGGACCGAAAGCAGAGTCTACCTTTGTTATACTGTATTTTTAAAAATTTATTATCTTCAGTGTCACTGTCTCTAATCCGTACATCATGGCCGGCCTCACCACTGTTTTATAGACTTTGCCCTTCATCCTAGCGGAGACTCTTCTGTCACAGAGAAAACCAGACACCTCGCTCCTTCTGACCTTCTCTGTACTTTTCCATGAGCATCCTCAAGGCAAATAATGCATCTGTGGTACTCTTTCAATGGATGAAACCATACTGTTGCTCTCAGATACTTCTGTCCTGAGTCTAGCCTCCACTACTCTTTCCCATAACTTCATTGTTTGGCTCTTCAACTTTATTCCTCTGTAGTTCCCACAGTTCTGACCATCACCTTTGTTCTTAAAAATGGGGACTAGCACACTTTTCCTGCAGTCTTCTGGCATCTTCTATCCCGCTAGTATTCTGTTGAATAAGTTGGTCAAAAACTCCACAGCCACCTCTCCAAATTGCTTCCATACCTCCACTGGTATGTCATTGGAACCAACTGTCTTTCCATTCTTCATTCTGTTCATTGCCTTTCTAATCATTGCCACGGTCATTCATGCTTGCCTCTTCTACTCTACCTTCTCTCCCATTTTTTTCAGTCATTAACTTCTCAAAGTACTCTTTCCATCTACTTAGTACACTACGGGTACCAGTCAATATATATTCATCGCTATCCTGAATCCCCTTTACTTGCTGCACATCATTCCCATCTGTATCCCTCTGTCTGGCCAACCTGTAGAGATCCTTTTCTCCTTCTTTCGTATCTAACCTGGTGCATGTCGTCATATGCCTCTTTAGCCTTTGCCTCCTCTACCTTTGCCCTACGACGCATCTCAATGTATTCCTTTCGCCTCTCCTCAGTCCTCTCCGTGACTTCCTGTATTTTGGGGTTCCAAAACCAAGTCTCCTTCTCCTCTTTCCTACCAGAAGACACCCCAAGTACTCTCCTGCCTGCCTCTCTGAAAACCTTGGCAGTAGTATTCCAGTCGTCTGTGAGCTCTTCCTGTCCATCTAGAGCCTATCTTACGTCTTTCCAAAAGGCCACACAGCATTCTTCCTTTCTACACTTCCACCACCTTATTCTCTGCTCTACCTTGGTTTTCTTAGTCTTCCTACCTGCTATCAAAAGACATTTGAAGCCACCCAGAGAAAACTCTATGGACTTGTCAGAATTTGATACAGTTGACCAAAACACTGAAGAGAAAACTGTTCAGCAGTTGAAATCATTAACGAGCTGTCTCGACTCAATATCATCTGACTTTTTCAAAACTATTGTGAAGTCAGTGCTATCTGATTTGCTGCAAATAATCAATTGCTCACTTCAGTCTGGTGAGTTTCCCAAAACTCTCAAAGTAGCTGCTGTTACGCCTCTTCTAAAAATACAGAGCAGTGGACGATTGCATGTTAGCAAGCTATAGACCCATCTCAAATCTCCCGTTTAAAACCAAGATTCTTGAGAAAGTTAGTTTTAATCAACTCAGCAATTTCTTGAATTTAAATGGACTATTTGACAAATTTCAATCAGGTTTCCGAACTCATCACAGTTCTTATCAATGCTTATCATTGATAATGCAGTTCTTATCAATGTTCTTATCAAAGTGCTAAATGATATAAGGTTGAATACTGACTCAGGAAAGGTGTCAATTTTGGTCTTGTTGGATCTCAGCGTGGCTTTTGATATGGTAGATCACAATATGCTGCTAGACAGGTTGGAAACGTGGGTAGGACTAAATGGAACGGTCCTTAAATGGTTTAGGTCCTACCAAGAGGGAAAAGAGCTACTTTGTGACCATTGGAAGTGCTCGGTCTCGGCAAATGGCAATGACCTGCGGGGTCCCTCAAGGGTCAGTTCTTGGACCTCTCCTGTTCAGCCTGCATATGCTACCCTTGGGTCAAATTCTTAAAAACTTTTATTTTGACTATGATAGCTATGCAGATGACATCCCGTTATATTTAGCAGTGCCTCCAAATGACTACAGTTCAATTGAGGCATTGTGCCTGTGTCTAAATCAGATAACTGGATGACCCAAAATTTTCAAAAAAATCACAATACTGAGACAATTGATTTGGCAATAAAGAAAAGAGAATTGCTGTTATTGAACACCTGGAGTCTCTATCTTTAAAAACCAAAGACCAAGTCCGAAACCTTGGTATTCTGATTGATTCCGACCTGACTTTCAACAATCATATCAAATCAATCACAAAAACTGCCTTCTACCATCTGAAAAATATATCTAGAGTCAAGTCTTGTATGTGTCAAGCAGACCAGGAAAAGCTCATCCATGCTTTGATCTCAAGTAGACTTGACTACTGTCATGGTCTTCTGGATGGAGGCCAGCTCATTCAGAATGTTGCAGCTCGTGTTCAGACCAAAACAAAGAGGTCATTGCATGTAACACCAATCCTAAAGTCTTTGCACTTCCAGTCATCATTAGAATAGATTTTAAAGTTCTGCTACTGGTCTATTAATCACTAAATTATTTAGGTCCTGAATACATGAAAGAAATGCTTACGGAATACAAACCCAGTAGACCTCTGAGATCGACTGATTCAGGTCAAATAGTGGAGCGCAGAGTTCAAAGCAAACATGGTGAAGCACCATTTAGCTATTATGCTGCACACAAATGGAATAAGTTGCCAACAGAGGTGAGGTCAGCCCCAAGTGTGAATGTTTTAAATACAGGTTGAAAACTCTTCTTTTTTCTCATGCTTTTTAGAATATATCCACTTTTTAATCATATTACTTGCACTGTATGCAGTTTTAATTGTCTTTTTTAAATATTTCGATTGTCATTTTTATTGTTTTTATCCCGTTTTAAATGTTCTGTTCTCTGTTTTCAAATGCCTTTAATTGTGTAAAGAACATTGAGTTACCTTGTGTATGAAATGCGCTGAACAAATAAATTTGCTTTGCTTTGCTTTACCAGAGTAATCATACGCACCACCATCCTATGCTGTTGAGCTACACTTTCCCCCACCAATACCCTACAGTCGGTAACCTCCTTTAGATTACATCGTCTGCACAAAATATAATCCACCTGCATGCTTCTACTTCCGCTCTTGTAGGTCACTCTATGTTCCTGTCTCTTCAAGAAATAAGTGTTCACCACTGCCAATTCCATCCTTGTTGTGAAGTCCACCACCATCTGCCCCTCAAAGCTCCTTTGCTGAATGCTGTACTTACCCATCACTTCTTCATCATCACTGTTTCCTTCGCCAACATGTCCATTGAAATCTGCACCAATCACAACTCTTTCTCTCTTTCTGGGACGGTCAGGACTACTTCGTCTAGTTCCTTCCAGAATTTTTCTCACAACTCGAGGTCACATCCTACTTCTGGCGCATAGCCGTTAATCACATTAGACATAATTCCCTCAATTTCAAATTTCATCTTCATCACTTAATCTGATACTCTTTTCACACCCGAGGCATTCTTAGCCAGATCTTACTTTCAAATAACCCTAACTCCATTTCTCTTCCCGTCCATCCATCCATCCATCCATCCATCCATCCATCCATCCATCCATCCATTTTCTTCACCGCTTATCCTCACGAGGGTCAATGGGAGTGCTGGAGTCTCTCCCAGCTGTTACCGGGCAGGAGGCGGGGTATACCCAGAACTGGTTGCCAGCCAATCGCAGGGCACATCGAGACAAACAGCCACACTCACAATCACACGTAGGGGCAATTTAGAGTGTCCAATTAATGTTGCATGTTTTTGGGATGTGGGAGGAAACCCACGCAGGTACGAGGAGAACATCCAAACTACACACAGGCTGGGCCAGGATCGAACCCCAGTCCCCAAAACTGTGAGGCCAACCCTTAACCAGCTGATCCGCCTGATCCCGTTTACTCCATGATAAAATAATTTAAACCCTGCACCTAAACTTCTAGCCTTACTTCCTTTCCACTTGCTCTCTTTGATGCACAATACATCAACCTTTCTCCTAATCATTGTGTCAAGTAACTCCTGAGCTTTTCCTGTCATTGTCCCAACATTCGACAACATTCAGTCCCTTCACACAGCTTTAGGGTTTGCGCATTCCTTTTCTTCTTCTGCTGACTAAGCCGCTTTCCTACTCTTTTTTGTTTCGACCTACATTATCTGAATTTCTACCTACGCCTGGTAGATTAACAGTTCCGGGAGTAGGCGGAGGAAGCCCAGGCCATGACCTAACCATCCGTTATGGAATTCGTATGATGAACGTTCATGTATGTTTGGCACAGTTTTACGCCGGATGCCGTTCCTGACGCAATCCTCTGCATTTATCCTGGCTTGGGACCGGCCTACAGCTTGCACAATATTGTGTTCCCCAAAGGGCTGTAGATAGCCAAAAAAGAATAAAAAAAAAAAAAAAGAAGAAGAAGCGATCAAATAAAGTCAGCACATAAAATACACAAATCACATACTGCCTAATCTATGTTGAAGTTCAGGTCAAATTAAAGCAATCACATAAACACAGTCAGCACATATGGTACACAAATCACATACTACCTGTGTGAAAATATAAAGGATATGGAGATTTAAAGGATATGTGGATGGAAGGATTCAAACAACAATATCCCTCACTCTAGTATTTGAAGGTGGGGTTGGGTCCACGTTCGATGTTTGGTCCTCGTTGTATACGCAACGAAGGTAATGTTGTTAACGCACTAAGCTAGGCTAACTTAGGCCGAGCAGCTTCAATGTGAACAATACGGCTCGAATTTGGGTACTAAAATGTACTAAGACTTGTTAAATTTCCTTTAAGTCCTCACGGCCCTCGTTGTACAAGTTATGAAGTTACTCACATTCGATGTTTCTTCAACAGCACTGATTGATCACAGACGCGTCTCGTTGTTAGCCTGCTAAGATAAGGTAGTCTTGGCGACTTGATCACTAACGAGCTAGGCTAGGCAAGACTAGATCACGCAGCTTCAATGCAAACGAATACGGCTCCAATTTGGGTACTAAGATTACACAGATAATGATTTTAGTACACTAAAGTCGCCACCAGGGGTGTCCCACGTCAAGTGTTCACCACATTCGGTCCAAATTCAGCAGGATTTATTTATTGTACGGTCGTGCAGGTTGGAGCCTCCTCCATTTGTTGTCACCAGTACGAGGACGTTCTACGTAGTTAAATGAACAAAATGAACAAAAGTTCGTTGACATTTCCGTTCTAAGTTTCCAAAAACACTAAAAACTGTATTAAGAACTAAAATTGTTCATAATACACGTGCAAGTGTTCTGATGGGACTGTAAATGACGTAATCTGATTCTTTTAATAAGCCATGTAACTTCAATGGATGACGCATCTAAAGTTTCTCACAGTGGTCAAAGGGGCTCGGTGTTTGCTAAGACACGAATATTTCAAGAGAACGTTGGTGCTAGCGCTGACAATCTAAAATGGGATGGGAGGGGGCGATTTGAAAATCACTGGGTTAGTAGCAGGCTATATACTAACTGCTTAATATCATAGTGCCTCGGAGAGCAAAAATAAGTTTACCTAGATCCAAATCCTAGTTAAAAAAAAAATACAATTCCATTATTCCTTTAATGGATTTTTTTTTTATATTTTTATGTGTAGTACTACTAACCTATATGTTGACATCTTTCGGGTATCAAAGGACTGCTTGGAAAAAGCTTCTTTTAAGACAAATCCACAGGTGGCGGGCCATGACTTTTAGGCCTTCTATTTGATCCAATTAATTGCGTGTACTTTAGTTCATAAAAAATGTAAATGTTACATTGAACAAACTGTCATTGACAAAAATGTCATAATGCCCTCCAAAGTCCACTTGAGTTTAGAGTTTGTCAGAGGAGGCCGAGGAAAACGGCTTACTCACTCCCACTCCAATGTCACCTTGACTCCCATACTGACATGAATTTGTTTGGAACAGGGGTAAATTCTCTGACGTGACAGTGGAGACTGCTAATCCATCAAAATAATTTGGTGACGCGTGAAAACTCTTAATCCCTCCTGCGTTATTCAACGCCAGGGATTCAATGCGTAATCCTTTGGTGAGGGTCTAATGTTAAAGAGATGATGTGAACTAAAAGTCTCCCTTTGAAAATGATGTGAAGCTTCAAGCGGCTATTTCTGTCACCTATATTGGTGAGATTTTTGTCGATGTGTTACATTGAATTAAAAATTGTTTTGGTTCCAATATGTGTTTAATAAAGAAGGTTATTGGTAGTGTAGTGGTTCACTCACTTGACTTGTGGAGGCAGCATATGTTAACACAAAACAGTCAGGCACCGGCCATGTTGAACCTGTCTAACGTTGTTTAATTGTGGTCAAAGTGAATTATATTGTGCTTGCTGAGTCATTATATTTTTCTAACTTTTCCTTTTAACTCTTTGAATTGAAATGTGACAATGGTCCACCTGTTGCACATCAACGTATAAAGATAGATTGACTGTAGATGCAGACCACATTGCTCTCTTTTGTTTTGAATCTATAATCAAGTATGCAATCTGGTTTGAAGCTTCTTTTCAAGTTGATGAGTCATCCTCCTACATGTTGTTGTATTGTTGGCAACAGTGATGCATAATCATCTATTACTTTTCTTAAACTGGGAGAGTGTTGTCATTAAGCATCATGATTAAAAGGGTGGAAATGATTGCCCTCAGTAATGTTCATCAGTGAATGCTCATGCATACGCAGCAATTGGACAGTTCCATCCTGATACACCGTAGGCATTTATAGCCCATTTGGGGGGCCCTCACTCACCCCTAAATAAAGCCTTAGCATCCCTAAAATTAATCCATCCATCCATTCTCTGAGCCACTTTTCCTCACAAGGTTTGGGGGAGTGCTGGCCCCTATCCCTCAGCCTATCAACGGGCAGGAGGACAAGCAGACCCTGAACTGGTTGCCTGCCAATCGCAGGGCACAGGGAAACAGACAAGAGTCACACTCACAATCACACTTAGGGGCAATTTAGAGTCTCCAATGAATGCGTGATTTCGGGATGTGGGAGGAAACCGAAGAACATGCAAACTATACACAGGTAGGGCCAGAATTAGAACCCACGTCCTCAGAAATGTGAGGCCATCTCTCTCCAGTTGTTCCAGCATGCGGCTCCCTAAAATTTGAGAAATGTATTTTTACACCATGTCTTTTATAAACAAGCAAGGAAAGTGCTTATCCACACAGTACTAAAAACATAATTTCATATCAAAATGGCATTACCACCCCCCACCTCAAAGATAGTTTGTCTGCACTGAGCAATTTCATTCCCTTCTAGTGATACTTATTCATTGTGTAAAAACTTTCAATAAAGTTTCATTCATTATTTGAGACATTTCTTAAATTCTACAGCTCTATAGCAACACATTATCATTAGCATTCCTCATTTTTTCCACATTTATTCATAGCTTGTGGTTTATGTTTTTAGGTAGGAATTAGCTGATTTCTTTTTCAAGCTACTTGTCAGTAACACTTCATGCGATCAGAGATACTGATTCCGTCCTCTTTTTGAATTGGAATTAAATAAGATAGATGTTTTGAGATTGAAGCCAAAGTGCTACTGACAAGTTAAAGACTTGATACCCTTTTCAGATTTGTTTGTTTACTCACAGACTATCATGCATGTATCATATTTCTCTTTCAATAGATATTGGGTAAGACAATTCAATTTACTGTATCTAGTCTGGCCGGGAGTTCAGCACCCCCAAACCTCTGATCCTGGAACATTTAGGGTCTGAAACAATCAAAGACACTTGTTGTATGACACGTGTTTGTATTTGTACATTGAATCCGGAAATAATGGCAAGAGAATTAGGGCAGAGGATCAGAGTCAAGCTGCTGCTCCTCTGCATCGAGAGGAGCCAGATAAGTGGCTTGGCCATCTGGAAAGCTGTCCAGGGCACGTCCCACCGTGAGTACGCTGGAGAGACTATGTCTCTCGGCTGGCCTCAGAATGCCTCGAAATCCCCCTGGAAAGGAAGGGGAAGAGACTGGAAAGCAAAGTGCGGTAACTGTTGTTTGTTGACGAGTGAGTACAGAAGACAACAGTAAGAGATAAGATGTTGCACATTGCTGTTCTTGGCTTCTTTAAATTAGCAACAAGCAGAACATGTGCTACCAAAGCTATGGAGGGTTCAAAGGAATCTTGCATCCATCCATTATCCAAGCCACTTATCCTCACAAGGGTCACGGGAAAGCTGGAGCCTATCCCGGCTAGCTTCAGGCGAAAGGCAGACTACACCCTGAACTGGTCACCAGTCAGTCGCAGGGCAGATATCGACAACATCACTGAGCAGGAATCGATCCCACGCTTCCTGCACCAAAGGCAGGCGTGTGTATCAATAGACCATCAGTGACTGGAATATTGTAGCTACCGTGACGAATGAGGAATCAGAGGAGGAGCCATTTCTAAGCATGCTTTGCTGGACTGACAACATTTGGCTTTTATCATTAATGCCTATTGAATGTGTTATTTTTTGCAGACATGGAATACTGGTTGAGGTTGTGTTTGTTGTTGTCAGCCCCTGCCCAGATTTATTCCATCATGTGGCACCAGCCAGTCCCACAATATTTATGAAATATTTCCATGTGGCAGATGTACTTGTCGACTGTGATGTGGCCTGCGCTGGCCTCCATTTGACACATGTTATAGATTGTCATGGAAGTGTTAAAAATAACTAACTAAATAAATAATACATATAGGTGACACGGTGGCTCAAAACATGCAACATTTATTGGACAATCTGAATTGTCCCTAGGTGTTATTGTGAGTGCGGCTCTTTGTCTCAATGTGCCCTGCGACTGGCTGGCAACCAGTTCAAGATGTACCCTGCCTCCTGCCCGTTGACAGCAGGGATAGACTGCAGCACTCCCACAACCCTCATCAGGATAAGCAAAGATAGCTGGGATAGGCTCCACAACGCCTAGTGATTGTAAGCAGTACAGAAGATGGATATATCGATGGAACTAACCCACCCTGTTCTATCACCTTGCATGCCAGATTTACCCTGTCCATGAAAATAGTATCCCATGTTTTCTGGTCACTCTGTTGAGTCTTGCACAGTGCAAGGTGGAAAAAAATAGGTCATCCTCATGGGCCTGGCTAGTGACATTACAGAGAGCTAATCAAAATTAAGAGTAAAACAAATCAATCAAATCAATTATGATCGTGAATAAAATCAACCACCAAAACCGTTTTCTTTTCAAAAATGCATATAAATAATGAGAAACTCACTAGACATTTGGACAAATAACTGATCATATACTTACGTAATTACGTATTTTTCTTTTTCTGTCAAACAGTGTAAACAGAAATATTAAAAAAAATAAAGTTGTATAGTCTAAAAATAGCTCAAAAATCCATACAGGAAACAGTTGTGAACAAAATAATTGAATCCCTTAATGTAAATTAGCCACTTAAAAATATATTGCCCTATTTAATTTGTATTTCAATGTATTTTGTTGTTTCACTTCTTTCTAAATTGCTAACCTTTGACCAAAAAAATCCAAAAGGGTTTTAAACAGTGAAACTGTAGCTACGTGTCATAAGATGAAATACTATTTTTGAATGTTATCCATCTATCCATTTATCTGAGCAACTTATCCTCACAAGGATAAGATTAGAGAGAGCAGACTTAGATCATTTGGACATGTTCAGAGGCAAGAGAGTGAGTATATTGTTAGAAGGGTGGTGAGGATGGAACTGCCAGGCAAGAGAGTGAGAGGGAGACCAAAGAAAAGGAGGACAGTGGGTGTTAGAGAGGAAGATGCACGAGAAAGGCTTAGATAGACAAACATGACATGCTGGGCGACCCCTAACAGGACAAGCAGAAAGGAAAAAAAGAGGAAAACTTACCCTCACAAGGGTCGTGGGTAGCGCTGGAGTCTATTCCAGCTGTCATGGGGCAGGAGGCGGGGTACACCTTAAACTGGTTGCCAGCCAAGCACATGGCACAAAGAGACAGACAACAGTCGCACTCACAATCACACCTATGGGCAATAACAGTCTCCAATAAATGCATATTTTGGGATGTGGGAGGAAACCGGAGTGCCCGGAGAAAACCCACGCAAGCACAGGCAGAACATGCAAACTCCACACAGGATGGGCTAGGATTGAATCCTGGTCCTCAGAACTGTGAGGCCAATGCTCTCCAGCTGTTCCACCGTGCCATCCTGTTTTCCATATTTTCAAATGTTTATTCAATCACTGTTGTAAATGTATTTTCTAAATATTTCGACTGGGGCTGTATCTTATGGTAAATATTCCATCTGGATATTTTTGTTGTTTGCACTGATAAAGGTTAATAATGCAAAATACCTTTACTATTAGATTTGGCCATCTTAGTGACATTTAATCTTTTGGGTATTTAATTAAATCTAGGGATACTTATAATTCTAATGATACTGTCATGATCCAGCGACACAGGGACGGACCCAAATGCAGGAGTTCCAGGCAACGACATAATATTCAACGTGGCTTTATTCCAGAAATAGTTTGATACTAAAAGGCAGTCCAAAACAAGGCACAGGCGCAAAACCGCTAAGCTAGGCGGTATACAAAAAAAACATGAAATGAGGTCCGATGACTATGAGGCAAACTAAGTAACGTGACAAGACGTGGTCAAACTAAAGGGCACAGAATTGCTGTGACTAAGGATTGCTCTAAGTTATGGACAGTAGCAGAGAGTCCGAGAATGCAGTGAAGCATGCGCAACGAACTGGCAAATGCCAGTAACAAATTCCAAACCTAAATGCCTAGTTAATGAGAATGCCGAATGCGAAACAGCTGTGACAGGTGTCAGAGGTGGCATCCCCCAGGGCAGTGGCTGCCATTTTGTGTTAAAGGGACCAACGATGGCCTATAAAGGACTATACAGTACAGCAATAATAATCTCATCTTCTGTTTTGACGACTGCAACCTAAAAGCAAAACAGAGCAATTATCAATGCTTAATTAATCCTATAATTGCATAATTTCCAATGTTCTTTTATTTCCTCTGAAAAAGTGGCTGTTGAATGTTAAACTGAAGCATACTGTAGACTTCAATCAGTGCTCGTGATAAATACAGGCCTATAATCACAACAGGGACTCTGCTTCATCAGTACAAATGATTTCCTTCGGTTTTGTTCAAAACACAACAATACGGATAATATACACCATCAAACATTACCGGGATCATCTTCTCTTTTCCCTTTAATAGTAAATGTGATTTTATATTCAGCATTGAGGTTTGGCTTTGTGTTAAAGTTTTTCAAACAGCTGAAGGGAGGGTTTACAATTTCACACAATCTTAGAAGCTTGTCCCATTGCTCAGCTCAGAGTGTAATAAATCATTAAGACCGGGAAAGAAACTAAAGGTACATCTAAAACTTCCTTTATTGACTCCAAGAACATTGAAAAAACTGCATGAAAAACAAATGTAATCTAATTTTGTTACAGGAATAAGCCTATAAATGGCTGCTTGTGATGAACATGTGCCATGAAAAATGGATGAGATGGAGCGTCTGAGTAAAATTAGACAGCAACCTAATAGGGTGAGTGTCCTTCAAGAAACACCCTGATTTAGAAGTATCAATGAGAGAAACCAGAGAAAAGATCTGACTCTCTGCAAACCGTCTCTGAAGTTGGGCAGAAAAACACAAGGCCATTCACACCGTTGGAAAATCAGATTTTTTTTTTCATTTGCAGAAATGTAGAATGGCATTGAAATGAAGGTACTGTCACGTCCCATCAGAACGAGAGTAGGACACAAATGCAGGACTCGGAAGATGCAAGGTAGTTCAAGGAGACACGTTTATTATATGCAGAGGTAGGGGATCGAGCAGGCAGTCCGGTGCAGCAGCGGTAGTTGGGACGTCGGGCAAAGAGAGCAGGTGAGCGGGCAGGCAGGAGTCGGTACACAGGAGAACAATCAAAGCAGGCAGAAGTAACGAAGGAGTCAGGCTTACAAGGTTGGTCGGAGAACGGACGAAGGTCGGTACACACAGGTTCATTCAGGGATACCGGAGCACACGAACGGGACATGAAGATCATCGAACTGGCACCGGCCAGTTGTCATCGCGGTCATATAAATCCACAGCCTAATCAGGCTGCATGAGGCGCAGGTGTGCACCTCCCAATCAGCGCACCTGTGCGGGCACCCGCACAGCTCGTGCTGGAGCGGCAGGATCATGAGAGGTACAGCATCTTTTAAAACAATTACTTCACACTTTATGTAGATTGTTTCAATGCCCTTAGCTGAATTTGTTCCTGTTATGAGCAATAAAGTGGCACAAAGGATCACAAACAGTAAAATTGTAGTAGAGCTATTTCCATTTGCTACACATTGAGGTCTAGAAAAATAGCAAACAAGCAGAATCATTTGGTCAGACAAAGAGCTTTTTATTCGTTTTACATCATTTGAAAAGGAACTTTGACGGACAGCCTGGTTGCAAAGTTTTGGTAAGAATGTCGCTTTTAATCCATTGTAAACTCAGCACATGAACACTGAGTGAAGCACAGATTTGGGGAGTGACAACAGTAATCTCATGTAAATATGGATTACACAATATAATTACAAAATGTTTGTAATCTTAATCCAATACATCACTGGGCGAAGCTGTGTAATTAAATCATAGTTGGTTTTGGAAATATCTACGATTTGAATTTTAGTTATATTTGTAAAATAGTCCAGAAAACCACTGACATTTTTTCATATCACTTCCTTCTTCTAAGGCTGATGCTTGTGATTCTCTCTCTAGCTCTAGTCTTGTGCCATTCTGCTGTAGTCTCAATCATGACAATGCTTATCCAAATATGACCCCAGAGCATCGTCTTGTGGTGCAAGATACTCATTTGCCGAACAGGTTTGTCTTACTTCTATGTATAGGTGCCTGTTCATATTCTCATTCATCAAGGTCATTTTATTTTGAGGGACTGAATCGATCGTAAATGAACTGTTCTGTTTGTTTCACAAGATAATTTATGGACTGTTCACTTACCAACAAAAAAAAGGGGGGCAGTCGGTTATGATCCATCTACCGTATGTATAATGAAACAAACTATTTTTTTGTATTTGCAAATACATGTTTAACTCCAAATTAAAAATCAATGGTTTGAATCCCCCCCTTTTTTTTTACAAATAGCAAGTCAAGTCGCGAGTGAAGTCCCACATTTTGAATTTCGAGTCCAGTCTGTCTAAATATAGAGACTGCAGGATAATTCACGATTCTGTGTGAGCCTGAGGCACATTCGACATACAACAAGCAACGTGGCAGAAGGATCCGCTGTTTATGGTTCAACAAGGCGCCCTCTGAGGAAGTGAGGCCAATGGTGCAGAAAGGAGATGTTTAATTTGTAGAACTTCAATCCAACATCCGAATCCTACTAGCATCCTGAAAATGCCACTGACCTTTTGGACTCAGCATAGTGATCACTTTAAGTGTCACGAAGGCCACAATTTAAATATTGATTTTTAGTTCTTGTAGTTTATACTCTACACACTAAATTTACCATGACACTGAGTAAAACTCAAATTTAAAATCTGTTTGTGTGCTACAAAGGTAATTTGCCCTCACTTAGCAAGTGCATGTCATACTCCTGTCTTCCAGTCCGGGCTGGGCGTGGCCAGGCAATCAGTAGACACACACCTACGCCTCATGAACTCTAATGACAACCAGTATATATTGGACCCTGGGGACGACTGGTCCTTCGCCAGATCGTTGCAACTCATGCCCCGTTCCTGCCCTCCTGTATCTCTGATCGTGAACCCGTGTGTATAAACCTCCGCCTGTTCTCCCACCAACCCTGTAAGACTGACTCCTTTGACACTCCTGCCTTCTTTGATCGATCTCCCGTGTACCGACTCCTGCCTGCTCGCGGACCTGCTCTCTTCGCCCGACGTCCTGACTACCGGTGCTGCACCTGACTGTCTGCCCGATCCCCGACCTTGGAACAATAAACGTTTTTCCCGAATTAGCTCTGCGTATCCTGAGTCCTGCATTTGGGTCCTCCCTCCGTCTCGATGGGTCGTGACAGTGCATGAATGAGGAGATACAGATAAATGAGTGTTTTCACAATATATCTTGTCAGGT
The DNA here is from genome assembly GCF_019802595.1 of Syngnathoides biaculeatus. Classification (NCBI taxonomy): domain Eukaryota; kingdom Metazoa; phylum Chordata; class Actinopteri; order Syngnathiformes; family Syngnathidae; genus Syngnathoides; species Syngnathoides biaculeatus. The sequence goes on along the minus strand of NC_084654.1, from coordinate 4,932,709 downwards.
CAATAATCATACACATTTCAGTACATCATTCACACTGAAATTATAATTGCCTGCGTGAGAACTCGCCCATGTCCAATCATCCCATGATTCATCCTGTTGTTATGTATGGAAATGAGAAAAGAACAAAAGTCAGACATAAGTTCAACATTTGAAAGGGAAAATAAAATAAGTCTGTCATGTATCTATGTCCTCTCTGATACATATCGACAAAAGGAAAGAAATACATCTTGATTTCGCACAAGTAAAAAAGTGGAACAAGAAATTTAAATATCGTTGAGATGTTAGTCAAAGTCATTCGACTTTGAAGTATCCTAAAAAAAAATAATTGCCTCTTTCCAAGGTGCTGAGGTGAAAAATAATGACAAGCATGCAAGTTAATTCACACCCTTATGTTAGGAGGACTGTGGTAAGAGGAGAGATGATTTCTAATAAACTGCAGGTTTAAAAAAATATATATTTTCGATGTATCTATTTTTTATTTCAACCTTATTTGGGCAAACTGAACTAATTTCACCATTGTTATATCATCTATTATAATATTTTGAAACCATAACACGAAAGGTAATTATAAATCAAAATATAATGTTTGAAAAATTATTTAAAAAATAACTTTTTGAAGGAGAAGAGGACCCCAATTTCAAGGTTGTCACTACGTGTTTTGTTTGTAGATCATGTTGAAAATGAATGGCTGTAAAAATGTAATATAATAGGACTATAATGATAATAATAAAGTAATGTCATATCTTTTTACATTTTCTCCCCGGCTAAATGCAGAGGGGTTGCGTCAGGAAGGGCATCCGGCGTAACTGTGCCAAACAAATATGCGTTCATCTAAGATGGGACAAGCCGAAAAGAAGAAAAACTGTAATATTGTGCACTGTTACCAGAACAATGGATCAAGCCTCTGAAGCTAAGATGTCATTCTGAGAGGTGTTCAACGCTCACAATCGACCATGTCACGACCCATCGATATGGAGGGAGGACCCAAATGCAGGACTAAGGAGACCCAGAGGTAATTCGGGAAAATCGTTTATTGTTCCAAGGTCGGGGATCAGGTAGATAGTCAGGTGCAGCGACGGTAGTGAGGATGCCGGGCGTAGAGAGCAGGTCAGCGGGCAGGCAGGAGTCATTACACGGGAGATCAATCAAAGAAGGCAGGAGTGTCAAAGGGGTCAGGCTTACAGGGTCGGTCGGACCAGGATCCCCACAGGGCGATTCAGGTGGACGGCCTTGGGGAGGAACCCAACGGCGAAGCAGGAACCAGAACAAGGCATGCAACTGCTCCGGACGAAGGCGTTCCCAGACACGGCCGCGGGCCGGTTGCCTATGAAGCAGGAGCGTGGGGTGACCGCGGACCGCCGCTTCCTGGATGGGTACATGAGGCGGCTGGGGAACCCTCGCCGCTGACTGCTGGACAGGAACGCGAGGCGGCTGAGGCGCCCTCGCCCCCGTCTGCTGGACAGAAACCTGAGGCGGCTGCGGCGCCCTCGCCACCTCCTGGACCTCCTGTCCACGAACGGGCATGAACGGATCAATATTGGTGACAGCCTGGAGCAACGGGGATGATACAGTCCTCCCCCTCTTAACAGGGGAAAATAGTTCGTCTCGTCTTGGTCTGAATTCACTCCAGTCTCTGAACTTAAGCATTCTGCGCGACGCTTCTGGGTCTTGTTCGTTGGGAACATGCAAGATGAAGGCACTCTGGCAGGCTCATCCTCAATCGCCAATTCCATCCTTCTCCTACAACGGTCGCGCGGACGCCTGTCCCCTCCGCGACATGGGTGTGACGCGGCAGTGAATCGGCTGCCAGCCGCGACATGGGCTCGGCTGGGGAAGGAGTCGATGGGTGCCGTAACGTGAGAATCTGTCAGCAGTGCATCTGTCGAAACCGCGACGTGAGCATGGCAAAGCGGTGGGTCTATTTCCACTGCCACGTGAGCTTGCAGGGAATTAGTTGATACAGCGACGTGGGAATTGCGTGGCGGTGGATCCGTTGCCACAGCGACGTGAAACTTGCTCGGTAGCAGGTTCATTACTACTGCAGTGTGAACGGGAGCAAGCATAGTGTCAGCTGAAACCGTAACGTGGATATGTCTTGGGAGCGGGTCAGTTGCCACTGCTGCGTGAGCATAAGTCAGCAACGAGTCCATTGAAACCGCGATGTGGGCGTGTCTCGGGAGCGGATCCGTTGCAACAGCGACATGAGCCTTGCTTGGTAGCAGGTCCATTGCTACTACAGTGTGCGCGTGACTGTCCGGGAGTCCGTTGCCACAGCGACATGGACCTTGCTTGGTAGCGGATCCGTAGCCACTGCAGTGTGAACTTGAGTCAGCAGCGAGTCTGTAGCAATCGTGACGTTAGCATAGCTCAGCTGGTTCTCTAATCCTTGCCGGACCTGGGCCGTGAGTACCGCCAGTTCGCCACTCTACCGCTCTATCTCCACCCGTATTTCACGGCAGAACCCCTCCTCCCTCTGGGCTGGAAGCTTTGCCACTAGCTGCAGGTCTGCTGGTTTAACCGTTGCCAGTGAGGAGTGGGTATGAGGACGGTGTCTTGGTTGCCACGCAGCGGGAGGCACAAAGGAGCGCCCGGCCTGGGCATCTCCTCTGGCCGCGACGTGGAGGGCCTGGGTAGCTGGCCAAGCAGGTTCCCACAAACGGATTGGAGGACTCGGACCTACCGGGCGAAGACACTCGGGAGCTGGAAACGCGGGGAGGTGAAACAAACTGACTGGGATTAACGATCGGGCGAAGAGATTCATAGTCGAAATAATCTGAGTCATAGTCAGGCAACTAAATCAATAAATCAAGGTCCTCCTCATAGTCCGAAAATCAGAGTCCAAAAGAATATGAGGTGCTGGACGGGTCGTGGTCGGACATATTCATAGCTCGCTGGCGGAGCGTGTGACACGGAAGCGGAAGGCATCGTTCTGTCACGACCCATCGGAACGGAACTAGGACCCAAATGCAGGAATACATGGGAGACCCAGAGGTAATTCGGGAAAAACATTTATTGTTCCACGGTCGGGGATCGGCCAGGCAGTCAGGTGCAGCAGCGGTAGTCAGGACGTCCGGCATAGAGAGTAGGTCCGCGGGCAGGCAGGAGTCGGTACACGGGAGATCTATCAAAGAAGGCAGGAGTGTCAAAGGTGTCAGGCTTACGGGGTCGGTCGGAGAACAGGCAGAGGTCGGTACACATGGGTTCACGATCAGAGATACGGGAGTGCAGGAACGGGGCATGAGTTGCAACGATCTGGGGAAGGACCAATAATCCCGAGGGTCCCATATACACCGGGACCAATCAGCCAGCATGACACGTAGGTGTGCCTCTCCCAATCAGCGTGGCCGGACGGGCATCCGCACAGCCAGGGCTGGACCGGCAGGACCATGACAGACCATACAGAAACTTACCATTAGTATGTGCATAAAATCCATCCATCCATTTTCTGAGCTACATAACCTCACAAGGGTCACGGGAGGGCTGGAGCCAATACCAGCTGTCATCGGGCAGGAGGCGGGGTAAATCCTGAACTGGTTTCCAGCCAGCCACAGGGCACATGGAGACAGACACCAGTTGGACTCACTATCACACTTTGAGGCAGTTTAGAGTCTCCAATCAATGCATGTTTTTGGGATGTGGGAGGAAACGAGTGCCTGGAGAAAACCCACGCTGGCACGGGGAGAACATGCAAATTCCACACAGATGGGGCTGGGATTTGAACCCTGGTCCTCAAAACTATAAGGCTAACGGTCTACAGAATCAGAATTAGCTTTATTGGCCAAGTGTGTAAAAACACACAAGGACAACTGCACCACTGTGCCATTATATGCATAAAATAATAATGTAAATTGAAACACTTGGCTACTAGGGGAAAATAACATTTGAAACCACAAATTATTGTTTTATGATGTTCCAGAGATTGATTATGAATGTGGCATGGTGGCACGCCTGTTTGGAGATTGCATGTTCTCCCCATTCCTGCGTTCGTTTTACCCAGTTTCCTCCCACATCCCAAAAATATGCATTAATTAGGGATGCTAAATTGCCTTTAAGTTTGATTATAAGTGTGAACGATTGTCTATGTCTACGTGTCCTATGCTTGGCTGGCAGCCAGCTCAGAGTGTACTCCACCTAACCCAAAGATAGCTGGGATTGGCTCCAGCCCTTGTGAAGCTAAGCAGCTTGGATAATGAACATGGACTCCTCTTTTCGATGCAGCCCTTTAAATGATAGTACAGGCAGTAACCAAATGGGATCAATAGCTGAAACTCTTATTCACTACAGAAAAAAAATGTGGCAAAACAATTTATTTAATTATATCATGGCTGGGGGTGGGGGGCGGGAGGGGTGTATTATTTTAGAGAGTGTTATTTCTTTGGGGGGTGGGTGCTGAAATGCATTATATCCACATCCATTCATTCTTACAGAGGAAAGGGGATTTGAGATAGTGACTTGAGTTCTGAGGATGCTCACAAAATGAATTGAACTCATACCTGAAGGCATTAAAAGTATTGTGAACCACATAATTGTGTCATAAAATGACTGCTTAAAAGAGATAGTGCTATAACTAAGGCCTATAATTATTCTGTTCATGCATAAATCGTTTTGTTATGCACTTGGGCTTGCACACTTTGCACATATTCTCCTGGACAGGTATCTCACGCACCTACAGCTCGTAAACTGGGAATCCGTGCGCAAACGCCAAACATGAGTGATTTTATGACTTCTGAGGCTGGCTGTAAATCAAGGAGCATGGCGTTTTCTTGAGACTTGTGAATGTCACTGAAATCAATGAGAAAAAAATAGGATAGTTGAAACATGAAAATACACATTTTAGGGGTTCCCCACCCAGACTGTGTATCTAGCAAGAATGTACATAAATTATAGAATTTAGTTGATTGGAAAATCTGTGGTGTAGTCAGAAAAATATGTAGCTGTAGGTTTGGTTGTATTTTATCAGACTCAGAATCACTTTTAATGGCCAAGGAATTTGTCTCCGGCAGTTGGTGCTGCCCTCGTACAACTTTCATGTTGAGTTCTGAGAAGAAGAACGAACTAACAAGAAAAAGAACAATAGACATTCAATTGATGGCAGGCAAGACGATGAGCTGGAGAAGTTTGGAGGAGAGGAGATCAGGGATAATGGTGTTAAATGGAGAGCTGAAGTCCATGAACAGGATCCTCACATAGGTCCCCTCGCTGTTGAGATGTTCAAGGATGAAGTGCAGACCCATGTTGACGGCATGAACCGTAGACCTGTTAGCTCAATAGGCAAATTGTAGTGGATGTAAAATTTGTTCCAAGTAGAAAAAATATATATTGAAAGATGTTGCTTATTTTGTGGAGTCTTGACATTAATTTACGTGTTTATTTCACAAACGTTATAACTAAACAAGCCTGTTCCTAAACAATCAGTATTCACCAGGAAACAGGAAATGGAAGTTAAACGTACTGAGCATGTTCAGAAGTTACAGGGCCCTCGCTACTCACTTGCCAATTTGCCATATGCAAACACATACTGTTTCTGGCGAGTAAAGTTTTAAAATGACGAAAAAAATTGGAGAATGTGGAAATTGGCTATTCTGTACTGTTATAGACTTTTATGTATATTACAAGAATTCGTATTAGATTCCTGGCTTTAGAGTGACGAAAGTTTCATCAGAAGCTATACCGGAATTTGAGCGAATAATTGTTTACATCAGAGACAACTGCATCCGGGTTCCGTGTAAAACCCACGCTTTCTTGCCATCGGTTCATGCTACCTGTGGATGCTATGGAAAATTTATAAAACTTTGGGATTATCTTCTGAAAAATAAAGGATAGCAGTGGTATCAATGCATTTTGTCAGGTGCCAACTTTGACGGATGCCCATTACGCAGGAAAGACGCCCAACACAACATTGTCTGCTGTCGTAAAATCCACTCCCTGTGCAGGGCAGAGGCAAAAGATTGGCCAGGAATGGTTTTCTAAATTGAAGTGGCTCCAACGGCTTGGTTTCCAATGACGTCACCACAGTTCTTAGACCAATCGGATAAATTAACGATACAAAATAACTTCACACTTCACCTATTACCCCTGTTGTCTGACCTCTCTGACACACAAGATGGCATAATTGGAAACCTATCAATTGAGGGACTCCAATTTTTTTCTGCCAATGGTGTATTGACACTGAAAGAAAAAATATTCTGACACGCTGAAAATCATCAGTGGCGCCAAAGTTGGATGATTTCATGAAGCATCAGCAGACAGCTGATCACAAGTTTGCTGCAACTACTCAGCAGGCATAACATTGTAAATACGTCCTGAAGGAACTGTCTCAAAACAGAAAGCGTAAATAAACTTTTAATCGTTAAAATTGAAGGACCTGAAGAAGAATTGTTTGATTTTGATAAAAGTTTCTCAAAATGGGTGAGCAGTAAAAAGAGGTGAATCTTTATGCCAGGAATCATGCAAAAACTTAGTGTTGAACGGTGATGTTATTTTCTACAGTATAGAAGAGGATTGAGAAACTTTTGTATTATTATGACACATCTCTGTCATTCTTAATGTTTATTAGATTCAGTTACCAATAAAAATATAATTCCTTATATCACATTTACGTCTGAAAGTTATTTGTATGCATGTAACCTGAAGAACAAGAAAGAGTATTAGTCATGTTAGTAGACCGCAGTTTGAGCGGCATGTGATTGGCTATTTTTTAGCTATGATTATGGAGAATTGGCTAATAAAAATTTAATTTGGCTAAAAAAATGGCTAATGATGAAAAAAGGCGAGCAAGGGCCCTGAGTTATGGCAAAAGCGCATGTTCAGAGCGTCTTCATGTGCGGCGAGCGCATTTACGTTGAAAGTCATCAACATCATGAGGCATGTCAAAGGATATGAGGCATGTCAAAGGATATTTAGTTACACTGAAAATATTTCTAGGCTATAACACAGGTAATGTTTCAGTAAGTATGAGATTGTGATTTACTTTGACCTGATCTAAATTCTAATGTTAGACTATTCTGTCCATATATCTAAATGCAAATGGTCATTTTCTCCCCTAGTATGCGTTATCTTGAAATTGAAAACTTTTCCCCTCTACATGCTTTAGGAAGATATAGATTGTCTACTGCTTGTTTACATTAATGGATTGACAATAGATACCGCCGTAAATTTTGCTAGATTATAACAATACATCACGATTGCCGACAGGAATGTTTGTTATAATGTATCGCTAGCTTGTTGCCACTAACCCCGATTATGTGGAACTAAACTTTCAGCATTTTAAAAACATTGTGGGTATAGACGGTTCGTGTTTATTCCTTGACAGGCCAGTGCATTTATCTTTTCTTCAGATAAAGTTTGTCAGATCAAGAATTTTTATTGATTAAAAATTTTAAATACCATTTTATATCATGTTTTACTAATGTCAGTTGAAATTGGAAATTAACATTTGTGAGTTTGAAATTTTTGTTTTCTATTTTAGTTATGTATTTGTTTATTTTATTTTTAATTTACAGTTATGTTATATTAATCCAGTAAGTTATTTTAAGGTCTTGAGATTCCATCCCTAATCACACCCGCAATTTTATCTGCGGGCATGACTGGTGGACCACACCCCTAACTACATCTGTGAGCATGACTGACCACACTCGTACATTTTTCAAATGTGAGTGGCTGGGTCCAGGTCGGAACCTGTGATGCTCTTGAGGTGGTCCAGTACAAAGCGTTCAAAGAACTTCATGACCACAACTACTGTTGTCAAAGTAACAGGCCTGTAGTCATTAAGACCTGAGACTCCTGCTTTTTGTGAGACCAGTATGATGGAGAATTTGAAGCAGGTTAGTACTTCACACAGTTCCAGAGACCTGTTGAAGATCTTTGTGAAGACAGGAGCAATTTGGTCTGCGCAGACCTTGAGGCAAGTTGGGGACAGAAGGTCTTATTGTCGCTTTCTTGATCTTTTGTTGTTTGAAGATTAACCACACATCCTATTCATGGATGGGAGAAAGGTGGAGTTGGAGATGTTGAAGTGGATGGTGGTGCAACATGGTGGGTGTGTGAAGTGAAATTGTCCTTTTCAAATCGGCAGTAAAAGCTGTTCAGGCTAGCCCACTATTATTGTCTACTGGGGGGGATCATCGCTTGTAATTAGTGAGTGATTGTAATCAGTGCCCGACTGATTTGGAATCGTTATATTATCTGGGTACTGTGGCTTTCTTGCACATTCCAAAAGTATGCAAAGAAATTATTTAATGCAGCCCAACCTTCTTGGGCTGAAATAACAGGTCCAAAATATTAGTAGATTTTATGCACAGATGTGAAGCACTTATCGGAATCAGTGCTTATAGAGCTAAATATTAGTTCAGTTTTAGTTTATTTTTTACTTCTGTTTGTCAGTTTATACCTCTCTTTCTGTAAAGGAATAACGACCTTGATACCTTTATTTTTTTAGTGAAAGTGATTTTTTTAAATGTACACTTCGCCATTGAACTAAAAGATATTATTGTATTATTATTTATTCATTTATTTATTTATTTATTAGCACAGTTGTACAGTATAATTATTACTATCATCAGATAATTTTTGGGTGCTAAAATACCATTTAAGGGGTTCTAAAGTTTTCACATAATGGACTACCATTATGTGGATGTCGGTGTGACTCTGATAATAATAGGTGTAGATCACACACTATATATCAGTAACATCATCATTATTATGACATTTCTCTTGTGGGATTGATATTGGATTTGAAAGTAGTTATAAAAAATTGATTGGCTTAGTCCAGTAATGTTCTCTTTAGACAAGATAAATTTGCACCGCGAATGTCAAAAGCCATAGATTGTGAAGTCTTGCTAATGAACAGGGATTTAAATGCTGCTCATCATGACATATTGGTCCATGGATTGGAATCAATATCCTCACTGGGCTTTTCATACAGACCCGAGGTGCGCTGTCATCAGTTTTTCCAGTTTTCCTTGGTTTATAGCACATTAGAATCAGTCAGGCAAACAAAGGTCTTATCTAATTGCTGAAATATTTATAATGAAATGCAGTAGGGGGGAACGTCTGCTTCACAGTTCTGAGGACCTGAGTTCAAATCCCGACACCACCTGTGTGGAGTTTGCATGTTCTCCCGGTGCCTGCATGGGTTTTCTCCAGTCACTCCAGTTTCCTCCCAAGTCCCATAAACATGCATTAATTGGAGACTCTAAATTGCTCGGAACTGTGATTGTGAGTGTGGATAATTGTTTGTTTGTGCTTAGCAACTAGTTCTGGGTATACTCCATCTCCTGCCTGAAGATCATTAGGATAGGCTCTGGCACTCCCACAACCCTTGTAAGAATAAGCGGCTCTGAAAATGGATGGATGGAAATAGAGTAGTAAGTTTGAATAAATATTTTATATTTCTTTCAACTCTTTTTTCAAAAATACAAGTTACTGGGTTATTTTATTTCTTCAAAAGCTCTTTTTTCTGTTGTTTTCGACTGTTTTGCATGGTTTGTTTTATCAGGTACGGCATTATATATTTCTAAATATGGGAATTATTTCCATTTTTTATTATTTTGATTTGTTTGAAATTAGATATTTTCAAGAAAATTAATAATCTTATCAATGAAACTCTTCTCATCGCTTGCATTTCTGCTTTCGTCTTCTCTTGTCCCTTATTTTCCTCCCTCAGGTCCCTTTTCCTTTCACAATGACTCACGCATCACCCTACTCCTTTTCAACTGTCGCATTCTAAGCCGTTTTACTGAGATTCTAATCCAATTCAGAATCAAATCCCCAAAACACTGAACCCTTTGGGTGCCCTTATCAATGACCCCTCTCATCATTACCATTTGCAAAGAATTTTAAGGGATCGTTTTTGCTTTCCATTTTGCCAATGCCACACTTGGCTGCAAGTGTTTGTAAAAATATGTTCTAAGCCTGAATGGAGCCCAAGAAAATAGTTCTCTACATATGCCATTTGAAGCAGCCCGAGTCAGGAAAAATACCACTCGGTGGATAAATGAACAGCCACAAGGCCAAATCGAATTGGAACCACTGAATTGTTAAAGATTAAATAATATAAGCTATATTTGATTCTGTACACACCACTTACAGAGTGAAAAAAGTGGATAAATAGCCACAAAAAAGTGTTGTTTCTGTATTCTGTTTTGAATACACTACAAATACAAGATATTTAAAGTTCAAACTGATAAACCTTATTGTTTTTAGCAAGTAATATTTGAGTTTGAATTTTATGGCTGCAAGACATTCCAAAAAAGCTGGGACAGATGGCAAAAAATACTGTGAAAGATGGGGAAAGTTCATCAAACCCCTGTTTGGAAACTCCCCCAGGTAAACAGGTTAATTGGGAACAGGTGGGGGCCTTGATTGGGTATAAAAGGAGCTTTCCTGAATTGCTGTCATTTGCCAGCAAAGATAGGGCAAGGTTTCACCTCTTTGAACAAGTCCGTGAGAAAATAGTTGAACAGTTTCAGGACGATGTACCGCAACATACAATTGCAAAAAATTTAGGGATTTTTTCATCAGCGTTCCATAAAGTCATCAAAAGATTTAGAGAATCTGGAGAAGTCAGCAGCAAGGCTGAAAACCATAATTGAATGCCCATGGCAGGCAGCACTGCATAAAAAATTTACATCAGTGTGTCAAGGATATCACCACATGGGTTTAGGAGCACTTAAGATAACCAATGTCAGTAAATACAGTTCGGCGCAACATACATAAGTGCAAATTAAAACAGTATTATGCAAAGCAAAAGCATTTTATCAAGAACACCCAGAAATACATCAATAAATAAATTGTCTGGGATCGAGCTCATCGAAGATGGACTGATGCAAATGCCATGGTCCTGCCGGTTCAGCCCTGGCTGTGCGGGTGCCTGCCCGGCCGCGCTGATTGGGAGGCACACACCTGCGCCTCATCCTGGCATATTGGCCCAGGTGTATATAGGACCATGAGGACGACTGGTCCGGCACCAGATCATTGCGGTCCATGCCCCATTCCAGCACTCCCGTATCACTGATCGTATTCCCGTGTGTACCGACCTCCGCCTGTCCTCTGACCAACCCCGTAAGCCTGACTCCTTTGATACTCCTGCCTGCTTTGATCGATCTCCAGTGTACTGATTCCTGCCTGCCCGCTTACCTGCTCTCTACGCCAGATGTCCTGACTACCGCTGCTGCACCTGACTGCCTGCCCGATCCCCCACCATGGAACAATAAACGTTTTTCCTGAATTACCTCTGCGTCTCCCGTGTACTCCTGCATTTAGGTCCTACCTCCGCCTCGATGGGTCGTGACAGCAACGTGAAAAAGTATTCTTTGGTCCAACAAGAACACATTTCAAATTGTTTTTTGAAAATATAGACATTGTGTCCTCCGAGCCAAAGAGAAAAAGAACCATCTGGACTATTATGGATGCAAAGTTCAAAAGTCGTTCATGGAGAGAACTCGCGGCTGAACCCAAATGCAAGAATCATGAGGCTTAGTAAGAGTTTGGGAAGAGTATTTATTCGATCCAAAGTCCAAATACTTGTAAGCAGTCCACGAAGGGAGCAGTAGTAGATTCGGCAGGCGTAAGAGGAAGGTCAATAACTGGTTGGGGTTCAGTACACGGGATAGCAAGGGCAGGAACAATGAGTTGCGTGAACGTGACATGAATCAAAAATGTGACCAGACCGCATGCGTGGCCATAAATACATGGCACATAACTACATCGATGAGACACCGGTGCACGCATCTGCTGATAGGAGTAGGTTTGCATATTCTCCCCATGCCTTCGTGGGATCTTCTCTGGGCACTCCGGCTTCCTCCCACATCCCCAAAACATACATTAATTGGAGACGCTAAATTGCCCCAATGTGTGATTGTGAATGCGACTGTTGTCTGTCTCCATGTGCCCTGCGATTGGCTGGCAACCAGTTCAGGATGTACCCTGCCTCCTGCCTGATGACAGCTGGGATAGGCTCCAGCCCTCCCATGCCCCTGTGAGGATAGGCAGCTCAGAAAATGGATGGATGAATGGATGTGTTCGGTTTTTATTTATGTTTGACACATTGTCCCAACTTAATTTGAATTTGGTTTGCAGGAAAAAATGCATGGAATCAGATCATCTTCTTATTTTTCTTTCAGCTTGTCCCGTTAGGGGTCGCCACAGCATGTCATCTTTTTCCATCTTAGCCTATCTCTTGCATCCTCTTTTCTAACACTCACTGTCCTCATGTCTTCCCTCACAATATCCATCAACCTTTTTTTTTGGTCTTCCTCTCGCTCTTTTGCCTGGCAGCTCCATCCTCAGCACCCTCTACCAGCATACTCACTCTCTCACCTCTGAACATGTCCAAACCATCAAAGTTTGGTCTCTCTAACCTTGTATCCAAAACATCCAACTTTGGCTGTCCCTCTAATGAGCTGATTTCTACTCCTAACCAACCTCTTCACACCAAGGGGGAACCTCAGCATCTTCATTTCTCCTACCTCAAGTTCTGCTTCCTGTTGTTTCTTTAGAGCCACCGTGTCTAATCCATACATCATGGTACATCAACACTGTTTTAGAAACTTTGCCCTTCATCCTGGCGGATACTCTTCTATCACATAGTACACTGGGCACCTTCCGCCAACTGTTCCACCCCGCTTGGACCCGTTTCTTCACTTCCTTACTACACTCTCCATTGCTCTGTATTGTTGACCCCAAGTATTTGAAGTTGTCCACCTTCGCTATGTGTTCTCCCTGGAGCTTCACTCTTCATCCTCCGGCCTTCTCATTCACGAACATATATTCTGTTTTACTTCCGCTAATCTTCATTCCTCTCCTTTCCAGTGCGTACCTCCATCTTTCTAACTGTTCCTCCACCTGTTCCCTGCTTTCACTGGAGATCATAATATCATCTGCAAACATCATGGTCCAAGGGGAATCCAGTCTAACCTCATCTGTCAGCCTATCCATTACTACTCCAAACAGGAAGGGGCTCAGCGTAGAATCCTGATGCAGTCCCACCTCCACCTTAAATTCTTCTGACACACCAACAGCATCACGAGTGAGGGAAGAATGCAGCAGGAGATCGAAAGATGGATCGGTGTTGGGTCTGCAGTGATGCGGACTTTGTATCGGTCTGTTGTGGTGAAGAGGGAGCTGAGACAAAAGGCAAAGCTGTCAATTTACCAGTCGATCTATGTTCCTACCCTCACCTATCGGCAGGAGCTGTGAGTCGTGACCGAAAGAACAGGATCCCGGATACAAGCGGCCGAAATGAGTTTCCTCCCTCAGAGATAGGGTGAGAAGCTCGGTCATCCGGGAGGGGATCAGTGTCAAGCCACTACTCATCAGTCATTGAGAGGAGCCAGATGAGGTGGCTGGGGCATCTGATTTGGATGCCTCCCGGAGGCCTCCCTGGTGAGGTGTTCCGGGCATGTCCCACCAGAAAGAGACCCCGAAGATGACCCAGGACACGCTGGAGAGACTATTTCTCTCTGCTGGCACAGAGAACACCAGAGACCTAGCTCCTTCTGACCTTCTCTATACTTATCGACGAGCATCCTTAAGGCAAATAGATCATTTCTGGTACCCTTTCTAGGCATGAAACCATACTGTTGCTCGCAGATACTTAATTCTGTCCTGAGTCTAGCCTCCACTACTCTTTCCCATAACTTCAATGTGTGCCTCATCATCTTTATTCCTCTTGAGTTTCCACAGTTCTGAACATCGCCTTTGTTCTTAAAAATAGGGACGAGCACACTTTTCCTCCATTCTTCAGGCATCTTCTCTCCCGCTAGTTTTCTATTGAATAAATTGGTCAAAAACTCCACAGCCAACTCACTAAATTGCTTCCATACATCCACTGGTATGTCATCGGGACCAACTGTCTTTCCATTTTTCATTCTGTTCAGTGCCTTTCTAACTTCTTCCTCACTAATCAATGCCACTTCCTGGTCATTCACGCTTGCCTCTTCTATTCTACCTTGTCTTCCATTTTCTTCATTTATTAACTTCTCAAAGTACTCTTTCTATCTACTTAGCACACTACTGGCACCAGTCAACATATTTCCATCGCTATCCTTAATCACCTTTACTTGCTGCACATCCTTCCCTTCTCCATCCCTCTGTCTTACCAACCTGTAGAGCTCCTTTTCTCCTTCTTTCGTATCCAACCTGGAGGACATGTTGTCATATGCCTCTGGTTTAGCCTTTGCCACCTCGACCTGTTCCCTACGATGCATCTCAATGTATTCCTTACGCCTCTCCTCAGTCTTCTCTGTGTCCCACTTCTTCTTTGCTAATCTCTTATCTTGGATGACTTCTTGTATTTTGGAGTTCCACCACCAAGTCTGCTTCTCCCCTTTCCTACCAGAACACACACCAAGTAATCTCCTGCCTCTATCTCTGATCATCTTGGCTGGAGTAGTCCAGTCTTCTGGGAGCTCCTCCTGTCCATAGAGAGCCTGTCTCACCCCTTTCCGAAAGGCCGCACAACATTTTTCCTTTTTTCAGATTCCACCACATGGTTCTCTACCTTTGTCTTTTTAATCTTCTTCCCCACCACTAGAGTCATCCTACACACCACCATTCTGTGCTGTCGAGCTACACTCTCCCCTATCACTACTTTACAGTTAGTAATCTTCAGATTACATCGTCTGCATAAAATGTAATCCACCTCCGTGCTTCTACCTCCGCTCTTGTAGGTCACTCTATGTTCCCTCCTCTTCAGGAAATAAGTGTTCACCACTGCCAATTCCATCCTTTTTGCGAAGTCCACAACCATCTGCCCCCCAAAGTTCCTTTGCTGAATGCCGTATTTACCCATCACTTCTTCATCGCCCCTGTTTCCTTCGCCAACATGTCCATTGAAATCACAACTCTATCTCTCTCTCTCTCTCTCTCTCTCTCTCTCTCTCTATCTCTCTCTCTCTCTCTCTCTCTCTCTCTCTCTCTCTCTCTCTCTCTGGGATGCTCTGGACTACTTCGTCTAGTTCCTTCCAGAATTTCTCTTTCAACTCGAGGTCACATCCTACCTGTGGGGCATAGCCGCTAATCACATTCTACACTATACCCTCAATTTCAAATTTCAGCCTCATCACTCGATCTGATACTCTTTTCACCTCCAAGATATTCTTAGCCAGCTCTTCTTGTAAAATAACCCCTACTGCATTTCTCTTCCCATCTACTCCATGGTAAAATAATTTAAACTCTGTTCCTAAACTTCTAGCCTTACTACCTTTCCTCCTGCTCTCTCGGATGCGCAACATATAACAACCTTTCTCCTCATCATCATGTAAACTAACTCCTGAGGTTTTCCTGTCATAGTCCCAACATTCAAAGTACGAACACACAGCTGTAGGGTTTGTGCATTCCTCTTCTTCTTCTTCTGACTCTCAGGTTGAAATTAGGCCTCTTTCAAATGCAAGATTAAAGTCTGAAACATGAAGGACATCTGCCGATGCGAGTGCAGTATGAATGGACATGCAGTATTAGGTGACGATGACACATGAATATCATCAAGTTATGCAAATCACTGAGGTGAGGACCAAACTAAGTAGCCCGGGAGCTTGATCAACTGTTGCGGGCCTCAAGAATGTCAGTTCCTATCTTAGCATTGTGTATGGGTGCCAACATAGATCCACGGAAAAGTTAACATTACACAGTGGCCTTTAGCTGACTACAGACACTTGAGCATGCAAGCCGACGTATTTGATAGACAGGGGAAGGTCTTGTCTCCTGCATTTTCAGCGGTCAAATCCACATTGTCCTGCAGCTTGAGACAAGTATTTGTATTTTTCATGATTTTAAAGTCCTGTTTTGCATACGTTGATTTTTTTTTTTTTTTTTTTAATGAATACCATTTTGGCAGCCTTTTTAACTTCTCTATGGTGTGTCAGTTTTACATGAGAGAAGTCATTACAAAAATTAAAGCGTCATGAGGAAAAAATAACCTAAAGTCTAATACAGTAATTAAGTATTTGTACTTTTTTACTTTCCACCTAGTGTAAATCGAAAATACAGCAAAAGCATAGTAGACACCTACTGTAGTTATGTTACAGTAGAGATTTGTTGATCATTTAAGTTAAACAGAATAATTATAGATAGTGGCCAGTGAATTACTGTGTAAGTTTTGGTCGCTTGCGGGAAGAGTCAACCTTAACATTAAATATTTATGTTTATTTATTATTCTTTTCTTCCTTGTGTTTGCACTAGCATTAAACTCTTTCCGTGTACCTTTACAAATGTACTCAGTGAGGCTTGTAACCAGGTGCGCTCTGGAGGCCGGGAATTACGGTAGATTGTCTCCCTTACGCCAAAAATCATGGAATATTTGTATGAATGTATTTTTATGTCCCTAAAAGACAATTTCATGTTTTATGTTTTATGTTTTATGTTTTATGTTTTGTGTTTGTGTTTGTGTTTGTGTTTTGTGTATGTGTTTATGCTTTATGTTGCTTATGTAGGTGTATGCAATTTGAGTATCTTCACATCTGGGTTGTTCTATATGAGTCACGTGAAAATGTAAAAGTTGAAAAAAAAGTAAATGGAAAAAGGCCTAGAATCGACATATGTCTCGAATACATTCTCCATCCATCATTTTCTGAGCAACTTATCCTCACGAGGGTCACGGGAGTGCTGGAGTCTATCCCAGCTGTCATCAGGCAGGAGGCAGGGTACACACTGAACTGATTACCTGGCAATCGCAGGGCACATGAAGACAGACAACAGTCGCATTCCCATTCACACCTAGGGGCAATTTAGAGTCACCAACGAATGCATGTTTTTGAGATGTGGGAAGAAACCGGAGTGCCTGGAGAAACCCCACGCAGGCACGGAGAGAACATCCAAACTCCACACAGGCGAGGTTGGGATTTGAACCCCGGCCTCAGAACTGTGAGGCCAATGCCATAACAACTTAGCTCACTGTGCCACCTATTATGAAGCAAGGGTGTTTATTTTTGTTGCAGAATTTAGGCACCAATTTGCCCACTGAAAAGTATTTTCCCAAGTGTTTTTCGTCTCTATCTATGACTACTGAAATCAATTGAGTTTTCTACTATATTTCATTTTTTTTAGCAGTACCTGTAAGATTACAACTCTTTTGGAAACAGTTTTGCACAAAGATTACTTTCAAATAATATTTTATTATTCAATTATGTTATTATGTAATGCTTTTGGGACATCAGTGTTCTTCACTAAGTACTGATTTGTGGATCCTGGTGACTCAACAAATCCCAGTCCAGCAATTTAAAGGCATTTAAGTATTCACACAGACCAAAGATTTCTCAAGTAGTGGAAAAAAAGTGATTAGGAGGTGATTGTTGATGCCGCAATGCACAGTGATGGTACAGTACTATAAAACATCCATCCATTGATTTTCTTTACCGGTTATCCTCACGAGGGTCGCGGGGAGGGCTGGAGCCTATCCCAGCTGTCAATGGGCAGGGGGTGGGGTAGACCCTGAACTGGTTGCCAGCCAATCGCAGGGCACATGGAGACAGACAACAGTCGCACTCACAATCACACTTAGGGGCAATTTAGAGTGTCCAATAAATGTTTACATGTTTTTGGGATATTGGAGGAAACCGGAGTGCCCGGCGAAAACCCACACAGACATGGGGAGAACATACATACTCCACACAGGAGGGGCCCGGATCAAACCCAGGTCCTCAGACCTGTGAGGCCAACGCTTTACCAGCTGAGACACTGCGCTACCACCATAAAACATAGAATACATAGTTACACCATACTGTTTTTATTTTCCTTTGATTACTTTTGTTTGATTACTGTTACTTTGTTTTTACAGATAGATAGATAGATAGAGAGAGAGAGAGAGAGAGAGATAGAGATAGATAGATAGATAGATAGATAGATAGATAGATAGATAGATAGATAGATAGATAGATAGATAGATAGATAGATAGATAGATAGATAGATAGAGATAGATAGATAGATAGATAGATAGATAGATAGATAGATAGATAGATGGAAATCATTGAACAGAGCTGTAGTTCTCAGACAAATCACCTGACCAGTTGCAAAACCAGACAACTGGCCTGTAATTATTAAACAGAGAGCCTGGGAAGAACACTCGCTGACAGCTATAGGCAGACTGATAAATACACAAAGACAGGAGCAGGCTTGTGGATAGATAATAAGGTGGACTGACAGAGATAGTTACTTGAGCAAAAAATGGATGGGGATAGAGACAGGTGGACAAATGGTCAGGCAGTCCGAATGACAGCTTGGCTAAAACCAGAGAACATGAATGAATGAGATTTTGATCAATTTGTATGTTCTGTCAATTCCGGGACTACAGATATATGAATAAAACAACACTCCTCTTACTCTAGTTGTCCTGAGTTTCATTAATTTGATTGGCAGACTACATGCCGCAGATGAGAATAATGGCTTGTAGTCGCTCTCTCTCTCTCTCTCTCTCTCTGGGATGCTCTGGACTACTTCGTCTAGTTCCTTCCAGAATTTCTCTTTCAACTCGAGGTCACATCCTACCTGTGGGGCATAGCCGCTAATCACATTATACACAATACCCTCAATTTCAAACTTCAGCCTCATCACTCGATCTGATACTCTTTTCACCTCCAAAATATTCTTAGCCAGATCTTCTTGTAAAATAACCCCTACTGTATTTCTCTTCCCATCTACTCCATGGTAAAATAATTTAAACCCTGCTCCTAAACTTCTAGCCTTACTACCTTTCCTCCTGCTCTCTCGGATGCGCAACATATAACAACCTTTCTCCTCATCATCATGTAAACTAACTCCTGAGGTTTTCCTGTCATAGTCCCAACATTCAAAGTACGAACACACAGCTGTAGGGTTTGTGCATTCCTCTTCTTCTTCTTCTGACTCTCAGGTTGAAATTAGGCCTCTTTCAAATGCAAGATTAAAGTCTGAAACATGAAGGACATCTGCCGATGCGAGTGCAGTATGAATGGACATGCAGTATTAGGTGACGATGACACATGAATATCATCAAGTTATGCAAATCACTGAGGTGAGGACCAAACTAAGTAGCCCGGGAGCTTGATCAACTGTTGCGGGCCTCAAGAATGTCAGTTCCTATCTTAGCGTTGTGTATGGGTGCCAACATAGATCCACGGAAAAGTTAACATTACACAGTGGCCTTTAGCTGACTACAGACACTTGAGCATGCAAGCCGACGTATTTGATAGACAGGGGAAGGTCTTGTCTCCTGCATTTTCAGCGGTCAAATCCACATTGTCCTGCAGCTTGAGACAAGTCTTTGTATTTTTCATGATTTTAAAGTCCTGTTTTGCATACGTTGATTTTTTTTTTTTTTTTTAATGAATACCATTTTGGCAGCCTTTTTAACTTCTCTATGGTGTGTCAGTTTTACATGAGAGAAGTCATTACAAAAATTAAAGCGTCATGAGGAAAAAATAACCTAAAGTCCAATACAGTAATTAAGTATTTGTACTTTTTTACTTTCCACCTAGTGTAAATCGAAAATACAGCAAAAGCATAGTAGACACCTACTGTAGTTATGTTACAGTAGAGATTTGTTGATCATTTAAGTTAAACAGAATAATTATAGATAGTGGCCAGTGAATTACTGTGTAAGTTTTGGTCGCTTGCGGGAAGAGTCAACCTTAACATTAAATATTTATGTTTATTTATTATTCTTTTCTTCCTTGTGTTTGCACTAGCATTAAACTCTTTCCGTGTACCTTTACAAATGTACTCAGTGAGGCTTGTAACCAGGTGCGCTCTGGAGGCCGGGAATTACGGTAGATTGTCTCCCTAATGGCAAAAATCGTGGAATATTTGTATGAATGTATTTTTATGTCCCTAAAAGACAATTTTATGTTTATGTTTTATGTTTTGTGTTTTTGTATGTTCTGTCAATTCCGGAACTACAGATATATGAATAAAACAACATTCCTCTTACACTAGTTGTCCTGAGTTTCATTAATTTGATTGGCAGAGTACACGGCGTAGATGAGAATAATGGCTTGTAGTCGCTGTGGCAACAGCCTCCTCTTTGTTCCGTGCTCCATTCCGGGCATCTGATGTTTCTTATGCTGCGATCGATAAAAACCCCACCCTACAGAGACTGCTGTGTGAACGGATGTTTTTGCCATGCCAGCACTGTGAAAAGGAAGGGGGAAATGAGAACTCCACAAAAGGAATAGAAAAGATGGAGCTACACAAAGATGCAAGCAGTGCAGCTGCTGATCTGGCGGAGTCAATGGAGGTTGATGGCTTTTGTCTCATCAATGCTTTATTTTTAATGTCACTCACATCACTATCAAAGTATGGATTGTGTCTGCCAGGGTGATCTTCACCTGCTTACCTTGCCAGGATTCTATTTTGCAGTGGTTACCCTTTGAAGGCACATTTCACACATCTCTGCTTTTTTTTTCTTTTTTTTACTCAGTGCATTAACATTTGCTGCACTCATGGCTGAAGCTCATACTTTGCACTTCCAATTGGCAAATATATCCAGGAGCAGAATGCAGATACTACTGGTAATGATGCTATTATTGTGAGGCTCTGTGTGCTCTTGGGCATCTGTCAGTACAAGAACCTGTGGCTATTAGAAGGTATTTCTTCTGCCAAGGTCGATGTCTATCCAAGTTGTAAATAGGAATGCATCCCATATTTTTTTTTTTTTTTGGGGGGGGGGGAATTTCCACCCTTTCTTTCGTTTCTGTCATGATGTCCTAATACTGTATTGTTTAGTATCAGTGAATTCCCAGACATCTAATGAAAAATTGTGCATGCTCATAACACCCGCGTAGCTACTGTATTATACATTCATTTTATTCCTTGGCTTTTACACTCAAATTAAGATCCCATCAAATTTAGAAACTATTAACTGTAAATGTAATTAAGTTATCTGCTAACCCTTCACCACAGTACAAATTCTGTCCCACTCTTCTTTTCAGAATTCTTTCAACTCAGTCATTTGGAGCGTTTTCTAGCATGAACTGCACGTTAAAGATCACACCACAGTATCTCAATTGGAGTTAAAGCTGGACTTTGGCATGGCCACTCCAAAACCTTAATTTGATTTGAATTGAATTTTTAATTTTTTTGGAGACATGCAGAGGAGGACTTGCTGGTGTGTTTCGGTTCATTGTCTTGCTGCATGAGCCAAGACTGCTTAGGTTAGAGGGCATGACCAGATAGCCCGACATTCTCCTTCGGGATTTTCTGGTACAGCAGAATTCATTGTTCCATCAATCACAGCAAGTTGTCCTAGTCCTGAGGTAGCAAAGCAGCCCCAGACCACTCTGCCAACCCCATGGTTCACTGGTTCATTTTTCCACCAGATGTAATGGAACACGCATCTTTCAAAATGTTACATTTTTGATGCGTCACTCCATAGGATGTTTCTCCAAAAGTCTTGAGAATTATCAAGATATTTTTTTTCAAATGTGAAACGCGCCTTTGTATTCTTCGCTGACAACAGGGGGTTTTGCCTGGAAACTCTCCCATGGATGCCATTTTTGGCCAGCCCCTTTCTTATGGTAGAGTCATGAACACTGACTTTAACTGAGGCCAGGAGACCTGCAGGTGTTTTGATAGTGTTCGAGGTTCTTTTGTGACCTCCTGAATGAGTCCTCATCGCACTCTTGAAGTAACGATAGATAGATAGATAGATAGATAGATAGATAGATAGATAGATAGATAGATAGATAGATAGATAGATAGATAGATAGATAGATAGATAGATATAGATAGATAGATAGATAGATAGATAGATAGATAGATAGATAGATAGATAGATAGATAGATAGATAGATAGATAGATAGATAGATAGATAGATAGTGTCATGATCCTGCCGGTCCAGCCCTGGCTACGCGGGTGGCCGCGCGGTCGCGCTGATTGGGAGGCACACACCTGCGCCTCATGCTGACTGATTGGCCCCAGTATATATAGGACCATGGGGACGACTGGTCCGGCGCCAGATCGTTGCGGTTCATGCCCCGTTCCAGCACTCCTGTATCTCTGATCGTTTTCCCGTGTGTACCGACCCCATAAGCCTGACTCCTTTGACACTTCTGCCTGCTTTGATCGATCTCCTGTGTAGCGACTCCTGGCTGCCCGCTGACCTGCTCTCTACGTCCGACATCCTGACTACCGCTGCTGCACCTGACTGCCTGCCCAATCCCCGACCTTGGAATAATAAACGTTTTTCCCGAATTACCTATGTGTCTCCCGTGTACTCCTGCATTTGGGTCCTACCTCCGTTCTGATGGGTCGTGACAGATACGCAAATACAGGATGTACCATATAGTGTTCCTTGCAATGAGGCCATGTGTGCTTTAAAAGAAGTATAGTATTACAAATCATTGCATTAAAGGAGCAAACATTTGCTGCCATTTAATTTTTGATAATCTGAGCCAAGGTTAAATAGTCCATCTGAAGGAGCATGAACCTGCAAAACCAAGATACAATACATGCACATCCGTATATGTACAAACTATCACCACACCCAGGCTTTTACCTGCATCACCCTATAATAATGGTCATGTCTTGTTACTAGGCTGAAATATACTCAGAAAGTTAATCTGAAACTTTTTGTGTGACTCAATGATGAACATTTTCTTGCATATGTTACTGTATTTCTAACTTTAATTCAATTCTGTCCAGCGAGTAAGAAAAAGTTACAGTATATTAAAGGGATGGAGGACTTTAAGGTAGTTCAAGAAGATTTGAGGTGTAAAAAGGAAGAATGAAAACAAATGAGTTTGTTTTCAAAACGAGACATAGGCATGTTTTTCAGATTTACGAAACTCGCGCCAAAATTATCCATTCGGAGCTGGATAATTTTGGCGCGAGTTTCGTAAATCTGAAAAAAATGCCTATGTCTCGTTTTGAAAACAAACTCTTCAAATGAAGACCGAGTAGAAAATTTAGTACAGTGAATCCTTGTTTTACTTTCCAGAAACCCCCCGCAAAAAATGGAAATCTTTGGAATAGCAACCAATTATTCATTCTGGCTCATGTAGACCCAAGTGTTTATAGGCGATTGCCTGCATTGGCACCATTTCTCAAACTGACAGTCCTTGCAAAGTAGTCAGCAAAAAGAAGCATTATGGGAACCCAAAATTATTTGCAGTGAAGATTCTAACTCGCATTTGTTCCTGGCAATATTGTGAAGACTGTGTGAATTAGCTAGCAAGAATTAGACCCCAATTGATTTTATGTAAGTCATTGCTGTCACATTAAAATCATTTAGTTAATAACGCTAACTTGATGAAAGATGTGCATGTGCACAATACTATACTGTTGTATATGACTGGAGTATTTTGATGTTTTTTTTTCCATATGTTGCATCTTACAGGGCCTGATCGTGATGCTGTCCTGGACGCATAACGAGCTGTGCGATGAGAGTAGGCAACGTGGGTAAAAGAGTCATGCAACGCCCAGCCCCACACTACTACATCCTCCTGGGTGGGATAGTCTTGCTTTTTCTGGCTAGGTTGACCCTGAGTTGCCCTGCTCGATGTGAATGCTCTGCCCAGAGCAAGTCAGTGAGCTGCCACCGCAAGCGTCTAAGCACCATTCCTGAAGGCATCCCCATTGAAACTCGACTCCTGGATCTCAGCAAAAACAAGCTACGCATAATCACACCCGACAACTTTTCTTCATTCCAGCTTCTGGAGGACCTGGATCTCAGTGACAACCTCATCAGTGTAGTGGAAACTGGATCATTCCGTTCTCAACTAGCTCTACGATCCCTGAATCTTCGCAGTAATGTGATCCAGCTGGTTCCTGCCGGTGTGCTGTCTGGCCTGACGAACCTCACTCAACTTGACCTCAACCACAACAGACTTGTGGTTCTACTAGACCATGCCTTTCAAGATCTGCGCAAGTTGGCATCCCTTGAGGTGGGTGACAATGAACTTGTTTTCATTTCTCAGAGGGCATTCATGGGATTAACTGGGCTCAAAAGTCTGACACTGGAACGTTCCAATCTCACCGTGGTCCCTACTGATGCTTTGGCACATCTGCACAACCTGGTCGAACTACGTTTGCGCTATTTGAGCATTAGTTTTCTCAAGCCTTTCTCCTTTAAAAGGCTATTTTGTCTCCAACGACTCGAGATTGATTTTTGGCCCAGTTTGGACACACTACCCCCACTGTCACTGCATGGCCTCAACCTCACAACATTGTTCATAACCAACACTAACTTGTCTGCCTTCCCTGGGGCAGCATTGCGCCAACTGCCCTACCTCACTCACCTCAACTTGTCATTCTCCCGAATTCAGCATATCCATCAAGGAGAGCTTGGGAACCTCCCACATCTGAAGGAGCTCCGTCTCCAAGGGGCTCAGCTGCTCTCAATTGAACTATTTGCATTTATTGGCCTCATATCTTTGCAACTGCTGGATGTGTCACAAAATCGCCTGGACTCTCTGGAGAGAGGAGTTTTTGCATCACCAGACAGCCTCCAGAGGCTTTGTCTGGGTGGAAACCCATTGGTGTGTGACTGCAGATTGCTTTGGTTGCTGAATAGTTACAAGCCCCCCTCCCTTCATATACTTGATATGCAGCCGGAGTGCAGTGCCCCTGAGTACCTGCTGGGGAAAACTCTGCGTGAGCTCAAGGAACCTTTGGTCTCTCAATACATGACCTGCACCAAGCCTCGAATTGGACCAAACATAACACAGCTGCTGATGACTGACGAGGGTCAGCCTGCCCGTTTGAGCTGCATGGCAGAGGGAGAACCAAGACCCTCAGTGGTCTGGATTACACCTCTCAGACGCTACATAACAGTCAAAAGCAGTGGCAGGGTGGAAGTCAAACCAGATGGCACCCTAGAGATCAAGACTGCAGAGCTGCATGACAGCGGGGTATACTTGTGTATTGCAAGTAACCCTGCTGGCAATGCCAGCTTGTCTGCCTCTTTAGCTGTGAAGAGTCTGGGCATTAGAGACACCTCTTACAATAGCAACAGGAGCTCAAATTATTTGACAAACTCTAACAGCACTAGGGGGAATGGAACAGTGTTGTACAACATGACAGTCCCCATAGACATTAAGACTATCATTATATCCACAGCCATGGGCTGCCTTTCCTTTCTAGGTGTGGTCATTTTCTGCTTCCTGCTTCTGTTTGCCTGGAGCCGAGGGAAAGGACGTCATAAGAGCAACTTTGATATTGAATACGTCCCACGCAAAACCAATGGGAACTCAACTGAAGTGACAGAAACAAGTGGGCCTCGACGGGTCAATATGAAAATGATTTGAACATGAAGCGGACTGATGCACACAATACCAACAACAATAACAACAACAATCCAGTGCGGAAAAGGTTTTCTATAACAGTGAAATTGTGACAAATGATGTATTAATATAGTGGTTGTCGATGAAGGTGATCTTGTGATCATGTGAATATCAAAGTCAAACCGTGAACGTGTTTATCTGAAATATGAAATTATGTCCTTACATTACATGAATATAATACTATAACCAACATATCAATATGGCAGTGATCTAGTGTTGCACTTGGCATGTGTATCAGTGGTGATGTGATGAGAAATTACGTTGTCAACTATCCCTGACATCAAAGCGAAGGACGGAGCCACTGGGGGTGGAGGGGCTATTTGGAATGCAGTGATAGCTATCATTGCTGCAATATGTCAGAACTAAATTGTCTAATACCCATCTAAGCTGCAGCGTGGAAGGTGTGTGCTGTAATCATGTGTGCGTGCATTGGTGCATGCATGTTGCATTTATGTCTTTCTTTGTGCATGTGCACGCATTGCCTTTCTTATGTAAGAATATTAATAAGATGGGGGCCAAGCCTTTGTTATTGTTGGGTCATTGTCAATGCTGGGTAAAACAGGATTTTACATGTTTTGTCTGGAAAACTCCCACTTATTCTTAAAAACAAATGCTGCATCCATTTAGAAATAGTTGCCCTCATGCAATGGAGTCCAACATAAGGGGAATTAACTCAGGGGAACATTATGCTGTAATTTAATGTGAGGTGTGAGCTTTGTCTTGTCCATAGAATTCACTTTCCAGCAGGACAAGACATTTCTCCTTAGAAATAAAACTTGTCAAAGACGTTATCACAAGAGAAAAGCTTCCAGCAATGGCCTGTTAAAGCTGTTTCATAAGATAATAAGTCACAAGCAGTTTTTGCTGCCAAAAAAAAAAGAAGACATCCCTTGACATAATATAAAGGACTCTGTGGCTGGACGCAAAGATGTACTGGCTTGAGCCCTCTTTGGGACAAGACAAAGCTCAACCTCACAGATTTATGGCTTGAATTTCCCTTCATATTTCTTTGATCATACCTCTTCAATTCCTTACTGGGGTTCCAGGGGGCTCTGGTTACTTAATAGGTGTCAATTTCGAGTTTGTAGTAGAAACTTGTAATGTTACGTTTCTTTGTTGGAAAATACTTTCAAGTGTCTGTTGTGTGGAGTGATGGCAAAACAATTAAGGGCAGATCTTTGTATTACAGGGATGTGGGTGTTTATTTGTGGAATTTTGTTGTGATATTATAAGAATTAAAACTTGTATAATTGTTTTCATATGACAAATCTATGTTTATATTTTCAAGCAAAAATAAATATAAAACATAACCCTATGTTTACTATTAGCTTGTATTGGTTTTTATGAAGCAAGAAAGAGTTACACACACCTCACAAAGATCCACCTTTGTGGTTTTTGTGACCACTGTATCAGGTCCACAACATCTTGTTCAAAAAGCATTTTTTTCAAATAACAATAAATGATATTGGCAAAGGTAGACTTGTTGTTTGTATTGGAGTCTAAAAGCCTGCAGGAAATATAAAGGCTGCTGCTGTGACACACGACAATATCACAACCCATCGAGACGGAGGTAGGACCCAAATGCAAGAGTACACGGGAGGCGCAGAGGTAATTTGGATAAAACGTCTATTGTTCCAAGGTTGGGGATCGGGCAGTCAGTCAGGTGCAGCAGCGGTAGTCAGGACGTCGTTCGTAGAGAGCAGGTCAGCGGGCAGGTAGGAGTCGGTATACGGGAGATCGATCAAAGCAGGCAGGAGCATCAACGGAGTCAGGCTTACCGGGTTGGTCGGAGGACAGGCGGAGGTCGGTACACACGGGAATACGATCAACGATACGGGAGTGCTGGAATGGGGCATGAACCGCAACGATCTGGCACCGGACCAGTCGTCCCCATGGTCCTATATATACCGGGGCCAATCAGCCAGCATGAGGCGCAAGTGTGTGCCTCCCAATCAGCGCGACCGCGCGGGCACCCGCGCAGCCAGAGCTGGACCGGCAGGATCATGACAGAAGACATATTTGAAGGGCCTCAAATCAGTTTTTAACCATATTTTCATCACAGGTTCCTTTTCATTGTCTACAATTTCCAAGTAGCAATTTTTCTCTTCCCACTGTGATACTGCATTTTATTTTTACTCCAGTTTTGTGGAACCTTCTTACATGATGCTCATGAAAGATAGCAGATAAAAAGTAATGTACTGCAACGATGCAATCAAACCAGCAAAAGTTTCAAATGCTTTTTTTTAAGGATCATGGTACTCCGAAGTCAAACACAATCTGTGGCAATATGCTGTTTGACCTCTGACTTGAATGACTGTACTGTATGTTATGAAATTGCAAGAGTAAGAACATGTGCTACAGTAATTCGTGATTATTGCGTCACCTCATGTGGAAGCAGCGATTTTCTCGTGATTAGCAGTCGCCTCTGGATTCTCTGCTGTGTTGCTTCCATTTTTATGCTATGCAACTTCAGATTAGATTTGCCCTTCCGTCATCCAGCCTGGCTTGGTTTAATCTTTCCTCTGTATTTCTACATATTAGCCCATTGTGGTTTGAAACTCTCATTTCACTTGATATCCAGTATAGTGAATTATCATTATTATATATAGGGGAGCACCGTTGTGCAGCTGGATACCGTTGGCATCACCGTTTTGAGGTTTCAAAATGTAGACAATATGATCGGTCATTATTTAGGTGCATACCTTTACCCCCAAAAGTTACAAATTCAAATAAGTAAACAGAAGTGAAACTAAATTGAATTCAGATTTGCGTCATGGCATGCAAATGTGCTTTCATATCGCGTGTATCATATCCATTCAAAAACATTTTAATTCTTGTTTTTGTAAATGATTGAAATGCATGAATTTGACAACAATTATTAACATCATGTTTCGTGATCAGTAAATAATACAGACGTTTTTACAATTGCTTCTGAACTCTCACCTCGTTTCTGAGCAAACAGCTCGTGAGCGCTCCCTTGGACCACTGTGAGCAACATCAAACTTATGCACTGTGGTGAATCAGTGTCATCCATTGAAGTTACATATCGTTCATTCAAAGGTTCCGATTACATTCCCATCAGAACATTTTTAAGAACAATTTTGCGTTTTTGCAAACTTACAATGAAAATGTCAACAAACAAAAGAATACATTGCTAACTAAACCAAGCCAGTTATGAACTATAAATTTGAAAGGTCACTTGGAACTTACATTTTTTTTAACCCATTCCTGTCTGTTTTTCTTGGTTTAAAACAGAATTATTGCTTGGAGAATGGCAGCACGGTGGATCAGCTGGTAAAGCATTGGCCCACAGCTCTGAGGACTTGGGTTCCACCCAGCCATGGCTGGGTGGAGTTTGCATGTTCTCCCCGTGCCTGCATGGGTTTTCTCCAGACACTCCGGTTTCCTCCCACATTCCAAAAACATGCACCATGAATTCGACACTCTAAATTGCCCCTAGGTGTGACTGTGAGTGCGGCTGTTTGTCTCCATGTGACCTGCGATTGGCTGGCAACCAGTTCAGGCTGTACCCTGCCTCCTGCCCGTTGACAACTGGGATAGGCTCCAGCAGTTCCGCGACCCTGATGAGGATCAGCGGCAAAGAAAATGAATGGATGGATGCTTGGCTAATATCTGTAGCAATGCATGTTGAAAGCTGAATTTTGCTCCTAAACAGTTTTAAGGTTAATCTTATGTTGCCTCCTATATTTAAAATTCAGAATAATCTATTTATGCACTGTATTGTCTGTGGTTTCATCCTCAATCAGGCTGTGCCAAGGTGGAATTTTAACATTATACACCATCTCATCGTGTAGTTTCTCTTGGCTTTAGACCAGACCTTTTATTCAAAACGGAGAAAATTTCGTCTAGTTTCATCTCTTTTTCTTCTTTTTTTTCTATTATTCACATACCCTGACATTCATTAAAGCAACAGCACTTCTTTTGTTTTTTGTTTTTTTTTGTTAAAGGGGCAGCGGAGGTTTGAACCCCAGTCCTTGGAACTGTAAGGCCAACGCCCCACAGCTTCGTGCCGCATATACACATACAAACCCAATTCCAATGAACCTAGGACATTGCGTTAAACACATTTGCGTGTTCTCCCCGTCCCTGCGTGGGTTTTCTCCGGGCATTCTGATTTCCTCCCAAATCCCAATAACATGCAACATTAATTGGACACTCTAAATTGCTCCTAAGTTTGATTGTGAGAGTGAATGTTTGTCTCTATGTGCTCTACGATTGGCTGGCAAACAATTCAGGGTTTACCCTGCCTCCTGCCTGTTGACAGGTGGAATAGGCTCCAGCACTCCCGCGACCCTTATGAGGATATGTGGTAAAGAAACTGGATAGATGGATGGACTTAAGTCTTGAATGGCATACTGTTCCACGTAAGTTTTGCACCTGAAAAAAAATACTGAGAAATAAAATATAAAGCGACAGGAAAGCTATCAAAATTACATTACCAGAAGGTTGTCGGTTCAAAACACTGTGGGGTAGGTGCCACGCGACCACATATTAAAGTGTAAGATTATAGATGGAGCTAAACATATATGCATCATCTTGCACTTCTGAACTAACGGGTTGAGTGGGAAAAAGGTGTTCAACAGCTGCCTTCTTCATCATCACCTAACATGTCAGATGAAACGAAATGCAAATTTGGCAGACTGCTCTAACAGTTTCATTTTTAGACAGCGCTTGTAGTCATCATCCTCATGGCAAAGGAAATGCAGGTCTTCTATGTCCCAAAGCTCAAGGGAATATTGAGGCTATTGCCTTGGCATGATGAAGACAAGATCAAAGTCCCTGAAATGCTGTTTTATTTTCATTGTAGGTTGCCTGCAACTGGGAAGGTACTATAAACAGGTAGTGAGATGCAATGAATATATTGAGTTATCTGTAGAGTATCTGGTCAAGCCTTTGATACAATCTTTTGCAAGAACCTTGGGTCGTATAAAGTACAATACAAAAAGGATTTTCTGTCACTATCAAATCCATTTTATATATATATATATATATATATATATATATATATATATATAGTACTATTCATACATTAAAATGCATCACAATGTGCTTTACAGAGAAAAATAGAAAATTAAAATCAAAATTAAAAAAATTAAACTATCCAAAAATATAATACAGGGTGTCTTTACCATTTCAAAAATTTATAAAAAATGCAATTGATTAGATATTTTATTCAGATTTTATTCTTCTATACTTCTACATGGGCACCACTAGTTTCACGAAGCACATCAAGACAGTGTTCGATTTCTTGCCATGTTCGCTGGAGCATAGCCTCATCAATTGTGGCAATCGCATCATTAATCCTTTGCTTTAGGTGAGTAATGTCCCTTACCTTTGTTCGATACGCGATATCTTTAACATAGCCCCATAGGAAGAAGTCCAGGGGAATAATATCTGGTGAACGTGGCGGCCAAGGAATTGGTCCATCCCTTCCAATCCACCGGTCTGGAAATGTTTGATTGAGGAACCCTCGAACATGTAGTCCCCAATGTGGTGGTGCACCATCTTGCTGAAAAGTGATGGTTGGTTGAAGGTCATTCAGTTGTGGTGCCACATATTCAGTTAAAAGGTCAAGGTAAACATTTGCAGAAATTATTGTCTTGTTGAAGAAAAAAGGACCAATTATTCAATTGCACATGATCCCACACCACACATTCACCTTTGGGCTTTGATGCTCAATTTCTCTAGTCAAGGGTTCTTCTGATCCCCAGATTCTCACATTGTGTTTGTTTAGTTTCCCTGAAACATGAAAGGTTGCCTCATCACTAAAACAAACTCGTCATCCTCAGAAATTCGTTCCAGCATGTTAAGTGCAAACTCTTTTTGTCTTGGTTCATCATTTGGCTCGAGTGCCTGTAAGAGTTCCACTTTGTAAGCGTACAATCGCAAGTTCTTGTGTAGGACCTTGTGCACTGTTGAACACGGTAGCTGCAACTGTGTGGCAGCAGTACGGATGGACTTTGTGGGAAAACGAGAAAAGGATTGTCTTACACGATTGATGTTTTCTTTAGATGTTCTTGGTCGCCCATTCCTTCCTTCATCTAACACTGTCCCTGTCTCCATAAATTTCTTGTGCCATGCACGAATTGACGGACATGATGGTGGATCTCTTCCATACTTAGTTCTGTAGTTTCGCCAAGTCTGCCTATCCGATTTTGTTTCAATAAACCATGAGACACATTGCACCTCCTCTTAAAGGGTAGCCATTTTGTAGGGGTTCATTCAACATCACCGCTTTCACAAACAGGATCCTTGAAACACACAAATGTGGTGTGATTAAAAAAAAAAAAACTTTAATAAACACTAACTACAATAAAACAAATCTGAATAAAATATCTACTCAATTGCATTTTTAATAAATTTTTGAAATGGTAAAGACACTTTATGGACAACCTGCATAATAAAACACCAGTCCCATCCCCACATAAAAGCAAAAGACACCCGCATGAACACCCAGACATTGTCATATGCCAGAACACGAGGCTGAACCCAAAATGCATGACTCACGAGACCAGGTACAGTTCAGGAGTCTTTATGCAGTCCACCGTCGGTACACCGGCAGACAGTCCAACGAGGCAGCAGTAACAGAATCAGCGGGTGTAAGGGAAATGTTGAGAATGAGGCAGTGTTCGGTAAAACGAGTAGGTAGGACGTAGACGAAGGGTTGCGGGAACGTGACATGAAGTCCAACGATCTGGCAAAGACCAGACCGCACGCGTGGCCGTAATCACTAAGATCAGCCGCAGGTGTGCACATCTGCTCATTGGAGCATGTGCGCACTGCATCGGGGAGAGACACACCCATGAAAGTACCCCACCCCCCTAACGGACAGCCCCGGAGGGCCCAGGACACGATGCATGGAAGTCCCCAATGAGGGAGGGGTCGACCACAAACCGAGAAGGGATCCACGACCGCAGCCTTCCCAGTCCACGAGGTACTGCAACCCCCTCCCCCGATGGCTAAATGACAGGAGCCGGCATACCGAGTAGACAGAACCCCCGTCCACCATACAGGGGGGATACAGAAGGCTCCCGCGGCAGCTGCCGGGCCTGGACTGGCGTTGGCTTCATCGGGAAAGGATGCGGGCAAGGAATCAAGCCAGGCCATTACCTCCCACAGCTGGTGAGCAGTCATCTGGAGAATTTCTTCCTGTTCGGCGAGACGCCGACCGTGCGACTGGAGGGCATTGCGCACCAGTCAGAGTCAGCTGGGTCCATGTCTTGGCCAGATCGTGCTGTCATGTGCCAAAACACGAGGCTGAACACAAAATGCACGACTCATGAGATCAGGTACAGTTCGGGAGGAGTCTTTATTCAGTCCACAGTCAGTACATGGGCAGACAGTAACAGAATCAGTGGGCATAAGGGGAAGGTCAAGAACAAGGCAGGGTCCAGTACACGGAGTAGCAAGGACGTAGAGGAAGGGTTGCAAGAACGTGACATGAAGTCCAACGATCTGGCAAAGACCAGACCACACGCATGGTAATATATACATGAGCCGTAATCACTAAGACGAGACGCAGGTGCGCGCGTCTGCTCATTGGAGCATCGGGGACAGACACACTCATGACATACATGCACTTAGATCCGCTCACAGCGCATATTGATTCATAGTATGTATGTAAAGTATACATTTTAAGGGCCACACCCCCTTTTTTGGAGATGAATTTTTCCACTCCCTGATTGAAATGTTCTCCAACAGGAAAGTGGGGTGCTCATACTGAAAATTCTAAACTGGGATAGGGCTGAAGCAACCCCCTTCTGTCATGACACTGCACCCCCTAGATTGAAAACCACTGATATAGAGAGATGGCAAGGCATAGATGATCCAGGTTGGGCAAATACAACTTGTGGAAGCCACTCACACCCTACAGTCACAGAGGATGCCACCACACAGACCACCATGAGCCGGTTGGACCAGGAAGGACTCAAAACGTGCATTCTTTGGATCGTGGCATGATGCACTGGTTCTTGAAATCTTGTGGCCTACTTCACGTTCTTTTAAGGGATTTCTTCCTGTTTTCAACAGGTTTGGTGGTAATCAAGTTTGGGTGTACCTTGTGAAATTGAAGTCATCTTTCTCATATTTGTGGTTAGTCATAGTGACTGTGATTTAACAAGGGGTGGTGGGGTAGTTACTTTTTCACAGAGAGTAACAAAGGCTTGGATTTGTTTTGTGCCTTATTAAATCGAATTATAAAACAATGGTATCTCTACTTACAAAGGTCTGTAGTAAAAAAAAAATTCAAGTTACAAAACTCCTCGGTGTGGTGTTCTTCTTTTTGAAAAGAGCTTCGGTGTAAGAAGGGGCGCGTTTGTCTCCCATGGTTAGGGTGCACCGCGTGTTTTCATTGGCGAATGTCCAGGTGACGTCACGGATAGTGGATGCAGCCAATATGTCGACCAGTTGGATGTTGTAGAATGACATTTCTGTAACTTTGCATGGATGACGCGCTCTCCGCCCACATTTATTTTTTCTAATAGACATTGAAGTGAATAATATTATATGTATTTTTCATTACAATATCTATTTTAGAATGTTTATAGGGATGACAATTGGGATTTAAGAATCACATGCTGAATATATGTACATATAAACCAGTTCTTTATTTGTCCAATTACACCTGATACTGTAAACCCAAAAATATTGGATAACATTCTATTGTTAGTTTTACACAATATACAAAAATCGCTAATATATTTTACAGATCTTTCACTATGGATGAATTTGTTGACTTGAGGTAAAAATAAATCTTTCAATCCAGTAAATTACTATTTTTTATATGAAGTATTTCTGTGTTCACAGTAGATAATCATCAACAAAAACTACAACTAACCATGGCATACATGAATAAACCCAGGCACCAACATTAAGTCCTCTCACATGTGTACCATTTTACTGCCAAGGATGTAATAAATTTACTGATATTATGTATAGGTTTGTGAACAATATTATAACAGAACCATATTACTAACTACCAAAAACAAAAAGTGATAACATCTTCGTGTCTGAAAAGACAAGTACTCTCTAAGATACAGTCATTCAGACAACACACATTACAAAGTGATATTCATTGATATGGTTGTAAATTAGAGAAACTGTCATCGTATTCAATTTAATACTGACGTTTACCACAGCCAACTTTTTAAACTCCCAACTTCGTCCGGAGATACAATTGACCCCTCCGTACAGGGCACTTAACCACGCCTCTTGAAGTGACGTCACGCCACGTGCGCTCACGTAAGACAAACAGTAAAAATGGCAAATACAATACAATACATTCTGAACTGAGACAGACTCTATGCTTCTGATTTCATTCAAATCAACGATATATTATAGATTCTAAATACAATACATTCTTAACTGAGAGAGACGCCATGCTTCTGATTTCATTCAATCATTCACACGTAGCAGTGTTATGCTAGCGGAGAACGTCTCATTCATTTATTCGAGACGTGTATTAAAAATCAAATTTAGGGCATATCTTCGTGCAAACACCGTCTGGTTAGCTTCTGGCCGCGAGCCAGCAAGAAATCAATACGTTTGTGCAGTCCGATCATCGCTAAATATCGCTCAACAAAGAATAAGTGTGTCAATCGTTCACACGTAGCAGTGTTATGCTAGCGGAGAACGTCTCATTCATTTATACGAGACGTGTATTAAAAATCAAATTCAGGGCATATCTTCGTGCAAACACAGTCTGGTTAAGCTTCTGGCCACGATCCAGCAAGAAATCAATACGTTTGTGCAGTCTGATCATCGCTAAATATCGCTCAACAAAGAATAAGTGTGTCAATCGTTCACGCGCAGCAGTGTTATGCTAGCGAAGAACTTCGAATTCATTTATACGAGACATGTATTGAAAATCAAATATAGGGCATACCTTCGTGCAAACATATGTGTTCCGGTTGATATTAGATGGATTTAGTTGATGATGTGGTCTTCCACAAAGTTTGATCCATCAAAGGCATTTTTCGTACTGGGTCTTCGGTTTTGGAAAGGGTACGAATCGAACTCCACCAACTAGCCTTTCAGGATACCTGTCGTCACGATTACAAAGTCCGTGACTACACCTCTTAACCATATTTTTTGTTAAATAACCCAAATACGCGATAAAACGCTAACTAACCCTATACTGGACCATGCAACGTTGTCAGAGAAAATGGCGGGAGCAAAAACGGGCTTTGGTCTATGCAGATCTCTGGCCTCTGATTGGTCAGTGACGCGGATTGCGCAATATCCACGGAGGGGTCAATTGAGTTTCGGGCCGGCCCTGATACATGTACTAGGCCATGTACATAGATGAGCAACTGTATATGGCAATAATCAAAGTAAATACGGTTGTACAACCTTTAGCAGGGATATGCTATGTGATACGGTTACCTTATGAGCTACAGCCACCTGTTTCTTTCCTTTTCTTTCAATGGGAATCTGAAGAAAGATCAATCTGGACAGGTTTCCTGTCGATTTGTGCACATTGGAACACAGCATTGAGGCATTTTGTTTGAGAACTTTCACACAGAAGACATTGACCAAGAAACTCATGTTCTCTGATTGGGTCCAGAAGTAGAATTATCATGTGACTCGTTACGTAGTGGCTTAACAACCGGATTACATGGTAACAGAAATAATACTGACCACTTTGGCCTGCTTTTGGCACTTTTCTTCCTATAGTACGCGTCTTTCAAATGTTCAAGGAGTGTTGAAAGGAAAATGAAACTAAAAACTTTGCACTGGAGCACGTTGTTGCACAATTTCACATCGCTAGCATAACATTTGTTTACAAAATAAAAGCACAGATTTCACAATAAAAGTCAAGTAGCTGCACTGTATTTACGGGCTTGTCTCCTTGGCCTGAGTTCGCTGAACTGTGGGCTGTCATCTAACTGCCTCATGTTCGTTACAACCTTCTTTTCTGTAGGACACTGTTTTTTCTGTATGTAGCGCCTCTCTAGTACAAAATACTTCGACGAGGTCGCCACCTGAGTTCTTTCCTTACTCCAAAGTACGAAACTAATAAAATTAACTCAATGTTAATTACTCTTAACGTCCATTACAATTTTACTCTTTACTTGTGCATTTAATCCTCTATCAAAAAGTCTCTGAAATATTTCCCCTTATGAGTTAATATTATCCTAATTTAAATAATCAAGCTACCAAATAAACTAACCACAATTTTAACTGTCTTGCAGATAGTCAAATAATAAACCTAATTATGTAACAAAAACTGTGAACATTTAATAACAAAATAAAAGATGGAAAATCAAACATGTATACACAACAGTCAAATAAACAAAGTCAGTATAACAGGTACACAATGCACACATGCTAAGCTAAGGGCCCAAACAAATATGAATATAACCGGGTAGCAAACGAAATTCAAACCCCAATGTCACTGCGATGTGTCCCAAGGCAGGAGTGAAGAAGGTGAAGGTGGTTTTTCTTCTGTCCAACGTCCTCACGCCAACCACTCACCTTGCACTCCTTCTAGCCTTTTCTCTCTCTCTCTCCCGCGTCTCCTCAACACGTCACTTCCTGTCCTTCTTAAGCAATTGTTACAACAATAAAATGACAAACAAAAGTATTTCTTTTTCACACGCACCTGCCGCAATCAGCAGAGGGGCACACCTGCGCCTCGTCTCTAGTAATGGACATTTCCGACTGCCAATCGTCAGCTCCACCCCCCTTTGCTACAGTTGCCATGCCCCACAATCTTCTAAAATGTCAACTGAACATAATGAGTTTGAACCAGGTCCTCTATCGCGTATTCCATATAATATTGGGGTATGTTTTTTGCCAAATGCGTCGGACTTGTTCAAGATAGTTCTACAGAGAGGTCTCAACTATTCCACACAAGGATATGTACACAGAATTAAGATTTTGGATGGAGCAGGACGCAATGTCAGAGTTTCAGCAAAACGTTGGCGATCGATGCAAAAAAGTTCGATGCCTCACAAACTTCACATTGAAATCCAACAGGATAAAATTGTGGATTCATACTGCGCATGTAAAGCAGGGTGAATACTTTTTACTTGGAAAGATCAAGAGTTATATCATTGTAGTCTTTATAACTAAGTAGGTGTATTCATTTGACTTGGCTCATAATGGAACCCAGTGCTATGTCTTAAAAGTCAGATGTAATACAAATAGGCAAATAGACAATTCTCTTGCATGACATCGTGGATTTATGGATCACGAACCCGACTCGGTATAAAACATTACACACTTCATTCAGCAGGTCAGTGATACACTAAGTGAAAGTTGTTCTCCTCCAATGTATAAAGCACTGATAATAATGAAATCAAACTCAGAGAAGATACTTCTCCCTAACTTACTTTCGATCATACAGTCTTGTGTTTGTTGATATTTTTCACACTGAGTTGTATGTGAGATCTTCTGCAACCTTTAATCCATTGGAGACACTTCGCCAACTATGTTTTAGGCTTTGGAAAATGAATCAACCGGCCCCCTTGTAACCTAGCAAGATATCTTTCATCAGAATTGCATGTTCCCCAAGTGCATCTGAGGACCATTTTCTTCCTAACATTAACTTTTCAAAATGCATGCTACTAACAAACAGTGTTGTTTGTGGGACATGGCAGCGGGAGGGGCGGGACAAGCCAGGGGTGAAGACAATGTGGCTCTCTGATTGGCTGTTATTGTATGAGTGATTGACATGTCGGAAAGGTCCTTTACATCGCAGTTATAGAGAACTACATGTACGGTCTGGCTTTTGCAAGATCGTTGCTTCATGCCTCGTTCCCACACTCTCGTAATCCTGTTCCTGATCTCCCGTGTACCGACTCCTGCCTGCCCACTGACCTGCCTCCTACGCCTGACGATCTTTTTACTGCTGTTCCCGTTGACTGCCTGCCTGTTCCCGAATAAACACTTCTCCCGAACTGCATCTATGTCTCCTGAGTCGTGCATTTGGGTCCAACCCCATATTCTGGTCATGACATAAGGATCTGGCCAAAACTTGGACCCAGCCGACTCAGCTGCGTTCCGCCAGTCCCTGCAGCTCCAAGGCAGACATATCGACGAGCAGGAAGCCACTCTCCAGGCAACTAATCACCAGTTACGGGAGATGTGTGCTCGGCTGGACTCGTGGTTTGCGTCTATGTCCAGCGCAGCCGACGCCAGTCCGCTGACAGCCGGCGCCACCCCGAGCCCAAGTCTGTCCCCGCCCGCTCCCCTGCCGGTCGCGGAAGTCCACCGGACCGTGGGTACACCACTCTGCCGACCTGAGCGTTTCTCCGGAGATATGGGTAACATTAAACCCTTCCTCGCCCAATGTGACCTCCATTTTGAGTTGCAGCCCTCCATCTTCCCGACTGACCGTTCCCGGGTAGCATTTCTGATATTCCACCTGACAATGAGAGCAGAGGCCTTTGCCACAGCTGAATGGTTCCGAAACCTGCCGCTCCTAGAACTCCTTTCTGTGCGCAATGACGCAGGCATAGCTGCCCCCTTGCATGCACTCACCTCTCCCCGCAGTGCCTTCGACTGGGATCCGGCCTGCCAGGCGGCTTTCAGCAAGCTCAAGGTTGGCTTCACATCAGCCCAGGTCCTCATCCTGGCTGACCCTGATAGGTAGTTTATTGTCGAGGTGGAGGCATCAGATTCCGCAATAGGGGTAGTCCTCTCTCAGAAGAGTTCAAGGGATGGGAGACTACACCCCTGCGCTTTCCTCTTCAAGTGGCTGACTCCGGTGGAACGGAACTATGATATCGGAGACTGGGAGTTGCTCGCCATGAAGATGGCCATGGCGCAGTGGAGACACTGGTTGGAGGGGACTCAGATCCCTTTCCTAGCGCTGACAGATCATAAAAACCGTGAATATCTAAAAACTGCCAAGAGGCTGAACGCCCGGGAAGCTAGGTGAACCCTCTTTTTCATTAGGTTCCGCTTTACTATGTCCAAAAATGGGAAACCCAATGCACTGTCGCACATATACGAGGGGGAGAGACGTGAACTCAATCATGCCCTGATTCTTCCGGACACCTGCTTCATGTTGACCTTCACTTGGGAGATGAAGGTCCAAGTGAAAGAAGCGCTTAAAGACTCCCCCAGTCCTGCATGTTGCCTTGCCAACAGACTGTATGTCATGCCTCCTCTGAGGGGGAAGGTGATTGACAGGGCCCACACAAACTGCACCGTGTGTCACCGAGCATGGCCAAGACGCGGTCGGTGGTTGAACAGCGTTTTTGGTGGCCAAACATAAAAAAAGACATATGAGAATATGTCAATGCGTGCCCAGGATGCGCTGCCAACAAACCCTTCAGGCAACGGCCTGCAGGAGAGCTTCATCCGCTGCCCGTTCCTCGACATCCAGGGTCCCACATTTCCTTAGATTTCGTGACCGGTCTTCCACCTTCACAAGGTCACACCGCCGTGCTTTCAATTGGGGATCGGTTCTCAAAAATGGTTCAAATCATCCCGCTGACGAAAATTTCCTCTGCCAAGCAGACCGCCAATCTCCTTTTGGACAAAGTGTTCCGGTACCACGGCTTGCCTACCGATGTGGTGTCGGACAGGGGACCCCAGTTCGTTTCATGATTTTGGAGGGAGTTTTGTTCGCTGATTGGGGCCACGGCGAGTCTGTCCTCGGGTAGCAACCAGAGTCCAATGGCCAGATCGAATGGATCAATCAGGACATGGAAACCGGTCTCCGTTGCCTGGCCTCCTGCGACCCCGCCTCATGGAGTCGGCAGCTCGGCTGGGTGGAATACTCCCACAACTCCCTTCCCTCACCTTCGGCAAGTATGTCGTCCTTCCAAGTGGTGCATGGCTACCCTCCCTCTCTCTTCCTGTCTCTAGACAATGACTCGCCGGTTCCTTCGGCATTGGCCATGGTAAACCGCTGTAAGCAGACCTGGGAGCGAGCCAGATGAAAGCTCCTATGTATGGGGCGCACCTACAGGGCAGCAGTGGACCGCAAGAGGTTGAGGGCTCCGACCTATAAAGTTGGACAGTGGGTCTGGCTGTCGGCGAGAGTTCTCCCACTATGGATGGAATCTCGAAAGCTGGCCCCCAGGTTCGTCGCCTTTCCCTGTCACTACGGTGATCAACCCAGTTGCAGTATCATTGAAACTCCCAAGATCGATGCAGGTCCACCCTACCTTTCATGTCACTCTGCTCAAGTCAGCTCGGTCATCTCCGCTGGTCCCACCTTCCAAGTCCCCTCCTTCCCCCCACATGGTTGATGGGGGTCCGGTCTACACTGTGCGCCGGCTCCTGTCATCCCGGGCAAGGGGTGTCCAGTACCTGATGGACTGGGAGGGCTATGGTCCCGAAGAACGATTGATCCCTCCCTCATCATAGACTTTCATTCCTCTCACCCCGAGTTGCCTGAGCTGTCTGGGGCCAGCCATTTAGGGTGGGTGGGGGATGCGGGGAGATACTGTCATGGCCCTGCCAGTCCCTGTCCTGGCCATACTGGTCCCCAAGGCGGCACGCACCTGCCGCAATCAGTGGAGGCGCACACCTGCTCCTCATCTCTAGTAATTTCGTCCCAGTTATACAGAACCACACGTACGGTCTGGCCTTTGCCAGATTGTTGCTTCATGCCTCGTTCGCGCACTCTCATAATCCTGTTCCTGATCTCCCGTGTACTGACTCCTGCCTGCCACTGACCTGCCTCCTATGTCTGATGTTCTTGTTACTGCTGCTCCCGTTAACTGCCTGCCTGATCCCCAATACTGGATGGAATAAACACTTTTCCCGAATTGCCTCCACGTCTCCCAAGTCGTGCATTTGAGTCTAACCCCGTGTTCTGGTCATGACATTAACAAAGACAAAACACAAATTACAACTTTACAATATTTAAATGCCAAATTTACTGCACCATTTCTTACACCAGATGTTATTAATGATATATTCTATGGCTACATTTCACAAAAAGCCAAATTAACATTGAAACTTTTATGAATAACCTTAAAATCACTCAATTAACTTCAAAAAGTAAAGAGTCATTAGATGCCCCATTAACCCTTGCAGAATTTGATAAGATAACTTCTTCTTCTTCTTTTCCTTTCGGCTTAACCCGTTAGGGGTCGCCACAGCGTGTCATCTTTTTCCATCTAAGCCTATCTCGTGCATCTTCCTCTCTAACACCCATTGTCTTGATGTCTTCACTCACAAGATCCACAACCAAGCTCATTTCTCATCCTATCCAACCTGCTCACTCCGAGCGAGAACCTCAACATCTTCATTTCTGCCACCACCAGTTCTGCTTCCTGTTATCTATTCAGTGCCATTGTCTCTCATCCGTACATCAAGGCCGGCCTTACCACTGTTTTATAAACTTTTCCCTTCATCCTAGCAGAGACTCTTCTGTCACATAACACACCAGACACCTTCCGCCAGCTGCTCCAACCTGCTTGGACCCATTTCTTCACTTCCTTACCACACTCACAATTGCTCTGGATTGTTGACCCCAACTATTTGAAGTTGCACACCCTTGCTATCTCTTCTCCGTGTAGCCTCACTCTTCCCCCTCCACCCCTCTCATTCACGTACATATATTCTGTTTTACTTCGGCTAATCTTCATTCCTCTCCTTTCCAGTGCATGCCTCCGTCTTTCTAATTGTTCCTCCCTAGCATTACCTCCTCCCTAGCATTAGCTCACCGCTAGCTTTAGCTCGTCGTGGTTATTTAATTTCACTCTGATAAGTGTTAATAGCTTCAGAAATTCCCTGGTTGCAGGATTAGAGGATAGAAGGGGTGAGGATTTGGATTCTGGGGAGGTAAATGCAGCTCAGAGGGAGTGCTTGCATCCACCCTGTACCAGAGACATCAAAGTATTGGATAAGACAAACAATATCCCAAAAGTTGGAGTTTCAGGCAATTATGGATTTTGCAGAGAGTTTTACAAACAGTTCTTACCAATACTAGAACTACTATTTTTTCAGACCAGTGACAGAGATAAATGATAAAGGCCTAATTAGAAGGCCGAATGAACATAGCCACAATAAAATAATAATAATAAAGGACCCCATTCAGCCATCTAATTACCGACCGTTGTCACAAATTAATACGGACATCAAAAGAATTTCGAAGGCTTCAGCCAAGAGCCGAGAAAAAAATTCTGCTGTCGATAATTCATTATGAACAAAGAGGTTTTATTAAATGTTGGAGCTCCATCAACGTCAGGCAACTGATAAACCTAATAAGTATGTCCCAGCAAAATAATCTAAAAGCAATTATCTTCTCCCAAGATGGAGAAGAAGCTTTTAACAAAGTCAACTAGTCTTTTATCTTTATAGTACTTCACAAATTTCCTGTGGGTGATTCAAATGTTCCCGGGATTGCAATATGATACCAGTCAACCAAAGCGACTGTCACTCCAAGTGGGGGTCACATCACAAAGTTTCACTTTACAAAGAGGAACTTGACAAGGATGTCCACTCTCACCTCTGCTATTCACACTATTTATTGGGCTACTGCCAGTAACCATACTACAGAACACTAATAATAAAGGTATACACTTTCCTTTGCATCCTAAACTCGACACAGATGACATACTTCTTTACAAAAACTCGAGTCATCACTTCTAACAGTTTTTACCCTCATGAAAACATTTTTGCAATTATCAGAATACGCTATCAATTGGTCAAAATCAACAATACTCCCTATAACAACTAACTGATGGAATCCTCAAGACCAAAATCCAAACTTTCCAATTCTCACCAGGAATTATCAAATATCCAGGCATTAATAGAAGTAATAAAAATGAAAATGTTACCTCAAATTAATTAATATCTTTCAATCGTCTCATTCAAAACCATATAAAAGTGCTTGCAGATGCAAGACTCTGCCATTTTAAATTTTTACTCTTAAAAAAAAAAGAATTAGCTACACTTAAGAAAGATAAAAGAGAAGGGGGACTTGATGCACCCAACTTCCAACTCTCATTTTTAACTAGCCAAATACAGTATATCATGAAATGGTTACATCCAAATGTAGAACAAAAATCTTAGCTGGAACTACAACATATCATACTAAACATCACCCACCAGCAAAATTCTCAAATGCCACAATTGTTTTAAGAATTTGATTATTGCCAACCCTTTATCAGATAGATGGAAAAGTCTAGAAATCATGCAATCAGTCATCAATGAGCACCATATCATTCCTCCACAATCAAAATCCCTATTTTGAGAATATTTTAATGTTCTTTGGCACTGCACACCTATATCACACTTCTGGTCACTAGAAACACAGAAACTCTCCTCAGTTTTGAAGTGTAGGATTCCAAATTCTCATCTTTGTCGATTGAGTGATTTAAAAAGCATAGAGCTCATCCACGTGCCATTATAGTTTGCACGACTCCATATTGCCGGTCAAATTTAGCTGCTCGGCAGTGCCGGAGTCGTTGAACTGGAGCAGATTTTTCAAATTTCCCGAAACCCGTTGTGCTGTTGGCTGTCACAAAAGACGAGAGAGTTCTTCAAAGATATCATTCTATAGAATACCATCTGAAAAGACAAAAAAAGATTGATGGATTGCAAGGCGAAAAAACTGTTCGGCTGTACGGGAGTCGTTAAACCAGAGCAGATTTTTCACAATGCCCTAGACCTATTATGCTGTTGGTTGTCACAATAGACGAGACGAGACGTGTGGCAGCAAAACGCTTCTGTGTACGGAGGAGACGACTCCTTATTCTAAATTTTTTTCCAATCATAGTTAATGAATGTGAGTTTTTGTAAAACCAGGGGTCATTTTTATAAATATGCATATTTTTATTGAAAACATCTGGGTGGGTCTATCACTACGTTGGATTTATTCCTGATTGAGAACAGGGGGACTACACCCTGAACTGGTCGCCAGTTAGTCGCATGGCAGATATCAACACATTCACTGAGTGGGAATTGCCTTGTGAAAGTATTCGGCCCTCTTAAACTTTTCAACCTTTTGCCACATTTCAGGCTTCAAACATAAAGATATAAAATAAAAATGTTTTTGTCAAGAATCAACAATAAGTGGGACAGAATCATGAAGTGGAATTAAATTTATTGGATTTTTTATACTTTTTTAACAAATAAAAACCTGAAAAGTGGGGCATGCAATATTGTTCAGCCCCCTTGGATTAATACTTTAAAAGGAAATTCAGTTACACCAGGGGTGCTTAATGCGTCGATCGCGAGGCAGTGTGACAGCGTGCACCAAAAAAAAAACAGTGATGAAAATTCTCCGGATTATCCCGGAATTCCAGATTTTTTAATTTTCATAAAAATTGCTCTGGAAAATTGAGGAAAAATTATTTGAAATTAATCCAGATATTAGTTGACAACATTGAATGAACATGAGTTTGAGTTCGTTGTTTTACTTTCATGAGCGTAGCCATGTTGAGGCACAAACACGAGTAACAGTAACGCCCCTCCCCTCGCGTTCTCTCAGGACGTCACTTATTTTGTGTGGTCTTGACATTAATTTACGTGTTTATTTCATCAACGTTGTTAACTAAACGAGCCTGCTCCAAAACACCCGGTATTCACCCGGAAACAGGAAAT
This sequence comes from Syngnathoides biaculeatus, assembly GCF_019802595.1. NCBI lineage: Eukaryota > Metazoa > Chordata > Actinopteri > Syngnathiformes > Syngnathidae > Syngnathoides > Syngnathoides biaculeatus. The sequence continues at coordinate 4,887,921 of NC_084654.1, read as the reverse complement.
GCAAGTTAACCGTACAGAGCACCTACGGAGCATGTACGAAAGCGCATGTTCAGAACTGCTTCACGTAATGTGAGCTCATTTACGTCGAAAGTCATCACCATCATGAGCAAAGGAAATTCAGTTACACCAGGGGTGCACATTGCGTCGACCACGAGACAGTGTGACGGTGTAAAAAAAAAAAAAAAAAAAAACATTAGACTATCATGCGTCAATTGACCCCTCCGTACAGGGCACTTAACCACGCCTCCTGAAATGACGTCACGTCACGTGCGCTGACGTCAGACAAACAATTGACAAAAATATCGGCCCAGCAAGAAAGGAATAGAGCGAAACTGTCCGATTTACCGGCTGATTTCTCACTCGCATTCTTAGCTAACAGGGAAATATCGTTGAAAAGCAGACAGCAGGGCTTCAAGTATTTCAGCGAGCGGTATTTCAATGGTATTTACATGCATATCGACGGAGAAACCATTGATATAAGCGCGAGATCTTTCCAGAGTCAGAGGAAGACCGAGAAGCCACATAATATAATATATTATAACCCAAAGACGAATTCGTCATTGACAGTTTCCTATTTTCGTGTTACATATCACACTTGTGTGCAGAATCTGTATATGTATCTGTATAGCCGTTTGTGAACCACCGTATGAAGGAAAAGAAGGCGAGGCTTGATTTACGAGTTGTTTCTCTCGTTTTCTTTGTGTAACGTCACGCGCTCCCCTCAATAATTATTCTTGAATTAGTGCCGAATCTACGTAAGTCCCGACCGAGTACGACAATCAGTACTTTAGTGTCTTCAAACATCCTTCCTTCAGTCTTGGTGTCTCGGTGCACGTCGAAGGCTTTTAGGACTCCGAGTCCGGTTTAGCTTAGCTAATTAGCCGCGAACAATGGGACATGTTTGTGCAGTCAGATCATCGCAAAATATCACTCATTCACACGTAGCTATATTATGCAAGCGAAGAAATGCTAATTCATTTATATGAGACATATATTGAAAATCAAATATAGGGCATACCTTCGTGCTAACACAGTCTGGTTTAGTGTAGCCGCGGACAAAGGGACACGTTTGTGCAGTCAGATCATCGAAAAATATCGCTCAACACAGATCAAGTCTGTCAATCATTCACACGTAGCTATATTAAGCAAGCGAAGAACTGCTAATTCATTTATATGAGACATGTATTGAAAATCAAATATAGGACTTACCTTCGTGTTCCGGTTGATGGATTCAGTTGATCATGCGGTCTTCCTCAAAGTTTTATCCATCAAAGACATTTTTCGTACTCGGTCATCTGTTCCGGTTGATTTTAGATGGATTCAGTTGATGATGCGGTACACAAAGTTTGATCCATCGAAGACATTTTTCGTACTGGGTCTTCGGTTTTGGAAAGGGTATGAATTGAACTCCACCAACTAGCCTTTCAGGATACCTGTCGTCACTATTATAAAATCTGTGACTACACCTCTTAACCATATCTATTGTTAAAGAACCCAAATACGCGATAAAACGCCAACAGAAGCTATACTGGACCAGCGTTGTCTGAGATTTAGTCTGAGATTATGCAGATCTCTGGCCTCTGATTGGTCAGTGACGTGGATTGCGCAATATCCACAGAGGGGTCAATTGATTCAGGTATGGCCAATATGTCGAGCGCGTGCCTTCTATTTATGGCAGTCCCGTGGTGCCCCCACCCGCCACAACAATACGTCACAATTGCCGACAGGAATGTTTTTTCCGATGTATCGCGAACTTGTTGCTACGAACGCCGATTATTTGAACTAAACTTTCAGCATTTTCAAAACATTGCGAGTATAGACCGTTCGTGTTTATTCCTTGAGGCCAGTGCATTTAAGTTTTCTTCAGATAGTTGTCAGATCAAGAATTTTTATTCATGAAAAATTTGAAATACAGTTTTATCTCATGTTCTACTAATCTCAGTTGAAATTGGAAATGATCATTTCTGAGTTAGAAATTTTAGTTTTCTATTTTAGTTATGTATTTGTTTATTTTGTTTTTAATTTACAGTTATGTTATATTAATCCAGTAAATTATTCTAAGGCCATCCCTGATCACACCCACAACTTTATCTGCGAGCATGACTGACCACATCCGTACATTTTTCAAATGTGAGTCACTGTGTGTGTGTGTATATATATATCAAAATATTAAAGGCAACTGATTATACTATTAGTATTACTGGATCTTTTTTTAAGATAGTAACATGTTTTGCTGTACGGTGTAGAAATTCTAGGATATATTTTCGTGTATATTCTATATCTATACTATAATGTGTATAATGTGGGGAAAGGAACAATTTTTAGATGTCTTTTTACTGAATAGTTCACTTAATTCATTTGTCTTGAGATGAACTGGCATATTTTAAGCATATTTGAGTGACAATTGTGATTTTGTGCTGTCCAGTGATAGAGGGATGGGGGGCAAAAAAATCTGGGCTTGGCCCTTGGGGAACTTCTGCCCATTTTTTTTTTTTTTTTTTTGGTCAGCACTTGGAAATTTTACTTTAAATTTTTGTCAGAATTTTGTTCACAGATATCGCCAGTATGCACCACAGTCATCTATTTATTTAAAAATTTCCCGGTGGGGCATGCCCCCGAACCCCCCTACTGCTCGCATTTGTATTTTCAGGAATTTTCACGAAAATCCACTTTCATCTCTACCAGAAAAAGATGTTAGACTATCATCTACCTCATCGCTTGATTCAGGTGTGGCCGATACGTCGAGCACACGCACATAGGGTGTGTTCTAGCAAACCGGCCTCCTTTTTACGGCAGTATTGCGATGCGTGCTCCCCCCCAATACATCACGATTACCGACAGGAATATTTGTTATAATGTATCGCTAGCTTGTTGCCACTACGTTGATTATGTTAACTAAGCTTTCAGCATCTTCAAAACATTGTGGGTATACACCGTTCATGTTTATTCCTTGACAGGCGAGTGCATTTAACTTTTCTTCAGATAAAGTTTGTCAGATCAAGAATTTTTATTGATGAAAAATGTTAAATGCCGTTTTATATCATGTTCTACTAATTTCAAATGAAATTGAAAATGATCATTTCTGTTTTAATTTTTTTGTTTTCCGTTTTAGTTATTTATTTGTTTATTTTTTTAAATTTACTGTTATGTTATATTAATCCAGTAAGTTATTTTAAGGTGTTGAGATTCCATCCCGAATCACACCCGCAGCTTTATCTGTGAGCATGACTGACCACACCAGTACATTTTTTTAAATGTGAGTGATTGTTTATGTATTTTTTTTCTTTTTTAAGCATGGAAGCACAAGGTCTGTTGCTCAGCCTACTTCTACTTCCTTGTTTACCTGACTCCGCCCCCCTGTGGCTCTTAAAGGGGTACACTCATAATTACAAATACAACTCACCACCACTTGAGTTAGCAACACAGTCTGGGCAACGTAGAGCAAAGACAAGCTAGACATGCTGCTTATGTTTACTCTCTATAATAATGGTAAAAGTAAAAAAAAAAGTGCTGTTGGTTTAATGCGGTATGTGAATAATAGAAGAAAAAGTGGTGAAACTGGACGAGATTTTCTCTTTTTTGAGTAAAAAAGGTCTGGTCTGAAGCCAAAGTAGAAAGTACAGGATAAGATGGTGTATAATGTTAAAATTCCACCTTGGCACAGCACGATCGAGGATGGAAGCACAGACAATACAGTACACAAAGAGCTAATTCTGTATTTTAAATATAAGAGGCAACAGAACAATAACCTTAAAACTGTTTGGGAGCATCATTCACCTTTCAACATGCATTGCTAAAGATATTCTGCAAGCAACATTTCAGTTTTACACCAACAAAAACATACAGGCATATCATTGTGGGTTAAAAGAAAAAATGAAACAAAGTTGGAAGCCACCTTTCAAATTTATAGTTATACTTGGCTTGGTTTGGTAAGCAATGTATTTTTTGTTTGTTGACAATTTCATTGTAGGTTTGCAAAAACACAAAATTGTTCTTAAAAATGTTCTGATGGGAATGTAAATGCTGTACTCTGAATCTTTATGAGTCAGGGAGCTTAAATGGATGACACTGATCTGATCACAGCGCATACGTTCGATGTTGCTCACAGTGGTCAAAGGGGAGCGCTCACGGGCTTAGTGGTGAGAGTTCAGAAGCAATTACTTGTAAATTTGTATTATTTCGGGAAATATGACATGACGTTAATAATTGTTTTCAAATGTATGCATTTCAATCAATTACAAAAACAAGAAATTGTAGCCCCGACCCTTGGCTATTTTTCAGTCTTTTTTTCATTCAGTCAAATCACATGCCTGTTTTAATACCCTGCATTAAGCACTGGCTTATCATTTGTTATTAAATTTATATATAATTTATTCATACATTTATTGTTTTATTTTTCAGGAAATTGTGAGGTTGCAGAGCATAATGTCAGTCTTTTTTGACTCTGACTACGAGAGGTGGCCTTTTGGATGGCATGAAGCTCACACTCTGCTTTGATTTCATTTCATATGATGCAGATGATGCAGAAATAAAACACCAGTCAGACAGCATTCTCTGCGTTCAGCGTCCCTCTGTGTCCAGTCTCCCCCTATGCACCAGAACACAACGCAGTGTAGTCAGTGAGTGCGGACTGCCCCAGCTACACTGAGGTTTCCAAACACTGCTTTGTCCAAGTTTGTTTTATACCTTATATTATAATTAAAGCTCTGACTCACATTAATGCAGTCCTATTGGGAGCACGAACCAGTGCAAACTGTAGGTCGGTCCCAAGCCCAGATAAGTGGGCAAGGAAGGGCATCAGGCTCTAAACTTTGCCAAACAAATATGAGTGTTCCTTCAAAGAATTCCATCCCTGATTAGGCATGCGCCAGATTAACATTTGCCGCGACTTGCACCATCAACCTGTAGTGCTACAGTGCAAATTCAGCTCCTGTGGGTCAAAGACAAAGAAGAGAGGGAAAGCTGTTTTTTCGGCAGAAACAGAAGAGGAAAGCACAGAACTATCCCTCAACACATTGTGGCCATGGTCTGTTTTGCCCCAGCACCCTAAAATGTGTAAATCTCTGCTTTTACCAAACGTGCTAGTTAGCTTGGCTGCTAGTTAGCGGTCTCATTAATTCTCCGTGTTGAGTTAATCAGTTCTTTGCTGTGGGAACAGTTCGCCATGAACAACAGTCCAGATCCTTAGGGCAAATCATCGGACGCCCTGTTGCATGGAGTCTACAGGTCTGTGGTGCATGTGATACAGTCCTACAAATCAACTGGCTCCTATATTATCTAATTAAAGTACATATTTTGGTCTTAAAGGCATTGCAATGGTTTGTTTACATCCATCTTATTGCACATGTGCAAAGGCACAGTTTTAGCCACATTGCTACATTGATGTAATATGTATAAGTGTTATCATTTTCAATAAACAAAACACAATGTATTGCTTTCTACTTCCAATCAGCTACGAGAATTTGAGTACATTACAAAAAAAAATGAAAGGCGACACGATGGCGCCACTGACTAGAATGTTGGTCTCACAGTTCTGAGGAATGAGGTTCAAATCCAGGCCCTGCCTGTGTAGAGTTTACATGTTCTCCCCGTGACTGAGTGGGTTTTCTCCAGTTTCCTCCCGCATCCCAAAAAGATGCATTAATTGGAGACTCTAAATTGCTCGTAGATGTGATTGTGAATGCGACTGATGTATGCCTCCATGTACCTTGCGATTGTTGGGCAACCGGTTCAGGGTTTACCCCGCCTCCTTTCTGATGACAGCTGGGATTGGCTCCAGCACTCCCGTGACCCTTGCGAGGATAAGCAGCTCAGAAAATGGATGAATGGAAAAATAAAAGATAAAATTAAAATACCAGTATTCAAACCCACACAGCAATATGACAAATCTGCCGGCAGGAAGAACAAAGAACATTGCCCCAACAGCCACAGCTGGAATAGGGAGTCAGTTAATATGGGAGCAAGTTGAACTGTAACACTTGTACAACTGGCTAAAACTGCATGCAACTGTGCTCACAAAGTCAAAATGATGATGGAAGTAAGGAAAGCAATCCAAGGTTTTTCAGAAAAAAGGAAATGCTACGACTCACGATTCATTTTTTTTTTTTTTTGTTCATCAATCTTCTCTGATTCCTTCAGAGCAATTATTGCCGCCATATACATTTCACACTCACAAAAGACAAGCACCCCAAAGTTATGTTTTATTGCAAATTTAATATGCAATAAGCTGGAAGCCACCAATGTACCAAAAAATGTTTAATTTGACAAATATATATGCCTAAATTAATACATCATTTCAAAAGTGATCAATGCTTTTAAAATATTAGCTGAGCCCGTTTGCTCGCTGTAGGCAGAAATAAATCTGTATGTATTTAGCTTATCCCGCTGACTTCCTACTGCAACAAAGCATTTCAGTGATTTATTTTAACATACTGTACCTAACCGCATTATTTTCACTCATTGTTTTCTGCAAAAAAATCCCAACTTTCACGAAACACACACACAATTACCTCACAGAATATTAAATAGTTTAAAAAGGAAATCTGTGCATGTTCTATTCCAGATCTCAAAAAGTATATGTGGGTTTTGATCTAAATTGGCAGGCCAAATTCTGGCTAAAATTTAAGTATGTCATCAGAAAAAAAAAACCCTAAAATGACTGGTAATTACATTTTAGTAGATCTTTTTACACAGATGACATTTTTCAGTCCATCCCTCCATCCATCTTCTACCGCTTTTCCTGGTCGAGTCATGGCGGCAGTAGCTTTAGCAGGGATACCCAGACTTTCCCCAGTCAATTCATCCAGCTTTTCCAGAGAGATCCCGAGGCCTTCCCAGGCCAGCCGAGAGACATGGTCTCTCCAGCATGTCCTGGGTTGTCCCCGGGGTCTCTCTCCGCTGAGACGTGCAGAACACCTCACCAGGGATGCATCCGGGAGGTCTCCAGATCAGATACCCCAGCCACCCCATCTGGCTCCTCTCAATGCAGAAGAGCAGTGACTCGACACTGAGCCCCTCCTGGATGACCAAGCTTCTCACCCTACCTATAAGTGAGAGTCAGGACACTTTGCAGAAGAAACCCATTTCGGCTGTTTGTATCCAGGATCTTGTTCTTTCAGTCATGACCCACAGCTCGTGACTACAGGTGAGGGTAGAAACATAGATCGACTGATAAATTGACAGCTTCGCCTTTCGACTTAGCTCCCTCTTCACCACAACGGACCGATACAAAGTACGCATCACTGCAGATGATGTGGCTGTCGATCTCCCGCTCCATTCTTCCCTCACTCGTGAACAAGGCCCCAAGATGCTTGAACTCCTCCACTTGGGGCAGGATCTCATCCCCAACCCAGAGAGAGCATGCCACAATTTCTGACTGAAGACCATGGTCTCAGATTTGGAGGTGCTGAATCTCATCCCAGCCGCTTCACCCTCAGCTGCACACTGCTCCAGTGAGCACTGAAGATCACGGCTTGATGTGGCTAACTAAACCACATCATATGGAAACAGTAGAGATGCAATGCTGAGGCCACCAAACCAGACACCCTCTTAACCCTGGTTGTATTTAAAAATTCTGTCCATAAACGTTATGAACAAAATTGGTGACAAATGGCGGCCTTGGCGGAGTCCAACTCTCAATGGAAATTAGTCTGAATTATTGCCGGCAATGCGGACCATACAGGGACTGAATCATCCATATTAGGGAGTTTGCACCTAAACTCCCAAGAATCCCCAACAGGACTCCCCAAAGTACACAGTCCAATGCCTTTTCCAACTCCATAAAAACATCCAGACTGGTTGGGCAAACTCCCATGCACACTTGAGGACACTGGCGATGGTGTAGATCTGGTCCACTGCTTCACCGGCAAGACAAAATCCACATTGCTCCTCCTGAATTTAAGATTCAACTTCTCGACAGACCTTCCTCTCCAGCTCCTCCGAATAGACCTGAACAGGGCTGCTGACGAGTGTGATCCACATGTAGTTGGAACACAGTCACCACCACAACAGTCTGCCATTCCAGAGGCACTATCGCTGATGTCCACACGATGTTGCATAGATGTGTCAACCAGGACAGCCCCACAACATTCAGAGCCTTGAGGAATTCTGGTATAATCTCGTACACCCCCAGGGCCTTGACACTGAGGAGCTTTTTAACCACCTTGGTGACCTCAACCCCAGAGATAGGATAGCCGGCCTCAGAGAACCAAGACTCTGCTTCCTCGTGGGAAGGCATGTCGGGGGAATTTAGGAGGTCCTCAAAGTATTCTACCCAGCAACTCAGAATGTCCCGAGTTGAGATAAGCAGCACCCGATACTCGCGATACCCAGTGTTGATTGTGCACTGCTTCCCCCTGCTGTGATACTCGATAGTGAACCAGAATTTCCTTCAAGCCATCTGGAAGTCATTCTCCATTGAGTCACCGAACTCCTCCTATGGCAGAGTTCTTGCTTCAGCGACCAACAAAGCTGCATTCTGCTTAGCTAGCCAAGATAAATCAGCTGCCTCTTTACCTCCAGTACCTTGAAAACCTGAACATAACAATGATGTCACTATCCAAAGTGGGGAAATTTGCCTGAATTGAAATTTTAAATAATTTTTAATTGTTATATAATTTAATAATTTTAAAGGATTTCCTCCGGTCACTTCGGTTTCCTCCTACAACCCAAAAACATGCAACATTAATTGGACACTCTAAATTGCCCCTAGGCGTGATTGTGAGTTGTGGCTGTTTGTTTCAACGTGCCCTGCGATTGGCTGTCAACCAGTTCAGGGTGTACCCTGCCTCCTGCCTGTTGACAGCTGGGATAGGCTCCAGCACTCCCACGACCCACGTGAGGATAGGCAGTTATGTGATTTATATGCTCAAAAGCATTGAGAGTACCAATAAATAAAACTTTTAAAACACTGGAAAAAGTATCATTGAAAAAGCATTCACTCCAAGAAATATTGAAAAGTTGAAATACTCTTGTAGGAATAATTGTGATCATAATTATCATACATTTCCTTCCAATAAAGAAATGCTTTGCTCTGCCCTAGATAACGTGGCAGCCTCCTAACAGGAGATAGCAAGAACAAAAACATCTAATCATCAGAACTGTTAGAACTGCTGCCTGTTAAAGAAATGATGACCACACATGTATTCAGCAATCTTCCACACATGCACACGCACATGAACAAACATTTACACCTTGTTTCAAACTGTTTTGCTTGTCGTCTCCTTTTTGTAACATCCATGTAAATAAGGGGCGTCTCAAAACTAAATAAATAGAGGTGCCGAGGAGAGGATAATCAGAGAGAGTGCAGTGGTGAATTGTACGAGACAGTTCCTCTCCTCTCTCCTTGCGAGACTTGAACTGGTGTCTCTGCTTCCTTTTTTGTTCTGTTTAATGAATGTCTGATTGGTGAACCTGATATTTACTTGGTCCTTCGAGCCGGATCTCAAGATACCTGAGGTTTCCAGGGGCCGAGTCGACGTCCAGGCAAAGACCGTGGCCACGGCACTTGAGACCCTTCCTGGGACTGGGCCTCGACTTTGCATCTGGAGGCTGAGGGTTGACAAGAAGCCGAAGGAAGTGAAGACATCTCTGGTGAGTAGGAAACTCCTACACTTATGAGGAATGAGTGAATGGGCGCCTGGGTGACTGCGGCAGAACCAAACCTCGAGAATACTAGTCACTATCGAGTAGACTAATTAGTCTATAAAACTGAGAAAAGGGCAAGGTGTGTCCTGTACATGAGCTCCGTGAAACGTGTGCATGTGTAAAAGTGTGAGTGGAGGTTCGCGACCTCATTTGAACAGGAAATTGAGTGACAACTGTTTGAGGATGCAGAGGTAAGAATTCTCCGCCACTTGTGGTAGAAGCTTGAGAATTACCTCAAACGGAACGTAATTGTCACCCTGTTCAGGGAGAAGTCAGTATAGTCACCCAAGGTGAACCACTGACTCCAACAGGGGAAAAACAAATAGCAAAATAGTTGATAAATAGCAAAATAGTTGAAACACAACATCTGAAAAAAAAATAATAATAATGATGTGTAAGGACTAGAAGTTTGTAGTAAGTAAATGTCCTACTAAAACACAATATGACTTTGTTGGCCAGCTCAACATACACTCAAAAAATATATATAGTTAACCTGCAGGATAAAATAAGAGAAACACACAGACACACGCAAAAAAAAAAAAAAAAAAAAAAAAAGGCTGGACTCAATATGATGTGAAAACGGCCATAAAAGGTATCACATCTCATAAAGTTGATGTAACATAATTCGTCCAGGGAACGCAAGACTTACCACTTAAATGGTGTAGAAGTACAATAAATCTGGATGACAGCAAAGTACTTTCTCACAGCAGCAGCACCTCTGCTAGATTTAGAAAAAAACCCAAATTGTTCTGCCATTGGAAGAGCAAAATAAAATAACAATGAACCTTTTGAAGAATGTATAATTGGAATGACTGCATGTTTTAAAGCAAACAGAGGCATTCCTGAAGATCACACTCCAGGGAGTGTGTATCAAGGGCAATTAAAAAAAAAATGCTCTTCATGCAAATTCAAATAATCCTACAAAACAATGGATTGAAAAACATTGGGTTGACAAACCGACTGGCAGCCTGTAACATTACGTTAACCAAGCACTACACGCAGAAAGAGTGCTACAAAATAAGAAAAAGAAAATTGACACCTTTCTGACAGAGAAAGGAGAAATTTATGGAGCTTTATGCGAAACATTTAATAATTGTGGCCGCAGATGAGGAAGAGAGCAGCCATCTCCCCATCAAAAATGTCACAACTAATGCTCCCAAAATGCAACTTTTTAATTTGCCCCGTACGTTTGTTGGAAAGAGATGGCTTGCTGAAACTAGGACTGGGCTTAATTCCCTCTGTGACAGGAAAAATAGAAGTAAAAAGAAAAAAAGGAATTACTGGGAGGACAGTTAAATATCTTACAAAATAGGAATCAAGCGCTCTATTATTACACCTTAGATCAGACATGTCCAAAGTCCGGCCCCCGGGCCAATTGCGGCCCGTGGACAAATTTTTTCCGGCCCGTGGCCTCTATCATGAAATCAATAATATGCGGCCCGCCAGCACTGTTGACCACAGTATAAAATACATGTGTACAAAAAGCTATTTTTCATTTCACCAGAAGATGGCAGTAGCCCTGTGGCCGCACTCTGGCCGCCGTGACCCTTGACCTTGCGTGATCGTTTCAGCCCAGCCCATTTCTAACATGGCGTCTGTAAACAAAAAAAGGAAAGTTGACCGCGAGGGCCGCCGCTTCCAGGACAATTGGAAATTTGAGTATTTTTTCACTGAAATACGAAACAACTGTGTCTGCCTAATTTGCCAAGAGACTGTGGCTGTTTTCAAGGAATTCAACATCAAGGGGCACTACCAGACGAAACATGCTAGCTACGACAAGCTAACTGGGAACAAACGCGGTGAAAAAGTGAAGCAACTGGAAGCTGTTTTAACGGCACAGCAAAGCTTTTTCACAAGAGTCCGTGAGTCAAATGAAAATGCCACAAAGACAAGCTACGAAGTGGCAACGCTGATTGCAAAGCACTGCAAACCTTTCACTGAGGGTGAATTTATTAAAGACTGTGTAATGAAAATGGTTGAGAAAATTTGTCCCGCGAAGAAGCAAGAGTTTGCCAATATTTGCCTGGCTCGTAATACTGTGGTACGGAGAATTGAAGACGTTTCATTAGATATTAAGAGACAGTTAGAGGCAAAAGGAACTGAGTTTGACTTTTTCTCGTTAGCGTGCGATGAAAGCACGGATGCGTCCGACACCCCTCAGTTACTGATCTTTTTAAGAGGAGTGGACAATGACATGAACGTGAGTGAAGAGCTTCTGGACCTCCAGAGTCTGAAGGGCCAAACAAGAGGAACGGATTTATTTGTTTCTGTTTGTTCCACCGTAGATGACATGAAACTACAGTGGAATAAAGTCACCGGGATTATTACGGACGGCGCACCTGCCATGGCTGGCGAGCGGAGTGGATTATCAAGCCTTGTCTGTAACAAAGTCAGCGAAGAAGGAGGCAGCGCTATTAAACTCCACTGTATTATTCATCAAGAAGTTCTCTGTGCCAAATATATGAAACCGGTGATAAAGACTATTAATTATATTCGCTCCAAAGCGCTGTGCCACCGCCAGTTTCAACAGTTTCTTCTCGACATCCAGGCTGAATACGGAGATGTTTTGTATCACACCGACGTAAGGTGGCTCAGTCGGGGGTCTGCGCTGCAGCGCTTCTTCTCTCTCAGGGAGGAAATTGGACAATTCTTGACTAAAAAGGGACAACCCATTCCACAATTAAATGATCCTGTTTGGCTGGCTGATTTGGGATTTTTAGTTGACATAACGCGACATCTGAATGCGCTGAACACAAGCCTTCAAGGGCAAAATGCAGTGAGTGGTAAGCCAACTGTATTCACACATCAAAGCCTTTCGGACCAAGCTGCTACTTTTCCAAAGACACCTGTCACAGGCGCAGCCCAATACCGCACATTTCCCGTCGCTGCAGGAAATTGTGACCAGTTTCCCACAGATCAATATTAGTGCGCAAATGACAAAGTATGCAGCAGACATCTCATCTCTGGTTGAGGAGTTTCAGCAGCGCTTTCGGGACTTTGCAGCTATTGAAAAGGAGATCACGCTTTTTTCCTCTCCTTTCTCCGTGGACCCTGATGACGCTCCAGACCACCTGCAACTGGAGCTCATTGAGCTGCAGTGTGACGCCGAGCATCGCAGTCGGCACCAACAGCTCCCTCTTGTCAACTTCTACCGCCAGCTGGATGAAGGCAGGTTCCAAGCAATTCGGACATTTGCTAAGAAAATGCTGAGCTTGTTTGGCTCCACATACATGTGCGAGAAGACATTCTCCGTTATGAACATTAACAAGAGCCGCATGAGGACGAGACTGAGTGACTCTCACCTGCGTGACGTCTTGTGCATCAAAACCACTGCTCTTGAGCCAGACATGGGCTACATACTGCAGTCAAGATCCCAGTATCACCCTTCACATTAGTGCAGGCAAGACCTTTGTTAAGTCCTCTGAGTTGAATAAATTCTTAAATCTCAGTTAATTAATTTTTTGTGATGGTCAAAATCACAGTTTGAATATGCAGTGATCATTGTTTTGTTTTCAGCACTTTTCCTACAGTGAGCATATAATAGTGAATAATATGTAATGTTTCACATGAACTTAGATATCCTTTATAGTTTTCTTAATTTTTTGTGGTTTGTGATTTCGGTAAAAACCTAAATGTAAAAAAAAAATGTAAAAGTAAAAGTATGCCATTTGTAATTAAATTGAAAAAAATCCCAAAAAGTTAATTTGTATTTAATGTTAATGGTTCAAAGAATGTCAGGCTAAATAGTCGGCCCCCACACATTTTCACCTTACCAAATCTGGCCCTCTTTGCAAAAAGTTTGGACACCCCTGCCTTAGATAGTCCAACCAAACCTCCCACAAGAACAGGAGATTTCTTGCTGCAAACAGCTCAAGACGTGATTGAACAACCACAAAATGACGTAGGAAGTGACTCATTGCATGTGGCAATGTAGTATAAGATAAACTTATAACAGCCCACACCAGACAAAATCATGATTATCTGTACTCAGATGGTATATCAGTCGTGGTGACAGGAACAAGACTGACTGACAAACTAAATGCACTACACAAGGAATGGACACCACCACACACGTCATTACAACAGGAGTGGGAGAGTTTGGGACAATTTGTTTTGGTAGTACGAAATGTTCCTGATTGGACAGAAACAGAGCCAGATTTGGATTGGGACGACTGAACTGTACAAACAATATATTATTGGACAGTCTTAAACAATCTGAGACCAGATGCTCCTGTATTCATGTTGGTATCACAATCTACACAGACAATACTGGAAAAATAGAGGAATAGCGACAACTACAGGGAACACAGTGACATGCAGAGCTACTACAAAATTTGCTCATAGCAGTTCAATTTCCAAAAGAAATAACCATATTTAAATGTGCAGTACACACATCAAATACAGACAAAGAATCATTAGAAAATGGATTTACAGATAAAACAGCAAAAGAAGCAGCAAAACCTTTATGGGATTAGCTGACCATGTAACCAATGAAGACATACTTTGAGATGATGTGTTAAACAAAATGCAACAACAAAGCTTACCATCAGAACTAAAAATGTGGAAAAAATAAGGCACTACATTACAAAATGGGAATTATGTCAGCACAGATACAAAAAAAAAAAAATTCTACCAAAAACATTTTTTAAGTGGGCGGCAATCTTGGGCCATGGGAAGTCTCAGGTCTCAACAAGGGGAATGGTAGCCCCGGTACAAAGGCATTACATGATCCATGGATTTAACTTGTATGCAAAAAACTTTTTTTGTAGGGCTTGTTTGATCTGTGTGCGACATAATCCACAAGGGAATGTGCAACGTGGTCAGTTTCCTCAAGCTACACATCCATTCATTCCTCCATCCATTTTCTTAGCCGTTTATCCTCACAAGGTTCACGGGGAGGGCTGGAGCCTATCCCAGCTGTCAACTGGCAGGAGGCAAGGTACACCCTGACCTGGTTGCCAGCCAATTGCAGGTCACATGGAGACAAACAGCCGCATTCACAATCACACGTTGGGGCAATTTGGACACAATGATAGATTTAGTCTAACTATACATACATTACAAGCACGTAAGGGTCTCATTCCATTCAAAACACTGTTTGGGAGACCATACAAATTACCAATAATTTCCACACAATGAGAGATGGACGAATGATGAAGGGAAAAAAAAACACACACACAAGTGGGTCCCTTTCAGGAGTTATTAAGAACCCCAAACATCTTAAAAAATTGCAAAAAGGTGTACTTGAATTCATTTGTTGATTGTAGGAAGGTTATTGTTTTTGAAACCATTGTTAACACAAACAAAACTAATTTGTTTTTATTGGCCACTTGTAAGATAGCTGTTCTTATTCCCACTGCCAAGTTCGCTGTAGTCCGGTTACACATGGGAGTGAGACTGCTGCCATAATGGTGACTAAACAGTGAAATTTTTCTTTTGGGTGTTGGATGAAAACGCTATCCGTTATTTTCATTTTTCTGTTCGAGTGGTACCTGTGGGAACCACTCAAGGTCCCACCCCCAAAAAATAAATGAAATAAAATAAAAACAAAACAAATTGGATAATTACATACAAAAAAATGTGTCCAAAAGATTGTAGTGTTTGCACAGATCCAGAGATAATACCAATGCTATTAATTGATACCGAATGCAAAAAAAAAAAAAGTTGGGAGATTCTGTGTATCCATTGACTTCTTTTGAAAAACTAAAAAAACATTGTTTTCCAATGGCGTGTCACTAGGAAATTTCACATGCATAAATTTGATAGGACTAGAAACAAATTGGGAATTTTATCAGCATTGATGTGTGAAGCCATTTTTGTGCCACTGTCATGGTGGTGCGGCAGTAGCTGTCTTTTTGATTTTTTTTTTTTACCCCGAATGCCTTTCCTGACGCCACCCTTCTGCATTTATTCAGAGAGAGAGCTGAAGCCAATCCCAGCTAACTACGGGCAGCGGCAGACTACACGCCGAACTGGTCACCAGCCAGTCGCAGTGCAGATGTCGACAGCATCACTGAGCGGGAATGGATCCCACGCTGCCTTCACTCGAAATGTCCCTCTAAGGCAAACCCAAACTACAACGTGGCCCGCAAGAGAAATGAGTTTGACATCTACACCATCCAAAAAAAAAAAAAAAAATGTAACAAGTTAATGTGCTTTAATAACCTTCTTACTGCCATTTGTTTATTCATCCTATGTCTTTTTATGAATTAACATTTACTGTACATGCAGTTTTATCCGAATACTGGCATAGACTGAGCAAGAGCTGAATGACATGGACAAAATAGCAGAAAGAAACACGTGGATATGCCTTACACACTGTAAAAGGGCATCTCAGCTGAGTCACTCAAGGGGAAAGGTGAGCAAAGACCAGCATACGGTGGGTGCAGATTTATAGTATCAGAAAATACCTGAAGGCTGGTGAAGATTTAAAAGAAACTTGACGCATTTAGGGGTGACTTGGTCGACATGACTTTAAAATGGCTAAATAATATGATAGCATGTTGGGCTGCAAAATTGACAGCCGTAATGATATTTTTATTCATATGCTACTTTTGGACACCTGTAAAGCTGACAAACATACATAACAACAGAACCAATAATTATACTCAGTCAACTATGCCTACCACACATAAGATAAAGAGGCGCAACCTCATTTCAAATAACTTTGGTAAACAACTATGCGGGAGGTATGAGGCATGAGAGGAGGACTCCATGTGTGCCTCCCAGTGAATCAGTTCAGCACTTTTTCAATTCCTTGGCAGAGTCTAATTGCTGGGGATTCCATCTTTGGGCTTATGCTAAATGAAACCCCCACTTTCTTCTCACCATTTGCCAATTTAATGCTACCTTAAACCCGAATGCCATACAAAAGAGTACTATGGAGGGAGTATTTTAACCGAAAAAGCCTGAGGAACATTTTTTCATGATTATGATGATCTTTTTTTTTTTACAAATAGGAAACAAAACTGGTTGTTATTAATGTAGAATGCAGCTAACTAGGTAAACTATAGTTAAATCACATGCATGGGCCCTAGGCCACTAATGCGTGTCATTCCAACAGAAATCCCAACACAATGTACCCTGGAGGTAATGACTAAAACAACTCCTAACACCACTTGTCAGAAATGGAAAAGTGTTTATCCAACAACTAAGGCAGTAAATGATAAACTGATATTTTCTACTAATGTTGCATTGGCTAATTTCTCCTGTGTTAGCTTTAGAGGGACAGATTTTAAGGTGGGAAGTCTCAACAAAACATGGTGTCATGATATCCATCTACAAACTGCCCCACTGCTCCCATGCAGCGATTTGTTGTGGTGGTGTGTTGGTCAAAAGTTGTATGACATACTGATAAATGCAGCAGGAACGTGTACACTGGTATCACTGCTCTTATCTGTGACTGTGTTTCCATCCAAAGCAGAGGATATACAATTGGCCGCATCCATCTTTGGACCTCCCCTTTGGTTCTCCCGAAGGCGAAGGTCCTCTTGGAAAGATGGAGATCCGACATACATTGATGCAAATGGCATCCCAACGGCGTACCAGATGAGTATAAGTTGGTTAACGAGATTGCTGCAGGATGGGAATCCATCTTGTTATGGATAACTCTGAATAAAAACGTTGACAGAATCAACTACATACATTACAATGTACAGAAACTGGGAAATTATATGTAAGCAGGCTTTATTGCCATAAGGGAACAACTAGCTGCAACCTCACTCATGACGTTCCAGAACTGCATAGCGGTCGACATGCTCCCGGCCGAGAAGGGTGGCGACTGCTCAATGTTCGGTGACCAGTGTTGTTTATTCCAAATATCACAGCACCTGATGGGTCACACACAAGGGCCATTCAAGGCCTCCGCACCCTGAACCACAAGATGAAGGAGCACTCTGGTTTAAACAGATCAGCCAGGTCTGAGTGGTGGGAAAAAAAAAAGTTTGGTTAATCTAAAAATTTGGTGTTCTCTGTCCTAGTTTCTATCTATTCTTGCATTGTGTGGATGTTGTTGTAGTCCCTGCATAAAGGCATCACTTAACCAACTTATAACCACTGCTATTGCCCCAACAAATTCAAAATTGGCAGAAATATATCCACTATTGGCACAACAGGGTAATGACAGTGATATTGTTGACCACGATGATGATGTTATGACTTCTCTTCCAGACCTGTTCTCTGATCCAGAAGATTACAAGTAATTAATGCTATATTTTCCTCCGAGTGTAAGCCGAAAGGGTGATCAATTAGATGATTTAAGGATTTGAGCAAATGTAGAATAAACTGGAGGTTAATGTAGAAATAATTCTAAATAGTATTAAGTAACTGCTTCTGACTGCAATGAAGAAATACTTTGCTCTGCTCCAATTCAGTTACTGCACTGCCTGCAATGAAGAAATGCCTTGCTCTGCTCCAATTCAGTTACTGTTTCTGCCTGCAATGAAGAAATGCTTTGCTCTGCTCTAATTCAGTTACTGTTTCTGCCTGCAATGAAGAAATGCTTTGCTCTGCTCCAATTCAGTTACTGTCTCTGCCTGCAATGAAGAATGCTTTGCTCTGCTCTAGAAAACGTGGTCGCAAATGTAGGATAAACAGGGGGGAAATGTAGGAATAATTGTGATCATAATTATCATACATTTGCTTCCAATAAAGAAATGCTTTGCTCTGCCCTAGGTAACGTGGCAGCCTCCTAGCAGGAGATAGGAAGAACAAAAACATCTAATCATCAGAACTGTTAAAACTGCTGCCTGTTAAAGAAATGATGACCACACATGTATTCAGCAATCTTCCACACATGCACACGCACATGAACAAACATTTACACCTTGTTTCAAACTGTTTTGCTTGTCGTCTCCTTTTTGTAACATCCATGTAAATAAGGGGCATCTCAAAACTAAATAAATAGAGGTGCCGAGGAGAGGATAATCAGAGAGAGTGCAGTGGTGAATTGTACGAGACAGTTCCTCTCCTCTCTCCTCGCGAGACTTGAACTGGTGTCTTTGCTTCCTTTTTTGTCCTCTTTAATGAATGTCTGATTGGTGAACCTGACAACTCTAAATTGGAAATTTTAACCTGGATTTCAAACATTCACACTTGGGGCTGACATTACCTTTCTTGGCAAATTATTTCATTTGTCTATACCATTACAACTAAATGCTGCTTCACCATGTTTGCCTTGGACTCTGCACTCCTTTATTTGACCTGCAGTAAGTCTGTCAATCTCAAAGGCTCCTGTGTTTGTATTCCATAAGCATTTCTTTCATATACGTATTTTATGATTCATAGACCAATAGCAGAACTTTAAAATCTATTTTAAAGATGACTGAAAACCAGTCTAAAGACTTTAGATTTGGTGTTATATGCTTTGCCTACTTCGTTCTGGTCAGAACCCGACCTGCAGGATTCTGAATCAGCTGTAGCTGTCTAGTGCTCTTTTTGAGGAGTCCAGTCAGAAGACCATTAAAATAGTGAAGTCTACTTGAGATAAGTACCCCTTACAACGATTTTAAATCCACAAATAAATTGTCAACTCTCACACAACAATTTAAACACAGTTTGTGCCAACAGCTAGACGCTGTCGACACCCGTGCTACGCCACCAGTGTCCATGGATGATACATGATAAACCCTCATGCCATAATTTAAGAACGCAATCTTATGTGTTTTGATACAAGAGTACACCGATTATATCATGCCTTTAGTCCAACCTAGACACATTGTTCTGATGAGCCTCCATTACAAACGATTTTAGATGAGTAGATTGGACAAGCTATTGCACACACAGTTATGGCACAACTGTGAGAAAGTCACAGCCAAAATGACAACCTGGTCACACTAGAAGTGCTCGTCAGTAATTTAACTAGGGACCTTAGGGCTATGCAGACACGTTGACCTTGAAACATTGATGCTTCAATGATAACATCGTCCAACTTCTGAGTGAAGCTGAGCAGAAAACTAGAAAAGATAAAAGTCTCACCCGAATGCTTGGGAACTTGGTACGAAACTTGATTTCTCAAGTGCAATGGCGTGTCCAAGAGAACATTCATGTGAAGTCCAGACAGGAAGCTGAAGGGCCTAAAAAAGTCCAGTATGCTGCACTGTTGACTGACACCACTGTATGTTTAAATTTTGTTGAAGCTCACCTTGTTGTAGAAATGCAATTGAATGACACCAATGATATACAATAAAAACTAGACTGCGCACAGGCCCCTTTCACGTGGGAATTCAGCTTCAACTTCCGGGCATTGCTTTGGGTACTATTTCACTTGAGAGTTGACATCCTGTGACATCCTTACAATTGTACATTGTGAAACATAATAACATCAAATTTAGTTGCAATACATTAGGTTTAGCTTTTTTGGTGTCAATTTGGTTAATTCTTGTTGCGCTGTTGGGTGTCAAAACCGTGTAGGCAGTCGCAAAGAAGGAACTTTTCACCGGTAAGTATTTTTCAGTTTCACCTTCTTGAGGCTTGAACTTGAAGCTTAAGTAATATTACTTATCCTGAAATTTATGAGTGACAACTTTTTATAATTAGCCCCAGCTTTATTATAACCCACAATGTAAAGAGTAACAGTTCGTGGATAGGGCTAATAAGGGTAAGAAAATGAGTATTTGAACACCCTGCTATTATACAAATTCTCCCACTTAGAAATAATAGAGGGGTCTGAATTTTTCATCGTAGGTGCATGTCCACTCTGAGACAGATAATTTAAAAAAAAAAATCCTGAAATTACAATGTATGATTTTTGTAACGATATATTTGTGTGATACAGCTGCAAATAAGTATTTGAACACCTATCAGCTAGAATTCTGACCATCAAAGACCTGTTCGTTCGCCTTTAAAAGTCCACCACCTCTCCATGTTTTATCTTGAATCAGATACACCTGTGTGAGGTTGTTCGCTGCATAAAGACACCTGTCCACCCTATTATAATCAGTAAGTAACTTGTAACATGGCCAAGACCTAAGAGCTGTCCAAAGACACCAGAGACAAAATTGTACAACTCCACATGGCTGGAAAGGGGTACGGAGAAATTGCCAAGCAGGTTGGTGAAAAAAGGTCCACTGTTGGAGCAATCATTACAAAATGGAAGAAGCTAATCTTCCATTCCAAGTCAATCTCAATCAGAGTGGAACCCCATGCAAGATATCACCTCGTGGGGTATCAGTGATCCTTAGAAAGGTGAGGAATCACCCCAGGACTACCCGACAGAACTTGGTCAATGACTTGAAAAGAGACGGGACCACCATTTACAAGGTGAGTGTTGTTAATACACTAAGACGTCATGGTTTGAAATCATGCATGGCATGGAAGGTTCCGCTGCTTGAACCAGCACATCTCAAGGCCCATCTTAAGTTTGCTAATGACCGTTTGGATGATAAAGAGGAGTCATGAGAAAAGGTTTTGTGGACAGATGAGACCAAAATTGAACTGGTCATAATAGCAAATTGCAAGGTCATATTTCCACTAACAATGTTTGGAAGAAGACAAATGATGAGTTCCATGCCGAGAACACCATGCCCACTGTGAAGCATCGGGGTGGTAGCATCATGTTTTGGGGTTTGTTTTTCTACACATGGGACAGGGCGACAGCACTGTATTAAGGAGAGGATAACCTTAGCCATGTATTGTGAGATTTTGGGGAACAACCTCTTTCCCTCAGTCAGAGGATTGAAGATGGGTCGTGGCTTGGTCTTTCAACATGACAATGACTCGAAGCACAGAGAAACCAAGGAGTGCCTCCGTAAAAAGCATATCAAGGTTCTGGCATGGCCTAGCCAGTCTCCAGACCTAAACCTAATAGAAAATCTTTGGAGGGAGGTGAAACTCCATGTTTCTCAGTGACAGCTCAGAAACCTGTCTGATCAAGTGAAGATCTGTGTGGAGGAGTGGGCCAAAATCCCTTCTGCAGTGTGTGCAAACCTGGTGAACAACTACAGGAAACGTTTAACCTCTATAATGGCAAACAAAGGCTACTGTACCAAATATTAACATTGGTTTTCTCAGGGGTTGAAATACTTATTTGCAGCTATATCACAAAAATAAATTGTTAAAAAATCATACATTGTGATTTCTGAATTGTTCTTTTTAGATTATCTCTCTCACAGTGGACATGCACCTACGATAAAAATTTCAGACCCCTCCATGATTTCTAAGTGGGAGAACTTGCAATATAGCAGGGTGTTCAAATACTTATTTTCTTCACTGTAGATTGATGTATGCAACATTGCTCCAGAAAGCTCCAGAAATGATATCTTACGATTTTACTCCAGAATACCATCAGATAAGCATCGTAGGCAATTATGGGTGCATTGATGCAGTGACGAAGACGCAATGGGAGCCTATCCCAGCTAGCTTCGGGCGAAAGGCGGACTACACCCTGAACTGGTCGGCAGTCAGTCGCAAACCCTAACCCTAAGCGGGAATTGATCTCACGCTGCCCGCACCAAAGGCAGGCGTGTGTACCACCACACCATCAGTGAGATTCATATGAGTATCAATTGGTATTTTATAGTGTGTTTTTGTACTCTGAAGAACCAGTCCATCTAGTCATTGAATATGTACTTCGTCCTTGGAATCCATGAAAGAGCAACCAGCCCCAGGAGACGTTGGTACTTGTGTGGAGGTTGTAACTTCAGAGCACAGTTACGCCTGCCAGCCTGATACCCTCAAGCAGAAGTACCACGATACTCTGCAGACGCTAGAGATGCAGACTGATCTCCACAATACAAAGCGTCAGGAGAAGCGTGCCAAGGTCTCCATTGAAAAGGTCTTACATAAGCTGGCAGAGCAGAAGAAGCTGTCTGATTATAATCATAATTTTGTTGCAACTGGTTATTTATATGATGTAATATTGCATGTTTACATTAAATGTGGTTGTGGTTGTAAATGTATAGTAATGTTTTGTATATTTTGTATGTCCATCATATGTATGAAATCATCGAGGTACTTCATGCTGGAAATTTTACATTGTTAAATAATAGTATTCTGAATTGTTTGTTACAAGTGACTGTACTGTTTATTGTGAACATTTTATGTTCACTTTCAGATACCATATACCACTGAAAAAAATACTAGATTTTGGTTTTTGTATTTTATTACGATAAAATAAAAGTGAAAGAAAGTCATAAGTTATGAAGAAAAGGATAATGGCTGCCTTGTGCAAAAATTGTCAGAAAATTTCTTTGTAGTTTGTGAAATATACAGTGAAGAAAATGAATATTTGAACACCCTGCTATATTGCAAGTTCTCCCACCATCCCATGGAGGGGTCTGAAATTTTCATTGTAGGTGCAAGTCCACTGTGAGAGAGATAATCTAAAAATAAAAATAAAAAATCACAATGTATGATTTTTTTAATGATTTATTTGTGTGATACAGCTGCTAATATGTACTTGAACACCTGGGAAAACCAATGTTAATATTTGGTACAGTAGCCTTTGTTTGAAATTACAGAGGTCAAACGATTTCTATAGCTGTTGACCAGGTTTGCACACACTGCAGGAGGGATTTTGCCACACTCTTCCACACAAATCTTCTCTAGATTCGACAGGTTTCTGGGCTGTCACTGAGAAACACAGAGTTTCAGCTCCTTCCAAATATTTTCTATTGGGTTTAGGTCTGGAGACTGGCTAGGCCACACGGTCACCCTCTCCTTAATACAATGCAGTTGTCCTGTCCCATGTGCAGAAATACACCCCCAAAGCATGATGCTATCACCCCCATGCTTCAAAGTAAGGATGGTGTTCTTGGGATAGAACTCATCATTCGTCTTCCTCCAAACACAGTTCGTAGAATTATGACCAAAACGTTCCATTTTGGTCTCTTCTGACCACAAAACTTTCTCCCATGACTCCTCTGTATCATCCAAATGGTCATTGGCAAACTTAAGACAAGCCTTGACGTGCTGGTTCGGTCTTGGCCATGTTACAAGTTTGAGTCTTACTGATTGTAATAGGGCTGACAGGTGTCTTTATGAAGCGAACAACCTCACACACGTGCATCGGATTCAGGATAATACATGGAGTGGCTGTGAACTTTTAAAGGCGGACTAAGAGGTCTTTGAGGGTCAGAATTCTAGCTGATAGGTGTTCAAATACTATTTACAGCTGTATCACACAAATAAATCGTTAAAAATATCACCCATTGTGATTTCTGTATTTTTATTTTTAGATTATCTCTCTCACAGATGACATGCACCTACGATGAAAATTTCAGACCCCTCCATGATTTCTAAGTGGGAGAATTTGCAATATAGCAGGGTGTTCAAATACTTATTTTCTTCACTGTATCAATTGAAATGCCTGCTACACTAAGACGAGAGGTGGGCATGGCAGTTGACATGTTTGGCATGGAGAATATTATTAAGGTCTGTTCCTCCTATTACATATGTATGTGTCAATATATCGTCTAAACCTTCTTGGCTGGGTATGCTGCAAATGTTTAATTATATTCATGTCTCTAGGGATCCAAAAAATTCCAAGCATCATTTTCCATAACAATGTGTGTGTGTTTACCATGATTTTTCCCCCTGATCAGACGTCAGAGCCTATTAAACATGACAGCAGACATAATGGATGCAGAGTGCGCAGTCTAGTTTTTATTCTACGTCATTGGATAACACTAAGGCTCGATTCGCCAACCTCATGGCTGCAGCTGATGCTGCATAGTTGCCATCTAAAGACAGCGGGTAATTAAACTATGATGATGATAAACTGACACAATCCCCTACCTTGAGCGAACTAACCATTGCGGGTCAACGCTTATGATGACATAGCCCACTTAAAAGCTAAATTGGGGGAATCAGCCAACCAACCATTTAGTGATGAAATGCTTAAATTGCAGGCTGAGCAGCAGCAAGCGACTCCTCTACTGTGTCAAGCATCCAGCAACATTCAGGTGTTCACTGAACGCACTGAAATACTCAAAACATAATGCTCCAAAGCGATGGAACAGGCCTACAAGCTAAAAAGACAGCCGGTTCCCCAGGAGATGGAGCGAGCTCCAAAAACAGCTCTGGGACCGAGAAGATCAGTTAGGCCATGTCAGGCATAAACTGCACTTAGCTCAACAGCTATCTGCCACCTCTCTAACTCATCCCACTGCTCTAACCCCCGCTACAGACATTGGGCCCCTTCCTCACCAGAAGTGCCATAGAGCCCTCTGAAACATCTCCAGTCTTTTGGCCGGAACCCAACTCCAGGGGGCGGTGTGGAACCACGGGTAGCTGGCCCACCAGCCACTATTCATCTCACTCAACTAACCGAGCACTGTTCCCGCTGTGACCCCAAAAGACTCAGATAAAGTAGCCCCCAACATGCCATGGTTTGAACCTCAACCAAACGGGTGACACAACACAGCCACGTCTAATAGAGACCTCGATTTCCACCTTAAACAATTCCCTTCTGTGACTATGGAAGACAGACTGTACCTTCGTAAAGTTACGTAAAGTTGATCTTTCTGTGGCTTGCCTTGACTCCATGATACACACTTCACAGCCATTCACGGCCTCACAATGTGATAGGGTGGGGGAGCAGTGTCACATAAGCATCCACCCATGATGCACCATGCATGAAACAAAGGACAGTCAACTCAGTGTGATTGGACCTGTCAAGCTTGGCCAACCCCCTTGACAGCATCCTTGTCATGCCAAGTCAGCCAACGCAGGTGTCTGACCGAGATTGCTGAAACCAAACCAGAAACATAATGACCGAAATAATCGGCACCTGCATCCACCCCACCAGTGACACTTGTAGCCTTAATACCATCAAGACTCAATCTCGAGAAGACCAGTCCGCAATTCTCACCGCACGACAAAGCATGCCTGTCAAGGTAACCGAGCCCTGGTTGCTAAGCAGCGCACTAAGAGTAGACGTATGAGTTATCAACTTTTGCAGTGCAACCCCAAACTTAAATCGGCAGCAGATGGGATTTGTGGCCTGAAGCCCATGAGCACGGGTCGTGATGTTCATCAGAAGCAACATCGTTGCTAAAACTTAACTCATATTTCCATGGAAATTGTTGAGTTGAAATGACCAGTAAAAACACCAGGCCTCACCACAATGCTAAGTTACGACCACCACAATGAGACTTACCATGCTAAATCAAATTATGTGGCTCAGCGTCCCAAGCGAGAAAGCAAGAAACCCATGTGAGCGGAGGAAGAACTTCACACAGGAGGGTGTGATCCAAGAGTCAATCCCGGCATATCTGTCCTGTGATGTAGACAAGCTAACCACAGGGATGCCATAATAGGTACCCAACCATTTCATTTACACTGCATCAACCCTGCTGATTTGACATTTTTTTTCCCATGTGTGGGAGGTAATGGTATTGATTATGTTCTGTAATTGAAGGCAACATAAACAGCAGCTATCCACTTCAGAACGTCCTGTGCAGTCAGTGTGATCAGAGTACACAGTGTGTGGGCAATTACAGAGCTGGTCTGTGACTTTAGAGCAACTGCTTCATTTCAAATGGAAATGTAATGATGCCACACATTTTATTATGACTTTAGTGAGGGCGAAACCCGTCCCGTGCATTATCTCAGCATTTAACCATGCCCCGGTCAAAGCCCAGCAGCACTCAGCTCATCCCAGAGGAACTGTCCCATTAAAACTAATCTTGTGGCAATTGTCAGCATGCACTGCTGTGTGAAAGATGAGAGCAATGACAGAAAAAGGAACATATCACACAGCATCACAAGTGGGCCTCTGGGGTGTGGAGTGAGTTGATACTGTATGTCACATGAACCTGGAGGGGTAAAAGAAAGTTCAGTGTGATGTCATTTTATGCATTTCCGCCTTGAGTTACAGTACATCAAACTCAGCTGGGAGCGAATAAACTTGTACCCTTGGCCCTTGGATGTCATATGTATGAAAATATAAAGTGTAAGACCTTGCTAAGGCCCTTTGGATTTTTTTCTGAGGAGCTCTCCCAGTGGAAAACGTATTACAACAGTAGTCAATCTAAAACCCTGTAAGTAACTGGCTACTGAAGAATTGAGGGAGCGAAGTACAATATGTCATTCACATACAGTATGACTGATTCATAACATCTTAACACCATAACACCAGCTTGTTTTGTTGTTGTTGCAGTATGATAGAAAGGAAGATGAAAGATTTTTAATTATTAAGTTGTGAGTTATGGCTGTTATGCCCAAACAGACTTTAAATCACAGAGGCAGAAAAATAAAGCAAGTTGGAGATTAATTCAAACATTAATTCTCCTTACAACAAGCCTCCCTGCTAGCTTTAAATGGAGTCATTTATCTAAAATCTGTCTTTTCTCTTTTATGTGCAATGAACATTTAAATGGTTACTATTTATAGCTACTAGGTACCTTTTGGGTGTTCAGTAGGGCGACCATGGGAGTGGCAGTTATGTTTAAAATTAATCTTATGCATTATAATTATGTTTAGACACACAACTGTGACCCACATGAGGCATACTTGGACACAATGAGAAAATATGATAATAGCTTTCCACACTAATTAAAATTCCATGGAAAGTGCAACAAATAACCTTTTCTAATAGTATTTACTGGCCTCTTAAGTGACACCTCTCTTCTAAAAATAATCAAGTGTCACGTCCCATCGGAACAGGAGTAGGACCCAAATGCAGGACTCGGACGATGCAAGGTAGTTCGGGGAGAAACGTTTATTATTTCGTGGTCGGGGATCGGGCAGGCAGTCAGATGCAGCAGCGGTAGTTGGGACGTCGGGCGAAGAGTGCAGGTGAGCGGGCAGCCAGGAGTCGGTACACAGGAGAACGATCAAAGCAGGCAGAAGTGTCAAAGGAGTCAGGCTTACGGGGTTGGTCGGAGAACAGGCGAAGGTCGGTACACACAGGTTGTTGATCAGGGATACGAGAGTGCTGGAACGGGACATGAAGCTCAACGAACTGGTGGGGACCAGTCGTCATCGGGGTCATATAAATACACAGACTAATCAGCCCGCATGAGGCGCAGGTGTGCGCCTCCCAATCAGAGCAACCGCTGCCCGGGCTGGAGCGGCAGGATCATGACATCAAGTGTGAAGATAGATATATAGTTGAAGCCAGAATTTTACATACACTGTGCAACAACACACATTGTTTTTTTTTTCTCTGTCTGAAGTCAAATCAGACCTGTTTCATATCAGTCAGGGTCACCAAAATTGCCGGTATTTATTTTTTTTTAAATGCCACAATAATGAGAAAGAGAATTTCTACTAGAATGTTGTATTACTTTGTTCGAGGACAAAAGTTCACATACACAAAAAAAAAAAAAAAAATCCAGATGAGGTTTGGCTTTCAAAACTCCAGATAGCTTAACTGAGTTAACCTGAGGAAGTTCACACCTCAAACATTCTTCTTTCGTGTTTGAAACCATAGGAAAATTAAAAGAAATCAGCCAGAAAATCAGAGAAAGAATCATGGAGCGCTACAAGATTTTTTATTTGTGGTAATTAATTGATAATTAATAATAATTAAAAACTGTGTTAAATGCCACAACAATGAGAAAAATGTTATATTATTTTCTTTAAGGTTCAAAGTTTACTTATACAAAAAGTTGTATGGCTTTAAAATGTGAGTTAACTGAGGCCACACCTCAATTACTTCCTTGTTTTAAATCATGGGAACATCAAAAGAAATCAGCCATGAAATCAGAAAGGAAATCGTGGAGCTCCACAAGTCTGGATCATCTTTGGGTGCAATTTCCAGATGCTTGAAGTTCCCACATTCATCTGTTCAATCAATAATACGCAATAAACATCAGTGGAATGTCCAGCCATCATACCACTCGAGAAGAAGACGGGCTTTGTATCAGCGAATCAATCCCAGGATAAAGGCTAAAGACCCTGTGAAGATGCTGGATGAACCTGGTAAGAAAGTGTCATGAACCACAGTGGAACGAGTCCTGCCCTGACACTGGCCGAAAGGCCACACAGTGAGAATGAAGCCATTACTCTTCAAGTTTTGACCTCAAGGAAAATTACTCTCTGTACATGTATGCATACATACATACATACATACATACATACATACATACATACTGGACCATTCCTCCAGTCAGAACTGGTGTTACTGAATCAGGTTTGTTGGTTGCCTTGCTCGGACTCACCTTTGCAGACATGCCCATAAATTTTCGATCAGATTCAGATCAGGGCTTTGTGATAGCCACTTAAACAGTTTGACTTTATTCTCAAGCCACTTAGGTTCATTGTTGATTTGGAAGACCCATTTGCACCCAAGTTTTAGGTTCCTGGCTAATGTTTTGAGATGTGGCTGTAAAGTCTACACGTAATGTTCTTTCCTCATGATGCCATCTATTTTATGAAGAACTTCAGTTCCTGGTCCAGCAAAACAGCCTCATAACATGATGCTGGCACCTCCATGCTTCACACTTGCCAAGGTGTTCTGAGGTCTTCAAGTTTCCTCCTTTTTCCTCCAGATGTGTGTCTTTTTGCAAATTAATCTGACATTTGTATGTATTTTTAGGAGTCATGGCTCCATTCTAGCTGAGTGGCCTTTGGGCCCGTGTCAATGGAGGACTCGTTTCACTGTGGATGACACTTCCTTACCAGCTTCCTCCAGCATCTTCACATGGTTTTTAACCTTTGTTCTGGGGTTGATTTGCATATTTGGGACCAAAACACCTTCATCTCTGAGACACAAAGCCTGTCTCGTTCTTGAGTGGTGTGATGGCTGGATATTCCCATGATGTTTATACTTGCGTATAATTGTTTGAACAGATCAACGTGGCACCTTCAAGCATCTGGAAATCACACCTAAGGATCAACCAGACTTGTGGAGGTGCATGATTTATTTCTTTGATTTCCTTGCTGATTTCTTTTGATTTTTCCATGATTTAAAACAAGGAAGCAGAGTGTTTGAGGTGTGACCTCAATTAATTCACGTTTTAAAGACATACTCCTTTTTGTGTGTGTAAACGTTTGACCTTGACGAAAATAATGTAAAATTCTGTAAGTAATTGCTCCCATTATTGTGGAATTTAATTTTGGTCATCCTGACTGACCTGAAACAGGAGAGGTTTAGTCTGATTTGACTTCAAACAGTGAGAGAAAAAATGAAATGGGTGTTCTGGCTTCAACAATAACTGTGTTGTCCTACTGTATGTGTTAATAGATGCGTATCGCTGAGCTCGGAAAACCAGCAGTACCAACGTACAAACATACCCTGACATCACTGTTCTCACTGTGTCATCAGGTGAGTAGATCACCTCTTATATTTTTAATAACTTGTACATCCCGATAAATACCACATATAGCTTTTAAAATTTCATATTTGGCACAGGCATTAGTGAGCTGGGACCTGTGAGTGAGCTTTCTTTGGACAGTTATGCAAAGGAAGGGGGTGGGGAGTGTGTGAGCTGGATTCAAATTTTGTTTGTTGTTTGAAAACTGGATTGTCTTGAAGTTAAAGTATATATAAAGTATTAAGTTAAAATCCCAAGCATGTACTGTAAATAGAAACCTCCCAAGTAATGTGATGTGGGATGCTGGTTAACCTTGGATTTGATAATAATGTATTGCTTTGTAAGTGCTTTCCAGTATTCTCGCAGAACTCTGAGACCAAGGCTTTCCAGCTGCGCCACCGTGCTACCACGTATTCATATTTGTTTACCCCAAATGAAAAGACAGCAGGGTTTGTGGTGGTGTGGCAATGGCAGGTAATGTAGGACAAAAAAACTAAAATTTGAGGAGCAAACAGAACACGAATATCAGTTACACAAATGGATGATGACCAGATTAAAATCTGAACAGAAAAACTGAAAACTAAATTCACAAAAACTGGCAACAACCTGGCTACCAAACACCTTGCCTTGAGGAAAGTGACAAAATCTGTGTATGTGTGTGTGTGTGTGTGGGGGGGGGGGGGGACATAACATGCGGCAGAATGTGACAAAATTTGAAAGAGAAGGTTTTGGGCTTTCTTTTTTTTTACACCCTATTACATACTGTTATGTTTTACGACCTTTGACCATCCAAGCCCATTGCGTTGTGCCATCCCATTTTGCTCTTTGTGGCTTAGAACAAGATTGCCGTGACAACTAGGCAGATAATGTCAATGTAGCATCGAGACAAGAAGGCACACTGGGAGAAGTCACTATGAAATGGGGTGGAGACCTGAGGAGTACAATACTGTGCATCTCATTTCTTTAATTTGAACTTCCTCACACTTCTACTGTATTGATACTGTATATCAACTCCTCCCACGTTAAATCTGTAAAAGGTGTCAAGTAGATCCCCAAAGGAGCAAGGAAGCAGAAATGTTTGAGAGAGTGAGGCATTCTCTCCTAAATGGAGATGCCAATTAAAGATGATGTGTCACATTGTTGTCCGATCTGTCCGCTGGGTCCTATAAGTACTGCAGGTAATTACTGGGGATGAGGCGCAGGTGTGCACCCCCTTATGACTGCAGGTGTGTTGGGGGACCTGCACAGCTGGGGCTCGGACCGGCAGGATAATGACAGCCAGTAATTTTGAATATTTCATCGGTTCCCTTGTCCTCCTCGTCTGCCTCGTCTGCTTTAGCCGGCTGACGTAGAAAGCTGGGTGAATCACATCGATCTAGGAAGTTTCAGCTTCATGGTGACTGGGTTTATCACCTTCATGATCGGAAACGGATTGACGAACCTGGAAGCAAACTGCTGTGGTTCCACCCTGAGTGGAAGGCCCTTCGCGACAGCCAGACGCGCTGGCCCACTCTGTCTAGTCTGGTGCCTTCCCCCTCTTCCGGTCCACTGTGGCCGTATAGGAGTCTCCCTTGTGCAGCAGCATCCTAAGAGCTCGTTCCCAGGTCCGTCTAAACCAAAGCTAATGGAACCGATGAGCTGGAGTCTACAGAAGGAAATAGAGAGGGTGGATGTCCATGCACAACATGGAAGGGAGACATCCTGTGGAAGACAAAGGAAGAGAGTTATGTGAATACTCGACCCAACTTAACTGTTGGCTCCACAAGCTCGGGTCGCAAGAAGCCAGGAATTGGAGCCCAATCTCCAGGTCCTCGTTTACTTGTTCAGTCTGGCCGTTGGATTCCGGATGATGAGCCAAGGAAAGGCTCACAGCGGGATAAGGGAGCAAAATTCTCTCCAGAATCGAGAGACAAATTTGGGGCCCCGGTCGGACGCCACGTCAGAGGGCAGTCCATGTAATCTGAACACGTTGGTCATCAAACGTTCGGCCGTCTACTTTGCAGAGGGAAGTTTCGGTACCGCGATCAAGTGAGCCATCTTGGAAAACCGGTCTACTACCATGAGGACTGCGGTGTGCCCCCGTGACACCGGTAGTCCCGACACAAATTCTAGAGAGATGTTCGACCACGGGCATAATGGAACAGATAATGTGTATCTATATAAGGTGTATTTTCCTGGTAGGACACTGTCGGGCGGGCTTGTGTGTGGCGCACGTTGAGGAAGCATTGATGTATTCTCTAACATCCTTCTTGGTATTTGGCCACCAGAAGTGTTGTTCTATTACAGAGGGAGTCTTGGCTATGACCAAGTTACATACGGTACGGTTGGTGTGACCCCAGTTTATTATGAGGGACTGGAATGGAGGAATGACGAACAGCTTGCTGTCGGGGCATCCATCCAGGGTTTGAAAATCCCTAAGTGCATCCTTTAATGTTGGTTCTATCTCCCAACTAAATGACAATACGAAACACACGTCGTGGAGGATGGACACCGGTTCTGCCATTCTTTGATCCCGGCCGATAGACAACCACGAAATTAAACCGCGTGAACAAGAGGGCCAGCCTGGCTTGCCGGGCCGTAAGTCTTTTGGCAAATCTCAAGTATTCCAGATTTTTAAGGTCGGTATAAACCACGAAAGGAAGCTGAGCCCCCTCCAACCAGTCTTTCCATTCCGTCAATGCTGTTTTAACTGCTAATATCATAATTCCGTTCCGCGGGTGTACATTTCTTGATAGGAAGCCGCAGGGGTGTATCCTCCCGTCGTCCTGACCTCTCTGTGATAGAACGGCCCCTACCCCTGAATTTGACACATCTACCTCAACAATGAACTGCCAGTCGGGATCCGGCAGGATGAGGATGGGAGCGGCAGCAAAGTTGGCCTTAAGTTTTCAGAAGGCCGTCTGGCAGCTTGAGCTACAACTGAATGTACTCTGGGCCGCCGTTAGTGCGTGTAATGTCAACCAGTCTTTCCATTCCGTCAATGCTGTTTTAACTGCTAAGAGCTCCCGGTCTCCAATATCATAATTCCGTTCCGCGGGTGTACATTTCTTGATAGGAAGCCGCAGGGGTGTATCCTCCCGTCGTTCTGACCTCTCTGTGATAGAACGGCCCCTACCCCTGAATTTGACACATCTACCTCAACAATGAACTGCCAGTCGGGATCTGGCAGGATGAGGATGGGAGCGGCAGCAAAGTTGGCCTTAAGTTTTCAGAAGGCCGTCTGGCAGCTTGAGCTACAACTGAATGTACTCTGGGCCGCCGTTAGTGCGTGTAATGTTGGTGTTACCTTGCTAAAATTCCGAATGAATTTTATATAAAAATTCACAAATCCAATAAACCTCTGAACCTCCTTACGTGAGTTAGGTATGGGCCAGCAGAGGATGGCCTCCACCTTGTGGGGATCCATGTGGATCTCGCCTTCCCCCAGAATGAATCCCAAAAACGACACAGGGGTTTGATGGAACTCGCATTTTTCAGCTTTTACATACAGTCCGTGACGTAGCAAATGCTCCAACACCACTCGCACGTGTTTTTCATGAGTTGGTCCATCGGGTGAGAAGATCAGAATATCGTCCAAACACACTACGACATGGTGGTTGAGCATACCGCGAAGCACGTCATTGATGAAGTTCTGGAAAATGGCTGGCGGATTGGTGAGCCCAAAGAGCATCACCAAATATTCGTAATGCCCAGTGGGCGTGTTGAAGGCGATGTTCCACTCGTCCCCTCCCTTATCCGCACCAAGTGGTAGGTGCTTCGAAAATCCAATTTGGTAAAGATTTTGGCCCCCTTCAGGAGCTGGAAATGAGGGGAAGAGGGTACCTGTTTTTGACAGTAACACTGTCCAGTCCTTGGTAATCAATGCAAGGTCTTGGGGACTTGTCGTTTTTCTTCACAAAGAAGAAGCCGGCTCCTGGCGGTGAGCACGAGGGTCGAATAAGTCCCACCGCCAGTGATTCCTCCACATATTCCCTCATGGCCTGGTGTTCTGGACCTGAAAGTGAATGTAGTCTCCCAGAGTGGGTGAGGTGCCAGGCACCAAGTCTATCCCACAATCATATGGCCTGTGTGGCGGAAGAGACTTTGACTTTGGAAAAACACCTACTTGAGGTCTAGATATCCGGGGGTCAATAACAGGTTAGGGTTCGGTACACGGTATAGCAAGAGCAGAAACAAAGATTTGTGGGAACGTGACATGGGATCAACGATCTGGCAAAGACCAGACTGCACGTGTGGCCATAAATATTTGGGACGTAATTACGTAGATGAGATACTGGTGCACACATATGCTGATAGGAGCAGGTGTGGGCCACATCGGCACAGCCATAACAGGACCGGCACAGCCATGACAAATCCATTATGAAGGAAACATTGTGATTTTTCGATTATCGGTAAAAATTTATCACACAATGCTGGATTCAACGGAAGTACCCGAGCACACAGCAGAGAATCCCGAGAAGGGACGTGACGTCAGAAGTTGAGATAAACATCATCTCGCCCATTGGACTCCATTGTAGTAACGACAATGGTTTTCCTGGTAATTCAAACGATGAACATGGTTCTGAAGGGTCCCATGATGACTTTATAAAGGTGTTAAAGATTATCAATTTGAGACAGTTAGACAACAAACACATTCAAATGCAGACGAAATATCTGGCAATGAAGGTAGAGAGCAAGCACTCAGACCCAGGCAGGACGACATGTTTCGTGTTGGAAACACTGACTGATAACCATTTGTGAAGTTGTTGTTTTGTTTTTTTTTCACCATAAACTGACAAACAGTAATGGCTTCGGTATCCTGAACGTGAATACATGTCATGATCCTGCCGGTCCAGCCCTGGCTGCACTGGTGCCCGCGCGGTTGCACTGATTGGGAGGCACACACCTGGGCCTCATGCTGGCTGATTGGCCGCGGTGTATGTAGAACCATGGGGACGACTGGTCTGGCGCCAGATCATTGCGGTTCATGCCCCGTTCCAGCACTCCCATATCTCTGATTGTATTCCCGTGTGCACCGACCTCCGCCTGTCCCCCGACCAACCCCGTAAGCCCGACTCCTTTGATACTCCTCCCTGCTTTGATTGATCTCCCGTGTACCGACTCCTGCCTACCCGCTGACTTACTCTCTACGCCCGACGTCCTGACTACTGCTGCTGCACCTGACTGCCTCCCCGAGCCCCGACCGTGGAACAATAAACATTTTTCCTGAATTACCTCTGCGTCTCCCGTGTACTACTGCATTTGGGTCCTACCTCCGTTCCGATGGGTCGTGACAGAACGATTTGGCCAAAACAGGACCCATCAGGAAAGACCCGGCGTCGCCGGGACCAACACAAGGTAAACCGACTGCCGGAGGACCAAGCCTGTCCGATCCGGGTAGGCTCCATGACATTCTCTGCTTCCGTGTGACACGCTCTGCTGGGAAGCTATGAATACGTCCCGACCACAACACGTCCAGCAACTCACATTCTGTTGGACTCTGATTTTTCGCACTACGAGGAGGACCGTGATTTATATGACCGGCTGCTTCGACTATGAATCTCTTCGCCCGATCTTTAATCCCAGTTTGTTTAACCTCCCCGCGTTTCCAGCTCCCGAGCGTCTTTGCCCGGTAGGTCAGAGTCCACCAATCCGTTTGAGGGGAGCCGCTTGGCCATCGACCCGGGACCTCTAGGTGGCGGCCAGAGGAGATGCCCGGGCGCTCTCTTGTGCCTCCCACTGCGCGGCAATAAAGACGCCGTCCTCGTCCACCCACTCCTCACCGGCAACGGTGAAATGCGGGTGGAGTTAGAGCGGCAGAGCTCTTACGGCCCAGGTTCGGCAAGGATTAGAGAACCGGCTGAGCTACGCTGACGTCGCGACTGCGACAGACTCGTTACTGACTTTTGCTCACATGGCAGTTGCAACGGACCCGTTACCAAGCAAGGCTCATGTTGCTGTCACAACGGATCCGCTACCAAGCCAAGCGCAAGTTGCAGTGGGAACGGATCCGCCACCTCACCATACCCACGTCGCTGTGGGAACGGATCCTCACCTCGCCACACCAACGTCACAGTTTTGGCTGTTTCACTGCAGCCTCACGCGGCGGTGGCCACGGATCCGCTGCCGCTTCTCGTCCGTTTCCAGGAGTACCGTTGGCGACCAGTCCGCGGCCACTCCACGCTCCTGGTTTGTCGGCAACCGGTCTGCGGCCAACCCCCGTTCCTGCTCCGACGGCGACTGGCACGCTCATACGTTCCCATCCAGGAGGAGGTGGCGATGGTTGCGCCGCCGCCTTCTCACATTCCCGTCTAGGAGGAGGTGGTGATGCCGCCGCCGCCTCACGTTGCTTTCCAGGAGGAGGAGGAGGTGGTGATGCCGCCGCCACCTCACGTTGCTATCCCGGAGGAGGAGGTGGTGCCGCCGCCGCCGCCTCACGTTGCTGTCCGTGAGGTGGCGACGGTTCCCCAGCCAATTATAATTATTAATATAAATATTTCTCCAAATCATCCCAGGTTTTTGCCATTTATATTCAGATTTTCAGAAATAAAGAATTATTATTAATATTGTTCCTGCTAAAAGCAACATTTTTCCAATCAATGCTTGTCCCATCAATGCTTGTTCAAACAAAATCCAATTCTGAAAAATTGTCTTATGAGTATATTTTCTCATTTTCAGGTCTATATTGCTTATAGACAGCTTGTGAGATGGTGTTAGGGAATTCTAGGTAGGAAAAAAATGCATGCCACTTCCATCCTGCTCTGTGGCAGATGGCCAAGAGTACACAGGATTTAAATGGTCTACATTCTGAATTTTTTGTTTTGTCTTTGGGTAAATGTTGATGGATATGTTTGTTTATGAAGTAAACGTACACCACAGAACTAAAATCATTTTTATTGAACTGTATGTTTACATTGTGTATAAATATGTTTCCCTCATAACATTTTCACGAAATGTTTATTAGGTTTGTCAATATGAGCATCTAAAGGCCACCTGAGGTTGAAATAAATGTTGCAGTATCCTCTCTGCTGTCGGAAAGATATGTGTTCCTTTCTCATGAATAGGCACTTCATCAGTCTGGCAACTTTTGGAATGGACCAAAGATGGAGCTTCATCATCTGCTGGTTCAATGTCAACCTCTTGTGCAGAAGATGCTTCCTGAAACATTTGTTATTAATATAGAAAAATCAGGTTTAAAATTTATAAATCAACAAAAAAATGTGGAGACAAAGGTTAGGTTTATTTCAATCTATTTCATGGTGCACAAATGATCTTTAATAAAATGAAAAGTGACTGACTGGTATGTAATACTGCTTATTTTAATACTATGTAGTATTTTATTAAAATTAAAAACCCTGCACAAATAAATAAACAAATAAAGGGATTGTACACATCCATCAATTTTCTTAGACACTTATCCTCACAAGGGTCACAGGAATGCTGGAACCTATCCCAGCTGTCAATGGGCAGGAGGCAGGGTGAACCTTGAACTGGTTGCCAGCCAGTCGCAGAGCACATAGAGACAAACAGCCGCAGTCACAATCACACCATGGGGCAATTTAGAATGCCCAATTAATGTTGCATGTTTTTGGGATGTGGGAGGAAACCGGAGTGGCCGGAGAAAACCCACGCCGGGACAGGAAAAACATGCAAACTCCACACAGAGAGGGCTGGGATTGAACCCGTGTCCTCATAACTTTGAGGCCAACGCTTTACAGCTGCTCCACCCTGCCGCCGTTTATATCCAATATTTTCTAATTGAGAATGGTCAAGCGATTTGCTGTAATAAAACATATTTTTCGCCAAGAACGACATGCTCCTTTGATTCAACCATGTCACCAATCTTCAAAGTTTTCAGGAAATAAAAGATGATCAATATACCTCCACAATCTGCCTTTTAGCAAAAGCAGTTTCGGTACTTTCTGTTGGGTCACTGAGCTTGTCGAAGTGTTTCCAGGTTCAGTGGCTAATCCAAGTTTGCGTTTTAATCCTTTCGTCACACCGATCTGTTCAGGTGTCAGAACTGGCTGTATGGGAGGCCCTGATCCAGGTTTTAACTTTTTTTTTTTCTACATTTATAACCCATCTCAGACATGAGTCCACCTGTAAAAGAGTCCGGGGTGAAATGTTCACTGCGTATGACAGACTGCTGACTGGGTTTGGAAAAATTAGGTCTCTTTATTTGCACAAACCTGATCCGCTGTCTTCTAAGACTTGGGTCTCTGGGAAAATAATGTAAACTGTGACCAGAATAATTCAAATTGTTACAAAACTGAACCTCACACGTCTTCACCATTTTTGCAGATTGGTTTTAGCTTACAATCACTGAGAAATTCTTGAACCGAATGGATTTTCATCAGCGTCAACAACCGATGCTGCAGGCAAATGCTAGTTCCACAACAGCAGGTCTCCTAGCTGTGACATCAGACGTAAGCCACAGGAAAGGAGGCGTTTTTCAGATCCAGGAAACTAGGTCAAAGTTTGCGGACTTTAATTCATAAATACTTACATTTTTTGGAAAAAACATCGATCAAGGTATGCATTTTATGGGAGAGTTGAACACATATTTTCATCTAGATAAGAAAACTTGGCTCAAAAATTGACGTTACATACACTTTAAGTGTGTCCATTGTATTGTTTATAGCAGAATCAATCTGAAATCGGCTTCTCCAAGAATTGTAAAAAGAGCTGTTGTAGTTGTAAAAAAGTGTTTTAAATTGTCATGTATCCATTGATTTTCCGAGCCGCTTATCCACACAAGGGTCTCAGGAGGGCTCGAGCCTATCCCAGCTGTGAACGGGCAGAAAACAGGGTACACCAGAAACTGGTTGCCAGCCAATTGAATGGCACATCAAGACAAACAGCCACACTTAAAATCACACCTCAGGGCAATTTAGAGTGTCCAATTAATGTTGCATGTTTTTGGAATGTGGGAGGAAACCAGAGTTCCCAGAGAAAACCCACGCAGACAAGGGGAGAACATGCAAATTCCACACAGGGAGGGCTGGGATCAAACCCGGGTCCTCAGAACTGTGAGGCCAACGCATACCAGCTGTTCCACCGTGCTGCCTGAATGACACTTAAGAACGTTAATATTCCCTTTACAGTAAATATTTTATTCGGGTAGAGCAGATTTTGCACGTTCTCTAGTGCCTGCATGGGTTTTCTCCAGGCACTCCAGTTTCCTCCTGCATTCCAAAAACATTCATTAACTGGAGAATCTAAATTGCCATTAGATGTGATTGTGAGTGTGACTTGTCTGTCTCTATGTGCATGCAATTGGATTCCAATCAGTTCAAGGTGTACCCTGCCTTCTGCCCAATGATAGTTGGGATGGGCTCCAGCACTCCCGCGACCCTTGTGAGACTAAGCGGCTCTGAAAATGGATAGATAGATGGATGGACAATGTTTAATTAATTTTTAAATTTTTAAAATTTAATTTAATTAGCTTTGTCGGGATTTTGTACCACTTATATCAGCAACAATCTTATCTTTGCCTTTCAGTTCACAGTAGAATTGGTTCAGTTTCACAGTAATATCTGTTAAAAATGCAATGTCATGTGCCCACTCAGTGTCTTCCAGCAGCAAGCTGTTTTCCCCTTTTGGCTGCAGGTACTATTTGATTTCTCTCAAAAGTGGAAAAGAGGGCTCTTGCAAAAAAAAAAATAATAATAATAAAAATAAAAAATAAATCCCCTGCTGAGACATCAGATTTCTCACTACTACTCACTACTCATCAGGTGACAGCTCTTCCAAAAGCACCTGGAATGTTCTGTGCTGTTTAGTTCTGGAGCAGAATTTGTTCCTGGGTTAGGGTCTACTCAAGTGCTCAAAGCTGTTACCTTAGAGAACTGGCTGACATACAACATAATGCCTACTGGTAATTGATGCAGTGGTAATGCAGAAACCTTGGGAATTTTGTGTCATCTTTCCAGTGAGCAATGAATCCTGGCCGACCATAGCAGGAGCCAGTACCAGATTTTCAAATGGTACCTTTTTGCTTGCAGGCATCATGTCACGAGCAAGTGAGTGATATTAATAACATACAGGGTATGTACTAGTACTTGAAATTGTTGAAAATAATACCCAGCACTTGAGCTAAAATTCAGTCCTCAAAAACACAATATTGTCACGTTTCAAGGTCTGAAAATTTTAGGTTGAGTCCATGAGGGATAGAGACCACCATTAAAAAGGAACTGAACCTACTGTATCACTTCCAGAGATCCACCATAGGTCTCCCAAAGGACATGATCGTACCTTCCCCAAGTCCGAAAAGCACCTGACTCTTCTTCTTTTCCTTTCAGCTTTTCCTATTAGGGGTCGACACAGCGCGTCATCTTTTTCCATGAAAGCCTATCTCGTGCATCTTCTTCTCTAACACCAACTGCCCTCATTACTTCCCTCACGACATCTATCAATCTTCTCTTTGGTCTTCCTTTCACTCTTTCGCCTGGGAGCTCCATCCTCAGCACCCTTCTGCCAAGATACTCACTCTCCGACCTCTGGACATGTCCAAACCATCAAAGTCTGCGCTCTCGAACCTTGTCTCCAAAACATCCAACTTTGGCTGTTCCTCTAATGAGCTCATTTCTAATCCGATACAAACTGTTTAATCCGAGAGAGAACCTCAACATCTTAATTTCTGCCGCCTCCAGCTGTGCTTCCTGTTGTCTCTTCAGGGCCACCATCTCTAATTTTTACATCATGGCTGGCCTTACCACTATTTTATGAACTTTTCCCTTCATCCTAGCAGAAACTCTTCTGTCACATAGCACACCATACACCTTCCGCCAGCTGTTCCATTGTGTTTGGACCCATTTCTTCACTTCCTTACTCCACTCAGCATTGTTCTGGATTGTCGACCCCAAGTATTTGAAGTCTTCCACCCTCGCTATCTCTTCTACTGGAGCCTCACTCTTCCCCCTCCACCCCTCTCATTCACGCTCATATATTCTGTTTTACTTCGGCTAATCTTCATTCCTTTCTGGTGCATGCCTCCATCTTTCTAATTGTTCCTCCACCTACTCCTTGCTCTCAGTACAGATCACAAAGTCATCTAAAAACCTCATGGTACAAGGGAATTACTCATCTGTCAGGCTATCCATTACCACAGCAAACAGGAAGGTGCTCAGAGCTGATCCCTGATGGAGTCACACCTCCATCTTAAATTCTTCTGTCACACCTACGGCAATACCTCACCTCTGTTCTGCTGCCCTCATAAATGTCCTCTACTATTCTGATATATTTCTCCACCACACCAGATTTACACATGCAGTACCACAGTTCTTTTGTTGGTACTCCGTCATAGAGTTTCTCTAGATCCACAAAGACACAATGTAGCTCCTTCTGATCTCTTCTGTACTTTTCCACTTGCATCCTCAAGGCAAATAATGAATCTGTGGTACTCATCTCGGCATGAACCATACTGTTGCTCGCAGACACTTACTTCTGCCCTAAGTCTAGGCTCAACCACTCTCCCATAACTTCATTGTGTGACTCATCAACATTATTCCTCTGCCTTTGTTCTTAAAAATGGGAATGAGCCCACTTTTCCCCCATTCTTTAGGCATCTTCTCACCCACTAGTATTCTGTTGAATCTTCTTCTTTTCCTTTCGGCTTGTCCGATTAGGGGTCGCCACAGCATGTGATCTTTTTCCACGTAATCTCCTGCATCTTCCTCTCTAACACCAACTGCCCTCATGTCTTCCCTCACAAAATCCATCAATCTTCTCTTTGGTCTTCCTGTCACTCTTTTGCCTGGCAGCTCCATCTTCAGCACCCTTTTACCAAGATACCCACTCTCCCGCCTCTGGACATGTCCAAACCATCGAAGTCTGCTCTCTCGAACCTTGTCTCCAAAACATCCAACTTTGTCTATCCCTCTAATGACCTCATTTCTAATCCTATCCAACCTGTTCACTCCTAGAGAAAAACCTCAACATCTTCATTTCTGCCACTTTCAGTGCTTCCTGTTGTCTCTTCAGTGCCACCGTCTCTAATCAAAACATCATGGCCAGCCTCACCACTGTCTTATAAACTTTGCCCTTTATCCGAGCAGAGACTCTTCTGCCACATAACACACCAGACACTTTCCGGTAGCTGTTCCAACCTGCTTGGCCCCATTTCTTCAGTTCCTTACCATACTCACCATCGCTCTGGATTGCTGACCCCAAGTATTTGAAGTCGTCAACCCTCGCTATCTCCTTTCCCTGGAGCCTCACTCTTCCCCCTCCACCCCTCTCATTCACACACATATATTTTGTTTTACTTTGGCTAACCTTCATTCCTCCCCTTTCCAGTGCATCCCTCCATCTTTTTAATTGTTCTTCCACATGCTCCCTGCTTTCACTGCAGATCACCATATCATCTGCGGACATCATGGTTCAAGGGGATTCCAGTGTAAACTCATCTATCAGCCTATCTAATACCAAATAGCACAGCAAACAGGAAGGGGCTCAGAGCTGATCCCTGATGCAGTCCCACCTCCACCTTAAATTCTTCTGTCACACCTACACCACACCTCACTTCTGTTCTGCTGCCCTCATGCATGTCCTATCCTATTCGATCATTTCTAACTCTAAGTCAGGTATTTTTCATCCCTGTGATTAGAAGAGAACGAGAGATATGACACAAACAAAAATAAAACTTTTAACTTAGTGAGGATAAAATGTGAGTCTATCAAACCATTGTCTCCAGCTATCTCTGTGAGACTATCTCTTTTTAATATCACAATACTTGGAAACAAATCAATGTTCATTAATTACATCATTACAACCTAAGATCTGGACTTTTTGTAATTAAATGAAACATGGTTAACACAAAATAGCTGTAATACCATTTTAACTGAGGCAACACGAGCAAATTTACATTTGATGTCGAACAGGGGAAAAGCGTGGTGGTATTGCTGTTATTTTTAAAAAATTAGGTCCTTTGTAACCATTAGAAGTGCTCCATCTCAACAAATGTAAATGCCACATGGGGTCACTCAAGGGTCAGTTCTTGGACCTCTGCTGTTCAATATATGTATATGCTACCCTTGGGTCAAAATTCTTCAAAACTTTAATTTTGACTGTCATAGCTATGCAGATGACACACAGTTATATTTAACAGTGTCTCCAGATGACTACAGTTCAATTAAGGTATTGGGCCACTGTCTAACCCAGATAAATAAGGCAACATTTTCTTCAACAAAATCACAACAAAACTGAAGAAAAGAGAATTGCTGCTAGTAAACACCTGGATTTTCTATCTCTAAAAAACAAAAACCAAGTCTGAAACCTCTGATCAATTCTGACCTGACTTTCAACACTCATATCAAATCAATCACAAAAAACTGCCTTTTATCATCTCAAGAACATATCTAGAGCATAGGCTTGTATGTCTCAAGCAGAAGAGGAAAAGCTCATCCGTGCTTTTATCTCAAGTCGATTTGATTGCTGTAATGGACTTCTGACTGAACTCCCCAAAAAAGTATTAAACAGCTGAAGCTCATTCATAATGCTGCAGCTCGGGTTCTGACCAGAACACAGAGGTCAGAGCATATAACTACAATTCTAAATTCCTTGCACTGGATTCAAGTCAGCTTTAGAATAGATTTTAAAGTTCTGCTGCTCGTCTATAAATCACTAAATTGTTTAGGTCCTGAATATATTAAACAAATGCTTACGGAATACAAACCCAGTGGAGCTCTACGATCAACTGACTCTGATCAAATAGTGGAGAACAAAGTCCAAGGCAAACAAGGTGAAGGAGCATTTAGCTATTATGCTGCACACATATTGAATGAGTTGCCAATAGAGGATAATACAGATAGGTTGCGTCAGGAAGGCCATCCGGCGTAAGAAGTATGCCAAACAAATATGAGCGTTCATCTGAGATGACACTCTGTGGCGACCCCTAAAGGGGCAAGCCGAAAGAAATACGTACGTACAGAGGTGATGTCAACCCCAAGTGTGAGTGTTTTCAAATTCAGGTTGAAAATTCTTCATTTTTCTCATCCTTTTTAGAGAACACTAGTTCCAATTTTAATATTTCGTCTACTGTACGCATTTTTTCAACTTCTATTTTTTGTTCTTTTTTAAATACATATATATTTTTGGTTATTTTTATTTACCCCTGATCATCCTTCCTGATCATAAAATTAATTTCTTTGAGGAAAGTAAAAAAATTATCCTGCCATGCTGAAATGACACCTCGTACTGGCCATTATACTTTAGTAACTTTGTTCCTTTCAACGCTGGAACATAATTGGAATAGACTTCTTCAACAATCCTTTCATTAACATTACAAAATCTAGACCTTTGTGATAAAATATTATTCATTATTTTTGTTCTGAATCGGTGTTTGTG
Source organism: Syngnathoides biaculeatus (assembly GCF_019802595.1). Taxonomy (NCBI): domain Eukaryota; kingdom Metazoa; phylum Chordata; class Actinopteri; order Syngnathiformes; family Syngnathidae; genus Syngnathoides; species Syngnathoides biaculeatus. The sequence goes on along the minus strand of NC_084654.1, from coordinate 4,843,750 downwards.
TTGGTTTGTCACTTATTGTATGTCAGAGACTCCATTGCTGGATAGTGAATCAAAACCAGACTGATAAAAAGGAAATAAACGGAGAGTGGTTTTGGATGACAAACTGGAAGAAAGCAGGCCCTGGCCCCCGCAGGCCACTGATAGCATTTTGCTCCAATTCTCTTGGCCATATAGTCGAGTGGGGAATGAAGCGATGTTAAAACAATCTTAATGGATGATGGCTGTGGGCACCAAGCTACTGAGAAGGAACAGACGCCCGTCTGTCTCATGTCAAATGACAAGAAATGCTGCACCGTCGCTTGACGCAATCACATATCCCCCGAGCAAAAACACTTACTCAAATGAAGAATCCCAGACTCTGTAACATCCATCTTAAAAATACAACACTGCTTGACCTTCCGCTTCAAAGCCTTGTATGTCATGGTCTGTTATGGTTTATTTAGTTTTTACATGTTTTCCTGTGTTCCACGTCTTGTGTGCTCATTGTTGGGTATGTTTTATGTTTTGTGAATCTCCAGCCACAAGTTTCTTGTCCAGGTGTTCCTCTTTGTCTCTTCAATGTCGTTGTATTTAAATCCCTGGTTTCTTTCACTTCTGGTACATTTTTCATACATGTCTGTGTCAGGTGAGTTATATTCCCAGTTGTGCTTTGTTTCCAGTTGTAGCTTTATTTCAGTGTTTCTTTGTTACTTTGTGTAGGTGCCTTTTCTTGTTAATTGAATATCATTTCGAGATTCCTGCCTTGCTTTCCTGCACTTGTGTCCTCTATGTTTTTTGCCTTTCCTTGCCGTCCTCACCTTCACATCCAACACCGTGACGTTGTATTTCTCCATTCATTTTCTATACCACTTGTCCTACCAGGAAAACGATCCCAGCTTACTTTAGGCATGGAGGAATGGAGTTTTTTTGGCCTAATGTTCCGTGTTGACGCACCCATAAAATGAATTAAAGCACCTCTTAAATTTGAGGGATTCATTTTTATGTCATTTTTAAATAACCTAAAAATGTGTAAAACCACAGTATATGATTGTAACAATATTTTTACAGTCAAAATACAATAGTGTTCAAATTGGTTTGCTCCACTAATCCCTCCCACCATCCCTTGAAAGGGTTCAATTTGCTCCAACTACTCAGATTATCTTCCAGCGATGTGACGTAAATGACCAGTTTAATGGAGGATATGTGACACATTTCATAACTTCAACTACGTACTCAATATAAGGTCAGGGCGCTTTTATTGGCAATTATTCAAGATGCATAACATACAGAGGATTGAAATTACAGTACTCAAATAAACTCAGGTGATGTGTGCAACATCGTCAAGGTCAGAGAACCAAAGAAAATAAGACAATAATACAAATTAGATGACAAAACCCCAGATCTGGTAAAGTGGCGAGTGTGACCCTAAATATAATGTGTGTGCGTGTGTGAGTGCACATGTGTACATATACTTGTAAAATTAAGGAAATTAGTGCTTAAAGTGGGTAACAGTAACATTAACAGACCTGGCTAGCTGTTGGGGCCAAAAATGTCTGTAGATCAATCAATCAATGTATGCAATAGGTCAATGTTGACAATGGAGGTCAATTCCATCTTTTTTCAGAAATGTAGGTTAGCACATCTGTCTCACAGTTCTGAAGATGCATGTCAAATCTGGCTGCACCTGTGTGGAGCTTGCATGATTGTTCTCTTTGTGCCTGCATGGGTTTTCTCTGTGTACTCCGGTTTCCTCCCACATCCCAAAAATAAGCATGGTAGGCAGTGGTGTTATGAGCATAAAAAGTTGAGTAGGCACAAGCAGCAAAAATCTACACAGTAAATGACATATATTTACAAATTAAGAGTATGAATAAAAGCTTTACAAGATTCCAAATGAAAGTATCACTCACCAGCGCTGTTCACTTCTTAAATAGAAAGGATCTTTCAACTGGGCAAACTTGTCAATAACCCATTTGTCAAAATCCAATAATCCACGAATTAATTCATTTTCAATGGACAACATAGCTTGTGCATTTAATCTTTCCTGGCCCATTGTGTTTCTTGTAAATGTCTTGATCCTTTTTAGTGTTGAAACGTTACTTTCAGACACCTGCTTTAAAACTTCTTCCTGATATACATTAAATATACAATGCAGAAGTTCATTTTGAATAGTCGCTGAGGTCCCTTTGAAGTAACGTTGCGATTCATAATACGTTTTGAGGATGGAACCACCTTCCCACATAGTCTCAAAAATGCAGCGGAAAATACCCAGATTCACTGAGGCATCTGATTCATCATGGCCCCATAAGGTGATTTCACATTTACCACAGAGAATTCACCATGTAATAATTCTTCCGAGCACATGCAATACTTGTTTTCCTCAGTTCGCTGATTGTGCAGTTCAATGGCACGTTTATGAGTGGAATTCAACTGTGCAGCTATGTTAGCAGTCCCAAGCAAACCCACTTTCAGCGAATTCTCAACATATGAGCTACTATTCTCATGCTTGGCCAGACGTTCTGAAAGATGTTTCAAATCTTTGAATCCTGTTGTAGTCCATGTATTGTCTCCCCCGAAGAGCAGGCAAGGAAAGCAAAACACTTATTTTCTGATCACACATCCAGTTAGCCATGTTCTCATCTTGAACCATTGTACTTGAAGGTAAAAACCCCCCGGCAGATGCGGTTCTAAACATTCAATTTATCATTTTTGCTCAAGTGTTCTATTGACCGGGCCTGTGTGAAGTTTGGATGTTCTCCCCGTGCCTGTGTGGGTTTTCTACAGGCACTCCAGTTTCTTCCCACATCCCAAAAACATATATTATAACATATACATATATATACATATATATAACATATACATATGTTATATATATACATATATAGTATATTGTTAAAGGCATTGTATACAGGGGTGTGGCAGCCCAAGGGGACATGATGCTTAGCCCCACCAAAGGTTTTGTTGAGAAGCAGAAAATACTCATTGCCAGAGTCTTGGTCAACACCGGTCCGTCCAAAGTTGTCCATTTTCACCTTTACAACCCTATGAACAAGGCTGTAATTATTAAACGGGGTGCCATTGCCGGCCTGCTCCAACCAACCGAAGTTGTGCAGCCGTCCAGTGTATTACCAGCCTCCGACGCACTGGGCAGTCTACCTGTGGTCCTTCTGTACCTGCAGGAACTCTCTGCTCATAGCGCCACCGAGATGCATGACCACGAGCAACTTGAACTTAAGCATTTGCTCTGTAGTTATGGGCACATATTTTTGTCAGGGCCTGCTGACTTGGGCCGAACCAGTCTGGTCCAACATGACATCCTGACCCGCCCGGGTGCCCCTATTAAACAACCGCCACGTAGGATGGGGAGAGAAAAACAACAGGATGCGGATAGGCAGATCCACAAAAGCCTGGATAGTGGTATCACCCAACATAGCAAGAGCAGCTGGGCCTCACCCATAGTTATGGTACGTAAGAAGGAGTGGACGTACCGTCTTTGCGTTTATTGCAGCGGCTTCAACAACCGCACAATAACTAACCATAACCTACCCCGTATCCAGAATACGCTAGATGCAATCTCCACCACCAAATGGTTCAGCACGTTGGATCTTGCATCAGGCTTCTGGCAGGTGGAGATGACACCAAGAGCCCACAGAGCAGCAGCCTTTTGCACTTGTACTGGGCTCTTTAAGTGGAACGTCATGCTGTTCAGACTCTGCAATGCTCCAGCAACTTTCCACCGGCAGATGGACCATGTGCTGGGTGGCATGCAGTGGGAGACATGCCTCGTTTATTTGGACGGCATCATCGTGCTGGACAAGGACGTGCCGGAGATGCTCCAGTGGTTGGGTCAGGTGTTCGATTGACTCCAGCAAGCTAATTTGAAATTTAAACTGGCCAATGTTGCCCATTACATCGGCAGGTTTCATATCTGGGCCGTATAGTGTCTGAGGATCGTGTGGCCACGGATCCCAGCAGAGTGGAAAATGTCAGAACCCCACCAACATCGATCCAGGAGGTCGTATGGCATATGGCAGTCGTAAGCTGACAAAAACTGAACAGAACTACTGCACCACAAGACGAGAACTGCTTGGAATTGTTGATTTCACATCCCATTTTCGCCAGTAAAAATACAACACTGCTTGGACGCCCTTTCAAGGTGCGCACTGATGACATCAGGCTGCGTAGGTTGACGAAAATTAGAGAGCCGGAAGGACAACTAGCTTCTTGGCTTTATAAGCTGGCCAAATACAACTTCAAGATTGTAAACTGTCTAAGTCAGGAGCACACCAATGCTGAAACTTTGTCATTGGGACTGGGACCTTATGGTCCCCTATGCCGTCATATGCTAGTACAGTGTGACAGTATTCACTCCGAATTTCATGATGTTTGGGCGAGAACCGGTGGACCTTGTTGCAGGGCGGCCTCCTGACCCACATAATCAACGAACCGGTCCAAAGTTTGTGCAGCAGATGCACAAGTGACTCGAGCTGGCCCACCTCATCACCAGAGATGCCCTGGGCAAGTCAGTTACACCCGCTAAAAGACAATATGACAAGAATTGCTGCCACATGAGGTACAAGATTGGAGATCCTGTGTGGTACCTAGTGAAAGGGACCTGTCGCGTCAAGAATAAAGTCCAGAAATTACTCCCATCATGTGAAGGGCCGTTCTTTATCATGGGTCAATCAGACGACCTGGTCTACTGAATTCAGAAGAAGATGAAAGTTTTTCACCATGATCTGCTGAAGCATTACCGCTGCTGTGACCACCTGGACAACACCTGGGCTCTGGGCCAAGCTCAAGAATGGAGACCTATGGAGATTCCGCCACCAGCCTTGGAGGAGGACCCAGTAGATCGTGATATGGGATGACAAGACCTGTTCTCCAGTACGAGGGATGCTTGTCTCGGTACCAATCCTCCCTCTGTCCCAGCTGCGACAGACCCTACCCTACTGCTGTTGTTCTCAACCCAACCTGTTTCCCATGCAGGTACTGAAAATAGTGGGGTTGCAATGGGCGAGTCACGCCCTTTGGGGCTACAAAGGCAACAACATGGACATCACCGTAGGGCACCCAACACATATGGTGTGTGGGTCATGTAGTTGGATGATCCTTCCACTGCCTGAAAATCTGAGTGGCTTCATCACAATGTGGGATTTATTCTTGATTGAGAACAGATCCAGCAACCAAGTATTTGTATGCATCCAGACTTTTCTACCCTTTCATACTCTTCTGTGTTAATCTCAACGACTTACACACCAAATACACGTGCAGATCCGGTTGTCCAAGACAAGCGGAAGCTGGTTAATAGTCCAATTTCTTATCAACGAAAACATTGACTTCGGCATTAAATATGAGTCCTCCATGCCAAGTGCCTCTCCTTTTTCACGTACCTTCGTTTATTATCACCTTCTAGATCTTGAAATTTATCGTACAAAACTCAGGGCGTTGTGCTATAAGACATTAACGCATCATCTCCAGTCGACTTAACATTGAAGAATGGTTTGTTTGACCGACACTTCCGGCCAGTGATGTGATATGATGACGTAGGTGCATGAGCTCTATACCAGTTCATACATTGCTGTACTGGAGTGGCATTATTTTATTGTAGTCCAGAGTGGGGGTAGTGAGTCCTTGAGGGAGACTCTTTTCATTAACAGGCCCGGAACACCAAGCCATGAAAAAGTACATGGAGGAGTAGCTGGGGGCAGGACTCATCCGACCATCATCGTCGCCGGCTGGAGCAGCATTCTTTTTCGTCAAGAAGAAGGACACCACATTACGGCCTTGTATTGATTATCGGGGACTTAACGACATCTTCCCCTGATCGCTACCGCATTTGAGCTGCTACAGGAGGCCCGTATCTTCACCAAGTTGGATTTACGAAATGCGTACTATCTAGTACGCGTCAGAGAAGGGGACGAGTGGGAGACTGCTTTTAATACACCAACAGGCCACTACGAGTACCTGGTCTGACTAATGCGCCAGCGGTTTTTCAGAATTTTATTAATGATGAGCTACGGGAGAGACTGAACAAGAATGTGTTCGTCTACCTCAACGACATTTTGATCTTTTCTCCGGACGAAGCTTCCCACATCGAGCACGTCAGGGACGTGCCGCAGCAGCTACGACAACATAACCTATATGTCAAGATGGAAAAGTGCGAGTTTCACTGACCTTCCATCACATTCCTGGGATTCATCTAGGCCAAGGGACTGATTCGGATGGATCCCAGTAAGGTCGACTCTGTCCTCCAATAGCCCACCCCCACCATTCGCAGGGAGGATTGATCGGATTACCTCATTTCTACCGCAAGTTCATCAGGAACTTCAGTTTGATAGCTGCCCCCTAGCACGCCCTCACTTGACCCCGCAATTAATTCGAGTGGGATGTGACCTGCCAGGAGGCCTTTGATAGACTTAGGTCAAGTTTCACCACAGCTCCAGTCCTCATCATGCCAGATCCAGAGAGGATGCATAGAATTGGATGCATCGGACTCGGGAATGGGAGCAGTACTCTCCCAGAGGTGTGCAAGGGATGGGAGACTTCACCCATGGGCCTTCTTATCTAAGAGGCTGACCCCGGCGGAGTGGAATTATGATGTGGGTGTTCGAGGATTATTGGCGGTCGAACCGGCGCTGGAGGAATGGAGGCACTGGATGGAGGGATCGCAAGTGCCATTTCTGGTCCTTACTGACCATAAGAACTTGGAGTACCTGAGGACCACCAAGAGAATGAATGCTTGCCAAGCCAGGTGGGCACTTATTTTTTACTCGCTTCCGTTTCACTCTGTCCTTTTGTCCAGGCTCGAAGAATCGCAACCGGATGCACTATCCCGGATCCATGAAGGGGAGCGAACGGAAGCCGTGAGTGTTCCAATACTTCTGGAGGCCTGCTTCGTGTCCGGGTTCACCTGGGAGATTGAGACACGGGTAAAGGAGGCTCTTAAGGACTCTCCGGGCCCAGCCGAATGTCCTTCCAGTCGTCTGTTTGTGGTACCCTCGCTACAGGGAGACGTCATCGACTAGGCCCACATGAACAAGACCGTCTGTCACCCCGGCATGGTGAACACCCGCTCTGTAGTTGAACAACGGTTTTGGTGGCCAAACCTGGGAAGGCACGTGAGGGATTATGTCAATGCGTGCGCAATCTGTATGGCCAATAAGACCTCTCGCCTGCGACCAATGGGTGACCTATGGCCACTACCAATTCCCTCGCATCCCTGATCACACATTTCTCTAGACTTTGTTACAGGTCTACCCTGCTCCCAGGGGAACACGGTGGTACTCTCAGTCATCGATCGGTTTTCCAAGATGGTCCACTTCGTACCAGTTCCTAAGATTCCGTCTGCCAAGCAGACTGCACAGCTCCTGATAGACAAAGTCGTCCGCTATCATGGTCTGCCAGTGGATGTAGTGTCGGACAGAGGACCGCAATTCGTGTCTCGGTGCTGGAAGGACTTCTGCGCCCTCATTGGAGCAAAAGTAAGCCTTACGTCAGGGATTCATCCGGAGTCCTATGGGCAAACGGAAAGAATAAATCAGGATCTGGAGACCGGTTTACGCTGTCTAGCATCACATGATCACAGCACATAGAGCCAGCACCTCGGATGGGTAGAATATGCCCACAACTCACTGCCTTCCACTTCCACAGGTATGGCTCCGTTCCACATTGTTCATGGGTACCCCCCATCTCAGTTTCCATCTGTGGCCCCCCGACTCCGCGGTGGCATCCGCATTGGCAGTGGTGAGATGCTGCAAGCGGACCTGGGAACTATCCAGGAAGACGCTACTATGAATGGGCAGCTCCTACAAGTCTGCAACAGATCTCAAGAGAAGAAGGTCACCACCGTTCAAAGGGGGACAACACGTATGAATGTCCACAAAGGATCTTCCGCTGCAGATAGAGTCACCCAAGCTAGCTCCCAGGTTCATGGGTCCCTTTCCCATCACCAAGATCGTTAACCCTGTCGCTGTTTCGTTAAAGCTTCGATGAGGGTTCATCCCACATTCCATGTGAGCCGGCTTCGACCGAGTCTTCCATCGCCATTAGTCCCCTCAGTCAACCCCCCTCCGCCCCCCCGCATGATCGATGGAGGTCTGGTGTACTCGGTATGTTGGCTTATATCATCCATTCGTAGAGGGAGGGGGGTTCAATACCTGGTGGACTGGGAAGGATATGGCCCAGAAGAACATTCCTGGTTCCCGTCCTGTTTTATTGTGGACCCTAGCCTTATCAGAGACTTCCACACATCCCATCCTGAGGCTCCTGGGCCGTCTGGAGCCGGCCGTTGAGGGGGCGGTACTGTCATGGTCCTGCCGGTCCCAGCCCTGGCGGTTCAGGTCCCCTGCACACCTACGCCTCATCAGGGATAATTAACCCTAGTATATATAAGGACCCAGTGGATGGTCTGGCTTTGCCAGATCGTTGCCATCTATGCTTCGTTCCCGCACTTCCTTGTTCCTGATCCTGAATCCCTGTGGACAAACCTCCGCCTGTCCTCCGACCAACCCTGTAAGGTTGACGCTCTTGAGGCTGCCGCTCTCTCTGACTGACTCTCCGGCTTACGATCTTGGAACGAATAAAGACCTTCTTTTAACTGCCTCCCTGTCTACCGAGTCGTGCATTTGGGTCCACACTAGACTTCTGGTTATGACAGCCATATTGGCTGCATCCCCTCTCCGTGACGTCACCTGGGACATGGGCCATTGAAAACATGCGGTGGTAACCCTACTGTGGGAGACGAACACGCTTCTTCTGACACGGAAGCTCTTTTTGAAGAAGAGAACACACAACCGAGTGAAGTTTCCGGGGCAATATTACCCTATTGTTTTGAGCCATATTTAGATGATATGTGATCACGGACAAACTGCCTCCCTGTCCAGTCCACTTCCGCGGCGGAGATGACCCATTGCAGCCTGGTGTCACAACGAGCCACCACGGCCGAGCCTGCCGCTGGACTTGTCGACAAGTCATTTTCGGCTTATCATGATGTCGAGCCGGGACGCTTTACGGCGTTGTCGTCGCATGCGGCTGAGTGTGGCATTGTCGGCAGCGTTCTTCAGAGCTGCCAGCGTCTGCGATCCTGACACGCAGCCTTCGCCGAAGCCGTGACCGGCGGACGCAGCGCCTGCGCCGGGGTGGCTCATTTTTGGCGCCGAGGTGGGTTATCACAGAGCCGAGCCAGGCTGCTTTAGGGCGGTGTCGTCGCAGGCGGCTTAGTGTGGCATTGTCGGCAGCGTTGTTCAGAGCCGCTGCCGTCTGCTACCCCGATGCACAGTCTTCGCTGGCGAGGTGATGCAGCAGCCTTCGCTGGTGAGCCCGACGCCGTCTGACGCGCACATCGACACATTTAGCATGCCTGTCATATGTACGCAGATCTTTTGTTAGATTATGAGAGACCGATTACGTGGTCTGTCCCAAACTATAATTTTTTTTTAGTAGCTGTATACACACCTACCTGGAACACACAAAGTTGTCGTCCTTTGCACCTGTGCAATCCATTTTTCACGATGAACCGGGTCTCTTGCAAACTTATGAAGGGTAAATCCATTCTCCCAAGTGTTCGAGCAATGTCCAGCAATGCAACGATCCGGGATTTTGGCCAACATGAAGGAACAACGAGCTACCTTCCCGGAGGTAAAACTAATAGAAACAAACAAGTCCACTGGAGGGCGGTCCTGTCATGTACTTCACGTCTTGCTTCTTCTCGAAAACAAATCCCTGGAGAGGATTTTCATGGCGGGAGTTACAAAAACCTGTTTTGGTCAAAGTCATGTTTTGTGGTGAAAAAACGCATGGGTCCATGTCGGCTGCCGTTTTTTCCATTAATGACATACGATAAATCATGCATTTCATGACACTGGCCCTTTAATTCTCGAGGTATCTGTTCTGTATTTGGTGTTGTTTAATTTTCTTATAGTTGTCACTTAGAGTATTTAAATAAATATTATTTTTATACGAAGGTGTGTTGTGTAGGTAATAGGAGGTCTCAATGAAAAACAAAAGTCTCAAAATAAAAACAAAACAAACAAACAAACAAACAAACAAACAAACAAAAAAGCATTCGATGCCCCGGTCCCTCATGACGTCATCAGTACGTACCAGGAAGTATTTTGACAACAGTCGTACTGCTGTGTGGGCTCTTCACTTAGATATCACATATCAGATGACAGACACGGAAAAACGCATTAGAAGTTCTGAAACATTAAGCTTACGCGACTACACCACAACCAGAGGGTCGTGACCAAACGACGAAAAAGGGTAAGTTAGGACAGGGTCTCTATCTTGTCGGCCTAGCTATTTTGTTAGCACGGCTAAATTAGCTGCTGTTAGGTTCGGTTAGGTTAACAAAACGTTTTGTATTTTTATTTATTTATGTATTTATTATAGCAACACATTTGTTCACATTCCGTAGGTCGTGCTTCATATTATTGTTTTGTAACAATATTTGCAGACAGAGCTAATATCGAAGACTATTGTAAAAATTGTCTTATTAACATTAACTGCTGGTCTGCAGATGTAGTTCATGGCTGAGTCCGACAAACCTGCAGGAATAGTACTGAGGTGGTGGTGAATGCGCTATGCAATCACTCTTGTAAAAGATGCAAATTATGTAGCGGTATTTTTCTTATTCCATCATTAAGTGGAACCGAGCCATTGCAACAGTTTTAAGTAGTTTTGCCAACCAAGAAAATGGGAGTACTGTTACTTAATCCATGATTTTTGTTAATGTATAGGAATATGTATAATTTTGATGGTTGTACCTTATGGCAAACGAACATCCAAAATTCAATCTCTAAATATTGCAGAACAATTTTTTAACGTTGACGTTATGCAGGAATTTTGCCTCTGGAAAGTCTTTTCCCAAGTGTTTAATGAAGCTATATAATTTACAAGTACATGTACTGGGGGGTTGTCACAAGTGTTGTGACCAGAACAACAGAACAAAGCGGTCAGAGCATATAACTCCCATTCTAAAGTCCCTTCACTGGTTTCCAGTCAGTTTTAGAATAGATTTTAAAGGTCTGCTATTGGTCTATAAACCACTAAATGGTTTACCTCCTGAATATATACAAGAAATGCTCATGGAATGCAAACCAAGTAGGGCTCTGAGCTAGAGTGACTCAGGTCTAATAATGGAGTGCAGAATCCAAAGCAAACATGGTGAAGTAATATTTACCTATAAGTTGCCAACTGAGGTGATGTCAGGCCCAACTGTGAGTGTTTTTAAATCCAGGGTAATAACGCTTCTTTTTTTTAATGTGTTTCGAGTACTTCCAATATTCTGTGATATTTCTTGAACTAAAAGCTTTTTTAATTGTAATATTTATTTTCAAAAGTTTTTCTTTTTGTATTTGAATGTTTTTAATCACGTTACCTTGTATATGAAATGTGCTATACAAATAAATTTGCTTTGCTTTGCTTACTGTCTGTATGTCAGTAGTGGCAGTGAATTATTTTACAATTTGTTGAAATTTACAGACAAAATAAGCCATGGAGAAATGTTTCCTTTGAACCAGAATATAAGTGCAGAAGCCATACGTTTTGTTTTTTTTTATTTTATGTTGGGGGGGTGCTGTATGACTTTGATTCTGACATTTTACTGGTTTCAAATTTACAGTGAATTATATGGATTTGTTTTGTTTTACATTTCAGATTTACCGTGATCCAGCTGTTCAGAAGACTGTAATATTCATATTTAAATGTCTTCTGGTTGTCCACCCCAGTCACCGGCTGTGGCAAAATCTGAAATAGTAATTGAGGGAGAATGCCCACTGCTGGCTGCCACTTTTGCATACTGGGATAATATCCTAGGTCCACGTGTCCATCACATTTGGGCACCAAAGGTTGATCATATGATGTTCCTCAGCGATGGAGATGTGACCTTCCTGGCTAATCACACATTAAATGGAGAGATTCTGCGCAGTGCCGAGTGTGGTGCAGTGGACGTGAAGTTTTTTGTTCTGGCAGAGAAGGGCGTCGTCATTGTGTCACTCATCTTTGATGGTGAGCTCAAAGGGGACAAGAACACTTTCGCCTTGTCCATTATTCTGCCGCAGACAGAACTGGCCTTCTACCTGCCTTTGCACACCATCTGTGTGGAGAGGCTAAAGCATGCAATCCGGAAGGGACGCATTTGGATGCAAAAGGTAGCTTTGACACTTCACATGATCACCAGGGCGTTCACTCTTTCCTTTAACATTGCAGTCGCAACCTCAAACTATTGAGGAGTCATTGGTTTGATCTAGGCAAGGGTCGGTTACTGGTTTCAAAATTGATGAAATTTTCCATCATACCGTGCCTGGTGTATGTGTGTTTTTTGTTTTTTTTTTTTCTTTCCAGAATGCTGTCTTGGAATGATCATTTGCAACCAGCTACGTGTGTCAGTATGTCTATCATTTGTGAAATAAATGTTCATCCAGGTCTGTCCCTCCCCATTTTGACTCCATAAAACAGCAACCATCTCTGGTAAAACAGGAGAGTAATTTTACACAAATAGGTAAACTCATTTGAAACAGATTTTGCATATTCATATTTAAAAAGTGTTTTTGACAGTCATTTTTATTATTGATGCAATACAGCACGTTAATCACAAGGCCTGCAGGCCAATTTCGGCTAACCATATCTTTTTATGTGGCTTTCGAAAACAAATCATTTCCAACTTCCAGAATTCTTGCAAAAGTCTTCACCAAAATTTCAAGGACTTTTTCCTAACCAAACCTCTCTTTCCAGTAACTTGAACAATAGATGAACAAACTGTCATCCTTGTTATGATTTCAAAACATGTTATCCATCAATTTGTGGTATATATATGCAATAATATGAGAAGGCAATGAAACAAACGTTTTAATGGCCATCTGAAAGAAATTCTAACTACAATGTGGGCCACAATAAAAATTAGTTTGACACTCCTTTGCGACAAATTATTCCTCACTTAATTTATTCCAGTAAATTTATTAGTATTTTATTTAGAAAAGTACAGTTTAATATAAACTTTAAATGTCAGAAATTTATTAATTTAAATATTCTATACATTGTGGAAAACTATTGATAGACAGAAAAAAATTAATATATAAAACAGTTTGCAACCCAAGTTGTTGTTCACTGCATACACTTTTCAAAACAATACATTTTACAGCTGTAATTGCAATACTGCAATACAAAGAAACCATGATGTTTTTGCTCAAGGTTAGCATTTAGTCAGAATATTATGTTGTCCTGTGCCTCGTTTGTTGGTGATTTTTCTGGCACTTAGACTGCCCAGTGTTGCAGGAAAGATGGATCTGAGTCCAGCTAACTATGGGTCAGGCAGGGTTGACCCCAAGTATTTGAAGTCGTCCACCCTCGCTATCTCTTCTCCCTGTAGCCTCACTCTTCCCCCTCTACTTTTCTCATTCATGCACATATATTCTGTTTTACTTCGGCGAATCTTCATTCCTCTCCTTTCCAGTGCATGTCTCCATCTTTCCAATTGTTCCTCTGCATGCTCCCTGCTTTCACTGCATATGACAATATCATCTGCGAACATCATGGTCCAAGGGGATTCCAGTCTAACCTCATCTGTCAGCCTATCCATTACCACTGCAAACAGGAAGGGGCTCAGAGCTGATCCCTGATGCAGTCCCACCTCCACCTTAAATTCCTCTGTCACACCTAAGTCACACCTCACCATTGTTCTGCTGCCATCATACATGTCCTGTACTATTTTAACATACTTCTCTGCCACACTAGACTTACGCATGCAGTACCACAGTTCCTCTCTTGGTACTCTGTCATAGGCTTTCTCTAGATCCACAAAGACACAATGTAGCTCCTTCTGACCTTCTCTGTACTTTTCCACGAGCATCCTCATGGCAAATAATGCATCTGTGGTACTCTTTCTAGGCATGAAACCATACTGTTGCTTGCAGATACTTACTTCTGTCACGCATTGTTACTATGGTAAGGTTAAATTTCACAAAAGGTATGAACACATTGGAGTCACATTATTTGGTGTGGAGGAAAGGGACCTGGCAGGACCACAAATTCTGAAAATCTGGAAAAATACGCTAAGATATATGTGTAAACAACTGTTAAGTGTTTTCTGTATTACCCCCATGCACACACACAAATCTGCGAACAGGTGAATCCATGGTTGCTGAACCACAAATATGCAGGCTTCCACTGTACTCTAAATGATTTAAACCCTTCTTTTAAAAGCCAGAAGCACAGGTATTTAAATGACTTACTTTTAGTGAGTGAATTGCTCTAGTGCAAGGATCTGAAATTAAATTTACCTTGGGGCTGCCGGAGGCAGAGGGTGGCTGAGGCTTGGCCACAGCCTCGCCGTACATGCATGTGTGCACAGTTTAAATCTGAAAAAAAAATAATAATCCAATCTTCTCAAATGTCAAAACAAGATAATGGCGGCACGGTGGAGCAGCTGGAAAATGTTGGCGTTACAGTTCTGAGGACATATGTTCAATCCAGGCCCTGCCTGTGTGGCGTTTGCATGCTTGTTTTTTTCTCCGGCCACTCCAGTTTCCTCCCACATTCTCAAAACGAGACTCTAATTTGCCCCTCGGTGTGATTGTGAGTGCAGCTGTTGTCTTTCTCCATGTGCCCTGCGATTGACTGGCAACCTGTTCAGGGTGTACCCTGCCTCCTGCATGTTGACAGGTGCAATAGGCTCCAGCCCTCCCGTGATCCTTGTGGGGATAAGCGGCTAAGAAAATGGATGGATGAACAGAAAATACAAAGAAAATTCTCCATGGCAACAGTGCTGTAACTTTCACTCAATGTCAAAATGTTTCTCTGCTTGCATCAAGCCTGGTCAATGTCAAGCCCCCGAGACCCATACACCCCACCGTGATTGGCAGGTTCTTCAGTTCCGCATACAACTCTGTAAACCTGCCATTCATATAAAACTTGAGGGCCCCGCTAACAAACTTTCATAGTAAGATGGGTACCATAAAATAAAATCTTGGGGGGCAACAATGGCTGGGCCACCAGTTTGAGACTACAGCTCTTGTGTAATTAGGTGCGCTGTAACATTACAAAGCCTCTTCTTCTTGTTCTTCTTTTTCTTTTGGTTTGTCCTGTTAGGGGTTGCCACAGTGTGTCATCTTTTTCTATCTTAGGCTATCTCCTGCATTTTCCTCTCTGACACCAACTGCCCCATGTCTTCCATCACAACATCCATCAACCTTCTCTTTGTTCTTCCTCTTGCTCTTTTGCCTGGCAACTCCATCCTCAGCACCCTTCTACCAATATACTCACTCTCTCATTTCTGGACATGTCCAAACCATTGAAGTCTGCTCTCTCGAACCTTGTCTCCAAAACATCCATCTTTGGCTGTCCCTCTAGTGAGCTCATTTCTAATCCTATACAACCTGCTCTCTCCTAGAGAGAACCTCAACATCTTCATTTCTGCCACCTCCAGCTTTGCTTCCTGTTGTCTCTTCAGTTCTTATCCGTAGATCATGGCTGGCCTCGTCACTGTTTTATAAACTTTGCCCTTCATCCTAGCAGAGACTCTTCTGTCACATAACACATCAGACACCTTCGCCAGCTGTTCCAACCTGCTTTGACCTGTTTCTCACTTCCTTACCACACTCAACATTACTTTGGATTGATGACCCCAAGTATTTGAAGTCATCCACGCTCGCCTGTCTTCTCCCTGGAGCCAGACTCTACCCCCTCCCTCCCTCTCATTCACGCACATATATTCTGTTTTACTTCAGCTAACCTTCATTCCTTTCCTTTTCAGTGCATGCCTCCATCTTTCTAATTGTTCCTTGACTTGCTCCCTGCTTTCACTGCAGATCACAGGGTCATCTACGAACATCATGTTCCAAGGGGATTCCAGTACCTCATCTGTCAGCAAACAGGAAGGGGCTCAGAGCTGATCCCTGATGCAGTCCCACCTCCACCTTAAATTCTTCTGTCACACCTACGACACACCTCACCACTGTTCTGCAGCCCTCATTTATGTCCTGTACTATTTTGACATATTTCTCCACCACACCAGACTTTCGCATGCAGTACCACAGTTCCTCTCTTGGTATTCTGTCATGGGCTTTTTCTCAATCCACAAAGACACAATGTAGCTCTTTTTGACCTCCTCTGTACTTTTCCATTAGCATTCTCAAGGGAAATAATGCATCTGTGGTACTTTTTCCAAGCACAAAACCTTACTTGATACTTACTTCTGATACTTCTGGCCTACACTACTCTTTCCTATAACTTCATTGTGTGGCCCATCATCTTTATTCCTCTATAATTCCCACAGCTCTGCACATCACCTTTGTTCTTAAAAATGGGAACTAGCATACTTTTCCTCCATTGTTCAGGGATCTTCTCGCCTGTTAGTATTCCGTTGTGTTCCCTAGGGGTGCATTTACAACATTACAAAGCAATACCATCAATTTCCCAAGTTGACACTGACCTCAGTCTTTACGGAACAGTCCAAATTTGGATAAGTACTAGCTCATACAGCATAGATTCATCAAATCCGACCTTGTGCATTTGTCAGAATTTTATCATAAATGCATGAGTATTATCCAAAAACAAAATTGCATCTTGCAAAAGTATTTCAATTACAAGTATATATAAATTATAAGTACCCTAGTACTTATACCCTCTTTTATATATATATATATATATATATATATATATATATATATATATATATATATAGATCCAGGCCTTCCTTGAAAAATATCATTTTACCTTATCAGCAGAAATGGAAACATTTTAGTCTTTCTATCCTAGACTGACAGAAAACACAAGTTGTCAATTATTGTATTATTTACTTTATAATCAAGATATTTGACACCTATTTGTCAAGCTTATTTTGTTTTCATAAAGACTGAACTTGATTCTAAAACAATGTGGAAAATATAAATTGATTGATTTGGTTATTTGTGAATGCAATGTTTTTGTTAATTTCAGGGCTATAACATCATTGCAGTGCTGAGCCTAGAGATTGTTTCTATTATGGAGCTGTTTGCTTCCATGAAGACGCACAATGTGCCTGAAGACATAGATGTGAGTAAACGTATTTGTCTCGTATTAAAAAAAACAAAAGATTAAAGAGAAAATGAAATAACACAAATGTTAAAACCCCAAATTTGGAATAGTGTGACTTTCGGCTTGTTTTGCCAAGGATTTGCTTCAGTGAATCACTTGCATGATATGTTGGGTGCAATTTTTACACCGGGTGACCGTATGACACACTCAGCCAAGCCGACATTTAGGGAAAATGGTGGGACACCTTTTTTTTTAATGATTATTGTTCGGTCTCAAAAAGAAAAAAAAAACTCTGAAGGCTGCTAGGTATTATTTATCAAATACGAGTTCTCCGTCACCAGAAGATTTCTTGTTCTTCTGAACTCAAACACAAAAACAAGGATGCACATCGTGAATTTTATCGGTATTTTAATGGAATCCAACCAGTGAATCTACAACAAAAGGGCAATGCAAGGCAACAAATAACACAAATGAGGAAAGATGAACATCATCTTAGAAAGTTATGATATGAAAGCCTGTCAATGAGCTTGTCATGGCCATGCACGTGGGAGGGGGGGGGTTCATGTTTTCATTAATTTAACCCAAATATGCACCAATCTTTAATTTTAATAGACTGCAAAATTGGACTTACAAGTCTTGAGAACAATCTAGGCAGGCGGGATCGAGCTTCCAAGTTTGGCCAGAAGGCAGGTCCTCGTTAGAGGTTCGGGGTGTGCGCATGGTGTCCTTTTTTGTCCTTATCAGTGGCAGGTGTTTGTCCGGTAATAATAAGAGCCATTGAATCCTGTACGTTTGTCCCATCCTAGTATGCATTTTTTCCCCACCTAAACCTCTTCCTAAAATGTCTCACTTATTTCCCTATGTTTGACTAGGTAAAGGAAACTGTGCTAAATGATGATGACATTGGAGACAGCTGCCATGAAGATTTCCTCCACAAGTAAGTACTCCAGTCCTAGCGAATGATAACAGATGATAATCAGTGCCAGATTTACACCCATCAGTCCTCCTGTGAGTAAATGGACTAAATGTATCTGAGGTTTCCTCCAGCCAAAGACCAGGCTAAATTACTTTTGCTCAGAGTTTCAGATGCTTATTAAAGCATCTTGCTGGGCTGCAAAACATTCTGTAGTAAAAACTAATTCATTTTCAAGTTAAAGAAGATTTATAGCTGAAGATAGTTTAAGAACACAAACAACTGAGATGATTTAATATTTAGTCAGTGTAGATCATTTTTGGTCAGTCAGATTACCATCATAAAAGCCATAAACTGGAAAGAGGAGGATATAGTGCATATCTTGGCTCATGCTGATGATATCAGTTGGCATTTACTCTTAGGACCTGATTTACTCAGATCCCAAATAGCAAGAGCTAAATTATGTGCTGACTCTAATAGCTTCTGTGCTTTCTTGGTGGACATGTTGCATGTGATTAACTATGATTGCAAGCTTTTGCTAAAATTTCAAATATTGGACGATAAATTTCTTTACTTTACCATCTTGTGTGTTCTGTTAGCAACAGGTACTAAAGTGGTAGAGAGTAGATGACCCAAGAGCAGACATGGGTCAGAGGCAGATTATTGTGAGGAATGTTTATAGCTGTTTTAAGGAATAGCTTAAGGGGGTTAAATATGGACAGGGGAGCAAGAGGGCTACAGATGCAGGAATGCAGGCGAGGATGAATGTGCAGGAACTCTGAGAAGGAAATAAACAGGGATTAGGTACTGGCAACGAGAGCATAAACGTGAGCTGAATGCAATTGACAAAGTAAAATCCTAATTAATCTGGCAACAAGGTGGAGTTCAGGATTAGTTTAAGAATGCAACTGATGATGATTGGTTGTATCAGGCTCCCTGCTCCAACTCGTCAAGCTACAAACCTGCGCACAGATACACATGAAAAAGGGGGCGGGGATTAAGGATGTTCCTCATGCCCATCCTGCATCACAATGCGTTTAAAACTTGCGACACCACACCCGAAAATTTACTGTGGGAGAGGCCAGTATCAAACTATTGTCACAGTACCCTGGAATGTACCAGATGTAAGGAAATGCAGAGTTAAAAGAAGTGTTGTCATATCTGACTGTCTCCTCAGTCACCCAAGGTTGCATCTTTGAATAGACTATAAATTGTAATATTTTTTGTTTCTGGCTTCAGAAATACAGATCCATTCTAACAGGTGCCTCGAACTTTACCTGTAGGTACTCGTCAGTTATGGACAGCAGTGCTGTTTTCACCTGCCTTTATAATGATTTATTTAAGTATGCAAAAACACCCATCACAGTTTCTCAGGTTTGATGAAATACATTTCATGTTCTAAATAATCAATTTCCTTAGACTACTCCCAGATTGCGCAAAATTTATTGAATGGAAATCTCGTATTCCCGGATGTAGTCATTTAGTTGATCAGCTTCGTCATCTGTTTGCATGAGCAATAACACAGTTGAAGCCAGAAGTTTACATACACTGTGGAGAAAGACACATTTCATTTTTTTTTGTCTCACTGAAGTCAAATTAGACTAAACCTCACCTCTTTTAGGTCAGTCAGGATCACCAAAATTATTTAATTTTGTCAAATGTCACAATAGAGAGAATTTCTTTGACAATTTTATATTATTTTCTTTGAGGTCAAAAGTTTACATACACAAAAAGTACTATGTCTTTAAAGAATATCGGGAAGCCAGGTGAGGTCATGGCTTTGGAAGCTCCTGATAAGTTAACTGATAATTGATGATTATTAATTGACTGCACAAATGGAGATGTATTTAAGGGCACACCTCAAACCCTCTGCTTCCTTGCTTGTGAATTGATTCTAATGTTGCTGATTGTCTGCGATTTGAACACCTTTTCTGTGATTCAGGGCGATCAGCTCTCATCTCCAGACTTGTGGCTGTTCAATAGTAGTTGGAAGCAACCCAGAGAAAGTAAACAAGGTAATTCAACAGAGGCGTGACTACACACAGACATTTGTGTATATGTTTTACTATTTACAGTTAATCAAAAGTCTACACATCCCAGGGCCTATTAAAATGGCAAGCTTTTGTGATGTAAAAGCCTTGCGACCTATCATGTGTACAACAATTTAAAAAAAAAAAAAACTCAAACTCTTTTAAGGAGAAAAAATGAACGATAAATTGGTTGTATAAATATGCTATATACAGGATTGAGAATTTTCCGCCGATCGGCGGATTTCAGACTTTTTCAGACCAAAATGACCATTCTCGAGATAAGCGCAAATCCGTTGAGAAAATTTCAGGGTGGGGTTGGGGTGGGGGTTATCATGCGCCTGCCTCTTGGTGGTGGGCTCCGAGCTGCAAGTTCATCTTAGTGCTAGCACAAGCACGACTATCATAGGCTGTTCTAACTTGCTAGGTAGTGTGAATATTTCCATTTTGCGACATAAACATTAAAACTTGTTTGCGGCAGATTACTCGATTGGACAACAGAGTTATACTGTATAACGATCCAATCGTGTTAGTGGTTAATCGAGTTTCACCATTGCCATGTACATGTGTTCTCGGTTCTCAGAAATCGCAGTGTAACTTGTTAGTTAGCCAAGTAATGGCGCGTGGGACTTAGATCGCGCGAACTGAGCCACGGTGTGTTCAAAGTTTTACGATGGCGGAAGTGTTAGAAAAAAAGGATGAAGATCGAGCGAGGGCAATTGACAAGATGCTGGAATCAAAAACTGTTTCAGACGGGCATGGCTTGAAAATAGTGTAACCGTGCAGATAGCACCGAAAACGGTATCAACATGTCTAACCGAACACATACAAAAAGTGGACATTTCCGGCAAAGTGCTGTGCACTCTTTGTTCCGATAGGAGCAAAAAATATCCAGGAGGAAACAACCCCCCCCCCACCCCATCGAGAGACATTTTCAGTGTTTTTCCAAATTGGTCATTCTCATCCCTGTATATAATATAATATAATATAATATCTCAAACTTGTACTTTGTCGCAGCACCTTCAGCTTTCATTACTGTACTCAATCTTGTAGGGTAAGAGTCAATGAGTGTGCCACAGCCAAAGTTCTATCGAACAAGTTGTTCTGTAAAAATTCTATAGAATTCTATAGATTTCTATAGAATTTCTATGGAAATTTTTTAGCAGGGTATACTCTGTTCGGTTTATCTTCTGTCAGCTCAAAAAAAAATCGCTGCAAAATGTTAAAGTTGGAGTTAGTTTTACAGGTTGAAAGTTATATTGATAGCATAAAAAAGTGTTGGCCATGTTTTTGTATCATAAACCTGGCCTTGTTGTAGACTTATTCAAATGTGTTGTGCCTTTCAAATACTTCCATATATTTTAATAAGAACAGCACTACAAAAAAAGAAAGCATCAGCAATTCTTTAAATTTGGTTTTGTTGAGGGTTGACATGAAACCCATAGCACTATATTTGCTGAATGTGTCTACTGTGTGCTGGAATTGACAACCTCAAGGTCACATGTGGGGGCACAGTGAGAAATCGGTTAGCCTCGCAGTTTTGAGGACCAATGTTAGAATCCCAGCCCCGCCTGTGTGGAGTTTGCATATTTTCCCTGTTGTTGCGTGGGTTTTCTACGGGCACTCTGGTTTGCTCCCACATCCTAAAAACATGCATTAATTGGAGATTCTAAATTGCCTGTAGGTGTGAATGTGAGTGCGACATATGTCTATCTACATGTGCCCTGCAATTGGCTGGCAACCATTTCAGGGTCTATCCCGCCTCCTGTCCGATACCACCTGGGTTAGGCTCCAGCACTCCCGCGACCTTTGTGAGGATAAGCGGCTCAGAAAATGGATGGATGGATGGATGAGGTTCATGTGTCAAGTCAAAGCATTTCTAACGTTTGGATTTTTTTTCTATTCATAGTGGAAATAAGCAATATTTTTATGATGGTTTAAAGTCTCAACTTTTTGGTTTATTATTTTTGAAAATATATTTTTACAGATTGTACGAACACTTTGCCTCTTTCTCACTTCTGCTGAGAAGAAATGTTCGCGCCTTTGCAAGGCAGATTCATCCTTCAAATATGATACAGGCCTTTTTGTTCAGGGTCTCCTAAAGGTAAGAAACTTCCAAAACCTGTACCTGATGAGACCTCTATGGCTTACCGTAATTTCTCGAGTATAATGCATCCTAAAGCATAATGCGCACCCCCAAAGTTGACCTAAAAAATCAGGAAAACCCATCTACCAATGTGCACCACCAATTTGCTGCTATCCATATGCTCAAAATGTTACGAATTATCTGTATTTCTATTACACTAGGTTTGTACTTTTATTGTTTGTACTTGTATTCTTTTTCAAAAAATCGTCTGTACAACAATCATTAATAATCATCTTTGTGCATGTGCTGATGTAGCGGTAATATAATCTTGGGGCAGGTCATAGGATATGCTTCTGGTCCCTGCAAATGTCAGAACAGAATCCCTCAACCAACTAAAATAAATGCTCAACGATGGCATGACATTTTATTAATACTGTTGATAACACATATTACAGTCTTAAATAAATAAACTACAGTATTTAACACAAACATTTTTTGGATTAATGTTTGTGCATAGTGCAGTTTATCCACAACAATACACGTCCTAGGCCAAGACTTCAAAAGAAGCATCCAACTCATTTCCATTCTAAAAAATTTCCATTGTAGCTATCTTTGAAGCATCACTGTCAAACTCATCATTGATGACTTGGTCTAATTCTGGTGCCTCCTGCATTCATTATCAGTGATCGCATCTTGCTCCCACAGCATGTCATCCTCTGTGCCAGGGGTCGAGAACCTTTTAGGCCGAGAGAGCCATGAATTCCAAAATCTTATTTCAAAAGAGCCATGGAATATTTAAAAAACTAAATACAAATGTATTTGAGCATTTATGTAGAACCAACACTTTTAGAGCACAATAAGTCTCTGAATTCTTTTAAATAACATTATGATGTTGCTAATCAATGATCACAAAAGGACTTCTTACCATTAATGTGACTTCTGGTGCTGCATGGTTTTGCTGATCGCTTTATAGTCTTTCCTACGCAGTTTGATTAAGCTTCATGCAGGCATTGAGACTTCCATCCGGTAATCATGAATGTAATTCAATTTGATTTGCTGTCATGAAGGAACGATGGTGAACACTTCTTGCTAACAATAGCATGTCTTTTAGTCATTTGATTTTCTTGTCTTTATGCGAAAAGTTGTCAAAAAGTTCCTTGGCAACATCCGGGACGAATGCTTTGGCATACTCCTCCATCTGTGAATCGCTGTCCAGTCTTGCCGAAAACTGCAGACCTCCCCATCTTTTTTTCTTTGAGTGATCATTTGCACAATTAGTTGTTGTGACCTGCTCTGCGTTGGACCCTTGTACGCCTGCGCAGATTGACTGCTACTGTGAACTACGGCAACCCCACTCAGACAAACTGTCTCTGCTCATTTGTGTTGCTTACGTGACAGAAATGGCATTGTACAGTATGCAGTGATAAGGCCTCTGTGAGCTATATGCAACATCAAAAGAGCCAGACATGGCTTGCGAACCATAGGTTCCCTTCCCCTGCTCTGTGCCATCAATGGTGTTTGTGAGGAAACAGTTTTTGAATCATAAGGGTCTTGGTTCCCTTTATTTGCCATTATTGTCAACGCTTTGTAGGGAAGGTCCACCGTGCTAATAGCGCTGCCTCTTGCCCCCGTTCGGGTAGCTTTTCATAGCATCAGGTCGCGATTAAAACGAAAGCTCAAACTGTAGAAATGAGCGTAATGGGCACTTTCAAAAAAAAGCGAGCATTTCAATTGTGTGCGCTATCCCTTTTTTTTTTTTTTAAAGATGATCGTACTACGTAGTTTCAGCTCACGTTGTTTTGCTTCCAGTTTCGCCGCATCATCGGCTGGAGTGAAAGATTTATTTTAAAAGCACCTGCACAACTAGCCCTTGTAGTCGACATTTTTTGTCTTCGTTTAGGTTAAAACAAACTCATGTGCAGGAGCAACAAGTATGCTACACTAACGATCGTAAAATGCAAAGCCCCCCACTCCCTGGAGGTCAGCGTTCAGAGTTCAGGTTGGTGGCGCACATTACTGTAAACTATATAAGAGATTGAATATCTTATCGAATTTTATATGTATACCTTTTTTTTCACCACTCTATATACCTGTATATGACGAACAATGTTATTTTATTTTTTTATTTTTCATCCATACCTAAATATAATGCGCTCTATTCACTATTTTAAAATATTTTTTGAAAAAATTGCGCATTACTTTCGAAATTGTTTTAGTTTGAGTCTCAACTCTGTGTTGGCCACACTATTGTTGGTGTATTCCAGAAAAAGGACCTGAGCAGCTACAGCTCCAAGGCCCTGTTGTTCCTCTATTATTTTATACATAATAAACAAGGCCCTATTTGAGGCCTTAAATATGCACAAAAACTCATGTAATTTTGCACGGACATCGGGCCTGGTGAAAAATTTTCTAATTTCTTATTTTTTGGCACAATTAAAGAGAAATAAAGATGATGAGCCACACAATGAAGTTATAGGAAAGAGTAGTGGAGGCTAGACTCAGGACAGAAGTAAGTATCTGTGAGCAACAGTATGGTTTCATGCCTCGAAAGAGTACCGCAGATGCAGCAGGGAACAGGCGGAGGAACAGTTAGAAAGATGGAGGTACGCACTGGAAAGGAGAGGAATGAAGATTAGCCGTAGTAAAACAGAATATAAGTGCATGAATGAGAGGGGTGGAGGAGGAATAGTGAAGCTCCAGGGAGAAGAGATACCGAAGGTGGAGGACTTCAAATTATGGGGTCAACAATACAGAGAAATTGAGAGTGTGGTAAGGAAGCTGTGTCCAAGCGGAGGGGTACACTTGGCGGAAGGTGTCTGGTGTTCTATGTGACAGAAGAGTATTCGCCAGGATGAAGGGCAAAATTTACAAACAGTGGTGAGGCCGGCCATAATGTACGGATTAGAGACGGTGGCACTGAAGAAACAACAGGAAGCAAAACTTGAAGTAGCAGAAATGAAGATGTTGAGGTTCTCGCTTGGTGTGAACAGGCTGGATAGGATTAGAAATGAGCTCATTAGAGGGACAGCCAAAGTTGGATGTTTTGGAGACAAGGTGAGAGAGAGCAGACTTGGTTTGGACATGTTCAGAGGCGAGAGAGTCAGTATGTTGGTAGAAGGGTGCTGAGGATGGAGCTGCCAGGCAAAATAGCGAGAGGAAGACCAAAGAAGAGGTTGATAGATGATGTGAGGGAGGACATGAGGACAGTGGCTGTGAAAGAGGATGCACGAGATAGGTTTAAATGGAAAAAGATGCTCGCTGTGGCGACCCCTAACGAGACAACCCATAAGAAAAAGAAGACCCCGTTACGCCTTCCTACAACTTAAACAGAAGGCTCTGACCAGCCCTATTATAATTCAATTAATCCTACTGATTTTGGACTGAATGTTGTGAATCCTCGACGTGGGATGCTCCTGGCGTCGACTTCAGTGGACTAAAACCACCATCTGTGCAACCTTAGTTCCAAAATTAGAGTCGTATCGTTTGCGTTGAAGCAGCTCGGCCCAAGTTATCCTAGCTTAGACCGCTAACATCACCGGCATAGAAAGTTGAACCAGGATACATTATAATTGTATTTACTGAGGAGGAAAACATCAAATACAACAACATACGAGGATAGTGAGTACCAATAACAAGATGGGCGAGTGGAAACACCAACTTAAACTTGCTTATCGGCCTAGTACTCCTTCGCTCAGCTTGCTAACAACAAGACACGTTTGTGACAATTTGTGAATGTCAAAGAAACATAGAACGTGAGCAACTGAATAACTTGTACGACGAGGGGCGTGAGGACTTAGGAAATTTAACAAGTCTTATCTTAGGACCCAAATGAGTGCCATATCGTTCGCGTTGAAGCTGCTCGGCCCAAGTTAGCCCAGTGTGCTCACGTTATTAACGTTATTACCTACGTAGAGTATACAACGAGGAGCAAACATCAATCGTCGACTCAACCTTGAACTACTAGTGAGGGCCATTGTGGTTTGACTCACTTCCATCCAAGTATCCTGTAAATTGTCATATCCTTTATAATTTTTAACATGGGTAGTATGTGATTTGTGTACCTTACTGACTGTGTTTATTGTGATCGCTTTCATTTAACCTTAACATAGATTAGGTAGTATATAAATTGTGTATTTTTGTGCTGGCTTTATTTGATTGCTTCTTTTTGATTATCTGCAGCCCGTTGGGCAGCACATTATTGTGCTACCTGTCGGCCGGTCCCAAGCACGGATAAATGCAGAGGGTTGCGTCAGGAAGGGCGTCCGGCGTAAAACCATGCCAAACATATTTGAGCGTTCATCATACGAATTCTACAACAGTTAGGTCGTGGCCCAGGGTTCCTACACCCCGTACTTGGAAATGTTAATCTACAAGGCGTAGGTAGGAATTCAGATAATGTAGGTTGAAGACAAAAAAGAGGAGGAAAGCGGCTTAGTCGGAAGAAGAAGAAGAGGAATGTAGAAACCCTATAGCTGTGTGTAGGGACATTGAATTTTGGGACTATGACAGGAAAAGCTCATGAGTTAGTTGACATGATGATGAGGAGAAAGGTTGATCTATTGTGCATCCAAGTGAGCAAGTGGAAAGGGAGTAAGGCTAGAAGTTTAGGTGCAGGGTTTAAATAGTTTTTTTTTTATCACGGAGTAGATGGGAAGAGGAATAATGCAGCCCTATGGGGGCACAAACCAGTGCAATCTGTAGGCCGGTCCCAAGCCCGGATAAATGTAGAGAGTTGCGTCAGGAAGGGCATCCGGCGTAAAAACTGTGCCAAACAAATATGAGCGTTCATCTAAAGAATACCATACCAGATCGGTCGTGGCCCGGGTTAACAACGCCCGCCCCCGGCAATGCTAACCTGCAGGGCGTCAGTGGAAATTCAGCTACTGTGGGTCGAAGACAAAGAAGAGGAGGAAACCGGATCCATCGTCAGAAGAAAAAGAGGAATGCACAGAGCCTACAACTGAGTGTAGGGACTTTGAATGTCGGGACAATGACAGGAAAAGCTCAGGAGTTGGTTGACATGATGATTAGGAGAAAGGTTGATATTCTGTGCATCCAAGAGAGCAGGTGGAAAGGTAGTGAGGCTACAAGTTTAGGAGCAGGGTTTGAATTATTCTACCACAGAGTAGATGGGAAGAGAAATGGAGTATTGGTTATTTTAAAGGAAGAGCTAGCTAAGAATGTCTTGGAGGTAAAAAGAGTATCAGATCGAGTGATGAGACTAAAATTTGAAATTGAGGGTGTTATGTATAATGTTGTTAGCGGCTATGCCCCACAGGTAGGATGTGACCTAGAGTTGAAAGATAAATTCTGGAAGGAACTAGATGAAGTAGTTCTGAGGATCCCAGACAGCAAGAGAGTTGTGATTGGTGCAGATTGTAATGGACATGTTGGTAAAGGAAACAGGGGTGATGAAGAAGCGATGGGTAAGTACGGCATCCAGGAAAGGAACTTTGAGGGACAGATGGTGGTGGACTTTGCAAAAAGGATGGAGATAGCTGTAGTGAACACTTATTTCCAGAAGAGGGAGGAACATATAGTGACCTACAAGAGTGGAGGTAGAAGCACGCAGGTGGATTATATTTTGTGCAGACGATGTAATCTGAAGGAGATTACTGACTGTAAAGTTGTGGTAGTGGAGAGTGTAGCTCCACAGCATAGGATGGTGGTGTGTAGGATGACTCTGGTGGTGGGTAGGAAGATTAAGAAGACAAAGGTAGAGCAGAGAACCAAGTGGTGGAAGCTGAGAAAGGAAGAATGTTGTGCGGCCTTTCGGATACAGGTGAGACAAGCTCTCGATGGACATCAGAAGCTCACGGAAGACTGGACTACGACAGCCAAGGTAATCATAGAGACAGGCAGGAGAGTACTTGGTGTGTCTTTTGGTAGGAAAGGGGAGAAGGAGACTTGGTGGTGGAACCCCAAAATACAGGGAGTCATACAAGGAAAGAGATGAGCGAAGAAGAAGTGGGAAACTGAGAAAACTGAGGAGAGGCGAAAGGAGTACATCGAGATGCAACGTAGGGCAAAGGTAGAGGTGGCGAAAGCTAAACAAAAGGCATATGAAGACATGCACACCAGGTTGGACACAAAAGAAGGAGAAAAGGATCTCTACAGGTTGGCCAGACAGAGGGATAGAGATGGGAAGGATGTGCAGCAGGTAAGGGTGATTAAGGATAGAGATGGAAATGTGTTGACTGGTGCCAGTAGTGTGCTAAATAGATGGAAAGAATACTTTGAGAAGTTGATGAATGAAGAAAATGAGAGAGAAGGAAGAGTTGAAGAGGCAAGAGTGAAGGACCAGGAAGTGGGAATGATTACTAAGGGGGAAGTCAGAAAGGCACTACAAAGGATGAAAAATGGAAAGGCAGTTGGTCCTGATGACATACCGGTAGAGGTATGGAAGCAATTTGGAGAGATGGCTGTGGAGTTTTTGACCAACTTATTCAACAGAATACTAGCGGGCGAAAAGATGCCTGAAGAATGGAGGAAAATTGTTCTAGTTCCCATTTTTAAGATGTGATCTGCAGTGAAAGTAGGGTATCCGCCAGGATGAAGAGCAATGTTTTTAAAACAGTGGTGAGGCTGGCCATGATGTACGCATTAGAGACAGTGGCACTGAAGAAACAACAGGAAGCAGAACTGGAAGTGGCAGAAATGAAGATGTTGAGGTTCTCGCTCGGAGTGAGCAGGTTGGATAGGATTAGAAATGAGCTCATTAGAGGGACAGCCAAAGTTGGATGTTCTGGAGACAAGATTCGAGAGAGCAGACTTCGATGGTTTGGACATGTTCAGAGGCGAGAGAGTGAGTATATTGGTAGAAGGATGCTGAGGATGGAGCTCCCAAGTAAAAGAGCGAGAGAAAGACCAAAGAGAAGGTTTATGGATGTGGTGAGGGAAGACATGAGGGCAGTTGGGGTTAGAGAAGAAGATGCAGGAGATAGGCTAAGATGGCAAAAGATGACACGCTGTGGCGACCCCTAACGGGACAAGCCGAAAGGAAAAGAAGAAGAAGAAGATGGGAAGAGGAATGGAGTAGGGGTTATTTTAAAAGAAGAGCTGGCTAAGAATGTCTTGGAGGTGAAAAGAATATCAGATTGACTGATCAGGCTGAAATTTGAAATTGAGGGTATTGTATATAATGTGATTAGCGGGTATGCCCCACAGGTAGGATGTGACCTCGTTGAAAGAGAAATTCTGGAATGAACTAGACGAAGTAGTCCTGAGCATCCCAGAGAGAGTTGTGATTGATGCAGATTTCAATGGACATGTTGGCGAAGGAAACAGGGCGATGAAGAAGCGATGGCTAAGTACGGCATTCAGCAAAGGAACTTTGAGGGGGAGATGGTGGTGGTCTTTGCAAAAAGAATTGAATTGGCAGTGGTGAACACTTATTTCTAGAAGAAACTGGAACATAGAGTGACCTACAAGAGCGGAGGTAGAAGCACGCACGAGATAGGCTTAAATGGAAAAAGATGATATACTGTGGGGACTCCTAACGGGACAAGCTGAAAGAAAAAGAAGAAAAGAAGAAGACCCCCTAAAAATCTGCACGAAAGTCTGCTCTTGAAGTGTGTCTAACTACATCAAATGACATTTTGGTGATACATTTTACCTACACTTTCGAAAATTGACACACAAAAGTCAGTACAAGCCATAAACTAACTTACTAAATAAAGCATAAACTAACAGGAAGAGACCCATGACTGAAGGAAAAAAGTGAGGAAACTCCTCCCATAGCTTTTACCTGATTTGCCTCAAACTTTTCAGATTTCACCAAACAAGAAATAACATTTTATCAAAGACCTATTTGCGCTACGTCATCCCCAGGCTGATGGAAAATTTAGACACCCCATAGCACCCCAATACAAACAAAGACTTGATGACAATACATATTCAAAAACCAACAGGAAGTGACCTATTATCTTTTCATTGTACAGCTGTAGCAGTGGACCTTTTGCCAACATTTCAGCCCATCCTCCATTTTTGTGCAGCACTTGTTGTGTTGGGCCACCATGCAAATTGTGCGTCTCAAATATGGTTCCAGTGCCTTACATTTTGTTTTTATCCACCTATTACGACCTAATATCTATCCTAAACCCAATAGTAGGTGACATATTGCCTTTTCAAAGTACAGTTGTGGTCTCTTTTCCCATATTTGTATGGTACATACATTTGCATTTGTCCTTCCGTAAGGTGTTCAACCTACCATCCAGGAACAATTTGCGGCCACTACTCCATCGTGTTTCGCCCGTTTGCCTTCAAACTTGGTCAATACCATCTCAAAACCTTGTACGATAAAAGTTATTTATTTATTTATTTTTTTTTTACCTGCTAGATCCCGAAACAGTCAGTATCCCAGCAAGGCCATAATGTGGGGTCCCACTAGTTTGTTTTTTGACAATCACATTGCATATAGGTGTCAGATTTAAAATACTATGTACGTGGTAAATAGACTGAAAATTTGACCACCTGGGGCTCATTAGTTAGATGTTCAACAGCCTGCATGAACTTCTGACAGGTAGACCGCAGGCAATACAGCTTGGCAGCAACACACCCAGCACCATCACTCAGAACAAGGTTGTGTCTTGAGCCCCCTCTTCATCCTGCTAACCTATGATGCACAGTGACATACAGCTCCCACCTCTCTTCAATCTCTCTTTAAATGCGGAAAAAATAAAGGAGATTCTTGTGGACTTCGGGAGATTGCACTTCCAACATGCTCCCTTGAACATGGTAACCGTGCTACAATGGAGAGTGTGTGCAACACCATGTTTCTTGCTTCGAAGAGGATCTCTCCTTGACCTATAAGACCTCATCACTGACCCAGAAAGGTCACCACCGTCCCTACTTCCTTAAGACCCAGAGCCTTGACCCCCAACATATGCTCGTTCTACAGAGGGACCATACAGAGCAACTTGACTAACTGCATCAATGTGTGATCTGGTGTTTGCACCCCATCCTCCTGCAAGACTCTCCATCGCATAGTGAGGGCAGCCAAGAAGATAATTGGAACCTCTCTTCCCCCCCTGCAGGACATTTACAGAACTTGCCTCACTTGAAAAGCCCTCTGCATAGCGGGGGATGCCACCCATACATAACGCAGCCTCTTTTGGCTACCTCCATCAGGGAGGAGACATCGGCGCATTCATCAGGCTGTCAGGAATCTGGACTCTGCCCACTTTGCCCACTTAATGTCTTCTGTCCTTTGCCCACCTGAACTCTGAATTCTGACGCACCACAAAAATCCACATACACACTATCACTCTCTCACACACACAAACCGGATTCAGGGTAGCACCAGGCACTTTATCAGCATTGGGTTTTGTCAACTAAGTCATATAAATCTTGTGCACTCTATTCTGATATCATGTTTATTGTGTGTATCCCGGTTTTTATGATCATTGGGCTTTATCCTGTCAACTCAAATGAGACTGGATACACTCGTTACCACGGGCACGACAACAATCGATCACGTCGTGTGTATTATAAGGAGTAAATGAGGGAGAAAATGTGTTGGTGGTCACCAGTGCTTGGGAGAGAACTTTAATTCAAGACTTGCTTGAGGTTTGTTCACGTCTTTTTAATATGATGTCAAGAAGGCAACAAAACGTAATGTAGCTTAGCAAGCTAGTACGTACTAACGAATGTGCTTACACTTGCTGCCATTCTGTTGGATCATGCTCAAAAATTTCTGTGTGGGTTAAGTAATTTAATTACAGTAACTTAGCACCCGTTATTTCTGTCATGTTTTAATGTTGATTTGATCTGACTGTTTAGAATACATCTGACGAGTGCAGTGATTTCCAACCTTTATGGAGCCAAGCAACATTTTTTAAAGTTAAAAATCACACCGCACACCAAAAAACAAAGATGTATCAAAATTTAGATACATTACTTAGTCCCAAACTTTTTTTGCCCCCCCCCCTCATTTTTTTTTTTTTTGTAGATGAAACTTACCCGCTTGAAATTTTTTCCAGATGGGGAGTGGCACTGAAAATTTAGAGAGGGGTGGGGTGGGGGGCTTTAAAAAAACCCAGTTTGAAAACCACTGAATTAGTTTATGTACTTAATGCCATCTAAAGGGTGACCTTTCACTGTGCCCCACTGGCATAAGTAGATGAACAGAGATATACATTCATTAACTAGCCATTTTATAAGCCGCTTATCCTCACAAGGGTGGCTGGAGTGCTGGAGCCTATCCCAGCTGTCAACGGGCAAGAGGCAGGGTACGCCCTGAACTGGTTACTAGCCAATTGCAGGGCACATGGAGAAGGACAGTCACACTCATATCACACCTTGGGGCAATTTAGTGTCCAATTAATGCATGTTTTTGGGATGTGGACGGAAACTGGAGTACCCAGAGAAAACCCATGAAGGCATGGACAGAACATGCAATTTCCACACGGCAGGGTTAGGATTTAAAGCCCAGTCCTCAGAATTGTGAGGCCAATGCCCTACAGCTGTGCCACCAAGCCGCCCAATACATTATTGTGAGTATATTTTTTGAGTAATTACTTATAGAAGTATGCACAGTAAATTAACAGGTAATTTAAATGGACACATTGATCCATCTTGTGATCGGATCAGTCATCAGCTTGTTTAAACTCAGGAATCTGTGATCGCCCCCAAAAATCCAGATCATCTAAAGCTCAGTTCATTTACCTTTATATATTTATTTTTGCTTTGTCCTCGGAGTTTAAGTAAAAGAATGTTTCCAAATCAGTCTGTGTATGTTGTCAGTCATTCCTTTCCTTTTTCTAGGACTCCACTGGTAGCTTTGTACTGCCCTTCCGCCAGGTTCTCTACTCTCCTTACCCAACCACACACATCGACGTCGACATCAACACAGTCAAGCAAATGCCACCCTGTCATGAGCATACTTACAACCAACGTGCCTATATGCGGTCTGAGCTTAATACACTTTGGAAGACTGACAGCGAAGAGGACATACCTCCTGACACTGTCATCCCCACCGGTGACACTTTTACACCTGATCTGTAAGTTAATAATTTATCTGCATATTTAATCTGACCTATGCTGTTGTGTTTCAAAAACATTTGTCTGTAATTCCAAAACCGGAATACAGTAACCTCTTTGTTCATAGGAATATATTTCAAGATGTTATGCATAAAGATACTTTGGTGAAGTCATTTATAGATGAGGTAAGTTTCTTTTACCCATTTGATCTTAATACTAGGTTCGCCCATCCATTTTCTGAACTGTTTAATAAACCTGTTCCATTCATTTGCATACAGTGATAGGTATACACTGACCTAATATTGCTCATCTCTCACGAGGGTCGAGGGAGTGCTGGAGCCTATCCCAGCTGTCAACGGGCAGGAGGCAGGGTACACCCTGAACTGGTTCCCACCCAATCGCAGGGTACATTGAGTCAAACAGCCTACATACACTCCTAGCCAATGTGATACCAGAAAGATGCTCTGGCGATAGCCAATGGGAGAGCAGCTTTATCACGCCGCTTTCAAACCAAGATACAGTGCAGGATGTTTACGTTCGCTGGAATCCAGCGCCATTTTTTCATATCCTGAATTTCCTTCGTAACTCGACAAAATTTTTATGGGGAGGCTTTTCGTAACCAAAATTTTTTTTGTATAGATGTTCATTAGTCGAGGTATTACTGCAGTCACTCACATTTGAAAAATGTACGGGTGTGGTCAGTCATGCTCGCAGATAAAGTTGCAGGTGTGATTAGGGATGGAATCTCAAGACCTTAAAATAGCTTACTGGATTAATGTAACATAACGTAAATTGTAAATGTAAATTAAAAATAAAATAAACAAACAGATCACTAAAATAGAAAACTAAAATTTCAAACTCAGAATGATAATTTCCAATTTCAACTGATATTAATAGAAGATTATATAAAATGGTATTTAAAATTTTTCCTCAATAAAAATTCTTGATCTGACACACTTTATCTGAAGAAAAGTTAAATGCACTGGACTGTCAAAGAATAAACATGAACAGTCTATAATGTTATAATGTCAATGTTTTAAGGATGCTGAAAGTTTAGTTCAACATCATCGGCGTTAGTGGCAATAAGCTAGCTATACATTGTAACAAACATTCCTGTCGGCGATCGTGACGTATTGTTGTTGGGGGCATGCATGACGGGACTGCCGTAAATACGACGCTGACTTTTTAGAACGCGCCTATGTGCATGCGCTCGACGTATTGGCCACACCTGAATCAAGCGATGAGGTGGTTCTAATCTCTTTTTTGTTTTTTTTCTATTTGTGTTGTTGCTCCTTCAGCCAACACAATGCTGCTGTGTTCAATGTCAACCTGGCTTTAACATCTTATCCTATGTTGTCACAGTACGTTCAAATGGTGACTGGAAGTTAATGTGCATCTTGAATCCGAACGTGCTGGATGCATACAGTACATCTTTTCACTTGAACAAATAAACCACAGTGTTGATTGGTACATAAACGGAATGCTAATTTGTGGGTTGACTTGGCGGGATGTTATACCAGTGTGACAGTGTACACTGCATCTCTTTTCATTTCAAAATAAAAACAAGTCACTTCCATAGCCATAAAGCGAGTGTGCACAGCAAATCAAACCATCCCCCACAGACCTATTTTGTGTTTTAATGGGAATATAATTTTAAAACACGGCATTCAAGTTGATAGGAATCCATCAATAGACACACCGTAGTTTCCGGACAACAGTCAGCACCGGTTATTAGGCCGCGTCCACTCTGTGTAGTGTTTTGTTTATTTTTTGTTTTCCATACACAAACTGCCCAAGACCATACACTACGGATATACTGTATACCATACACACTCTTACATCGTAAAAATCAGATATCCACACAGACTTTCTAAATGTTTACATACCTTATTTCCAAACAGTGACTGTAAGACAGCCGTAAAATGGCTCAAACATAACAGAAAAGTTTGTTTTTATCATCCTCCTGTTAACTAAACCACTAAATTAGCAGGATTTAAGGGCCTTTAAAACCCTCCCATATCATTTTAGTCCCTCAGTCACTTTCAATGTCATTTTCATCTTGAGTTACCGCTGAAGTTGTTCTGTTCTCTTCACGTAGCAATCCAGCCTTTTACTCCTTAAGTGATAGTAGATTCTTTCACTATGCGTTTTAAATCCACCGGAAGACCTTCGATTGCGGCCATCTTTTGTGAAGATTTTATATTCATCAAATTAAAAATACATATTTTGCGTTCGTAAGTTGTGCATCATCCTGCTTTCAATAGCTCAGTTGTCATCCACACATCCAATGGTAACTATGGCTAATTGAGGTAGAGTTTTCTTCTACGCCTGCTGAAAGTAAAGTCTCCTTCTTCTTCTCCACATTGGAAGGATATCCGTATGCCCAAACACGAGTGCAATGCAGGTATGGTCATGTTTGAACCATTTCGTTCGAATACATTTTTGGTGTACTTTTAAAGTCATAGCTGCTAGCGACAAAAGAAACTATTTTAGCCTCATCGTTAAATATGTTGCAGGGTTCACAGCGCCTGAAAAAAGTAGCGGCTTGTCGTCTGGAAAATATGGTATTTTAGAGGTTGATCTTTGTATGGGCTCAACCATCTACAACAGAAAGATCCATTCTAAAGTCTGAAAACCTGTCCTCTACACCATGATGTAGTGCTTTATGAAAATAGAAATGCTTTTTCTTTGTTATGCAAGGGGGTTTTTCCAATTTTCTCTACAAAAGCTTTCCTTGATATTCTGTCATACCTAGGTATTCATGCTGAAGCCTGGCCTTTCCCTACGGAGTGCTTATTTGGCTCAGTTCCTGTTGCTTCTCCACAGAAAGGCCCTCACCCTGCTTAAGTACATCGAGGATGAAACGTAAGTTATTTATGAATTTCCAGTGTAGAAAATTATACCACTTTAGCTGGATTCAAATTTGACTTTTCACAGAACTTTGAAACCACAATACGCAATAATATTCCAATTCACGACAGTTCACAACACAGCCTCTCTTTATTTTAAGTCCTTATTCTCATACATCTGAGATGACACGCTGTGGCAACCCCGAAAGGGACAAGCTGAAAGAAACTTACTTTATTCTCATACATTTTTCAGTAATATTTGTGTGCATAGAGATGACAGAGGACCCTTTTAAACTTATGTTAACAGTAAAACTAATGAAAAATTTTAATATTTCCAAGAAGAAAACGTTTAACGGCATATCCGGGATTTTCTGAGAATGACAGGCAACAATTTCAGGGTTCACCCCACCGCTTGCCCAAAGTGAGTTTGGATAGCCCTAAGTTCACCTGCAACATACGTGAGGATAAGTGGAATAGAAAATTAATAGAAATGGCTGAATTATAATGGAAGGACCTTGACGGACTTCAACACCACCTACCAGTCACAGGCTTGGTGAAGGTTTGTGCCCAACTGAGTGTTCTTGTATTACGGAAATAATGTACAGGAGTAAAAGCCTTTTTCCATGCTGCACTTGCTTTTCTTGGTCTTCACTGTGGAGCAGGACGCATAGACGACAGCGCTCCGGTGCAAACTTACCTCTACATGGAAGTCGTTCCCTATCGGCCTACCAGGAAGCAGTATGCATGTTTTTCCTACTGGTTGGTCTATTGCTCTTAGCACTCTGAAATAACTCTGCCAGCTCTTCTTCTATTGGATGTGCATTCTGACATCACCGAGATGCCGCTTTTGAGTTGAATGCTTTTCAGCTCATGGCATATCAGGCCAAATGTCCATCTTACACGTTGCACCACGACGCACCATTTCATCCTTGCTCTCTGGCAGCGCGCACACCATGAATGTGTGAGTTCATCAAGCCCAGTGCATCGCTAAGTCAGGGTTCATGCTGCCCGTTTTCCATCTCTCAAAAAGCAAATTCAAACAGAATGTGGTGAAGTGAATATTCACACATTCGGTCCTATTGGCATGAAAATTTCACCAGCTGTTCGGAACAACCCAACCAATCCATACATACAAAGAAATTAGAACAAATAAGACCAGAAATTAAGTTAATTATGTGAAATGAGAGGAGGGAAAAGTATTGAACATGCCAACTCCTATTTAATATTTTGTACAAAAGCCTTTGCAATGACAGCTTCAAGATTCTTCCTTTATGAAGAAACTAGTCACATGCGTTGCTCTGGTGATTTTGGCCTGTTCTTCCACACAATCAGTCTTTAAGATTGCGTGTGCTTCTGTGAAACTTGAGTTTCAGTTATTTCCATAGATGTTCGATTGGATTCAAGTCAGGTTATTGGCTGTGTCATTCTTCCACCTTTTTTTTCTTTGAGACAAATTGAGAGTTTCCTTGGCTATATGTTTTGAATCATTATGAATGTTCGCCGAACAAACGAGATTGAGAAAAAACTTCCAGATTCACCCCTCATGGTCCTAGGAGATTTTAACAAAGCTAAACTCAACCCTGAACTCCCTAAATACAAACGGCTCATAGACTGTCCGATGAGAGAAAATTACACTTTGGAACACTGAAATACCACAATAAAAAAACGCATATTGTGCCATTCCCCGCGCTGCCCTAGGATCCTCTGATCACTGCTTAATCTACTTAATACCTACATACAGGGAAGAATTTCAATGTGCAAACCCTTTGGTAACATCAGTGAAAAAGTGGACCAATTAGGCAAAATTATTATTTCAATTGCACAGACTGGAGTTTCTGAAAATTCAGTTTGTCAGTTTCTGTGAGATCAACAAAACCTTTTCCGTTTTCAATAACAACGAGCCATGGTTTACAGTCAAATATAGGCTAGGCCAAAGGGATTGCATATCGTAGCAGGGATAGGGCCCTATACATTCATACTAGAAACCGTCTGACTAAAGAAGGGGATTTTGCAGCAAAGCTGGAAAAATATTTTGGCCCTAATACTCCTAATCAGTCTGGCACGCATTACAATTGCTAACTAATTACAAGTGACGATACCCCTAGTAGACAACAATAGTGGGCTAGCTGGCACTCTGACAAGTGCAACAACTTGTGCTGCAGATTTGAAAGGTACACTTTCACTTCACACACGCACCAAGTTGTACCACCGGCTACTTCAACATCTCCAACTCCTCTGTTTACCCTCCTTGAACAGAAAACGCGGTAGGCCCAGACCTTGCGTCCCCATTCTGCCTCACAGTCTGCTTTGACCACCTTACTCGAGTCTTCACAAAGACCTTCAGCGGGTCTCTAGAACTGTGTGAAGTACCAACCTGCTTCAAATGCGTCCAGCATCATCCTGGTCCCCAATAAATCTGCAATCTCTGGTCTAAATGACTACAGGCCTGTTGCCTTGACATCTATGGTCATGAAGTCTCTTGAACATCTCGTGCTGGACCATCTCGAGAGGATTGCAGGTCCGCAGCTGGACCCACTGCAGTTTGCCTACCAAACTAACAGGTCTGTGGATGATGGAGTCAACACAGATCTCCACTTCATCCTTGAACACCTCGACAGCATGGGAACCTATACGATCCTGTCCGTGGACTTTAGGTCTCCGTTCAACACCATCATCCCCAAACTCCTCTTGTCCAAGCGTCTCTAGTTCAAGACATCCTGCATCCTCTATATGATAGACCAGGGGTGCCCATACTTTTTTGGCCCAAGATCTACTTTTCAAGTAGCAAGCCTCTCGCGATTTACTGACGGGGGGCATCGCAGTGATAAATGTGGAAAAAGCAAAAGACAGCCGGTAAATAGAATGCCAACTTGCTAGAACCCGCCTTTATGTGCGCATGTGCAGTGACATGTCAGAAAAGACTCGGATCGGTCAAACGGAATGTCAGTCAATCTACCCATGACTGCCGTATTGGCCACACCTGAATCAAGCCATTAGGTGGATTACGTTTTTTTTTTTTTTTTTTCCCCCTGGCATTCGGTCATGATCGACCATAACTGCCTTGAAGATCGACTGGTTGATTGCGATCGACGCATTGGGCACCCCTGCGATAGCGAACTGCACGACCAGTCACTTTAAATTGCATACACTCGTTGAAGTCTTGACCCCGTTTGTACAACGGTCATTCCACTGGACTGTTGCGCTAATTGGCATAGTAACTGCTCTAAATGCTCGAAGACTACTCAACTTTAAGTTGAAATTTTCTTTTCCTGTCAATTGACTGTCTTGTATTTTTTGTACTCATGTTTGTTTAACTAGGGCAGCTCCAACTACTGGTGACAAAGTCCTTGTTTGTTGTTTAGATATTTAGCCAATGAAGCTGAGTCTGATTTCTCTGTAATTAACTGACTTGTCCAAACGTTGTTCAGCACATTTTAAACAACCTTTGATATTCTTTTTCAGCAACGGGGTCTTGCTTGTTGAGTGTGCGTGCATACAGGCAAAGGTGGCAGAATATATTACTCACTGTTTCCTTTTGACAACAGTACCTGCTAATTCCAGGTCTTTTTGAAGCTCTTCACAGGTGGCCCTTGGCTCTTGAACAATGCTTTGTGTACTCTTTATACTCGTCTGCCAGAAATTTGCGAGGAACACTTGATTGAGGCTACTTTATGGTGGTATAATTGGCTTTCTATTTCCATATTATGGCCACAACCATTCCTCACTACAGCATTCAGAAGCTTACATATGCACCTGTAAGAAATGCTGTCATGCTCTGCAACAATTAGTTTGCAATGGTGTTAGGTCCAAAGCACGGACTTCTCGCTCAATGTGGACCCAGAAGCTCACGGCACCAGGATAGAATGATTGAGACAGAGGCAGAGTTATTTTTTACCAAACTGCAGTTTGGGGAGAACTCGGGGAAGAAGAACATATTCTTCAGCCCGCACGTAAGACTCTCTCCAAGTCTCCCCAAAACCACACATTTTATTGAGCTCCACACATAGGGTGGGGGAGAGCAGGTTTCACAAGACAAGTAAAGTTGTTATACAGAGACAGTTAATCTTCTCAAGGCCGGGTGTCCTCTGAGTAGACACAGTTCTTCCTGTTACAAAAACCCACAAGAATGCAGCTATCATAAATTTGCAGTCACCTTGAGCTCTTAAACTTCCCATAGACAAACAGCACACACACGCATCCCTGCACAGCAACAGAGTCATTAAAAGAGATTTATGACACATGAGGTGATACATTTCACAGGCCTCTGTGAAATGTGTAAGCTTATCTTACATTTCCCCCCTGTTGTGGATTTTTGGAACATCAATTGAGCTCAGTCCTATAACAGGTTTTAGAGCAGAACATCATAATAATGCACAACATAGGTACCCAGTCAGGGGGAGGCGAAAACCCTCTTAGTAGGGAAAAATTCCTCCCCTGCCCTCCGCTTGGAGCGACAGCCTCATGGCCTGGCTGAGAAGGGAATCAAATAAAAAATGGCAGAGAACACAGTAAACCTAAATAAAGAGGGAAAGAAAGCGGAGGACAGAGGTTACTAGCACATGTCCTCACCGGTGGGGTTTGGTTCTCAGTACCGCACCCGTAGACAGTAGGAAATCAGTCAGTATTTATACCGGGTCGTCACCATAGTAGCTGCTTTAAGTGACAGGATGGACCTTTTTGGTGTGGGACTGGTGAATCCACGTCTCTCTCTCCGCGATTTTGACAGCTGTGGGTGTGGTCAGGAGCACTGTGAATGGGCCTTCCCACCTCGGGCTGGACCAGCACTTCCTCTTGATGACCTTTATCAGCACCTGGTCTCCTGGAGTCAGCGGTTCCTGTGTGGAAGGGAGAGAAGGACCTGGCAGATCATTTGCTCTTTTCACATTGTCATTTTGGAAAAGTCTAAGCAGCCAGTCTGTCATGGGGTCAAGTTCCCCTTTTTCCTCCTGTACTCCTGACGCTTCCCATAATGGAAGCTGAAAAGGTCTTCCTTTTACTGCTTCAAAAGGTGTGATGCCTCTTACTGTTGGAACTATTCTCATGTATGTTT
This sequence comes from Syngnathoides biaculeatus, assembly GCF_019802595.1. Lineage (NCBI taxonomy): Eukaryota > Metazoa > Chordata > Actinopteri > Syngnathiformes > Syngnathidae > Syngnathoides > Syngnathoides biaculeatus. The sequence goes on along the minus strand of NC_084654.1, from coordinate 4,802,853 downwards.
TGACTAAGGGCAAACACTCTGGCCATGGTTTCCCTGTTTCTTCCATGGTCTTTTTGAGTCTAAGTTTGATAGTGCCATTAGTTCTCTCCACTAGTCCTGCACTCTGTGGATGATAAGCACAGTGATGTTTTAGGCTGATCCCTAGATGTGTTGGGCCATTTCTCCAATAATTTGGTTAACAAAATGTGACCCATTGTCACTCCAAATAACTCTTGGAATACCGTGATCTGGGATGATGTTTTTACATATAGCTTTTGCTACTGTCAGTGCATCTGGCTTTTTTGCTGGGAAGATTTCTACCCATTTTGAGAATGAGTCCACTATTACTAAGCAGTATTTGTGTGGACCGGATCTGTTCAGTTCTATGAAATCCATGTGGATTATTTCAAATGGGTAAGACCTTTGTGGGCACTTCCCTCTTGTAGGTCTGACATTTCCCTGAGCATTGTGTTTGCAGCATGTGAGGCACGATCTGCAAAAATTTTTAAAATAGGTAATGAGGCCTTTGGTACAGTAGAAGTTATTTTCTACTATCCCCACCATCCCCCCTGTTGAGACATAGCTCGGCCCATGACTCAATTTAGCCACTGCTTGAAAAAGACTCAGAGGGAGGCAGGGTTTGTCCAAAACTCTGTAAATGCCCAGGCCGTCCATTTTTGCTCCTGCTGCAGTCCACTGTTGCTTTTCATTCGGCGGGGCATTGTCCTGCATGTCCTTCAGAACTTGGAGAGGGATGATGTCTTGCTTCTGCAAAGGATGTGTCGTTCGTTCACACTTATCTTCATCTGTGCTGTCTGCTTCTTCTTGAACATGGGTGTGGCTGGTTCCCATCGCTGCTTGTTTTGCTGCTTGGTCAGCTTTAGCATTCCCTTGGGACACTGGATCTGTGGCTTTCGTGTGGGCTTTGCACTTACAGACAGCAATTCTCCTTGGGAGTAGAACTGCTTGGAGTAAGGCTTTGAGCAGATCAGCATGCTGGACTGGTTTTCCACTTGATGTTTGCATGCCTCTCCTGGCCCATTGTGCAGCAAAGACGTGGAGCGTTGAATAGGCATATTGGCTGTCCGTATATATCGTGACCTCTTGACCTTGGAAGAGTTTGCATGCTTCTGTGAGTGCCACGATTTCTGCTGCCTGCGCTGACGAGTTGCCAGGGAGCTTTCCCGCTTTGAGTATTGCCTCTTCTGTTACCACTGCATAGCCTGTATTGTTCTTCGTCTGTCATCTGTGTTGCAGTTCTTCCTAGGTCACGGACAACTGAGGTTGGACCAACGTTGTCAAGGTCCAGTGAATAAAATTCATCCGGTGGTCCGTTTCCTTGGCTGACACAGGCGTCCATCTGTTCCATAGTTTTGATTGGTTTGATCCCATCTTCCGTGGCAATCAGGTTTATTCTCAGTGCTGTTAGTAGGTCTCTGCCCATTAGATTCACAGGGTGTTGCTCATAACAAACTTGGTTTCAATTTGTTGGCCATCTTTATCCTCGACCAACACCGGGTGAGACCATAGTTCGCGTTGTGCTAGGCCTCCAGCTCCTATCACTATGATTTGTCTTCTGGAAGCTTTTACTCCCTTAACTGGATCTATCAGGACTGAATGGTCTGCTCCAGTGTCACGTAAAAATTTTGTTGGTTTTTTAAATGGCCCAACTTTGAGCCACCGAAATGGTTTGGGTCTTAAGCGGTCTTCCAGATTTAAGATGGAGAGGTCGAAAACTTGGATTGATGATGCTTTCTCCGGGTCTGGTGGTTCTTCTGGCTCATCACCCTCATCTTCTTCTCCCTCTAATAGTCATTGATCATATTGTGGATTGAATGGGGGGTCTCTTGGTGGTTCTCGGTTGCTCCCTCCTTTCCGGCTGTCTGGGAGGGGGCATTCACGTGCCATGTGTCCCTCTTCCTGGCAGTTGAAACACTTCTTGGGACTCCTGCATTCTCTAGTCAGGTGTCCTGGTTTCCCACAGTTGTAGCACTTCAGGCTTGGTCCCCCTTTTTGTTGACCTTGACCTCTTCTTTGACCTCTCCTTTCTCCTTCTCTTTGCATAGCGTACACCTCAGAGGACTCGTGTGTCTCAGTAGACGTCGCCATTCCTCTTATGGCTGCAGTCAGCGCTGCCATGGCTGTTGTGCTGTCCATTCCCTTCTGATGTATGGTTGGAAACCGTCCATAAGGCATTGTCTTAGCTGGCTGTGGTAGGGACCATTGTCGTTAGCATCTTCAGGCAGCCCACTGTTGGTTTTGAATATTCCTTCCAGTCTGATCTTGAAATCATGGACTGATTCTTCTGGTTTCTGGCGGCACTGTCTGATTTTGCTGTAATCTGGTGGCTTCTGGTAAGCTGTCATTACTCGCTCCAGTACTTCATCCATCCTGATAGTCAGGAGGGGGTCATCTGGGCGTAGGATTGGTCCATTGTTTCCTCCACGGGGGTTAAAATTTCCTCTCACTCTTCCCCAACGATGTTTCAGCGCTGTCTTGAATGCTGTCTCCACTTCAGTCCCATTAAGGTGAAAAGAGCTTTTTAGTTCTCTGAAATTAGAACACCAAAAAGCTGGGTCTGTCTCTGGATCCCCCAGGCCTGTACAGGCTTCAGAACATTCAGTTGCTGTCCATGGTCTTGGCACTAGGATGGTGGGTTCGTTATCTCCATCCATCCCATAATGAGGATTGGCAACAGCATACAGTGGGTACATCTCTGCAGCTCCACTTGTAGTTCCACTTGGCCCCGCTGGGTGGCGTTGTTTCCTTGCTGGGGTCTGCTCCTGCCAATCAGATAAGCTGGGGTAGATCTTCACTTTTGTCTGATCAGCTCTGCGGCGCCCCCCTCTGGTGGTGATCGGCGAGAATGCAGGGGCTGCAGGATCTGTTGCCTCTCTCCAATCTTCTTCTTCCTCTTCAGCCCCGCCTTCTGCTGGGCTCTGGCCCACTGCTTGGGTGGTTTCACTTCCTCTTGTGCTTGCAGCTTGCTGGTGTGCGTTTCCTCTTGCTGATCTTCTCTGTGGCGCAGTTGTTTCTTTATCTGGCTTGATGCCAAGGGCAGCAATCAACCCCCCCTGTTTGTCTTTCTCGTCTCTCCTTTTTTTTCCTGTTCTTTTTTTTTTATATCTCTCTGCCTTTTAACACACTGGTCTTCCCAAATTTTCAACTTACTTAATTCCATCTCAACTTTCCCTGTCTTCTTTCCCTTTCTCACCTTCTCTTCCCATCGAGTTTTTATGCATGCTTTTAATCCCTTAAATTCCTCCGGATCTTTAAGATCGGGTCGGAAATCATATTTATTGACCCATTTTCTCAAATACTCACAACTACCCGGATGATGTCTCTGCATAAATTTCACATCAGGAGGTTCAGCCACCTCTTTTGTCTCTGCTTGTCCCATTTTTTTTTTTTTTTTCCTGTGTTGCTCCGAAGGCGAGATTTTTTTTTTTTTTTAGAAAATTCTGAATTTTGACGGGTGTGGTCGGGGCTCACGAACCTCCTCCTCCTCTCTTGTGCAGGGTCCTGCAGCATTTACTCTATTTTAGTTTCACCTAGAAACTTCGCGTATGCAGAAACCTATTCTGCTTGGTCTCACCTAGAGACTTACTCTATTTTAGTTTTACCTAGAAACTTCGCGTATGCAGAAACCTATTCTGCTTGGTCTCACCTAGAGACTTACACGTATTTTACTCTTTACAGAAACCTATTCTGTCTGTGTCTCACCTAGAGACAAGTTTTAAAAGGCAGGAAGTATCGGAGCGGTCCTCACACACCACTTTTAGTCTCCTATTTTAACGTAATTTTACTACTTGTTAAATCTGGGTTTATTTCCGCTCTATTTTATTTTTAGATGTTAAGTTATACCATATAACCATCCTATGAGACAAAATAAGTTTTATCCTACCTCAGTGCCGTGGCCCTGGTCCGTTGGGACCCGTCACCCGAAAGTCCGGTCGGGCGCTGGATCAGCGATGCGACCGATCCTTCAATGGAGGACACTGGTACCAGATTCTTGGTCTCGTTGATCCCGCGTCGTTCCAGGCGTCAAGCTGTTGGGTTCCCGGGTTTCGGCACCAGAGAAATGTTAGGTCCAAAGCACGGACTTCTCGCTCAATGTGGACCCAGAAGCTCACGGCACCAGGATAGAATGATTGAGACAGAGGCAGAGTTATTTTTTACCAAACTGCAGTTTGGGGAGAACTCAGGGAAGAAGAACATATTCTTCAGCCCGCACGTAAGACTCTCCCCGAGTCTCCCCAAAACCACACATTTTATTGAGCTCCACACATAGGGTGGGGGAGAGCAGGTTTCACAAGACAAGTAAAGTTGTTATACAAAGACAGTTAATCTTCTCAAGGCCGGGTGTCCTCTGAGTAGACACAGTTCTTCCTGTTACAAAAACCCACAAGAATGCAGCTATCATAAATTTGCAGTCACCTTGAGCTCTTAAACTTCCCGTAGACAAACAGCACACACACGCATCCCTGCACAGCAACAGAGTCATTAAAAGAGATTTATGACACATGAGGTGATACATTTCACAGGCCTCTGTGAAATGTGTAAGCTTATCTTACAGATGGCCTTGAGACAGCTCACACAACCCTGAGGAGCACAACCTCGGCCCAGAGAAGACTTCTCCCCTCCGTCTCCTGACCACGATCAGGTGATCGTAGCAGGAAAGGTATTCTCGCAAAACTGGCCTGCGCATTGAATGAAAAGAGTTTGAAGTTTCCCAGTTGGATCATGATCTTTGGGGAAAACAATTTGTCAATTTCACTCTCAAAATGGAAGAGAAAAATGAACAGTTAAACGAAAATATGTGGATGAACACAGGACATTTTTCCCAGAGTGGGAGAGCTCATATTTTTTTTGTTGAGCGCTACGGCCTGCTGTTCTACCTTTTGTATCAGACATCTTCATCACATTTCACAGCTTCAAATTTTCACTTCAGCTCACTCCATGCTAACATCGACCTTGAATTTCTAAAAGGGAATGAACTTTGGAGTAACACGTTAGTCTCTTTGAAAAATAAGACAGAAAAGCAGATGCAGTTTAAAAAAAAATAATTGAAGCATCCAGATACTAATGCCTGCATCACATCAACTGGCTTGGAATATTGCAAGGGCCAAAAAGGCATACAAAGGAAGGGGAATTTAAAATACCTCAGTGATATCGCTGAAATGTTGTGTCCTGAAAACAACAATTTTAAACAAATGCTATCAGACCTTCAACTGTCCCGCCACACTGTTGAACAACAGAATATCAGACAGGAGCAGGCCTATTGATTCACAGTTGTACTCGGACCTCCAATCGTGAGTATTTTAGTGTTGGCTTTTGTGGCATACAAGAAAAGACTTGGTTGAACTGGAATGTGTGAGACCACACAATTAATTTTTCTTTTTATTTTTTATTTTTTTTAATTACTAGGTACTCAGTAGGAGTAATGCAGCCCTATGGGGGCACAAACCAGTGCAATCTGTAGGCAGGTCCCAAGCCTGGATAAATCCAGAGGGTTGCGTCAGGAAGGGCATCCTGCATAAAAACTGTGCCAAACAAATATGAGCGGTCATCTAAAGAATCCCATACCGGATGGGTCGTGGCCCGGGTTAACAATGCCCGCCCCCGGCACTGCTAACCTCCAGGGCGTCGATGGAAATTCAGCTACTGTGGGTCGAAGACAAAGAAGAGGAGGAAAGCGGATCCATCGTCAGAAGAAAAAGAGGAATGCACAGAGCCTACAACTGAGTGTAGGGACTTTGAATGTTGGGACTATGACAGGCAAAGCTCAGGGGTTGGTTGACATGATGATGAGGAGAAAGGTTGATATTCTGTGCATCCAAGAGAGCAGGTGGAAAGGTAGTAAGGCTAGAAGTTTAGGAGCAGGGTTTGAATTATTCTACCACGGAGTAGATGGGAAGAGAAATGGAGTAGGGGTTATTTTAAAGGAAGAGCTGGCTAAGAATGTCTTGGAGGTGAAAAGAGTATCAGATCGAGTGATGAGACTAAAATTTGAAATTGAGGGTGTTATGTATAATGTGGTTAGCGGCTATGCCCCACAGGTAGGATGTGACCTAGAGTTGAAAGATAAATTCTGGAAGGAACTAGATGAAGTAGTTCTGAGGATCCCAGACAGCAAGAGAGTTGTGATTGGTGCAGATTGTAATGGACATGTTGGTAAAGGAAACAGGGGTGATGAAGAAGCGATGGGTAAGTACGGCATCCAGGAAAGGAACTTTGAGGGACAGATGGTGGTGGACTTTGCAAAAAGGATGGAGATAGCTGTAGTGAACACTTATTTCCAGAAGAGGGAGGAACATATAGTGACCTACAAGAGTGGAGGTAGAAGCACGCAGGTGGATTATATTTTGTGCAGACGATGTAATCTGAAGGAGATTACTGACTGTAAAGTTGTGGTAGGGGAGAGTGTAGCTCGACAGCATAGGATGGTGGTGTGTAGGATGACTCTGGTGGTGGGTAGGAAGATTAAGAAGACAAAGGTAGAGCAGAGAACCAAGTGGTGGAAGCTGAGAAAGGAAGAATGTTGTGCGGCCTTTCGGATACAGGTGAGACAAGCTCTCGATGGACATCAGAAGCTCACGGAAGACTGGACTACGACAGCCAAGGTAATCATAGAGACAGGCAGGAGAGTACTTGGTGTGTCTTTTGGTAGGAAAGGGGAGAAGGAGACTTGGTGGTGGAACCCCAAAATACAGGGAGTCATACAAGGAAAGAGATGAGCGAAGAAGAAGTGGGACACTGAGAAAACTGAGGAGAGGCGAAAGGAGTACATCGAGATGCAACGTAGGGCAAAGGTAGAGGTGGCGAAAGCTAAACAAAAGGCATATGAAGACATGCACACCAGGTTGGACACAAAAGAAGGAGAAAAGGATCTCTACAGGTTGGCCAGACAGGGGGATAGAGATGGGAAGGATGTGCAGCAGGTAAGGGTGATTAAGGATAGATCTGGAAATGTGTTGACTGGTGCCAGTAGTGTGCTAAATAGATGGAAAGAATACTTGAGAAGTTGATGAATGAAGAAAATGAGAGAGAAGGAAGAGTTGAAGAGGCAAGTGTGAAAGACCAGGAAGTGGCAATGATTAGTAAGGAGGAAGTCAGAAAAGCACTACAAAAGGATGAAAAATGGAAAGGCAGTTGGTCCTGATGACATACCGGTAGAGGTATAGAAGCAATTTGGAGAGATGGCTGTGGAGTTTTTGACCTACTTATTCAACAGAATACTAGCGGGCGAAAAGATGCCTGAAGAATGGCGGAAAAGTGTTCTAGTTCCCATTTTCAAGAACAAAGGGGATGTTCAGAGCTGTGGGAATTATAGAAAAATAAAGTTGATGAGCCACACAATGAAGTTATGGGAAAGAGTAGTGGAGGCTAGACTCAGGACAGAAGTATCTGCGAGCAACAGTATGGTTTCATGCCTAGAAAGAGTACCACAGATGCATTATTTACCTTGATGATGCTAGTGGAAAAGTACAGAGGAGGTCAGAAGTAGCTACATTGTGTCTTTGTGGATCTAGAGAAAGCCTATGACAGAGTACCAAGAAAGGAACTGTGGTACTGCATGCGTAAGTGTGTGGTGTGGCAGAGAAGTATGTTAAAATAGTACAGGACATGTATGATGGCAGCAGAACAATGGTGAGGTGTGCCTTAGGTGTGACAGAAGAATTTAAGGTGGAGGTGGGACTGCATCAGGGATCAGCTCTGAGCCCCTTCCTGTTTGCAGTGGTAATGGATAGGCTGACAGATGAGGTTAGACTGGAATCCCCTTGGACCATGATGTTCGCAGATGATATTGTGATATGCAGTGAAAGCAGGGAGCATGCAGAGGAACAATTAGAAAAATGGAGACATGCACTGGAAAGGAGAGGAATGAAGATTAGCCGAAATAAAACAGAATATGTATATATAAAGGTGGAGGGGGAAGAGTGAGGCTACAGGCAGAAGAGATAGCGAGGGTGGAGGACTTAAAATACTTGGTCAACAATCCAGAGCGATGGTGAGTGTGGTAAGGAAGTAAAGAAACGGGTCCAAGTAGGTTGGAACAGCTGGCGGAAGGTGTCTGGTGTGTTATGTGACAGAAGAGTCTCTGCAAGGATGAAGGGTAAAGTTTACAAAACAGTGGTGAGGCCGGCCATGATGTACGGATTAGAGACAGTGGTACTGAAGAAACAACAGGAAGCAGAACTGGAGGTAACAGAAAGGAAGATGTTGAGGTTCTCGCTCGGAGTGAGCAGGTTGGATAGGATTAGAAATGAGCTCATTAGAGGGACAGCCAAAGTTGGATGTTTTGGAGACAAGATTTGAGAGAGCAGACATTGATGGTTTGGACATGTTCAGAGGCGGGAGAATGAGTATATTGGTGGAAGGGTGCTAAGGATGGAGCTGCCAGGCAAAAGAGCGAGAGGAAGACTAAAGAGAAGGTTTATGGATGTGGTGAGGGAAGACATGAGGGAAGTTGGGGTTGGAGGGGAAGCTGCAGAAGATAGGCTAAGATGGCAAAAGATGACACGCTGTGGCGACCCCTAACGGGACAAGCCTAAAGGAAAAGAAGAAGGTACTCAGTAGGAGTCAGTTTTTCTTATGTTGGTGTGTAACATTTACAATAAATCTGGATGAGCAACGCAATGTGTGTGAGGAGGGAATGATGTTTCCAGGATGTGTATGAAGTGGCTCTTTGGATCTTTCTTGTGTTTGTAAAAAATGTGACTTGATCTCTGATTGGTTGGCCACCCCTGCTTTAGAGGTTAACCACGGTTACTAATAACATCATAAAATAATATGTAGTGGCACCTTGGTTTTCAAAAGTCCCTGTTTTCGTCCAAATTGGTATTTGAACGCCCCGACCAGCTGATCCACGATGATTTGTTATTGTGCTTTCGAACGCATCCCCCAAAAAAACGGAAACGATGTAATGCATGTGCGCAACGCAACCACTTGACCCACACACTCCTCCGCACGCGGACCTGTCCCGGTAGTGACTTTTTTTCTTCCAATTGAGCAATATTAACCCCCGATCATAGCTCCAAAGAAGGCAAGTGGAACTGCTGGTGCTGAAAAAAGGAAAGTGGTGCGTAAAATGGCCAACTTTAAGACAGATTTGATAGCCGAATACAAATCTGGTGTGCGCGTTAACCAAGCATATGCCACAGATCTTGGAGGAAGTCGAAAAGCTGCTTCGGATTTTCGTAAACGAACAGCAGTTTGCTGGGGATAGTGTTGGTGAGTAAGGGAGGAGATGTCGTGTGATAAGGCTGAAGGCAGGAAGGATGTCACAAGTGCCGATATAAAAGCTATCTGCGCTAAATGGAACGACATCCCTAATTTTGTAGAACTCCATCACCCCAACAAAACAGTATGTTGAAGAGCACTACAAAATTTCAATGACGTTGTTATGAGCCACTTTTGGAAGGTGCTCTCAAGATGGTAGAAACGGTCTACATTACATTCCTTGTTAAAAAGGAGTGAGTTATCCCCCACCGTAGACATTTGAAACAGTTGTTTTACATTGCTTTTTTTCTTTTGTTCCATAAACCCTACCTCGAGTTGCACGTTAAATTTTTAGTACATTACGTACTTTCTGTGCAAATAAACAATTTGTCTGTCGTCCCCCCCCTCATTATTGCTTGTTTAAAGTTATTATGCACTTTTGTTAATTAAAAAAAAAGGCTTACAAGGCTGGGGGCCGAGTCGCTATAGATACGGCAATGCACCCCCAGCCGGCCGAGCATACTCTACTCCTACACAGTACGGAGAGTGCTGCTACTCAGTTTATGGAGACTGTGGCTGTGCCACAGACTGTGAATGCTGAGACAGTTGATGAACTTTTGGACAATTTCACCTCAAAAATCACAAATGCCATGAATGCTGTCGCTCCTGTTAAAACTAAGACTGAGGCGACATAGAACACCGTAGCGGAGCACAATGATGGTCAAGAGATCTAAATCGGAGTGTTGGAAAGCGGAATGCAAGTGGAGAAAAACTAAACTCCAAATTGACTATGACCTCTACAGTGTCTTTGTAATTTTAACCAAGAGTTAGTTAGAGCTAGACAGCAACACTTCTGAAATCGTCAGTAAGTACCTCAGCAATATACCCGCTCTATTTGCTGTGGTTGACAAGCTTACAACCCCCCCGAATCAGAAAGATCCATTAGGTCAAATGTCAGCACAAATCAGCAAAAAGATAGAATGATCTCACATCTGAAGCCACCCAGAGAAAACTATTAACTTGTCAGAATTTGATATAGTTGACCAAAAAACTGTAGAGAAAACTGTGCAGCAATTGAAACCATCAATGAGCTGTCTCGACTCAATACCATCTGAGTTTTTCAAAACTATTGTGAAGTCAGTGCTACCTGATTTGCAGCAAATAATCAATTGCTCACTTCAGTTTGGCGAGCTTCCCAAAGCTCTTCAAGTAGCTGCTGTTAAGCCTCTTCTAAAAAACAGAGCACTGGACGATTCCACGTTAGCAAGCTATAGACACATCTCAAATCTCCCGTTCATAGCCAAAATTCTTTAAAAAGTTATTTTTAATCAACCCAGCAATTTCTTGAATTCAAATGGACTTTTTAACAAATTTCAATCAGGTTTCCGAACTCATCACAGTACAGAATCTGCTCTTATCAAAGTGCTAAATGATATAAGGTTGAATACTGACTCAGGAACGGTGTCAATTTTGGTTTTGTTGGATCTCAGTGCGGCTTTTGATACGGTAGATCACAATATACTGCTAAACAGGTTGAAAACGTGGGTAGGACTAAATGGAACGGTCCTCAAATGGTTTAGGTCCTACCTGGAAGAAAGTAGCTACTTTGTGACCATTGGAGGTACTCGGTCTCAACGAATGGGAATGACCTATGGGGTCCCTCAAGGGTCAGTTCTTGGACCTCTACTGTTCAGCCTGTATACACTACCCTTGGGTCAAATTCTTCAAAATTTTAATTTTGGCTTCCAATCAGCTTTAGAATAGATTTTAAAGTTCTCCTATTGGTCTATAAATAATTAAATGATTTAGGTCCTGAATACATAAAAGAAATGCTTACGGAATACAAACATAGTAGAGCTCAGAGATCGACTGACTCGGGTCAAATAGTGGAGCGCAGAGTCCAAAGCAAACATGGTGAAGCACCATTTAGCTATTATGCTGCACACAGACGTCATGGTTTGAAATCATACATGGCACGGAAGGTTACCCTGCTTAAACCAGCACAATGCAATGACCATTTGGATGATACGGAAGAGTCATGGGAGAAAGTTTTGTGGTCAGAAGAGACCAAAATTGAACTTTTTGGTCATAATTCCATGAACCGTGTTTGGAGGAAGTTCCATTCCTAGAACACCATCCCTACTGTGGAGCATGCGGGTAGCACCATGCTTTGGGGGTGTTTTTCTGCACATGGGACTGGACGACTGAACTCTATTAAGGAGAGGATGACCGTGGCCATGTACAGTGAAGAAAATGAGTATTTGAACACTGCTATATTGCAAGCTCTCCCACATAGAAATCATAAAGTGGTCTGAAATTTTCATCATAGGTGTATGTCCACTGTGAGAGAGAGAATCTAAAAAGAAAAATCCAGAAATCAGAATGTATGATTTTTTTTTTTTCACAATTTGTGTGAAACAGCTGCCAATAACAATTTGAACACCTGAGAAAACATGTTAATTTTTGGTACAGTAGCTTTTGTTTGCAATTACATAGGTCAAACATTTCCTGTAGTTGTTCACCAGGTTTGCACACACTACAGGAGGGATTTTGGCCCACTCCTCCACACAGATCTTCTCTAGATCAGACAGGTTTCTGGGTTGTCGCTGAGAAACACTGAGTTTCAGCTCCTTCCAAAGATTTTCTCTTGGGTTTAGGTCTTGATACTGGCTAGGCCATGCCAGAATCTTGATATGCTTCTTACGGAGCCACTCCTTGGTTTTCCTGGCTGTGTGCTTCGGGTCATGTTGAAAGACCCAGTTACGACCCATTTTCAATGCTCTGACTGAGGGTAAGAGGTTGTTCCCCAAAATCTCACAATACATGGCTGTATCTATCTATCGATCTATCAATCTCTCGATCTATCTCCCTATACGTAAGTTGTTTCGTAACGTGAATTTTAACGTGAACATATAAATAGCTTAATCCGTTCCAAGGCACCCGAGCCCGCCCCTGTCTCCACCCAAAAATAAGCATCCAAAATACACAATGTAATAAATAATAAAATATTATGTAATTACTCGTTTTGTGTTTCCCACCAAGGGGTTCTTTGGGCCATGCTTAGTCTTGTCCCTCACCTCGAACCTGTTTACCATGGGTGACACTCCCAGGGGCATAATGCCACCAGACAACTTAGCTCCTAGGATCATCGGGACACACAAAACCCCTCCACCACGTAAAGGTGAATGCGCAAGGGGGGGGACCACATTTTATAATGGTCTGATGTGATGCACCAACAACACACAAACTGCATTGCATTTCTGCATTGCTTAGTGAATGATCGACCTGCACACATTCTGTAGCTCGTGGTCTGAACTCCGTCTATCTTTAGTAGCAGATATTAATGCTGCTCTTTTTTTGCGATGAATGTCAACTGATGAACACCTGTACTTCATCCTTAGAATCTTCAGAAAATATGCCAACTCTCCAGCTCTTACAAAATGGTCTAATAGCAAATAAAATTTAAACTTGTGATTTACCAGTGTTATTTTCACTTGAACTGAAAAGGGCAGTTTTTATTTATCTTTCCATTTTATTGCAGCATGGTAATGAGCCTGAAATGTCAGGGCAAGTAATTTTACAGGTGATAACATTGTTTACTCCATTGTGAAGCCGCATACATAAACCAGTGTGACAACTAATGTTCACTCACTGCCCAGCTACAGTTATATGCTTATTACCTGTGTTTGACAATTTGCTAACCATTGCCACTCCTCCCTTCACAGTCAAAAGGGGAAGAAGCCTTTCCGGTCCTTACGCAATTTAAAGAACGACCTAGATCTGATGGTGGAGGGAGATCTGAACATTGTCATGGCCTTTGCTGAGAAGTTGAGAGCAGGACTACACTCATTTGTGTTTGGAAAGCCATTCTATACTAGCATGCAGGAAAGAGATGTTCTCATGAACTTTTGATTGTACTTCAACTGCACTTAATGTCTTGAAAGTTCTGTTTTTTGTTTTCTTTTGGGGCTAGGGGGTTACAGTAATATACGCATGTTTTCTTGCTTTTTTTCCGTACCTAAATTCCCATTCAACCTTCATTTGTGGCTTGCTCTGTACAGGAACTTATTTCACATCATTGCTGTTTCTCTGAGCCTTTTTATTCCTGTAATCTGCTTTTAAATAATGTGTTTTTAAAAGACGAAGGTTGTTACAGTATATATGGTATGGATAATGTGCATGTATTTGATTATGGTGTTAAAATACTTGGCTGCCAACCAGGATGTTGCAAGTTGATTTAAAATGCTATTTATTAAAAACTTATGCTAATTTTATTGCCCGTGTGAAGCAAATATCAAAGTTAGCCTTTCACAAATTTTGCGATACAGATTAAATGTTTTTGTTGAAAATGAGTGTTCACTGAATGTGGATGGGGGTGGCACGGTGGGTCAGATGGTAAAGCGTTGGCCTCAAAGTTCTGAGGTCCAGGGTTCAATTCCGGACTCGCCCTTGTGGAGTTTGCATGTTCCCCCTGTGCCTGTGTGGGTTTTCTCCGGGCGCTCCAGTTTTCTCCCACATCCCAAAAACACGCAACATTAATTGGACACTCAAAATTGCCCCTAAGTGTGATTGTGAATGCGGCTGTTTGTCCATGTACCCTGCGATTGGCTGGCAACCACTTAAGGGTGTACTCTGCCTCCTGCCCGTTGACAGCTCGGATAGGCTCCAGCACTCCCCGCAACCCTCTTGAAGATAAGAGGTAAAGAAAACGGATGGATGGATGGATGTCGATGTTTCAAATCCATTGACATTACTAAAGTGTTGAATATAATCTCTAATCTCTTCTCTGGAGATTTAATCAAAGATAAAGGCAAAAGCACTAAATGGAACTAGTCACAATCCATGCTCACTGTGCATGACATGAATTTGCTCTCATTCTTTTTCTCAGCAAGAATCCAACTGTTTGGATTCAGGATAAACCTCATTTACTTTGTGCTTTAAATCACCCAAACATTCTTTCAAAATACAGTGCCTAAAAAAGTATTCACACCCTTCCTGATTTCTGTTTTTATTGCATATCTATCACACAGAAAGGTTTCAAATCATCATATCAATTTTAACATTACTCAGCGACAACCGAAGGAAATACAAAATACAGTTTTCAAATGACAAATTTTATGAACTTAATTTTAATTTTAAATTAACTTGATTAAGACCCTCCAAATCCTTCTGACCCTTTGCGAAAAAGTAATTGCCACCTGAGCCTAATAATGGGTTGTGCCACCCAGCCCTGGCAGCAATAACTGAAATCAAGTGTTTGTGATAATTGGTAATGAGTCTTTCATATCGCTCTGGAGGAATTTTGTCCCACTCTTCTTTGCAGAATTTTTCATCTCCACCATGTTGGACGGTTTTCTAGCATGAAGCTCCTGTTTAAGGTCACACCACAGCATCCCTTCTTCTTTTTCTTCTTTTCCTATCAGCTTGTCCCATTAGGGGTCGCCACAACGTGCCATCTTTTTCCATCTAAGCCTATCTCGTCCATCTTCTTCTCTAACATCCACTGTCCTCATGTCCTCCCTCACATCATCTATCAACCTCTTCTTTGGTCTTCCTCTCGCTATTTTGCAAGGCAGCTCCATCCTTAGCCCCCTTCTACCAATATACTCACTCTCTCGCCTCTGAACATGTCCAAACCATCTAAGTCTGCTCTCTTTAACATCGTCTTCAAAACATCCAACTTTGGGTGTCCCTCTAATGAGCTCATTTCTAATCCTATCCAACCTGCTCACTCCGAGCGAGAACCTCAGCATCTTCATTTCTGCTACCTCCTGTTCTGCTTCCTGTTCTTTCTTCAGTGCCACAGTCTCGAATCCGGACATCATGGCCGGCCTCACCACTGTTTTATAAACTTTGCGCTAAATCCTAGCGGAGACTCTTCTGTCGCATAGAACACCAGACACCTTCCGCCAACTGTTCCACCCCGCTTGGACCTGTTTTTTCACTTCACCACACTCTCCATTGGTCTGCATTGTTGACCCCAAGTATTTGAAGTCATCCACCCTCGCTATCTCTTCTCCCTGAAGCTTCACTCCTCTTCCTCCGCCCCTCACATTCAGGCACATACATTCTGTTTTACTTTGGCTAATCTTCATTCCTCTCTTTTCCAGTGCGTGCCTCCATTTTGTAATTGTTCCTCCACCTGCTCCCTCCTTTCACTGCAGATCACAATATCATCTGCAAACATCATAGTCAAAGGGAATTCCAGTCTCACCTCGTCTGTCAGCCCATCCATTACTACCGCAAACAGGAAGGGGCTCAGCACGGATCCCTGATGCAGTCTCACCTCCACCTTAAATTTTTCTGACACACCAACGGCACACCTCACCGCTGCTCTGCTCCCCTCGTACATGTCCTGAACTATTCCAATAGATCTCTCCGCCACACCATACCTCCACATGCAGCACCACAGTTCCTCTCTTGGTACTCTGTCATAGGCTTTCTTTAGGTCTACAAAGACACAATGGAGCTCCTTCTGACCTTCTCTGTATTTTTCCACAAGCATCCTCAAGGCAAATAATGCATCTTGGGTATTCTTTCTAGGCATCAAATACTGTTGCTCGCAGATACATGTGTTCTGAGTCTAGCCTTCACTACTCTTTCCCATAACTTGATTGTGTGGCTCATCATCTTTATTCCTCTATACTTTCCACAGCTCTGAACATCGCCTTTGTTCTTAAAAATTGGGACGAGCACATTTTTCCTCCATTCTTCTGGCATATTCTCTGCTGCTAGTATTTTTATTGAATAAGTTGGTCAAAAACTCCACAGCCACCTCTCCAAATTGCTTCCATACCTCTAGTGGTATGTCATGAGGACCAACTGTCGTTCCATTTTTCATTCTGTTCAGTGCCTTTCTAACTTACCCCTTACTAATCATTGCCACTTCCTGGTCATTCAAGCTTGACTCTTCAACTCTACCTTCTCTCCCATTCTCTTCATTCATTAACTTCTCAAAGTACTCTTTCCATCTACTTAGGACACTACTGGCACCAGTCAACAGATTTCCATCACTATCCTTAATCACCTTTACTTGCTGTACATCCTTCCCATCTCTATCCCTCTGTCTGGTCAACCTGTAGAGATCCTTTTCTCCCTCTTTCATATCCAACCTGGTGTACATGTCGTCATATGCCTATTGCTTAGACTTGCGCCACCTCTACCTTTGTCCGATGTCGCATCTCAATGTTTTCCTTCCGCCTCTCCTCAGTCCTCTCCATGTCCCATTTCTTCTTCGCTAATCTCTTTCCTTGTATGACTCCCTTTATTTTGGGGTTCCACCCCAAGTACTCTCCTGCCCGCCTCTGTGAGTACCTTTGTAGTAGTATTCTAGTCTTCCATGAGCTCTTCCTGTCCATCGAGAGCCCGTCTTAACACTTTCCAAAGGGCCACACAACATTCTTCTTTCCTCAACTTCCACCACCTGATTCTCTGCTCTACCTTTGTCTTCTTAATCTTCCGACCCGCTTCCAGAGTCATCCTACACATGATCTATCCTGTCGAGCTACACTCACCCACCGTTACCTCACAATCACTAACCACCTTCAGATTACATCGTCTGCACAAAATATAATCCACCTGCATGCTCCTAGCTCTGCTCTGGTAGGTCACTGTATGTCCCTGTCTCTTCTGAAAGTAAGTGTTCACCACTGCCAATTCCATCCTTTTTGCGAAGTCCACCACCATCTGACCCTCAAAGTTCCTTTGCTGTATGCCGTACATACCCATCACTTCTTCATCGCCCCTTTTTCCTTCGCCAACATGTCCTTGAAATCGGCACCAATCACAACTCTCTCTCTCTCTCTCTCTCTCTCTCTCTCTCTCTCTCTCCCTCTGGGATGCTCAGGACTACTTCCTCTAGTTCCTTCCAAAATTTGTCTTTCAACTCAAGGTCACATCGTACTTGTGGGGCATAGCCGCTAATCACATTATACACAATACCCTCAATTTCAAATTTTAGCCTCATCACTCGATCTGTTACTCTTTTCACTTCTAAGACATTCTTAGCCAGCTCTTCCTTTAAAATGCAGTGAAGAAAATAAGTACACCCTGCTATATTGCAATTTCTCCCACTTAGAAATCATGGAGGCGTTTGAAAATTTCATCGTAGGTACATGTCCACTGTGAGAGAGAGACTCTAAAAAGAAGAATCCAGAAATCACAATGCATTTTTTTAACGATTTGTGTGATACAGCTGCAAATAAGTATTTGAACACCAGTCTATCAACTAGCATTCTGACCTGTTAGTCCACCTCCACTCCATGTATTATCCTGAATTAGATGCAGCTGTGTGAGGTCGTTAACTTGTAACATGGCCAAGACCAAAGAGCTGTCCAAAGACACCAGAGACAAAATTGTACAACTCCACACGTCTCGAAAGGGCTACGGAGAAATTGCCAAGCAACTTGGTGAAAAAAGCTCCACTGTTGGAACAATAATTAGAAAATGCAAGAACCTCAACATGATGGTCAATCTCAATCGGAGGGGAGCCCAATCCAAGATATCACCTTGTGGGGTGTCAGTGATCCTTAGAAAGGTGAGGAATCAACCCAGGACTACACAACAGGACTTGGTCAATGACCTGAAAAAAGCTTGGACCACTGATTCCAAGATGAATGTTGGTAATACACTAAGACGTCAGAGTTTGAAATCATGCATGGCACGGAAGGTTCCGCTGTTTAAACCAGCACATGTTAAGGCCCGTCCTAAGTTTGCCAATGACCATTTGGATGATATAGAGGAGTCATGGGAGAAAGTATTGTGGTCAGAAGAGACCAAAATTGAACTTATTGGTCATAATTCCACAAACCATGCTTGGAGGAAGACGAATGATGAGTTCCATGCCAAGAACACCATCCCTGCTGTGAAGCATGGAGGTGGTACCATCATGCTTTGTGGGTGTTTTTCTGCACATGGGACAGGATGACTGCTCTGTATTAAGGAGAGGATGACCGCGGCCATGTATTGTGAGATTTTGGGGAACAACTTCTTTCCCTCAGTCAGAGCATTGAAGATGGGTCCTGGCTTGGTCTTTCAACATGACAATGACCCGAAGCACACAGCCAGGAAAACCAAGGTATGGCTCCGTAAGAAGCATATCAAGGGTCTGGCGGGGCCTACCCAATCTCCAGACCTAAACCCAATAGAAAATCTTTGGAGGGAGCTGAAACTCCGTGTTTCTCAGTGATAGCCCAGAAACCTGTCTGATGTAGAGAAGATCTGTGTGGAGTGGTGGGCCAAAATCACTCCTGCAGTGTGTGCAAACTTGGTGAACAAGTCCAGGAACGGTTTACCTCTCTAATTGGCTACTGTACTGTACTAGTACTCTAATTGGCTACTGTAAAAGACTACTGTAGCAAATATTATCATTGGTTTTCTTAGGTGTTCAAATACTTATTTGCAGCTGTGTCACACAAATAAATCATTTGAAAAAAATCATGCATTGTGATTTCTAGGTTTTTCTTTTTCGATTGTCTCTCTCACAGTGGACATGCACCTACGGTGAAAATTTCAGACGCCTCCATGATTTCGAAGTGGGAGAACTTGCAATACAGCTTGGTGTTCACTGTAACCTCTACTCCATTTCTATTCTCTTCTCCATGGTAAAATAATTTAAACCCTGCTCCTAAACGTCTAGCTTCACTCCCTTTCCACTTGCTCTCTTTGATGCACAATACAGCAACCTTTCTCCTCATCATGTCAACTCACTCCCGAGTTTTTCCCGTCATCGTCCCAACATTCAAAGTCCCGTACACACAGTTGTAGGGACTGTGCATGCCTCTTCTTCTTCTGCCGACTGAGTAGCTTTCCTCCTCTTTTTTGTCTTCGACCTTCATTATCTGAATTTCTACCTACACCTTGTAGATTAACAGTGCCGGGGGTGGGCGTAGTTAGCCCAGGCCACGACCTATCTGTTGTGGAAGTCGTTGATGAACGCTCATATATGTTTGGCACAGTTTTACACCCGATGCCCTTCCTGCCACAACCCTTTGCATTTATCCGTGCTTGAGACCAGCCTACAGGACGCACAGGAATTGTGCCCCCCTTCGGGCTGCAGATAGTCAAAACAAACAATCAAATAAACAAAGTAAGTACATGAGATACACAATTGACACACTACCTAGTCTATGTCAAAGTTAAAGTCAGATAAAAGCAATGAAATATACAAAGTCTACACATAAGGTTCACAAATAACATACTACTTGTGTGAAAATATAATGTATATAAGGACTCAAAGGATATGTGGATCTAAGGGATTAGATAAGGTTGTTAGCGCGCTAGGCTAACTTGGGCCGAGCAGCTTCAACGTGAAGGATTCGCCTCGTATTTGGGTACTAACATAAGACTTGTTGAATTTCCTATAAGTCTTCACGTCCCTCGTTGTACACATTTAGGTCGTGCATGTTTTGAAGTTACTCACGTTCGATGTTTCTTCAACAGCATGGTTTGATCGCAAACGCGACTTGTTGTTAGCCAGCTAAGCTAAGGTGGTCTGGACCTATAACCAAGTTTAAATTGACGTTTCCACTCGCCCAACTTCCTACTAAGTACTCACGGTCCTTGTTGTATACGAAACGTAGGTTTTGCAGGTCGTGTAAGTATTCACGAATGATGTTTACCTCTTCAGCAAATATTTGATTATATACGATACTTGATGTTCCCGAGCTAGGCTAGGCCGCGTTGGTTCAATGTGAATGATTACGGCTCCAATTTGGGTACTAAGATTATACAGATGATGATTTTAGTCCACTGAAGTCATCACCAGGGGCGTCCCACTTCGGGTATTCACAGCATTCGGTCCAAATTCAGCAGGATTTAGTCATTGATCAGCCGTGCAGGTCGGAGCCTACTCGATTTGTTGTCACCAGGTCTGTAACTGGAAACGATATCACACCACAGCATCCCAATAGATTTAAATCCAGACTTTGACTTGGCCACTCCAAAACCTTAATTTAATTTTTTTGGAGCCATTCAGAGGACTTGCTTGTGTGTTTCGGATCATTGTCCTGCTTCATGATCCAAGACAGTTGCACTTAGAGTGCATGAATTTATGGCCTGACATTCTCCTTCGGGATTTTCTGTTCCATCAATCACAGCAAGTTGTCCTGGTCCTGGGGCAGCCAGGTCGCCCCAGACCATCACATTGCTACCACCATGCTTCACTGTTAGCGTAATGTTCTTTTTATCAAACAGTGTGCCATTTTTATGGCAGATGTAACAGGCAGCACAGCTTTCAAAAAGTTCAATGTTTGATTCATGAGTCCTCAGATTGTTTGTCATCATTATTTTTTGGGGCAAATGTGAGATGAGCCTTTGTATTCTTTGCTGACAGTAGGGGTTTTTGCCTGGGAACTCTCCCATGGATGCCATTTTTCGTCAGTGTCTTTCTTATGGTAGTGTCATGAACACTGACCTTAACTGAGGCCAGGAAGACCTGGAGGTCTTTAGATGTTGTTCAGGGTTCTTTTGTGACCTCTTGGATGAGTCATCATCACAGTCTTGGAGTAATTTTAGTTGGTCATCCACTCCTGGGAAGGTTTGCCACTGTTCCCAGTTTTTTGCATTTGTGGATATTGGCTCTGACAGTGGTTCGCTGGAACCCCTAAACCTCGGAAATGGCTTTGTAACTTTTTCCAGGCTTTTCTCATTTCTTCTTGAATTGTTTTTGGATCTTGGCGCAATTCATTGGTTCGTGAGATCCTGTATTCTATTTCATGTTCTCTGACATTCTATTACAGTGATTTCTTGATTCATAGAAGGGCCTTTTTCCCCATTTTTACAAATATATAACCATTTGTCACGTAACAATGCCAACTCTGACCTGTTTGGATGCCCGGGGCCACTGATCAGCCCTCTCCTCTGCACGACACTGCCCTGACACCTCTAGTACTGTACTATATTGTTACCTTCAGCAATGATTCCTACCCAGTGGAAAAGCTTTAATGGCACTGTGAAAGACAAAATTGACACCCACAAACACTGATGAAAAACCCTGGAGTGAACTTTATATTTTCTTGAGAATGTATTGAATGATAAACCAGCATAGAAGTGATATGGTGGAAGACTGGTTAGCACATATCTGCTTCACACCTTGCTTTTTTTTTTTTCAATGTGCCATGCGATTGGCTGGAAACCTATTCAGGGAAAACCCCACCTCTCGACTGAAAATAGCTGGGATAGAGAGGACAGGAAAAGCAAGGAATATTTAGAAAGGGGAAACAGAACATTTTATGAACACGATTCTTGCAAGCATAAATGCAGGGGAAAAAAACTAACACTTTAAATTTGGCTTCTTTTAAGCCTATTCACATGTATGTTAAAATTACATTGTTAAATTATGTCAAGTAATGCCTTGTCTTGGTACACAATTACTACGATGCACTTGTATATCTGCTCCCTCTCCTCTACAGTGGGTGACTTCACAAGAGGGTGCAAATTCCCCATAGAAATGGGAATGATTGACACCATTACACAATAGACAATAGCTCACTTGAACAAGTGAATGAATTGGAAGAAAAAACACCCACATGCACCCCTCATTATTCTTGTGGACACATTAACAAAATGAAACTCAACCTCAAACCATGAACTCCACAGATAAAAAGTAGCTCATTGACTGTCCTACCAGGCAAAATGAGATTTTAGACCACTGGTATACTATGTTAAGTAACACAAACCATGCTATATGTATGGGCTAGTGTGATCGCTTACATCAACTGATACCAACACACAGGTGAGCTTACTGTGAAAACAGTGAAGAAGTGGCCCAACTTACCAAAGAAAGAACTTCAAAACTCAAGTCATGCTTTGTTCAACTAAGTATGCTATGTAGCCGAAAGTACATAACCTGTCGATCCACATTTGTTTTGTTTTTGTTTTTGATGTAGGACGTGATAGAGGCACCTGTAAGACATTTATAGGAACAATGTGGCAAACTTTCTCCTTTATTTGTACTTACAGTGCCTTGTGAAATTATTCGGCCCCCTTGAACTTTTTAACCTTTCGCCACATTTCAGGCTTCAAACAAAGATATAATATATATTTTTTTGGTCAAGAATCAACAACGAGTGGGACACAATTGTGAAGTGGAATGAAATTTAGAATTTATTTTATATATTTATTATAATTGTTTATTTTCATTGTTTTTTTAAGTGACACTGTCAGATGACCTTTATTTATTTATTTACGTTTCGAAAGAAATTTTCGCCGCTGATCAGAGGACTTGGTTTTGATTGGTACAATAATCTGTACGTCAACTGTTTATATAAGGTCGGTCTTTCATTGGTCAAAATGGGACAAGTCGTTTAATTTTCTATTGGTCGTTTTCGGAGCTGCTGTCGTCAGAACCGGAAGACATGTTGACTGGCCGTAAGACAGGTAAATAATCAACAGAGGATGCAAAATTTCCCCATGGCTGACACAAGAAAATGACAAAACCCATCGGCTGACTGGAGCCAACATGAAACGGCAGCCTTTACCAAGGCCATCGAGGTACTGAAATGTTAAGCGCCTTGTTTTCATCTGTTATTTTAGGTGACGTTGCAGGGTGCGGCCCGCTGTCATGAGGTTGCTCGCTATCCCCATTGCTAAAATTTTAGCATGGGCTTTGTTATGAATATAATCTTGGAGTTGTAAATGTCAAGTGGCCGGAAACGTCACTCTGAACGGCATCTCGGAAGAATGCTCCATCTCAAATGACCAACATTAAAAGCGAGATCTCCCCAGAGGAACTCTGCACTGATGAAATTGTTCAAGATTTAGGATTAGTTTAGCCTGGTTTCAGGCTTTGCTTAGGAGACCACTGTTAGCGCTTAATAACTTTTTGCACGAGCCGTCTGAATACAGTTTTGTGTTTCGACTGGCTTTGTATTCACGATGTAAACAATGTGGAAGTAAGTTACTGTTTACCTTGCTTGAACACATTTCAAGGCAGTCTCGGTGATTGATTTGGGATAAAAATGACAAATTCCACGTATCAAGGCAGTGGTTCTCAAAGTTTTTACACCAAGTACCTTTAAAAAATATTTGCTGTCCAAGTAGAAGCAGAATCATTGGCCAACATTAAGGTGCAGAACAATAATGTTGTAGACCCAAGGGGTTATCAAAAAACGATGCAGAGGTTTTATTTTATTGAAAAATGTTTCATATTTAGCCACCGTAACATATTGAAGCTTTAATTTTAACACTATGTCTTACAAATAAAAAACTGCTTAATGATTAAACTGGAATGGATGTAAAATTTAAATCCAAATTGTACCTAAATGTTTAAAAACAAACATTGAAGAATAATTACTTTAAATGCAAGTGTATTCCACAACGCAGTGCAAATTTATTTGCCCCCCGTTCTCAAATCAAACTTTTTTTTCTTTACAAAATGAAATCCCCATTTCAAAACTTTTTTTTAATACTTGATTTTCACATTTGTTTTGTATTGAACATTAAAGTTGAGAAACTGCAAAAATCAAAGAATTTGATTGGAGAGTGAATATGTTTTCACATGACTTAACATAGACGTTAAATAGAACTGAATTGTATTAAAATAGAGGGTCCCATCATTATTTGCGGGGGCTATGTTCCTGCCTCCCCCACGAATCCTGAAAATCCGTGAATAATTGATGTAGTATTAAAATGCCTGCGTATTATATAGTATTTTTTTCGTTCATAAGGAACACAAGTCTTACATTATCTCCCAAATGGGCAGTGTGCCTAATGTCTGCACAGAGTTTCAAAATCTGTTAATATTTTTTTGTGGAACTACTGAAACAAAGTATAACCAAACGTGAGAGCAAAAGCTGCGAGTATATACTGTTTTCAACCACGTGACTACATCCAGGGCACCTGGCCATGTTGAATGGGTTAACTCTACTGACGCGCCATTCACTCAAATGCTTTTTCATATAGACCGGAGTTACACAAATGTTTGTACGACTGTTAAAAGTGACGCATAATGGCTAAAAAGACTTTGGAAAGTTATTGATGCTCATTAGATGTTTCAAGAAACCGTTAGGACAAGAAGTGTGCTTTGATCGACAACGTCAACCCATATGCCTTGGAGAAACACAAATAGAGCACACAACTGCGGGTGTCGGTAACCTATCCAGACATCGTCCACTATCTTCTCTTCTCGACAAGCGATTATACAATGGACCAACTAAAGAATTACAAAAGTCTGGAGGCCTACAACCAATTCATCAACGGCTGGGTTCGTTATGTGGTGGTCTCCATTGTAAGCAACCTGTCTCCCCACACTGCTATGATTAGTTTACCGCACAATGCAATTTAAATATGTACCGCATGATTATAGTCAGCATTGTGTTAAATTATGTTTATTATACCAACGAAAGACGTGTAGATTATTTTCCTTTTTGTTACCAAGAGGGAGAGTGAGAGAGCTTCGACCGGGATGAGTCCCAAGTGGATTCCGCACCTTTTTTTCCACTTCCATGGCTACATTTTTAACTCAACTCACGAAACAGCTAGCGTTGTGGTAACTCATTTTTTGCAAACTTACTATAATGAAACAGAAAATACAGATTTTGGAGACATGCGTTGCATTCACATACGAGTGTTGTGCTTGGCTGCTAGATCAGCTCTAATAACGACAGCCACACTTGTCGCCGTTTGGTCGATAACTGCTCCATTTTCTCGCTCTGGTTCTTGATCACAGCTGGCAGTCGAAAGAAAGACGCTTTACAACACCCGTTTGAGGAACCAATAACATAGCAGTCCGCCCCTATTCGTACACCTTTCTGAAATGATTCCTGGTTAGTTACATGTATTTACGGGAATTCACCAAACCAAGATGGCGCCTGCGTTCTAAATCGGAAGGTGTGTACTATACAGCACCATGAATGGTGAACTGGGAATCCGCAAGGGCATACTGCAATACAGGTATTCAAAAGTTGAAGCCCCTGTAACATTATGCACAGACGATTTTATTCAGTAATTCTTTGTGTACCACTAGAGCCCACATACTACCAGTAGTACTCGTAGCACACTTTGAGAATCACAACACTTATGTTTTAATTTGACTCAAATGTAGTAGCTTTTGTAGTGGGAAGGGTTAGTGTTACTGTCGTGATGGAGTTTTACATTGGATATTATTGAGACTTTGTCTTTGGGCTATTGACATGCTATTTCAAGGTATTATACAGTTTTGCTTTTATCCATCTATAGGGGTTGGTAACTCTGTGAGTTGTGATAGCATTTTCCTGTAGATTCTACGTGGTTTTAAGTACAGCTGTTTTTGCTTATATATCAAGTAAATTTGAGTGAGGTCTATTTTCCTCCACATAAAATAGCAAATGGTGATGATTTTTTTTCCCCCAAACAATGTGTGGTGGATTAGTTGGGGATTTGTATTGGTGTGCAACAGTTCTCATGTTTTTGACCGCTAAGCATGGCTGAATGACCTCGCTGCAAAGATGTTTTGCTGCACGCACATGTGTAAACTCCTGCCAGCATTACCTTGTCCCAAATGAATTAATCCCTTTTGCAGGAAGCAAAATACCATAATAACAAAACCAAAAACAACCAGACAACTCATGTGTGGTCACATTAGTTTAACCTGACATAGTGGAGCATAGTGTGGTGTAGTGTCGGACTTACTGTAGGTTTTATGATGACATGAGATTTGCTATGCATTTTTTAATACGATGGAACCTTTAAAGTGCCACTTTCAAGAAATGTGTAATATTTTTAGTATGTTATTAATGAAAAAACGGCAGCCGGTATGGACCCATCCGTTTTTTGACCACAAAACATGATTTTGACATATATGGCTTTTTGTAACTCCCGCCATGAAAATCCTCTCAAGGGATTTGTTTTCGACAAGAAACGGGAAGTGACGTGTGAGGCAGTAGCGCAATCAAGCGGACTCATATGTTTCTATTAGTTTTACCTGCGGGAAGGTACCTCGTTGTTCCTTCGTGTTAGCCAAAATGCCGTCTCGTTGCATTGCTGGATATTGCTCGAACACTCAGGAGGATTGATTCACTCTTCATACTTTTCCAAAAGAGTCAGTTCGTCGTGAAAAATGGATTGCACGGGTGCAATGGACGAGAGCTTCATGGGTTCCAAATGACAGCTAAGGTAGGTACGAAAAAAAACAATAGTTGGGGGGCATAATCTATAAATCGGGTGCTAAATGTGTCGATGTGCAGGCCTTGTAGATCGGCACCACTTGTCTGCTGGGGTGGCTCGTCGTGTCTCGGCCGCGGTGGTTCATCTCCGCCGCGGAAGTGGATCGGACGGTTAGGCAGTTTGGCTGTGACGTCGTAGTCGCTCGATGGCGCCGTTGTTTTTATCACCATCGCGCGGAGGTGGATCGGGCGGGGAGGTGGTTTGGCTGTGATCGCATATCATCTAATTATGGCTCGAAACAATAGGGTAATATTCCCCCGGTAAATTGTGAGATGTTCTCTTCTTCGAAAAGACCTTCTGTGTCAGAAGGGGCCTGTTCGTCTCCCAAAGTAGGGGGCACAGTGTGTTTTCAATGGCGAATGTCCGGGGTGACGTCACGGACAGGAGATGTAACCAATATGGCAACCACTTGGATGTCGTAGAATGACACTTCTGCAACTTTGCACATGGATGACGTGCTCTACGCTCATATTTATTTTTTCATATAGACATTGAAGTGAATAATGTTACATGTATTTTTCACTTCAATATCTATTTTAGAATGTTTATAGGGATGAGACTTGACCATTAAGGTCCAACACAATCTGTTCACCTCCAAAATGTTCATATGTTGAAATTTCTTTCAGAAAATAATGAATATTTTTATATTAGAATAAACAGCCCCTCCTTGACCCGTCACCTTATAATGGTGGAGGGGTTTGTGTGTCCCGATGATCCTAGGTGCTAAGTTGTCTGGGGCTTCAGGCCCCTGGTAGGGTCACCCTACCCACCTGGCAAAAAGGTCCGAGGTGAGGAACCAGACCAAGTACGACTCCAAAACCCCTATGACAAATACAAAATTTGGATCTTGGTTTCCCTTGCCTGGACGCAGGTCACTGGGGCCCCCCTCTGGAGCCTGGCCTGGAGGTGGGGCTCAAAGGCGAGCGCCTGGTGGCCAGGCCTGCACCCATGGGGCTTGGCTGGACACAGCCCAAAAGGGTAACATGGGTCCCCCTTCCTGTGGCCTCACCACCTGTCACCTGTGAGAGGGGCCATAAGGGTCGTGTGGAATGTGAGCTGGGCTTTGGCCAAAGGCAGTCGAATCCCCAGCTACGGAAACTAGCTCTAGGGACATGAATTGTCACTTCTTTGGCTGGGAAGTTAGCCCGAGTTCGTGCGTGAGGTTGAGAAGTTCCGACTTGATATAGTCGGACTTGCCTCTATGCATTGCTTGGGCTCTGGTACCACTCCTCTTGAAAGGGTTGGACTTTGTTCCACTTTGGAGTTGCCCACGGTGAGAGACGCTGAGCAGGTGTGGGTACACTCATTGCCTCCCGGGTCGGGGCCTGTACATTGAGGTTTACCCCGGTGGATGATAGGGTAGCCTCCCTCCGCCTTCAGTTAGCCTGACTATTGTTTGTGGTTATGCACCAAACAGCAGTTCAGAATACCCACCCTTTTTGGAGTTCTTAGAGGGAGTGCTCGAGAGTGCTTCCTCTGGGAACTCCATCATTCTGCTAGCGGACTTCAATGGTCACGTGGGCTGTGACAGTGAGACCTGGTAGAGCGTGATTGGGAAGAACGGCCCCCCCGATCAGAACCCAAGTGGTGTTCTGTTGTTGGACCTCTATGCTCATCATGGATTGTCCATAACAAACACCATGTTATGGCATAGGGGTGTCCATATGTGCACCTGACACCATGACCGCAGTTCGGTTATCGACTTTGTAGTCGTGTCATCGGATTTGCGACCGCATGTCTTGGACACTCAGGTGAAGAGAGGGACTGTCAGTTGATCATCACCTGGTGGTGAGTTGGCTCTGATGGTGGGGGAAGATGCCGGTCCGATGTGGCAGGCCCAAATGTATTGTGAGGGTCTGCTGGGAACGACTGGCAGATTCCCCTGTCAGAAGAAATTTCAACTCCCACCTCCAAAATAACTTTGCTGATGTTCCGTGAGAGGTGGGGGAAATTGTTGAGGCGGCCGATCGAAGCTGTGGCCGTAAGGTGGTCGGTACCCGTCGTGGCGGCAAGCCCAGAACACGTTGGTGGACACCAACAGTGAGGGATGCTGTCAAGCTGAAATGGAGTCCTATCGGGAATTTTTAGCCTGCATGACTCCCTAGGCAGCTGATAGGTACCGGCTGGCCAAGCAGAATGCAGCTTCGGTGGTCATTGAGGCAAAAACCCGAGCATGGGAGGAGTTCGGTGAGGCCATGGAGAACGACTTCAGGGCGGCTTCGAGCAAATTTTGGTCCACCGTCCGGCATCTCAGGAGGGGGAAGCAGTGCACCGTCAACACTGTGTTTAGTGGGGATGGGGGCACTGCTGACCTCACCTCGGGATCTTGTGAGTCGGTGGAGAGAATACTTGAAAAACCTCCTCAATTCCACCAACACGCCTTCCCATGAGGAAGCTGAGTCTGGGTTCTCTTAGCTTCTATCTCTGGGGTTGAGGTCACCTTATAAAGCTCCTTGGTGGCAGGGCCCCGAGGGTAGGTGAGATTCGCCCGGAGTTCCTAAAGGCTCTGAATGTTGTGGGGCTTTCCTGGTTGACACACCTCTGGAACATCACGAGGACATCGGGGACAGTCCCTCTGGATTGGCAGACTGGGGTGGTGGTCCTCCTTTTCAAGAAGAGGGACCGAAAGGTCTGTTCCAACTACAGTAAGGTCTATTCATGGGTCCTGGAAAGGAGAGTCCGTCGGAAAGTCGAATCTCAGATCCAGGGGGAGCAATGTGGATTTCGTCCTAGCTGTGGGACAGTGGACCAGCTCTACAGCCTCGGCAGGATCCTCGAGGGTGCATGGGAGTTCGCCCAACCAGTCTACATGTGCTTTGTAGACTTGGAGAAGGCATTCGACTGTGTCCCTCAGTAAGTCTTTGGGTTCGGTCCTTGTATGACCATTATCAGAGTTTGGTCTGCATTGCCGGCAATAAGTCTGACTCATTTCCGGTTAGAGTTGGACTCCGCCAAGGTTGCCCGTTGTCACCGATTTTGTTCACAACTTTTATGGACATCATTTCTAGGCGCAGCCGAGGCGTAGAGGGTGTCCGGTTTGGTGGCCTTATCATGGCATCTCTGCTCTTTGCAGATGATGTGGTTCTTTTGGCTTCATCAAGCTGTGATGTCCAATGCTCACTCGAGTGGTTCGCAGCAGAGTGTGAAGCGGCTGGGATGAGAATCAGCACCTCCAAATCAGAGACCATGGTCCTCAGTCGGAAAAAGGTGGCGTGCCTTCTCCGGGTCGGGGATGAGATCCTGCCCCAAGTGGAAGAGTCCAAGTATCTTGGGGTCTTGTTCACGAGTGAGGGAAGAATGGAGCGGTGCAGCATCTACAGTGATGCAGACTTCGAATCGGTCCGTTGTGGTGAAGAGGGAGCTATGTCGAAAGGCGAAGCTCTCAATTTACCAGTCAATCTACGTTCCTACCCTCACCTTTGGGCATGAGCTATGGGTCGTGACCGAAAGAGCAGGATCCCGGATACAAGCGACCGAAATAAGTTTCCTCTCCATGATGTCCGGGCTCTCCCTTAGAGATAGGGTGAGAAGCTCGGTCATCCGGGAGGAACTGAGTGTCGAGCCACTGTTCCTCCGCATTGAGAGGAGCCCATGGGGCATCTGATCCGGTTGCCTCCCTGGTGAAGTGTTCCGGTCATGTCCCACCAGAAAGAGACCCCGGGGATGACCCAGGACATGCTGGAGAGACTCTTAGCTGGCCTGGGCATGCGCCGGGATCCCTCTAGAAGAGCTGGAAGAAGTGGCCGGGGAAAGGGAAGTCTGAGTATACCTGCTGAAACTACTTCCCCTGCAACCTGACCTGGTGAAGTGGTAGAAAATGGATGGATGGATAGAATAAGCAGACTCAAAATAATGAAACCTTTATTAATTGTACAGTCTTTTCCATACACTGTTAAAAAGTCAAACACATTCCAGGGGATGCACAATATAGAGATGTTCCTATTCCATGGTGGCAATATAACGCCATATTATGCTGCTTGATCATATATTCTTCCATTAATATTCATTATATAAACCGGTGTTTCTCAAGAACAGGTCCATTAATCTCAATATGGTCGTCTTCATCTTCTTTTCCTTTTGGCTTGTCCTGAGTAGGGGTCGCCACAGCGTGTCATCTTTTTCCATCTAAGCCTATCTCGTGCATCTTCCTCTAAAACACCCACAATCTTCATGTCATCCTTCACCGCCTCCATCATTCATTCTTTGGTCTTCTCTTCACTCTTTTGTCTGGCAGCTCCATCCTCAGCTTCCTTCTACCAATATACTCACTCTCTCGGCTCTTGACATGTCCAAACCATCTGCTCTCTCGAACCTTGTCTCCAAAACATCCAACTTTGGCTGTCCCTCTATTGCGCTCATTTCTAATCCTATCTAACCTGCTCACTCCGAGCGAGAACCTCAACATCTTTATTTCTTCTACCTCAATTTCTGCTTCCTGTTGTTTCTTCAGTGCCACAATCTATTATGCGTACATCATGGCCGGCCTCACCACTGTTTTATAGACTTTGCTCTTCATCCTAGCAGAGACTCTCTGTCACATAGAACACCAGACCGCCAACTGTTCCACCCCGCTTGGACCTGTTTCTTCACTTCCTTACCACAGTCTCCATTGCTCTGCATTGTTGACCCCATGTATTTAAAGCTGTCCGTCCTTGCTATCTCTTCTCCCTCGAGCTTCACTCTTCCCCCACCTCCCCTCTCATTCATACACATATACTCTCTTTTACTTCTGCTAATCTTCATTCCTCCCCTTTCCGGTCCGTGCCTCCAGCTTTCTAATTGTTCCTCCACCTGCTCCCTGCTTTCACTGCAGATCACAATATCATCTGTGAACATCATGCTCCAAGGGGAATCCTCATCTGTCAGCCTATCCATTAATATCGCAAAAAAGAAGGGGCTCAGAGCGGATCCCTGATGCAGTCCCACCTCGACCTTAAATTCTTCTGAGACACCTACAGCACATCTCACTGCTGTTCTGCTGTCCTTATATATGTCCTGTAGTATTCTAACATATTTCTCCGCGACACCGGGTTTGTGCATGCAGTACCACAGTTCTTCTCTTGGTACTCCTTCATAGGCTTTCTCTAGGTCTACAAAGAAACAATGTATCTCTTTCTGACCTTCTCTGTACTTTTCCACTAGCATCCTCAAGGTAAATAATGCATCTGTGGTACTCTTTCTAGGCATGAAACCATCGCAGATACTTACTTCTCCAGATACTTCTGTCCTTAGACTAGCCTCCACTACTCTTTCCCCTAACTTCATTGTGTGGCTCATCATCTTTATTCCGCTGTAGTTTCCACAGTTCTGAATATCGCCTTTGGTCTTTAAAATGGGAACTAGTACAATTTTGCTCCATTCTTCTGGCATCTTCTCTCCTGCTATTATTCCATTGAATAAGTTGGTCATAAACTCCACAGCCACCTCTCCAAATTGCTTCCATACCTCCACTGGTATGTCATCAGGACCATTCTTCGTATAACTAAGCTCTTACTAATAATTGCCACTTCCTGGTCATTCATGCTTGCCTCTTCTACTCTTCCTTCTCTCCCATTTTCTTCATTCATTAACTTCTCAAAGTACTCTTTCCATCTACCAGCATTCAAAGTCCTGACACACAGCTGTAGGGTCTGTGCGTTTCTCTTCTTCTGCTGTCTAAGACGCTTTCCTCCTTTTTTTTGCCTTGCAGGTGAACAGTGCCGGGGACGGGTGTATTTAGCCCGGGCCATGACCTATCCATTAAGGAATTCGTTTGATAAATGCTCATATATGTTTGGCACAGTTTTACGCCGGATGCCGTTCCTGACATAACCCTCTGCATTTATACGGGCTTGGGACCAGCCAACAGGTCGCACTATACTGTCTTTCCCAAAGGGCTGCAGATAGCCAAAAAAGCATTCAAATAAACAGTCAATACATCACCATTCACATACAACCTAATCTATGTTCAAGTTCAAATAGAAGCAGTCAAAATAAACAAACTCAGTACATAAGTTACACAATTCACATGCTACCTAGTCTCCCTTAAAATTAAAGTTAAAAGGGTGTGTGGGTACGAAGGTTTGAGTATGAAAAATGTAAAAGATCTGTAGAATTAAAGGATATGGGGATGAAAGAGATCCAAACCAATGGCTCTCACCCCAGACGTTGCAAGTTGAATCGTCCCCACGATCCTTTTTGTACAAGTTGTATTGGTTGAACAAGATTATGCTGTTTGCTCACGTTCGATGCTTCATCAACGTTAATGGTTTGATCACAAATACGTTGTAAGTCAACTAAGCAATGGTAGTCTGGGCCGAGGGGCAAGTTTAAGTCTGCATTTCAACTTGTCCAACTTCCTCACTACTAATACTCACGGACCCTGTTGTATATGATACGAAGGTTTTGCAGGTCGTGTTGGTACCAGCGATTGATGTCTTCCCCCTTGATAAATATTTGATTACTAATGCGTCTTGTTGTTAGCAAGCAAGGCTAGGCTGAGCTAGGCCACGCTGCTTCGAATGTGAACGAAATAGGGCTCCAATTTGGGGACTAAGATTTTACAGAATGATTCTTAGTCCACTGAAGTCGTCACCAGGGGCGTCCCACGTCGAGTATTCACAACATTCGGTTGAAATTCAGCAGGATTTATTTATTGTATGATCGGGTTTGCCGGAGCCACGTCATTTTTGCTGCCTTAATTCAAGAGCTCCGTTAAAATAAAATCTCTTGAAAAACCTTTGACAACATTTAAACATGTAAAATATTCCTATAGTGTAGTTAGGAATATTTTACCGTGCTACCCAAACGATAGAGGGGACTTCATTATGTTAAGATGCGTCTAAGATCTATATGCTCTAAGATGCGTCACTGCGCAATTGGGCACTCGTCGCACACTCTCAGCGCACATGAAAACTGATACAGCGCAGTGAACCACAGCCTGACTTTTTTTTTTTTTTTTTTTTTTAGACACAGAAGCACACGGTCTCTAACAAGGAGCAGATGCTCAGCCGACTTCTACTCCCTAGTTTACCTGACACCCCCCCCTCCGCTCTTAAAGAGGTACACTCATAATTACAAACAGGACACACACCCGCAACTTCATATCTCTTGTTTATTAACATTTTGTAGGTAAGACTACAACTTCAACTTCCACTTCCGTGTTGGGAACAGTTTGCTCCAATCCAATGTCAGCAGTAGTGACGTTTAACTCCAGCTCCTTCTTCACCACAACAAAGCAATACCAAGTCCGCATCATCACAGAAGCTGAACCGATCCCCCTGACGATCTCCCAATTCCATTCTTTCCTCACTAATGAACAAGGCCGCAAGATATTCGAACTTCTCCACTTGGAGAAAGATCTCATCCCGACCTGGAAAGCGCACTAATTAACACATTATTTAGAAGGCGCAGTTCTTACATACATAGGTCGCACCGTGTTTTTGGGAACAGGCACGGTAAAGCATACGCTAGTTCAAAACATACTGTGGTGCTCACAAGGTAGTGAAGAACAATTGCACCTTTACATTTCCCACACAATGACGTGTAGACAATTCATTAGTGTACATCATTCACACTCAAGGTATAGACAGACAACACATCAGAGACTGACAACGTGATGCCTAGATCAGATTAACAAGCAAATTTGGTGTTTTACAATTAGACCATGTCAGTCTACTAATATAATCTTCACAACCCGTTTTATACAATTACGGGGCTTTATTTTGCAACTCAAATACGGCTGGAGACACACGTTACCTTGGCAATGACATTTTGCCATATACTATAAGAACAAAATTTGGGAAAATGTGATGGTAACCTTTCTCAGGAGATTATGTTCAATCAAGGACTCCTTGAGCTACATTCACATATGTTTTAATACAATACAGTTCGCGAGCAGGCAACAAAATGTGATGTAAATGTAGCCTACCAAGCTAGTGCTGGCACTAATGGATTAATGTAAAAATTCACCGTGCGGTTGATTTATGCTCTTAAATTTTGGTGTGTGAACCCGGTTGCTGTTTAGAGAAATGAGATGAGCCATAGTTTTCCACATGGAAGTTGGTCAGAGCTTACCAAAGACTAAGTACAGCAGGAGGTCAAAAGAGTCAAGTATTAATTGCTGGCAAGAATTGCAAAATTCAACAGCTTTATTACACTTTACATTAATATGAATTTCGATGATTTGGTGAGTATAATTTTTTTCTTCTCTTATAGTTGGCGACATCAAAGAGACAGCCAGTAGCAATGGATGTGCTTGGTTCCAAAAATAACGAAAGTACCTTCCCCAGCCTCGGGGATTTGGATGACTTTCTCACCAAGCACAACTCGAACTTTATTTGGCTCCTCGTTGGTAAGTGATTTGTTCTGTGACATCTATTTTGTAAACACTAGATTTTACTCATTAGTAGTCTTTTATTTGGTGAAAGGTGAATATAAATGTAAAAAAATAAAAACAATCAACACATTACATGTGGTGTGCCATTTTTACACCACATGTAACGGGCCTCACACTTTCCAAAAAGTTCAACTTTTGACTCATCAGTCCACATAATGTTTCTCCAAAAGTTTTAAGGCACATCTACATGTTTTTGGGCATATGTGAGATGAGCCTTTCTATTCTTTGCTGACCGCAGGGGTTTTCGCCTGGGAACTCTACCATGCATGCCTTCTTGGGTCAGTGTCTTTCTTATGTTACTGTCATGAACACTGACCTTAACTGAGGCCAGTGAGATGTTGTTTGATGTTCTTTTATGACCTGGATGAATTGTCATCGCACTTTTGAAGTAATTTTAGTTGGTCGTCCACTCCTGGGAAGGTTTGTCACTGTTCCTTTTTTCTCCATTTGTGGATAATGCTCTGACAGTGGTTTGGTGGAGCCCCAACGCCTGGCTTTGTCACATTTTCCAGACTAATGGAATTCAATGACTTTTTTTCTCATCTCTTCTTGAATTTCCTTGGATCGTGAAATGATGCATGGATTCTTGAGATGTTGTAGCCTACTTTCTGTTCTCTGACAGATTCTCTCCCTAAAAAAAATGAAAAATGAAAAGCCTTAATCCAATAGGTCATGTCATATGTACTGTACCTTGAAAATTTGAGATTACTCCGATATCATTTACTGGTGATTTGAGAAAATTTTTATCAGACTTAGGAATTAGAATTATGAATTTTTATGGGCTTTTCATTTGGGAAGTCACATAACCTACTTGCACGGATATGACGTATTCTATGCGTAAACAAAGAATTCATGGCCGATTTGTAGTGTCATCACATGCATTACCACTACCATCGGACATGCGAAAATGCTCTACTGTATCGCGAAATTTTACCATAATTCGGATCGAAATAATCAGAGGAAGGCTCGGTGGCATATTCTGCCCATTAAGAAAAAGAAACATTTAAGGACCCTGTGGCTAGTGAAGTGTGGTAAACCTGAGCTGTACGACAAACAGGCCAGGGTATGCAGTGAACATTTTGTCCACTGTTACTTGTGAATTTAGACTAACGACCCCTTTGCTCAAATCAGCAAAATACAACAAGGCAGTTGTATTGCTTTTAAGACAATTTAATCACACAGACACAACCATACAACACAAACACAATAAAATAGCAAACACAAAATAGAAGTTCAAAGATAGAGTAGTCGAGCAAAAAGTACAAATATTCACCAGCGTTGAACGAATGTTCCCAAACCGGCAAATGTTCTTTCCAGCGAATATTCCAAGTTAGCGAATGTTCCAGAAATGTCAAAATGTTCAAAGACGAAAGACAGCTGGCGTCCGTATAGTTTGTCCCAACCAGTGTACTTTCTCCCAAAGCAGCGGTACGGTGTGAATAAGCCCCGTTGAATTAAATCAGAGAAATCAGTGCTGTGATTATGTAGGAATTGATCTGTAACCAACCCTTTGTTTACACACATGATACGTAACTTCCTGTTTTTTAAGTGACCTGATCTCTTAAAAATAGTCAAAATGGCACCGACCATACAAAAATGTGATTAGTTGGATAAAAGAGTTATTTTTCATTAAAGTTATTTGCTCTTTTTTTTTTTTTTTAAAACGAGAATTTATCTGGATATGCTTATATTCATAATGAATTAACAAGATAATCGGCATTTCGTCAAGGTAAGCAATGACTGCAGCATTCCTTTGGTGGTAATCAGGTTTAGGCATGTTAAATTGAACTCACCTTTCACAAATTTGTGGTTAGTCATATTGACTTTGTGATGACTTTGTGCCTCCATACATCCATCCATTTTCTTAGCCGCTTATCGTCACAAGGGTCGTGGGGTGTGGTGAGCCTATCCCACCTGTCAACGGGCATGAGGCACCCTGAACTGGTTGCCTGACAATCGCAGTTTTTCATCACATCTCACAGCATAATCATTAAAATATATAATTTACACAGGATTTGATTTCCAAAAAATGTGAAAGGATACAGTGTATGTGTTGCTTTCTCAACTTGGAACTAATCTCTTGTTCAGAAATTGCACAATCTCTGTGGTTTGTCATCATAATTTCTTTTTCACTTTATATGAATATTCAGTCAGAATGTTGTGTTCAGAGTGGCTAGCAATTTAATAGTTTATTTTTAGACTTTGAAAAACTATACAGCATAGCCCACATACAGTCTTCTGCAAAAGTATTAGAATGGCAAAGTCTTCTAGGTGTAAATGCCCTGAAATAAATGCTTAAATTCTGAATATTTGATCTTTCATCTTTTGATCTGAAACTTAAATCTGTTCAGTATACAACAAAAATGAAGAAATTGACCATACCATTCTAGTACGTTTTGTGGCACTGTTTTTTTTCAGTGCAGCTTTGCCTTTTTGTGGATTCTTTTCATCATCTACTGTGTCCCCCCTGTTTTTCGTAGATAAACTCACCTATTTATGTTTTAAGTAGGAGAAAAAAGTCATTTACGGTAAAAAAAACAAACAAACAACCCCCCCCCCCGGAATATTTATTTATTTATTTACTGACTTACTTATTTACTTACTTACTTCAGGATTTGTATTGTATTTTAGGTTGTAAGTAGTTATTATTAAATAAATTAATCTCTCCATTATCATCATCTCCATTATTTCTTTTATTCGATCATTCCAGCCCTTGATAGACAAAATATTCTAAATTGACCATGTAGAAAATGCACAAACCTAAATTGTTTCTGATTCAGTTTGGTCCATAAAATGTTACATTACTGATCATTGTTTTCCAAACAAAAAGTGGATGTTTTCAGATGTCAAATTTGGATCCAAAAGCAAAACTGATCAGTCTGCTTTCATGGAGGACTAAAGAAATTGGAGAATATTTTCTGTTGGGAGGCTTCAATCACAAAGATTTGGGCACATTTAAGTCAAGGTGTCTGTAAATGATCAGTAATTATCAAAATAGTTGTCAAGTAATTTAATAATATAGTAGTCATTGATTAATCAATTAATAATAGCGCATCTCATTGTAAGGTAACGTCTCTTTAACGAGAACATTTAATTATTGTGTCTACATTTCACAAAACAAGTTGGTTGCCTGCTCAACCAAACTTCTGTCTAGAAAATGCAAAATGCTGTTCATTTTACACAAATTTTCAAAACCAATGAAAAATACAACAACAGCTGTTAGGTTTGGATTGACAGCAGGATTTGAGAGACAAGCGAGAACTTGCTGAAAGCTCACGCATTTCACAGGCTCTCAACACTTTTTTTCTTAATCTACTCTTCCTTTCTCTCCCTTCTTTTTCTACAAAGCATATCCAGAATGACTGTCAAGAGTCAGTGGCTCGTAATGGCTCTCCTCCCACCTCCCTTTTTTCTTTTCTGTTTTTCTGTGTGGCATATGCAGAATTACACCCAAGAATGAGACACTTCAAAGTCAAACTCTGTCGCTGTGCTGGCTCGCAATATTTTTTTTCTTTCCTTTCTCTCCTTACTTTCCTTATATGGCCACACTTTGGCTTCACCGTGACCAATTGGCACTTGTAGGTGACCCACCTGCCATTGGAGAGACCCCGCTGGCTCATCATCTGTAGTATATTTATTAAATATAGGCTTATATAGAGGCGTGTCAATGGATTGCGTATTGTGGATTCTATTCGTGATTGGGCTTGTTCCCTAACCATCACCAATAGCGGGGGTCCACTATGTACATATTAGGAGTAAAACTAAACTAAACTAGCATCCTTTATAGATATCCACCTATCCATTTTCTTAGCCGCTTATCCTCACAGGGGTCACGGGAGTGTTGGAGCCAATCCAATCTGTCATTGGGCAGGAGGCAGGGTACACCCTGAACTGGTTGCCAGCCAATTGCAGGGCACATGGAGATAGACAACAGTCATACTCACAATCACACATAGGAGCAATTTAGAGTCTCCAATTAATGACTGTTTTTGGGATGTGGAAGGAAACTGGAGTGCCCGAAGAAAACCCACGGCAGCAAGGGGAGAACATGCAAACTCCCACAGGTGGGGTCGGGATTTGAACGCCGGTGCTCAGAACTGTGAGGCCAATGTTCTGCAGCTGTGCCACCGTGCATTTTATATATATTTCACTGAAATGTCGATTAGTGCTTTTTGTCTACATTTTGTCTGTACCATTGCAAAAATGGTTGAAATGATACTGTATCAAAGTAGATAGAATATCATGAATGTGTACTGATATTTTTATTTTTATAAACCAATGTTGCATATTTTTTAAAACTAATAAGTAAATTCCTTCTGTTTTGCCATTTAGCCACCATTCTGTCCTGTGGATGGATCATCTATTTAACTTATTATAACTCTCGAAACATTGGTCTCATCCTCACCTACATCATCAACAGACTTTACAAGGATGGCTACATTCATATTGGTGAGTTATCAGGAGCTCTGTCACCTAGCGTTAAATAGTGGTGTATCGCTGTCAAACTTTGACTTCAAGGCATGTACGTGTTTTGCTGAATAATTATTGACATACCTCAAGTTGGTCTTATGTCAAAGCACATTTCCCTCTTTGAAATTAATGTAAATGCTATTCTAGCTCTCAAAATGCCACCCCAGTTTATATTTTCAATGTGACACCGTGAATGTGACCAAGATGAGTACACAGGCAGTGTGTGGGGCAATGTAACCTTCTTCTGCTTACAGATGTAAAAAGCAATTATTCCTCTCTGTCATGCGAGCGCCAACATATGGTAGTTTACATACACACTAAAACCAATCTGGTAAAGTGGTCTTTATTGGACACATCACATAACAATTGTGCACATAAGGCATGCTGTCTACTAAAATTTAAAAATGTAATTAAAATCGACCACTTTTAAGTACATCTAATGGTTACAAAAAATATGGTGTTTTGACAAAATCTTATTGTGACACCGTAAGTAAGGAAACAATCTTTGTGGATTTTTATTACAAAAAGCGAAAAAGGTACAAGACTTACAAGTTGTCACCTCTTAGTAAAGATCAGAGTGAAAGTCCTATCATTTTATTAAAGTGAGAGAGACAGAAAGAGACAAAACAAGACAATTGTCTATGTCCAACTGAATACGCATGGAACCGGTAGGAAGATCATCTCATGAGAAGAGCCTGACTGGCATAACTGGAAGCCACAACAGGACAAAACCTGTTAAAGTTAAATGTAGAATTAATAGAACTAATGTTTGGTATGTATCAATCAATCCATTTTCTTTGCCACTTATCCTCACAAGGGTCGCGGGAGTGCTGGAGCCTATCCCAGCTGTCAACGGGCAGGAGGCAGGGTACACCCTGAACTGGGTGCCAGCCATTCACAGGGCCGGGCTCACAATCACACCTAGGGGCAATTTGGAGTATCCAATCAATGTTGCATGTTTTTGGGATGTGGGATGAAACCGGAGTACCCAGAGTTGAACTGGTTGCCACCAATTGCAGGGCACATGGAGACAGACAACAGTCACACTCACAATCTTACCTAGGGTGAATTTAGAGTCTCCAATTAATGAATGTTTTTGGGATGTTGGAGTAAACCAGAGTGCCCGGAGAAAACCCACACAGGCATGGGAAGAACATGCAAACTCCACACAGACGGGCCCGGGATTGAACCCTGGACCTCAGAACTGTGAGGCCAACGCTTTCCAGCTGCGCCATGGTTCCACTATTGGTATATATGTAAAATATAAATCTGCCAACACAAGGGTACATATACATATGTTAATACTGCATCCATTATTTGCAGATTTTCACATTTTGCGGGGGGTGTAAGGAACGTAAACAACGGGGGAACACTGTACTCTGATTCAGCAGGGGCAATTAAAAAGTCCTGGGTTGATACATTGTCAAAGTTAATCAGAAGTATTTTGCAAAAACACAAACATACAAATGCAGCCTTTTCACATTCCAGCAGACGACTAGTTTGATGCTATTGTTTTCAGAAAGGCCTTCTCATACAGAGCTTGAAACACTTTTGGCCTCTTCAGAATTTTATGAAAATGTCAGTACAATAATTTAATATGTAGTAACTACACAATATGGCATCATTAATAAAATATTAAAATTGACCAAAATTCCAAGTTTACAACTTAGATCTTATATTTATTTATTAATTTACCTTATCATTATTACTTTTGAGATTTCATCATAAGATGTTTGACTTGTTTGTCTGTGTATGATAATGCTGCAAATACCATAGGGGCTTTGCTCTACATTGTGAAGGGTTTGCTGTAAAACATAAACCTGCCTTTTATACTCATACATAGTTTTTGTTAAACCTACTAAACCGGTTGTACGGTTTTAAATCCCAAAAGAATTTCTAACCTTAACAAGTGTTGTAATGAGATTATCATGTTAGCGCTTATATTGACCATCAGAATCAGCTTTATTGGCCAAATTTGTAAATGACACACAAGGAATTTTTCTCTGAAAGTTGCCGTTGTGCGAGTACGGCATACATGTTGAATAGGACAGCAGACAGTCAATTGACAGGGAATTTTTTTTTCTTTTACTCACAGTTGTGCAAAGGATCCAGTCTTCCAGCATTTAGAGCAATTTGAATGACCATCAGAGCGATAGTCCAGTGCAGTGGCTGTTGTGGAAAGGGTGTCAGGACTTGAAGTAGTATTGTATGCAGTTTAAAATGACTAGTTGTGGGATAGTCTATAATATAATAATTGGCCCCACAGGATGTGGCATGCAAGTCTTCAAGGGTGGGTAGGATGGTGCAGACAATCCATTCAGCAGTTTTGGTTGTCTGTTGGAGTCGGACTTTGTCCTTTTTGTGCAAGCCCCAAACCAGAGTGTGATGGAGGTACACAATACTGATTTGATGACTGGTATGTGGAACTGTCTCAGCATCTCTCGTGGCAGTTCGTGCTTCCCAAGTATCTACAGGAAGTAGATCGTTTTCAGGGCTTTTTTCACTTCAGGTCCTGTGTGACTGTAATTGTCAGGAACTCTGAAGGTCTCAACGGTTGATACAAGACAATTGGAGAGCAAGGGCAGCAGGTGTGGTGAAGGATGCCTCCTGAAGTCCACAATCATCTCTAGACTGTTAACTGCATTCAGCTCCAGGTTGTGTCGGCCACACCAAGCACCAGCCTCTCCACTTCCTGTCGTTACACAGACTCATCACCATCTTTTATGAGTCCGATGTCTGTGGTGTCATCTACGAACTTCAGGAGTTTTTAAGCCCGCTGCATTGAGGTATAGGCGTTTGTGTCGAGAGAGAAGAGCAGCAGGGAGGGGACAGACCTTGGGTTGCCCCGGTGCTGATGATGCATATGAATGATGTGGTGTCTCCTAAGCTCTCCTGTCATGTCCTGGCCGTCAGGAAGTTCTAAATCCACTGGCAGGTGACAGGTGGATGCTGACCTGAAGCAGCTTGGAGAAGAGGAGTTTGAGGAAGATGGTGTTGAACGCAGAGCTGAGG
The DNA here is from genome assembly GCF_019802595.1 of Syngnathoides biaculeatus. NCBI lineage: Eukaryota > Metazoa > Chordata > Actinopteri > Syngnathiformes > Syngnathidae > Syngnathoides > Syngnathoides biaculeatus. Next base: position 4,760,651 of record NC_084654.1, on the reverse strand, counting down.
TCTACAAACAGAATCCTCACATAGGTTCCCACGCTGTCGAGGTGTTCAAGGCTGAAGTGCAGACCCGTGTTAACTGGATCATCCGCAGACCTGTTAGCTCCGTAGGCAAAGTGCAGTGGGTCCTTCTGGGGACCCGTGATGCTCTTGACGTGGTACAGCACAAGGTGTTCAAAGGACGTCATGACCACAGATGCCAAGATAATGGCCTGTTGTCACTCAGACCCGAGATTGCAGGTTTCTTGGGGACTGGGATGTGGTGGAGTGTTTGAAGCCGGTTAGTACGTCACACAGTTGTAGAGACCTGCTGAAGATCTTTGTGAAGATTTGAACAAGTTGGTCTGTGCAGAAATCGAGGTAGGATGGGGACCCTAGGTCCGGGCCTCCTACTTTAATCTTTTGTTGTTCGAAGATGTCTCATGTCCTGTTCATGGGTGGTCAATGGAGAAATGGGAGATGTTGAAGTGGTTAGTGGTGGGTGTGTAGAGTGAAAGGTTCCTTTTGAAATCGTTAGTAAAAGCTATTCAGGTTGTCAGCTAGCCTACTATTGTTGTCCACGGGAGGGGATTATTGCGTTTGGTTAATGATTGTATTGTGTCCCAGACTGATTTGATGTTGTTGGCACCAAACTTTTTTTTCTTCTTAATTTCTTTTGTCACCTGGTTGCTAGTGCCACTGTGCCGAGCCCTATCACCACTACGATATGCGACCTCTTCTGCCTGTCGAAGTTGTCTAAGTTTGGCTTGTTATGAAATATGTGAGAGGTTTTGATTGGTGCATACAGCTTCTCACAGAAACTGACATATGCTTTAACAGCATCTGTTTATTCGTGTAGCCTGCGAGCAGAATTTCCAGACAGTCCAGTCTGTGCAGTCAAAACAGCTGTGAAGTTCCTTTTTTGCCTCGTAGGTCCACTGTTTCACTGATTTTACTGAAGGCTTCGCACATTTAAGTTTATCTGTATGTAGGTATTAAATAGATTCAGCAGGATCAATTTCCTTTGGTCTTGGAATGGTCTTGTCTAAGTGTTATTTCTCCCTAGACGGACATTCTGTGCTGCTTGTATTTAGAGAGTTTGTGGTTTAGTTAAGCTTTGTTAAAATCTAGAATAATGAGGAGTGAGTCCGGGTGTTTTTTTTCAAATTCATTTACTTGTTCGGCAAGCGTTAGCAGTGCTACGTTTATGCTACCTTGGGTATGAATGTAGACATCAACAAGGATCAAAGAGGTGAGCTCAGGCGGCGGGTAAAATGGCTTACAGTTCAAGAACAGCAACTCTAAAGTTTAAATATTCAAAGTCAATCAATTTTAACTCTTGTTCACATATTTTTGAACATGCATGTGATTAAATATTTTTTTATACAACAAAATAATCTTTTTCAGTGTCAGTTATCATACAAGGTACAAATTTTAAGGTACAAATTCAGGAGCCAAATATTTGAACTGGAATGTGTTACACTCACATTTGCCCTGTCTACGTTAGCACATTGTGCTTATGGTCCCATTTTAGTTGCTGCTTTTGCCTCTTTGGCATGAAACAGTTTTCTGACCTCATATTTAAAAGTTTCCAAAGATATAAGATAATGAAAATCTACAGTGGAGGTTTTAGATGTCACAGCCACAGTTTTCCTCAATGATTTTTCAGTATTTAATTACTTGTCGAAGTAAACTTCTTTCTGCTCAGTGTCATCAACTGTTATTCGTTTGTTATATAAATATACAATATTACTTAAACATTGTGTCAAACAGAAATGGTCTTGTCTTGCTCAACAGGCTCCTTCTCCTTCTCTGTGCTGTCAGGAAAAGTCATGTTCAGAGATGTTTACTATATCAACCAAGACATGTCTATCAGGTAATCCAGCCTCTTGCTGTGATTGTCTCTATCTCTCTGTCTCTCTGTCTGCCTCTCTCTCTCTCTCTCTCTCTCTCTCTCTCTCTCTCTCTCTCTCTTCTCTCTCTCTCTCTCTCTCTCTCTCTCTCTCTCTCAGCTATCTTCAAATATAATCTTATGCAATCAATTCTTTATGTTTTCCTTGGACAGGATTCAAGATGGGTTCCTCATATTTCGCTGGTGGAAAATGTATAACCCCAAGCAAAAACAGCATGGTGAGCAAAGTGTATTGAGCCTCTTATTATTTAGACATAGAGTGATACCTCTGCTTATGAAATTAATCTCTTCTGGAAGTGGTTTTGTAAGTAGAAATGCATTTTACATTTGATTTGAAAAGATGCCTGTAAATGCCTGACATGCCTTCCCTCAAAAAATAAGCATTCAAGGTGCACATATTGTACAGAACAATAAAAATGTATGTTCATTTACCTTGAAAAATAAGCATTCACAGTGTACATCATGTAAAGAATAATAAAAAACTATGTTCATTTACCTTTGGAGAAGGGTGCGTGACGAGGCATCGCGGGGGACGGAGGAGGACAACTTAATTCCACTAAAATTAATCAAATCCACAAACTATGAATTCGAAACTAACATTAACTTGACGGCTTTTAATAATCTTTCAGAAATGTTCAAGACAAACTTCATCCAAGTGAGTGATAGCCCTACTAGTTAACACATTTTCCGGGTGATTCTTTTGAATAAATTCATAAATGTCATGGAATTTCATCAACACTTCCTTTATTCTGGTGTGTGTGCACGAGCGTAGGACAATGAATTCGGTGACAAAGATACACAATTTGCGTCACGGGTAAAGATCGACATCCCTCCTAGCCAATGGTAGAGCAGCTCTTTTGGACCACACCAATCAAGAGACAGGAAGTGCATCATGGCTAAAGATTGACATCCTTCCTAGCCAATGTGATCTGAGGAAGATGCTCCGGCGGTAGCCAATGGGAGAACAGATCTATCATGCCGCTTTCAAACCAAGATACAGTGCAGGATGTTTACATTCGGTGGAATCCAGCACCATTTTTTCCTTTTGTAACCAGAATTTCCTTCATAAGTAGAGACAAAATTTTTCTGTCTTTATTTGGAAGTGAAGAAAATACATCCTTGGTGGATTACAGCTGCTGTGGTTGTCATTAACATTGTGCATTTTATTTATATTTTGTTGTATATTTTTTTACTTCATTTGCGTTAAGGGGTATGATGTTGTGGGTTTTAATAGTAATGCAGATGTGGACCCAAAACCAAACAGAAGACATACTGTATGGCTTGTTGAATGTTACAGAAAGGGTTAAATTGTACAGCAGTTGGACGGGTTGCTGAGGTGAGTCGAGGATTCTTACCATAAGGGTGGAGAGTGTTGTTGGTTTGGTTGACGTGATGAGAAACTTGGAACAAGGTGGAGCCAGGCTAATCGAGGGACACAGCGACGAGATGTCATAGACAGGGAGTTCTCGATTTAAGGCGGTCTCGACCCAAAATGTTTCCACTTTATGGCACAATAGTCTTGTCTGCCATTTTGGCTCCAGCACCATAGTGTTTCTGCTTCACTCATTCATGCACATTGTTTATCTGTTTGTGCGCTGTGAGTTTATTTGACATTTTCACCCACCTTTTTACACATCATGGGCCAAAAGAAGAAACCTATTTTTTTTTTTTTTTGCAATGCTGGTCCAGCTGAAAGAAAATCAATGATCATGGAAACGAAGCTTAATATTTAAAAAAAATCGGAGAAAGGATTAACACCGAGACATGACGAACATAAATACTTGGGCTTCTGTCAGACAAGCTTGGCAATTATTATTAGGGACAAAGCCCGTATTTTAGTACATGTGAAGGGTTTTGCCCCAATGAGAGATCATACAGTGATCACAAAGCAACTTTTTTTGTGAATAAAAAAAAAAAAAAAAAGAAGCAACAATTTTTGATCCTTGCTGAGATGGAAAGAAACGGGTCCAAGCAGGTTGGAACAGCTGGTGGAAGGTGTCTGGTGTGTTATGTAACAGAAGAGTCTCTACTAGGATGAAGGGCAATGTTTATAAAGCAGTGGTGAGGCCAGCCATGATGTACAGATTAGAGACGGTGGCACTGAAAAGACAACAGGAAGCAGGACTGGAGGTGGCAGAAATGAAGATGTCGACGTTCTCGCGGGGAGTGAGCAGGTTGAATAGGATTAGAAATGAGCTCATGAGAGGGACAGCCAGAATTGGATGTTTTGTAGACAAGCTTCGAGAGAGCAGACTTCAATGGTTTGGACATGTTCAGAGGTGAGAAGTGAGTATATTGGTTGAAGGGTGCTGAGGATGGTGCTGCAAGGAAAAAGAGTGAGAGGAAAACCTAAAGAGAATGTTTATGGATTTTGGATACTGTACCTTGAAAGACTGCATTCAAGCATGAGGAGAAAATGCAAACTCCACAAGGAAACACCTAAGATGAGATTTAAGTCCAAACTTATATACAAATCAATTTCTGATTTTATGTATTGTTTATCTCTGTTCTGTCATCAGACCCTAAGGCGGAGACCAGGCTTTACGTGACAGTTAATGGCTTCGAGTTTCATGTCTACAATCGGATAGACCTCTATGCTCGCCTGCAAGAGACTTTCGGCCTGGAGCCGACACTCAGCGCATCCAAAAAAGATGTCGACCGTGGAGGGGAGGGAAGAAGCAAGACAATTGAACAGTAAGACATGCTATCATAGCCTCGCATGTTTTGTTTGCTAGATTTTTATTTTAAATAGACAGTACCATTTATTCCCATTTGTACAAGTTAAAATGGGTACACTGGAATTCTTTTGGATGTTCCGGATTCATTAGCAACAAATTAACAAATAAGCAAGCAATGCAATTTTTGCAGCGTCCATAAGAAAGACGAGACATTATTATCAACTATAAAAGAGCTACTAATGATGTTAAGACAATTGTGGAAACAACATTTACACAATTAACTGGAGTTGACCTGAAAAGTGTTAGCGGTAGCATGGTCTGTGTCACAATAATGATACAATAAATGCAGCTAAACATGAATGTCATGTCTGCATGCCAAGATATTTTGGACAATTACATGTTGCCTACTTTGTGGGAACAGTTTGAAGCTGGCCAATTTCTGTTCCAATGTGACTCTGCGCTAGTGACAAAAGCAAGGTCTATAAAGACATACATGATATAATCGGTGATGATTGAACTTGACTAGCCCAATAGAAGACTTTTGTGTGAATTAGAGCAGGATCTGAGAGCAAGGCCATCTTGATCAACATTTGTGTGACCTCAGAAATCCACTTTTGGAAGAATTGTCAAAAAAATCCCATAAACACTTCCCTTAACCTTGTGGGCAGCCCTCTCTGAAGAGTTGAAGTTGTAGCTACAAAGGGTGGAACAACATCCTATTTAACCCTATGGATTTGAAATAGTATGTCTCTTAAATTGGGGGTTTTCAATGCATTTAATCATGGAAAGCACATTATGTATGAAATGCACTGTGCAGTGGTACCTCTATTTACCTCTATTTAAATGATTCAATTCTGGAAGTCATTTCATAATGTGAAACATTCGTAAGTACAAATGCATTTTACATGTAAATAGCCTAATCCAATGGTGCTCAACAATCGCGAGGCAGTTTTGGTCTATCGCGAGTCATCCTGATTTTTTTTTGGAACATTTCGACAGCACACAGAACTTTCTCTAACAATGACCTGCTGCTTATTTACCTGACACCCCCCCCCCCGCTCTTTAAGGGGAAATCCAGTGCTTTGCATAAACGGTGTATCCAATAGTTCATGTAATGTGTACCCTATTTTGACAATGTGATGTTAAATCCTCTCTCAATTAATAGTGTTTTGAGAAGATTTTTACCGACAAGTACGAATTTTCAGGGGCGCTGCCATTTTCGCGAGTCACATGACCTAACGTGGACGGATGTGACGTGTTACGTGCCATTCCAAACGCTCGATTACATGGGAGACCATTTATGCCCAGCGCTGATTACTCGGATTTATCCTCATCTGATGAAGAAATAGCAGTATCGGTTGATCAGGAAGACTTCCATTCAGATTTGAACCTGTGGGTGCAAATGTTGAATATTCGGATGGTTCTTCGGGCATAATTACATTGAGTCTGACGAGCGAACCGAGCTTCGGCGGCGGTGGACACCGTTAGCCCCAGACGCCAGAGCTAGGTTAAAGGCCTCCGCAGGCGCGGAAGCTCGGTTAAAGGCCTCCGCCGCTACCAAAGCTCAGCTAACGTCCTCCCCGGATGTCGAAGCTCTGCTCACGGCCCGGCGGCGGAGCTCGCTCGTCAGACCCCGCATCATTCCCGTCCGAAGAACCATCCGCGGCTGTTGGCCCGGAGCCCCCAGGGGCCTTTGTTTACGCACTTATGTCGTGCCGAGGCCTCCGAGTAGTTAGACTCCACGTCATTCTGCCTGAAGAACCATCCGAATATCCAACATTAATTACAGCCAAAGGTTCAAATCTGTATGGAAGTATTCCTCCGTCTTCCTGATCAACCGATACTGCTATTTCTTCATCAGATGAGGATAAATCAGAGTAATCAGCGCTAGGCATAAATGGTCTCCCATGTAATCAAGGCACCGTATACTTCACATGTAGGTCATGTGACTCCCCTGAAAATTCGTAATTGTCAATAAAAATCTTGTCAAAACACTATTAAATGAGGGGTTTAACATCACATTGTCAAAATAGGGTACATTTTACATGACCTATTGGATACACTGTTCATGGAAAGCACTGGATTTCCCCTTTTAAGCGAAATTCCAGTGGTTTGGATTAACAATGTATGTAATAGGTCATGTCATACTGTACCATTACAATGTGATATTATTTTTAGAAGATATTTGTCGTCAATTACGAATTTTCATGGGCGCCGCCATTTTAGCGGGTCTCATGACTTAAGTGCGCGAACGTGACCTAATAAGTGTGGCAACAAAGGCTCGCTTACGTTGGGAAACAATTGTGGCCAGCGCTGATGCCCATTCAGATTTGAACCTGGGGGTGGAAATAATGTTGAATCTTCGGATGGTTTTCCGGACGGAATGACGCGGAGTCTGACAAGCGAGCTATGGCGAGCGGCGGGGCAGCGAGTGAGCTCCGGCGATGACGTTCTTTCTAAGGATCATTGAGACCCCACGGGGTGATATCTTGCATGGGGCTCCACTCCGATTGAGCGTTCATCAAAAGAATCCCATACCGGATCGGTTGTGGCCCAGTTTAACAATGCCCGCCCCCGGCACTGGTAACCTGCTGGGCATCGGTGGAAATTCAGCTACTGTGGGTCAAAGACAAACAAGAGGAGGAAACCGGATTCGTCGTAAGAAGAAAAAGGGGAACTCACAGAGCCTACAATTGAGTATAGGGACTTTGAATGTGGGGACTAAAACAGGAAAAGCTCAGGAGTTGGTTGACATGAAGATTAGGAGAAAGGTTGATATCCAAGAAAGCAGGTGGAAAGGTAGTAAGGCTAGACGTTTAGGAGCAGGGTTTAAATTAATTCTACCACAGAGTGGATGGGAAGAGAAATGGAGTTGGGATTATTTGAAAAGAATAGCTGGCGAAGAATGTCTTGGAGGTGAAAAGAGTATCAGATCGAGTGATGAGACTCAAATTTGAAACTAAGGGTATTGTGTATAATGTGGCTAGCGGTGATGCCCCACAGGTAGGATGCGACCTAGAGTTGAAAGAGAAATTCTGGAAGGAACTAGACGAAGTAGTCCTGAGCATCCCAGACAGAGAGAGAGTTGTGATTGGTGCAGATTGTAATGGACATATTGCTGAAGGAAGCAGAGGCCGTGAAGAAGTGATGCGTAAGTATAGCAACCAGGAAAGGAACTTTGAGGGACAGATAGTGGTGGACTTTGCAAAAAAGATGGAGATGGCTGTAATGAACACTTATTTACAGAAGAGGGAGGAACATATAGTGACCTACAACAGCGGAGGTAGAAGCACTCAAGTGGATTATAATTTGAGCAGATGATGTAATCTGAAGGAGGTTACTGACTGTAAAGTAGTGGTCGGGGAGAGTGTAACTTGACATCATAGGATGGTGGTGTGTAGGATAACTTTGGTGGTGGGTAGGAAGATTCAGAAGACAAAGGTAGAGCAGAGTACCATATGGTTGAAGCTGATAAAGGAAGAATGTTGTGTGGCCTTTCAGAAAAAGGTGAGACAGGCTCTCGATGGACAGAGGCTCCTGGGACACTGGACTATGACAGCCAAGGTGATCAGAGAGACAGGCAGGAGAGTACTTGGTGTGTCTTCTGGTAGGAAAGGGGAGAAGGAGACTTGGTGGTGGAACCACAAAATACAGGAAGTCATACAAGGAAAGAGATTAGCGAAGAAGAAGTGGGACACTGAGAGGACTGAGGAGAGGCAAAAGGAGTACATTGAGATGCAACGTAGGGAAAAGGTAGAGGTGGTAAAGGCTAAACAAAAGGCATATGACGATATGCACACCAGGTTGGACACAAAAGAAGGAGAAAAAGATCTCTACATGTTGGCCAGACAGAGGGATAGAGATGGGAAGGATGTGCAGCAGGTAAGGGTGATTAAGGATAGAGATGGAAATGTGTTGACTGGAGCCAGTAGTGTGATAAATAAGTTAATGAATGAAGAAAATGAGAGAGAAGGAAGAGTAGAAGAGGCAAGTGTGAAGGACCAAGAAGTGGCAGTGATGAGTAAGGGGGAAGTTATAAAGGCACTACAAAGGATGAAAAATGGAAAGACAGTTGGTCGTGATAACATACTGGTGGAGGAATGGAAGCAATTTGGAGAGATGGCTGTGGAGTTTTTGACCAACTTTTTCAACAGAATAAGAGCGGGTGAAAAGATGCCTGAAGAATGGAGGAAAAGTGTACTAGTTCCCATTTTTAAGAACAAAGGCGATGTTCAGAGCTGTCGGAATTATAGAGGAATAATGTTGAAGAGCCACACAATAAAGTTACGGGAAAGAGTAGTGGAGGCTAGACTCAGGACAGAAGTATCTGCGAGCAACAGTATGGTTTTATGCCTAGGAGTACCACAGATGCATTATTTGCCCTGAGGATGCTTGTGGAAAAGTAATGAGAAGGCCAGAAGGAGCTACATTGTGTCTTTGTGGATCTAGAGAAAGCCTATGACAGAGTACCAAGAGAGGATCTGTGGTACTGCATGCGTAAGTCTGGTGTGCCAGAGAAATATGTTAGAATAGTACAGGACATGTATGATGGCAGCAGAACAATGCTGAGGTGTGCCTTTGGTGTGACAGAATAATTTAATTTGGAGGTGGGACTGCATCAGGGATCAACTCTGAGCCCCTTCCTCCATGCAGTGGTAATGGATAGGCTGACAGACGACGTTCAACTGGAATCCCCTTGGACCATGATGTTCGCAGATGAGATTGTGATACTGTATGTAGTGAAAGCAGGGAGCAGGCAGAGGAACAATTAGAAAGATGGAGACATGTACTGTAAAGGAGAGGAATGAAGATTAGCCGAAGTAAAAAAGAATATATATGTGCATGAATGAGAGGAGTGGAAGGGGAGGAGTGAGGCTATAGAGAGAAGAGATAGCACGGGTGGACAAGTTCAATATTTAGGGTCACCAATCCAGAGCAATGATGTGTGTGGTAAGGAAGTGAAGAAACGGGTCCAAGCAGGTTGGAACAGCTGGCGGAAGGTGTCTGGTGTGTTATGTGACAGAAGAGTGTCTGCTAGGATGCAGGGCAAAGTTGGTGAGGCCGGCCATGATGTACGGATTACAGACAGTGGCACTGAAAAAACAACAGGAAGCAGAACTGGAGGTAGCAGAAATTATGTTGAGAGAAGAGTAAGACCAAAGAGGAGGTTGATGGATGAGGTGAGGGAAGACATGAGGGGCAGTTGGGGTTAGAGAGGAAGATGCAGGAGATAGGCTAAAATGGAAAAGATGACTCGCTGTGGCAACCCCTAACGGGACAAGTCGAAAGGAAAAGAAGAAGCTCCAACAGTGGACTTTTTTTCACCAAGCTGCTTGGCAATTTCTCCGTAGCCCTTTCCAGCCCTGTGAAGTGGTACAATTTTGTGTCTGGTGTCTTTGGACAGCTCTTTGGTTTAGGCCATGTTACAAGTTTGAGTCCTACTGATTGTATGGGGTTGACAAATGTCTTTATGCAGCTAACGACCTCATACAGGTACATCTGATTCAAGATAATACATGGAGTGGAGGTGGAATTTTAAAGGTGGACTCACAGGTCATTGAGGGTCAGAATTCTAGTTGATAGACAGCTGTTCAGATACTTATTTGCAGCTGTATCACACAAATAAATCAGTAAAAAAATCATTCATTGTGATTTCTGGATTCTTCTTTTTAGATTATCTCTCTCACAGTGGACATGTACCTACGATGAAAATTTCAGACCCCTCCATGATTTCTAAGTTGGAGAATTTGCAATTTAGCCGGGTATTCAAATACCTATTTTCTTCATTGTACCACTGTATAAATACATTTGATTTGCTTTTCTAAGTTGATACAAAATGTGAGTCAAGGCAGGTGACCAAATCCTGTTGGCAATATAGTGTGTGTGAGACAAGGCATGTGAGCAAATAATTTTTGCGGTATAGTGTGTAGCCAGACAGGTTACATTTATTCAAACAAACCCTCCTTTTGTACCACTACATTATTAATGACCTGTGCCGTCATTACCATGAGCAAAGGTTTCTGGAAAAAAAGAAGACCTTTTACTGTTGTTGATTTCTTTTTAAACCTTGCTGCAATGAGGAAAAAAAAAACCATCTCAAACCCAAATTATAGCTCACTGCTGCCTTAATTAGTTACTTATATAATTAATTAATTATTTAGGATATTTTGAAAGAATTGGTTGGCTTTAGGCATATCATAATTTCTTCAAATCCATGAGATTGAAAGTCCCTTTTCTCTCTCTGTGAAATACTGTTTTCCGTGAGGAAAGCAAGGTCATAATTTGAACTTGTCTTGGAAAATCGTAGTCTTCCCAGGAATGTCAGTACTGGGATGACTGGCAGAAGGCTGGACCTAATGTCTTTATGATTGTTTGGCAGTGTGAACATTCAATCCGAAAATCCAGACCCCACGTCGTCATGGCGCTCCCTCATTCCTGTCATCAAAGTTAACATCAGTACGGTGAGTTCCTAACAAACTAGCACCCTTAGAAAATCAGTCATTCAGTTATGGACACATATTACTAAGTCATTTTCGTGCATTTAAAAACTGGTTTACAAGAACTTTGTTTGTTTCTATATTTGCTTCCATTTTTTTGAAGGGTCGACTGGCATTTGGGAATCATCACCTACCTCAGACTTTGTGCTTCAATTTTGAGGATGCCTTCCTGACCTATGCCACTAAGCCTCCATCTAGCCACCTGGACCAGTACATGCACATTGTGAAAGGCTCACTAGAGAACGTCCGAGTCATGCTGGTTCCTAGCCCACGTTATGTTGGCATGCAGACTGATGAGTAAGGGCATGTTACCCAGACAAAGTGTTATTTTAGTTATTATAATTGCATATTTTTTTTTAATCTCAATGCATCCAATAACATGAGATGAAGTCATTGCCTTTAAACAAGTGTTTTTGAGCTAAAATTGAGCTACCCTTACTTTGTATTTGGTAAACTTTCTAAATACTATTGTTGAAATGGAAACAGTATGAAACAAGTTGTCACAAATATTGAGGTATGTCTTTTCCATTTCTTTGTAGACCGCCTAGGCTGATGGGTGAAGGTTTTGTTGTCATGCAATCCAATGATGTTGACCTCTACTACTACCAAGATGAGCCGGGTATGAAATACACTTACACGCACAATACTGACTATGGTCAGTGTTAACTTGAAAGAGGAATGATAACTAGCAAGCAAAGCTGAAAGGAAAGCTAGAGAGGAGAAGCCACCAATGGAAAAGCTCATTTTAATTTTCGACATTGTTTGCAATGTTTTTCTTCAAAATAAACCCCCTTTTTTGTGTGCGTATCTGCAGGTGTCGTACCAGTGGAACAAGGGAGTGGGGAGGAAGCTGAGACACCCAGTGAGGATGACAAGCTGCAAGATCTTCCTCCATGCTGGGGTCTTGACATAGTCTGTGGAAAAGGAACTGACTTTAACTACGGCCCCTGGGCAGATCGCCAGAGGTGCACAAACAAGAGCATGCATAAAAACACAGACACAGAATTTAGCAAAATATATATGATGTGACGTCATATTTAGCATATACAGTGGTGCCTCTACTTATAAAATTAATCTGATCCGAAAGTCATTGCGTAATGTTAAATTTTCGTAAGTAGACCGATCCACCGCTGCCAGAAATAAACATTCTAATTATGCATAGTGTAAAGAATAAGACAAAATTATGTTCATGTACCTTAAAAATAAGCATTCAAAGTGTACATGATGTAAAGAATAATAAAAACTGATGGTCATTTACCTTTGGCCTTGAGTGTGTGGCAAGCATAAACACATTGTGGCGTCTTCACAGGTGGAAGCACTCACAAAACTTAATTCCACTAAAATTAATAAATTCTATAAACTATAAATTCAAAACAAACAACATTAACTTTAAATGCTTTCTGAAATACCAATCCAAGGATGTTTGCCTTTGATGGCTATTAACAATGGTGCGTAATGTGCAGGGCAAACGTCATCAAAGTGAGCGATCATCCGACTAGTTAACACATTTTCCGAGTTAACACAAATTCTCGTGGTTAACCAATTCATCCATGTCATCCTTGGCCTTTCCCACTGAAACAATTTCCTCAACTTCAGGTTCCACCTACACTTTGAGCCTCTCGAGTCGAGCAGAAACAGCATGAAGCCACATGGCAGCAGCATTATGTCAATGACCATCAATATTTTGGGACCCATGGGAAAAAAAGATGAATAGATTTACAAAGAAGTTGTTGAGTGTGTGTGAGCGTATGACAATGGATTCAGTGACAACATACAGGAACTGCGTCACGGGTAAAGAGTGACGTGCCCCCCCTGGCTCCCCAAAAGAAAAAAAAAGATTGATTGCTCGAGCCAATAGAGGGGTGTGATGCCAGGGAAGATGCTACGTGCTAGCCAATAGTCGGAGCTGCTCTATTGCGCCACACAGACAAGAGACAGGATGTGCGTCATGGCTAAAGATTGACATCTCTCTTAACCAATGTGATGCCACGAAAATGCTCCAGCGGTGGCCAATAGGAGACCAGCTCCATAGCGCTGTTTTCAAACCAAGATACATTACAGGTTGTTTGTGTTTTGTTGAATCCAGCACCATTTTTTTTCATATCCTGAATTTCTTTCGTAACTAGAGACAAAAGTTTTCCGGGGAGGCTTTTTATAACCTGAAACTTTCGTTAGTAGAGACTTTCGTAAGTAAAGGTACCACTGTAGCTTTCTTAAAACGTTTGAAACATGTGTGCGCTCGACATCTTCAGGTTTGTTTTTAACGCTTTCAAATTTACCTTACAGTAGAGGTTTTCAAATAGTGGGGCTGGGGGTCGTGTGTGACTTTGGAGAAGATGTTTTTTTTTGCCATACTGGAATAAAATGTAATTGCACATCTGCTACAGTATTTGGCAGTGGCGCTCTCATTGTCAGAGTGTGCGCAGGGAGTATTAGCTCTATGGTGTAGGTTTTTTTTATTGTACTATGCAGGTGATCTGAAGTAATGTTAACGAACCCATTACCGACATTCATTTTTTTTTTAACAGTTATGAAATGAAAGGCAGAGGGAGACGAGGACAAAAGAAAGTCACCCGAAAGCTAAGATGAGGAAATATGACGAAGCGTATCTAGCGCTTGGCTTAACTGTGAATACAGTGGGAGATGAGGAAAGATGACTGTGTTTACTGTGTCTAAAAATGTTGGCAGCGGACAGCATGAAGCCAAATAAATTAATGCGCCACTTGAAGGGATTACACCCGACTCATGCTGATAAGATTGTCAAAGCGACTTCAGTAAACCAGCAAGCACTGTTATCATCATATAAGGTAGCGTACCAAACTGCTCAGAGCAAAAAAAAACCCCACACCATAGGAGAGGATCTGATACTCCCTGCAGGAGTAGACATGGTCTCTGTCATGCTGGATGATGCAAGTGCTGCAAAACTAAAAACTATCCCTCTCCCCAATGACGCTGTTGCCAGACGTATAGATGACATTGCTAACGATCTTCAAGAACAACTGGTAGATAAACTCAAGGACAAACATTTTGCCCAAGAATTTGATAAAGCAACTGACAGCAACAAAGATTGCTTATGTACGTTTTGACTTGACAAACTCAGGAACTGAGACTTGCAGTATCATGCTTCAAACCTCGCTTCGAAAAGCTTTGCACTGCAAAACCTGCTTATTTTAGCCATTAATCCCGACTTCCTCATTTTGTTGAAAAAAAAAAAAAAAAAAAATCGGCACAAATGTGCTCCTGAATTAATGATGTTGAACTGAATCTGAAATTATTTATTGAGTTTAGTTAATTTTATTTTTCACTATCAAATGGTGCAATAAGTGGGTCAAAAATGTTTACAGTTTAAACAAGGATTTTTTTTTAAATTTCCGGCAAATTGATGGGCTTAAAATCTTTTCAGTTACAGATCAAAAAACAATGTTAATAGTTATTCTTTGTTGTAAATTGAACTATACATTTTTCTAATTATTTTTTTTCTTTAATGTTAATAAGGATAAAATGTTGTGCAGAGCTGTACTTATAACAATTTTATAGACAAATGATAATATTTATGTTCGCGAGCAGAGTGTGGGGTGGCAAATTGTTTTTCTTCTTGCTGGGGTGGGCTGAACAGAAAATAATTGAGAAGCACTGCCTTACAGGGATTGTCTATGGAAATTCTTCTTGCCGGCGGACTATCAGGACATGAAGGTGACTGAAATGGCCCTGCCAGGAAAACCCAGACAGATTCAGGCCTTCGAGCTCCGTATGAACATCATTGCGGATGCTACGATTGACCTGCTTTTTACCAAAAACAGGGTATACTACTTTCTTGAGTTACTTCTTTGCTCTTGCCTTTTTTTCCGAATCTTCGTCCATCGCCCGTTTTTATTCTGGTTCATAAAAAATATTAGCATGGAACACTGCACCGTGTTGTATTCTTTATCTGTAGTAGGTTGTGAATTTTGATTATCTAGTGAAATAATTGACGACTCACATGCTGTATTATTGTTGTGATGACTTAGTATTTCTGTAGCTGACACAGCTTTCCCCTGACCAAACTCGCTGTGGGAATAGACCACTGGGAGGATTTACGGTTCTGAATCATGCCTATCAACTTTAACCATAAAGCTTGGTGGAAAACTAGCTCTTATGTTCGACTGTCCTATCCATCCATCCATTTTCCGAGCTGCTTATCCTCATGAGGGCCATGGGAGTGCTGGAGCCTATCCCAGCTGTCAACAGGCAGGAGGCAGGGTACACCCTGAACTGGTTGCCAGCCAATCCCAGAGCACACAGAGACAAACAGCCGTACACACAATCACACCTAGGGGCGATTTAGAGTGTCCTATTAATATTGGATGTTTTTGGAATGATGGAGGAAACGAGTACCTGGAGAAAACCCATGCGGGCATGAGGAGAATATGCAAACTCCACACAGGTGGGTGCAGGATTGAACTCGGGATCCTAGAACTGTGAGGTCAACACTTTCCAGCTGCTCCACCGTGCCGCCTACTGTCCTATCCATCCATTTTCCATATTGCTCATTCTTAGTAGGGTCACGGCTGTGCTTGGTACCTATCCCAGCTGACTGGGCGAAAGGCGGGGTAGGCCCTAAATTGGTCGCCAGCCAATCGCAGGACAACTGTACTATAATCTTTGACATTAATATTATAAGAGTCGCTGATGGTGTAGTGGTACACATGCCTGCCTTTGGTGCAGCCAGCGTGGGATTGATTCCGGCTCAGTGTTGGTGTCGATATTTGCCTTGCGACTGACTGGTGACCAGTTCAGGTTATAGTCCGCCTTTCACCCTAAAACTAGCTGGGATAGGCTCCAGCTCTCCCATGACCCTTGCGAAGATAAGTGGGTTGGATAATGGATGGATGGATTAATATTATAGTACTTCCTTGACTGTCTTTGTCTCACTCTGTTTGATTTTATGTCTTTTTTTCTTGTTACTAGGAAACCAATGCCATCCATGTGAATGTAGGTGCAGGTTCTTACCTAGAAGTCAACATCCCCATGACTGTCAGAGAGACTGGTATAACTTTTTTGCTAAATTGCCTCAACCATGACTGGGCTTGTGTATATAACATAATATAAGTCTGTACTACACTTGGCAGGTCACATTTTATCCCATTATCATCTCATATTACATGACATGTATAATCCCATCCATCCATCCATTTTCTGATCCGCTTATCCTCAGATGTAGGCACAGTGAAAACATGCAAACTCCACACAGGTGAGGCTAGATTTTAACCCAGGTCCACAGAACTGTGGGGCGGATGTGCTAACCAGTTGTCCACTAGATTAAATTAAATTATCAATTACAATTTGAAGATGCATATGAGGGATTTGTATTGTGAAAGTGGAAAGGGATGATTGCTGATAGCAAGTCAAATTCATGGCAAAGCAAAGCTGATTAATTAGTATAACACAATTCTTAGATGGCAATTCACAGTGCGCTACAAAAAAATGGAACAAGACAAAAAAATGAAAACAATCAATAAAATTATCAAAGTAGAGGATTGGCTTATGTCATCAGCTCCACTCGTCTCAACTTTATTTGTGGACCCTTTACGAAAACAACCACAAGTGTCGCAAAGTGTGGTCCATAATAGATCGAACACAAAACTTTAAAATAATGTAAAAAAGTAAGAATTTTCCAGTTTAGCTGCATGGAGGTAAAACACATCCTCACTATGTTGAGTTCTGACTATAGCACTGTGTTTTTTTCCCACCCATCATCAAATTTGTTTCCAAGTTGTGCTTTCACATCCTCACTTTTCATGGATGCCATGCACACAGATCTGCGTGCAAAATATCAATCGATCTGTCTGTCCATCAGTCCATCCATCCATTTCTATATCCTGTATTCTCCCTAGGGTCATGGGTGAGGTGTAGGATTCCCCATCTGACTTTGGGCTAGAGATGGGTTATGCCCTCAAATGGTTGTCTTCTATGTTTTGGAAATGCTGGAGCAAGCTGAAAATCCTGGAGAAAACCCACACAAGTACAGTGGTACCTTGAGATACGAGTTTGTTTCGTGACTGAGATCTTGCCTCAAGTTTCTATTATTTTACAATGAATTTCACCATTGAGATGAATGTAAATGCCATTAATCCGTCCCAGCCCCCATAATGCCATCCCATTTTTTTATTTTTGACGTCTTTAAATAAGTGTATTTTTAAATAACAAATATTTTATAAAAACAAAAAAGAGAATGGAAAGAAAGGAACTGCTTTTATAAAGTGTACTTATCTTGGAGATAAGACGACTTTTGGTAAGATACTGACGAAGGGTGGAGAAGGAAGATGGAGGATGTTTGTAGGGAGGTAGTTTCTCAGTCACTCTCGCTGACTTACTCTCTTGACACTATTGCTGAACTTAATTGCAACAAGTATGTTTTTCTTTCACTTTTGCTGATCTTAATTTGTCTCATTTCACTTAGCTACACTCTTAATGTTACTGTACAATGAATTAACTTAAATGAACTTAATTGCTACTGTACCTTTTTTTTTTTTTTTTTTTTGCTTAGTTATCTTCAGGTCTTTCTTCTTGCGCAATTTTGGCCTTTTTTTTGCAACACATTCTTCTGTATCAACAGATGGGCGTTTCAAAAAAAATACCTGTCCAAGGAAGTTTGTTACAGCCTCTTTTTGAGTATGTGTCTAGAGTGTGTAAGGCCCGTGTCATTACATTGCGCCAATGCACGACCAGTTCAAACCTTTTCTGGATGTTTCTTCACAACCAAGTCTGAAACTTTCTTCCATATTACCAACACTTCCTTTATATTGGTGGTAGCGATAACCTTCTCCTCTGTCTCCTCATCAGAACCCTCACTCCGCACCTCCTTATGCAGCTGCAACATCACATGGAGATTGGGGACAGTTCCTCTGGATTGGCAGACATGGGTGGTGGTCACCCTTTTTAAGAAGGGGAACCGGTGGGTGTGTTCCAACTACAGGGGATCACACTCTTCAGCCCCCCTAGAACGGTCTATTAATGGGTGCTGGAGAGGAGGGTCCATTGAGAATTTGAATCTCAGGTTTTTCATCCTGATCATGGAACAGTGGACTGGCTCTACTGCCTCAATTGTGCATGGGAGTTCCCCAAAGCAGTCAACATGTTTTGTGGACTTGGAGCAGGCGTTTGACTGTGTCCCTCAAGGTGTTCTTCGGGAGTATGGGCTACCTAACCTGCTGATATGGGGTACCGAACCCGCTGATACGGGCTGTTCAGTCCCTGTATGACCATTTTTAGAATTTTTTGGGGTCTTGTTCATGAGTGAGGCAAGAATGGAGTGGGAGATCGACATGCGTATTGGTGCAGCGTCTGCAGTGATGCCGAATTTGTATCTGTCCCTTGTGGTAGTCGATCTACGTTCCGACACTCACCTATGGTCATGAGCTGTGGATTGTGAGCGAAAGAACAAGATCCCGGACACAAGCAACCGAAATTAGTTTTGAAAGCATTTTAAGATACTGCATGTCATGGTATGCAGGCTGCTCGGTTGCCGACAAAAACACTACAGATATTTGTAAGAACTGCTGCAAAAGTCATTGGCTTTAGCCTTCCACCATTTCAGGACATTGCCAACACCTGTTATCACTCTAGAGCCAGGATCATCAATACACTTCTCACCCCTGTCATCACCTTTTCATTTTTTTGCCCTCAGGGAGGAAATAGGGGTCAATTATATCACGTGCCACTAGATTCATAGGCTTTTTTTTCCCGAAATCCATTGACCCTCTTACTCACCAACATACGTCATAGTCACCAGCACATTGCAAATGTTGGAAAGGAATCTTTATTTATTTTAAAATGTGCCTTTCTTTTGCCTATCATCTGAACACAAATATTATTGCACTTTTATAGATTTTTACTTAATCACTTTTAAATACTTTGTCATATTCTCTGTGTTAAATATAGTTGCCTACGATTGAATGTTGTGGTTTTCATGGGGAGGGAGGGAGGCATGTACAAGTTTGTTGTGTTTATCTGTAATAATGATAAAATGGAAATTTTAAACTTGAAAGGCCTGATCCAAATCCTATTGAAATTCAGAGGCTAGATCTGAAAAGGCGTGTGTGAGCAAGGCAACTGACAAACCTGACTCAGTTCCACCAGTTTTTCAAGGAGGAATGCGCCAATTCCAGTAGAGCACTGTCAGAAGCTTATGGAAGGTTACCCAAAAAACTTGACCCAAATCAAGCAGTTCAAAGGAAATGCTGCTCAATACTGAGAAAATGTATCTAAATTTGTGACCTCTAAGAAAATAATATAAAATTCTCTAAGAAATCCTCTCATTATTGTGGCATTCAACAAAATGAAATAGATTTGGTGATCTTGACTGACCTGAAACAGGAGAGGTTAAGTCTGATTTGACTCTAGACAGTGAGACAAAAATTGAAATATGCATTTTTGCTCAGTGTGTGTAAATTTATGGCTCGAACGGTATTTGCCTTGACTGCATTAAGCTTGGTTGTTTCACTGGTCTAAAGGTTACTGCATAGCTTCAACTGTACATACATCCATTCTCAATACTGTTTATCTTGTTCAGGCTCACAGGTGCTGAGCCTATCCCAGCTGCCTTTTGGTAAAATGGGGACTTCACCCTAAACTGGTCGCTAGTCCATTACGGGGCACATAAACAGACAACTTATCAGACTCACATTCAAATAATTACTGATTGGGAACAGAACCCACACTTCCTGTACCAAAATCAGAAAAATGTAGCACTACATCATTGTGACAAGTACAATAAACCCCAAATATACAGTGGAAAAACAAAGTTCAAAATACCCAGTAGTGCAATCTGGTTTTCAGGAAAAAGCTTTGTTGTTGTGGACATTGTAATGTAGCGTAATATCCAAAACATTCATTCTCCTCTAGTAGTGGCGTAAACAACTGTAGATGACCACTGACAACTTTAACATTGTAGTCGCCTCTTTAATGCGTCATCCCTGCATCTCATGGATGACCAATCAACCCACGCTTAATCCAACTGTTACATTAGGTAACAGTTGGAGTGTGTGTGAATCGATTTTATACTTGGAGAACGAGGAAGAAAGATGACATGATAGAAAAGAGAATGTTCTTGGTCTTCTCAGAAGCTGCACTGCAATATTGTAGAAACAAAGCTAACCCAATACTTGACACATCAAGCTAACTGCAAACTGCACGCTTTTGATCGTATGGTACCCATTTTTACATCACACCACAACATACAGTATTGTTTCGGCTCTTCTTCAGGGATTAAGTCTTAGCGGTATCAGGACTTTTTTTTCTTGGTAAAATATCCATTTTAGATGTTTAATTGCATTAGACTGTAAAACTGTAGTTAACTATGAGCACATCAACAATTTTAAAGAACTGATGGTTATTGTTTTTGACTTTCCCCTCAGGCTACTCGCCCACCATCAAAGGACAGCTGCTTCATGTTGACACCACGAGCAGCATGCAGTACAGGACTTTGCTTGAGGCTGAGATGTTAGCTGTAAGTATCCACTAATTACACAAGTGCTGCTACACTTGGAGGTCTACAATTTATTTTTAGGGGTGGGTTTGGTGGCAGTCACTTCAAAGATGTTTATGTGCAGGTAAACACGTGATTTAAACAAATACAAAATTTATTTTTGTCTGAAATTTCAGTTCCATGTGATTGCCAGCTACCCCCGGGTATGGAATATGCCCCAGTCTTGGCAGTGTGAGATTGAGGTGTACAAGGCAACGTACCACTTCATATATGCCCAGAAATTTTTTTTCACAGGTAAGTCAGAACAAGAGAGCAGCAACTTAGCTGAAGAAGAGGTCCTAAAATTGTGAAAAATTGTGAGATGGTTTTTGTACTAACTTTTTGTTGACTTAGATTTGATTCAGGACTGGGCGAGTGACAGTGCACCAGACATCTACTCCTTTCTTCCTTATTTTTGGACATTCAAGATGTCTTTTCACCAGTTTGAGATGATCTGGGCAGCAAACCAGCACAACTGGATTGATTGTTCCACCAAGCAACAGGAGAATGGTGAGAGGTTTATGCGTCATAATTCATGCATGAGCCCTGCTGGCCCCTGAGGCGTGACAAAACCCCCCCAAAATAACAGAAAACAGCAATTAGTTTACAAAAACTACTCTTTATTAACACATAAGTACAAAAACAATGCGCTGCACTGGAGTGTTAGAACAGAGCTATTGATGTGGCAGCTGTTTGATGTGTAAACCAGGTGAGTGCAGTGTAAGCGCAAAAGCAAACTCAAGAATTGACAGTGAACTAATGGGAAGAAGGAATTGGGAATGGTTGGGAGGTCTGAGTTCTTAAAGGTCTACTGACACCAAAAGCATGATTTTTGTATGTATGTGGGTTTTTGTAACTCCCGCCATGAAAATCCTCTCAAGGGATTTGTTTTGGAGAAAAAGCAGGAAGCGACCTTATTAGCAGACGCCCACTCAGGCGGGTTCGTCTGTCTATCCCAGTTTTACCGGCGGGAAGGTAGCTCTTTGTTTCTTCATGTTAGCCAAAATGCCGGCTTGTTGTATTGCTCGATATTGCTCGTACACTTCGGAGAATGAATTTACTCTTCATACTTTCCCAAAAGACACGGTTCATTGTGAAAAATTGATTGCACAGGTGCAAAGGACGAGAGCTTAGTGGGTTCCAAATGACAGGTAGGTGTGTATAGAGCTTTTAAAAAATAATAGTTTTGAGGGGGCGGCGGACGTAATCCTTCTTTCAATGAGTGACGACAATGCTTACGGTGCCGTCAGGGTGGCTCGTTGTGGCGCCAGGCCGCAGCGTTCATTGTCGTCACTCGCGGCCGTGGTGTTGGTCGTCATCGCTCGCGGCTGCGTCGTTCGTTGTCATTGCTCGCGGCCACAGCGTTCTCTATCGCCGCGGAGGTGGATCGGGTGGGGAGGTGATTTGGCGCATGCAGGAGGAGAGAGGAGCTTTCCCTCCCACCGGCCACTGGTGTTTCACCCGGGCTGGGTTCTCCTGAGTACACTACATACTGTCATACATACTGTCGGGGAGTCTGTTGTTATTTAAAAGTAATCCGCATGTCATCTAAATATGGCTCGAAACGATAGGGTAATATTGCCCCGGTCACTTCACTCAATTGTGAGATGTTCTCTGCTTCGAAAAGAGATTCCATGTCAGAAGGGGCGTTGGAAAAATCTGAAAATCTCTGTTGTTCCTCTCCCATAGCAGGTGCCACTACGTTTTCTCAATGGCGAATGTCCCAGTGTGACGTCTGCTGATGAGATTGCTGGCAATATGGCTACCATTTGGATGT
This sequence comes from Syngnathoides biaculeatus, assembly GCF_019802595.1. Taxonomy (NCBI): domain Eukaryota; kingdom Metazoa; phylum Chordata; class Actinopteri; order Syngnathiformes; family Syngnathidae; genus Syngnathoides; species Syngnathoides biaculeatus. The sequence goes on along the minus strand of NC_084654.1, from coordinate 4,738,309 downwards.
CGAGTGAAATTTCTGCAACTTTGCACATGGATGACACGCTCTCTGCTCATATTTATTTTTTCGTATAGACATTGAAGTGAAAGTTATATGTATTTTTCATGACAATATCTATATTACAATGTTTATAGGCATGTCAGTGGCCCTTTAAGCACCCTCAGAGATTGCAATACTGATCTACAAGAAGGAACAAATTAAGATACCCAACATGAAGGAGCTCTCAGAAAATAATATAGTAGTATAGTAAGTAAGTATAACTAAGTAGTAGTATAACTGATCTGTCTTACATTTTGGTTACATATCAGCTAAAATGAGCAACATCTTTTGTGATGCAAAGGAGTTCTTGACTACTGAAAACTACAATAATGAATATAGCATAAATGAATCTCTCTCTCAATGTCATTCAAAACTAAACATTGGTCTCAGTGGGCAGAATATTTGATGCAGTGTTTGTATTTGATATAATTATGTCATGCAAGTGTCCGATATGTTGTGGCTGGTTGGGATTTAAACTCCGTCTATTACAGTTGATATACACTAAGAAGATAATAGTGACAATTGATTGACACAGTTTGAAACATTAATTGAGCAATGCATTATTTTACTTCAAGTAATTGTAGTTCAAGTAAACAGCTATTTGCCCGGGATTGGGACAGAGCCCTTCCACAAATATCCAAAACGTTTGAGTAATTGAAGCCTCACGTATTTTTGTCTATATTTTTAGGTTTAACCATAAATTACATTATTCACCCAAAACACTTCAACAATAACTTCAAACAGATCTTAAAGCAATGGTGTCGAACTCATTCACGGTGGGACACAATTAAAAATTTGGACAAAGTTGCAGACCAAATTCAATATTTATTGGAAACTGACTAATTGTGCATATTTTCCTTTCCCTCCAGATGTGTAATATCTGTAGTAAGTAAACTTTAGTATAAGGAACAGAGAAATCAAATGTGCAATAAGATAAATAATGGAATTTTTATTATGATTTTTTAAATAGATAAAATCTATAACTCTCAACTCTAAATTATATCGTGAACATATAATACGCCTCCTACTTTTCTTTAAAGCACCTATTTTCCCATCATTTCTTTGGCCAGTTTTGGGGAAGGGAAGGTGTAAAGTTGCCGAAGGAGACTTGTAGTTGCGAATGACTGAAACAGCAAAGGAGCGGGCGCTTGCTGGTCTGGACTTACGTGCCAACACACTAGCAAAGCATTCTGGGTTTTGTGATATTAAGGCTTCTTTATACCCGTGCACCCAGCGACTGCGCTGATGTCACTGCGGCGACCTCACATGCAGTTGCCTTTATACTTGAGCGCAAGCCACGCAACCAGTTTTGAAAATGTACTCCAATTCTCCAAATTGGGGTTGTCACTATGGCTGGTATTGACTTGACTACAAGGGGGTGGCATTTCCTCTGCATTCTTTGGCCATTTACGGTTGCCATTTTTACTTTTCCATAAGAAGGAACAAAGCAACAGCAAAGGTGACTGTGTCTGCTAGAACAAATGGACTTAGATGACCAAATGATACAATGCATTATGCTGCAAAATTGATCAAAAAGGCGGTAGCATAAGTGGTACAGTAATCCCTTGTTTTTCACAGTTAATGGCTATTAGAAACCCCTAATGAAATATGAAAAAACACGAGGTAGGACCCCCCCCCCCCACACACACACCTGGAATTTTCATGTATGTGTATCTAGGTACCAGAATGATTAAAATATGTAAACAGCAGTTATACTTTGCATATTTGAGACTAAGATTACTGCAGTACACGTATTTACTTAAATCTTTAATTATAAAACCTTTGTTAATCTTTCCTGCAACAGTCGCCTAACTGTGGTCGGGAAATGCAGGGGAGCCGCCTTGGAGGCGGGGACAATAACAGTACGAAGCACCAGTTCGCTGCTCAGAAGGCTTTATAAGATCCTTTAAGCACTCGGATTCAATGTGTGCTCTCTTAAACACTACTCTTCCCAGGTTGCCCTCGGTAAACTTGTAAACTATACACTCTAGCAACTGCTCACGTTGAGTTTCTATCCATTCTCATTCTCACTGCTCCACACACCTAAGGAGTCTCGTCTTACTCTCTCTCACACACACGCACACACACACACACACACGTTTACATGGCGGAGGAGAGGCTCGGAGAGGCTTTAAGCTAACTCACCTGCAGCATTGCCGTTATGATCATAAACATGATCCTTAAAGAAGTACGCATAGGTGTCCTCTTCCACAAAAGCCCCGTTTCACCCATATTTAAAATTTGCTTCCGCCGTCCCTGACAGATGAGGTTAGGAAACTCTTTTTCCATATGACGACAAGCAGCACCATACCGAGGCATGTTTCTGAGGCCATACAACATAACCAACATTCAAGTACCCTACACTCAGTTGTAGGCGGAGTTACCACTTCTTTGGCGCCGTGGAGGAAGATTTCGCTGGGAACAACGCTGATGTGGTATTGTAACTACATAGTCCTAAAAAATGTTTTTGCTTAAAAAAAAATTATCCCGAACACAACACTAAGATACAGTACATATGCGAGACGGTCAACAGCATGGACGAAAAAGTCCGAAGCAAAGAAATGAATGGGACAAGGGAAGTTGCTGGGCGAGGCTTCGATGATGCGCAACCAATTAGCTCACGGGATAAAGCCATTCGTGCTTTCACTTGTCGATGTCATGCCGGGAACCAATCACGTGCCTTATATCATGCCTTTCCGCAATATGCCAATTTATCTGCATTTTTCGTGTTTTTTTTTTTTAATTCATGAATTGAAGGTGCAAAAAGTGAAGCGCAAAGTTGCAAGGGAATCTTATATTTGGAACCGATTGTCATTACACCATGTGAATAAATGGACCAATCACAAGACATGATTTCTGTGGCCTTTTACACACCGCAACAATTTTTGTCGTGTGCGGGTCAAGTAATCCGGAGAGGTTGCATGGGGCAATGCACAGGTCACGTGATTCAATGCAGGCATTGTTGGCCATGCGAGCACAGGATTATAAAGAGACCTTGGGTGGTGCATGCAATATAGACTGGGGGGAGGTAGCTTTAATGAGTATTTGATATGGGTTCGCTTTCCAAATATAATTGCATTGTGGGTTGGATTTTGCCCACGGGCCCGAGTTTGAGATATATATTTTACAGTATTCTTCTTTTTCTTTCAGCTTGTCCCGTTAGGCGTCGCCACAGTGTGTCATTTTCCATCCAAGCCTATCTCGTCCAACTTCCTCTCTGACACCCACTGTCCTCATGTCCTCCCTAACAACATCCATCCATCAACCTTTTCTTTGGTCTTCCTTTCGCTCTTTTGCCTGGCAGCTCCATCCTCAGCACCCTTCTACCAATAAACTCACTCTCTCGCCTCTGAACACATCCAAACCATATAAGTCTGCTCTTTCTAGCCTTGTCTCCAAAACATCCAACTTTGCCTGTCCCCCTATTGAGCTCATTTCTAATCCTATCCAACTTGCTCACTCCGAGCGAGAACCTCAACATCTTTATTTCTGCTACCTCAATTTCTGCTTCCTGTTGTTTCTTCAGTGCCACCGTCTATTATGCGTACAAAATGGCCGGCCTCACCACTGTTTTATAGACTTTGCTCTTCATCCTAGCAGAGACTCTTCTGTCACATAAAACACCAGACACCTTCCGCCAACTGTTCCACCCCGCTTGGACCTGTTTCTTCACTTCCTTGCCACACTCTCCATTGCTCTTTATTGTTGACCCCAAGTATTTGAAGTCATCCACCCTCGCTATCTCTTTTCCCTGGAGCGTCACTCTTCCCCCACCGCCCCTCTCATTCACTCAAATATATTCTGTTTAACTTCGGCTAATCCTCATTCCTCTCCTTTTCAGTGCGTACCTCCATCTTTCTAATTGTTCCTTCGCCTGCTCTCACTGCAGCTTAAAATATCATCTGCGAACATCATGAGCCAAGGGGATTCCAGTCTAACCTCGTCTGTCTGCCTCTCCATTACTATTGCAAACAGGAAGTGGCTCAGCGCGAAACCCTGATGCAGTCCCACCTCCACCTTAAATTCCTCTGACACACCAACAGCACATCTCACTGCTGTTCTCCTGCCCTCATAAATATCCTTTACTATTCTAACATATTTCTCCGCACACCAGACTTGCGCATGCAGTACCACAGTTCCTCTCTTGGTACTCTCTTATAGGCTTTCTCTACAGGGTTCGTACAGGTCAGGGAATTTCTGCAATATCATGGAAAGAAACGTTGCCTTTTCCAAGTCTTGGAAAGTCCGGTAAATAAAAAAATATTTGGCTTGGGTCAGGGAATGCCATGTGATTTTTCAGTCACTGTGACTGTGTGTATTGGCGTGACCGCACTCGCAGATCTGCATAGTCGAGCACGAAAAATCATGCGTGTGAAATTTGTTACGAGTAGAAATACATAGACATTCTCTACATACATGAAAAACAATCCAGCGCAGTGAACCACAGACTGACTCTTTTTGGAAGCACACAGTCTCCTGATAGTTTACCTGACTCCGCCCACCTTTGGCTCCTAAAAGGGTACACTCATAATTACAAACACTGTACACCCACACAGTCTGGGCAGCGTAGAGCAAAGAGTGAGACATGTTGCTTGTGTTTACGCTCGATAATAATGGTAAAAGTAAAAAAAAAAAAAAAAGTGCTGTTACTTTAATGAATGTCGCGTATGTGAATAATAGAAGAAAAAGTGGTGCAACTCGATGAGATTTTCTCAGGATGAGATGGTGTATAATGTTAAAATTCCACCTTGGCACAGCCTGATCGAGGATGAAAGCAAAGACAATACAGTGCATAAATAGCTAATTATATTTATTGTTATTTAGTATTTTAAATATAGGAGGCAACATAACATTAACCTTAGATGAAAATATTTGTTCAACATGTAATTAGTTTATATTTTTATTAAAAATAGATTTCAGTCGTTATGATGCTCCTACTATATTGATAAGCTTTGGCACTTATTTAACTGAAAATACACGACCATATCGTTGAAATATTGCTGTCTACCACAATCTGTCAATTAAATATTAGTCATGGAATTTTGTATTTAATACTTGGAAACTCAGAAAATTCATGGAATTTTTATTCTCTTGAAGTGTATGAACCCTGTCTCTAGGTCTACAAAGATACAATGTATCTCCTTCTGACCTTCTCTGTACTTTTCCACGAGCATCCTCAAGGCAAATGGTGCATCTCTGGTACTCTTTCTAGGCATGAAACCATACTGTTGCTCGCAGATACTTACTTCTGTGTTGAGTCTATCCTCCACTGCTCTTTCCCATAACTTCATATATCTTACAGCATTAACGTTAAAAATAATTGTCTTAGAAAAGGTTTGATATTGGTAAAAGTGCATCTGGGTCTCTCCTTTGCAAACCATTAAAATGGCAATAATCCAGCCATTGCCTGGATCGGGGTTAGCAGGGAGGTGGGCAGACATACACAAGACTTGTAAAAGGGTTAAGAAATCGACAATTATTGGCCAGTCATTTTGAATTATTTATTGGGTTCCTCGTCCTCCTCATCTGTCTGTGGGGGAGTCTGATGTCAGTTAGAAGTGATCCACACATCGTCTGATATGGCCCAAAGCAATAGGGTGTATGGCCCCGGTCACTTCACTTCCTTCTGAGATGTTCTCTTCTTCTAAAAGAGCTTCAGTCTCAGAAGGGGTGTCAGAAAAATCTGAAAATCTCTCTTGTTCATCTGCCATAGCAGGTGGCACAACGTGTTTTCTATGCCGACTGTCCCATTATGACATCTGTAAATGACGTCACAGGCAATATGGCCGCCACTGGGATGTCGAGTGAGACTTCCGGAACCTTGCACATTAATGACACATGTTTTTTGTGTTGACATCTAAGTGAATAATAATATATGAAGTTTTCACAATATCTATTTTAAAATGTATATTTAAATGGAAGATCATTGTGTTGAACTTCACTGCATCATAGTGACCATACTACAGTATATTGTGCCAGTGTGGCAAAATTCTGTGTGGGGCATCGCAATATTGTAACGGTTAATTTTTATTTATTTTTTATTTAATGTGCACTATCGCCATCTATGACATTAATCCATGACATTAATCCTCTTTTGTACTGGAATGAAGGACCATGGACCATGGCAGTGGTTTTGACTCTTCAGTGAAGATACGTTTTACTCGAAGACCACTCTAATCCTTACAATATTCATATTCTGCAGTGTATCTGGCAGCATGTGGTGAGACGCTCAATATAGACTTTACTTTGCCTTTCAATGAGTATGTTCCAACTATCTGCCATACCCGCTTCATCTTAAAGGTTAGTCCTCTTTTCAGGTATGATTTGAATGTATGTCTGATAAAATTTATTCTGTGAGTGATTGCAAGTATTATTACTCTTTACTGGCAGTAAAAGTACAGCTCGTAGTGTTGATAAAATAATTTTAAATTCAGATGCATTTTATGTTTAAGAGATTGTTTTCAACTGTGTGGATCTAAGTACATGTACATCTTGACCTTTCAAGGCGGAGGATACAGACATGCGACTGTCTCTCCCTGAGTGCCACCCCAGCCGCTACCCCCTCCTCACCCTTGCAAAAGATTACCAGAATGTCAAGCTGCCCCCAGACATGTTCATGCCAGGGGAAAATCAAAGTGCCCCACCTCCTAAACCTACCAAACCCCAATGGAGGAATATCACCCACTCAGAGTGAGTTGTAGGAAAGAAGTGCATATGCCTCCAAAGAAAAGGTCTTCAGGAGTTACTTGACCAACTTGTGACAATGGAAAATATATGATTGGAAAAGAGGGCATTTGAACTACTTGATTTTCTGAACATTATTATTCTTTTCAATTGAATGAAACTATTATAGTAATATCTTTTTTTAAAGAAGTGCCCCATGACCATTATTTGCATAATACTAAAATTCTAGACCTGTTGTTGATTTGTTCTTGTTTGACTCACTAACTTGCCAAGGTTGATACAATGAACCTGCAAATTATTTTTAGTTAAGGACTGAGGCATACCCTATATTATTATTATTATTATTTTTTAGGAATCATCTCTGGTGATTGTGATAGTTTATGAATGTTAAGATTTTTTTTAAATGATGCAAAATATTTTATTGTATAATAATAAAATATCAAAGACCATCTCTACTTTCACATTACTGTTGTGTTATAGCTAAACTCATCCGCCTTCATCAGCTATGTCATGTCTGATGAGCTAACCATAGAATGTTTCAAATATTAAACATGGCATTATGAAGTGTTCTGAATATGTTTCCTAAACATCAGAGCTGGCTGGGTTGACTGCTGGAGTGTACCAAACTTCCTGCTCATCATTGATTACACGTGGCATCCCATTTATCCCCAAAAAGCTGATGAGCAACTCAAACAGTCATGTAAGCTTTCTGCCATTATCCCATACATTTATTATTTTAAAAACTTGTATGAATTCTAAATGTATCTTTCCTGACTAAAGTGTCTGAAATGGAGGAATCAATGCTGTCAGCTTTAAGGCCCCCTGAACACACTTCAGGACAACACACCCACCCGTACTACAATTCTTCTTCAGCCGCCCACGGCCGAATACCAATCGACCCTTCAGAGCTACCCTCTGACAGACTTCATGTGGAGATGGAAATGTCTCCAGATTCTCAAATTATCCTCTATGGGCCTTTACTTAGGGCTTTGATTTCCATAAAGGTATAAATACCTTTATATTGTCTTGGATTTTTACTTTGTTTATGTTTTGTTGCATTTTTATCGTTTAAAACAGTATTGTCGAGTCTGAAGTAACACTTGCAGTCTATCAAGCAGCCTTGTAAGGGCCACTCTTCTATAATTTACTCAGGAAAATTATTTTGGCGAAGATGACATGTACACAGACTTTGAAGAGACTGTGTCCAGTCCAGTTTTGTCCACTTCCTCATCTGGCCTTGGTTGGGCCCCTCTGGGAATTGATGAGAGTGGACATAAGGAAACATCTGATATACATCCCTTGGACCTGCGACCCTGGGACATAACTGTACTCATCAATCTTTACAAAGTCCATGGTCGACTGCCTATGGTAAGACTGACTGGCTTAGTAAAAAACAGAGCAACATTTTTAAAAATATGAGAAAAGAGCAAAAGCATGTGATGATGGATGGAATTATCCAGAATAGAAAGTCATCATTGTATTGTTTTTGTTTCGCTTAACATTTCATTTTTATTCAGACATGACTTTTTTTGGGCTAGATCAGTATTGGAAATCTAAGAATCTGTCTTTTGTTTCTCTTCCTGGGTTTTATCAGCACTGTAGCAATGAGGGGCCAGAAGGACCATCTGGCTTCTTAGAGCGGCTATGTTTTGAAATGAAGAAAGGTTACAAGGAAACTATGCTTCAGCTACTGTTGTCACCTGTTCACATCTTTGTTAGCGACAACTACCAGGTAAGAAAGCAAAGTGTTTTGGTTGATTTCAGTCATATGCCACACCACTCTCTTCTTGCATCAATCCATGAACCTTGTAACGAAACCATGGATGTAGATTTGTTTTCTTGGTGTGGATCCTTTGCCTTTTACCCCTGAAACCAAACCATAGATATACAATACATGTTTTTCCTTGGTGTCGAGGGCTCAGGAAATTGGCACATTCAATTTTACAAAATACAACTGTGATGCGTTTTGGTTTCCAAACATGTCTAAATATACATTTGTGTTGCTTACAATGAAATTCAACAATGGATACACTTCATATGTAATGCAATGAAAAAAAATGGACAAAAAAACAATAAATACCCATCATTCGCTGGAGTTAGTACTAATATATAAGCGTTCATCATACGAATTCTACAACAGTCAGGTCGTGGCCCGGGCCTCCTACACCCACACCCGGAAATGTTAATCTACAAGGCGTAGGTAGAAATTCAGATAATTTAGGTCGAAGACAAAAAAGAGGAGGAAAGCGGCTTAGTCGCAAGAAGAAGAAAAGGTATGCACAAACCCTACAGCTGTGTGTAGAGACTTTGAATGTTGGGACTATGACAGGAAAAGTTCAGGAGTTAGTTGACATGATGATTAGGAGAAAGATTGATATATTGTGCATCTAAGAGAGCAAGTGGAAAGGGAGTAAGGCTAGACGTTTAGGTGAAGGTGCAAATGAAGTTAGTATCTGAAGTAAAAATAAAATGATGTTCCTCTCATCGATATTCTTTTTGGGATAGAAGTTTCTATTCTGTCAAGACTTTGTGAAGTGAGTGCTAGTTGATTTGCAGCAAATAATACTTCACTTCACTCTGGCGAGTTTCCTAAAACGCTTAAAGTAGCTGCTGTTAAGCCTCTTCTAAAAACACAGCACCAAACGATTCCATGTTAGCAAGCTATAGATCCACCTTAAATCTCATGTTCATAGCTAAGATTGTTGATAAAGTTATTTTTAATCAACTCAGCAATTTCTTGAATTTAAATGGACTTTTTGACAAATTTACATCAGGTTTCCAAACTCATCACAGTACAGAATCTGCTGTTTTCAAAGTGCTAAATGATATAAGGTTGAATACTAGCTCAGAAAAGGTCTCAGTTTTGGTCTTGTTGGATATAGTGCGACTTTTGATACGGTAGATCATACTATATTATATTATATATAATATAGATATATAAATATTGGAAACGTGGGGTGTTGTGCCACTGTCGAAAAGGAGATAAATACTGGATGAGTCCAAATTATTTTCAACTAAACCACAACTGCCTGAAGCACATATTTTGAGTGAAGGCTTATATGTGTCTAGCAGACCAGGAAAAGCTCTTCCATGCTTTTATCTCAAGTAGACTTGACTACTTGAGATAATGACCTTCTGACTGTACTCGCCAAAAAGAGCATTAAACACCTACGGCTCATTCAGAATGCTGCAGCTCGGGTTCTGACCTGAACAAAGAGGTCAGAGCATATAACTGCAATTCTGAAGTCCTTACACAGGTTCCAATCAGCTTTAGAATCTGTTTTAAAGTTCTGCTCTATAAATCACTAAACGGTTAAGGTCCTGAATACATGAAAGACATGCTGTTGTAATACAAACCCCCCTAGAGCTCTGAGATCGACAATTTCAGGTCAAATAGTGGAGCGGAGAGTCATAGGCAAACATGGCAAAGCAGCTTTTAGCTATTATGCTGCACACAAATGAAATAAGTTTCCGACAGAGGTGACGTCAGCCCCAAGTGTGAATGTTTTTAAATCCAGGTTGAAAACGCTTTCTTTTTTCTCATGCTTTTTAGAATATTTCCACTGTTCATGATATTTCTTGCGCTGTATGCTGTTTATATTTGTACTTTTATTTTTTTTTAACAAATGCAGGGTGTCCCAAAAAATGTAGACACTTTAATTAATTGTAAACTTGATATTATAATTTTAATAATTTTTAACATGTAAAAGAATTTATTGAAAGTGTTTATAATTTTTTTGGGACACCTTGCATATTTTGTCATTTTTGTTTTTCCCATTTTAAATGTTTTATTTCTTTGTATTCAAATCCTATTAATCATTTAAAGCACATTGAGTTACCTTGTGTATGAAATATGCTCTATAAATTCGCTTTGCTTAACAGACTGCATTATTTTTAGCTTTGCCCAGGTTTTTACTAATGCCATATTCTGACCTTGTTGGGGAGCTACACATATTAAGTTTGAGGCAAAAAAATAAAAGGAGCATTGGAAAGTGAATCCGATGGTCGTCGTCTTCTTTTATTCATTGGAGCCGTTGGACTGATATGCAAACTGGTAGGGGTCCTGTTTAGGAGGGAGGATTTGATGTGGTCCATGACTAGCCACTCGAAGTGCCTCATAATAAAGGGATTGCATGGAACGAGGCAGAAGTTATTGTAGCAGGAGGGAGATTGCTTCTTTGGGACCGGGATCATGGAGGTCGCTTTGAGGCATGTTGGGACAAGTGCTTTGCTCATTGAGGTGTTGAAGATGTCTGTGAGGACATCATCAGCATCAGCACAGTCTCTCAGGATGCGGCCTGGCTGTCCTTGCATTGGTCCTTCTGAATGATCTCCACATGCTGTCCGCAGACAGCAAGATCACCCGGTTGCTGGGAAGTGGAGGGATCTTCTGTGCTGGGGTGTTGTTGTCTGCCACAAAGCGAGCAAAGTAGTAATTCGGGGTAAAGAAAAGAAGATTGTCTTTAGTAAATACCTGGAATCATTCTATTTTAATAACTAAAGACCAAGTCTGAAACCTTGGTGTGCTGATGGATTCCAGTCTCACTTTGTTTGTTGCCAACATTTTGCGTTTGTTTGTGGCATGTCTTCACTCTTGGGATTCACCATTATGAAAGCACTGATTAATGTCAACATTGTAAACAAAGTTTTGTTTATGTTTAACCTTGCATTGATGACAATTACTGTCATTTTTTTTTCTTCCTTGTGTCACAGCGTCCCACAGTGGATGGGGTGTTAAGGGATGGCCACCTAAGTCTGTCAGGCCTGCAGATGAGGGCTCACGCCATGTTCTCTGCACAGGGTTTGCCACTAGGAAGTGACACCCTTGAATACGCCTGGCTCATCGATATGCAAGCTGGGGGTCTTAGCGGCAGAGTGACTATTCCACAGGTGTGTGTTTTCTTATATGTTCTACAGATGTTCTATTCAAGTGTGAGTGTTTTAAAATCCACTTAAAAAAATTACTTAATCAGCTAATCTTTTATTTGCACTGTATGTTCTTTTATAAATTAACTCTGTCTCTGTACTTTGTTTTTAATATTTTATTGTTTTTAAATGCTGTTGTACTTTGAATCAGCTTAACCAAATCCGGGTACAGTTTTTGAAGTGTGGTTTATATATAAAGCTGCCTTGTGTTGCCTTGCCTTGAAAATCAAATGGGAATATTGTAAATACAGTTGTACCTCAAAGTTGGACCATGATGTGTTTTGTGAAGGTGGTGGTTTTCAACTAATTTATATTAGATTCCAAAATGCCGACATCATTAAATCAATTCGATTGACCTAGAAATAGTCATGGATAAACTCGCAAAATATACAATACAGTCTTCAGAATATTGCAAAATTAAAAATGGCTCTATCATCCTGATCTTGTCTCGTCATAAAACTGTGAGCTTTTTCACAATATTACAATTCTTATCATGCCTTGTGATTAATCCTGTGATAAAACTGAAGCTCGAGATATGTCTAACATTTGGGTAAACTTTGACCAAAAAGGGCAAACTCAAGTTTGCCACTCGCAAGGAAAAATTTCAGGGAATGAGCCCAAAAAGGTGACTTCCTTCTCTGAAAACCATGATAAATTTTACAAATAATGATTTCAATCAGATTTTATTTTATGTCGCAAAAAGTCCAAGGAAGTGGCAAAATATATACCCCAGAGTTAATTGTTTGTTGCTGGCTGAAATCAAGTTGAGCTGAGTTCCCCCCATGTCCTGTCTTATTTGACAAACAGAAGTTGCAGCGGACAGATTAGCACAGAGCAGGAGAAAACACCACCTAGTTCTTCTATGGTGCAGTAATTGCTTGTGTGATAAATAAATTTCATGACAGTTCAAACTCTTAAAACATAACATTTGTTCATGACGTTAATATTTAAATTGTAATTATGATCTATAATTTTCAGGGTTTTTTTGTTTTGTTTTTTTAGGTGGCCATTCTGATAGAGTGGGGGAAGTATTTCGTTTTTCATGTGATGTCCCGTGAGTTCCAGCTCGAACATCCAAAGCCAATTATCATCTGCCAGCATGGTGTTGATCGGCGCATCTGTGACGCTAAGGTATTTTGTTTTCCATAAAACCTGTGGACTATTGAGTTTTTTATTTTTTTTTTATTTTTGATTTCAGTCCTTCTCCTCTGTGTGTCCAGCTTTACTCTGTACATTAGTTAGATGTCTCGCATGGATGTTCCTTTTTGGGCAGATATATTTTTTATAGGTCCCAAGCCAGCAGAATCACGTTGTTTTCCTAATACTTTATTTATAATATAGGTCACAGTTAGTCTGTGATCTGATGTTTGACATCTACAGTGACATGAAAAAGTATTTGCCCCGTTCCCAATTTTTTTTTTTTTTTGCACATTTGTCACACCTTCATTTTTGGTGTATAATGGCACACCAAGCTATAATATGCACCCCCAAAGTTGACCTCAAAATTCTAGAAAACCCTTCTACCTACAGTGTATATATAATGCATTTATTTTATAAAATAATTATTCTGAAGCTGAGCAGTTTATTTAAACACTTTTTTTTAAATTTACTTGCTCCTGTTTTGAAATTCACAGCCCTTCTTTTATTTAGTAAATTAGGAAACAAAGTTGTGCTGATATGGTTGATTATCTAAGCGGAATTTGTAAGATGTGTACAATTCTTTAACGAAAACATGAAGGATCAGGTAAAAGACATTTTGTTTTATTTTAATGTGATTGAAATCAAAGGGTCAAGCATTTCAGAAATGCATTATCAAAAAAATAAATTAATGTTTTTTGTTCAGTCATCTGTCATATTTAAATATCAACATTCCACAAATTCTGCCAGGGTACGTAAACTCATGAGCACTTATGCAGTCACATGCTCGCCGTCATATTGGAATGAAACTTTAGGTTACTCATTTTTAATAACCACTATTTAGCGGTGGCATATTAGAATGGTCTACACTTTTTTCGTAACTTCGAGATCAGGGATGCCCAGACTTTTTTACCCCAAGATCTCCTTCTCAAGCATCCAGCCTCTCGTGATCATCTTGGGGGAACGGGGGGGGTTACTTTTTTTTTTGCATGACCATTGATGAACTAGAATGACCAAGTCACAAAGCTCTACCTACTACAAAAATGCAAAACATTATTTTAAAGTATATTTAGGATTATTTATGTGTAAATGTTTGTGTGCCTTGCATAACCACATGAGCCAATATTACACAACAAGATTAACTTTAAACATTTTTTTTAACTATCTGAGTTCACATTGATGATCACTAAACACCATACGAATGAAAATGCACACCTGGGCTGTGTCACCCACGTCATTGGATTCATCCAACTGCAGTGAGAAACACTCACAATCTGAGATGTCCTTCCACGCGTTACCCATGGCTTTACAGCGCCATGTAACTGTACTCCTTACAGCTGCAGAGATTTTATTGAAGATAATATTACCGCCTTTTTTTTAAAAGATTAGAACAATTAGTCCGCTATGCCTCTTTTACCATCTCTTCGTCTTTGAAGGACTTCTTGCTATTGACGACGATGTGACGAACCCGGAACGATGCTTCCGTGGTGGCTTTCGCTGTTCAACTATATTGTGTGAAAAGTGACTGCTGTGCGGCTAATCGGGATTTTAATATTTGAAGTCCTCCACCCTCGCTATCTCTTCTCCCTGTAGGCTGGTCCCAAGCCCAGATAAATGCAGAGGGTTGCGTCAGGAAAGGCATCCGGCGTAAAAACTGTGCCAAACAAATCTGAGCGTTCATCTAAAGAATCCCATACCGGATCGGTCGTGGCCCGGGTTAACAACGCCCGGCCCCGGCACTCCTAACCTACAGGACTTCAGTGGAAATTCAGCTACTGTGGGTCGAAGACAAAGAAGAGGAGGAATCTGGATCCATCGTCAGAAGAAAAAGAGGAATGCACAGCGCCTACAACTGATTGTAGGGACTTTGAATGTTGGGACTATGACAGGCTCAGGAGTTGGTTGACATGATGATTAGGAGAAAGGTTGATATTCTGTGCATCCAAGAAAGCAGGTGGAAAGGTAGTAAGGCTAGAAGTTTAGGAGCAGGGTTTAAATTATTCTACCATGGAGTAGATGGAAAGAGAAATGGAGTAGGGGTTATTTTAAAGGAAGAGCTGGCTAAGAATGTCTTGGAGGTGAAAAGAGTATCAGATCGAGTGATGAGACTAAAATTTTAAATTGAGGGTGTTGTGTATAATGTGGTTAGCGGCTATGCCCCACAGGTAGGATGTGACCTAGAGTTGAAAAAGAAATTCTGGAAGGAACTAGATGAAGTAGTTCTGATTGGTGCAGATTGTAATGGACATATTGGTAAAGGAAACAGGGGCGATGAAGAAATGATGGGTAAGTACGGCATCCAGGAAAGGAACTTTGAGGGACAGATGGTGGTGTACTTTATAAAAAGGATGCAGATGGCTGTAGTGAACACTTATTTCCAGAAGAAACAGGAACATAGAGTGACCTACAAGAGTGGATGTAGAAGCACGCAGGTGGATTATATTTTGTGCAGACAATGTAATCTGAAGGAGATTACTGACTGTAAAGTAGGGGTAGGGGAGAGTGTAGCTCGACAGCATAGGATGGTGGTGGGTAGGAAGATTAAGAAGACAAAGGGAGAGCAGAGAACCATGTGGTGGAAGCTGAGAAAGAAAGAATCTTGTGCGGCCTTTCAGAAAGAGGTGAGACGGGCTCTCAATGGACAGCAGAAGCTTCCGGAAGACTGGACTACAACAGCCAAGGTAATCAGAGAGACAGGCAGGAGAGTACTTGGTGTGTCTTTTGGTAGGAAAGGGGAGAAGGAGACTTGGTGGTGGAACCCCAAAATACAGGGAGTCATACAAGTAAAGAGATTAGCGAAGAAGAAGTAGGATACTAAGAGGACTGAGGAGATGTGAAAGGAGTACATCGAGATGCGACGTAGGGCAAAGGTAGAGGTTGCAAAGGTTAAACAAGAGGCATATGAAGACATGTACACCAGATGGACACGAAAGAAGGAGAAAAGGATCTCTCCAGGTTGGCCAGACAGAGGGATAGAGATGGGAAGGATGTGCAGCAGGTAAGGGTGACTAAGGATAGATCTGGAAATGTGTTGACTGGTGCCAGTAGTGTGCTAAATAGATGGAAAGAATACTTTGAGAAGTTGATGAATGAAGAAAATGAGAGAGAAGGAAGAGTAGAAGAGGCAAGTGTGAAGGACCAGGAAGTGGCAATGATTACTATGGGGGAAGTCAGAAAGGCACTACAAAGGATGAAAAATGGAAAGGCAGTTGGTCCTGATGACATACCGGTAGAGGTATGGAAGCAATTTGGAGAGATGGCTGTGGAGTTTTTGACCTACTTATTCAACAGAATACTAGCGGGTGAAAAGATGCCTGAAGAATAGAGGAAGAGTGTTCTAGTTCCCATTTTTAAGAAGAAAGGGGATGTTCAGAGCTGTGCTGTAATGCACAATATTGACTTTGGACAATTTGTGTGTGTTTGTGTAGGGAGGGGCAAATATGCATTATACACAAAAAATTACAGGAAATGGTTTTCCAGTCATCAAACAAATTCAACTCATTTTCAATAAAGTTGTTGTGAAAAATTAAAATCAGGTTACAGTGATTTGCAAATCATGTTCAACCTATTCTTAATTGAATAATGTACACTACAAAGACAAGATATTTCATGTTCAATTAATTAAGTATTGTTTTTAGTAAATAATCAATAACGTTTAATTTTATAGATGCAACACCAGTTCCAGCATATTTGTGACTTCAAAAGTTAGCTTTTTATTTAAGTACCCACCCACTTCCTGGTTGCTTCATGCCCACTCATCTCAACAGAAATTGCTGGGTGACAACAGTGCTGCATTATGTTTAAAAGTTTAAACTGTACATCACCTCCCCAACTTAAGGCAATTGAGGAATACTTTAAATAGTTTCGATTTATTTTGGGAGAAATTCAGTGTCTGCAGTCTTTGGGCCCTTTTTGTGGAGGACGGTTTTCTAAAATAGGTTTTTACACACTACTGTAAGTGCGTTTCTGGAAGAGAGCCACACAGCCAGTTGCCAGTGTAGTTGCAACAAGCCGTACAAATATAGCATGCATGTTTTACAATAATACATAACTGTTATAATGTTGAGTGTCAGTGCCCTCATAGTTGCCAGAATGTGTATGAGAGATGAATGTCGCCATTTATGTTCTGTGTTGAGTGAATGGAACCCTCTTTGAACCTATAGTGTGTGTGTGTGTGTGTGGGGGGGGGGGGGGATGAAGTCAGCCACCAATTGTGTTAGTTCTCCCCGTTAGAAAGGTGAGAGATGCCTGTACTTTTCATGAAAGGTTTTCCTCACCTATGAGAGACATGAAGAAAAAAAATCTCAAATCACTGTCTGAATTTTACATTTTACAGGGCTAATGTCATGAAATGGATGATTTTTAGTATGTTATTAATGAAAAAACGTCTGCTAATATGGGCCCATGCGTTTTTTCACCACAAAACATGATTTTGGCGTCTCCAGCTTTTTGTAACTCCCGCCATGAAAATCCTCTCGAGGGATTTGTTTTCGAGAAGAAGCAGGAAGTGACGTAAAGGACAGCGGTGCCCCCAAGTGAACTAGTTTGTTTCCATTAGTTTTACCTCTGGGAAGGAAGCTCGTTGTTCCTTTGTGTTAGCCAAAATGCCGGTTCATTGCATTGCTGGACATTGCTTGAACACTCGGGAGAATGGATTTACCCTTCATAAGTTTGCAAGAGACCCGGTTCGTCGTGAAAAATGTATTGCACGAGTGCAGAGGACGAGAGCTTTGTGGGTTCCAAATAATAAGTGGGTGTGTGTGTAATCGGTCTCTCATAAGGTAACAAAAGATCCGGGTATGAAATATATTGATGTGTGCGTTGGACGGCGTCGGGCTGCTGCGCGGACGGCGGCGAATCTGAAGAACCCAGCCAAGAATGCCTCACTTAGCCGCGTGCGCGCAGTCAACCGCCCCAGCTCGACTGTGTTGTTCATCGCATACTGCCGCGTCTATGAACAACCCCCTAAAGCAGCAACGCTCGGGTCCGTCATAAGCCACACCGGCCGGCTGCGATGAGCCGCGATGGCTCATCTCCGCCGCGGAAGTGGATCGGTCGGGGATGCGGTTTGGCCGTGATCGCATATCATCTGAATAGGGCTCGAAACAATAGTGTAATATTGCCCCGAGGGCCGAAACAATAATGTAATATTGGCCCGGTAACTTCACTCGGTTGTGTGGTGTTGTCCTTTTCGAAAAGAGCTTCCGTGTCAGAAGGGGCGTGTTTGTCTCCCATAGTTAGGGTGCACAGCATGTTTTCATTGGAGAATGTCCGAGTGACGTCACGGACGGAGGATGCAGCCAATATGGCAACCACTTGGATATCGTAGAATGACACTTCTGCATCTTTGCACATGGATGACGCGCTCTCCACCTACATTTATTTTTTCGTATAGACATTGAAGTGAATAATGTCATATGTATTTTTCATTACAATATCTATTTTAGAATGTTTATAGGATGACACTTGGGCTTTAAGGTGCAGAATAAGTATTTGGTCATCTACAAACAACCAAGATTTCTGGTTGGTCACAGACTCATAGGTAAGGTTTACCACTGATGAAAATTACAGGCATCTACCATCTTTTTATGTGGCAGAACTTGCACATTTTTTTTCACTAGACCAGAAAAGATTGCAGACACATTGTGGCTGGCGAGTTTCAGCAACTGTTTTTCTTTCTGGAATTAGCTATGGCCAAAACACTTGTTTTTAGTTTAAAGTGGCTAACATTAATCAGGATCCCTCACTGCATCATGGCAGTGGTCTATTTCATCCTGGTCTCTCTCCTGTAAAATTTGTAAATCCACCCTTGCTGGCTGGGAACTTCTGCTTCAAAAGCCAGCCCCGAGTTAGCAATAGTTGGCGAGCTCTCGGCATCAATCTGCCACGATGTATCAAAATGAGTCACATTTCCAATTCATCTGACGCACTCACAGTCTTCCATGAACATTCATGAAGCTCCTCAGGCACAGCCATTAAATGTTTAGTTCCACGGAGATTATCGTCTTGGGGAGAGCTCAACAACAGTTACTAACGTGCTAAGTCAAGATGGCAGTGGATTTAAGGACGTTATATGGCTTCATGACATTGCTGCTCGTCAGGATTAAATGCATGTTGTTATTTGATTTGTTTTCATTCAATGTGTAATATATAATTCAGGATTTGTTTTTTCAAGCAGACTTGCGAGTGAATCCTAAACACCACTCACCTGTTTGATGTGTTAAAAAAATATATCCACCTGTCTTTTACTTCACCCACTTGACATGTCCGCTCCTCCATGTGGTTGTGACTTGTTGTGAGTGTATCAATCAATGCTTGAGGAAGACTGCTTTATAGAGACAAACAACTTAACTACTTCCCAATGCGGATTCACCCTTAAAGTTAATACACTCACTGTAATTTGACTGGCATGTACGCAGCAGCGCGCCATCGCAATCACAAATCTGCAGTTGAGCACGAAAAATCACGTGTGTAAAATTTTTTACAAGTAGAAATACATCGATATTGAAAGACGTTGCTTGTTTTGTGTAGTCTTGACCATTGTTCCCTCTAAGATGCTGCACTGCGCAATTGACCCCTCCGTACAGGGCACTTAACCACGCCTCCTGAAGTTACGTCACCCCACGCTTGCTAACCTCAGACAAAGAATTAGCAAAAATGGCGTCGCAGGAAGAAAAGACGAGAGCGAAATTGGCGGATTTACCAGCTGATTTTTTTACTCGCATTCTTACCGAATAGTGAAATATCATTGAAGAGCAGACAGCAGGGCTTCAAGTATTTCAGCCAGGGGTATTTCAATGGTATTTCCATGCATATCGACGGAGAAACCATCGATATTAGCGCGAGATCTTTCCGGAGTCAGAGGAAGACCGAGAAGCCACATAATATAATATATTATAACCCAAAGACGAATTCGTCATTGACAGTTTCCTATTTTCGTGTTACCAATCACACTTGTGTGCAGAATCTGTATGTGTATCTGTATAGCTGTTTGTGAACCGCTGTATGAAGGAAAAGAAGAAGGCGAGGCTTGATTTACGAGTTGTTTTCTTTGTGTAACGTCACACGCTCCCCTCAATAATTATTCTTGAATTAGTGCCGAACCTACGTAAGTCCCGACCGAGTACGATGATCACTACTTTAGTGTCCTCAAACATCCTTCCTTCAGTCTTGGTGTCTCGGTGCACGTCAAAGGCTTTTAGGACTCGTTAGTCCGGTTTAGCTTAGCTCGCTAGCCGCCAACAAAGAGACACGTTTGTGCAGTCAGGTCCTCGCAAAGTATCGCTCAACACAGATCAAGTGTGTCAATCATTCACACGTAGCTATGTTATGCAAGTGAAGAACTGCTAATTCATTTATATGAGACATGGATTGAAAATCAAATATAGGGCATACCTTCGTGCAAACATAGTCCGGTTTAGCTTAGCTCACTAGCCGGCAACAAAGACACACGTTTGTGCAGTCAGATCATCGCAAAATATCGCTCAACACAGATCGAGTGTGTCAATCATTCACACGTAGCTATGTTATGCAAGCGAAGAACTGCTAATTCATTCATATAAGACATGTATTGAAAATCAAACATAGGGTTTACCTTTGTACAAACATATCTGTTCCAGTTGATTTTAGATGGATTCAGTTGATCATGCGATCTTCCACAAAGTTTAATCCATCGAAAACATTTTTCGTACTCTGTCTTCGGTTTTGGAAAGGGTACGAATTGAACTCCACCAACTAGCCTATCAGGATACCTGTCATCAGTATTACAAAGTCCGTGACTACACCTCTTAACCATATCTATTGTTAAGGAACCCAAATAGGTGATAAAACGCTAACAAAAGCTATACTGGACCATGCGACTTTTTCTGAGGTAACGCCAACAAGGGGCGTGGTTTATGCAAATCTCTGGCCTCTGATTGGTCAGAGACACGGATGACGCAATTTCTACGCAGGGGTCAATTGCGCACTTGTCGCACACTCGGCGCACATGAAAACCGATCCAGTGCGGTGAACCACAACCTAACGTGTTGTTTTTTTTTAACATGGAAACACACAGCCTCAATGTACAACGAGCTGTGCTCAGCCTACTTCTACTTCCTAGTTTACCTGACACCGCTCCCCTCCGCTGTTAAAGGGGTACACTCATAACTACAAACAGAACACACACCTAAAACTTTACAGTATATCTGCGGGCATGACTGGTGGATCACACACGTAACTTTATATCTGTGGGCATGACTGACCGACCACACCCGTACATTTTTCAAATGTGAGTGACTGTTAATAGGTCTTTGTCTTAACCCCTGTAATCCAACTATGTTGTTATGTTTTAGTTAACTTGCTTGCCCGGTCACTGTCGAACGTCAGAGGAGCTCAAGTACACCATGACGCGACTGGCCATGGATGGAGTGGACCTGTTCATTGTTGAACATGGCTGCGCTGCTAACGTCAAAGTATTTAGCCCCTCACTTATTATTTTATTAAATTTGAAAATCTACCATCGATGTCCAATGTCACACATCTTTAAAATTTGTTTTACTTTGCATAAAAGAGAACTATATTTTGAAGAAGTTGCAGTGTCCCAATATTTTATTATAACCACTACAAATACTGTATCTGTCATTGTAAAATATGCTGCTTTTCTCAGACAGGCTTTTTACGTGTGGCCAACTGCAACCTACATAATCAGGCAGTGGGAGAGGGCATCAGCGCTGTGGTGCAAGACCTAAACATTCAACAGTACATCGAGCAGCAGCAGCACAGTGAGACGAGCAGGCTGCTGCCAGCTGGGCAGGGGCAAGGTCCAGGTCAGCCACTCAGTCTCTGCCAGCCCCTGGTGATGAGACGCTCTGTCTGGCTGGAGGCGGGTTCAGTCAACCTGAACCTCATCACTGCGGACATTGCCCTGGCTGCAGACCACTCAGCCAAATGTGAAGTTCAGAGGCAATTTCTGGAACTACATGACACGCAGACCAAAAGGTACATAAACACAATCTCTCAATTGCTCGTTGCCTGCCAAGTGCAGCCTTTAAAGATTGGACTATTGTTATTGTTGTTTTGTAGTGGATTACTATTTGAAGTGTTTACCCCATCCTTCTTTCAAGACTCTGGTTCCTGTGGCCTGAAGAAGCTGGCATTAGAAACAAGCGGAGCAGGAATCGCTGTGGCTGCCTTGGAGGCTGCAGGTTTTTTGGAGGAACCAATATGGGCGTGGACTTCTTCAAATTGGAAGAGATGACACCCTCTTCCTCATCTGCATTCTCTTCCTCTAGCACTGAGTCAGATATGTGTTATGGGCAGTCTTTGCTTCAACCTGGATTGTGGATTATGACCAAAGAAACACCCAAAGTGGATGGTAGGAATTTATTAAATTAAATATGATAAGTAAAGACTCATGGCCTGCTCTCGTAGGTTCAGAAATATTGTAAACTCGAAGAAAAGGCTATTTATGTTTACTTGAATTGTATTTGTCTATTTACATTTGTCTGATGATCTTCATCATTAAAGTGGTGAAACTGCAAATAAATAAAAATTTGAGAATCGGGCCAAAACCTTTTTTCAGTTTTACGGGTAATGGGCCTTGTTTTCCAGTTGCATGCAAATCAGTGGATTTTTTTTTTTTTTTTTTTTTTTCCAGGAAGGGTTGTTGGACTGAAAACTGATACACATTCACCCTGCCTCCCTCCTGAGGTGCCTGAGAGGCGTGGTCAACAGCACCTTAGTCTCCAGGTGCCCCAATGCTCTCACAGCTCTGCCTCCTCCTCTGAGGAGAATAGTTCCTGCAGTGCGGCCTTACCCCTACTGGCTGGAGAAAGGGATACCCCCTCGCCAAGTGTGGAACAACGCATGTTTCTTGTGAATGGAAAAAGTCCTGTTGAGTGAGTAGCCTGGAGAATGCTTTTGTTTGTGATGTTTAAAGAAGATATAATATTTGATCAATTTTACCACCGCAGTGTGATTTCCCGCTTTACGCATAAAATGTGCCACTTGTGCTTGTGTCTCCTACAGTACTTTCCGTGATATTCCGGAGGGCTCACCCATTTCACCTAACAACTCCCAGGAACGCACCTCAGTGCGCTCACCTCTTTGCTCTCCCCTCAAGCGCCAGTCCTCAGTACACTCTAGTCGATTAGGCAGTACTAAGAGCTTGTCAGCTGCTGTATTCAATGACAGACCTCCCCCAGTGCTGTCTGGGGGTGTCCAGTTCAGCGGTGATGTTTCCCGCAGTGACGAAAACGTTCTGGATTCACCACGTCAGCGTCGAAGCTATGGCTCGTTCCCCTTTACACCCTCAGCAGACTCCAACACCTTCCATCAGTACCGATCTGCAGACTCTAGTATGTCGGTTGCTGACAGCGAAGTCTACTTCTCTGCCGCTGAAGAGTTTGAGCCGATCAGCAGCGCTGATGAAGGTCCAGGGACATACCCGGGGCGGAAAAAGAGGAGAAGGCAACAGATGCAG
Source organism: Syngnathoides biaculeatus (assembly GCF_019802595.1). Lineage (NCBI taxonomy): Eukaryota > Metazoa > Chordata > Actinopteri > Syngnathiformes > Syngnathidae > Syngnathoides > Syngnathoides biaculeatus. The sequence continues at coordinate 4,715,067 of NC_084654.1, read as the reverse complement.
CCACCGCCACAGCCTCCTTATTACATGGAGAACTACAGGTCAGCTCCATCCTATAATTAAAAGTATTGTAATCTTCTCTAATACTTGCTTCAGTGGTGCTTTTCAGGAAGCGGAGAAAATGAAAGACCAAGGTTAAGTATTGAGTCAGGACGTTTTTCACCTTCACCTTCAAATTTCACCCGTGAGAGCAGTTGAATCATTAAAATTTGACTGTAAAAAAACATTCCCAGGTTTTATATTTCATTAACTTACAGTTTGAGTACTTTCAAATTGGAAAACCTTGGATATCAGCAAGCCGCCCTTCTTCTTTTCATTTCAGCTTGTCCCATTAGGGTTCGCCACAGCGTGCCATCTTTTTCCATCTAAGCCTATTTCATGCATCTTCTTCTCTAACACCCACTGTCCTCATCTCCTCCCTAACAACATCCATCAACCTTTTCTTTGGTCTTCCTGTCACTCTTTTGCCTGGCAGCTCCATCCTCACCACCCTTCTACTAATATACTCACTCAGTCGCCTCTGAACATGTCCAAACCATCTAAGTCTGCTCACTCTAACCTTGTCTCCAAAACATCCAACTTTGGCTGTTCCTCTAATGAGCTCATTTCTAATCCTATCCAACCTGTTCACTCCAAGCGAGAACCTCAGCATATCAGCAAGCCACCCTTATTAACTTGATAATAATTCATCCATTTTCTGTACTGCTTACTGCTTCTGTTCCTCACTAAGGTCGTGAACATGCTGGAGACTATCCTAGCTATCTTTGGGCGACCGTGGGGTACACCCTGAACCGGTCGCCAGCCAATCACAGAGCACATATAAACAAACAAGCATTGTCACTTACATTAGCATCTAAGGTCAATTTAGAGTCTTCAATCAACCTAAAACGCATATTTTGGAATTGTGGAGCAAACCAAAGCAGACACTGGGATAACATGGAAACTCCACAAAGCTGAGGCCGGGATCTTGAACCCCGGTCCTCAGATCTGTGAGCCAGATATGCTAACAGGTCGTGCACTGTTCCACCCAATGTTCCCTCTAAGCTGTGCAATTGTGCATTTGTCGCACACTCTCAGCACATAAGAAAACCTATCCGGTGCAGTGAACGCATTACAAATTAATTTGATATATAATGTTTTTTTTCCTGTATCATATTGCTGTGTAATTCGGTGAGTGACAGCTGTCCAGTAAATCATATTACGAAGCAAATACGCTACGCAACCAATCACGGGATTGACAGTACTTGCGCATGTGCTGTGCTTGTACACACTCCATAACAATAACAGTGCGGTGGAGTTTAGTAACACTAGTGCTAACCCCATATCATGGCGAAACGAGCAGGTAGTGAATGTGATGCATCGGCTTCCTAAACCAAAATAAAAAAGCACTGTGGTTCTTTTAAGATGGAATGGCTGTCGGAGTATGTGCAAATAGAAAAACAAGATCTTTAGTTTTTCCAGTGAGAAAAAGTACTCTGCCTAACATGTAGTGACGCTAAAGTTCTCAATGGAAGCTGGACTACCTCAAACAACACATTCAGCAGAAAAGTCATTTGAATGCTCTTGGAATTATACGAAGACTCAAGATGGGAAAAAGGATTGCTACATTATTGCGAGAGAGCGCAAACGACTGGGAGAAAAAGAACTAGCTGTCACACCCACACACACAAATCTTACCCTGAGCAAGTTCAATTTCTCAGACAATATTTTACCTGGCATTAAAATGAATGCATCAATGCTGTCAGTCCAACGCTCACGGCCATGCTACCCTGAGAACGCCCGATCTTGTCAGATATCGGAAGCTTAGCAGGTTTGGCCCTGATTAGTACTTGGATGGGAGACCGCCTGGCAATACCAGGTGCTGTAAGCTTCTCTCCCCGGCTAAATGCTGAGGGGTTGCGTCAGGAAGGGCATCTAGCGTAAAACTGTGCCAAACAAATATGCGCTCATCTAAGATGACGCGCTGTGGTGACCCCTAATGGGACAAGCCGAAAGGAAAAGAATAACAATGCTGTCAGTTCAAAAAATCCACAATCACATAGCACAGTATGTGAGTATACCAGAAAGCTGGCGAAGCAAAAACTAAGGCTTTGAATTTTTGAATTCAATCAATGAGACTATGTATAAGTTTAAAATGGACCCTGGCATACCCGAATAGTAGATGGGAGCACAGACATAACAGTACACAAAATGCTAGTCATTTATATCAAATTCAGGGAGGAAAATAATGTCAGCTATTAAACTTTGTAAGTTGGCCAAATGAGGTATATTAAAAGTAAACTAATGGAAATTGCTGTTGTAATTTGATTCTTTTAATAAACCATGAAACTTTCTATGATTCCAGGTGTGATACTGGTGTGTGGCCACAGTGAGCACTTCTAATGTTGCTCACAGTACTCAGTGAGCTTGTCTGTATGCCCAGACAGATGTAAAATTAGAGGGAACATTGGTGCCACCTGTGTGATGATATTGTTTTCCTTTCGGCTTGTCCCTTTCAGGGTCGCCACAGCGTATCATCTCAGATGAACGCATATATATGTTTGGCACAATTTTTACGCCGGATGCCCTTCCTGATGCAACCCTTCTTAGGGAGTGGAGGCCCCAGTGGGATACGAACCCACAACCCCTGGTTTACCAAACCAGTGCTCTAACCACGGGGGCCTCACCTGTATGTTGAATGCATAATACATAGCTTATCCTCGCAATAGTCATGGTCGTGGCTGGGTCTTTCAACATGACAATAACCCGAAGCACACAGCCAGGAAAACCAAGGAATAACTGTGTAAGAAGCGTATCAAGATTCTGGCATAGGCTAGCCGGTCTCCAGACCTAAACCCAAGAGAAAATCTTTGGAGGGAGCTGAAACTCTGTGTTTCTCAGCGACAGCCCAGAAATCTGTCTGATCTAGAGAAGATCTGTGTGGAAGAGTGGTCCAAAATCCTTCCTGTAGTGTGTACAAACCTGGTGAACAACAACAGGAAATGTTTGACCTCTATAATTGCAAACAAAGGCTACTGTACCAAATATTAACATTGGTTTTCTCAACTGTTTAAATACTTATTTGCAGCTGTGTCACACAAATAAATCATTAAAAAAAAATCATACATTGTGATTTCTTGTTTTTTCTTTCTCGATTATCTTTCTCACAGTGGACATGCACTTACGATGAAAATTTGAAACCCCTCCATGATTTCTAAGTGGGAGAACGTGCAATATAGCAGGGTGTTCAAATACTTATTTTATTCACCGTAAATAAGGGTTCGCAAGGGGAATTTCATATTATGGCCATATTGCTGATTGATACCAATTGTGACTAGGTGTCAAGGAAAACAAGGATATAATGCAATTTATGTGAATTGATATTACAAAATGTTTCATAGTCCCATTCAGTCAATTTTTTTTTAGTCCATTAATATGTTTAGCTTTAAATTTTTGGTCAGAACTCCCCAAAATATCCTCTTTCAAGCTACCGGCAATTGATCTTTTCCATGTCACATTTGAGATGACCAGATGTTTTTATTATAAAACATGCAAATAATCTTTGTGCGGATTAAATTGCTCGTCTTCCCCACATTAGATGTAAAAAAACAGCTTGGCTTGATTGGTCCATATGATTAAGTCTGCTTTGCAACGAAGTTTGGTAGAGCCGTATTCATAGCGACGTCACATCATCCAATGCAACGGTCAGACTCAGGCACTTCGCAAGAGTTTGATCACAGGGTTATTTATTCACATTGAACATACATCCACTTCATTTGCACCAAATTAATGAGCTCCTCCCACTTCTGTCCTCTTTAGCTGGTCATCAGCTTGGTCGCATCCAATAGTGATGTGTTGTAAGGGGCCCCGGATAGTGCATCAATTCACCTTGGCTAGTTCCATTTGTTTTTTTTTTTTTTGTTTTTTTTCCTTTCAGGTCTACTTACCATTGTAGTCGCGTGACTCATGCGGCCCAGCGGGAAGGTAGTCCCCCGTTACTACCATTGTTAAGCACTGTTCACCAAGTATTGGACTGTTGGCACACTAACCGGGAACATGAGCTTAATGGGATGTGGGCGAAAAACATGAGAGGGATATTTTGAGTTTAGTCAGGTTTTCCACTCCCATTCATTGGATCTGAACCTACCACAAAACTTCTTGCAGCCAAATGTTCTTGGTATATCCCGGCCTTTTGTTTTTCTATGATTGTGAAGCACAATTCACCAAGCGTTAGCTTGCTTACCCAACTAATACGTAATGTGATCTGAAAGGGGAAGCGGGTGAAAATTCTATAAGAGAGAAAATCTTTTGAGGTTATGCTCAGTAGTGTGAAGATGATTGCTTTTGATAATGAATGCAAGCCACTCTTATTTCATCCACTGTCACGGAAATGCTGTGCTGCCGTTCAACTGAGTAGAGTCACTGGGTACCATTGAATAGTAATTGACAGAACTACATCACACTCCCAGCGATTTGAAATCCACCTTTTTTGCAGGCCATATGGCGTTTGTTGACGTTTGCATTCAATTGTCACACTGCATACAGTTCTGTCCAGAAATATTTGAACGTCATGGTTAATTCCTGTTTTTGTTGTATATGAAAGACATTTGGGTTTCAGCTCAAAAGATGAATGAGACAAAAGGTCAGAATTCCTACTTTCATTACATTATTCACATCTAGATGTATTCAACCGAGACGTTATTCACATCTAGGTGTATTCAACCGAGACTGACCACCTTTTATTTGAATCCACCCACTTTTCAAGTGAGCAAAGGTATTGGAAACATGGTGAAATGAACTTAAAGTTAATGACATTTAATATTTGGTGGCATCACGCTTACTTGCAATAACTGAATCAATCCTGTGACCCAGTGATTTCATCAGACCTGCATTCCTCATTTGAAATGCTTTTCCAGGACTTTACTGGAGCATCATTCAGTTCTTGTTTTGTTTCTGGGGGTTTCACCCTTCCGTCTCCTCTTCAGGATGTAAAATGCATACTCAATTGGGTCTAATACCTTCCACTTTTCCCCTTTGATAAAGTCCCCTGTTGTGTTGACAGCGTGTTTTGGGCCGTTGTCTTGTTGCATGATGAAGCTTCTCCCAATTAGTTTGAATGAATTTTTTTTAAGTGAAAGACAAAACTGTTCGGCAACCTTCACAGGGCTGAAGTGAATGTATCATAATCCAATTTTCAAAGGAGACTTTGAGAGAAGAAATATCCAAGCCATAACAAAAGATGCAAACAAGGAGCAAAAATAATCAAAAGGCTAGATTGGATTTTGCAAAGTACAGCGATAAGGCACAAAACCTTTGGAACAAACTTTTCTGGACTGGACAAAATTAACCTTGACCAAATGTATGAAGAAAGACGGGATCTCCTTAAACATGTGAACATGTCTTTTTTAAAATATATATAATATAACTCATGATGGTAGCAACGGAATTTTGAAAACCATTACAAAATAATTTTGTCTGGCAATATGCAAACAATGCATCCAAACTAATTGGGAAATGCTTCATCATGCAACAAGACAACCCAAAACACTGCAACACAATAAAGGAGTTCATCAGGGGAAAAAGTGGAAGGTGGAAGCAAAGCGGAACACTGGCCAAGTCAATCACTGGACCCTAACCCAATAGAGCATGTGTTTTACCTTCTGAAGAGGAGATTGAAGAGAGAAAAATCAACCTGTTGCTCCACTCGTCACATTTTTAAGTCTTCTACTTGAGTGCTTGCCTTTCATTTAAATTGATATCTGCTACATATGTGATGAGACTGTGATGACAGCAGATGTTAATTTGTTGAATAAATAAGTACTTAAGTAATAGTAATTAATTACATTTTGATCAAAATTGGGCAGTCATACATCTTAATAAATTAAACTTGTTACCAAGTTAACTTTATGCTTAAATACTTTCATCTTGCTTAGCCGGAGCTCCATCTACCACAGTGTTGAAGGTCCTCTCACTTATGTCCTCAACGGGGAGCTTATTACTGAACCCCGCCCTCTGCCTCTGCCGCCAACGCTACCCCCATTGCCTTCCCAACCTCTGCCAAGCCACATATCTCAGGCCTCCTTTGTATCTGCCCTGGCCATGGAGGACGAGAGTTCAGTGGAAGCCGAAAAGACTGCAGAGCCTGGCCCAGTAACAAGACAACCCCATGTGATGGCTTGCTACCAGAACTACCTGGCCCACTATCAGGTGAAATGTTCATCACCAATAATTGTCATGCCTCCTTAAAATACTGATTATATTCTGCATTAAGATTCTGATTTGAACAACTTTATTGTGCCTAGTTCAGGCAATTTATTTGCAATTTCCAGGTCCGAGCACACATTCAACCTTAACAAACACCAAATAAAAAGGGCATCAAAGACATTGTAAATAGGATAGAAAGTTGTGATAAATCTGGAGTGCTGAATTACACATCCCAAAACTGTGCAAGGGATTTTTTTCAATATTTGAAGATCCATTTTTGCAGGTTAGTTAGGCCATAGGTGATAGTCTTGTAATATTCAAAAGAAAATGTCGAAAACAACAAATCTGAAATAAAATATAGATTTGAATTTCATCCATCCATCCATTTTTTTTGTAACACTTATCCTCAGCAGGTTTGTGGGTATGCAGGACCCTATCCCAGCTGACTCTGCATAATAGATAGGGTACACCCTGATCTGGTCATCAGCCAATTGCAGGGCGCATACAAACAATGATTACATTTGCATGCTCACCTATGGACAAAATGCATTACTGTGTGTCAATGCCAAAATGTGAAGTTAATGCCTTATTACATTTGTCTAAAATGCGAGTGTGCATGCTTGGAAAGTGGTGATGTCACATCAATTTGTGCTAAAGTTGTAATTTACACTAGTCATCTAAATAATTGATGAGATTCATGTATTTTATGCTTGTTTCAGAGAGAGTGCTGTGAATAATAACTTCATAACATTTACACAGTTATTACTCTGCAAGCCAAAGCATACAAGCTCTGGAAATATCTTAGCAATCGATATGTCATTTTTGCACATTCAAATTAAATTTATCTGGTACATACACACGAAAAACTAAGATGCATGTTCCGCCTCTAAAGCCACTTTGACCTCACATACACAACCAATGGTCTGCAAACTGTAAACTATAGATGAGCAGCAAAAGACTTATAGTCAAATAAAAGAGTATGGTAAATGAAAATAATTATTTTAAAATGTGTGTTGTTAACCTTAAGCAGCCACTGCGTGCTTCCTTGTGTTGTGGCTCATTTTACTGTTCTGTCTCCTGAGAAAAACATTTCATTGACATTAACATGACAATTCAATTTATTAAGGTAAAAAAAAAACCTTTCTGACTCTCTGTGAATAGATAATTGCTCCCTGAGCCTAATAACGGGTTGTGCCACCCTTGGTAGCGATAACTGAAATCAAGCCTTTGCGATAAGTAGTGATGAGTCTTTCACATCACTCTGGAGGGATGTTGTCTCACTCTTCTTTGCAGAATTGTTTCAACCCCGCCATATTGGAGCGTTTTCTACCAAGAACTGCTCATTTAAGCTCACATTGGAGCATCTCAATTGGATTTAAGGCCAGACTTTGACATGGTCATTCATTCCAAAACCTTAATTTTGTTTTTATTTAGCCATTCACAGTTGGACTTGCTGGTGTGTTTCGGATCATTGTCCTGCTGCATGAACACATGAGTTTGATGGCCCAAACTGATGGCCAGATGTCAAGATTCTATTTCTTTTCCTTTCAGCTGGTCCCGTTAGGGGTCGCCACATTATGTCATCTTTTTCCATCCAAGTCTATCTCCTGCATCTTCCTCTCTTAACACCAACTGCCCTGTCTTCCCTCACAACATTCATCAACCTTCTCTTTGGTCTTCCTCTCACTCCTTTGCCTGGCAGTTCAATCCTCACCACCCTAATACCAATATACTCACTCTCTTGCCTCTGGACATGTCTAAACCATCAAAGTCTGCGCTCTCTAACTTTGTCTCCAAAACATCCAACTTTGGCTGTCCCTCTAAAAAGCTCATTTCTAATCCTATCCAATCTGTTCACGCCAAGCGAGAACCTCAGCATCTTCATGTCTGCTACCTCCAGTTCTGCTCCCGTTGTCTCTTCAGTGCCACAGTCTCTAATCCGTACATCATGGCTGACCTCACCAGTCTTCTATAAACTTTGCCCTTCATCCTAGCAGAGACTCTTCTGTCATATAACACACCAGACACCTTCCACCACCTATTCCAACTTACTTTGACCTGTTTCTTCACTTCCTTACCACACTCACCATTGCTATGGATTGTTAACCCCAAGTATTTGAAGTTATCCACCCTCGTTATCTCTTCTCCCTGGAGCCTCACTCTTCCCCCTCTACTACTCTCATTCACGTACATATGTTCTGTTTTACTTCAGCTAATCTTCATTCCTCTCCTTCCCATGCCTCCATCTTTCCATTTTTTTCCTCCACTTGCTCCCCGCTGTCACTGCATATCACAATGTCATTTGTGAACATCATGGGCCAAGGGGATTCCAGTCTAACTTCATCTGTCAGCCTATCCATTACTACGGCAAACAGGAAAGGTCTCAGAGCTGATCCCTGATGCACTCCCACCTCCACCTTAAATTAATATTATAATTATTAATATTAGTAGTAGTAGTAGTACTAGTAGTAGTAGTAGTAGTAGTACTATACAAGTTAAAATAATTTAGAATGGTGGTATGAATAATTTTAAAAAAATAATTAAAAAAAACATAATTCTATTAATAGGTTAACTAACTTTTTTCCTCTATAATTCCCACAGCACTGCACATCACATTTGTTCTTAAAAATGGGAACTACCACACTTCTCGATTTTTTTTTTTTTTTCAGGCATCTTCTCACCTGCTAGAATTCTATTCAATAACTTCGTCAAAAACTCCACAGCCACCCCTCCAAATTGCTTCCATACCTCCACAGGGATGTCATCAGGACCAACTGCCTTTCGATTCTTCATCCTCCTTAGTGCCTTTCTAATTTACCCCTTACTAAGTCACTTCCTGATCCTTCACACTTGCCTCTTCTACTCTTCCTTCTCTTTCGTTTTCTTCATTCATCAACTTCTCAAAGTATTCTATCTATCTATCTATCTATCTATCTATCTATCTATCTATCTATCTATCTATCTATCTATCTATCTATCTATCTATCTATCTATCTATCTATCTATCTATCTATCTATCTATCTATCTATCTATCTATCTATCTATCTATCTATCTATCCCAACCACCAGTCATTCTACACATGACCATCCTATGCTGTCGAGCTAGCTCCACTATCCCCTACCTATACCTTACAGTCAGTAACCTTCAGATTATATCATGTGCACAAAATATAATATGGGTGCTTCTACCTCCGCTCTTGTAGGTCACTCAATGTTCCTGCCTTGGAAAAAAGTGTTCACTACTGGCATTTCCATCCTTTTTGCAAAGTCCACCACCATTTGTCCCTCAAAGTTCCTTTCTTGGATTGCGTACTTAGCCATCACTTCTTCATCCCCCCGTTTCCTTCACCAACATGTCCTTTGCAGTCTGCACCAATCAAAACTCTCTATCTGGGATGCTCAGAACTACTTAATGTACTTCCTTCAAGAATTCATTTTTCAACTCCAGGTCACATCCTACCTGTGGGGCATCGCCGCTAATCACATTATTCATAACACACTGAATTTCAAATTTTGGCGTCATCACTCGATCTGATACTCTTTTCACCTTTAAGACATTCTTAGCCAGCTCTCCCTTGAAAATAACCCCTACTCCATTTCTCTTCCATCTACTCCATGGTAAAATATTTCAAACGCTGCCACTAAACTTCTAGCCTTACTACCTTTCCATCTGGTCTCTTTTTTCTCATCATGTCAACCAACCCTTGAGTCGTAGTCCCAACATTCAAAGTCCCTACACTCAGTCGTAGGATCTGCGCATTCCTCTCTATCTTCTACTGATGAATCAGGTTTCCTCCTCTTCTTTGTCTTCGACGCACAGTAGCTGAATTTCCGCCGACGCCCTGCAGGTTAACTGTGCCGGGGGGCGGGCGTTGTTAACCCAGGCCATGACCGAGCCGGTATGGGATTCTTTAGATGAACGCTCATATTTGTTTGCCACAGTTTTAGGTTGGATGCCCTTCCTGACGCAACCCTCTGCATTTATCCGGGCTGTGGACCGGCCTACAGATTACACTGGCTTGTGCCCCCATAGGGTTGGATTGTCAAGATGTTTTTGAGTAAATGTGAGATTAGCCCATGTACTCTTTGCTGACAGCAGTGATTTTTCCTGATGCCGTTTTTAGCCAGTATCTTTCTTATGGTAGAGTCATGAACACTGACCATAACTGAAGCCAGCGAAGCCTCAGGTCTTTACATGTTGTTTGAGGTTACCTCCTGGATGAGTCGTCATTGTACTCTTTGAGTAATGTTAGTTAGTTGCCACTCCTGGGAAGGTTTGCCACTTTTTCCAGCTTTCTCCATTTGTTGATAGTAGCTCTGACAATGGTTTGCTAGAGCCTCAAAGCCTTGGAAATGGATTTGTAACCTTTTCCAGACTTACCTTTCCCAAATTTGTGTTTAGTCAGTGATTTTTTTTGATTGTACAAGGTGGTGAATACTTTTGCACAGAGGGTCAAAATCAGGTGGATATGTTATAGATATATATGGAATATGATCCACCTATAATCTCCCTGTTTTATATGTGTATTATTTGTTCCATTTCCTTTAAGGTGTCGAATTGGTCTGTCAAGCAGCCCAACAATAAGAGGACCTCCAAATCTTCTCTACATCGTCCCTTAGATCTTGACACACCCACAAGTGAAGAAAGCTCAGCATCCTTTGACCAGCTCTCTGTTCCAAGCTTTAAGGTGTTTTTTTTTTTTCAAATCCCATCAGGATAGTCAATTCAACGTAATTTAAATGTACACTGATAAATTAATACTGATAAAACTATTTCAGGTAATAAAACATGGCCTCTCAGCCACTTCACTGTTAGATAGAGGACTTCAGCTCATGGGTGATAACAACAGGTATTTAAGCCACTTTTTGCGTTTTTATGTGTGTCCTTTTTGGCTGTTAGATCAAGCAGAATGGAGAATATGCAACCCCTTCATGCCGGAACAATTTTACTGTGTCAAAGTGGAGTTTTTGTGCTTCCTCTGTGATTTCTTTCTGTTTAAATTTAAGTTTTATTGAGGATCAGAGTGAATCAGTCAAACAGAACAGAATTTTTCGAGGGGTGGTCCCACCGATGTGCTGGAACCTGTTCTAACACTCAGAGCCCCCCAACCCTACGTACGCCTCACCCCAGGAAACTTTGACATGAATATGTGCCCATTAGTATGTTAAGTGAGTGATTAAGAGACATGGCTCCAGCTGGTCAAACCCATCAGGCCGGACAACCACTGACGAAGAGGGCCATTACATGCAGACCTGCAGCATGATCCCAAGGACACTCCCGACACTTCTGCTGCCACCCTCTACCCACCCTTGAGTATGGGAGGTGGACTCCCCCCATAAAACAGACAGGGGTGAAACAAACAAACAAAAAAATGCATCGGGCCTCACAGCCCACAGGGGACATCTCCCCGCAACAAGAGGAGTCACGTGCAGAGGGATACACAAATGAAGAAAAGAGGAGGAAACCAGCTTGAGGAGCAACAAAAGTCCTCCTCCACCCACACCAGCAGCCAGAGCCGATGACCCAGGAGGACGCCAGCTACCACCACCCCAGCACCCACGGGACATGAGCGAGTCACCATCATACAGCCAGTTCTCCAAGAGACATCACCCCTGTCTTCCCATCCACCTATGCCTGAAATCGAGTGGAAAAAAAATGCTGGAACCGTGAACACAGGGATAAGAGAAGAAAATCCCCAGTCGATGCTTTTTTTTATCTCACCATGCAAAACCGATTTAAAATGTATGGGAAAAGAAAAAAATAAAATAAAATAAATAGTCCGACAAGAACAACTTTGAATACAGAATACAAAAGTCAAAATTATTTTTTCACCTTTAGGGAAGTATTCTTGGAATTGTCACAAGGCACCCTGCCAAGGCAAAGAAATTAAACTTCTAGATTTGACAAGTTAGGGAAAGGTGACCCGTTGTTTATGAATTGGTTATGTAATTGATTTTTGTAATTATTTAAGCCACTAATATTTTGGTATAATTGATAATATTCTGAAGCTTTCTCTCTGTCATCAGTAACATCCACTGATGTTATCTGTCCAAAAAAATAAAATGTGGATTTTGTTTTTCTCCAGCACGCCATATACTCCCCTGGATAAGAGAGCTATGGAGAATACTGATGAGGATACAACAACGGATGACTGGTCTCTTGAGCAGCCTCTAGCTCAAACCAGGACCACAGCCATAGTGGAGGTGAAGGGTGCCATTAATGTGGTGCTTACACCCCTTGTTGCAGAATCCTTGGACAGGTAGTAAAATTTGCTTTTGTAATGGTTTTGAAAATCATCTCAATAAAATGGAACTGATATAAAAGACGTCATTGCATATGAGTGGGAATATTTTATTGCTCATTACTTCCGAAAACCCCTTCAACAATTGGTCAGTGAGTTGTGACGAAGTCTTGAGTTTGCTTGGGATGTTGCCACTCTCGCTACTTACAAAGCACTTATTGCTATTAACTACTCCTGTAAAATGAAATTTTATGAAATGACTTACTATCCTGCAGTACATTGTTGTATTTTGGTTTCAGGTACATAGAGTCGATGGTCCATTTTGCCAGTATCCGTCATCCTGCTGCCATTCTAGATGACCTGCATGGAAAAGTTCTCAATGAAGCTTATCAGATCAGTAAATCTACAGTTACTGAATCTGTAAGTAAAACAAAGTATCCCTGCAAAGAGAAATCAAGATTTTCCGAATTACTATACTTCAACTATGGTTCTATCTGCTGAATTTCATAATTTAAGGTAGTTTTCAGCCCAGTATCTGCAGTCTCATTGTAGTGAATTTGGATCTACACAGAGCCAAGCAATCAAACAGGAGCCCAAGTTTTTCCAGACAGAGGGCATGATCCATGGCTCCCTCAATATCTCACATGGCCAAACAGACCCGTCTGTCAAACCAGATAATGTGAAAATCAAGGGCATCCAAGCAAATGTCTCAATCCCTAAGGTAAGACTCATGACCCCAAATTATGATAGGTACAACATTTTGGAAAATATAATTTCAGAATCAGAATCAGCTTTAATGGCAAAGTGTGTAAAAACACACGAGGAATTTTTCTCTGGCAGTCGGTGCTGCTCTGCTACAACATCCAAAACAAAGAACAAGGAACAACATAGCAACAAGAACAAAGGACAAGATACATTTCTGTTTATTGGAACTATTCTTTATAAGACGCGTAAGATGTAAAATATATCTAGACAAGTGTGTTAACGTTACATGTTCGAGGTTCCCGTGATAGACCAGTGCAATGTCAATTGTGGAAAGGGAGTAGTTTAAAATGATGAATTGTGCAGTCTACAAAATAAAAAAAAAAGTACTATATATATTATTGTTATTTTTTTTTTCTACTAATACTGAATGGACCAGCAGGATCTGAGTGAGTGACCTAACATGGCACAGGGCAGAAAAATACTAGGTCGCTGATCAAGTATTTAATGACTTAATTGCCAGAGGGAAAAAAACTGTTCAAATGCATGCTACTTTTGACTTTCATTGATCTATAGCACTTTCCCAACGGAAAGAACTGGAAGAGCTGGTGGCCAGGATGTGGAGGATCCAAAAGGATCCTGCCTGCTCTGGACCTAGTTTGCATTGCACAGAAGTCCTCAATAGTGGGTGCCGACAATCCATTCAGCGGTTTTGATCGTCCGTTGCAGTCTGAGTTTGTCCTTTTTTGTGGCGGCCCCAAACCAGACTATGATGGAGGTTCACAGTACCGATTTGATAACCGGTGTGTTGAACTGTCTCAGCAGCACTTGTGACACGCCGTGCTTCCTCGGAAGCTGCAAAAAGTACATCCTTTGCTGGGCTTTCTTGAGGATGGAGTTGATGTTTGTCCCCCATTTCAGGTCCTCTGACACAGTAATTCCCAAGAATTTGACGGTCTCGACGGTTGACACAAACAGTTGGACAGCGTCGGGGGCAGCGCCGGTGAAGGATGCCTCCTGAAGTTGATCGCACCAAAGCTCCAGTCTCACCACTTGTCAATACGCAACTCGCCGCCGTCTTTGATGAGTCCGATTACTGTGATGTCATCTGCGAACTTCAGGAGTTTGACAGTGAGATGCCACGAGGTGCAGTCATTCGTGTAGAGCGAGAAGAGCAGAGGGGAGAGGAAACAACCTTGGGGTTCTTCGGTGCTGATAGTGTGCATGGATGAGGTGATGTCCCCCAGCCTCAACTGCTTTGTCCTGCCTGTCAGGAAGTTGTAGATCCACCGGGTGATGGCAGGCGACACGCTGAGCTTGAGAAGTTTGGAGGAGAGGAGTTCAGGGATGATGGTGTTAAACGCAGAGTTGAAGTCCACAAACAGGATCCTCGCATAGGTACCCTCGCTGTCAAGATGTTCAAGGATGAAGTGCAGACCCATGTTGACGGCATCATCCGCAAATCTGTTGGGTCGATAGGCAAATGACAGTGGGTCCAGTTGGGGACCTATGACTCTCTTGAGGTGGTCCAGCACAAGGCGTTCAAAGGACTTCATGACCACAGATGTCAAGGGAACAGGCCTGTTGTCATTAAGACCTGAGACTGGGGCTTTTTGGGGGACTGTTGTAGCGTTTGAAGCAGGTTGGTACTTCACACAGTTGTAGAGATCATTTGAAGATCTTTGTGCAGACAGGAGTAAGTTGGTCTGCGCAGACTTTGAGGCAGGATGTGGACACAAGGTCTGGGCCTGGTGCTTTGTTGGTCTTTTGTTGTTTGTATCAAATTTGATCAACAACAACTATAGTCATCAGCATAGTAATTGTTTATGCATGTATGGGTATACTGTACATACATGTGTACTACATACATACATACATACATACATATATATATATGTATATATATATATATATATGTATATATATATATATATGTATATATATATATTATATATATATACATATATATGTATATATATATATATATATAATATATATATATATATATATATTATATATATATACATATATATGTATATATATGTATATATATATATATATATATATATATGTATATATGTATATATAGTATATATATATATATATATATATATATATATATATATGTATATATAATATATATATATATATATATATATATATATATGTATATATATATATATATATATGTGTGTGTGTGTGTGTGTGTGTGTGTATATAGTCGGCCAGGGTGGCTCATTTTCGGCGCAGAGGTGGCTTATCACGGAGCCCAGCCGGGCTGCTTTACGATGCTGTCGTCGCACACGGCTGAGTGTATCATTGTCGGCAGCGCTATTCAGAGCCGCTGCCGTCCGCGAGCCCGACGCAGCAGCCTTAGCCGAAGCCATTACCGACAGACGTGCCGCCTTGGCCGGGGTGGCTCATTTTTGGCGCCGAGGTGGCTTATCACAGAGTCCAGCCGGGCTGCTTTACGATGCTGTCGTCGCACCCGGCTGAGTGCGCCATTCTCGGCAGTGCTATTCAGAGCCACCGCCGTCCACGAATCTGACGCAGCAGCCTTCGCTGGCGAGGTGACGCGGCAGCCTTTGCTGGCGAGCCCGACGCCGTCCGATGCGCACATCGACACATTTAGCACGCCTGTCATACGTACACGGATCTTTTGTTACATTATGAGAGATCGATTACGTGGTCCGGCCCATACTATTATTTTTTTAGTAGCTGTATACACACCTCCCTGTCATTTGGAACCCACGAAGCTCTCGTCCTTTGCACCCGTGCAATCAATTTTTCACGACGAACCGGGTCTCTTGCAAACTTATGAAGGGTAAATCCATTCTCCCGAGTGTTCAAGCAATATCCAGCAATGCAACGAGCCGGCATTTTGGCTAACACAAAGGAACAACTAATGGAAACAAACGAGTCCACTTCAGCGCGGTCCAGCCCTGTGCGTCACTTCCTGCTTCTTCTCGAAAACAAATCCCTCAAGAGGATTTTCATGGCAGGAGTTACAATAAGCCACATAGGTCAAAATCATGTGCGGTGAAAAAACAGATGGGTCCATTCCAGCTGCCTCCTTACCTCCTCTTGTTGCGGGGGGATGTCCCCTGCGGGCTTTGGGACCTGATGCATTTTTTTTAATTAAAAGCATACTATAATTTATGCTTTTGTTGTCAGTTGGACTTGAAGGATGATGACCATCTGAACATGCATTTCTCCTCAAAAGCCTGAGGAAAATGGGTCGTTCAACACATTGTTAGGAAGAACAATCAACTTTGATTAAAAGTTTAATTGGAGAGGGGAAATCTTATAAAGAGCTGTAAAAAATGATAGGCTGTTCAGCTAAAATAATCATGTAATTCCTTAAAATGCAGAGCAAATCCCAAGACACATGGCAGAAAACAGAAGACAACCAACAAAATGAACCAGAATGGCAAAGGCTCAGCTAATGATCAAAGACCGCCTGAAGTTACCTGTGATTACTGTGACAGTGAGAAGATGTCTGGGTGAAACTAATCTATTGACAAGAATCCCCTGCAAAGTCACAGTTACTGCGTTGTCGTCACACGTGGCTGAGTGAGGCGTTGGTGCTGCATTCTTCAGAGCCGCCGCCGTCCGTGAGCCCGAAGCGCAGACTTTGCTGGCGACGCAGCCCGACGCTGTCCGACGCGCACATCGACACATTTCGTACGCGGATCTTTTGTTACGGTACTTGAGACCGATTACGTGGGCCGCCCCAAACTATTATTTTTTTTTAGTAGCTGTATACACACCTACATGTCATTTGGAACCCACGAAGCTCTCGTCCTCTGCACCCGTGCAATCCATATTTTCACGACGAACCGGGTCTCTTGCAGACTTATGAAGGGTAAATCCATTCTCCCGAGTGTTCAAGCAATATCCAGCAATGCAACGAGCCGGCATTTTGGCTAACACGAAGGAACAATGAGCTACCTTTCTGTAGGTTAAACTCATGGAAACAAACGAGTCCACTTGGTGGTGCTTCTGTCCTTTACGTCACTTCCTGCTTCTTCTCGAAAAAAAATCCCTTGATACTAAAAATCATGCATTTCATGACAGTGGCCCTTAAAGGAACATGCTGTGTCCTGCCTGCATAATTTTACTTAATTAAAAAAAAATCTTTCTGACAAATTCAATACAATAATTTCCTGTCCCACCCCTAATGATTTCTCATCCTCACTTTCAGGAATCGTTGTTTTAAAATGAGTGAATGCAATTTCGTGCCTGCAGTATTTGGAATCTTAGTAAATTAGTGTTGTGTGTTCCATTCACACAGTTGTTTGCCAGTCAGCTTTGGAACATCCAGGTCCTCTTTTGCTCTGTGGTGTCCTCCAGTTTAAATGTGTTTTCTTGTTTCCATGTTTTGCTAATCCAGTCAACGGTGATAGCATTTACCAAAAACATTGTCGTAAATCTATATATTCAGTGTGTATTCTGCTAAGTGCTCCAGCAGTCATCTTTATAGGACACTGAAGAGGAGTAGCAACAGTGCTTAACTTGCTCCATTTATAAACTATTTTACTATGGACTAGTTTCAAAGCTTTTAGGTTACTTTTTTTCCCAACAGTTCTTAATCGTAGTTCAGAATCTTTTTGTCCAAAGTGTACTTCATATTGACTCCTGCCTCTGATTTGCTCTCAGAAAAGTCATTATTCAATTCACATACTATTTCCACCCAGAACCGTGAAGGTTTAATATCATAAAAACATGACGAATAATTTTTTGTGCAGTATTATTTTAAGTGGACTGTGTTTTTTTGTCTGTTTTTGTTGTTATAATAAATATCACATATGAGTATGTCATCAATTTATGCAGTAATATTACACTGGGTACATATTTTCTCTGCCACCTTTGTATTTGTCTGCATGCATGTCTTTTTGTTTGGTTGTCAATTAGCAGATTACATCTCCAAAGTATTTTATTGATTGTCAACTAGGGACATGTTCAATAACATTGCTGAAATGTAATGTTTTATCCAATATTTTTCCTTGTAGGTGAACCTTTGTCTCCTACAAGCCTCTGTAGAGGAGAGTTTTCCATCCTGCTCTAATAAATGTGTTACACATGTGTCACTAGTGGCACTGTGCTTTGACAGGATTGCAACCCAGTTCAAGATGAATAGGTGAGCCCTTAAATCTTCAGTGTGTGTGTGTGTGTGTGTGTGTGTGTGTGTGTGGTGTGTGTGTGTGTGTGTGTGTGTGTTTAAGTAGATGTCCTAACATGTCTGTCCATGTCTCACTAATGTACCCTCTTCTGGGGACTGAAGATTGGAGTCCACAACAGATTACGATAATTCAAATGATTTTCGCTAAAATACTTCTTCGGGTAAGGTTAAGATTGATCTATTGTTTGGAAATTGTTGATGGGACATTGTAATCTAAGATTAATTAATAAAAGTAAATGAACGGTGAATATGACTTATCATAATG
Organism: Syngnathoides biaculeatus; assembly: GCF_019802595.1. NCBI lineage: Eukaryota > Metazoa > Chordata > Actinopteri > Syngnathiformes > Syngnathidae > Syngnathoides > Syngnathoides biaculeatus. The sequence continues at coordinate 4,696,495 of NC_084654.1, read as the reverse complement.
ACTTCTATTTCCTCAATTAGTAAAAAAAAACAGTCACGAGAGTAAAAAATATGAGAAAATCTCAAAGTATGATGCAGTACAGTTCTATGCAACAGCACAACTTCAATCATGTAAAACATGAATACCTGTTTAATTAGTACCTCTGTGACAGTGTCAACTGAACTTTTCATTATTATTTTAGGGGTATAGTCGAAGAAAGCCCTAATATCACAGAACATGGGCGACCCTCTGTAATGTTAGAGAAGTATGCATCTGCCACGAAAATGCAGCCCCAATCATCTGGCTCATTACGTTCTAATGCTGGCATTGAGAAAGGAAAAGAAATAGCAGCAAGGCTCAACATCCACCGTATCCACAGCCAGCTCAGAGGCCTTGATTCCACAGGTTGGTTCTTTTGTTTTGAATGTATTTAATTGTGGATTGTTCTTCTATGAATTTTTGTGATATCGTCTTTTTTTTTTTTTTTTTTGCACCCATAGACATTGGCACTTGTGCCATCACAGCCATACCCATTGAGAAGTCCAAAGTACTATTTGGCATGGAGGAAATCGACGACTTTTCTCTTGTAGATGAGACAGACATCCATTGTAGCTCTGGTGACCTCAGCCGTTCTACTGTATCTCTTGAGAAATGGGGCTGGATCATGTTTGAGTGTGGTATTGAGAACCTTACAGTGAAAGGTAAACAGCCTCTTGGAACATAACTCCCAAATATGTTTTTTTTTTTTCCATTGCATGTGCAACTTTTTCTGTATGTAACACTTCCTCTAGGTGGTCGTCAGTCAGGTGCCATTCTTTACAATGCATTTGTCATGATGGGGCCCTCAGAAAATGGTGGAAAAGCAGGACTCCCCAAGTCTAATGGATCGATTGGTTCTCAGACTGGGAGTGGTTATAGCACTGATGTATCTGATGACAACCTACCACGTGACACTGTTAGCCCTGCCTCAGATGCTAACGGATATTCTGACTTAGATGATCAGGTAAGCCAGTAGGATGTTATTTTTAACATGTTCTGATGTTCTCTGAGATGTCACAACAACATTGTCCAGAAAGATGAATGACACCTGTAATTCTTGCAGTGACACTTGGGCAGTTGAACTGCAACTGCCTCTTGTGTCCATCTAGTGACATAAATACATTCCATGGCCTCCAGCAGAATATGACATAATATGGATACAAAAACAACCTTTGTATACCTCCACCTTACCTCCAGAGGTTATGCAATACTTTTCATTTCAAAAGGTACTGCATACGTGCGCGTGTAAGTAGGTGTCCTAACATGTCTGTGCATATCTCACTAATGTACCCTCTTCTGGGGACTGAAGGTTGGAGTCCACAACAGATTATGATAATTCACATGATTTTAGGTAACATACTTCTTCAGTTAAGGGGTCAGGTTAAGATTGATCTATTCTTTGGAAATTGTTTATGGGACATATGGTCCCCAATATGGTCCTGTTTTAAGCCACCTGTCTGGAAGTAAATATGTGCCACCAGGATTTGAATTTGAAGTGCCACAGAAAACAGGATTTGAATTTTAAATGTAAAGTGATCACATTTTCAATAGTTGTATTTCAGTGTAACTTTTCACTGTTAGCAATTCAACTGACTACAATTTGCTGTCTTAAATTCGCTTTCTGAAATTCAACCGGCTACAATTCGCTGTCTGAAATTCAGCTAGCTCCAATTTTCTGTATCTGTGCCAGCAGGTAGGGTTACTTCAGGTCAGAACCAAACAGTCAGCCTATACAGTTACGCTTTCATAGTATGTGACGTTACGTGACTAAAAAAGCGTAACTGCGATTGGCTGGGTGTTCGGTTTTTGAATTTTAGACAGCAAATTGTAGCTGGTTGAATTTCAGACAGTGAATTGTAGCCAGTTGAATTGTTAACATTGAAAAGTTACACTGAAATACAACTATTGAAAGTGTCATCACTTAAAATTTTAAATTCAAATCCTGTTTTTTGTGGCATTTCAAATTCAAATGCTGGTGGCACATATTTACTTCCATGCTCCTGGACACTTTTGAAGTTTCACTTGAAATGATCAGACAACAGTATTATTTCACAGATCAACCAAACCTGTCTGACAGCATAAAAACAACTACATTAAGTTTTAAAAATAAAAAGGATGAATATAAGCAACTCCCTTAGTCCCACATAACTAAATAGACTGTTAAAGCGTACAGAGTTTTGGTTAGGTTTATTAAATGTTTGCGTGTCTATCTGTTCTGTTGCAAGATAAGGTGCGTCAAACCCTTTTAATAATTTTGGCATAAATTGGGAATAAAATGAGATCTGATCTTCACTTTAGTCAAGGAACTAGAACTAAGAGTTTAAAATAATACAAAACAAAAATATTTTTTTCATGGGACACACTATATAAACATTCACAGAGCATAGTGGATCAAGTATAGTATGAACACAGCTCCTTGGAAAAATATTGTCTCTAGTTACGAAGAAATATCAGGATACGAAATGAAAAAATGGGCGCTGGAATCCCCAAATTCCACCGAACGTAAACATCCTGTATCTTGGTTTGTGTGGCGTGATAGAGCTGCTCTACCATTGGCTATCACCGGAGGATCTTCCTGGCACCCCATTGGCTAGGAGAAACGTTAATCTTGACCCAGGACGCACCTCCTGTATCTTAGTTTGTGTGGCGCAATAGAGGTACTCTACCATTGGCTATCGCCGTAACATCTTCCTGGCATCCCATTGGTTAGGAGTGATGTCAGTCTTTACCCATGATGGACTTCCTGTATTTTGGTTTGTGTGGCACAATAGAGCTGCTCTCTCATTGGCTATCACTGTAGCATCTTCCTGGCTAGGACGGATGTCATTCTTTACCCATGATTCTTTTGGATTCCCTTGGACACTCGACTGTCACTGAATCACGCTAGCGCTGTCACAAGCTAATGCATATTGGAAAAGTGTGTTTTCATTTGTTTTTTCTAAGTTTATTCATCTTTCTTCACCAGGGCCTCTAGAAACTTTAGTGACATTAAGTTGTGCATGCGTACATTTGTACGTATGTTTTCTCTTGGCTGTCAAAGTTTGCCTCCTCCTCCGTCCCCCACGGTGCCTTTTGCTTGTCACTTCATGTTCTCTTCGCATAGTTGCCCAACGCCAAAGGTAAATGAACATAATGTGTTCATTATTCTTTACATTATGTACTTCAAATGTTTAATAATGTAATGCCACAGATAGACAATGGCATGGGCACAGACAGAGACTGATAGAAACAAACAATGGCATCAACAAGGGACGTACAAGAACTGAAGGAAACCAGGGAGTTAAATACAGATATTTACGAGACAATGAGGAACAGTTGGACAAGACAGGAATGGCAGGAAGGGGCTGACTGGTTGACAAAAGGTGGAAGATAAACGCAAACAGGTATACACAATCAAGTGTGGACTGAAAACTTGGAAAACGTGAAACAAAACCAAACAAACCAAAACTGACTTTGACAGTGAAAACTGTATTTGACCAATTCGACCATTTTACTTACAAAACAAAATCTAAATGATCAAGACTTGCTGATCATGGTATTGCTATTCTATGGACTAACAAGACAAAAGTTGAACTTTTTGGAAGATTTGTGTCGCTTTATCTTTGCCGTAAAAGTCACAGCATTTCAGAAAAGGAACATCATACCAAGCTTCAACTTTGGTGGCAGTAGTGTGTTGGTCAGGGGCAACAGTCTCTATGACTTCCAGTGATTCATGAGTTCTGCCATGTATCAGAAGTTCCTGCATGAGAATATTACTCCATTAGTTTGTAACCTCAATCTTAAGAAGCAGGAGTTTGGCAGCAGGAGAGTGACCCCCCCAAAAAAAGAGTAAATTGACTTCTGAATGGTTTAAAAGAAAAAGGTAATGGAGTAGCCTAGTCAAAGTCCGGACTAGAATAAACAGGCTATTCATGTTTGAAAACCATCCAGTGTTACTTAACTGAAACAGTTATTGAAGGAATAGTTGGCTATAATGGCACCACAGAGATGTCAAATTATTTGCCAGTTCCAGAAAATGGTTGTTTTCTGCAGTTGCTGCGAGGTTGAGGTTAGCCAAAGCAGTTGGTAAGTTTAAGAGTCACTTTTTTAAACAGGGCAAGGAAACTTTTAATAGATGTTTCCTTAATAAATAAAATTATCATTTGAAAAACTGTATTTTGAGTTTCATTTAGGTTTCTTTGTCTGTTATTTACTTTGTTTGATTTTAAATATTAAGGTAGGGAAAATATTAAAAAAAATATATTGGAATTTGAGAGGCCCAAATACTTTCTCACGGGACTGTATTAAATCCACAAGTCATGGTCACTGACAATGTGATAAGGTTGTTTTTAAGTTTAAGTTGTTTCTACACTATGCGTTAAGTATTTATACAGTATACAATGTCCCCATTGATATGCTTTGCAAAAAATACACAGAAGTCAAATGAGGCTATTTTTTTTCCCAACTGCAGTTTATTCATGACGTGTCCTATTATAAAAAAAAAAAAATGTTGCTGGCAAATGTAGTCTAACAGTACCGCTGCTAACAGGGGAAATAAATGATCTGGTTTTGAGGATATTCAACTCTTATCCAATGCATATACAAAAACAACGAAATAACTAATAATTCTGATGCCTGCAATGTTGTTTAACCAATCAAGTTTTAGAGTCCAATGTTGAGATTGAGTTCTGCAGCCTTTGTCCCAATTGAATTAGTTGTTGTTTGTGTATTTCATTTGACTCTGAAATTTTTACAAATTCCACAGAAATGAGTAATTGAAGATTTGCATGATGATGTTCTGTAACTTAATGTGCAGGATGAAGGGGTTGAGTCCGACGACCTGAAGAAAGATCTTCCTCTAATGCCTCCACCACCTGACTCAAGCAGTATGAAACTGACAATTCGCGAGATTTGGTTTAGTTTTGCTGCTCCAACCAATGTGCGGTCACCTTCACAGACCATCTCTAGGTAAAGATGCCTCAAGTAGACACATATAGAGTCAATGCTTTCACAATTTTTTTTTTAGAATTTCATTCATGGCATGCTAAAACAGACATGGGTCTAGTGGGTAATGTGGAACATATTTTTACTTGAAATCCACAGTTTGAATTCAGCTTGCTTCTGTTAATATTTACAATGCCCCACACTTGTAGTCATGTACATGATGTAGTTTAACATCCTTCAATGCTTAAAATAATAATTTACGACTATACAAAAAACTGATACAGGATCATCAAAAATGATTGGTGTATTTAGCCCTGCAGTATGAACATAGACTGTTTAATGAGGTAATTAGCCAAATGTCTTGCGTTAGAACAGTCCGATGATTACAGTATGATCTGACGCAGGTTTGGCGCCATTTTTAAGGCGTCTTTATACTAGCGCCTGGGGCAACCGCTCTTATGCTACTGCGGCTCTCCCGCGCATAGTTTGCGTTTATACTCAGGCGAAACCCATGCACTCAGTTCTGAAAATGTACTGCAGTTCTTCTCCTAGTCAGAAGTGTCACTGTGGGTGGTATTGGCTAGGATGCCATAGGGTGAGGTTTCCTCAGCACATTTGGTCATTTCCGCTAGCCGTTTTTACTTTCCATAACAAGGAATAAAGCAACCACAATGGTGATCATGGCAGCGTGTCTGCTTGAACAAATGGACCTAAATGACCAGATGATACGTTTAATTATGCTGAAAAAGTGACCGAGAAGGCGGCGATGTAAGTAGTATGTGGAGGCGGGGAGAATAGTGGGTAAGTCATCACAGCTTGTGAGTAAAACAGGCCAATCACAAAAGATGAGCTCTGCACCTTTCCCCATGCAGCATCTTTGACATGTGCACGTCAAGCTGCATAGGTGTGCTACACGGGGAAATGCATGGATCACATGATGCAATGCAGACGTTTTTGAGTATGTGAACGCAAGAGTATAAAGTGACTTTTAGCTTTACAGCGAAGTTGTTACACTTAGCAGAGTCTGGAACAATTGATTTTAAACCACTGTTGGAGAAAGCGTGTATATCTTGACCATGATATTTCTGCAATGTTTCAAGAATAGTGATGAACAGACATTTTATGGAGTTCTCTTCTGGTGATACCTCTTTTTTGAAGTATTACCAATATACGTACATGCTCATTGACAATGTCTTCTGAATTTTGATCTCATGTATTTGATTCAACCCAAATTAAACCAAGAAGTACTGCTTCTGTGTTCATGTTTACAGGCAGTTAAATCTGCTCAGCACTGCCACTCCAGCCATCGGAGCCTGGTTAGTTCCCATTGACCAACTGAAATCTTCTCTTCGCAAACTGGACATGGAGGGTACACTTCGGGTGTGTGCAGTCATGGGCTGCATCATGACAGAGGCTCTTGAGGTCTGTAGTTTTATTATTGACTATTTGGTCACTGTGTTTCATTGAACCACTTAATTGTTATATTGCAGAAAAAGAGCATCCACATCCCAATCCGAAGCAAGTACAATCGAGTGACTAAGCGAGCACACTACCTGCACGAGAATCCCTCATGCATGCTTTGTAACATTCTTCACCGCTATCTCCAACAGGCAGATTATTCTGTCATAGAGGAGGCTACCATGGTTAGTATAAGGTCTATGCATTTTTTTTTTGCCAGTGCACCTTGAATAAGAAACGTTACTATTATTCAGTTAGGTAACTACAATTCCTTTGTAGTGCCCTTTATTGCTTACAAATGGGTTTGTTTATTGTTTTGGTTGTGCCAATCTTTTTTCTCTTCTTTCTTATTGCAGAATGATGGAGTTCCAGCCTTAGTAACTCTAAAAAAGGGTCTCGTGGCTTTGGCCCGGCAGTGGATGAAATTCATTGTGGTTACTCAGGGCTTCAAAGCTATTGGTCTGATGAGGCCCAATCAGCTGACTAAACCAAAGGAACCTCACCAGAATCTTTCTGAGACAATCCTGGGTCTGGACAACGGTGCAGCACTTCAAAGTGACACTAGTGGTGATGGAGCTGAATTTGAATATGATGCAGGTGGGGGTTGAGCGTTCTCATTACCTAAAAAAAAATATATATATATTATTCCCAAAGCCAATTATATTTTATTTCACTAGCCCATTAATCATTAAAAAATCAACTCAAACTGTAATCGATATTATTGCTAGAAAATGGATTGCCGGTAATAACTCAAGACCTGATGTAAAGTTGAAGGATCACTCAGGTTTTATTACTGTCAGTCATTTCGGGTTTTATTTGATGTCCTCCTTGTGAAGCCACAGTGAGCGAACACACCATGCTACTAGAGGGCGCGAGCAGTCGTCCGCCACCAAAAGAGGGAAACTCTGTTCCTGTCAGTGGAGTGGAGATCATGAGAAAACTCTCCAAGTCCCATACTCACAGCGAGTCTGCACTACGAATAAAGGTAAAAATCAACCGTGACTTTGTTTGCTTATCTACTGTACTGTATGTCCAGCATGATGAATCACACACAACGGGCTATTTTTAAGAACAGGGTAGCCACTAAAATATATACAGTTGAAGCCAGAAGTTTACATGCATTTTACATGCACACTTTATTTTTTGTCTCGCTTTCAGATGTCAAATCTGGCTAAACCACTCCTGTTTCATGTTTACATACGTTTCCTTAGTATCAAGACATTAAGACAAAAAATGAAATTTGTTTTTGCAGTCTATGTAAATTTCTGGCTCCAACTTTATATTTTGTTTTCCTGTTCTGGACAAACTATGATCTTGAACATATTAAAACTGAGTCCATTATTTATTTATTTTATAATAAATAATATAAAATGATTGGTTCTAAAATTTGCTGATCTGGGTAAATGTCAGTTTTCCCAGCATTATCCCAATTTGGTTTTAGTGTTTTGGAAACCACCTCTTGATTTGTTGTAACTTATCATCATAGACAATGACATCGTATCACAAAATAGCATTTGAACTGTATTGTCAATACACTATGGACAGAGGTTTTGAGCGAAATCTTTTAATTGGTTATTTATGTAATCAAATTGGAGTCTATGAATAACCCCTATGTCCCCCTAAATTGTGATATATATATATATATATATATATATATATATATATATTTTTTTTTTTTTTTTTTAAATTTAAATACAAATTTTGGACCATTCAATCATTCAATTTTTTGAGAACAAAGACCGTTTCAAATCAACTTCCTTCCAGATCCCTTCGTCCCATGATAGAAAGCAAATGTATCTAACATACAGGCTCAGCGTTAACCCGACACATGCATTTGTCATGCCCAGGGCTCCCATCCATATCAGTCTCTGAGTTACACCAGCGGTGACACAGCCGCTGACTCACCAGCCCATGTGAGCCGTGCAGGCCTGCCAGTCAAGGACAGCCCCAGGAAAGAGAGTCTCCTGAGCAATTTAACAGGAAGCTTTCGCAGTCTGCACAACCTGCTGGAGGGGACGCCCCAGAGGAATGAACCATCTTTTGCTACAACAGCCAAGAGTGGTTCCCTTACTCGTACAGGTGTCTGATTGAAAGTTTTAATATTCATTATTTGGGATTACTATAAATCATACTTAACCCATGCATAAAGAGTCAAGAAGTTGACATAGTAGGAGCAATTTGGGTTGGTATGGTAAATAGGTAAAAAAAATCCGCAATTAGCATAAAAAACAACTTAATTTATAAATGAATTAATCTTCCACTGCTTATCCGAGGTTGGGTCGCCGGGGCTACTAGTAGCTTTAGCAGGGACGTCCAGACCTTCCTTTCCACAGCCACTTCATTCAGCTCCTCCAGGGGGATCCTGAGGTGTTCCCAGGCCAGCCGAGCAGTCTCTCCAGCATGTCTCCCCAGGGAGGCATCCAGGAGGCATCTAAATAAGATGCCCCAGCCACCTCATCTGGCTCCTCTCAATGCAGAGGAGTAGGAGCTCTACTCTGAGCCCCTTCCGGCTGACCCAGATGACCGAGCTTCTCACTCTATCTCTAAGGGAAAGCCTCAACAACCTGCGGAGAAAACTAATTTCGGCTGCTTGTATCTGGGATCTTGTTTTTTCGGTCATGACCCACAGCTTGGAACCATAGATGAGGGCAGGAACGTAATTGGCCGCTAAATTGAGATCTTCACCTTTTGACATCGCTCCTCCTTTACCACAGAAGACCGTTACAAAGTCCGCATAACTGCAGACGCTGCACCGATCTGTCTGTCGATCTCCCACTCTATTCTTCCCTCACTCATGAACAAGATACTTGAACTCCTCCATTTGGGGCAGGATCTCATCCCCAACCTCGAGAGGGCATTGCACCCTTTTCCGACTGACGACCATGGTCTCAGATTTGGAGGTGCTGATTCTCATCCAAGCCACTTAACTCTGCTGCGAACTGCTCCAGTGAGAATTGGAGATTGCTGCTCGATGACACCAACAGAACCACATCATCAGCAAAAAGCCGAGATGGAGTACTGAGGCGCCCAAACCAGACCCCCTCTATGCCTCGGCTGCAGATGGAAATAAAAGTTATGAACAAAATCGTTGACAAAGGGCATCCTCGGTGTAGTCCATCTCTCACCGGAAACAAGTCCAACTTACTGCCGGCAATGCGGACCAAACTTTGATACTGGTCGCTCAGTGACTGTACAGCCTATATCAGGGTGTTTTGTACCCCATAGTGTTGAAGCACCCGTCCAAAAGACTCTCATACACCCCGGGGGCCTTGCTACCAAGGACCTTTTTAACCACCTTGGTGGCCTCAACTCGAGAGAGAGAGAGAGAGAGAGAGAGAGAGAGAGAGAGAGAGAGAGAGAGAGAGAAAACCCAGACTCAGCTTCCTCATGGGAAGGCTTGTCGGCACAATTGAGGAGGTCTTTAAAGTATTATTCTCACTGACTCACAATCTCCCGAATGTCCCGAATCAAGGTCAACAGCGCCCCATCCTCACTATACACAGTGTTGGCATTCAACTGCTCCCTCCTCATGAGAAGCCGGATAGTGGACCAGAATTTCCTCAAAGCAGTCTGGAAATCTTTCTTCATGGCCTCATGAAACTCCTTCCATAACTGAGTTTTTGCCTCAGCGACCGCCAAAGCTGCATTCCGCTTGGCCAGCCCGTACCCATCAGCTGCCTCAGGAGTTCCACAGGCCAAAAATGCCCAATAGGACTGCTTCTTCAGCTTGACAGTATCCCTCACTGTTGGTGTCCACCAACAGGTTTGGGAATTGCTGCCACGACAGGCACCGACCACCTGACACCCATAGCTCCGGCCGCCTAAGCAATGGAGGTGGGGATAAACATCCACCAGGCGGTCGCCTTCAAGCACCACCTCCATGCCTGCCTCCAGAGTGAGGCCCTGGTGAACCGCGTCTGACCAGGGGAAACCTCAATTCATGAGTTTTAGTCATCAAAAAGGTTTATGGATGATGGTTTATGGACCAAATTCTTCTAGATATTTCATCACAGATATTTTCACAAATATTACAATTAGAAACTGTTGGGTGTATGCCAACTTAATGGAAAAGGTTCAATAATCAATTGTTGTTTGACTAACAAACTGACCTCTTTGTGGCCTTAAGGGACAGAGATGTTGACAGAGCACCCACTTCTATCCGAGCCATCCTCCGTTAGCTTTTACAACTGGATGTCCAATGCAGTGAGTAACAGGAGGGGGGCTGCAGTCCAGGACTCCCCGCTTAACCGCTCCCAGCACAATAACCTCCAGATGGGTAAGATACGATGCACACAAATTTGTCTCCTTTTCAATTTGAACTACAATTTTTTTTGTCTCTACTAGGAAAAAGGAAATAGTAACAAATTATACTGAATATTTCAAACAATAATTCAATTAAACCTCCTGTAAATCTTTCAGTTTTTCTAGACTCACTGGATTCTTCAGCTGTTCATTACCAGTACCAGCCACTACAAAGAGTTAACAGTCCTGAAGGAGGTTAGGGGTTGTAACTCATTGTTGTGTTGACCTTAGTGAACTAGTTGATTGGGGACCTAGGTACAATAGGTAAATCCCTGTATGAATTAGAAAGAAGTGAGTGTTATTATCCCTGTATGACAATTTATAAATAGTTGCCATTATTGACTTTATAATTACAGTATGGCGGAAACTTGTCTCAAAGTAGAGTTCCAACAATGATAACTGATTGAATACGTCCATACTCGTAGTTTCGTATTTAGTCAGATTAATAGATTAAAAAGATGGGCAATTTTGCCATCAAGCAATCGTGTCACTGCAGTTAGTGCAGATATGTCCATCTTTTCTTTGCAATCTCCTGGCAGTTGCTGCGCCATGGTAGTCCATACACAGGTGGAGAGAGAATGTATTTTCATCAAACGAAACACCACGGCGGATCTCCTTGAAAGTGTTCGATCTTCATGTCTTGTGCTATCGTTATTCCTTTCATTCCAATGGTGACAGTAAAGACTCTTCTATTGGCTGTTCTTTATGCAATAATTCATTGTTGAAATTGGTCTTCTAACTGTGGCCACCTCGCTTTGTTCCCGGAGAAACTCTGTTACATCGTACCTTGGTGCAGTTCATTTTCTTGATTCCCCCACTTCCGAAGCATAGATTCTTTGATATTCTATCACAGCTGCTCTATTACCATTTACATCCGAGTAGCTAAGCCTGTAGTTTGAATTATAAGAATGTCTCTTTTTTTTATGCAAATTTCTTGGGTCTTTAGACAAACAAATGTTGTTTTGGAGCATACAAGTAGTGTGCCTACCGAAGTTGTGGCAGAGGTAAGCGTACGTATTGTACATAATATTCTCTGATTGGTTTATCGCTGCCAGCGTATGTAGTGTGTGTATTATAATGTCCGTGTCAGCGAAAAATGGTCTGACAGTCAATGTAGCTGCGCGCTGACCAAAGTCACACAACATTTTTACATTTTTTTTAATTCATTGCTATACATACGGCACACCAAATTATAAAGGGCGCTGTCGTTTTTTGAGAAAATGAAAAGTATTTAAGTGCGCCATACCATGCGGAAAATATGGTACATCTTGTCAGGATCACAAAAAAATAATTGACAAATGAACGCTTCTTTATGCTCGTGCAGACAGCAACTGCGCTGGTGTCACTGCGGCTATCCCCCCTTTTGTATACGCAAATTGCTTATGTGTCCCACCACTCTTGTTCTATAGACTTCTATAATTCACTTAGTCAGTCCCACCATCTTTCAGTTGTATAATCAGGTTCATGAGTCTTGTCTTGCATGCCCTAGTCCTGTTCCATCTTATCCTGTCGTTCCTTCATAGGATGTTTCTGAGGGTTGACCATTACAGATCCAGTAGTGTTCAAAAAAGGGACTTTGCGGGGGATTCTTGTCAATAGATTTGTTTCACCCAGACATCTTCTCACTGTCACAGTACTCGCAGTTAACTTCAGACTGTCTTTGATCATTCGCTGAGCCTTTGCCATTCTCCTTCATTTTGTTGGTTGTCTTCTGTTTTCTGCCATGTGTCTTGGGATTTGCTCCGCATTTTAAGGAATTAGATGATTATTTTAGCTGAATAGCCCATCATTTTTACAGCTCTTTATAAGGTTTCCCCTCTCCAATTAAACCTTTAATCAAAGTACATTGTTTTTCTAAACAATGTGTTGAACGGCCCATTTTCCTCGAGCTTTTGAGGAGAAATGCATGTTCAGCTGGTGCTGGCTTCATCCTTCAAGTCCAACTGACACCAAAAGCATAATTTATAGTATGTTTTTAATTTAAAAAAAAAAAAAAAGCAGCCGGAATGGACCCATCTGTTTTTTCACCGGACATGATTTTGACGTATATGGCTTTTTTTACCTCCTGCCATGAAAATGCTCTTGAGGGATTTGTTTTGGAGAAGAAGCAAATTTTTAACACACCCCTTTCAACAAATTTCCCAATAGCACAGCCTTAAGAGTGTGTACCTAAATCATGAATGCTGTGTATTTTGGATTTCTGAGAACCTCCTGCACCTACTGGAAACTTTTTTGACATGTAGCAATAAAAAATATACTGAAAATGTGTATTAATCTGGTTAGTCACATTGGACGGCTATGATTTTGAACATTACTATACAAAGAAAGGCCACAAGTAGCCCTGTGAAGGAAATGGTTCGTCAGTTCCAATGTATGTAAATCACAAAAACATATTTCTGATTTGATATATGAAATGTTTATATCGGTTTGGGACAACCAGGGAAATTGATTGCGAGAGACTGGATAGAAATTGTGAACTGATACTATACTCAATTTATTTATTATGCTCATTCCCTATACTCACATCAAAATTAATGTTTTTTTTTTCTTTTGCTCAATTTAGTATTAGTTGAGTTTGTTCCATCATGACTTTTGAGGGACTTGCCACTTGATGAATATTAAATGAGGTCATTTTTTGCTAAAAATCAAGTGAGCGAGGTTCACCTGTGAAAATGAATGGGCATTGTTTGGATGACCAATCCAGGGATTTTTTTTAACTTTCACTTGGGGAAAAAGTATAAGGGTGGTTGATTGTTGTTTTAATGACTTTTGAGTAATACAGTTGCGACAAACATTTCAGTATGTAGTTTTTATTCATATGCTTATACAGTACATTATAAGCATTGCTCTTCAGATTTATTCATATATACACTGATGAGAAAAAAAATCTTTCCCTCATTCTCTTCTATAAATTTCTTGAACATTTTTAGGTGGGACATGTAACCTACCAACTATCCCTTCTGCATCGGATTTCAACACAGTGTTGTCCAGTGATCAGAACACCTTGGATGGGACCCACTCACAGCATTCCCAGCATAGCACCAGCCAGGATGACATTGCTGATATTGAAGAGGGGAAGCTCTGTCCTGCCGCTGTTCAACTGGCTGATGCTCAGGTGATTTCTTTGTTTTATTAATTTGTTTGGTCATACCCATACATGGACAAAATTTAATCTGTCAGTGAATGGAAAAACTCACAATGCCCCCTGAAATAACTTAACTGTCAAAGGTTATAATAATAGTGGAAACAGTCAGTATTAACCAATGAAAATCATACATTACTTTTGAATTGTGGTTCAACTGAATTATTAAAAATAAAAGTGAGTACTCCTCAGGAGATTGGAAACAGTTTGATCATAGGGACATGCAAAACAAAGCTGTGTTCCCTGCTTCGCATCACAAGTGTCTTCCGACCTGGAAAGTCAATTGGCCCTTTAAAGGGTGACAAGTAGTCACTGTGAGTGTGATGAAATTGTGTATACCACTGTGAACATGAACCTCATAAAGCAAATGATAGTTGTCTCAGGAAATGACAAATTAGAGACAACCATGTTAAAGGCTATAAAAACTATCTCCAAGTTCCTGTGAGGACATTTAAGAAGTCTAAATTCCACAGGTCTGTAGCCAACTTCCCTGGAAGTGGCCACAAGAGAATAGTAGATTACATAATCATAACGCTAATGTGACTCGTAGCCAAAGACCCCAGAACAAACCCCAAAGAAATTAAAAGTGAATTCCACGGTCAAGGTACATCAGATCACACCATCCAGCTTTGAGCTGACGTAGACTTCATTGAAGCCAACCAAGGTAGACACCTCTTTCAAAGCCAACCATTAAAAGGGTTCACAAAGCTTCTGTCAGATGACCCTTTAGACAGATACAGAAACATATGCAAAATGTCACATAAGAAAAGAACATTGTTCCAACTGTGAAACACAAAGAAGGCTCGGTCATCTTCTGCAGCTATTTTATTTTTGTGGTACAGGGTGTCTTGAATTTGTGTAGCTTTACAATGAAATCTCCTAAAATCAGTGTCAAGACATTTTGGAGCTAAATGATCTGCATTGAAAATTTTTCTGTTGAACCAGATTTCCAAAAGTATTGTTTGGTAAATTTTCTGTAATTACATTTTTTTGTACATTTCATAATATTTGATTAGCCATTGTTTTTTTTATTTTTATTTTACTAAAAGAGGATTACCAACAATTTTGTCCTTGTGTATATGAAATGTTTAAAATATGTTTAACATAATTTCATACGAATGTGTTTTATTTGTAATGATAATAGCTTATTTCAGATATTTGACATCTGTTTTACATCTTAGGTTGTTTTCAAGCCATTGCTGAACTACACTGGCATCCAAGCCCAAGACACTACTCCTCTCAGCTACAAGATGTATTTTGGAGAACATCTGTCTTTTTCTGGCAACCTGGAGTGTCTGAGAGCAGACATTGTGGACTCTGATACATCTAAAGAGCGCAAAACTAAAAGGTCCAGAAGGTAAAGTGCATCTTATGTATTAATTAATATAGAAACTAGTATAGTGGAACCTCCATTCACAAATAAATAGGTTTATGTATAAACATGTCAGGCAAACATATTGTTGCTTCATTCATTGTTTTTCGTTGGTAAGCTCTTAAAGCATACAGGCTGTACTTTTGCTTAAAGAGCCACTGTCATGAAATGGATGATTTTTAGTATGTTATTAATGAAAAAAACGGCAGCCAATATGGGCTTTTTTTGACCACAAAACATGATTTTGACATACAGCTTTTTATAACTCCCGCCATGAAAATCCTCTCGAGGGATTTGTTTTCGAGAAGAAGTAGGAAGTGTCGTAAAGGACAGAAGTGCCCCCAAGTGGACTCGTTTGTTTCCATTAATTTTACCTCCGGGAAGGTATCTCATTGTTCCTTCGTGTTAGCGAAAATGCCGGCTCGTTGCATTGCTGGACATTGCTTGAACACGCGGGAGAATGGATTTACCCTTCATAAGTTTGCAAGAGACCCGGTTCGTCGTGAAAAATGGATTGCATGGGTACAGAGGACGAGAGCTTTGTGGGTTCCAAATGACAGGTAGGTGTGTACACAGCTACTAAAAAAAAATAGTAGTTTGGGGTGCGGTCTCTCATAACGTAACAAAAGATCCGCATACGAAATGTGTCGATGTGCTCATCGGATGGCGTCTGGCTCCTCCGTCGCTTCGCAAGCGAAGGCTGCGCTTCGGGCTCGCGAACGGCGGAGGCTCTGAAGAATGCAGCACCTGTGCCTCACGTTGTGACGACAACGCAGTAAAGCGACCCGGCTTGACGGTGTTGTTCATCGCGTATTGCAGCAGCTATAAACAACCTCCTAAAGCAGCACGGCTCGGCTCCATGATAAGCCACCTCGGTACGAAAATGAGCCACACCGGCCGGCTGCGATGAGCCGCAATGGCTCATCTCCGCCACGGAAGTGGATCGGACGGGGAGGGAGTTTAGCCGTGATCGCATCATCTGAACATGGCTCGAAACAATAGTGTAATATTGCCCCGGTAACGTCACTCGGTTTTGTGATGTTCTCCTTTTCAAAAAGAGCTTCTGTGTCAGAAGGGGCGTGTTCGTCTCCCATAGTAGGGTGCACGGCGTGTTTTCATCGGCGAATGTCTGGGTGACGTCACGGACAGAGGATGCAGCCAATATAGCGACCACTTGGATGTCGTAGAATGACACTTCTGCAACATTGCGCATGGATGACGCGCTCTCCGCTCACGTTTATTTTTTCGTACAGACATTGAAGTGAATCATATTATATGTAATTTTCATTACAATATCTATTTTAGAATGTTTATAGGGATGACACTTGACCTTTAAGCAGCACTAACCAATGTTCACATTCCACTTTATACATCTATTTCACATACTGATTTTCCTCAGAATGGCTCACAAGAAAGAGAAAAGTTCCAGAAATTGTGGTAATAGAAAATCCTGGATGATAATGTGGGTCTACTGCACGGGTCATCAACCATTTTGAGGCTAAGGGCTACTTTGTGAGCATCGCTCGTATGAAGGGTTACATGACCTGTTTGAGCCAAACTTCCAAAATAACAAAACTCCTTATACTTTACTATAGTTTCATATATAAATCTTTATCTTATATGACTATTTTTTTTTTAAAAAATCATTCATGTAAGCAAGACATTCAAAATTTAAAGCATAAGTAAGTTTCTTTCAGCTTGTCCCTTTCGGGGTCGCCACAGCGTGTCATCTCAGATTGACGCACATATATGTTTGGCACAATTTTACGCCGGATGCCCTTCCTGACGCAACACTTCTCACGTGCCTCAGGGGCACCTTAAGTAGTCCTCGTGAGTATTCATGTGCCCATGGGCACTGTGTTGGTGATCCCTGATCTAGTGGCTTTCAATGAGCTCTCGGTGTTTGAATGCCCCCTTCCCTGATTCATTCTATTTCCAATTATTTAAAGATTTGCTTTGGATTACAAACAGACTGAACAAATAAAGTTGAATTTGATTAACGGCTATTTCAATAGGACAGAGGCTACAGCATAGACATTTGATAAGCAAATCTCAAATGTACAAGATCACAGCATTTGTAGCTGCTGCTAATTTCCAATGCTTGTCGCCAGAATGGCTTTTGTGAACATGCTTACCACCTGATATACAAATTTAATTTGTTCGATCACCATGCTCTTATCTCAGAGCATTCATAACACAAAACATTCAGTTGAAGCCAGCGGTTTACAGACGCTGTGCCAAAACACGTTTCATTTTTTGTCTCACTGTCTGGAGTCAAATCAGGCTCAACGTCCTGTTTCAGGTCTGTCAGGATCATCAAATTTATTTCATTTTGTTAAATGCCACAATAGTGAGAGAAAGAAAATTTTACATTTTCTTCGGGATCATATCAGTGCAGGACTCGTTTCACGTTTTCTTACCAGCATCTTCAAGAAGTCTAGCTTTTGTCTTGAGGTTGATTTGCTAAAACACACTCATCTCTGGGACACAGAGCACGTCTCCTTCCTGAACAGTGAGATGATTGAACATTCCGGTGATGTTGATACTTGCGTATAATTGTTTGAACAGTTGAAAGAGGCACGATCAAGCATCTGGAAATTGCACCCAAGGTTGAGACAAACTTGTGGCACTTCATGATTCTTTCTCTGATTTCCTCGTCGATTTCTTTTGACTTTCCCATGATTTCAAAGAAGTAACTAGAATGTTTGAGGTGTGACCTTGAATACATCCCCTCACATATTAGCAGTTAACTTAACAGGAGCTTCCAAAAGCCATCACCTCATCGTCTGGGCTTTCCAGTGTTCTTTTAATCATAGTACTTTGTATATGTCAACTTTTGACCTTTTGACAAAATGAAAAATTGTCTGAGAAATTCTCTCTCTTATTGTGGCATTGAACAAAATTTAATTTTGGTGATCCTGACTTGCCCGAAACAGGAGAGATTTAGTCTGATTTGACTTCAGACAATGAGACAAAAAAATAAAATGTTTGTTATTGTCCAGTATTTTTGAACTTCTGGGTTCAGCTGTATTTCCTCACTCTAAGGATTGAAAATCCAGTTAATTTACTCGAGTCCCAGAAAAAAACATAGAAGAGAATATAAAGATAATATCTGAACACAGAACACACTCAAGTTTTATGAATGAAATGGAAAAAGCACATGGATGCTTTCTCTCTCTCTCTCTCTATCTCTCTTGTTCACTCTCTCTCTCTCTCTCTCTCTTGTTCACTCTCTCACTCTCTCCACACACTTCTTTGGACCCCTCCCCCCACCTTTGTGCAGCAGACTCTGTATCTTGTCAGAGGTTAAAGCCAAAAAAAATTGTTTAAATGTCTTAAGAAAACTTAAACTCAATAGTAAGGTATAGAGTACAAACAGTAACAACTGCAGCAGCAAATAACCTGTAGTTCTTCTATAATTGTATTTTGGAAGCCAATTTTCTTTTGTGTGAGTCCTTCACATCAGATATATCAGGCATAAAATGGGTCTCCTTTCAACAGCTTCAAGCTATTTTAAACATCCGGCTAGTGTTAATGTATTTTATTTTATGTAATGTTGATTGTTAGCCTGGATTGCTGTCGTGTTTTCTTTTGCATTCGCAATTGAGACTTGTGGTTGTTTAAAACATACAATATATAATTATCTTTGTTTTATAGTTACTTTCCCAGTAAATTCCATGCAGTAAAAGCAATGTACAGCTTGTAGCTTCTTGTTGAATATTTGCTAATTATGTCAACCAAACCACACCTTTTTGTGGAATGGAGCTGTCTGCACCGTAGAGCAGTTACATCTTAAGTTTGGGGTCGCAAGTCAAAGCAATAGCCCAGCCTATCGACTGCTCATATTAAAAAAAAAAAAAAAAAACATAAATCGGGTTATTTTAAAAAACACAACATCCAGGCGAAGCTGTGCAGCATATCCCTGTAGCGTATCCGACATGAAATTAACACGTCTCAATTCTTCCTACCTCTAGGCAAGGCATGGTGAACCTGCCACCTCTTGATTTCAAACCAGCACTTCTTATTGAGACTTTTAGCTTGAATGCAGTCGTGATGGAGAAGTCAACCACTGCGCCACAAGGTTCCACTGCGGTCCCATTGTCCTTCCACGACCTCACCCGCCGTCACTACAACACATTCCATTGTGACTTCACAACATCCTGCCAGGCCATTAGCCAACGTGTCGACATGGCTCTCGTGCGCCTTATTCACCAGTTCAGCACCATGATCGACGATATCAAAGCCACTCAGACAGACATCAAGCTAAACCGCTACACTGCAGGCTCTGCTTCACCAACCCCAACATTCAAGACCCGACCATACCGCCACTTCAGGTCGTCCGACTTTAGTAGGAGCTCACGAGGCAGCATCAATGGGACGGCACGCAGTGCCACACAAACCCTGAAAAGCAAAAGAGGTTTGGGTGGAGGGTTAGGTGGTGGAGGGACAGGGATTGTTGGGAGCTTACCACTCAATGTACCACCCTCAGGAATGGACACAATCGGAAGAAGGGAGCACAGAGGACGTGGTTCGCTTGGACGTTCAGAACGTCGCACCTCAAAGGTAACTCTTTGTCAAGATTTGAATCGCCTTTTGAAAAGACATACGTAGTCATCTATAGAAGCAGTCCATGTTTATTCCAAATGCATCTGTAGTTAACCTTTTCTCCTATTACACCCTAAAGGAGTGTTGTGAGCTTATGCGTGTTTAGGGGTAAGCACACAGAAGCCGACAACACTGTGTACACTTGTAAAGCTACTTTTATACAATTAAAAAATAATACACCTATACAGATGAACTAATGTTGATTAATACTGTCTTGAGAGGTATCATGTTGGCCCCACATCTACAGTGCTGTGAAAAGGGTGAAAAATTGCTTTTTCACAGTGGGTCAGAAAGGTTTGGATTTTTTAGGCCTTAATAAATCTGATTGTCATTTGAAAACTGCATTTTGTATTTCCTTGGGTTGTCTCTGAGTGATAGTTAAATCCTTTAAATGATTTGAAACCTTTGTGTGTGATAAATGTGGAAAAAAACTAAAATCAGGAAGGAGTCAAATAATTTTTCATGGCACTGTAGTTATTACCAAAATATTAGACACAGCTCTTATTATCACTAACTATTGTTACAATAATAAGCATCCACCCATTTTCCGAGCTACTAATCCTCACAAGGGTCACAGGAGTGCTGGAGCCATTCCCAGCTGTCGTCAGGCAGGAGGCAGGGCACACCCCGGACTATTTGCTAGCCAATTGCAGGGCACATGGAGACAGACAACAGTTGCACTCACAATCACACCTAAGGGATATTTATCAATTAATGTATGTTTTTGGGATGTGGGAGGAAGCTGGAGTGCTTAGAGAAAACCCACGCAGGCACAGGGAGAACATGCAAACTAGACACAGGCGGGGCCACCGTTCCACCCAGTCATAAATATATTCCTCAATGACTACCTTACTGATGATGTTACACTTGAGTCTTTTTCAGGTTGTTGAGCTAGACTGTGCAGTGTTAATGCTCTGATGAAGCTAGGGATTTTTTTATTAATGTATGATTAATGAGTTTGAAAATGTTAAAATTATATATATATATATTGTGATTTTGTTAAAAAAAAAAGTCCGACATTTTGTGCTAAACTACTTATATTTAGTTTCCTTTCTTGCATTTTCATTGAGATCGTACCAGCTTGTTGAGTGGAGTTTAGAGTATGCACACAAACACAAGGGAGAGCTAGTAGATTGGAAAAAAAAACCATGAAAGACCGTGTACACATTTCACATCCGGTCTTGGTGTCACCTGAGGGGCATGCACTTTTTGAAGGTTTGCAATAAAATAATTACATTCAGTTTACCGTATGTTAATGGGTGGGGTGGAAGTTTACAGAAGTAAATAAGTTAAATAATGAGAAGACCAGCCAAAGTTTTTTGGTCAAATAAAATAATATAGGAAGAATAAATTGAATAGAATCATCATACATCTAATTTCATGGAATCTTTTAACATTTTAGGTGTCAAGAAAGGGCTCGCGTGATGTGGCGGACCATATGACAATCCAGATGGACGACTCTGACTCTATCACAGTCTCAGAGCAGAGCGAGCCATCTGCAGAATGTTGGCAGAACATGTACAAACTGCTCAACTTCTACTCACTCATCTCAGATCCCACAGGAATCTTGGAGAAAAGTTCTGCAGGGAATTGTTTGTCAGGTGGGAATCCGCAGTTAGCATTTTTTCTCTTACTAGATCGATTATTCACATTGTTGGTTTCAGTCTTTGTACTTTCCCCTCGCATCCCTCCTGAATCTTGTTTTGCTGTTTATGGTCCACTTGTTTCTTAGATGGCATACTCATATCATATCCATCCATTATCTGAGCCGCTTGTCTTCATAATAGTCGCAGTAGTGGTGGAGCCAATCCCAGTTATCTTTGGGCAGGAGACAGGGTACACCCTGAACTGGTTGCCAGCCAAAGAAATTGTTAACACTTACTAAACCTCAGTGTATTATTTTGTCTTTGTGATCCCACAGGTTTTTCCAAAATGTTGTATTTTGTCAATCTTAAGCAACACAAAAGAACCAATATTTTTTAAACATACAGTATAAGAAATATCCTTGCTGTTACAGGTGGTGGAAGACATGTCATATCTGTCAATGCTTCACTTTGTTCAACCAGTTTTAAACTTCGAGCTGTGACAATTTTTGTAATAAAATTCAGTTAAGAGATGATCATGACATTTTAGTTCACTAGAGTTCATCCAGTTGTACTTGCTTATTGTCATGGTTAATCGCGACCCTAGTGAGGATAAGTGGTCCAGAAAATGGATAGATTACATGAGTCTTTTTAACTGTCAACCATAAGGGGTAGAATGTCAACTCAAAACTGTGAGGCCAATGCTCTATACAGTTGCGTCACCGTGTTGCCGTCCAATATATTAATTGAATTATAAGGACATTGTTTCTATTTCTAGCCTTATATAAACCCAGTAGAGTTGATTTCATCATTTAGAAATCGAACTGTTTGAACATTATCATTGTTGTTGTCAAGCTTGAGAATTAAGTTACTAATCTTCACGAAGATGAGAATTGGATCTTTGACAGAGCAATCTTGGACATCTTTCACACATCCACACATGAAATAGTTGTAGGACTCAAGAGATTTGTAAGCTTTCATATCTTTTAAGTAGGCATTTGCAGTATTCAGTCAATAATTCACAATATCTGGATACATATTTGTCAAGATTTCATAGTCAGTAGAGAAGTTCTCCTTTGCTTTGTACTGATCAATTCTGTAAATCAAATTAAGTTTGGACTTCTATCCCATCAAAAACTATTGATCTAAACCTTCCGCATCTTCTCTTCTATTTTCTTCTTTTTTTTTTAGCTATTTTTTTGTGTCTTGTTTTGCTGTTAAATAAACAAATTGGAGAACCTGCATTCCCCTTATGTAGAACACTTTTACTGTGTCACAGTGGAGTTTTTGAGCTTCCTCTGTGATTTTTTAATATTTAACTTAATATTTTTTTGTTACAAATAATGGATATTATTTGGGCTTACTACTGGAATCCTGTTGTTTTGTCAGGTAACTTTTGTAGTACTTATACCATGTCAAATTGGATACCTGGTGTGGTACATTGCAATTGCAGATGGAATACTTTTTTTTCATTTTTTTTAGCTGTTTTTTTTGTGTCCTGTTTGAGTGCTAAATCAAGCAGATTGGAGAATATGAATTCCCTTTATGCCAGAACAGTTTTACGTATCACAGTGGAGTTTTTGAGCTTCCTCTGTGATTTCTTAATATTTTAATTGAAGTTTATGTATGATCAGAGTTGAACAGAATTTCTAGAACGGGGAGAGACAAGACAAGCGCTAACTAAACAGAATGAGGGAAAAATAAATCATTCCATAGCTACATCAACAAAGCATTAAATATGGATGTTGCATTGGACTTTAGTGCTACACCCTGCAAAGGAAGGATGGGACCAGACAGGACAAGGACAGGAGAAGAAGCATGCAACACAAAGATCATAAACAATGCTATACAACTGAAATGTGGTCAGACTGACTAAGTGATATTTACAAGTCCATTGCACAAGAATATAATTGGGGTGGGATACATAAGCAATTTGCGTATACATGAGTTATTTGTTCCAATATTTGAGTGGTCCCACATCCAGTGAAAGAATCCCAGGGGTATGTGCCTATGGACACGCAAGTGAATTCACACCATTGTGCATGCAAAAAGACTGACAGAAATGTCCTACAATTACTGGTCGTGCACTCTGGAAGATAAGGACCCCACCTAATCTATCCAGGACAGAACCAGGACCAGGGGCCATATGAGAGCAAACCTGTAGATAGGAAACGTCACACGCTGAAGGACACAGTGACCCAACGCCACCCACCCACCACTATTGTCCCATAAAACCCCCCACCCACAGGAGAACAGGAAGCTGTAACGACCAGAACACGGGGTTGGACCCAAATGCACGGCTCAGGAGACGTAGAGGCGGTTCGCGAAACGTTTTTATTCAGTCTAGTAACGGGGATCAAGCAGCCAGTCCACTGAAGGAACAGTAACAAGGACGTCAGGCGTGAGAGGCAGGTCAGAGGGCAGGCAGGGGTCGGTATACAGAAGATCAGGAATGCAATCAAGAGAGTGTGGGAACGAGGCATTAGGCAACGATCTGGCAAAGGCCAGCCAGAAGGAGTCCTACTACTCAGTCGTAATTACGGGGAACAATGTGCAGGTGTGCTTCTCACTGATTGCTGCCCGTGTGTGCCGTGTCGAGGACCAGCACAGCCTGGAAAAGAACCAGCAGGATCATGACAGAAGCCCCCCACAACCCACAGGGGCTGTGATAAGGCCAGCCCCAGCCCAGACCGAGGACGGGAGAATCTCCCTTAGCTGTTAGGAAAGAATGGGGGTAGGGGCACCCGACAAGGGTATGATTATATACCATAAGCACAGGGAGAAGAGAAGAAAATCTCCACTGCATCTGTCCTCTCACCATGAAAAATAATCTAAAATGTATGGGGGAAAAAAACTTAAAAATAATTATACAGTAACAATCATGACAATAACTACCGTAAATAGAATAAAGAACCCGCAAACCTTGATAACAAAAAATACAGAAGTCAAGTCTATTTTCACAATTGGGAACGTATTCTTGGTAATTTCAGAAGGTATCCTACCCTGCCAAAGAAATCAAGAGTCTAGATTTAGCATGTTGGGGAAAGGTGACCAGTTGTCTCTGAATATGTTATTGATATTTTCGTTCTGCTGATACTTTTTCGAACTCAATACATTCTCTGATTACATTTTGCCACTAATTAATGTTAATGGCTTCCAGATGGGATACTAGTTTTCTTCCTCTCATCTCTTTTACAGAAGCTGGCCGTCGGCCATCAGAACCCCACTGTAATGTCATCTTTGAGAACGAACAGCAGGATCCCACACCCACGAGGCCTCCTGCTGCAGTCTCAAGGCGGCGTAGTTTGGTGAGCTCTGAGGCCCAGCATGTTACCCTCATAGTGTTTGGTATCGGCATGGTGAACCGCACCCACCTGGAGGCTGACATCGGTGGACTCACCATGGAGGCAGAACTCAAGAAGATACATGGAAGTTTTACCCTCAAGGAGAAGATGAAAGGTGATCCTGTGGATAAAAAAAATATACTTTTTTTATTCTTTCAAAGCTTTTTGTGTCAAAATATTATAGAAAAATCAGTCTGACATTAAACCCCCTTCAAGACAACGAATTGTATTACTAAGGCTTAAACTGAAGTTGTCTTAAGCAGTAGAGAAACATTTAGAAGAAATGCATGCAGCTCAGAGTGATGCAAATGATCAGATTTGTTACGTATATCAATGTTCAGTGCTGAAAAATTGTCTTCCAGCAAAATTATTCTCAACTGGTGAACGTTTGTTTCTAGTGCAATGCAATGCTTTTTTTCCTCCTCCTGTTTACATCTGACCTTTTTTGACTTTCAGATATCCTACATCAGAAAATGACAGAGACCTGTGCATCAGCCCACATAGGCGGTGTAAATATTGTACTGCTAGAGGGCATAACACCAGACATTCAGTACGTAACAAGTTCCTTTACTCACATTGTTTAACAAAAAAAAAAAGGTCGTTTGAGTTGAATGTCATTGTCTCAAGCAGATTTTTTTGTAGTCTTTTTATAATTCAAATAAGTAATCAAAAGAAGGTATTCTGTCATTTTTCTTGATTTGAATTACTGCTATCTTACATGAAATATGTTAGAATACCATCTGTGATACATGTAATTATTAAAGGTTAATACAATATACTGGAATAGAGAATGCTTTTATAGAAATGACTTTCAGTATAGTGGAATATTGCCTGAAAAAATGGTAGAGTGTATTTTAAAAACACTAGACATGTGTCTATTGTTCCATCTTTTGTTTAAAATGTACCAAGGAAGCATGTACTTCAGTCCGTAGGACTTTAAGTAATCTTTTGACATCACATCTTACATGTATGTGATGACTCAGTTGACCAAAGCATTTTATTTATGTTCCTGAACTGTCATACAGCCACATGCATTTGCTCGTAAAAAAATAAATAAATAAAACAACTTATTTGAAGCATTATACTCAAATGGTGTAGAACTGTTTTACATTTTCCTCTGCTCTCCCTTTTTCTTGTTTTGTTCTGTTGCTTTCTCAACAACTACATGCGTAGACTGGAGGATTTCCCAACATCTCCCACCAGCACAACAAAACAAGAGTTTCTGTATGTTGTTGCTGCTTTTTAGGGTTCACCTGAATTGTCTTATTCCAAATCCAAAATCATTTCCATCATTTGTTTATTTGTCATTCTGTGTGTGTGTGTGTGTGTGTGTGTGTGTGTGGTGTGTGTGTGTGTGTGCGTGCATATGCGTATGTGTGTGTGTGTGTGTGTGGTGTGTGTGTGTGTGTGTGTGTGAGAGAAAGAGAGAGACAAAGAGAGCGAGAGAGCGTGCATGTGCTTTTTCCATTTTTATTTTAAGCATTGAGCCCAATCATGCTCTACCATGGGTATGGAACTTATTCAGACCCCCTTAAAAACAGTATTTCTCTTTGTTATTTTGCAGTCGTTTGCTAAAATCATATAAGTTCATTTATTTCCTCATTAATGTACACACAGCACCCCATGTCACAGAAAAAACAGAAGTGATTTCGGATTTATTAAAAAAGAAAAACTGAAATATTACACAGCTGTAATTATTCAGGCCCTTTGCTTGACATTCATATTTAACTTGGGTGCTGTCCATTTCTTCTGATCATCCTTGATACGGTTCTACACTTCCATTGGTGTCCAGCAGTGTTAATTTTTTCTTATTGGGCTAGATTAAAAAATCCACATGCCTGTCTATAAAACAGCTTACAGTGCATGTCAGAGAAAATGAAAATCATGAGGTCAAAGGAACTCCCTGAAGAGCTTAGAGATAGAATTGTGGCAAGGCACAGATCTGGCCAAGATAAAAAAATAATAATAATTCTTTGGAACGGCCAGAACCTTTCCAAGAGCTGGCTGTCTGGCAATCAGGAGAAGAGCCTTGGTGAGAGAGTTAAAGAAGATGGCAAAGGTCTCTGGCTGAGCTCCAAAGATGCAGTCAGAACATGGGAGAAAGTTCAAGAAAGTCAACCACGACTTAGGGGGCTTTATGGTAGAGTGGCCCGATGGAAGCCTCTCCTCAGTGCAAGACACATGAGAGCCAGCATGGAGTTTGCGTAAAACACCCAAAGGACTCCAAGATGGTGAGAAATAAGATTCACTGTATAACCTCTAAAGGGTGCTTCTCCTAAATACTAAGCAAAGGGTCTGAATGGTCATGGCTGTGTGATATTTCATGTTTTTCTTCATTAAATCTGCAAAAATTGCGACAATTCTTGTCAATGTTGGTTGCAGTGTTTACATTAATGAGGGGGAAAAGAATTTAAATGATTATAGCAAATGGCTGGAATTTAACAAAGTGTTTAAAATTTAAGGGGGTCTGAACTTTCCATACCTTCTGTATACATGCTAGTTCTTTCCAGCCTGGTCATTTCCAATATTGTACTGTTGATCCCACATGTCAGTCACATGAACAAGTACAGTTAATTTCTGGTACAACAAACAGTGAAAATTACATATTTATTTTTAATTTCATTGACTTGGAATAGTGCATAAACTTGATACATTACAGGTGAATAACAGATAAGAACTACAGTATTCACTTATGATGTTAGATGCTTTCCCAATTAGTCTACCTATTGACGTTCTCATAAGCAATAGTCATCATTGTGCTATCTTCTGATGGCGGTGCATCCTCACAATTGCTACCCAATTGAGTTATGCAAGGGTTGCTGTCACATGTTAATGCAAGTGTAATTTTTTAGTATTTTAGCTAATAACACATTGATCCAACCATTTTCCATACTGCATATCCTCACTCGGATCACAGGTAGATAATTTCATCGAAAATTAATATCAACTGTTGGTTTTCTGTGTTGAATGATAATTAAGTAGAAACTGTGAAAGTGTCACAATTGATAGTTATTCTTGTATCTAGATAACTCAAAATCCTAAATCTGCATGGTGCTTCAGGAATCCTTCTAGTTGTTCATACGCTCATATCTTCATGCCACCTACAGAGGATTATGACAATACCGCCCGCCCTCTTAATCATCAAAGTTCTCTCTCTGCATTGCAGAACCGTGGTTAAATGCAACATCGCCAAGTCTCAAGCCTTGTACAGTGCCCAACGTGGACTGAAAACTAATAATGCAGCTGTCTTCAAAGTGGGAGCCATCGTGATCAACATACCCCAACACCCAGCCACTTTACACAGCATGATGGTCCGCAGTTCCCATCAGCTTTCCAAACAGATCGCTGACCTCATCCGACAGCCATCGAATGCGTATGTCTGCCATTGGACCTTGCTCCATTAAAAATTGTTGACTAGGAACCAAATACATCATACTTCAGTACTCAATGCAACACAGATTGTATGTTCATGTTTGTTTGAAGTGTTCATGGTTGTATACACTGTGTTTGCTCTTTCTTTTCCCTCTGCCAGTGTGTTATCTGTTTTCACAGTGCGAGTAGTTTATCAGTTTATTAAATGACTTGGAAACACAATCCATAATGGGGGTTAGCTTCTTGTCCTAGGTCCCACTGGCACTGCTCAAAAAGAATGGGCAAATGATACTATTACTTTGTGAACTCGTGATTTAAAAAAAAAAAACAAAACATAAAGACAAAATGTGTTTTGGGAGTTGATACATGAGACATTATACAAATAACCAGAATAATCTGCAAAAGTTGTTGTTTTGTCTCCAATAGGAAACATACAAGTGAAGCGTAGGAAATGTTAGGATTAGTTTTAGTTCAGTTTTACTTTTGTCCTGCATCTGCATGTATAGGTTTTATGAAATATCTTTATCAAAAATAGTACAAACAGAGTTGAGGTAATGAGGGTAACTTATAAATCAACAGCAGCATTTTATAAAGTTCAAAAAGAAAAATGTGTCCTTATTTAACTCCTTTGGAGTGATGATTGATATCTAGAGAAATATGAGAATGTCACACTGCATTCACATGCGCTACAGTAAGTAAATAGGATTTAAGCAATGTTTTTTTCCAGCATTTTCATTAATTCAATTTAATCATTTCATACACCATTAAATAAATGTACTCATTTCACTGAGCCACTCTGAGTGATTGTGTGAAACGTTGTTTGTTCCTCTACAGTCAACCTCCTAATAGGGAGGACACGCCCACCCCACAACCCTCTGACAAAGGATCCAGCATCAATCAGACACCTGTTGAGGCCAATGAGTTCCCCCAGCTTCCAGAAGGGCTCGAAAAGAAGCCCATTGTCCTCAAGTTCAGCGCAATGATGGATGGCATCACCATCGGTGCTGCCCTGCTGCCCTCGCTGAAAGCTGAGTACAAAATGGGTCATATGAAAAGCCATGGCATGACAGGTTTGTAGAAAAGTGGACCAAACAGGAATTTGGTCCAAGTGTATTCGAGCTAGATAATTTTACAAGTGCTAACTGCTTTTAAGAAGACTTATAACACAAAGTAATGTGCCTTCCTGGTGCCTACTTTAGGAGCTCAAACCAGCTTCACCTTTGAATTGCCAAACCACAAGCTTTGCTTTCAATCAAAAGTATCTCCTGTGGACATGTCCACCATGCCACCGTCAGCAAGCCTCACCCTGCCTCAAGTCACAATGTCTGGAGAATACATCATGGAGGACCATGAGAGTCACTCAGACCAGGGTTGGGGTGCTGATGACTTCCCTGCAAAGCAAGGGAACTATCTCCAAGGCAACTACCTGCGCTGTGTGGCTGAGGTGAGAAATTATTTCTTATGCAATTATTACCTGAATGTGGCAGCACAGGGATTAAGGAATAATTGGTGACTTTGCTACATCAGAAACTCCATACAAGCACTCCGTTTTCTCATCTCTTGTTTAGATTGGCTCTTTTGAACATAACCTGACGACTGATCTGCTAAACCACCTCGTTTTCCTGCAGAAAGTTTTTATGAAGGAGGTTAATGAGGTCATCCAGAAGGTGTCAGGTAATCTCAAATAGACTTGCACATCGAGTACTCGAATTTGTTCAACCAATATAAATTTAACTGGTTTGTAATAAATTTTTTAAAGCCTCGCATCCCTTTAAGAGCAGTGAAGTCAGTCTCTTTCACATTATTACTTTTCTGACAGTAGTGGTCTCCAGCTTCTGCTTCACACCCTGCAATCATAATATTCACAAAGTATAAGGTGTCACAAAATCTGTTGCTCTTCACAACCTTGGATTTTGTTGCACCGTTTAAAAAGAACCATGTAGTTCAATCATAAAATATTGTGTGTCGCATACAAGTAGCTATCCCAATATTTTGCAGTGGACTTTATTCTAAACTTATCATGAGATGCATGTGTTCATTGCTGCAGGTGTTGAACAACCCATCCCACTGTGGAATGAGCATGACACCTCAACAGATGCAGACAAGCCCAAAATTTTGCTTTATTCACTCAGCCTCATGTTCAAGGTACTTTGCACTCATGATCTCTCTATATGATCATTATCAGCCATTCCAAACATGACTCAAAATATTAAAATTATCAAACCAATTTTAAACAGAACATTTTTATTTACAGGGAATCCAGATGACTGCAACCACACCATCAATGAGAGCGGTGCGCTTTGAGACTGGCTTGATTGAGCTAGAGCTATCCAACAGAATCCAGTGTAAGACTCAACCAGGTGGCAGCAGTAGTTACCTCAAACTCTTCGGCAAATGTCAAGTTGACCTCCACCTGGCCCTTGGTCAAATAGTCAAGCACCAGGTGTATATATATTTCCATCAATGCCCCCATTTAAGTAATTTTTTTGAAGAGATGCAGTGGTTGACCCACTTTTCTTGTGACAGGTGTATGAAGAGGCTGGCTCAGACTTCCATCAGGTAGCATATTTTCGGACCCGAATTGGTCTACGAAATGCGCTCCAGGAAGAGATCAGTGGCTCGTCTGACAAGGAGGCTGTTCTCATCACACTCAACAGGCCAATTGTTTTCGCCCAACCAGTAGCATTTGACAGAGGTCTTCATGTTTGTGTGTCTCAGTAGATGTGATTATGTGATTAGTTAGTAGGGAGTGCCTTTGATGTGAGACCCACGTCTGAGATGCACAAAAATGATCAGGGATGCATAAAGCATGGTGAATCTGCATCCACAATTGGATGTGCTCAAATTAAGCAGTCTTGCATCAGTTTGTAGGTCAAAATTAGAAAACATTTGAATTTGAAAAACAAAACTCTAAATAATTTTTACCGCAGAGACAATCGCAAAGAATTCAGCAGGCAGGGGTATATGTGACAGAAGGCGCTTGGATCATGGATGCGTGGACTCTGAAATTAAACTGTTCATTGTAATAGTGATAGCACAATAGTTGTAAAAATGTGAAACAGAATTGATAAGGGAGAGGGGAAAAAAAGGCAAATGACAAGTGTGGGAGCATTTTATAGTGAAATGCAAGGTAAGTACCAGTTTGTTGTAACACGGACCTTTCTCTCTGCCAAGTATGAAACAGATGTTAAGTTAACATAGTGCAAACCAGTGGCCTTAACGTCAGTCTACTTTATTAGCATAAAATTAGCTCTCTGGGCCTGCGTAGTGTTGCGTTATTTTACCATGAAAAAAAACATAAACAACCATAGGAGTACTTACAGTGTGCTTTTTGCTGAGTGTAGTTGGTCTGTGACAAATGGCAAAACTGATGATCTGGAAGCGGCAAAAGTTTGAGTCACGTAGATGCAAAATGTGGCTAGAGAGGAATGAGAGTAAAATGGATCATCATCATGTACTGAAACAGATGAGGGTTTAGGTGAAGGGAGATGAAGGAAGTCTTTTTCTCTCAAGGTATATTTATTTTAGTTTGAAGAAATTGAAAACTTCCAAGACTTGGAGTAGTATGAAGAATATTTCCTAATCATAATCATCTGGTATAAACTGATAACTGCACAGCCAAGAAGGAACCGAATGTTTTATGTCACAAAATGCTAAAATGCTACATGCTTAATAAAGATGCACAAAGCTATTACAGCATTTAAAATAAACAGAAAAAATAATGCCTTGAAAAGCATTTTAAAAAGTGTCTTGCCTTTTAGACATTGTGAATTCAGGAAATAAAACTTTTGATTAAATAAAAACAAAATATTTCATTGTACATTGCGGTGAAAACTCTTATTTTCAGTTTTGTATACAATATTGCTTTGTAATCAAGCAAAAATAGTTTATCCAAATTGATTGATAGCATTTTGAAAGTATATATTTTGAGCCTTGTTTGTGTGTTGCTGTTCTGTTTTGTGCTGGCCAAGCAGAAAAAGAGTAGGGTGGGTTATTGCTCCATAAATACAATGGACAAAACTTTTTGGGGACTCGATAAATTTTCATTATGGTAACACCCAGTTACCATAATGCTGCTCATGGCACAGCAAACCAGAGACAGAACGGCTTTGGCTCAGAATGTGCGAACAACTGGGACCTTTTAGGGAAAGTTAGCGATTTATTTCATTCACTGTCCCAATAAGGACAACAACAAGCTCGTGTTCTCAGGAGCTAAACAGCTCACTCTGGCTCGGTCGATTGCGGCAACATTATTTAAAGCAGAAGTAACAAACTCCCCCTCCGGATCCAGAAAGCGTTCCAAAGAGGTCCATACCATAGCCAAAAAAATAAACATTTTTGAAGACATACTCTACACGGTATCTCTATTTTAAGCAGTGCAGCATGTTGCAGGCTTTACAGTAGTGATGAACTGTACCAACCAATCACGAGTTCGGCCACCCTTTCAGCCAATCAAAACAGCATCTCAGGCAGTAATTAAAAGTAGTAGTTAAAAATATGTTGTTTAAAAAATTGCTATCTTGGCAGGCTTCAACACATAATCTCTTAAGAGAGAACAACAGCAATGGATAACACAAAAATAGTGTACAAACAGTAAGAATCTGCCCTTTAGTAGGATCACGATGCAAGAACCCTGATATAGTGGAGGATTACTGTATCTGTACTATTGACTCATTTTTCCATGGCTGGGAATCACATAGCCTCAAATACTTTATAATATGCTATTTACATTTTATAGAACTCAGTTATAAATTCTGCCATGTATTTGATCTCTTCACTTATTTTTTAACCATCAATGAAGATTGCTTAAGGCTTTATCCATTTGGAATCCTCCTGCAGCTGTGCTATTCTGGCTGAATTACAAGGCAGCATATGACAACTGGAATGAACAGCGTTTGGCACTCAACAAGGACATCCATGTGGCCACAAAAGAGGTGGTTGACAAGCTGCCAGGTATCCAACAGACATCAGCCCAGGCCTTCAGCACACTCTTTCTTCAACTGACCGTCAATGACCTGGGTATTTGCCTGCCCATAACCAACACGTCGCAGGTAATCAGATGTAAATTGTAGGAGTTTGACTTTATTTGTACCATATTCATTTTACACCTCTGCCAAAAATAAACACAAAATATCTGCAGAAACGTAAATGTATACATGCATGCTATGCATATAAGAACAGTACCGTATATCACTGTTTCATTCAACAAACCCTGAAGAGAAACTCTGTTCTCTTATGAAACCTATTCAGGCATATTTACAGTTCATGAGTGTGTTGCAAAAACTTTTAAGATCTAACTCCAGACTACTCACAAAATGTATCTCAATTCTATTCAAATGTATAATTTTTGACTGATTCCTTAGAAAATATAACATTCAAATTTGCTTGTTATAACTCCAAAAAACTGCAAGATTGTGGATCATGTGGATTAATTTTAATCCACAAACTGTCCATGACTACATAAGGAGGAATGTTCGACCCTTGTGAGCAGAAGCAGTATGCAAAATGGATGGGTGTATGTTTTTTTTAATGTTTAAATACTGTATACTAGCACATGGTTTAGAATTTACGTAAGCGAACATATGATGGCGCTCTTTACATCTGTAAGAAGAAGCTTCCATTGCCCCCCACACTATCTGTGGAGGCAGGTCATTACTGACAATATTGGTCACACTCATCAACTTTAAAGGCTATTTACATCCTCTGAGCATGCTAAGGTTTCCCATAGCGAATTAGGATACAGAACTCATCCACATTCATACATTGTTTTAAAAAAAAAAAAAAGCCTGTTACAGTGTAAAAAAAAAAAAAAAAAAATTACACACGAACAAAAATCTGTTTAATAGCAACTGCATTGTAGCGAGGGAACTGTGTGTGTGTGTGTGTGTGGTGTGTGTGTGTGTGTGTGTGTGTGTGTGTGTACATATATATACATACGCACACACACACACAAACACTGTATTTTCACGACTATAAGGCGCACCGTATTAAAAGGCAAATCCTCAGATGCAAGTGCAATTCCAGTATTTAACACATACAAGGCGCACCATATTATTAGGCGCAGGCACGGTGGTGCTCATGAGACAGTGAGGCACAATTGCACCTTTATTTTTGTCAGCAGAAGAACACCCCCCCCCCCCCACTATGAGCGGTGTAAGTGAGTCATGAGTCAACACATCTTCACCCTCGGTTTCACACAAAACCAAAATCTTTACACCACAGTAAACAGAGTAGCACAACCAGCAGACAATAAAACGATGAGTGAAGAAATAATTGACACAAAACATGCACTTCAAACGTTATTTACATACACGTTTAGCGCCGCCAAGGATATAGCTATATCGCAACATTTGCTTAAAGCATACGGGAGCATCCATGCATGCTATTTAAAAAGGTACTGGACAGGAAACTGAGTTTAGTTGTACGTACTTTACTGACATATGTAACAGTGTAAATCGTGAGTTCAGTTGTGCTTTATTTAAGTATTTAACTATAGCTGTACAGTATAGCTCTATAATGATACTAGCCGAAACCATACGGTAGCGTGTACGCTTTTGAAATACTTCGATAAAGTACAACCAAGTTCACTGTTTACAATGTTAAATACTTAAAGTACAACTGAACTCCAGTTATCCTTCAGGTGCCTTTTTAAATAGCGTGCATGCATGCTACCATATGGTTTAAACTAGTATCACTATATAGTAGAGCTACATTATTAAATAAGTTAATAAAGTACAACCAAACTCACTGCGTATATGGTATATCCCACGTTGCTTGCAACTTCACTTTGTTTGACCTGTTCACGTCAATGACTAGTGAATGTTGTTGTTTTTCTTTCACGGTGATTGTTTGTTCTTTGTTAATTAATCCATTGCCCGTGTTGTTCTTCCAACTTGGGCCACCTCACCTTGTTTCCACGGAAATTCAGCTTGGTCTTCTCGATTTGGCAAAGCTCGTTTTCCTACTTCCTCAAGTGGAAGCAGACACGTTAGCCCGAGCATCCACAATCCTTTCAGAAATTGTGACTTAACTCGCCCGCGGTTGCCTCTTATTAACTTTGTGTTCGCCATTTGTCATCCATTGTTCCCAACTTCACTTTTATTCTGTTCACAGCGATGTCCAGCGAATGAAATTAGTTCCTTGTTTTTTTTTTTTCATGGCGATTGTTTGTCCTTTCTTAAATAATCCATTGCTCGTTGTTGTTCTTCCAACTTGGGCCACCTTGCCTTGTATGCTCCCAGTATAAAAGCAAGCTCCGAGTTCATTAGCTGTGCTTGTTTATTCACAGTGCTTTTTTGTTCTTTGTAAGCATTTCTCTTTGTAGGTGCCATTTTTGCGGGGACCTTAGCCAAAGCTACGTTGTTTAGCACAAAATACATAACGGCATTATGTACCTTCTGGGGGGAGGAGGCGTGCCTTTAGCATCCTCTCCACGGCCACACTTTCTCCTGTAACATCCACATGCTGTCCTCTCACAGGTCCACTTTTCCTTTATATAACCAGAGTGTCAGGAGGAAATGCTTCCAGTCGGTTAAAAATTTTTGAGAACGGATCACGTATAATGCGTTCCGCATTATAAGGCGCTTGTCTATTTTGGAGAAAATTCAAGACATTTAAGTGCCCCTTATAGTCGTGAAAATACGGTATATAAAATGCAGCTAAAGTCAATATTGCATGACTTGTTTCCGTAGAAAGGACATGCAACTGCTGTGGAGAGCACAAATGCTGTATCTGGGCCATGCACATCAAAAACCCAGCATCAAAGTGCACGAAAAGTAACTTGCAATATGTACATTGTTTCTGATGGGTTGCTGGAAGACATGGGTGACTGATCATCAAACTGTGATAAGATTTGTTACAAGAGCAATTCTTTGCAGTCTTGTTCTCTGGTTAAAATGAACCATGGAATAAAAATGCTGGTGATTTCAAATATGAAAGCTGTCCTGACTAATAGCTATGGTGGTTGGTATCTCAATGGTTCTTAGTGTGGGTCTTAGTACTTTTAAAGGTTGTGCAAATTAAGAATACTTAAGGCTTAGATACATAGATTGGCCAATCATTTCGACATGGAATGTGATTATTCACTGCATGCTAAATGAGAAATTATCTGAATTCCTGCATTTGATTTCTAGAATTGTCCCATGATTTATGTATTTGTTTCTTATGATGTACATACAAAAGGGGGAAAAACACATTAATCCATTATACGTTATATATTCAGGAATTCAGGTAATGCGGGCATAGGTTTTTTCTTAATCAAAATATCTAAAAACCAAAAACAAAAATTTTGGTAACATTCCACTAGTTTTTCAAAATAATTCAGTCAAAAGGACTGATACAAAGCAAGTGAAGTGTTATGGCCCCGTCACACCATGACATTCTGGCCAGCGTCCTACAGCGTTTGAGGAAACGTTGGGAGTCGCCCATGGTCGCCGGGATAACCCCACAGTAGGGTTGTTTCCACACCAGTGAACGTCAACGATCGCTGGGAATCGGCGGAGAACGCCGATCCGGAAAAAAAGTTTTGAACATGCACAAAAGTTCTCACCGAGACCAGCGTTCATCAACGTTTAATTTTAAACGCTGCAGAAAGTTCAAGAGCATCCGTGGAACGTTTTACGAAGGTTCGCCGAGTGTTGCACGCGTTTGCCTATCATTAGTCAGTCGTAACTCTAGCTTTACTTGGTTGTTACTTAACAACTTGCTTTGCAGTGAACGACTCACTGGCAACCTGTCAACGCCCACTGAACAATCCCCTAGCACACACAGCGTGTAACCAAAGTGAAACAAATGTCGTTTGGTGTCCATTGAGCGTCATTCGAGCGTTTCCCGAACTTCCATGCATATGGGTATATAAACCGATGCTTTGTAAAAACAAGGTCCATTTAATATTAAGCTACAGTAGAGAGCACCTACTATGGAAGATCCAGAAAGCAGCAGTTCGTTTTCGCGGAAAAACTCCACCAGACTATCCTCAACAGCCCGGTCCAGGATCCTGAAATCCTCTCTGCTTATTTGTCTCTTTATCGGACCGTCCTCACTGGGGTTTGCAAGGTGTATAGGGTCCCCAGTGGGTGTCACATGGTGTGTGACTTCGCGGACGTGCTCTTCCTCCTGCTGTTGTTTTTCCTCCAAACACATTGCTCGTGATGAAAGAGGCTTAGCTTTCTTACTAGCAGCGCTAGATGCTGAAGTCCGCGCCCTAACATTTTTTCTTCTCAGCGGCATGATGCTCACTGTTCTAACTCACCACAACAGCTGAAGTGACTATGAACTTTCCAACGTTTTAGTGCCGGTTCCACTGTAAAAATTCCACCCCAGCAAAACGCTTTTCTGTCGTTATTCACACACGCTCAACACACTCGTCTTACGTTGACAAATCGCTCGTTGCGCCCCGATGACGTGTTTACACATGCTAATAGTTTTTAGGGGTATCTTATTAGGTCGCTGTTATATGCTTTTCGTGCGTTAGACACGCTTTTCATGCATTAGACACATGTTAAGTCATGCGTTAGACACACGTTAATCACACGCCACATGTGTCATCCGTGTTTGAGAAAGCTGAAAAATAGAACAATTTAAATGTTCAGAGTACGTTGACCAGAACGTCCTGGTGTGACGGAGCCTTTACCAACTTGGCAAGAATCAGCAACTCTCAGCTACTCTTTTGTTCAGTATACACTATATACATGTTTTTGTTTGTAGTTTCCAGGCCCAATTGTAACAAATTTCCCTCTTATTGGTACACTCCTAGGCAAACCACAGCATAGACTTTGACACCAGCTCAGCTTTGGTCTTGACTATTGAGAGTACACTGATCACCGCCTGCTCCTCTGAGTCCTTGGTTAGCAAAGGCCATTTCAAGAATTTCTGCATCCGGTTTGCAGAGGGCTTTGAGACCTCTTGGGATGACTGGAAGCCTGAGATCCGAGGCGACCTGGTCATGAATGCTTGTAAGTGATAATGATTTCTTGTGGCTGAGAAATGTGGCTCTGTATAAATTATACAAAGTGTTGTTTTCTGAAAATTTTCCTGGACATGCATGTCTTTTATGTATACTCAAGGTATAGTCCCAGATGGCACATATGAAGTGTGTTCCAGGACCACGGGACAACCATCTGCTGGCAAGTTGTAGTAAATGAAATATGGATCACTAAAAAGAAGACTGAACAGAAGTGCCTGTTTTTGATTAATTTTGTCCTTGCCTTCATCTTTTCTTTTCAACAAATTAGAGAGCAGTAGTGCTGGTACCTGGACCCTAAATGTGCTTTGGAAAATGTGTGGTATTGACGTTCACATGGACCCCAACATTGGCAAGCGCCTCAATGCCCTGGGTAATACGCTAACATCAATGACAGGAGAGGAAGACGTTGAAGACATAACAGACCTCAACTCTGTCAACATGGTGGATCTTTCAGATGATGAAGTAGACACCATGTCACCTACCATCCACATGGTGAGTTAATCTCTCTTTTTGTGGCTCCCTGCAGCCGTTGCTCTACCATTCCATTGTACCATTGTAAGCAATCGTTTATCTCAATATCCACTCACTATCCACTATCTCAATATATAAGGATATCCACCCATTTTCTGACCCACTTATCCTTACAAGGGTCGTGGGCTAGCGCCAACCCCAGCTGTAATTGGGCAGGAGGCTGGGTACACCCCGAACTGGTTGCCAGCCAATCGCAGGCCACATGGAGACAGACTACAGTCACAGTCACACCTAGAGGCAATTTCGAGTCTCCAATTAATGCCTGTTTTGGGGATCTGGTAGAAAATCAGAGTGTCCGGAGAAAACCTATGCTCCACACAGGCAGGGTCGGGATTAAACCTCTTCAGAACTGTGAGGCCAACGCTCTAACCCGGGGGTCAGGAACCTATGGCTCACAAAGCCATTTCTGGCTCTTTTGTTGTTTGCCTATGGCTCGCAGAGCCCTGATAACGACATACAGTATACAGC
Organism: Syngnathoides biaculeatus; assembly: GCF_019802595.1. Classification (NCBI taxonomy): domain Eukaryota; kingdom Metazoa; phylum Chordata; class Actinopteri; order Syngnathiformes; family Syngnathidae; genus Syngnathoides; species Syngnathoides biaculeatus. Next base: position 4,657,413 of record NC_084654.1, on the reverse strand, counting down.
AGGGATGCTAGGCAGTTTTGGTCGATCGCGTGACGGCCATTAAAAAAAAGACGTCTTTTTTTTTCCAAAACATTTTGCCAGCACACGTAACTTTCTCTAGCAATGACCAACTGCACAGCCACACACTCTGCTTGCTAGTTTACCTTGCACCGCCCCCCTCAGCTGCCGTTAATGGCTCTCGCAGCCTAAAATGTTGCCGACCCCTGCTCTAACCAGTTATCAAGACAATTACAGCAATATTCTGACAGCAATAATATTATGACTGCGAACTCTGCAATAAACAATTTTATTCTTAAAATAAAAGGAAGTCACATTTTACATAAGAAAAAAACTTTACTGAATACAATATAGCAAGGCTTACATCCTACAAGTGAAATATCTACTCTAATAAATTAGGTAAAATATTTGTCCAATCCTTTGAGATGTAAAACAAAATAAACCAAACAATCCACGGAAAAAGTCAGTTCCATTCAAAGTCTCATTTGATGATATATGAAAGCTAAGTTCTGAAAAATCCCCCAATAGAAAAATAAGTAATTAAAATGAAATATTCAATCGATCAGATTAGCCAGGCCCGTGATGAGTTTCTTCTTAAAAATTAATTTATGGATTAGAAAATGGTTGCGGGACTGATGATTGTGGGCTCTCTCCTCGAGGCTTTGCGGTAATAGAATAGAAAAGAATAGAATAGAATTCCCTTTATTGTCATTACACATTGTACGAGATAAGAGCACATCCCCTGGTTCAGTGTATACAAAACTGCAAGGTAAAAATAAATGAAAATAGATACGCAAAATAGAATGTATAAAATGTATTGCACAGGATGTTGAAATCAGTGTGCCTTCACATGATTACATGATTGATTAATAGCACGGCTTGAGGAAAAATAAGAGTTCAGGGGTGGTGATGGCTCTCAGAAAAATATTGTTTCTCAGTCTGCTGGTCCTTGCTGATAGACAGGTGTTCAAATACTCATTTGCAGCTGTATCACACAAATAAATCGTTAAAAAAATCATACACTGAGATTTCTGGATTTTTCTTTTTAGATTATCTCTCTCACAGTGGACATGCACCTATGATGAAAATTTCAGACCCCTCCATGATTTCTAAGTGGGAGAACTAGTAATATAGCAGAGTGTTCAAATACTTATTTTCTTCACTGTAGTTGCGAACCGGGGTGTTTCGTGTTCTTAATATTGTTCTGAGCTCTGCTAAGGCGGCGAGAGCCGTAAATGTCTGCCACGGAGAGGAGAGGGCGACCAACATTCTTTTGTGCTGCTTCAATCATTTGTTTGAATTCGGCTAACCGTTTCAGAAGTTTTTTTAAGCAGTCTTCCTAAGGTGCATCCAGTCATCTTGCATCTTACGTAAAGATAGAATGACAATGCCAATACTTTACTTGATTTCTTCTTACTGCAAACAGACAGGAATGAGCCCCCACCCCCCATGTCCCCAAAAAAGATTGTGAATTCTAAATTTATAAGACAGTTGATTCATGAAACATTACAGATCTGGTTGGGACCAGCTCACCTCTGTTTTGTCCTTTTTGGTAACATTAGTGATGTTTACTGGTAAAGTTAATGTGTTGGACTTCCACCTACTTCTTTAGGAGGCTATTCATAGATGAACCCTCCTGTTTTGCCTTGGAGATGACTTACAGTTTTGACTACAGTTTCCCTATATATCTACCATCACCAAAGATTTGGAAAATGACACAAATATTAATTTTCACAAAATCTACTGCTTATTTTTTTTATGATGGCAATTTTAATGTACTCCAGAATGTGAAAAATGATCAGATGATTGGCAAAGTTTTTATTTGCCATGAAAATGGTCTTCACCCTGCTACGCACGGACTCACACACTTCCACTGCAATTCAGCCCTGACACAGAAAGACCAGTTGAAATTTCAGTGATTCTCTCCTTAACACAGGTGAGAGTGTTGATAAGGACAAGGCTCGAGATCACTTTGTCATGCTGATTGAGTTAGAATAAGAGCTTTGAAAGGTGGGTGGTGCTTGAAATTATTGTTCTTCCTCTGTTAACCATAGTTACCGGCATGGGAACGTGCAATCATAATTATGATACACAAAAATGACTTTACATGCAAACACATTGCTGCTACTAAAATTGCACCTAAATCAACCATTTATCGGATTATCAAAAACTTCAAAGAGAGAGATTCAGTTGCTGTGAAAAAAGCCTCCAGGGCGTCCAAGAAAGTCCAGGAAACACCAGTACCATTTCCTAAAGTTCATTCAGCTGTGGCATCTGGTCACCACCAGTCTGCTCTGGAATTACTGCAACCAGGTGTGAGTGCATCTACACGCACAGTAAGGCCGAAGTAAGACCTTTGGAGGATGGCCTAGTGTCAAGAAGAGCAGCAAAGAAGTCACTTCTCTTCAAGAAAAACATCAAGGACAGACTAATGTTCTGTAAAAGGTACAGGGATTGGACAGCTGAAGACTGGGTTATATGAATAAAGGGATATTAACATTTGGTCCAATATAAATACATCTTTAAAAGAATCCCCCATAAAGTCCCTCTGTTAAAAAAAGACATGTGCGGAAGATTTTCCAAAGAACAGATCAACTCACCTAAAGAGAAATGGAGGAACATTTTGTGGACTGATGAGAGCTAAATTGTTCTTTTTGGGTCCAGGGGCCGAAGACAGTATGTGAGGCGACTCCCAAACTCTGAATTCAAGTCACAGTACACAGTGAAGAAATGGGTGTTTCAACAAGACAAGGGCCCCAAACTCACTAGTAAACATGCAAAATCTTGGTTCCAATGTCATGGAGTGGCCAGGCCAATCCCGAGACCTTAATTCAATCGAGAACTTGTGGGGTGACATCAAAAAGGCTGCTTCTGAAGCAAAACCAAGAAATGCAAATGAATTGTATAATATCGTTTAGGATTCTTGGAGTGGAATAACAGTTGAAGGGTGCCACAAGTTTGTTGACTCCATGCCACACAAATGTGAAGCAAAAGAAAACTGTGGTCATGCATCTAAATATTAGTTAAGTGATTCAAAGGATTGTTAAATCCGAGAAACAAAAAAAGTTTGTACAAAATAGTTTTGAGTTGATAAAGTCAACGGCAGACTGCTATTTTTTTTTTAATACACCCCTTTCAACAAATTGCTCGATTAGACAACCTTGAGAGTGTGTATATCATAAATGCTGGTTCTTGTTGGTGTTCTGAGACTCTACCGCACCTAATGGTAATTTTTTTTAACGTAGTAATAAAAAGGTTTACTGAAAAAGTGGATTCATCTGGTTAGTTATATATATATATATATATATATATATACACACAATATATAACATACTCATACTATGACATAAAATAACATTGGCATATAACATGAACCTATGTGTAATAATCAACACTTCCAATGTAGAATGAAAATATCCTATCAGTTCATCATCAGAATCATCTACTTTGCTAAGTATGTCAAAAACAGAAGGACTTGGTCTCCGGTAGTTGTAGCTCCGGTAGTAAATCATCCAATCTTACCCTTCGTAGTGTGGGCACTAACAATTGTGGATCTTAACTCTTGGTTGCATTTTGTTATAAATTTAATATTTATGTCAATTATTGCTGAAACCTCTCACTGCTTATATCGTCGCTAAGATTCATTCTCCAATAAAAAAAAAAAAAAAGAAAATGTATTGACATGTCTAGGTAGAAAACACTGTTAGGATGACCAGGTGATCTTTAGTCTGGCTTCATCTTGTGGGAGATTTTGATACTTATGGCTTTAGAAAGTTCTGAAGTCCTGCGGTCAGGGGTGTGGAATAAAAAACTAAAATCTGATAAACTATTAGTGGGGTGAGGTCATATTTGTGTCTCTTCGTGTGTGTGTGTGTATATGTCATTAATTGGACGCTCTAAATTGCCCCTTGGTGTGATTGTGAGTGTGGCTGTTTGTCTCAATGTCCCCTCTGATTGGCTGGCAACCAGTTCAGGGTGTACCCCGCTTCATGCCCATTGACAACTGAAATAGGCAGAAAACAGAATGTGTTAGGATGACCTGTTGATCTTTAGTCTGGCTTCATCTTGTGAGAGATTTTGGTACTCATGGCTGTAGAAAGTTCTGAAGTCCTGCGGTCAGGGGTGTGAAATAAAAAACTAAAATCTGATAAACAATTAGTGGGGTGAGGTCGTATTTGTGTCTCTGCATGTGTGTATATGTCATTAATTGGACGTTCGAAATTGCCCCGAGGTGTGATTGTGAATCTGGCTGTTTGTCTCAATGTGCCCTGCGATTGGCTGGCAACCAGTTCAGGGTGTACCCCGCCTCCTGCCCATTGACAGGTGGGATAGGCTCCAGCACTCCCCGCGACCCTCGTGAGATATGTAAAATAATTCAGGAAGGGGGCAAATACTTTTACACAGCACTATTACTTGCACTGAATGTATGGTGCTGTCATACAGTTCACGAGAAAATAACTAAATTTTTCTCAACAAATTCCAAAATATTCTTTATGTGGACCATTTTAAACAAACAACCACATTTAATTTAAAGGTCAAGTGTCATGAAATGGATGATTTTTAGTATGTTATTAATGAAAAAGGCTGCCCGTATAGACCCATCAATTTTTTTCACCACAAAACACGATTTTTACGTATATGGCTTTTTTTTTAACTCCCACCATGAAAATCCTCTTGAGGGATTTGTTTTCGACAAGAAGCAGGAAGTGACGTTGGAGGCATTAGTGCGCTCAAGCAGACTCGTTTCTTTCTATTAGTTTTACCTGCGGGAAGGTAGCTCGTTATGCCTTCGTGTTAGCCAAAATGCTTGCTCGTTGCATTGCTGGATATTGCTCGAACATGCGGGAGGATGGATTTACCCTTCATTAGTTTGTAAGAGACCCAGTTCGTCATAAAAAATGTATTGCACGGGTGCAAAGGACGAGAGCTTCGGAGGTTCCAAATGACAGGTAGGTGTGCATGCAGCTACTAAAGAAAAATAATAGTTTGGGAGGGGCCACGTAATCCGTCTCTCATAACGTAAGAAAAGATCCGCGTACGTATGACAAGGGGGCTAAATGTGTCGATGTGCGCGTCGAATGGGTTCCGCGTCAGGCTTGCCAGCTTCGGCTTCCGTGCCAGGTTCCCTGGCTTCCGCGCCGGGCTCGCCGGTGAAGGCTTCTGCGTCAGGCTCGCCGGCGAAGGCTTCCGCGTTGCGCTCCCTGGCGAAGGCTTCCACGTTGTGGCTCGCGGGCGAGCATGGCTTTGGCCGGTCTGGCTTATGTATACTGTCTGGGAGTCTGTTGTTACTTAGAAGTAATCCGCATATCATCTAAATATGGGTCAAAACAATAGGGTAATATTGCCCCGAACACTTCACTCGATTGTGAGATGTTCTCTTCTTCAAAAAGAGCTTCCGTGTGTGAAGGGGTGTGTCCTGTAGTAGGGGCCACAGGGTGTTTTCATTGATGAATTTCCGAGGTAACGTCACGGATAGTAGATGCAGCCAATATGGCGACCTCTTGGATGTCGACTGACAGTTGGTCAACTTTGCGCATGGATGACGCACTCTCCGCTCATATTTATTTTTTTGGAAAGACAATGACGTTAATAATGTTACATGTATTTTTCGTTTTAATGTATTTATTTATTTTATAATGTTTATAGGGATGACACTTGACCTTTAAACAGATCATCTTTGGAAAATCTTTTTCCTGTCCATCCATTTATCCCTGCCATGTCCCTGCAGAGTCCAGAGAGCCAGTTCAGCCCACGGCTGACTTTAAAGAAACGTCTGGTAAACCACATCCTGGGCCTTAGTGCCAGACCCCAGAGTGTATCTGTCCCTGCTGACTACCTAAACTGTCCTTCTCCCCGCCTCCGAGCGAACAGTGACAAGTCCCAAAGACCTCTCTCCTGGGCTTGTGTATGTAGCTAGCCGTAGTGTTTCTCTTCTTTGGCCTGACAAAAGCGCTTCTAATCTGGCCAACCTTTCTGTCACCTTCTTTTGACAAATGAGGCTTCTGGATTTTGAAAATACTGAGCAATGTAGGATAACATGCTTCTAAGTATCATTGCTTAGCATTTCCATTTACTGACATCTTCTATTAAACTTTCATAATGGGTGAAATTAAATAAGTCTCTGTAAGAATCATGACAAATCAATCAGTGGAAAAATCATCTTTGACTTTTCACCCTCTTTTACCTTGAGTGGAGTGGTGATGGTGGTGGTACTTTTGTTATATAAAACTAAATATACTCAACCCCAATTGTGGCAAGACTCATAAAATACCTTTATCACATACTTTAAACCACTTTCTGGGCACAGATGACTTTTGTTCAAAAGGAGTTTGCACTTTGAATTGCTACCATTATCAGTTGCAAAATTCCATTGTCCCAACAGGAGGCAGTTGATCCCAGAAGGCAGCTAGTCATGGGGAACCAGATGATTGATGCGCGCGGCAGAAAGTTTACCAAGAGGGTGGTGGACATCAGAGAGCTAAACGAACAGGCCAAAGTCATCGACGACCTGAAGTAGGAGTCATTCTTTATACAGTTTATCAATATATGAGCATTAGGTAGAATGCTAAAGGGCTTGTGTGACATAAACTTTTTGTTTGTGAGTCAACCAGAACAAATCACAGGTGTAAAAGATGCCCTTCTATAAACTTGAATTAAGTGATGTATCTGCATCCTTAGGAAATTGGGAGCAAGTGAGGGCACGATCAATCAAGAGATTCAGCGTTATCAACAGCTGGAGTCTGTGGCTGTCAATGACATCAGGAGAGATGTCAGAAAGAAGCTGCGTCGCTCCAGTATGAGGGTGAGTTTTCATCTCTCCCACACACTGCGTAGCTCTCACTTCAGTCATTAAAAATCCCTCCTCAAGAATGACATTGTATATGTCTCATTTATACCTTGAATTAAGTATTTCTGATTTTATTACCCAACCCCCATCCCTTCAGGCGGCCTCGCTAAAAGATAAGTGGGGTCTTGGCTACAAACCAAGCTACAACCGTTCCAAAAGCATCTCTGCAGCAGCAGGTCGACCACCTCTAAAAAGGATGGACAGACAGAGGTAACTAAAATCAAGAGAAGTCTTCAATCAAACTTTATTATTAGTAGTATCATTACTTACTTATTACTTGTAATAAGTATAATTATAAAATGAGTCGGGGTGGCCATAATTAATCAATGTGCAGTGTTCCCTTGTTTATCACAGGGGTTGCGTTCCAGAATACCCTCCCAGTAGCCGAAATCCTTCAAGTAGCAACCAATCATTAACTGCATATTTATATAAATTTTACAGCTTTGTATATGCAATTTAATGTGAATGACATTTTTGAGGTGCAGTTATTGATTTGTCCACTTGAGGTCGCCAACCACACTACACAAGCACATGCCTTTAAAACGTCAATGTGGTCAGCTTGAGTCAACGCATTTGAACTTAGCAAGGACGGGGCATTTGCTGTGCCTCATAGTGACTGCCTCTGCATTGTAGGGAGTGATAAAAATCATGGTACTGGCTGCTGCTTAACAAAATTTTTTGCGGTATTCTTTTTAAAATCAGGTTGTATTTGGTATTTGTGGGATTTATTTAGTGAAACTACTTTGCCTTGTGTGTTAATGAGCGGCATGTTCACTGCATTATGCAACTCAGTAACTTTCCAAATGTGTGAATTTAGATTATTCAATAAGGTTTATTTTCTTGCACATTGTAAGTCTATTTGTCCATGTGTGAATCATGGCTGCTACAACAAAGTGAACACACAACAATACCCAACTGAACCAAAGATGGTTAGAAGAACAATGCCACTTTGCTGATCAGCAAAAACTACATATTTGCAGTGGACTGGATTTGCAAGTAACCTGCATTTAAAGTAAAGCAAAAACTTTATATAGCACATTCCATGCACAACATAACTCCATGTGCTTTTCACGATTAAAAGTATTTAAAAACATACAAACTAATATTTAAAATAAAGGGAAAATTACAATTAAAACCATCTAGAGTGCAAGAAATCATTGAAAAGTGGAAATGCTCTAAAAAGAATATGGGGGCGCATTTAACCTTGCCTTAAAAATATTCACATTTGGGAATGACGTCACATCTGTTGGCAACTTATTCCATTTGTTCGCAGCGCAACACCTTAACGCTGCTTCACCATGTATGCGTTCGACTCTGCTCCACTATTTGGCCTGAGTCTGTAGAACTCAGAGCCCTACTGGGTTTGTATTCCATTAGGACCTAAACCATTTAGTGATTTATAGACCATTATCAGAACTTAGCCAGTGTATCAACTTGAGAATTGCAGTAATATGTCCTTACCTCCCCTTCTTGAACCATCATTTTAGTATTGTGTAGGGGTTTGTGTGTCCCAATGATCCTATCATTCAAGTTGTCGCTAGGGAGGTTAGATGTCACCTCTAGCAGGGAACGACCCTGAGCAGGTGTGTGAGGTCGAGGAGTTCTGACTAGATACAGTGAAGAAAACAAGTATTTGAAGACCCTGCTATGTTGCAAGTCGTCCCACTTAGAAATCATGGGGGGTCTGAAATTTTCATTGTAGGTGTAGACCTGTCAAATGATCACCACCTGGTGGTGAATTGGATCCGATGATGAAGGAAGATGCCGGTTCGATTTGACAGGCTCAAATTTATTGTGAGGGTTTGCTGGGAACCTCTGTCAGAATCCCCTATAAGAAGGAGTTTCATCTCCCACCTCCATCAGAACCTCTCCCACGACACGGGAAAGGCGGGGGACATTGAGTCTGAATGGATCATGTTATGTGCCTCCATTGCTGAGTCAGGCGACCGAAGCTGTGGCCGTAAGGTACTCAGTGCATGTCATGGGATCAACCTCCGAATCCGTTGGTGGAAACCAGCAGTGAGGGATGCTGTCAAGCCAAAGAAAGAGTCCTATCAGGCATTTTTGGCTTGTGTGACTTTAGGGGCAGCTGATTGGTACCAGTTGGCCAAGCGGAGTGCCGCTATGGTGGTAGCTAAGACAAAAACAAAGACATGGGAGGAGATTGGTGAGCCCGTTAAGAACAACTTATGGGCAGCTTTGAGGAAATTCTGGCCCACCATCATCGGAGTCTCAGCAGTTGGAAGCAGTGGCGTATCAACACTGTGTATAGTGGCAGTGGGACTTTCTTGTCTTTGCTTCGGGACGTTGTGAGTCTGTGGGGAAAATACTTCGAAGACATCCTCAATTTCATCAACAAACCTTCATTTGACGAAGCAGAGTCTGGGATCTCTGAGGCGGGCTCTCTGATCTCAGGGTTGAGCTCACCAAGGTGGTTAAAAAGCTCCTCGGTGGCAAGTCCCCATGGGAGTCTGACATTCACCCTGAGTTCCTAAAGGCTCAGGATGTTGGGGGCTGTCCTGGTTAATAGGCCTCTGCAACATCCCATGGAGATCAGGGACATTCCTCTGCATTGACAGACTGATATGCTGGAAAGTGGGGACCGGCGCAGGGGTGTTCCAACTACAGGGGATCACACTCCTCAGCCTCACTTGTAAGGTCTAGTCAGGGGTGCTGGATATTAGGGTCCTTCGGGAGGTTGAATCTCAGATTCAAGAGGAGCATTGTGGTTTTTATCCTGGTCGTGGGACAGTGGATCAGCTTGGCACCCTTGGCAGGGCCATAGGTATGTGAGAGTTCGCCAACTAGTTTACATGTGTTTGAAGGCATTTGACTGTGTCCCTCGTGGAGTCCTGTAGGAGGTGCTTTGGGAGTATGGTGTACCAAACCACCTGATTCAGGCTGTTCGTTACCCACATGACCAGTGACAGAGTTTGATTCGGTTTGCTGGCAGTAAGTCTGACTTGTTTCTGGTGAGGGTTGGATTCCGCCAAAGCTGCCCTTGCTCACTAATTCTATTCATTCCTTTTATGGACTGAATTTCTAGGCGCATGCAATGCGTAGAGGGGTCCAGTTTGTTAACCTCAGTATTACATCTCTGCTTTTTACCGATGATGTGGCTCTGTTGACTTCATCAAACAATCTCAAACTTTGATTGGAGGAGTTCACAGCTGAGTGTGAAGCAGCTGGGATGAAAATCAGCGTTTACATGTCTAAGATCATGGTCTTCATTCAGAAAAAGGTCGAGTGCCATCTCCAGGTCAGGGATAGATAAATCATAAATTTGTTTTTCTTTGCTTTAGGCCGCGTCTATTATTGCCGCAAATGGATATTTCATTTGTCATATTCAGCTCATTTGCAAGTGTCGTCACCAGCCAGTCTCTCCTGTTGGAGATTTCAGCAACCCCAACTCAACTCCCCCACCTCGGGATCCCCAGGGCATGTTGTTAAGTAGAAGGCTCTGTAGCTTGGTTTGGGTTCTTCCTCATGAGAATTGCAAGTTGGGATGCTGCCCGTCCTTGCCCTGGCTGCTGTCAGAGCTGTCAACTGTCTCTCCAGTCGTCACCAACGTCTTCTTGGTTGTATGACAGCCTTGCCAGCATGTCATTGGCTGTGCAAGATTTGAATGATGAAAGATCAACCGGTAGAGATCTTCAGTGATATTCCCGAGATTGTTGGGTGTTTCGAGTCTTTCAACACCTGAGACCCTCCCTCAGGGAGACCAGACCAGTGCTGATCAGACCAGCCCAGTAGCGTTGGTTAACTCATTGCTAAATATAGTGAGAATTTGCTTAATTGGCAATATTTGTATCGTCCACATGCGTATGCATCAGAATAAAAATTATACATATTTTGTTTTATTTTGACACTGCAAGGCCACGGTCACAGATTGTAATTGGCAACCTGGCCCATTACTGTAACTTTGCCATGGGCCTTTGCCAATGTCGGCTTCAGTTCATTATGAAGCTCAATATCTGAATAGACAATATGCTGTCATATTTTTTGTTCCTTGTATTTCAAAAACTGTGTGGCAATAAATACCCATTTGACGTAATCCTAGGTGCTCTCAGTTAGTAGATCAGCTACTACATTTCACCCGTTTTTGCATGTGCAAAACTCGGGTCCAAAGTGTATTATGAAAATAAAATTTTGTTGTGTTAGTAGTGTAGTTTTTGTAGTGTTATATAATACTGGATTATCAACTTTTTATGCCACTTTGCTGTTTACAGCTCCAGAATAGGAGATGTGGATGAATTCCCTGATGTGCGTCTGGATGCATCCTCTCCTGGACCGCGGGTCACTTTCAACATCCAGGATCCGGTAAACATTACATTATGCCCAAACTATACTCAAAACAGGACAAAGTTGTGTCCTCTGTGCACCTTCAGTATTCTCTACTGTTGTTAGATATATTTTGTAACTCATCAACATTGTGAGCCAAAAATTTAAATTTAATGTCTATTGACCTCTTTAAAATGTCTGTCTCAGTCTGTGCAGGGTCAATAAATAATGATTTTGGTATTAGGTAACAACTACATACTCTGGTATAACAACTCAATAAGTTGTTTTAAGGTGTTGGGATTCCATCCTTAATCATACCCGCAACTTTATATCAGCAGGCATTAATGACCAAACCTGTGCATTTTTCAAATGTGTGTGTGTGTGTGTGTGTGTGTGTGTGTGTGTGGTGTGTGTGTGTGTCTCTTTGGGGCCACACAAGACTTTTTTCTTAATAAATTTTCAATGAGATGTTTTGTTTTTTATTTGCTAATTTTTTGTTGTTTTAACTTTTTTTTGTTAAATTGAATCTAAATAATCAGGGTTTGGAGTCTGCAATTGCACCTGTCAGTCCCGGAGATGTATTCAAGGTATACTTTTGAAAATTACCATTTTACAAATTAAAATGAAAACGCATCACTGAATAATACAATAATTTAATTTCCTCTTCTCCTGTGTGACTACTTAATTGATCCAGTTATGATTTTTAAAATCCAGACTTGATGACGATATATTGGCTTCAGGAATCAGCATGGATTTAAGAAACGTTATATTTGATCAACAGTGTGATTGGATTTGCATAATTTGATGTCTTTGTAGTGACTTCATGCAGCATACAGAGATCTCTTTATTTATTTTTATTTATTCATGAATTGAATTATCCCTGATCATCCATCAATGTGCATCTTAGCAATTAGTCCCTTGATTTACCTTGACAGTTTATTAAAATGCAGAAATGATTACATTTGTACAATAAAATAATGAAAATTGCAAAGGTAAGATCAAATTTACATTATGAAGTCAACATATTTCAATCTTGTCTTGGAACTCTTTAGAATTTGTAACTGGCTTTACTACAAACTAATAAATGGCTGATTTCTAACAATAACCATGCATGGTCAGCACATTAACCATTACTATCGTGATTTCTCATTTATAATACACATTATTTTCTGGAAAATACCTTCAACATGAGTATATGAGTGGTTTAAAAACAGTCATTAGTTCTCAATCCATCCATCCATTTTCCAAGCTGTCCTCATGTCATGGGAATGCTGGAGCCTATCCCAGTCAATTTTGGGACCAAAGGCTACACCTCAAACCGGTCACCAATTAGTCATAGGGTCGACACCATCGCTGTTGGAGAATCGGTCCCATGCTGCCAGCACCAAAGTCAGGCATGTGTACCAGTTTTAACTCTTGTGATTTATTAGTTTAAATCATTTTTGTTCTCATTTAAAATTCTATTAATTTATTTATTGATTGATTGTAAATGTTCAAACTTTGACACACCCTTGTGTAAAGTTTTGACTGCATTATTATTATTCTTCTAAAGTCCATTAGTTTTTTAGCAGTTTTAGTTTAGATTTAGATTTCATTTTTACTCATGTACAGTATGTATTTCTGTGGTGCATTCTCGTGTTTAGTTTTAACACTGCAGCTTTCCATCTCCCACGTGACCATTGTCAAGTTAGAGGGCTTGTACAGTAGTACAATGTACTGAAAGCTACAGAAGTCATGTGCTCAGGAAACACATTAACTCGTGAGGAAAGATAATAAAACATGGGTAAGACAACAAATGTTGTAGAGGAAGAATAAACCCGCATATAGTGCCCTGAGAAAGTATTCGGCCCCCTTGAAATTTTCAACCTTTCGCCACATTTCAGGCGTCAAACATAATGATATAAAATCTTCATTTTGTGTCAAGAATCAACAACAAGTGGGACACAATCGTGATGTGGAACAAAATGTATTGGCTATTTTATACTCTTTTAAAGGTGTAATCCAAAGGACCTATATTTTATTTATATATCACACAAACATAGGTAATTTTTCATAAAAAATATTTAAAAAATTCTCAACACAACAGAAATGAAATAAATTAGCGCTAGCTTTGGATCCGAATGCCTCCGATGTCTGTTTCAAAGAGAGGCTCTGTTGAAGTTGCTGCCGTGTGATGTCATGCCAAGACAACCCTAGTAAAGAAAATGGCTTCCTATACAGACAATCATACGTGCTGCAAGTAGGATCGAGAGGAGATAGAGAACAGTGATGAAGACGTTTTTATGGAATGTTCTGTGTAAGAGATGGGAACTGAAGAGGAGAAATTTTGTAATTCTTCCCATGTTGGAAAAACATCCCATGCAGATGTAATTCAACCATATATGTTCAAACCTGAGTTGACGAATGCAACACAAGGACGGGATTCAGCAAAACCTGACGAAGTTGACGTGCAACTTCGCACCCAAAACACAGACTGGTAGGTGCCTCAAGATATCTACGTACACCTTGTTGACGAAATAATTTAATTCAAACACATTTAAACATCTGATGCTGCTTGCACGCAACAGTGAGTCGTTTGTTGTTGTACTAGCGACTGAGTCGATGTAAAACAAAAATCGAAAACCTTCATTACCGTTCTGCGTTTAAAGATCACATGTTTATAGGCCATTTTCGCATTATTTACATGCGTTTAGCCTGCATTTTAAATAATGCACCTAACACTTGAGAGCACACACTGCTGTAGTCTAATTTCAGGAAGACCTCAGCGTCAACAGTACAGTAACTTTGTACAGTCTCCAAATTTCGTCACCTCCTAAACATCACATGGATACGGATATTACCTGACATACATATATCTGTATTGGTGTTGTCAATAATAAACAATTGAACACGTACGTACGTACGTACGTACATACTTGCTACCAAAGCCAAGTGAACCCTGTACTGGGTTTTCAAAGCAGTCCTCCATGAAATGCTTGGAACATATTACTGTCCACTTTGATTTGTAAGGCCAATGTGCCTGCTTTGTTTTCACAAACCTGGTCCATAACCTGCTGATCTGTTCATCTTTCGGCCATTCATGTAAGGTGACTCTGTCAGCGTTTGACGCAGAACAGCCTTATACAACACACTTCCTCACCATCTTTGCTAGCTTTCTCACTCTCTGGCTAAGGTTGCATTGACGTGACGTCACATTCCGGGGAGTTATGGAACTTGCCATACCTAAGTGACATTTCGAACAAAATTTTGAGACTGACTTTGACACTTAATGTATTTCATTTCTATGTTAATAAATATATATATATATATATATATATATATATATATATATATATATCTTCTTCTTCTTTTCCTTTCGGCTTGTCCCGTTAGGGGTCGCCACAGCGTGTCATCTTTTGCCATCTTAGCCTATCTCCTGCATCTTCCTCTCTAACCCCAACTGCCCTCATGTCTTCCCTCACCACATCCATAAACCTTCTCTTTGGTCTTCCTCTCGCTCTTTTGCCTGGGAGCGCCATCCTCAGCATCCTTCTACCAATATACTCACTCTCTCGCCTCTGAAAATGTCCAAACCATCGAAGTCTGCTCTCTCGAATCTTGTCTCCAAAACATCCAGCTTTGGCCGTCCCTCGAATGAGCTCATTTCTAATCCTATCCAACCTGGTCACTCCGAGCGAGAACCTCAACATCTTCATTTCTGCCACCTCCAGTTCTGCTTCCTGTTGTTTCTTCAGTGCCACCGTCTCTAATCCGTACATCATGGCCGGCCTCACCACTGTTTTGTAAACTTTGCCCTTCATCCTAGCAGACACTCTTCTGTCACATAACACACCAGACACCTTTCGCCAGCTGTTCCAACCTGCTTGGGCCCGTTTCTTCACTTCCTGACCACACTCTCCATTGCTCTGTATTGTTGACCCCAAGTATTTGAAGTCGTCCACCCTCGCTATCTCTTCTCCCTGTAGCCTCACTCTTCCCCCTCTACTTTTCTCATTCACGCACATATATTCTGTTTTACTTTGGCTAATCTTCATTCCTCTCCTTTCCAGTGCATGTCTCCATCTTTCCAATTGTTCCTCTGCATGCTCCCTGCTTTCACTGCATATGACAATATCATCTGCGAACATCATGGTCCAAGGGGATTCCAGTCTAACCTCATCTGTCAGCCTATCCATTACCACTGCAAACAGGAAGGGGCTCAGAGCTGATCCCTGATGCAGTCCCACCTCCACCTTAAATTCCTCTGTCACACCTAAGGCACACCTCACCATTGTTCTGCTACCATCATACATGTCCTGTACTATTTTAACATACTTCTCTGCCACACCAGACTTACGCATGCAGTACCACAGTTCCTCTCTTGGTACTCTGTCATGGGCTTTCTCTAGATCCACAAAGACACAATGTAGCTCCTTCTAACCTTCTCTGTACTTTTCCACTAGCATCCTCAAGGCAAATAATGCATCTGTGGTACTCTTTCTAGGCATGAAACCATACTGTTGCTCGCAGATACTTACTTCTGTCCTGAGTCTAGCCTCCACTACTCTTTCCCATAACTTCATTGTTTGGGTCATCAACTTAGACTTATATATATATATATATATATATATATATATATATATATATATATATATATATATTATGTGTGTAATATATTAAATATTTTTTATGAAATTTTAGCTACATATGTATGACAGACAAATAAAATACATTTCCTCTGGATTAGACCTTTAACAAATAAAAACATGAAAAGTGGGACATGCAGTATTATTTGGCCCCTTTAATTTTTAGTGCAACAAACTCACTCCAGAAGTTCAGTGAGGATCTCTGAATGATCCATTGTTGACCGATGATGATAAATAAAATCTACCTGTGTGTAATCAAGTCTCCGCATAAATGTACCTGCTGTGTCTTAATCTCAGGGTTCTGTTTAAAGTGCAGAGAGCATCATGAAGACCAAGGAACACACCAGGCAGGTCCGAGAAACTGTTGTGGAGAAGTTTAAAGCTGGATTAGGATACAAAAAGTTTTCCCAAGCATTAATCATCTCAGTGAGCACTGGTCAAGCAATCATACTGAAATGGAAGGCGTATCAGACCACAACAAATCTACCAAATCTATCATCCCTCTAAACCTTCACCTCGAACAAGGAGAAGACTGATCAGAGATGCAGCCAAGAGGCCCATGATCACTCTTGATGAACTGCAGAGATCTACAGCTGAAGTGGGGAGTCTGTCCATAGGACAACAATCAGTTATACACTGCATAAGTCTGGCCTTTATGAAAGAGTGACAAGAAGAAGGCCATTTCTCAAAGATATCCATAAAGAGTCTCGTTTAAAGTTTGCCACAAGCCACCTGGGAGACACACAAAACATGTCGAAGAAGGTGATCTTGAAATCAAAATCCAACTTTTTGGCCACAATGCAAAACGATATGTTTGACGTATAAACAACACAGCTCATCACCCTGAACACACCATCCCCACGGTCAAACGTGGTGGCAGCCTTGTGGTTTGGGTCTGCTTTTCTTCAGCAAGGACAGGGAAGATGGGTAAAATTCATGGCAAGATGAATGGAGCCAAATACAGGACCATTCTGGAAGAAAACCTGTTGGAGTGTGCAAAAGACCTGAGACTGGGAGGGAGTTTTATCTTCCAACAGGACAATGATCCAAAACATAAAGCCAAATCGACAATGGAATGGTTCACAAATAAACGTATCCAGGTTTTAGAATGGCTCTCCATCCAACCTCACTGAGCTCGAGCTGTTTTGCAAGGAAGAAAGGGCAAGAATGTCTCTCGATGTGCAAAACTGATACATACCCAAAACAATTTACAGCTTTAATTGCAGCAAAAGGTGGCGCTACAAAGTATTTATGCAAGGGGGATAAATATAATTGCACGCCCCACTTTTCAGGTTTTTATTTGTTAAAAAAGTTTAAAATATCCAATAAATTTCATTCCACTTCACAATTGTGTCGCACTGACAAATAATTGAATTTTATATCTTTTTGTTTGAAGACTGAAATGTGGTGAAAGATTGAAAATTTCAAAGGGGCCGAATACTTTCACAAGGGACTGTAAGATCAATTGATCAACATTCACATTATAACTACGGGATTAGGGAACTGACTTGTGCATTTTACCAACTATACATTGTCATTTGGCACGCTGAAAATCCTCCACACCAGGTTGCCTCGATGATGTCAAGAATTTTGTCGTCTTTGTGGAAAAAAAAAAAAAAAAAACTCCCGGTAAGAAAATATTCCAGTGTACCTAGCCCTTGTACAGTTGTGAAAATGCTGTTATATGTCTCATCCTATCCCCTGATTCTGTAATCGTAATAATGTGAATGTTACTAGTTTATGCATGTTTATCCACCCTTTGCAGCGTATATTGTGTCCTATATTTTTTTTGGATTGCACCAGAATTGAATGTGTTATCTGGGAACATGACCTCTCTGGCGTTCAATACATTGTGAACCCCAGCTGACATGTCAGTAGTCACGTGGGAGGTGGAAAATAACTTCTTCAAGCTAAATAGTAGGATGGGTCACAGAAATACATAATTTAAGAAAAAAAAGAAGCAATAGGTCTTAGTGTTATCTATCCTATCCCTTAGTATTAATAATAATACAAATCAGTTAATTAGAAAAGCAAATTAGGAGTAGATCACAGTTTTACATTTACTACATATAAAGTGTTAAAAATAATAGCATTCCAACGTGACTAACCAGATTACTCCTCGTCTTCAGTATATTTTTTATTGCTACATGTCAAACAAGTTACTAGTAATTGGAGTGAGATTCTCAGGAAACCAACAAGATCCAGCCTTCATGCTTTGGGTCACCTGGTTCACATCTGTTTTTCACAAAATTTATAACCTCACTAATTGAATGCCACACTATTTTTTTAACACACCCCTTTCAGTCTTAATAGTGTGTATGTATCTTCTTGGTTTTCTGAGAATCTATTGCACCTACTGGTACCTTCTTGGACATGTAGCAATAAAAATAAACTGAAAATGTGGATTAATCTGGTTAGATTATATATATATATTATTAATTGGATTGCTGTTATTTTGAACACTACTCTATTTAAATTATATAAAGACACAGGTTTCCATTATACATAGGACAAAGGGTTTTCCTGATTTTGGAGTCATTTTTTGGAGGGAGTGCATTATACTCAAAAACGTACGAGAAATTACAAAACTTACAACTACTCCTTTCTCCCACCCAAAAATATTCAGGCAGACAGCCTAACAAAAATTATAGGTGACATCAGTGTTGTGCTATCAGGCTGAAAATTTTATGGATATTTAAAAGAAATTTGCAGTTACAATTTGCTAGAATATTAGCATCCATGTGCACAAAGAAACTGTCGACCTACAGTATCTCTCATCAGTAATTCGCCCAATGTATTGCTTGGTGTGTTCATCATGGTATCTTTACGCTTTATAATGCATTCATTAAACTCACATTTGCCATTGTTACTTTACTTGTTTTTATTGTTTTGGCTTTTCTTCAGTTGGGTGGTCTTGGTATCTTCATCTCCTGCCTCTCCTCTTTCATTCTCCAGAAAGCAAACGACCGCTCTGATCAGTGGCAGGATGGTAGTGTTCTGTCTTTGGATGTCTTCTGTTAAGTACAAAATATTTAACTACAATAATGAAATACTCAGCCTCATTGATGGCTGCATAGTTCATCCAAGTAACAGAACACTATCTCCTTTATTGTGTATTGTTGGATTTGGGTATCATTTGTCATTTTCAATTCTGGTTTTCATTGTTCCCATTGATCTCTGATGTGTCAGCTATGAGTCAATTGTTGAAGTGAGAGACAAATAAATACATGATGGGTAAACAATATGAGTAAATGATAAGTAAAGTCATGTAATACTAATGTTGACATTGCTAACTAATAATGTATGAAGTCTGAATGTTGGTGCTCCCCTTACTAAAATATTTTAGCAGGTTTTGGACTTTTCAAGAAATATTAAACAAGCAAGCAGCAATTCTGTGATATCTACCCATCCATCCATTTTCTTAGCCGGTAATCCTCAGGAGTGTCTCGGGAGTGCTGGAGCCTATCCCAGCAGTCAACGGGCATGAGGCAGGGTTCACCTAGAATTGGTTGCCACCCAATCTCAGGGCACATAGTGACAAACAGCCGCACTCACAATCACACCTTGGGGCAATTTAGAGTGTCCAATTAATGTTACATGTTTTTGGGATGTGGGAAGAAACAAGAGTGCCCAGAGAAAACCCACACAGGCATGGGGAGAACATGCAAACTCCACACAGGGAGGGCCGGGATTGAACCTGGGTCCTCAGAACTGTGAGGCCAACGCCTTCCAGCTATGCGACCGTGCCTCCAATACTGTAATGTGTTAAAAAAAAAAAAATGAAAAAATAAAAAAAGGGATACCAGTCAGTTCTTACAGCAACTCCTGGTGTTACATTTTCTTTGAGATGGTTAGATCCAAACATGCTACCCTTAGATAAATCCATCCATTATCTACCGCTTTTCCGGGTCAGGTCGCGAGGGAAGTAGCTTCAGCAGGGATACCCAGACTTACCTTTCTCCAGCCACTTCTTCCAGCTCTTCTGGAGGGATCCCAAAGCGTTCCCAAGCCAGCCGGGAGACATAGTCTCTCCAGCGTGTCCTGGGTTGTCCTCGGGGTCTCTTTCCAGTGGGACATGCTCGGAACACCTCACCGGGGAGGCGTCCGGGAGGCATCCGAATCAGATGCCCCAGCCACCTCATCTGGCTCCTCTCAATGCAGAGGAGCAGCGGCTCCACACTCAGCCCCTCCCAGATGACCAAGCTTCTCACCCTATCTCTAAGGGAGAGCCCAGACACCCTGCAGAGGAAACTCATTTCGGCCACTTGTATCCGGGATCTTGTTCTTTCTTTCATAAAATAAATCATTCAATACAATTAAGTAAAATTGCAAATCGGTATGTAATATCTCAGCAAATCAATTATTTGTTGAGGCAAAACCCTATCTTCCAAAATCAATTGCTTCATAGTTGTGACATCAATTACATCGTTACAGCACTTAAGCTCATGTTCCAAGAAAGAAGCGCTTTGTGTAATGTAAACTGTCTCCAACTGAGTCTGACATTTTGATCTTCTGTCAAGTTTCCTGAGGAGTCAGAGATGGACCTGTTGTCAGTCACCATTGATGAGCCATCACATCCTCGTGATCAGCACCATCTTCATTCTTCATCTATAATTGGAGACCACTGCTCAGTATTCAGTGCTCCTTGTGACCCTGTTCTCTCACCCACAATTCCCTTCCAGCATGATGACATCCAACGAGATGACCTGTCCTCGTCTTCCTCTGAAGAATCAGAAAAGGAGGATGAGTTTGAACGCGAGAGACCACTGAGCTATCGAAGGCCTTTGTACGTCCCCCCTTTTTATTGTTTATTTCTTTCCATTACAGTCTTGTGTTTCTCTTGCCTGAATAGCTTTAACATTTTTGCCATAGTTATTTGTCATTTTTGCTTTTGTGTCATGTTTCGGCTTTTCTGCAAACATTTATTTGCTCTTTCATTTTAGGCAAGGTTCTCAAAGGAAGTCATCGAGTTTTTCAGCTGTGAGTCAGTTGTTCACTGAGCGTTGGCCAAGCGCACCCACCAGTCGGAGCTTCGGCAGTGCAACAACAGAAAGAAACATCGACTTTGAGCTGGATGTGCGTGTTGAAATAGACAGTGGGAAGTGTGTTCTTCACCAGAGTACTCAGCAACCTGAGCATGAAGAAATTTCATTTAGGAGGTGCAGAGAAATTAATCTTGCAAGAACAATTTTGTGGTCTCCTTGGAACTTTTCCTTTAATCCAGCTTTTATAAATGAATATGGTACAGTAATTTGTTTCATCTGATCAGCCTCTTCTCTTTCGGGGTTTGGTAGGAGCTGTGATCGCAGCCTCAGGAGTCTTGACCAGGAGTCTCCTCCAAAGAAGAAAAAATTGCAGCCCACATACACATCCACTACCCATCTTCTCGCTGGAAAGAAATGTCCCTCCACACTGCAGACCAAATCAAATGACCTTGAGACCACAGTTTTCTACATTCCGGGAGTAGACGTAAAGGTCAGATTCTCCCACAGCAATTTAAAATTCATTCTCTTTGTAAAAGTTTTTACATTTTGAATAATTAACTCTCTTGTTCTCTATCACAGGTGCACTATAACTCCAAGACCCTGAAGACTGAATCCCCTAACGCCTCGCGTGGATCTTCCATCCCGCGTACTCTTTCCAAAGAGTCAAAGCTGTATGGTATGAAAGATAATGGTCCTCCCAATGTCCAAAGTCAGACTAACTCGCTCTTACCTCCCCCACTCCCACCTATCCCATCAGGTATTGGAAGTTCTCGCATTCCTAATTGCATGCCCTACTGCCATTCCTAGCACAGGCACACAAGTGCTATGCCATTCTGCACTTGGGGATTTATATCTGCATGTGTTTCCTCTGCATCGACTTCACGCAGTTATTTGATTCAAGGAATTATTCTATCACTCTCCTTTTATCAAATGGGCTCATGCATTTTGAGAGAGGCAATAAATTTTTGTTAAGTTGACCTCAACTGAATTTTAATGTATTTTTCCACTGTGTACCTACAGCCAAAGGTAAAGGTAGTGGAGGGGTGAAAACAGCAAAGCTTTATGCCTGGGTGGCCCTCCAGACTCTGCCAGAGGAAATGGTCATCAGCCCTTGTCTTCTTGATTTCTTGGAAAAAGCACTAGAAACCATTCCTATTACTCCAGTGGAACGGAGCTATTCAGGTTAATTCTGAGTGTGATTCCATACTCTTTCAGTTAGCATTTTACTCTCATTATTGCTCATATTGGACAGATTAGGTTCTTTATCTATGCTCTCATATTTCTTCTGGTCCTTCAGCTGTGGCTGCTCAGGATGAGGACATGGGTCAGTTTGAGACAGTGGAACAGCTCGAGGAATCGACCACCTCCCTAGTTTCTTCTTCAACATCAGCATATTCTTCTTTTCCTGTGGATGTGGTTGTCTATGTCAGAGTTCAGGTACAAGCAAACTCACATTTTTTTTCAAATTTATAATCTAAATTAATACAAAATGTACCGTTTTTCCTATTTAATAGTCGATGTTTGTGTTTTCAGCCTTCTCAGATCCGCTTCAGCTGCCTCCCAATGTCAAGAGTTGAATGTATGCTCAAACTGCCATCACTGGACCTGGTTTTCTCTTCTAACCGTGGTGAATTAGAGACCCCAACTGGAGCTCAACCCAATGATGGGTCACACTCACTCTCCTCCACTCCTCCTGGCCAGCACATCCCCAAACTACCTCCTACTAAAGGTCTGAGACTCTAATCATTTCCCATTTTGAGCAAGTTTTACTTTTGATTAGAACTGCCCCTATTTCGGAGTTTTTCAAGTAATGAACTGTCGCTTAATAATTTATTTTGGTCTGTTGCAAAGCAAGCGAGTGAATTAAAAATAAAATTGAGCATTTAAGGTTCTGTAATCCACTCACAGATACACTTTCAGACTTTTATATAATTCATTGCTACTTTTTCCAAATTAAAAACAAACAACAAAAGATGGTGGTGTTTTTGGGAGGGTTCGACAGATTTGTGGAATTTCAATTAGACAAAGAATACAGTAATGAGGAAAAAGTCACAAGTACAAGTCCATGTATCTGTTCATTTTCACCAGTTTTGTTAGCGACCATATAAAATAACTTATTTTTGTGCTCTTCCTACCTCTAGCTTCTCCATTACTGGGGAGCCCTCTGGGGCGAAGCCGCCACAGCAGTAGTCAGTCGGACCTCACTGGAGGCCAAAGTAACTCTTCTGGTCTCAGCTTCACTGCCTGCATGTCTGACTTCTCGCTCTATGTCTTTCACCCTTATGGCGCTGGAAAACAGAAATCTGCTGTCACAGGCCTGCCCCCAGGCCCAAGTCCGTTAGGTAATGATGATGGTGGTTGTGATGATGATAATGATACATTTCATCATAGCTGGCCCTCAAGTCATTCAAGGTCACCTTGGAGGGTTATAATAATAATAATAATAATATAACATTTGAAAACTACAAAATGAAGAATAGAATTAGAGCAAAGTAATATTTGGGGTGGAAGTAGGTCATCTATTAACACTTTGGCTTTGCAAACATCAAATAAGTGATTTGGTGATACAGCACACATTCCTCACATAGATCTGGGTCGAACTGCATTTTTGCAGCGGGTAAATAACTTCAAACAAAATAACATGCAAATGAATACATTTCTGGGGTTTAAAATTTAAAGACACAGCCATACAGGATCCCATTTAAACCGGAAATGAATTAGTACATCACTGCACACGCCACTTGAGAATGGGGGCAAGTTTAAAAGGTAAGAATAATATTATTAGTCAGTATTTATTATAAAATATCACCTTTGTTTGACCCACGATGGGGAAACTTGCATTGTTTCAGTGGCAGTAGTGGTTATATGAAATTTAAATGTATAATCTAAATAGAATGCAAGAGATGTGAAGTATTTTGTACAAAATTGAATCCTTTTTCATACATTTAGCATGTTTAAATCCAATAAAATAGTGGACTTCACCTTTGCACCAATATAGTGTAGCATTGCTGAAGCAATCAGAGCAAGCTGTGAGCTATCAACAAAAAATTTAATCAGCCCAAAAAGATTATCGTGGGCCGTAGTCAGGCTAAAATAAGAACTAACATGCTAGCCAAGTTCTATCTCCCTCCCTTCCCCTGTGAGCATCCATGCATGCATTGGAATTGTTCATTTTCATCAAATGGCAATGTCATGGGGTCACTTCAGGGTGAGTTATTGGAGCTGTTCAGCCTGCACATGTTACACTTGAGTCAAATTCTTCAGATCCTCAATGTGTATCATAGCTATGTAGATGACAGGTATATCTACCAGTGTTTCTAGATAACTAGTACAATTCACATTTTGTGTCACTGTCTAAAACAAATAACTGGATGAGCCAAAACTTTCTTCAGTTAATCCACAACACAATTGACATTGTTTTTGGCAGGAAAGAAAAGAGGATTGCTGTCAGGAAATACCTGAAGTCACTCTGTTTAAAGTGTATCGAATGTCTCATTTCTAACACAAATTATCTTATCTAGACGAAAATGTATGTTCACCTGTACCATAAAATGCATAAACTTTTCTGTTTTTACCAAAAATATAAGTGTTATAAATATGAATTAATATCCACAAACTTTGACCTAGTTTCACGTTTCAGAAAAATGCCTACTTTTGTGTGACTGACCTCTGATGTCACTACAGGTAAACATCCGATGCGGGACTACCATTACCCTGGAGCCTTTCATATTTTTGCCAAAGAAAAATCAATTAGTTTCAAAAATTCCTCCAGTCAGCAGTCTGTCATATGCAGTGAATATTTCACCCTGGACTCTTTTACTGGTGGACTCATGTCTGAGATGAGATTTGAATGTAAAAAAACTGTTAAAACCTGGATCAGTGCCGACCATACAGCCAGTTCCAACACCTGAGCAGATCGCTATTGCTGAACGCACAAAATGTGACTTTGGATCGGCCGCTGAACCCGGGCATGCTTCGACGACCTCAGCTCCCCCCACCCAGAAAGTACCAAAACTGCGAAGAGCTTTTTGTAAAAGACAAGTTGAGGAGGTATGTTATTTTTTTTCCATGAAAACTTTTAACACTGTTTACATGGTTGAATGATAGAAGCACATGTCGTTCTTAGCAAAAAAAATAATAACGTGTAAAAATGCGGGAAAGCGTTGGCCTCACAGTGCTGAGGATCCATGTTCAATCCCAGCCTTCTCAGTGTGGAGTTTGCATGTTCTCCCCGTGCCTGCGTGGGTTTTCTCTGGGTACTCCAGTTTCCTCCCACATCCCCAAAAGATGCAACATGAATTGGACACTCTAAATTGCCCCTAGGTGTGATTGTGAGTGCGGGTGTTTGTCTCGATGTGCCCTGCGATTGTCTGGCAACCAGTTCTGGGTGTACCCTGCCTCCTGCCTGTTGACAGCTGGGATAGGCTCCAACACTCCCGCGACCCTTGTGAGGATAAGCAGCTAAGAAAATGGATGGATGTATAGAAACCTTTTTTTTATTTATTTGTGCAGGGTTTTTAATTTGAATATAATAATACATGGTATTAAAACGAGCAGTGTTACATACTAGTCACTCAGAACAAGAGACCTGTTGGCAATTTATCAAAAATAATTTTGTGCACCATGAAATATATTGAACAGAACCTGTGCTTTATCGACACATTTTTTTCTTATTTTAGAAACTTTGAACCTTATTTTTCTATATTAATTACAGATGTTACAGGAAGCATCTTCTGCACAAGAGGTTGACATCGAACCAGCAGATGCGGAATCTCCATCTTTGGTCCATTCCAAAGGTTGCCAGACTGATGAAGGGCCTAAACATGAAAATGGAACATATATCTTTCTGGCAGCAGAGAGAATATATTAACTGATAATAATATATTTATTTCAACTTCAGTTCTCAAAGTACTCTTATTTAAAGACCAAATAATAATTCTGTGCAAATGTTATGTAACGTATTTATCCAAAATATAAGCATACAGTTGAATAAAAATACAATGAATCTAGTTCTGTGGTGCATGTTTATTTCATATTCAAAATATACATCATTTACACAAAGAAAAAAAATCAGGATGTAGACCATTTAAATCCTGTGTACTCTTGGCCCTCTGGAATAGGAAAGGTGTCACGAATCTTTGACACACAGCAGGACGCAAGTAGCACGGGGTTATTTCTGCCAAAATTTCGCCAACACCATCTCACAACCTATCCATAAGCAGTATGTCTGATTAACCTGAAAATATGACAATTTTCCAGAATGGGACTTTGTTTGAAAAAGCATTGATTGGAAAAATTCTGCTTTTAGCAGGAACAATAATAACATAAATTATTCTTTATATTGAAATTAATGTAAATGGGGCAGCATGGCGGCGCAGCGGTAGGCGTTGGCCTCACAGTTATGAAGACCCGGGTTCAATCCCGGCCCCACCTGTGTGGAGTTTGCATGTTCTCCCCGTTTCTGTGTGTGTTTTCTCCGGGATTTCCAGTTCCTTCTCCTTGATGACAGCTGGGATAAGCTCCAGCACTCCCGTTACCCTTGTGAGGATAAGCGATGAAGAAAATGGATGGATGAATGTAAATGTCAAAAAGCTAGGCTGATTAGGAGAAATATTAATTTTGAAAATAGCGCTCACTCGTACTGTGGAAAATCCAGTCGCTGCCGATACTGTTGCCTGAATTGTAAAGAGGCAACCTCCAGTACCGATGCGTTCAGACAGCTGGCAATAAATCCTGGGTGCTCCATCATGCAGTGCACCAGATGGTCTGGATAATCTGCCATTTTCTGGTGAATATGTTTGCTCTCATTGTAGCAAAAACACTGTTTGCATAGGTAGGGAGCGTTTTCATGCACACCTGTGGATATAATAAAAAAAATAATAAATAAAAATCTGTTCACATTCACAAACCTTTACAGCTCAAAGACCCATGGCAGTCAAGTAAAAAGAACCATCCACTCCACTTACAGTTCTATTTAAGTATTTAGTGCAAAACAAAACCACAAGATACCAGTTTACAGCTTTCAGTATAAAGTTTTGCGGTTTTGCCCCATGACATCTTGGGAAAATTCTGACTAAAATTGGGTTTGGACGGGTCTGGGTACTGTCTCCTGGGTAGGTTGCTCTCAAATTAATGTAACATTTTTAATGGATTTCGTTCATTAAAATCCTTATTTGTGAAAATATACCAACATACTGTGCACTATGTTATCAGCTTCTGTGTGTTTTTTTGCAATAATAAACAAGCATTGTACACGCAAAATAGTTGTCGCGGTTGTAGGGCTGTCGAGTACCAATTCACCAAATATAGGCCGTTTGGATCATTTCAAAACAATGCCGAAACGTCATACAGACATTCAGGATATTGAAGCCATCACTATTTGTCAGTTAATAGCTAAATAAACTAAACAACAACTTCACACAATGCTGACCAGTCCCATGTTTCCAAACCGCACATGTCCTCCTAGCTGGGTTGCTACCTTTATCGCCAGCTATTTCAAACGTGTGCTGTCCAACTGGCTGAAATTGATGACCTTTATAAAAGTCGTATTCTTTATCGTCTTCTTGGGACCCATCAGATTCATGTTCATTGCTCGAAGTACCGAGAAATCCATCGTCATTCTTTCATTATCGTCAAAGGGCGCCATGATGTTCTCACCGGCTCATCGGCTCTGACTTCACGCCCCTTGTCGGGTATTTCCGCTCTGTCGTCTATTTTCGGCGATTCCAGCAATGTGTGATAATTTTTTGCTGATATTCTAAAAATAAAAATGTTTCCTTCATAATGGATTTCAGATTCAAATTATGCATTAAAAAACTGTGCAATGAGGACCTTCCATTCCCTTTAAAGGCTACCAACCAAGGATGGAACCTTGGTGAATTGCTCGATTCCAAAATTACTTTGAACATGTCAAATCAATCTCTTAAACCAGCATTTTACAAGCTGAAGAAGCTATCCACAGTGAAGACTTGCATCATCCATGCTTTCATCTCAAATAAGATTGACTGTTAAAATAGTCTTCTGACTGGAATCATCCAAAAGAGCATTAAACAGCTGCAACTCATTCAAAATGCTGGACCTTGCATTCTCACCAAAACAAAGAGATCAGAACATATTACTTTAATTCTAAAATCTATACACGGGCGCTTGTCAGTTTTAGTATGGACTTTAAAAGTTCTATTGGCGCTTCTGGTCTTATCCTTCCATCCATTTTCTAAGCCACTATCCTCATGAAGGTCGCGGGAGTGCTGGAGCCAATCACAGCTGTCATCGGGCAGGAGGCAGGGTACACCCTGAACTGGTTGTCACCCAGTCGCAAGGCACATGGAGACAGACAACAGTCGCGCACTTGATCACACCTAGGGGCAATTTAGAGTGTAATTAAGTCCAGCTTCAAAACGTTTTGACTTTATATAACATCACCACTGGAAAATGATCTTTCTTGCACATTGTTTAAAATTTTATTCATTCTTTTCTTTTGAAATGTTTTGTTTTTCTCTATATTTAATATGCTTCTTATTACGATGTTCATTCAGTTACATTGTGTATGAGATGTGGTTTATTAATAAATTTACTTTGTTGCTATCTTCATGCCCCTCCTCCCCTACAATCGGAAACCACAGATTCATGAACAATATGCAGGATTGTGCAAAACAACACTGAAAAATAGCAAATCTCAGCTATTGCTTTAAAATATATATTTAATAATAAATGTTACAGATTTTTTGGGTCGTACCTTTACATTATCACAGTACATAGTGCATTTTTGGGAACCTGGACTTTGATTAAGGATAGCATTATTT
Organism: Syngnathoides biaculeatus; assembly: GCF_019802595.1. Taxonomy (NCBI): domain Eukaryota; kingdom Metazoa; phylum Chordata; class Actinopteri; order Syngnathiformes; family Syngnathidae; genus Syngnathoides; species Syngnathoides biaculeatus. The sequence continues at coordinate 4,628,876 of NC_084654.1, read as the reverse complement.
TTTGGGTGAGAAGAATGGACAGGGGATGGTGGAACTACACAGTGTGATGGAATGATTTTAAATTAAACAAAAGTGGTATCGAGAGTGACACACTGACCATTACATAGTGGGCAGGGGTAAAAGATTGAGTTTAGAATGGGTGGCATTGGAATGGAGAGAGGGTTTGTGGTTGCATAAGTAGATTGTGTGTTACCCGTGCAGTTGTGAAAATGAATGTTATTGAAAAAGCATTTAGATTATAAAGAGAATAAAATTAAAAACAGAGGAACACCAAAGAAAGGCAAGGAAAGGTGCAAAATTATTTTAAAAAAGCAAAAGTCAGAGAGATGTGTTAAACCAGTTTCATGCAGTGTCGGGCAAATATTTTTGAAATTCATTTACATTAGCTGATTGTTCACCATAACTGCATTTATTTGTCCTTAAGGTACAGTAGATGAGGAGCCAGCATCTGTGACAGGAAGAAAGGACTCTTTGAGCATAAACTTGGAGTTTGTAAAAGTCAGTTTGTCAAGAATGAGACGGACAGGAGGCCCAACATTTATTGAGAGCTTCGTTCCTGGTAAAGGTGGTAAAATGGACACCACCCTCATCAATATCTCGGGTACGTTGTTGGCTCACTTGCACTAGAGGTGATCAGAATCATCTAAATTTGATGGTCACACTTGTCATACTAGTCAATTGTTAAAAAGTTAATGCCAAGGAGAAAGCCGTTGTCTTGTGGTCTTAATAAGCAGTGTTAATAAACACCTACCAGAAGGCTTTTTTTGTGCTAAAACATGTTTTAATTATTTTTTCTCTTCAGCTGTTTGTGATATTGGCTCAGCTTCCTTTAAGTATGACATGAGACGACTGAGTGAGATTCTGGCCTTCCCAAGAGCCTGGTACCGCCGAAGTATTGCTAGACGCCTCTTCCTTGGAGACCAAACCATCAATCTGCCAGGTACATTTATTAGTTTGTGTTGTGAAGAGGTGAGGTTAATTTCAAATGAGTTTGAGGTAGGCATTGCATCTCGACGTTTCTTTACTCTTCACTGCCGCAATGTTTGTTCAGGGAAGTCATACTGGAAGTTTAAATATACAGTGCCTTGTGAAAGTATTCGGCCCACTTGAACTTTTCATTTCATTTCAGGCTTCAAACAAAGATATAAAAGTTTCATTTTTTTGTCAAGAATCAACAACAGTGGGACACAATTGTGAAGTGGAACGAAATTTATTGGATATTTAATACTTTTTTAACATAAAAAACTGAAAAGCAGGGCGTGCAATATTATTCAGCCCCTTTACCTTCAGAGCGGCAAACTCACCCCAGAAGTTCAGGGAGGATCTCTGACTGATATGGATTAAAAAAAAAAAAGATTTCCCATGCTTTAAACCTATCAAGGAGCAGTGTGCAAGCAATCATATTGAAACGGAAGGAGTATCAGAACACTGCAAATGTACCAAGACCCGGCCTTCCCTGTAAACCTTCACCTCAAACAAGGAGAAGACTGATCAGAGATGCAGCAAAGAGGCCCATGATCACTCTGGATGAACTGCAGAGATACGCAGCTGAGGTGGCAGAGTCTTTCCATAGGACCACAATCAGTTGTACACTGTACAAATCTGGCCTTTATGAAAAAGTGGCAAGAAAAAGGCCATTTCTCAAAGATCCATAAAAAGTCTCATTTTAAGTTGCCACAAGTTATCTGGGAGACACACCAAACGTGGAAGAAAGTGCTCTGGTCAGGTGGAACCAAAATCGAACTTTTTGGCTACAATGCAAAATGATATGTCTGGCGTAAAAGCAACACAGCTCATCTCCCTGAACACACCATCCCCACTGTCAAACGTGACAGCCTCATAGTTTGGGCCTGCTTTTCTTCAACAGAGACAGGGAAGATCGTTAAAATTGTTGGGAAGATGAATGGAGCCAAATACAGGAGCATTCTGAAAGAAAACATGTTGGAGTCTGCAAAAAACCTGAGACCGGGACAGAGATTTATCTTCCAACAGGACAATGATCCAAAACATGAAGCCAAATTTAAAATGGAAGGGTTCACAGATAAAGGTATCCAGATGTTAGAATGGCCAAGTCAAAGTCCAGACCTGTATCCAATCGAGAATCTGTGGGCAGAGCTGAAGACTGCTGTTCACAAATGCTCTCCATCCAACCTCACTGAGCTCGAGCTGTTTTGCAAGGAAGAATGGGAAGGAATTTCAATCTCTTGATGTGCAAAACTGATAAAGACATACCCCTATCGACTTGCAGGTGTAATTGCAGAAAAAGTTGGCGCTACAGTGTATTAATGCAAGGGGGCCGAATGATATTGCGCGCCCCACTTTATGTTTTAAGACCTTTTGCTGTCACACTAATATATTTGGATGGTTGGGTTGTCTCCATTTTATTCTGATCATGCTTGAGATAGTTTGACTGATTAGAATTGATTTGGAAAGCCACACACCACCTTACAGTGCCTGTCAGAGCAAATGACAATAATAAATTAGGTCAAAGGACCTGCCTGAAGAGATCATAGACAGAACTGTGACAAAGCGCAGATCTAAGATTTAAAAAAAAAAAAAAAACACACATAAGGTTCCAAATAGCACAGTGGCCTCCCTAATTCTTAAATGGAAGACATTTGGGACTACCAGAATTGGCCCCTCCGTACAGGGCACTTAACCACACCTCCTGAAGTTACGTCACCCCACTGTTGCTAACCTCAGACAAACATTTAGCAAAATGGCGTCGCAGGAAGAAAAGTCGAGAGCGAAATTGTCCGATTTACCAGGTGATTTATCACTCGCATTCTTACCGAAAAGTGAAATATCGTTGAAGAGCAGACAGCAGGGCTTCAAGTATTTCAGCGAGGGGTATTTCAATGGTATTTCCATGCATATCGACGGAGAAACCATTGATATTAGCGCGAGATCTTTCCGGAGTCAGAGGAAGACACAGAAGCCACATAATATATTATAACCCAAAGACGAATTTGTCATTGACAGTTTCCTATTTTCGTGTTACCTATCACACTTGTGTGCAGAATCTGTATGTGTATCTGTATAGCAGTTTGTGAACCGCCGTATGAAGGATAAGAAGAAGCCGAGGCTTGATTTACGAGTTGTTTCTCTCATTTACTTTGTGTAACGTCACGTGCTCCCCTCAAGAATTATTCTTGAATTAGTGCCGACCAAGTACGACAATCACTACTTTAGTGTCCTCAAACAGCCTTCCTTCAGTCTCGGTGCACGTCGAAGGCTTTTAGGACTCGCTAGTCTGGTTTAGCTTAGCTCGCTAGCCGCCAACAAAGAGACACGTTTGTGCAATAAGGTCCTCCCAAAGTATCGCTCAACACAGATCAAGTGTGTCAATCATTCACACGTAGTTATGTGATGCAAGCGAAGAACTGCTAATTCATTTATATGAGACGTATTGAAAATCAAATATAGGGCCTACCTTCGTGCAAACATATCTGTTCCGGTTGATTTTAGATGGATTCAGTTGATTATGCGATCTTCCACAAAGTTTGATCCATCGAAGACATTTTTCGTACTCGGTCTTCTGTTCCGGTTGATTTTAGATGGATTCAGTTGATCATGCCGTCTTCCACAAAGTTTGATCCATCAAAGACATTTTTCGTACTCTGTCTTTGGTTTCGAAAAGGGTATGAATTGAACTCCACCAACTAGCCTATCAGAAAACCTGTCGTCACTATTACAAAGTCCGTGACTACACCTCTTAACCATATCTATTGTTAAGGAACCCAAATACGTTATAAAACGCTAACAAAAGCTATACTGGACCATGCGACTTTGTCAGAGGTAATGGCGGACGCCAACAGGGGGTGTGGTTTATGCAGATCTCTGGCCTCTGATTGGTCAGCGATGCGGATGACACAATTTCTACGGAGGGGTCAATTCTTCCGAGAGCTGGCCGTCTGACCAAACTGAGGGGAGAAGAGCCTTGGTGAGAGAGGTAAAGAAGAAGTCAAAGATTACTGTAGGTGAGCTCCAGCGATGCAGTCAAGTGATGGAAAAAAGTTCGAGAAAGTCAACCATCACTGCAGCACTCGACCAGTTGGGGCTCTATGGCAGAGTGAGCCAACAGAAGCAACTTCTCAGTGCAAGACACATGAAAGCCTGCATGGAGTTTGCAAAAAATAACAAAAAAAAAACGCCTGTAGAACTCTCGTAGGACAGTGAGAAATAAGATTTTCTGTTCTAATGAGCCCAAGATAGAACGTTTTGGCCTTAATTCTAAACTGTATGTATGAGAGAACCAGGGACTGCTCAGTACTTGTCCAATACAATAATGCGCGGCAATGAGGCGATGGCGGACACCCGGGAAAAAAAACATTTAATCATTATTATTCATTCTTTGTGGCCCGGTACAAAATGGTCTACGGACCGGTCCGAGGCCTATGATTGGGGACCAGTGATTTAGACCGATAAAACAACAACTTCATCATTGTTTTCTTTGTTTTAATACACTCCAAAAGAGAACAAGTCCAACATCACTATTAATCATAGAACATTTCAAGATTTTTTTTTTTTTTTATTCTGAAGAAAAAGAGCACGCAATCCCTCAGTTAATCACATAACTACATCACAGAACTACATCAGGGTGTCATTTCTCAGGCAAAAATATATATAAAAATAACATAATTCTGAAAAAGAAGAGCATATACTGTCACTGTCACAAGACAAACCAGTGCAATCTGTAGGCTCATTAAAGGGACAGCCAAAGTTGGATGTTTTGGAGACAAGATTCGAGAGAGCAGACTTTGATGGTTTGGACATGTTCAGAGGCGAGAGAGTGAGTATATTCGCGGAAGGGTGCTGAGGATGGAGCTGCCAGGCAAAAGAGCGAGAGGAAGACCAAAGAGAAGGTTTATGGATGTGGTGAGGGAAGTTATGAGGGCAGTTGGGGTTAGAGAGGAAGTTGCAGAAGATAGGCTAAGATGGCAAAAGATAACACGCTGTGGCGACCCCTAACGGGACAAGCCGAAAGGAAAAGAAGTATACTGTCACAAGACTGCATAGCAATTGTGTTATGCCCGAGCAGCAGTTTGTTCAAGTTATTCAGGTGTTTTGTAACACACCGTAAATGCAAGGTCCTGCACCATTCTCCGGAATGAAATTCTAACACTAGCTTTCCCTTTTCTTACATGAGCTGATTTGTTCTCGTAAATCAAAGTAGAGCCTCACCACACCACCTTAGCTTAACCACCTGACCTCAGTGTGATATGGCACACCAAAGATGTGGACTCTCTATCTCTGGGAAGGCTTGTCAAACTGACAGGGATTCAGGCATCTGGATGGGCCCACACACTGCCTGTGTAAGCAGGTCATTACTGACGATATTGTACACACTCACTTTACACAACAAAACTAAAATTATCACACATCATCAAACAGAGTAGCATAACTAGCACGTAATAAAACCAAAAAATGACTCACAAAATAATTGACACAAAACATGATCTTTAAATGCTATTTACCTCCTCCCAGCACTGCTGACACTAAGAATAGCTTCCATACACGCTAAAACACGTGTTGCCATGCATGCCTACAGTGTAACCAGTGTGTATTAATCCTGTATCCATTATTTGCGGACTTTCATTATTCGCGGGGGTGTCAGGAATGTCACCCCCGCGAATAACGGGGGAACACTGTTCAGTAATCCCTCTCTACTTCGCACTTAACCTTTTGCGGCTTCAGTGCATTGCGCCCCCCCCCCAAAAAAGCCAGATCCGCTTACAGTACATACTATATTACATGGTGTATTGATACAACGTGCATTGATATAAAGTGACATTCCCGGCATGACAAGTGAACTAATGAAGAAAAAAAAAAAGCTTTCTGGACCTGGTTCGCTGCGGATCTTTGAAGCCCTACCCAGCAACTCTCTCTCCCTCCTCTTTCCTATGCATCATTTTCTATGCTGATACACACTGTGAGACTGTGTGCGCATTACCTTTCTAGTTCACTTTGCCTCCAAAGCGCTGTGATGTTAAAGCTGCCCCTGAAGCACCGAGCGAAAGAAGATGATGCGAAATGAGAGGATTGTTCGAAATGGGAGCTGCGTTCGGTTTGTGGAAAGTAGATTGCAAATAAACGGCCTGGTGACAATGAGGAAGAGGAATCTGATTGATCGGCGAAAAAGTAAACTTTTGGATTTGGTCAAAGTCAGTCGTGGAGATGTGGCCAGAACGAGCTGGAGATTGTGAGAGAGACAGCCCGTGTTCTTGTCACTAACAGAAGTTCTTGTCTGAGGAGGGGCTGCCCCAACACGAAACAGACATGATGTCACGTATAAGAAGCGGAAGTGATGTAAGAGGTGGTGTCACAACAGTGCATTGGGGATTGTCGGTTTTGTCGACGAGAATACATCTGCTTCCATTTTGTTTGTAATTGTTTGGCTGGACACTTGTACTGTTGTAATTTTTGTCTCAAGGATGCAAAGTATAAATGCTGTACTGTTGATTAAACATTCTGGTACACACACAGCGACTCCAGCAGAAGTCTCTGAGTGATGAATGGTAACTATACAGTAATATAATAGTTTGTGTTTAATAATTTATATTCTAAATTTATAATACTGTATATTTGTAGTTATAAAGTTTGAAAATTAAAGAGTTAACTATATACCTCTTTTTTGTCTCAAATATGCAAAGTACAAATACTGTTTACATTTTTTCAACATTCTGGTACCCACATAAACATACATTCCCCGTTATGTCGCGGTTTTTCATTTTTCGCGTGAGGTTCTGGTCCTAATTAACCGCAAAATATCAGGGCTTACTGTACTGTGAATATGCTTCATGCCAGCGGCCAGAAGAAACACACAACAAGCAAGCAAGTTTGAATGAAGAATGATTGAGAAAAATAAAGCTTAAAAAAGGAACAAGGATATAAACTTAAAATAATTTACGTTAGTTTTGATCATTGACTAGGTTGTGAGTAGTCAACAAATTGTGGTAGCCCTAATGTCCTGAATGGTGAGACTTTGACATCAGTCAGGTCTTTACAGTCTTTTGTTCCTAAAACCCAACCTGTCCCTGTGTCATCTTCATTGTTTATGTTTCCATGCTATTGTTGAAGACTTTGCGGAATAATATGGATATCTATACCATACTCTTGTTCATGCTATTGTACAGAGCAATTGTTTCCTTCTTTGAGGTTCTCGATGAGGTTTGCCTTGTTGCAGTCTTTTTTTTACTTTTGGGGCACATCAGCTGTTTGAGCAGAACCATTTGAAAGACCATAACCCTTATGCAACATCTATGGGGCTTAAAGAAAAAACACAGAAATATGGAAAGATACTGTACTGCACACTGTTAAACACTCAAACAAGAGTATGTAAACTCTGTATTTTTATTTTGCTCAAGAAAATTGGCTGTTCTATACTTAACACATCTTGACCTTTACCTTGCTTCAGCCTCTGGCCCTGCCACCCCAGACTCATCTGAAAACATGACTCAGCATCTGTCCCCCGAGTCTAGTCGCAAAGCCTACTGGAGAACCTGGGACGGCAGCACTGGGACACACATACCTCAGTTCCCCAATGTCTTCTCTGATCACACTACTGGAAGCAACATCTCCCCAGGTGGCCTTGGGCACCTTAGGTCCCCTGCACCCGGACGCAGCAGAAGTGTGTCAGATTCATCTGCACCGAGAAGAGGTGATCTCACACACTGGAACTCTAATGCACTTGGAGCACATATAATCTATCATAAAACTGATGAACTCTTATATCAGGCATGGGTAGATTGCAAGTTGTAAGGCGAAATGTGAATCAGGTCCACTTTGGGGCACCTGCTTGTTTTCAGGCAATCTCCTGAGCTCTGGTCCCCATTAGATTGCGCTGGTGTATGAGGATAGCAAAGTGGGGCATAGACTTGGCACAGGACCTCATAGTCGCCCCTTTCTGCTGATCTTCATCTACAGTGTTCCTCTGCTATTTGCAAAATAGGGACCAAGCCTTCTGCAAGTAATTGACATTTCCGTAAAAATGTCTCACCGTTACCTATAGATGCCACAAGATGTCACCAAAACAATACTTTAATATTTGCCAGGGTTTTGCCTTAAACATAAAAACTGCAAACAGATTATTTTTTCAGTTTTCAGTTGTGTTCAAGGGTTGGTTAAAAAAAGGAGCTATTAAGTGAGTAATTTGTGAGGCGTGAATCATCAATACCACCACCAAAAAGAGTCACCACGACCGGGAAATATTTTGCCACAATTATGTTCAATTACCAACCACTAGCAAGTATTTTATTGTCACTAGGGGGATGGCTAAACCATGCAGGTTGCACAACGATTCAAGTTGCCAGTCCCAGCCTGATATGATCATAGTTTGATCTTTCATTAACCTTACTTTTCATTTGACATTCTCTCCCAGATTCAGCAACAAAAACATCTACCCCCTCATTTAGTAAAAATGGTAAAGCAGCAGGGCAGCAGGGGGCGCCGTGGGAGACACTGGTGGTGTTTGCTATCAACTTGAAACAACTGACGGTCCAAATGAACATGAGCAATGTCATGGGAAACAACACGTAAGTTGTTATCTTTAAACTTCTTAATTAAGAGATTGTTAGATTACTCTTAAATATATGAAATGTTTTTTTGCATAGCTTTAAGTTCTCTATGTTATCAATATTGAGCTCAATGCTACACTAATTAGAATAACTGTAGTCAGGCTGCATTGGTTTGGTAAACCGGGGTTGTGAGTTCGTTTCTCACTGGGGCCCCCAATCCCTGTGTCAAGAAGGGCATCCGGCGTAAAAACTGTGCCAAACTAATGAGTGTTCATTTGAGATCATACGCTGTGGCAACCCCTAACGGGACAAGCCGAAAGAAACTTACTTACCTACTAGGCTGCACAATGTATTGTCTACATTTGCGCAATAGTCACATTGTTACAGTACGTTTGGATGGGACTTCACAGATCTCATACACACTTTTCCGTATACATTTGTGCTCTACTGATCATAGTTTTTAAAGCAGGGGACATTTTTTTGCTAGTTTAAATGCGCTTTTGAAAATATGTTTCATATAAAGCAATATTGGTAAAGTATAACCTTTACATGTTTTATTTTTCCATAGGTCTTAGTCAGCACACTACTTATACAGTGAATTAAATAAGTATTTGAACACCCTACTATATTGCAAGTTCTCCAACTTAGAAATCATGGAGGGGTGTGAAAATTTCATCGTAGGTGCATGTCCACTGTGAGAGCGATAATCTAAAAAGAAAGATCCAGAAATCACAATGTATGATTTTTTTTTTTTTTTTTACTTTTTATTTGTGTGATACAGCTGCAAATAAGTATTTGAACACCTAAGAAAACCAATGTTAATATTTAGTACAGTAGCGTTTGTTTGCAATTACAGAGGTCAAACGTTTCCTGTAGTTCTTCACCGGGTTTGCACACATTGCAGGAGGGATTTTGGCCCACTCCTCCACACAGATCTTCTCTAGATCAGACAGGTTACTGGGCTGTCGCTGAAAAACACGGCGTTTCAACTCCCTCCAAAGATTTTCTTTTCGGTTTAGGTCTGGAGGCTGGCTAGGCCACGGCAGAACCTTGATATGCTTCTAGCAGAGCCACTCCTTGGTTTTCCAGGCTGTGTGCTTCGGGTCATTGTCGTGTTGAAAGAACCTGCCACGACCCATCTTTGATGCTCTGACTGAGGGCAAGAGGTTATTTCCCAAAATCTCACAATACATGGCCGCGGTTATCCTCTCCTTAATACAGTGCAGTCGTTCTGTCCCATGTGCAGAAAAACACCCCCAAAGCATGATGCTACCACCCCCATGCTTCACAGTAGGGGTGGTGTTCTTCGGATGGAGGTCATCATTCGTCTTCCTCCAAATACGGTTTGTATCTTCTCTGTATCATCCAAATGGTCATTGGCAAACTTAAGACAGGCCTTGACATGTGCTGGTTTAAGCAGCCAAACCTTCCGTGCCATGCATGATTTCAAACCATGACGTCTTAGTGTATTACCAACAGTCACCTTGGAAACAGTGATCCCAGCTCTTTTCAGGTCATTGACCAAGTCCTGTCATGTAGTCCTGGGCTGATTCCTCACCTTTCTAAGGATCATTGAGACCCCACGATGTGATATCTTGCATAGGGCTCCACTCCGATTGAGATTGACCTTCATGTTTAGCTACTTCCATTTTCTAATGATTTTTCCAACAGTGGACTTTTTTTCACCAAGCTGAATGGCAGTTTCTCCGTAGCCCTTTCCAGCCGTGTGGAGTTGTACAATTTTGTCTTTGGTGTCTTTGGACAGCTCTTTGGTCTTGGCCATGTTCCAAGTTTGAGTCTTACTGATTGTATGGGGTGGACAGGTGTCTTTATGCAGCTAACGACCTCACACAATTGCATCTGATTGAGGATTGGAGTGGAGGTGGACTTTTAAAGGCGGACTAACAGGTATTTAGGGGTCAGAATTGTAGCTGATAGATGTTCAAATACTTATTTGCAGCTGTATGACACAAATAAATCATTAAAAAAATCATACATCGTGATTTCTAGATTTTTCTTTTTCGATTATCTCTCTCACAGTGTACATGCACCTACGATGAAAATTTCAGACCCCTCCATGATTTCTAAGTGGGAGAACTTGCAGGTTGTTCAAATACTTATTTTCTTCACTGTATGTGTCCTAGATTGTTTTGACTACTCCCTATTTTATCCTCTGGATGCAACCATTCCTATAAAGATAAGTTAGCCAAAACGCAAAAGTGGTTTATCCTGTATTTTTTTCACATCTGTGTATGTATCGCATAGGATTCCAATGTCATTTTTTATTCAAATTAGAGCAGCCCTAAACTGTAATAATATTGAGCGTGTCAACATACACCAATTTAAATCTGTCAAGCCACAACTATTGATTGAAGAAACCCTCCCAACCCAACACATCTTCACCACCACACACAGTATCAAAATATAGTATATTTAAGTAGTAGTAGTATAGTAGGAGGCAGCACGGTCGAGCATCTGTAGAGCGTTGGTCTCACAGTACTGAGGACTGGGGTTCAAATCCCGGCTCTGCCTTTGTGGCGTTTGCATGTTCTTCCTGTGCCTGTGTGGGTTTTCTCCGGACGGTCCGGTTTCCTTCCACATCCCAAAAACTTGCGTTAATTGGGGACTCTAAATTGCCACTTGGTGTGATTGTGAGTGCGGCAGTTGTCTGTTTCCATGTACCCTGCAATTGACTGGCAACCAGTTCAGGGTGTACCCTGCATCCTGTGCGTTGACGGCTGGGATTGGCTCCAGCACCCCCCCAGCCCCCACCCCTAAGGATAAGCAGCTCAAAAAAGGGATGGATGGATAGTATAATAGCATTATTAGCAGCTTCACTAGCTAACTCAAACTAACTTTCTCTGTAGTGGTCGTGTTACCGATATATTATTATTTTTATAAAATAATAAGCCAACTGTGGCGGTACATTGGATCAGATAGTAAAGCGTTGGCCTCACAGTTCTGAGTTTCCGGGTTCAATCCCGGGTCCGCCTGTGTGGAGTTTGCATGTTCTCCCCATGCCTGCGTAGGTTTCCTCTGCGCACTTCAGTTTCCTCCCTCATCCCAAAAGCTTGCAACATTAATTGGACACTCTAAATTCCCCCTAGGTGTGATTGTAAGTGTGGCTGTTTGTCTCAATGTGCCCTGCGGTTGGCTGGCAACCAGTTCAGGGTGTACCCCGCCTCCTGCCCATTGACAGCTGGGGTAGGCTCCACCACTCCCCGCGACCCTCGTGAGGATAGGCAGCGAAGAAAATGGATGGTTGGAATAAGCCAACTGCCCAGACAATGATGGGGAAGACCTGGTTCTCTTCTCCGCTTGATATACAACCCAATTAAAGCATTACTTTTTTCTAGACTTTAGGCCATTTGATCAGCCCAATCAGATCATAATAATAATAATTGATCATTTTCTGCTGATTGGTTTTGATTTCATAATTCGTCGGCATTGATTGGCTCCAAAAAAGAAATTTATTCCACGTTGCCGTCGTGTTCTGTGTATATGAATCTAAAAGCAATTTTTTATACAGTAGTATTTATATAGGTTTTTTCAAGTCTTTTGAAAAAAATTTGTTGCAATGATAGAGAAAAGGCAGTTGCGAGACAACACACAATCCGAGTTTCAGATGAAAATTCACGATTGCACTGTCAGACTACTGCAATAAAATCTTGTATTCAGATCCCACTGAATCCCATTTTGTATTGTCGTTGGGCTTTATCTTGTCAACTCAAATGTAACATGACTACACTTGTTATCATGGGGATGACAAGTGTATCGCGCCGGCTATATTATAAAAAGAAAATGATTTGTTGGTGGTTACTGGTCCTCAGGACAAGAGAGGACTTCACGTTAGGCTTGCTTGGGTTACGGACATACAATGCGATACGGCTTGCGAGCCATCAAAACTTTGCATTGCCTAGCAAGCTAATACCGCTCATGGTTGTCATTGGCAAACTTAAGACGGGCCTTGACATCTGCTGGTTTAAGCAGCCAAACCTTCCGTGCCATGCATGATTTCAAACCATGATGTCTTAGTGTCAACAGTCATCTTGGAAACGGTGTTCCCAGCTCTTTTCAGGTCATTGACCAAGTCCTGTCGTGTAGTCCTGGGCTGATTCCTCATCTTTCTAAGGATCATTGAGACCCCACGAGGTGATATCTTGCATGGGGCTCCACTCCGATTCAAATTGACCGACATGTTTAGCTTCTTCCATTTTCTAAGGATTGCTCCAATAGTGGACTTTTTTTTTCCCCAAGCTGCTTAGCAATTTCTCCGTAGCCCATTCGAGCCGTGTGGAGTTGTACAATTTTGTCTCTGGTGTCTTTGGACAGCTCTTTGGTCTTGGCCATGTTCCAACTTCGAGTCTTACTTATTGTATGGGGTGTACAGGTGTCTTTATGCAGCGAACGACCTCACACAGTTGCATCTGATTTAGGATAATACATGGAGTGGAGGTGGACTTTTAAAGGCGGACTGACAGGTCTATGGGGGTCAGAATTCAAGCTGATAGACAGGTGTTCAAATACTTATTTGCAGCTGTATCTCAAATAACATCGTGATTTCTGGATTTTTCTTCTTAGATTATCTCTCTCACAGTGAACATACGCCTACGATGAAAATTTCAGACCCCTCCATAATTTCTAAGTGGGAGAACTTGCAGGGTGTTCAAATACTTATTTTATTCACCGTATGTGTCCTAGATTGTTTTGACTACTCCCTATTGATCCAACCATTCCTTTAAAGATAAGTTTGCTGGTGATTACTGGTCCTCAGGACAGGAGTGGACTTCGCGTAAGGCTTGCTTGGGTTATGGACCTATACTTATAATGCAATACGGCTCGCGAGCCATCAAAATTTGCATAGCCTAGCATAGCCACTCATGGTTGTCTTCTCAATAAATTGTCATTTAAAATAGGACCTGTTTGACGAGGTGAAGTAGACATAATTCTTAAAATCTTGACATCATACCAAGATCTAAAGAAATTCGGGAAGAAATGAGCAAATAATTTGGATCCATTTGTGTGGAAAAGGTTATAAAGCTTTGATGGTATGTTTTAGATCATTGTCCTGCTAGGATCCAGGTATCTTGAGTTTGAGGGCACAACTGATGGTGGGATGTTCTCCTTCATGATTTTGTGCTACACGGCAGAATTTGTTGGTTCATCTTCTTCTTCTTCTTCTTTTCCTTTCGGCTTGTCCCGTTAGGGGTCGCCACAGCGTGTCATCTTTTGCCATCTTAGCCTATCTCCTGCATCTTCCTCTCGAACCCCAACTGCCCTCATGTCTTCCCTCACCACATCCATAAACCTTCTCTTTGGTCTTCCTCTCGCTCTTTTGCCTGGGAGCGCCATCCTCAGCATCCTTCTACCAATATACTCACTCTCTCGCCTCTGAACATGTCCAAACCATCGAAGTCTGCTCTCTCGAATCTTGTCTCCAAAACATCCAGCTTTGGCTGTCCCTCTAATGAGCTCATTTCTAATCCTATCCAACCTGGTCACTCCGAGCGAGAACCGCAACATCTTCATTTCTGCCACCTCCAGTTCAGCTTCCTGTCGTTTCTTCAGTGCCACCGTCTCTAATCCGTACATCATGGCCGGCCTCACCACTGTTTTGTAAACTTTGCCCTTCATCCTAGCAGAGACTCTTCTGTCAGATAACACACCAGACACCTTTCGCCAGCTGTTCCAACCTGCTTGGACCCGTTTCTTCACTTCCTGACCACACTCTCCATTGCTCTGTATTGTTGACCCCAAGTATTTGAAGTCGTCCACCCTCGCTATCTCTTCTCCCTGTAGCCTCACTCTTCCCCCTCCACTTTTCTCATTCACGCACATATATTCTGTTTTACTTCGGCTAATCTTCATTCCTCTCCTTTCCAGTGCATGTCTCCATCTTTCCAATTGTTCCTCTGCATGCTCCCTGCTTTCACTGCATATGACAATATCATCTGCGAACATCATGGTCCAAGGGGATTCCAGTCTAACCTCATCTGTCAGCCTATCCATTACCACTGCAAACAGGAAGGGGCTCAGAGCTGATCCCTGATGCAGTCCCACCTCCACCTTAAATTCCTCTGTCACACCTAAGGCACACCTCACCATTGTTCTGCTGCCATCATACATGTCCTGTACTATTTTAACATACTTCTCTGCCACACCAGACTTACGCATGCAGTACCACAGTTCCTCTCTTGGTACTCTGTCATAGGCTTTCTCTAGATCCACAAAGACACAATGTAGCTCCTTCTGACCTTCTCTGTACTTTTCCACGAGCATCCTCAAGGCAAATAAAGCATCTGTGGTACTCTTTCTAGGCATGAAACCATACTGTTGCTCGCAGATACTTACTTCTGTCCTGAGTCTAGTCTCCACTACTCTTTCCCATAACTTCATTGTGTGGCTCATCAACTTTATTCCTCTATAGTTCCCACAGCTCTGAACATCCCCTTTGTTCTTAAAAATGGGAACTAGAACACTTTTCCTCCATTCTTCAGGCATCTTTTCGCCCGCTAGTATTCTGTTGAATAAGTTGGTCAAAAACTCCACAGCCATCTCTCCAAATTGCTTCCATACCTCTACCGGTATGTCATCAGGACCAACTGCCTTTCCATTTTTCATCCTTTGTAGTGCCTTTCTGACTTCCCCCTTAGTAATCATTTCCACTTCCTGGTCCTTCACTCTTGCCTCTTCAACTCTTCCTTCTCTCTCATTTTCTTCATTCATCAACTTCTCAAAGTATTCTTTCCATCTATTTAGTACACTACCGGCACCAGTCAACACATTTCCATCTCTATCCTTAATCACCCTTACCTGCTGCACATCCTTCCCATCTCTATCCCTCTGTCTGGCCAACCTGTAGAGATCCTTTTCTCCTTCTTTCGTGTCCAACCTGGTGTACATGTCTTCATATGCCTCTTGTTTAGCCTTTGCCACCTCTACCTTTGCCCTACGTCGCATCTCGATGTACTCCTTTCGCCTCTCCTCAGTCCTCTCAGTATCCCACTTCTTCTTCGCTAATCTCTTTCCTTGTATGACTCCCTGTATTTTGGGGTTCCACCACCAAGTCTCCTTCTCCCCTTTCCTACCAGATGACACACCAAGTACTCTCCTGCCTGTCTCTCTGATCACCTTGGCTGTCGTCGTCCAGTCTTCCGGGAGCTTCGGTTGTCCATCGAGAGCCTGTCTCACCTCTTTCCGGAAGGCCGCACGACATTCTTCCTTTCTCAGCTTCCACCACATGGTTCTCTGCTCTACCTTTGTCTTCTTAATCTTCCTACCCACCACCAGAATCATCCTACATACTACCATCCTATGCTGTCGAGCTACACTCTCCCCTACCACTACTTTACAGTCAGTAACCTCCTTCAGATTACATCGTCTGCACAAAATATAATCTACCTGCGTGGTTCTACCTCCGCTCTTGTAGGTCACTATATGTTCCTCCCTCTTCTGGAAATAAGTGTTCACTACAGCCATCTCCATCCTTTTTGCAAAGTCCACCACCATCTGCCCTTCAAAGTTCCTTTCCTGGATGCCGTACTTACCCATCACTTCTTCATCGCCCCTGTTTCCTTTACCAATATGTCCATTACAATCTGCACCAATCACAACTCTCTCGCTGTCTGGGATGCTCAGAACTACTTCATCTAGTTCCTTCCAGAATTTCTCTTTCAACTCTAGGTCACATCCTACCTGTGGTGCATAGCCGCTAACCACATTATACATAACACCCTCAATTTCAAATTTTAGTCTCATCACTCGATCTGATACTCTTTTTACCTCCAAGACATTCTTAGCCAGCTCTTCCTTTAAAATAACCCCTACTCCATTTCTCTTCCCATCTACTCCGTGGTAGAATAATTTAAACCCTGCTCCCAAACTTCTAGCCTTACTACCTTTCCACCTGCTCTCTTGGATGCACAGAATATCAACCTTTCTCCTAATCATCATGTCAACCAACTCCTGTGCTTTTCCTGTCATAGTCCCAACATTCAAAGTCCCTACACTCAGTTGTAGGCTCTGTGCATTGCTCTTTTTCTTCTGACGCTGGATCCGGTTTCCTCCTCTTCTTTGTCTTCGACCCACAGTAGCTGAATTTCCACCGACGCCCTGTAGGTTAGCAGTGCCGGGGGCGGGCGTTGTTAACCCGGGCCACGACCGATCCGGTATGGGATTCTTTAGATGAACGCTCATATTTGTTTGGCACAGTTTTTACGCCGGATGCCCTTCCTGACGCAACCCTCTGCATTTATCCGGGCTTGGGACCGGCCTACAGATTGCACTGGTTTGTGCCCCCATAGGGCTGCATTAATTTGTTGGTTCATCAATCACAGCAAGTTGTCCTGGTCGCTAGGTAGCAAAGCAGGTCCAGACTGTCAGATTGCCACCACCATGCTTCACTGTTGGAATAATGTTTTTTGTGTTATTTATTTATGTATTTATTTATTTATTTGTTTATTTATTTGTTTGTTTGTTTGTTTGTATCTGTGGATAATGGCTCTGACAGTTTTTCACAGATGCCCCAAAGCCTTGGAAATGGCTTTGTAACCTTTTCCAGACTGATGGATTTTAGTCACTTTTTTTTCTCATTTCTCCTTGAATTTCTATGGCTCGTGGTATAATGGATTGGTACTTGAGAGCTTGTAGCCTACTTCACATTCTAAAACAGATTCTATTTATGTGATTTCTTGATTCATCAAGTATGGTGGTAATCGGGTTTGGGTGTGGCTTGTAAAATTGAACTCACCTTTCCCAAAATTCTGTTTGGTCTCTTTGACTTTGTGATTTAACAGGGGGGGTTACTTTTTCACGGAGGGTTCAGAAAGGTTTGGATTTTTTTCTGTGCCTTAATAAATTAAATTATTTGAAAACTGCATTTTGTATTTCCTCGGGTTGTCGCTGAGTAATATTAAAATTTGTTTGATGATTTGGAAAATTTGTGTGATATGCAAAAAAAAAAAAAAAAAATCAGGAAGGGGGCAAATACTTATTCACAGAACCGTACATACTTCGCCATTAAAGTTGATTCTGAAAAAAGAGCAGCAAAGCTATCCTATGATTAGCAATTTGACATTTCCAGGTGTTAGTTACTGTCACAGTTGACTTTGTCTTTTCACTAATCTGTGCATTCTAAACTCTTGACCTTCATTTTTGTTTCATCGATAGTGTTTATGAATTATTCAGAAGGATTATTCCCCCCGCAGCTGGACGACCAGTGGTCTGAAGAGCCAAGGCCGGCTGTCTGTGGGTAGCAACCGCGACCGAGAGATCAGCATGTCTGTCGGCCTGGGACGCTCCAAGCTAGACTCCAAGGGTGGCGTAGTGGGTGGAAATATAGACGTGAACACTCTAGAGATGGTCTGTAAGTAAACAAAAGCACACTGTTTTTTCTACAGCTTATTAGGAAGCTCTACTTCCATAAAACCATAAACCGTCAAAACAGCTGACTTTGCAGTTGTACAGCAATTAGTTGTACTTCCTATGTATCGACGGATTTGTGAAATAATGACAAAATGTACAGTATTTGACTGACTGGATAAAATTATTGCACTCCATTTTTCATCAATTTATTCATGGCACAATTGCTCTACAATCAATCCCATACAGTCAATAGATTTCAATCAATGAATTAATTCTTACCCCCTGTCCTTTGTATTTCCCTGGATCAGTATGTGTTGCAGTGACACAATGAATAATATGGATGATAGACTGTTTGAAGACTCAAAATTCCCTGTAGGTGTGCATATGACTGAAAATGGTTGTTTCTCTCAGTGTGCTCTAGGATTGGCTGGCGACCAGTTCAAGGTCTGCCTCTCGCCCAGAGTCAGCTGAGATAGATGTCAGCACACCCGCAACCCTAGAGAGGATAAGCAGAATGGAAAATGGACAGATCGTGTTCCTCTTTTCATTAAAATACATATTGTAACTTAGCATACTGAGCACATATCTCAAGGGATGGGGGAAAAACATCACATTTCATTTGTTTTTTTGGGCCATGAACATTGCATTGTCAAAGAGAGAATTGACCAACAATTATCAAAAATAAAAGAACCATTTGGGCACTGTCCAGAATTATATAAATGTGAAAAAAAGTATGAAATTTTACGGAATTTGTAATACATTTGCGCTTAACCAGTGACATTATTTTTTAACCGTACAGTATCGTGTGTTGGGAATTTTAAAAATCAGCAGTTTAACATTTTAAAAAAGCATTTGCATACGGTAAATACCACTCTTTGAGAAATGTCTGGTACACACTGCAATTAAGAATGAAACCCATGGTGACTCTGAGCAAATAGGTTTTACTCTAGCCCTTTCTTTTTCCGCATTTTTCTAGACCTTTCTCCATATTCTTCTTTTAAACTGCCATTCTTATCCAGTTTTACAGAAAAATAGAAATACTTCATAATTGGTTGTTTGGTTCCTAGCACACATCTCTGAGCACCCAAACCAGCAACCAAGTCATAAGATCCAGATCACCATGGGTTCCACTGAGGCACGGGTTGATTACATGGGCTCAAGCATCCTGATGGGGGTTTTTAGCAATGCTGACCTGCAGCTCCAAGATGAATGGAAGGTCAACCTCTGCAATGTTGATTCCAGCATATCTGAGAAAAGGTATAATGCTTCATTGTAAAAATCCAACTAATCCGTGAGTGCGCTGAGCACTTGATTAGATAAGATTATTAACAAACCCTCTGTCTGTTCCGTCCACCCAGTGAGATATTTGTCCATGGAGACTTGCAGTGGGACATATTCCAAGTGATAATTTCACGCTCTACCACACCGGACCTAATCAAGATTGGCATGAAGCTTCAGGAGTTTTTCACTCAGCAATTTGACACCAGCAAACGGGCTCTCTCCACGTGGGGCCCAGGCCCCTACCTGCCTCCAAAAACCCCAGTCATCAACGTAGAGAAAGGAGCAGCAGAGCTATGTAAGTATGCCCATAGCCTGTACTAAGCTACTCAGTCAGAAACTGTTTTGTCCCGTTGGTCACCAGAACAGTTTTGTCACTAAGGGATTTAAATTATTTACGAAACCCTTTTAGATGTGGACCTTTTCCACTGAACAGTTCTTACCTGGATAAACATAGTTTGACTCAAACACTTGCCTGCATCATGCATTGTAAAAAATTATTATGACTCGATAGAAGTGTTTTCCAAAATTTTGAGGTCAGTTTCAAACAATTATGGCCTTAGAAATTTGGGCTGATTTCCGCACAGTATTCCAATTTTTTTAATTCCCAATGTTGTGGGTTTTTTGAGCTGGAATCCCAGATTATGTAAAAAAATAAATAAATACTTGAATCTGTTTAAATTGTGGGCCTTTAATCTGAAATCCATGATATCTGAACTTTTTGAATGGAATTGTGGAAATTAATGAATTTTTCCATGATGTTGTAATATTTTAGAAAGGGTCTGTAATATGAATAATTTAGGGCCTAGGTAGGAAAAACCCGTAGGGAACCCCATAAATAACCTTTAAGAGCTTGGATTTTACATTGTTCAATTCCACATATTTATCTTCATCATCCAAATATAAAGTGATGCCTCTGTTATCGACCACAATCCGTTCCAGAAAACGGTTCGAGAAGTGATTTGTTTGAAAACTAAACCAATGTTTTCCTTAACAATGAATGGGGAAAAAATAATGCGTTCCAAACCTAAAAAATTTGGGTTTTTAAAGCATTTTTTTAGCTTTCCCTGATAATAAACTGAATAGTAGAAATACATGTATAGTTTAAATACTTTATATAATAAAATGATTTGAGAAATGTATTTGTTTTTTGCTTAAAATGCATCCTTTAGTAGTAGAGTACGCAAGGCTGGGAGTGCATTGCCGTATCTGAAGCGACTCGGCCCCCAACCTTGTAACTTTTTTTATTAACAAAAGTGCAGAATAACTTTAAGCAAGCAACTTGCCTTCTTTGGAGCCATGATTGTGGGTTAATACGTTAGTTCTCAATAAGAAGAAAAACACTACTGGGACACGTCTGTGTACAGAGGCTATGTTATACAGAATAACAAAAATGCGCTGGTTGCGCCGCGCGCGTTATGTAATTTCCGTTTTTTTTTTTCGGGGGGCGTTCGAACTAACTTATAAAACACGTCGTGGGTGGGTCAGATGCTTACGCGCATGCATTGTTATTTCCGGGTTTTTTCGGGGGGTTTTCGAATTGACAACAAAGTGCGTGGTAGGTGGGTCAACTGCTTGCGCCGTGCGCGATGTTATTTCCGTTCGAATAGACAATAACAAAACGCATCGTGAGTGGGTCAGCTGTTTGTGCCGCGGGCATTATGTTAGTTCCAGGTTTTTTCGGCGCCGTGGGAATTCATAACAAAGCGCTTCGTGGGTCAGCTGGTCTTGCCGGACGCAATATGTTATTTCCAGGTTTTGTTGGGGGCGTTTGAGTACCGAATTTCGTTCGAAAACAGAAGCAAAAAAATATTGGAATTTTCGTTCGAAAGCCGATTTGTTCGAAAACGGGGATGTTCGAGAACCAAGGCTTTAGTGTATTTGAATCCACTTCTGTCAACTCTCTTGTACAATATCCCTCTTGTTTTTCCATTAATATACCATATAAAGTTACCGCTAGAATTAATTATATATCTTCACAATACCCAACCGCCATATGTTAAGAAAATAAGATGAGTGGTCTTCTTAGTTAGCCTGACTGAGGTGTTCTATGCAACATGGTTTTTAGTTTCCCGTGTTAGTATTTTGAAGTGAAAAAATTACTCCTATAACCTGAGACGAAGACAAGCCAAGCAAGAATTGTGAAGTAGAAAAACAATTGTTGACAAAGGTGGTTGCTTTTTTTGTGGGGGCGGGGTTCCAGTTATGAGCAAATACAGTGCCTTGTGAAAGTTTTCAGCCCCCTTGAACTTTTATAACTTTCGCTACATACATACAAATATAAAGATATATATTTTTTCAAGAATAAACAACAAGTGGGAGACAATGAAGTGGAATGAAATGTATTGGCTATTTTAAAAATATTTAACAAATAAAAACCTGAAAAGTGGGGCGTGCAATATTATTCCGGCCCCCTTGCATCAATACTTTGTAGCTCCACCTTTTGCTGCTCTCATACGCTTGGGGTATGTCTATCAGTTTTGCACATCGAGAGACTGAAATGCCTTCCCATTCTTCCTTGCAAAACAGCTCAAACTCAGTGAGGTTGGATCGAGAGCGTCTGTGAAAAGCAGTGTTCAGCTCTGCCCACAGATTCTCGATCGGATTCAGGCCTGGACTTTGACTTGGGCATTCTAACACCTGGATACATTTATTCATGAACCATTGCATTGTAGATTTGGCTTTATGTTTTGGATCATTTTCCTGTTGGAAGATAAATCTCTGTCACAGTCTCAGGTCTTTTGCAGACTCCAACAGGTTTTCTTTCCAAATGGTCCTGTATTTGGCTCCATTCATCTACCCATCAATTTTAACTATCTTTCCTGTCCCTGCTGAAGAAAAGCAGGCCAAAACCCATGCCACCACCATGTTTGACAGTGGGGATGGTGTGTTCAGGGTGATGAGCTGTGTTGTTGATACGCCAAACCTATCATTTTGCATTGTGGCCAAAAAGTTGGATTTTGGTTTCATCTGACCAGTGCACCTTCTTCCACATGTTCGGTATGTCTCCCAGGTGGCTTGTGGCAAACTTTAAACGAGACTTTTTATGGATATCTTTAAGAAATGGGCTTTTTCTTGTCACTCTTTCATAAAGGCCAGATTTGTGCTGTGTAAGACTGATTGTTGTCCTATGGACAGACTCCCCAATTCAGCTGCAGATCTCTGCAGTTCATCCAGAGTGATCATGGGCCTCTTGGCTGTGATCAGTTTTCTGCTTGTTCAAGGTGAAAGTTTAGAGGGACGGCGGGGTCTTGGTAGATTTGCAGTGGTCTAATACTCCTTCCGTTTCAATATGATTGCTTGCACAGTGCTCCTTGAGATGTTTAAAACTTGGGAAATCTTTTTTTTTTTAATCCAAATCCATCTTTAAACTTCTCCACAAGATTATCTCACACCTGCCTGGTGTGTTCCTTAGTCTTCATGATGCTCTCCGCACTTTAAACAGAACCCTGATACTATCACAGAGCAGGTGCATTTAAACGGAGACTTGATTACACACAGGTTGATTCTATTTATCATCATCAGTCAACTTTGGATCATTCAGAGATCCTCCCTGAACTTCTGGAGTGAGTTTGCTGCACTGAAAGTAAAGGGGCCGAATAATATTGCATGCCCCGCTTTTCAGTTTTTTATTTGTTAAAAAAGTATAAAATATCAAATAAATTTTGTTCCACTTCACGATTGTGTCCCATTTGTTGTTGATTCCTGACAAAAAATTAGAAATTTTTATTTTTATGTTTGAAGCCTGAACTGTTACAAAAGGTTCAAGGGGACCAAATACTTTCACAAGGCACTGTAGAATTGAGTGGATGAAAGACTACTACTAAAATTTTCTCTTCAAGATGATATTACTTACCATAATTCTTTTTTATGCAGACATGGATGCAGCACATCACCGTCACTGGCCCGGGGTGCTGAAGGTAATCGCAGGTTGCCACATATCCCTCTTCCAGATGCCTCTGCCTGAGGATGCTGTGCAGTTGGGTGGCTCAATGAGTCTCCATGGCAATCACATGACCCTGGCCTGCTTCCACGGACCCAACTTCCGCTCCAAGTCATGGGCTCTCTTTCACCTGGAAGAGCCCAATATCGCCTTTTGGACAGAGGCACAGAAAATATTGGAGGATGGTTAGAGAAAGCATTCATTTCACCCCCTTCTACTATGCAAAGCAAATTTGTATTGTGCATTTCATACACAAGATAACTCAATGTGCTTTACATGATTAAAAGCATTTAAAAACAAAACATTTAAAACCAAAACAAAACAAAATCATGAAAGTACAATTAAAACAGCTTGTGCCAAACATATATGTGCGTTTCATCTGAGATGACACGCTGTGGCGACCCCGAAAGGGACAAGCCGAAAGAAACTTACTTACAGTGCAAGAGATCAAAGCATAAGGAGAAAATTTTTAACCTGGATTTGAAAACATTCATACTTGGAGCTGACATAACTTCTGTTGGCAACTTGTTCCATTTAACGGAAACAAAATCATCTTTGTTTGCCAAGACTGTCAGAAACATACGGGGAATTTATCTCTGATCAATGTGAGGGGGAGGAAGCTGTTGGAATGCCTTCTAGTTTTGTTTTGCATGGCTTGGTAACACCTCCCCATAGAAAGAAGTTCAAAAACTTGGTGGCCAGGATGTGGAGGGTATGAGAGGATTTTGTCTACTTTTATCCTAGTGCGGGTCGCATGCAATTCCCCAAGGGTGGGAAAGGAGTACCGACAATCCTTTTAGCAGTTTTGATTGTCCATTGCAGTTCAAGTTTGTCCATTTTCAGAATCAGAATCAGCTTTATTGGCCAAGTGTGTAACAGCAGGAATTTGTCTCTCGGAGCGAGTGCTGCCGTGCTACGACATTCAGAACAAAGAAAAAAAACAAACTCACAAGAACAAAGAACAAGAGACATTCAGTTAATGTGCAAGATGCAGGGTCTTCTTCATTTTAAACAGTTAAGAGTGTGTCAACGCCCCCACATTATGTTAAGCTTGAGCAGGGTTCCCTTACCCATTTGCGGTTACCGTTGTAGACCAGTATTAATAGACATAGAGGTTGTCTGGACTTTTGAAAACAAAAAAAGTGTAATTCAAAGAATACACAAAAATGGTCAGAAATAGCTATATCGTTAATGTCAATTGATCCAATTTCAATATCCTTATAGTTCACCAGGTATAAGATGTGACGTTGAGTGTGAATTGGACTCTCTTACGTGGAGAGAGGTCAAATATGTCGAGTATACCAGAGAGTTCTCTGAATTGTTTTTTTTTTTATGTTATTGCCTGTTATTGTCAAAATGTTGAAGTGGTGTGTGGCATTATAATCTGTTTTCTAAAACAGGTTCCAAGGATGATTCCACATACATTGTGCAGACACTGGACTTCCATCTTGGTCATAACACCATGGTGACCAAACCATGTGGTGCACTAGAAAGCCCGATGGCCACCATAACCAAGATAACCCGGCGAAGACACGAAAACCCTCCACATGGCGTTGCAACTGTGAAAGAATGGTTTAACTATGTCACTGCCATGAGGAATGAAGGTGATTTTGGTTGGGTGGTTTTTTTTTTTCCTAATTGGTAAAAAAAAATGGACATTTACAGTTTATTCATTAACTGGATATTAACATTGTTGAATTCATTGAACAATTCATGGAACACAGATTTAGCTGAAGGATTACTTAATGATATGGTGTCTTAGTTAACCTAGTGCTGATGGTAATGATGCCTGAAATAGTGACTTTAAGGCCTCCTTGAAGCAGACTATCTAATGCAAAATTGCTGAATTAAAAAAACTTAAGATCAAAAGAGTTTTTGTATATATACAGTGAAGAAAAGTATTTGAAAGCCTTGCTATATGGCAAGTTCTACCACTTGAAAATCATGGAGGATATTCATCGTAGGTGCATGCCCATCGTTAAAGAGATAATCTAAAAAGAAAAATGCAGAAATTAAAATGTATGATTTTTTTTTTTTTTTAACGATTTGTGTGATACAGCTGCAAATAACTATTTTTACACCTGAGAAAACCACTGTTAATATTTGATACTGTGGCCTTTATGTGCAATTACAGAGGTCAAACGTTTCTTGTAGTTGTTCACCAGGTTTGCACACACTGCAGGAGGGATTTTGGCCCACTCTTCCACACAGATCTTTTCTAGATTAGACAGCTTTATGGGCTGTCACTGAGAAACACGGAGTTTCAGCTCCCTCCAAAGATTTTCTATTGGGTTTAAGTCTGGAGACTGGCTAGGCCACGCCAGAACCTTGATATGCTTCTTACGGAGCCACTCCTTGGGTTTCCTGGGTGTGTGCTTCAGGTCATTGTCATGTTGAAAGACCCAGCCACGAGCCATCTTCAATACTCTGACTGATGGAAAGATGTTGTTCCCCAAAATCTCACAATACATGGCTGCGGTCATCCTCTCCTTAATACAGTGCAGTCGTCCTCACAATAGGGATGTTGTTTGGATAGAACTCATCATTAATCTTCCTCCAATCACAGTTAGTAGAATTATGACCAAAAAGTTACATTTTGGTCTCATCTGACCACAAAACATTCTCCCATGACTCCTATGTATCGTCCAAATGGTCATTGGCAAACTTAAGACGGGCCTTGACATGTGCTGGTTTAAGCAGGGGAACCTTCCGTGCCATGGATGATTTCAAACCATGACGTCTTAGTGTATTACCAACAGTCACCTTGAAAACGGTGGGCCCAGCTCTTTTCAGGTCATTGACCAAGTCCTGTTGCGTAGTCCTCGGCTGATTCCTCACCTTTCTAAGGATCATTGAGACCCCACGAGGTGATATCTTGCATGGGGCTCCACTCCAATTGAGATTTTCCATCATGTTTAGCTTCTTCCAATTTCTACTGATTGCTCCAACAGTGGACCTTTTTTCACCAAGCTTGGCTAATTTCTCCATAGCCCTTTACAGCCGTGTGGAGTTGTATATTTTTGTCTCTGGTGTCTTTGGACAGCTCTTTGGTCTGGGCCATGTTACAAGTTTGAGTCTTACTGATTTAATGGGGTGGACAGGTGTCTTTATGCAGCTAACGACCTCACACAGGTGCATCTGATTCAGGATAATACATGGAGTGGTGGTGGACTTTTAAAGGTGGACTAGCAGGTCTTTGAGGGTCAGAATTCTAGCTGATAGACAGGTGTTCAAGTACTTATTTGCAGCTGTATCACACACATAAAACATTGAAAAAATCATACATTGTGATTTATGAATTTTTCTTTTTAGATTATCTCTCTCACAATGGACATGCACCTACGATGAAAATTTCAGACCCCTGCATGATTTCTAAGTGGAGAACTTCCAATATAGCAGAATGTTCAAATACTCATTCTCTTCACTGTATATCACTTATTACAGAGTTGAACTTGCTGAGGAATGTGGAAGCCAACAACCCAGAAAGTGGAGCTGCTGCCAAGAGCTCCAGTCTGCTGAGCAGCTTCCGCAGCAATTCGAACTACAACCACGAGACTGAGACGATATTTGCCCTTCCCAGAATGCAGCTGGACTTCAAGTCCATCCATGTACAAGATCCTGTTGAGCCTTCTCTGTCAGGTGGGGTACATTGTCAAAAATACTGTAATTAATCAGGCCGTTTGACTAAGTAGCGCAAGCTGTTTGCATTATAATAGAAAACACCAAAGACATTACTTGCTATTTACAGTTATACAATTTCTTATACATTACTCGTGATGCAATCATTCCGCTCACACATTTACGATATATTAAACGGTAATCCCTCTCTACTTAGTAAGACTGGCTGGTTAGACTGGTTGGGCGGATTCCCAGAAGCTCCATAGTTTTGATCCCTCAAATAGTTCTTGCGACCAGATGTAGTGATTAGAGGTCACATCAGCGCCATCGCTAATTTCAGATGTTTTTATATTCCCAGATTCCAACAGCAAACCAAAGGTAGAGTGCAGTGTTGTCACAGAATTCACAGACCATATCTGTGTAACCATGGACGCCGAGCTCATCATGTTCCTTCATGACATGGTGTCTGCCTACCTGAAAGAGAAAGAGAAAGGTTTGTAGCCTTTTTGCCAAGTCAATCTAAGTCACAACATCCATGAGTCAATAACGAAATTAAACTCATCAAGAGTGCTAATTGCCTTTAGATGGTTTCAAAAACGGTGTTGTCTTCTGCTCAGAAAAATGAGTCATTGGGTAAAAACGTAGCACGTAGCTATTAGTATCTATTTTTACTATTAATTAATGAATTAATTAATCAATGTGGATTGAATGTTGATTATTCATCTGAAAAAAGAAACTGTTAGAGGTAAATCTGTTTATGCAATTTCAGGCAAAATGGTAAATGCACCTTTGGCGGATACAAAATGTCGTCTGCTCACAAAGAATAGAACAAGAAATGCAAAACAACAGTTGTCTTCGTCTTCACTGTGTCCTTAGCCCTTTTCGCCCCACGAATGTTTGCGGCTCGGCCAGGTCAGAAGAGTCCTACGGCCATGCACGATGACAGCTGCACATACAAGGAGAAAGACGACAGCATCAACTACACCACAGTGGACTGGAGGGAGTTTATGTGCAACACCTGGCACTTGGAGCCCACTCTCAGGTCAGCTGGGCTTCATCTGTTTTTGCTTATATGTGTTGGTCACATACAGTTGTGAACCCCCTTGTAACCTGCTGAATTACTTCATAAATTCAGCCAAAAAATTTGATCTACCATATTTGGTATGGTTATGTCAAGATGGCGCGTGCCTGTGTGGCAGCCTTCAGCACGTTCTCGCTGGTACTATTTGTCTTTTTGTGTTTTTCGGGCGTCTCGGGACTCAAGTACACAAGAGGACTAGCTAGCCATCAAAGAGTCTTCTCCTGACTTTTTCGACAACTCTCGCAAATTCGCTGAATCTTTTTCCGGAGTTGCTATTCGGACTGCTTTTCAACGCCTCGCGACGAAGAGGGACGCGAGCCGGTACACAAGTCCGCCTGCGAAAGAGGGGACATCATCTAACGCTTCCGGCGATCCATCTTGCGAACCAACACTCCCTAGCCAATAAAATAGATGAACTGCAGCTTCTGATTAAGACCTGCAAAGACTTTGGAGGTTCTGCGGCTCTGTGCTTCACGGAGACTTGGCGGCTCTGTGCTTCAAGGAGACTTGGCTTTGTGGAAGAGTGCCTGACGCCACCGTCACGCTCCCTGGCATCGTGCGGACTGTGTCGCTCAGCTAAAATGGAAAACGAAAGGCGGTGGAATATACTTTTATATCAACGTGAAATGGTCCACGGACATTACACAGCTCAGCACACACTGCAGCCCGCTTTTAGAGTCACTGTTTATGAACTGTAAGCCGTTTGATTTTCTCCGTGAGTACACATCTTTCATCTTAGTCTGTGTTTACATTCCACCTCATGCTTGCATGAATGCAGCACTGCTAACGCTTGTCGAGCAGATAAATGAGATTGAGAAAAAACACCTAAAGTCGCTGCTTATCATCCTAGAAGATTTTAAGGCAGCTAAACTTAATCACGAACTCCCTAAATGAAAGCATCACGATAAATGTCCAAGCAGGGCAAATAACACTAGATCATTGTTATACATTCACCAAAAACGCATATCGTGCAATTCCTTGTGCACCCATCCAGTCCTCAGATCACTGCTTTCTGTGCAGACCAACTTGCTCCTGTCTTCGCAAAAATCATCAACAGGTCTCTAGAACTGTGTGAAGTACCAGCTTTCTTCAAACACCATTATACCGGTCCCAAAAAAAGCAGCAGTCTCAGGTCTCAATGACTACTGGCCTGCTGCCTTGACATCTGTGGTCAGGAAATTCTTTGAATACCTTGTGCTGGACCACCTCAAGAGAAGCAAAGACGCTCATTCACATCCTGCTTGTCCAATCTGTTATTTAGGCCACTGCAGTTTGCCTATCAAGCTAACAGGTCTGCAGATGATGCTGTTAACATGGTTTTGCACTTCATCCTTGAACATCATTACACCAAGGGTACCTATGCGAGGATCCTGTTCGTGGACTTCAGCTCTGCGATGAACACCATCATCCCTGAACTCCTCTCCTCCAAACTTCTCCAGCTCAGCTTGTTGCCTGCCATCTCCCGGTGCCTCAAAGTCTGCGCATACCAACTTGCTCTTCTCTTCACAAAGATCTTCAACAGGTCTCTACAACTGTGTGAAGTACCAACCTGCTTCAAACGCTATACCATTATAACCGTCCCCCAAAAAGCAGCAGTCTCAGTTCTTAATGACAACAAGCCTGTTGCGTTGACATCTGTGGTCATGAAGTCCTTTGAACATCTTGTGCTGTACCACCTCAAGAGCGTCACAGGCCCCCAACTGGACCCACTGTAGTTTGCCTATCGACCCAACAGGTTTGCGGATGATGCCGTCAAGATGGGTCTGGACTTCATCCTTGAACATCTTGACAGCGAGGGAACCTATGTGAGGATCCTGTTTGTGGACTTCAGCTCTCCGTTTAACACAATCATCCCTAAACTCCTCTCCTTCAAACTTCTCCAGCTCAGCTTGTTGCCTGCCATCTCCCGGTGATCTACAACTTCCTTACAGGCAGGACACAGCAAGTGAGGCGAGGGGACCCTACCTCATCCACCCGCACTATCAGCACCAAGGCACCCCAAGGTTGTGTCCTCTCCCCCTCTACTCTTCTCGCTCTACACAAATGACTGCACCTCGTGGCATGTAACTCTCAAACTCCTGAAGTTCGCAGATGACACCACAATCATCGGCCTCATCAAAGACGGCGACGACTCTGCATATTGACAGGAAGTGGCGAGACTGGAGCTTTGATGTTTTCAACACAAGCTGGCGTTGAACCCTATAAAGACTGTGGAAATGAGTGTAGACTTCTGGGGGCATCCTTCACCACAGCTGCCCCTGACGCTGTCCAACTGTCTTGTGTCAACCTTCGCGACCTTCAAGTTCTTGGAAATTACAGTCTCAGAGGACCTGAAGTGGGGGCGAACATCAACTCAATCCTCAAAAAAGCCCAGCAAAAGATGTACTTGCGGCTTCTGAGGAAGCACAGCATGTCACAAGAGCTGCTGAGACAGTTCTACAGAGCAGTCATCCAATCAATACTGTGTACCTCCCATCACTGTCTGGTTTGGGACCGTCACAAAAAAGGACAAACTCAGACTGCAACGGACAATCAAAACCGCTGAACGGATTGTCAGCATCACGATACCCACTATCAAGGACTTGCACGCAATGTGAACTAGCTCCAGAACAGGCAGGATGCTTTCGGACCCTCCATATCCAGGCCACCAGCTCTTCCAGCTCTTTCCATCGGGAAAACACTCCAGATCGATGAAAGTCAAAAGTAGCAGGCGTTCGAACAGTTTTTTTCCCTCTGGCAATTAAGTCATTAAATACTTGATCAGCAAACCTACTATTTTTCTGCCTTGTGCCATGTTAGGACACTCACTCACATCCTGCTGGTCCAATCAATATTGGTATTTTATCGTATTTTTTTTTTTTTTTATATTTTGTAGACCGCAGGATTCATCACTTTAAACTACTCCCTTTGCACATTTGACATTGTTTACACACTACATAGATTTTCCACTTGCACGTCATATAAGGAATAGTTCCTATAAACAGAAGTGTCTCTTCTTCTTTGTTCTTGTTGCTATGTTGTTTGTTCTATGTTCTGACTGTCGTGTGTTTTTACACACTTGGCCATTAAAGCTGATTCTGATTTTCCAGACAACGAGCCTCATCTTTTTTCGGATGCCGTGAACCCCGCGGCCTGTTTGCCGATGCCGTTAAAATGTTGTTTTTTTTATGCTAGCAGCTATAAGTTTAAAAGTACAGCAAAAACTTGTTCGAATTAAATGGTTGAAACATGGCTGTTCCCTACAATGCATTAGGGTTGGGGCATGCACAGAGGCTTCAGATGTATAGAAGAAGAAGGAGACTTTCAATAGGTGTAGAAGAAAAATGTACCTCAATTGGCCGTAAAAGAAGACTTCGCCCTGAAAGGAGAATGCTGCACGACACTCACAAAAGCAAAAAAAAGATTTTAATTGAATTAATTTAAAAACCTTTCACGAAAAGTAGCCGCATGCAAAGCTCTTCTGGTGAACTTTAAATGTCTGGAGCAAGGAGTGTGAAAGAATCGAATATGACTAAGGGATTAAAAGGCTGGAATGGTACATAAGGGGAACAGCACAATTTCAGCGGTAACTTGAGATGAAAATGAGGGAGAGTGATTGAGAAACTGAAATACGTCAGATATTCTGAGGCTGTTAAACTCCAATACTTTAGCGGCTTTTCTGTTATATTTAAAATGAATTACGGCTCTGATACAGTCACTGGAAAAAAGGTATGTAAATAAACATTTACAAAGTTTTTCCATGTGAATATCTAAGAGGCATATAATGACATGTACACCAGGTTGGATAAGTAAAAGTAAAACAGAATATATGTGGATGAATGTGAGGGGCGGAGGAGGAGGAGTGAAGCTCCAGAGTGAAGAGATAGCGAGGGTGGATGACTTCAAATACTTGGGGTCAACAATACAGAGCAATGGAGAGTGTGGTAAAGAAGTGAAGAAACGGGTCCAAGCGGAGTGGAACAGTTGGCAGAAGGTGTCTGGTGTTCTATGTGACAGAAGAGTCTCCGCTAGGATGAAGGGCAAAGTTTATAAAACAGCGGTGAGACGGTGGCACTAAAGAAACTACCGAAAGCAGAAGTGGAGGTAGCAGAAATGAAGAATCTGAGGTTCTCGCTTGAAGTGAGCAGATTGCATAGGATTAGAAATGACCTCATTAGAGGGACAGCCAAAGTTGGATGTTTTGGAGACAAGGTTAGAGAGAGTAGACTTAGATGGTTTGGACATGTTCAGAGACAAGAGAGTGAGTGTATTGGTAGAAGAGTTCTGAGGATGGAGCTGCCAGGCAAAAGAGCGAGAGGATGACCAAAGAAAAGGTTGATGGATGATGTGAGGCCGGACATGAGGGCAGTTGGTGTTCAAGAGGCAAATGCAGGAGATAGGCTAAGATGGAAAAAGATGGCACACTGTGGCGACCCCTAACAGGACAAGCCTAATGGCAAAGAAGAAGAAAACCAGTCTGTATATATCTAGTATATCCGCAGCAGTTGGTCCAGCTCGGTTAGCAGCAAACCCACACTGGCCAGCTCTCCCTTCCATCATCCTGGACAACGCATGCTTACTGGACAACAAGAGGAACTCTATCTGTTTACTCAGCACATCAACAAAAAGTGAGTGAGTGCTGTGTCCTTGCTTTTGTGGAAATATGGCTCAACGATAGCGCTATTCACCTAAGCCGGCGAGCATGCTACCAGGCAGACCTAGTTCTCGTCAAGGGAGAGAAGACGCACAGCGGAGGGGTTTGTGTTAAACAACGTTGCATGGCGCCGCGATGCTCCAGTGGTGTGTAAACACTGTTCACCACTCGCAAATGAATGCATAAATGGTACATCTGGCCCAAAGCCACACAATATACGTGAAGCAGGGTCCGTAAATATATCTTTTATGAAACCTCCATTTGCACACATTAACTATTAAGATGGATGGTTGGTGCAAGAACAACGCGCTCGGAGGCCATAATCACAGAATTTGAAGCTCCCTAGTCACCAATGAAAGTAATGAGTGTATTACTTACCCAAGAGTCAACTGTGGGAAAGTTCATGTCGGCAGTTTTAAAAAAACGTGTTAATATCTGGTGGTTGGACTAAAATTTCCTTCTCTAAAGCAACAATTAGTCTTGAATCTCAGCATGCAATGTATCAGTAGCAAGCGTTTCTTCATTGCAAACAGTGAGTCTTGGACGCAGGTGTGTTAAGCATCCTCGCCTGCAGCTGCTCCCCTTGTTCCAGTATCGCAGCAATTTTCCCAAAATTCTCTACTTCTAGATGGAAGTGAAAAAGCTTCCAGACCTCACTGTAAATGGACCTCCACTGTCAAGCAAACTGGAAACCTTCATTAGGATGTGGGGACTCGTATTGCCTTCTTAATTTCCGGGTCCATGTGACGGCACGCCAGCACAGGTTGTCTGTCCAGGCCGGGGAACTCAAACATAGGAATGGGGGAGTTCGGATCCATCTTGGCCTTCTCTCTGGTAACTGCCAGTGATGGCAGACCCGGAACCAATTTTTCCTGTCCCATGACAGAAGGTGGCAAGCTGCCAGCAGGACCCAGCTGAACAGGGTCAGAGTACCCACTCCATAGATTTATTCGCATAATTCCCTCTCATATGAGTCATGATTGGTGACGTGTACAGTGATAAATCTGAGACAGATGACGGTCACACTCACAATCATACCTAAGGTCTCCAATTATATCGTGATTTTGGGATGTGTGATGAAACTGAAGTCCCTGGGGAAACCCCACATAAATGCAAATTCCACACAGACGGGGGCAGGATTTGAAGCCCAATTTGAACTGTGAAGCTAATGCCCTAATCAGTTGATCCGCTGTGCCATCTTCCATTCAGTTCTTAAAAAATGAATTAAGATTTTGATCAATAATAACTGAGTGCCCAGGTCCTGAGTTTGCAAAGCACTCCCAAACCATGATACTCTTTGTACCATACTTGACATTTGGGAGGAGCCCAAATGTCAGGTATGGTACAAGTGAATCACTTTGATAGTGCTGTACTGTGCCTTTTTTTCACCACACATAACTGCTGTGTGATCCTTTAAAAGAACTGTATGTTTAATATTCATACAAGTTTGCCAGTACAGTGGCCCTCGTATTTTGTGGTTAATTGGGACCAGAACCACCTGCAAAAAGTGAAAAACCGCAAAGTAGCAGGGGATGTAAGTTTATGTGGATACCAGAACGTTTAAAATATGTACTCAGTATTTGTACTTTGCAAATTTGAGTCAAAAAGAGGTATTTAGTTAAATCTTCAGGGTGGTCCAAAATGTAACAAACACAGCAAACCTGATAGAGCAACTGTAAAAAACGTGATAGACAAAGCAATCGTGAGCATAGTAAGCATAGCAAAAGAGTATTAAAAGCAAAACAGGAAAGCAAATATCACAACTTTATGGAAGATTATTCCATTTAATCCAACACCCTGTAGGAGGACATAACCCTGTCAATACAACTGCTAAACTCGGCAGCTCGCACCATATTGTCCCACGTTTGAGGCTATAACGCTTTTGAAATTTTTCAAACCAACCTTTGCTTGCCAAAAAGCCTCATCCTGGAGGGGGTGAATCTCTCGTTGCAGCTTGATCTTCATCATCACACATTTCACTTCCTTATTAAAAGTTATTGAAGCGCTTTTACGGCTGTTTACCACATCATTCTTCATATAGCATGCCACTGATTCATTCATGCCATATTGGCGCCACCTCTTTGATCATATCCAAAAATGTTCCTTTTTTGCTGATCGTCATCATCTTGCTCTTCCTCATCGCCACCAGGCCATTTTTCTGAAATCCGCTTTCCATATCGCGAACGCAGCTCCCATTTCAAACAATCCTCTCATTTCGCAGCTTCCTTTTCCACTTGGGTGCTTCAGGGAAACTTATCACAAACACAACACTAAGATACAGTAGTATACGAGCCAGCCAACAGCGTGGACGAGACAACGTGCACAATAGGGAAATGGATGGGACCAAGGGAAGTTGCTGTGTGAGGCTTCGATGATGTACGACCAATCACCTCAAGGGATAAAGCCACTCGTGGTCTCATTGGTCGATGTGGTGCCAGGAACCAATTGATTTTTTTTTTTTCCTTCATTGTTCCACATGTTGCATTGGGGTTGTGTCTTGTATCAATCCGCATTGTATAAATGCGCCTAATGTAATATAATAGGTACGACTGTAAGCCTATCTGGCATTTTTATTGTCGGGGGAGGGGATTGGAAAAAAAACGCGATGCACTGAATCGCCAATTGGTGAAGCGCGAAGTAGAGAGGGGTTACTGTACTCTGTTGCATTAACAAGTTCATTATGTTCCATTGGTAATCCTAACACCTTGTACGTCAGTTCTGTTGCAAACCAAGGACCCCATGTGTATCGTTCTTCTGTAAGTGTTGCCTGAGACAATTACTAAATAATAATTACTAACACTGACACCACTCTCTTCAGGCTGATTTCGTGGACAGGCCGTAAAATTGATCCAGTGGGAGTGGACTACATCTTACAAAAACTGGGCTTCCACCACGCTCGGACTACAATTCCCAAGTGGCTCCAGAGGGGCGTGATGGATCCGCTGGACAAGGTACTGTCAATGCTCATCAAGAAGCTGGGCACCGCCCTACAAGATGAGAAGGACAAGAAAGGCCGAGAGAAGGAGGAGCATTAGCCCTGAGGACATGATGGCTGTTTTTGCACTGTTTATTTGGCTCATCTTGTGAATTTCAGTTTGCTGCGGTGTGCGCTACCACAAGTAGCTTTGACTGAGGCTTTTGCATTGATGTCATGATCTGTATAGTTTAAAAAGAGTAGCAATTAGTATAGTATACTTCAATTGCTTTAATGGTTCCAATCCTGCCTCTTTTACATGTTGCAGATGACCTCTCTTGATTTTTTTTTTTTTTTTTTAAAGGCTTTCCGAAATGAATGAAAAATGATTCCTTAAATATTGCTTTTTCTTTGTTTTGAATGGAACACATGGTAAATTATGCTTTACTTATAGTATTTTATGATGTATTTAATATTTCCAATATTTGTTTTTCCTTGATGTGAACAAATGAACACTGGTATATTTGGTATACGATCTGTCATGATTATTTATGGATATGTGGAATGGAAATCTTGTAACATGAATTAGCTTGATGGGCCAAGCTTGATTTTTGTGTTTAGTTAGTGTATATAATGACATTTTGTGAATGTTTTGATTTCCTAACTTAATAAAATAATTCCACTGGATTTTATATGAATGCCCAGCATTTATTTTTGAAATCATCTGAATTCCATGACTATTACAGTTACCAAATTTTGAGTTTTTTTTTTTTAAATGAAACCAGCTGATTAAACAAAATGATGTAAAAGCAGCCTGAAGATGTTCTTGAGGTTATCTTTGATTTGATTATAAAAAGCCTCCACTTCAGATTTAAAGCACTGATAAGGAATAAAAGCTTTTTCACGTCAACAGATGTAGGTGTGCAATTTGGTAATTACAAAATTGTTCCCTCATGTTAAAATGCAGCATTGAAATTGTAGAATTGTTTTGTGCTCAGACATGGTTTACCATTGCCATTTTTACATTTACGGTCCACAGATGAGCCACAACATTATGACCAGGTACAAGATATCATATCCTCTACAAAAACTGTCATTAATACTGCGCCTTTACAAAGAGCACGATTTGAGGCGTGCTAACAAATATATTTCCATTGATGCAGAAATGTAGGAATCATACTGAGAGTGTTGTTTTGTTGTTCCCATTCTCATGGAACTAATTCACTAAAACATTAGACATCTCACATTATAATGATATTCATACACTTATACATCGCTGCCATTTAATAATCTTAACTCGGTAAATCATGCAGATAAAAGCAAAAGTATTAGTTTTACCGAGACCTGGTAGTATTCTCTTGTGCTTATATTGGATATCATAATACCTATACTATTGTATTGATTGTAGGTTAATGTTGGGGCCTGTCAGTGAATATTCATTGACGTTTTTTTTATTTATTTACACCTCAAATCCGTCAACTGACGAGTGTGCAATTTTTATTTGTAATGAATTTGCTGCCGAATGCAATTCGGTCACATTAAAGTTTTTATTTTTTATCCTCCTCGCTCTTCCATCATTCTCACCATGACGCGAGCCCCATCACACTCGAGAACAAGGCCCTTTTCGGGGCCGCACCAGTGGCCAACTCCCAGTCAGTTAAAGCATAGTTTGTTTGTTTTTTTCCTCCCATCAGGAAAGTTAACAATGATTATAAATCAAATTACTGGGAACCATTTCAGAATCAAAATCAGCTTTATTGTAAGTGTGTAAAAACATAAAAGGAACTTTTCTCCGGCCGTCGGTGCTGCCCTGGTATCACATTCAGAACAAAGAACAAAAGACATTTCTGTTTATAGGTGCTATTCCTTATAAGATTCACAGATCTGCAAGAGGTAGTCTTCATTTACAACAGACAGGAGATAAGTGTGTGTCAACGCCCCGCATTGAGTTAAGCTTGCACAGTGTCTTTACCCATTTGTGGTTTCCGTTATAGACCAGTGCAATGACAATTGGGAAAAGGATGGATCTTAAAGTAACAAATCACGTGATAGTCTACAAACTATATTACTAATACTAATTGGACCAGCAGAATGTGAAGGTGTGTCCCACTTTATTTATCGAAAAGAACCAGTTTTCGATTCCCACACCTAATTATTTTTCCATGCATTTTCTATACTGCTTATACTTTGGCCAGGAGGCAGGATACACCGTGTACTGGTTACCAGCCAACTGCAGGGCTGATATAAACGAACAATCACCCCTACAGGGAATTTAAGAGGCTTCAATCAGCGTATAATGCATGTTTATGGGATTTGGGAGGAAACCAACCATGAAAGGAAAGTCGACCATCGTGCCGCTAGTTAGTTTATTGTATATATTAATGTGCTCGATAAGAGTGTATAGGTGGTCCTGGATGTGTTTGCAGGCAGGTATCAGGCAAGACAAGAGCAGGCAGCTGGCTTGTGGTAGGATCTGTGTAGGTCAGGAACACATGGGAACAGCAACAATGGAGAGGAGGCACCAGCATTAACAAGGGAACAAGGAATTGGGAATTGTGAGTCTTAGGGAGTAAGATGGGCTGTGCATCCAAGAGAGCAAGTGGAAAGGGAGTAAGGCTAGAAGTTTAGGTGCAGGGGTTTAAATTATTTTATCATCGAGTAGATGGGAAGAGAAATGGAGTAGGGGTTATTTTAAAAGAAGAGCAGGCTAAGAATGTCTTGGAGGTGAAAAGAGTATCAGATCGAGTGATGAGGCTGAAATTTGAAATTGAACGTATTGTGTATAATGTCATTAGCGGCTATGCCCCACAGGTAGGATGTGACCTCGAGTTGAAAGAGAAATTCTGGAAGGAACTAGAGGAAGTAGTCCTGAGCATCCCCGAGAGAAAGAGAGAGTGGCCATAGAGTGGAGGTGGACTTTTAAAGGCGGACTACCAGGTCTTTCAGGGTCAGAATTCTAGCTGATAAATAAGCGTTCAAATACTCATTTGCAGGTATATCACACAAATAAATCGTTAAAAAGTTCAAAAGAGCTGAAACTCCATGTTTCTCAGCGACAGCCCAGAAACCTGTCTGATCTAGAGAAGATCTGTGTGGAGGATTTGGCCAAAATCCCTCCTGCAGTGTGTGCAAAATTGGTGAACAACTACAAGAAACATTCCTCTTTAATTGCAAACAAAGGCTACTGTACCAAATAAGAACATTGGCTTTCTCAGGTGTTCAAATACTTATTTGCAGCTCTATCACACAAATAAATCGTTAAAAAATCATACATTGTGATTTCTGGATTTTTCTTTTTCGATTATCTCTCTCACAGTGGACATGCACCTCCGGTGAAAATTTCAGACCCCTCCATGACTTCTAAGAGGGAGAACTTGCAAAATAGCAGGTTGTTCAAATACTTGTTTTCTTCATTGTATACTGACAGAGTAATTTGTTAGATTACCCGTTACTGAAAAGAGTACTGGCTTTAGTAATTCTGTTGATTTAAACACCGTTACTCCCATCACTGGGTATCAGTGTCTTCCTCAGCCCTCACTGCTTGTGAGAATCTACGTGTTTCTTATGTTGACAGCACTGGCATGGAGCAGAAATTGAAAGAAGAACTCTTTTCTAATCACAAAGATCAGGAATTTCAAATGATCTGATTTCAAGTCTTGCGCCAGAAAAACATCAGGTAATCAGAAAAAAATGGAATGCGTCACATCTTACTGAGGAATCATACAGCCAATGTTACAACCCAAATATGAGAAAAAGTTTGCTCATCCATACATCCATTATCTGAGCCGCTTATCCTCACAAGGGTCACGCGGGTGCTAGCCTATCCCAGCTGTCAACGGGCAGGAGGCAGGGTACACCCTGAACTGGTTGCCAGTCAATCACAGAGCACAAATAAACTATTCACACTTATAATCACATGGGCAATTTAGAGTTAATGCAATTATACTTACTGTGATTGGTTTTCTGGAGTGTTCCTGACCCCTGATGCAATGCCACTTGAGGGATTGAAGGTGACGGACTGTCAATGTTGGCTTTGGCCTTGCCGCTTCATTACAGTGATTTCTCCAGATTCTTTTGACCTTTTGATGATATTATGTACCACAATGATGAAATCCCGAAATTTCTTACGTGAAGGAAAATTTTCCTTAAACTCTTTGACTATTTTGGCAGCACGGTGTCTAAGGTGAAAAGTGTTAATCCTCACAGTTCTGAGGTCCCGGGTTCAATTCTGGATCTGCCTGTGTGGATTTTGTATGTTCTCCCCGTGGCTGCGTGAGTTTTGACCGGGCACTCCGATTTCCTCCCAGATCCCCAAAACATGGAACATTAATTGGACCCTCTAAATTGCCTCTCGGTGTGAGTGTGAATGCGAATGGCTGCTTGTCTCTATGTGCCCTGCGATTGGCTTGCAACCAGTTCAGGGTGTACCCTGCCTCCTGCCCATTCACAGCTGGGATAGGCTCCACTCCCGCAACCATTGTGAGAATAAGGGGCTGAGAAAATGGATGGATGGATGTTCGACTATTTTCTCATTCACTTGTTCACAAAGATGTGAACCTCACCCCATCATTGATTCTGAATGAATGAGCAATTCAGGGAAGCTCCTTTAAAACCCAGTCATGGGTCTCCCTCTTTGTATCCAAGCTGGAGTACATGTTGTCATATGGCTCTTGTTTAGTCTTCGCCACTTCTGCCTTTGCCCTATGACGCACTCAATGTATTCTTTATGCCTCTCCTCAGTCCTCTCCGTGTCCCACTTCTTCTTCGCTAATCTCTTACCTTGGATGACTTCTTGTATTTTGGGGTTCCACCACCAAATCTCCTTCTCCCTTTTCCTTCAAGAAGACACCCCAAGTACTTTCCTGCCTGCCTCTCTTAAAACCTTGGCATTAGTATTCCAGTCTTCTAGGAGCTCTTCCTGTCCACCTAGAGCCTGTGTCACCTTTTTCCGAAAGGCCACACAACATTATTACTTTCTCAACTTCCACCACCTGATTCTCTGCTCTACCTTTGTCTTCTTAGTCTTCCTACCCACTACCAGAGTCATCCTACACACCACCATCCCATGCTGTCAAGCTACACTCTCCCCTACTACTATCACCTTACAGTCAGTAACCTCCTTCAGATTGCATCGTCTGCATAAAATATAATCCACCTGCGCGCTTCTACCTCCGCTCTTGTAGATCACTCTATGTTCCTGCCTCTTCTGGAAATAAGTTTCCATCATTTTTGCAAAGTCCACCTCCATCTGTCCCTCACAGCTCCTTTCCTGGATGCCATACTTACCCATCAGTTCTTCATCACCCGTTTCCTTCGCCCACATGTCCATTGAAATCTGCACCAATTGCAACTCTCTCTCTGTTTGGAATGCTCAGAACTACTTCATATAGTTCCTTCTAGAATTTCTCTTTCAACTCTCGGTCACATCTTCCCTGTGGTGCATAGCTGCACACTACATTACACCCTCAATTTCAAATTTCAGCCTCATCACTCGATCTGATATTCTTTTCACCTCCAAGACATTCTTAGCCAGCTCTTCTTTTAAAATAACCCCTACTCCATTTCTCTTCCCATCTACTCCGTGGTAGAATAATTTAAACCCCGCTCCTAAACTTCTAGCCTTACTACCTTTCCACTTGCTCTCTTGGATACATAGTATATCAACCTTTCTTCTAATCATCATGTTTACCAATTCCTGAGCTTTTCCTGTCATAGTCACAACATTCAAAGTCCCTACACTCAGTTGTCCGACTCAGTTGTCCGGTATGGGATTCTTTAGATGAAGGCTCGTATTTGTTTGGCACAGTTCTTTTTACACCGGATGACCTTCCTGACGCAACCCTCTGCATTTATCCAGGCTTGTGCCTCCATCGGTCTACCTGTACCATTGCATTACCTTGTGTATGAGATGGGCTATATAATAAATTTGCTTTGCTTATATCAATTATTCGGTAATTAATAAATATAAACAAGTAATTACCATTTTCGCCTTGCTTTCCTTTTAACCGTTTAATTGTTTAATAAATTAGCTTGATTAGTTTTGAAACTATTAGTTTGGACACTTCAACGGCATTCTTCTTCAAACCCACGACTACTTCTACTTGACTAGCGAACGTAAATCAATCCATCCATTTTCTTAGCCTCTTATCCTCACAAGAGTCATGGGGAGTGCTGGAGCCTATCCCAACTGTCAACAGGCAGTAGGCGGGGTACACCCTAAACTGGTTGTCAACCTGCCTTTTTTTCTCTGATGCCTCAACTCCATTTTACCTTCTTCCTGAGACAAACTGTTTCGGTGGGCAAAATAAAATAAAACAAAATACAATAAAATAATGCAACTTGTCAGTTGGCTTGGTGGCTTTATTAAATAACATATTATATAATTATAACAATTATATAATTATCAAATATTATAACAAAACGTAGAAACTAAGCTAGGTTATGCTTGAATCTTCAGAAAAATTTCAAACTATAAATTGTACTTGCATGTCTGCTTTTGTCTGAACTGGAAAACCGCATCCACATTGACAAGTTGTTTCCCTGTTGTTCATCTTTTACATTTCCCCATTTGTCTCTTTTCTGTTTGAAAATATTCCTTTGCCTTTCCAAAGCAGAAACATAAGCCTCAAGGAGAAAAGTCAGCGGCTTAATTTTTGCTCTCTGAGCTCACTTATCTGCAAGCTTTCACGTCCCAGCCACTGATGACTTCATGTAGAATATTCTATAAATTTCAATCCAGAAGGTTTTTGTGGTCATCAAATACAGTTTCAATGTGCTAAACATAGATTGCTATTTACTTCCGATCAAGTTCTATCAAATATAATCACAAATCTCACTGGTTGTAAATACTGTCCAGTTTGCAATGAAGATGAAAACATGCACATAGTGTAACTTTCGAACACCCCAAAGAGTAAACTATTTGGAAACCAACAAAAAGTCCAGGAAAAATTTGATTTCTGCTAATCTATCCATCCAATTTTTTATACATCTTGTTTTCATTTGGGTTGCAGGTGTGCTGGAGTCTCGAGACAGCTGACTTGGGACGAGAGGCTATATAGACCCTGGATTGAACCCCAACAATCAGGGCACATATAAACAAACGCAGACAAACGGACATTTACATGGAAATTTACACCCAAAGACAATCTTCATTTAACCTAAAATCTGTGATTTTGGAATGTAAGACAGTATCTGGAGAAAAAGACAACACAGGAGAACATGCAAACTCCACACATCAAGGCTGATGCCCAAATTCAAACCCATGGCCTCTGAACTGTAAAGCTGATTTTCTAACCAATCACCGACCGTGCTGATTTTAGTAAATCATGCAACACAAATACAGTATATATATGGTTGGGGGGGGGGGGGTTGCATATTCTCCCCGTGCCTGCGTGGGTTTTCTCCGGGCACTCTGGTTTCTTCCCACACCTCAAAAACACACATTAATCTGAGTCTCTAAATTGCCCCTAAGTGTGATTGTGTTGACTGTTGTTTGTCTCCATGTGGCCTGCGTTTGGCTGGCAACCAGTTCAGGGTGTTACCTGCCTCCCGCC
Source organism: Syngnathoides biaculeatus (assembly GCF_019802595.1). Taxonomy (NCBI): domain Eukaryota; kingdom Metazoa; phylum Chordata; class Actinopteri; order Syngnathiformes; family Syngnathidae; genus Syngnathoides; species Syngnathoides biaculeatus. The sequence goes on along the minus strand of NC_084654.1, from coordinate 4,585,977 downwards.
CATTAACAGCTGAGATAGACTCTAGCACTCCCTGCAACCCTCGTGCAGATAAGGGGCTCAGAAAATGGATGGATGGCTATACAGTCATGAAAAAAATTAGTAGCCTTCCTAGGTGTTAGGTTTATCACCTAACTTGCTAGAATAGTTTCACAAACAACGGACAAAAAGTCGTCTTTCTTCTGATCAGGAGGATGTGAGAGACAAGCCAGTTACACTCTCCAAAGACGTTCTAAACCAGCCTCTCTCGTATTCTTTTTTTTTTTTTTTTTTTTTTTTAGAAAACAGACAAGGTCAAAAGGAGGGGTGAGCAGATGAAATGAACAAAGGTGCATTCTAGAATGATGATGTGGCACATCGTACGATGATGATTTAGCACATTCTTTGGTTATGATGGAGTTGTCCTTGGCCACTTGTAGGAAGATACTGTTGCATCTGTGTGTAGAAGCTCGTCCTGTGAACAAGACTCTTCGAAGCAAGGATGATACTTTGGCTTTGTTGCAATCCATAATAAATATATTAACTATAACTCTAACACTAGGTTTTCTTCAATTTTCTAACTGCGTGATGAAGGGAAAGAAAATTATTCTGATTGAAATTGAAATCGTTGTTGGTGAGCAGAATTTTTCAATTTTGAAACTTAGTATTTGCTTCAACCACCAGAACAACTTTAAATATAATTTATAATGACAACGCAACAAGCCTATCCCACCTTACACTGAGTGAGAGGCAGGTTACTCCCCAAACTCATCACCAGCCAGTAGCTTGGCACATATAGTATGAAGAACCATTCACACTCACATTCACATCTATGGGCAATTTAAAGTCTTCACTCCTCCTTCAACCTACCACACATGTTTTGGAGATGTGGAAGGAAACCGGAGTACCCGAAGAAAACCCATGCAGGCACGGGTAGAATATGCAGACTCCACACAGACGAAGCTGGGATTTGAACCCTTGTCTTCAGAACTCTGAGGCATTTGTGCTAATTAGTAGATCTACCATGTCACCAGAAAGCTAATTAAAAACAAGTAAAATAATAATACATTAAAAAAATGGAAATATTAAAAATAAATAGAGCCGTGGCTAAAAATATTGGCATTGGCAGGCCTGGGTTGACTGTCATGTCTATTTACATTAAATAGACAATACAGCACCATTACATAATTTGTCGAGAAAAATAAGTCTGTCAATATTCTGGCAACTATCCGTCCATCCATTTTCTTAAATGCTTATCCTCACAAGGGTCCCGGGAATGCTGGATCCTATCCCGGCTGTCAACAGGCAGGAGGCGGGGTACACCCTGAAGAGGTTGCCAGCCAATCACAAGGCAACAGGCAACAGACAACAGTTACACTCACAATCACACCTAGAGGCAATTTAGAGTCCAATGAATGGATATTTTGGGGATTTGGGAGGAAACCGGACTGGCTGGAGAAAACCCACGCCGGTACAGGGAGAACATGCAAACTCCAAACAGGCGGGCCCGGGATTGAACCTGGGTCCTCAGAACTGTGAGGCCAACGATTTCCAGCTGTGTCACCATGCCACCTCTATGAAAAGAGTATCATTTAATGATCCTGGTAGTTCAGGGTGTACCCTGCCTCCTGCTCTCAACACCCCCCTTGAACTTTTCAACCTTTTGCCACATTTCAGGCTTCAAACATAAAGATATAAAACTTAAATTTTTTGTCAAGAATCAACAAGTGGCACACAATCGTGAAGTGGAATTAAATTTATTTGATATTTTATACTTTACATACATATAAAAAACTGAAAAGTGGGGCGTGCAATATTATTCGGTCCCTTTACTTTCAGTGCAGCAAACTCACTCCAGGAGTTCAGTGAGGATCACTGAATGATCCAATGTTGACTGATGATGATAAATAGAATCCACCCGTGTGTAATCAAGTCTCCGTATAAATGCACCTGCTCTGTGATACTCTCAGGGTTCTGTTTAAAGTGTAGAGAGCATCATTAAGACCAAGGAACACACCAGGCAGGTCCGAGATACAGTTGTGGAGAAGTTTAAAGCCGGATTTGGATTAAAAAAAAAGATTTCCCAAGCTTGAAACCTCTCAAGGAGCATTGTGCAAGGAATCATATTGAAATGAAGGGAGTATTAGACCACTGGAAATCTACCAAGACCCGGCCGTCCCTCTAAATTTTCACCTCAAACAAGGAGAAGACTGATCAGAGATGCAGCCAAGAGGCCCATGATCACTCTGGATGAACTGCGTAGATCAACAGCTGAGGTGGGAGAGTCTGTCCATAGGACAACAATCAGTCGTACACTGCACAAATCTGGCCTTTATGGAAGAGTGGCAAGAAGAAAGCCATTTCTCAAAGATATCCATAAAAAGTCTCATTTAAAGTTTGCCACAAGCCACCTGGGAGACACACCAAACATGTGGTGGAAGCTGCTGTGGTCTGATGTAATAAAAAAATCCAACTTTTTGGCCACAATGCAAAATGATATGTTTGGCGTAACAGCAACACAGCTCATCACTGTGAAGACACCACCCCCACTGCCAAACATGGCAGCCTCATGGTTTGGGCCTGATTTTCTTCAGCAGGGACAGGAATGATGAATAAAATTGATGGGAAAATGAATAGAGCCAAATACAGTACCATTCTGGAAGAAAACCTGTTGGAGTCAGCAAAAGACCTGAGACTGGGATGGAGATTCATCTTCCAACAGGACAATGATCCAAAACATAAAGCCAAATCTACAATGCCATGCTTCACAAATAAACATATTCACGTGTTAAAATGGCCAAGTCAAAGTCCAGACCTGAATCCAATTGAGAATCTGTGGGCAGAGCTGAAGACTTCTGTTCAGAACACTCTCCATCCAACCTCACTGAGCTCGAGCTGTTTTCCAAGAAAGAATGGGCAAGAATTTCTTTCTCTCGATGTGCAAAACTGAGAGAGACATATCCCAAGCGACTTGCAGCTGTAATTGCAGCAAAAGGTGGTGCAAAAAAGTATTAATGCAAAGGGGCCGAATAAAATTGCACGCCCCACTTTTCAGGTTTTTGTTTGTCAAAAAAGTTTAAAATATTCAATAAATTTCGTTTTACTTCACGATTGTGTCCCACTTGTTGATTCTTGACCAATAAAATATATATATATCTTTATGTATGAAGCCTAAAATGTGGCGAAAGGTTGAAAAGTTCAAGGGGGTCGAATACTTTCATAAGGCATCGTATATATATATATATGTGGTGGCACAGTGGATCAGCTGGAAAGCGTTGGCCTCACAGTTCACAGGTCCTGGGTCTCTGTGTGGAGTTTTCTTCTCCGGTTTCCTCCTACATCCCAAAAACATGCAACATTAATTGGACACTTTAAATTGCCCCTAGGTGTGATTGGGAGTGTGGCTGTTTGTGTGCCCTGCGATTGGCTGGCAACCAGTTCAGGGAGCAGCCCGCCTCCTGCCCGTTGACAGCTGAGGTTGGCTTCAGTTGTCTCGCGACCTTCCTGAGGATAAGCGGCTCAGAAAATGGATGGATGGATAGATACATGTGTGTATGTATGTGTGTGTGTGTGGTGTGTGTGTGTGTGTGTGTGTGTATATATATATATATATATATATATATATATATATATATATATATCGCAAGTCTTGATTATTATAAAAGAGAGTAATTTTATACATGTTTTTGTCCTAGGTAAGTCTCTGGTTGGTATTTATGTAAGGCAGAAAAGTGAGGTATGATTCAACTAACCCACTGAATACAAATCTTGCTGCAGAAAAAAAGCTTCATGAAGTTGCATCAGCTGAAGAGTCAAGGGTAGATTTCGAGTGCAATGCTCAAGTGCCAGCAGGCCATGACGCTCACGGTTCACTTCACTTGAGCTGAATGCTAACGTCAGTATTTGTGATAAGCAACTCGTATATCCAGGGCTACCTCAAGGGCTTGTGTTACACTTGTTCCACTGCTTGTCTTAAAACAAAGCAACATCACTTTTATACCGTAACATGCTCATGTCAGCGCATATATGTCTGCAACTGAACATTAAAATGCCAATAACAGTCGCATAAGACAAACCTCTTCATGTCCACATACATTCAGTATATGTATCCTTCCAACAGCTGCTTTCAGTCAGATTTATCCTGTGGCCAATATTGTCTCTTCAGGAAACAGAAAGCAAATCAATTAATTTGTGAGGCCAAAAGGCACACTCAATGGGAAACAAAGTTTTAAAGTGTAACCTCTTGCTATATATATATATATATATATATATATATATATATATATATATATATATATATATATATATATACACACACACACACACACACATATACATAGTGAAGAAAATAAATATTTAAACACCGTGCTGTATTACAAGTTCGCCCACTTAGAAATCATGGAGGGGTCTGAAATTTTAATCATAGGTCCATCTCCACTGTCAGAAAGATAATCCAGAAACAAAAATCTAGAAATCACAATATATGATTTTTTTAACAATTTATTTGTGTGATACAGCTGTAAATAAGTATTTGAACACCTGAGAAAACCAATGTTAATGTTTGGTACAGTAGTCTTTGTTTGCAATTACTGAGGTCAAACGTTTCCTGTAGTTGTTCACCAGGTTTGCACACACTGCTGGAGGGATTTTGGCCCACTCCTCCACACAGATTTTCTATAGATCAGACAAGTTTCTAAGCTGTCGCTGAGAAACATGGAGTTTCAGCTCCTTCCAAAGATTTTCTATTGGGTTTAGGTTCGGTTAGGTTAGGCCACACCAGAACCTTGATATGCTTCTTATGGAGCCACTCCTTGGTTTTCCTGGCTGTGAGATTGACCTTCATGTTTAGCTTCTTCCATTTTCTAATGATTGTTCCAACAGTGGACCTTTTTTCACCATGCTGCTTGGCAATTTCTCCATAGCCCTTTCCAGCTGCGTGGAGTTGTACAATTTTGTCTCTGGTGTCTTTGGACAGCTCTTTGGTCTTGACCATGTTACAAGTTTGAGTCTTACTAATTGTATGGGGTGAACAGGTGTCTTTATGCAGCTCTCACACAGGTGCTTCTGATTCAGGATAATATATGGACTAACAGGTCTTTGAGTGTCAGAATTCTAGCTGGTAGACAGGTCTTCAAATACTTATTTGCAGCTGTATCACACAAATAAATCGTTAAAAAAATCATACATTGTAATTTCTGGATTTGAAGACTTTGTTTTCAAAACGAGACATAGGCATTTTTTTCAGATTTACGAAAAAATTTTGGCGCGAGTTTCGTAAATCTGAAAAAAATGCCTATGTCTCGTTTTGAAAACAAACTCTTCATTTTTCTTTTTAGATTATGTCTCTCACTGTGGACATCCACCTACGATGAAAGTTTCAGACCCCTCCATGATTTCTAAGTGGGAGAACTTGCAATATAGCAGGTTTTCAAATACTTATTTTCTTCACTGTATATATATATATATATATATATATATATATATATATATATATATATATATATATATATTTATTTATTTTCCCCATCGCTGACAGTATGTATGACACTATGTAGCGTACTCAGGAGGACCCATGCCGGGCAAAACACCGGTGGCCGGGAGCTCCTGTCTCCTCTCACATGCAGCCAAACCACCTCCCCACCCAAGAGACGACGAATCGGGTCTTTTGGAAATGTGTGAAGAGTGAATCCATCCTCCCGATTGTTCCAGCAATATCCAGAAATACAACGAGATGGCATTTTGGCTCACACGCAGGAAAAAAAAAAGCTACTTTCCAGCCACTAAAACTGGTATAAACACATAAACCTGCCAGTGTGAGCATCTGGTAAAAACATCACTTTCTGCTTCTTCTCCAAAACAAATGCCTCGAGAGGATTTTCATGGCAAGAGATACAAAAATCCATATACAACAATATCATGACGTGTGATGAAAAAAATGGATGGGTCCATTGCAGCTGCTTTTTAAAAATGTTTTTTTCATTTTTTAAATTAAAACCATACTAAAAAATCATACCAGGTGTGTCGGTAGACCTTTAATGTATGCAAAAACGGACCGGATAAGTAGTGTAGAGTATGGATGGATAGATAAAAAAATTTATTTGAAAAAAACCTAATCCTAACATTTGCTACTTTTCTCTTCCTTGCTTTTACACCAGTTATAAAATTTAACACCAAGTGGTGGCATGGTGAAGATTTGGTTAGCGGAGCCACGTTAAAGTTCTGAGGTTAGGGGTTTAAATCTGAGTTTGCATATTCTCCCAGTGCTTGTTCTGAGTTTTCGCCAAGTACTGGGGCTCCCATGCTCTCTGGAGTACTTGTTACCACAAGCCCCCCCACCCCACCCCACCACTCCCACTGTATGTCTGAAATGCCCCGCTGAATCATATATGGGATAAATATTTTTTTCTGTTGACTTTGACAATGTCAAAGTCTCACCCATATCAGTATAGTTGCTGTTCAATTAGGTTGCATTCGCACCATGTCAAAAAAACAACATAATATAACCTGCATAGCAGTTCTTGTTTTTATGTTATAATTGTATCACTGTTCATCAATGACAATGTGTTTTGTCTCTGTGCTAGTTCCGGACTTGCAGTAATTGACAAAACCTAAATGAGAGTACAAAAACATTTTCGTCCCCACCAACAGCGGACAAGATTGCATCTCTGAGTCACTCTGGTGTGCTATGGTTTTTTTAAGCGTTGGCTACTGATTCCGCCACATGCATTGGGAAGACATTGGGAATACACACCAACATAAAAGCTGAAGTATAATACTACAAAGGCAAAAGTTTTTACTTTTTACTTCAGTCCAAACAGAATGGCTTGGTATGTGATGTTACATTTTTGCATGGTCTTCTTTAATATTTTTTTGACAACAATGTCAACTGATGACGTCAACTCCCTCAACAGTAAGTTTTATTTCATATTATTCTTTTGAATAAAGTGATGATAGTTACTTGGGAAATGGAACTTGCTCTGAGATATACTAAATACACACAGGCTGCTTTTTTTTAAAACCACATTTTCAAGTGAATTTTTTGTATCTTTAAGTAATGTTAACTGTAACATGGCCCTCCCTTTTCATTTTTTTTTGGGGCTGTATACTCAACTTTATTTGATACCTAATATTCACTCACTCGTTTCCTGCTTTTAAATGCTATTGTTCTGTGATTTAAAAGTATGACAAGTTTATTGTAAAATGTACACAACCCTGATAAATGGTCTGTTTCTGACATAGAGAGGTTCCCGAAGGCTTTGCTTTGTATGAATATGCATTTTTTTTCATTATTATTTTTATTTTGGTTAACCACAGCAGCACGGTGGTGCAGATGTGGAGGATTGGCCTCACAGTTTTGAGGTCACGTGTTCGATCCCAGCCCCGCCCATATGTAAATTGCATGTTCTCCCCGTCCGTGGCTGCGTGGGTTTTCTCCTGGTGCTCCAGTTTCCTCCCATATCCCCAAAACATGCCTTAATTTGACACTCTAAATTGCCCCTACGTGTCATTGTGAGTGAGTCTGTTTGTCTCGATGTGCCCGAGACTTTTGTCTGTCTCTGTGTGCCCTGCGATGGGCTAGCAACTAATTCAGGGTGTACACTGCTTCCTCCCCAATGACAGCTGTGATAGGCTCAGCACTCCTTCGATCCTCGTGAGGATAAGCAGCTCAGAAAATGGATGTATTGATGGTTAAAACCATTTTTCAAATTATATTTTTAAATAGTTTTCACTCCATTATCTATTTCGCGATCAAATGGAGACTATTAATGACCATGTATATATGTAAATGGTTAATAAAGAACTGTTACATTCCCAAATATAAACAAAGTGGGTCCAGTTTTTTCCCCCAAATAAATTCTACTTTTGTAAAGCATGTTTACACATTTGCCTACCTATACATTGTTTGAAGACATTTCAGCTGTCAAATGCGTTTCTCAAATGTTAGGAAATGTAGTTGAGTAAGGTTCAGTTATATTTGGTCACTATTAGGAAAACAAATTATGTTCTTTGTATTTTGCTACATCCTCACATCCACCCTTATAAAACGGTTTATGAATTTGGGAATCTGATACACACAAACAGAATTGTAAGAGTGCACTGGAATCGCCTTGAGACATAATCAGTAAAATACAATTAAAAAAAAAAGAAAACCACAACACATGACAAGAACACACATGCCCTCTCTTCCTTCAATTCACCTATTTAACAAACTAGAATAAAACAGCGTGTAGTTAGATTATTTCTGTATTATTACACTGCTCTCTTTCTAACTGACTGCTGATCCCAAACAAGCAGGGTGCAACTGTACAGGCTCAAAATTAAGCTCACTCAATTTTATTTATAAAGTGAACCTTCCAACTTCCCTTACATGATTTCTTTTGGGGGGAAAAAAAATGTCAATTGTCAGGTTCACCAATCAGACATTAATTAAACAGGACAAAAAAGGAAGCAAAGACAAGTCTCGCCAGGAGAGAGGAGAGGAACTGTCTCATACAATTCACCACTGCACTCTGATTATCCTCTCCTCAGTACTTCTATTTATTTAGTTTTAAGACGTCCCTTATTTACATGGATGTTACAAAAAAGAGACGACAAGCAAAACAGTTTGAAACAAGGTGTACATGTTTGTTCATGCGCATGTGCATGTGTGGAAGATTGCTGAATACATTTGTGGTCATCATTTCTTTAACAGGCAGCAGTTCTAACAGTTCTGATGATTGGATGTTTTTGTTCTTGCTATCTCCTGCTAGGAGGCTGCCACGTTATCGAGGGCAGAGCAAAGCATTTCTTTATTGGAAGCAAATGTATGATAATTATGATCACAATTATTCCTACATTTCCCCCCTGTTTATCCTACATTTGCTACTACGTTTTCTAGAGCAGAGCAAAGCAAAGCAAAGCATTCTTCATTGCAGGCAGAGACAGTAACTGAATTGGAGCCGACCAACGCATTTCTTCATTGCAGGCAGAGACAGTAACTGAATTGGAGCAGAGCAAAGCATTTCTTCATTGCAGGCAGAAACAGTCACTGAATTGGAGCAGAGCAAAGCATTTCTTCATTGCAGGCAGAAACAGTAACTGAATTGGAGCAGAGGAAGGCATTTCTTCATTGCAGGCAGAGCAGTAACTGAATACCATTTACAATTATTTCTACATTATCCGCCTGTTTATCCTACATTTGCTCAAATCCTTAAATCATCTAATAGATCACCATTTCGGCTTACACTCTGAGGAAAATATAGCACTAATTACTTGTAATCTTCTGGATCAGAGAACAGGTCTGGAAGAGAAGTCATAACGTCATCATCGTGGTCAACAATATCACTGTCATTACTCTGTTGTGCCAATAGTGGATATATTTCTGCCAATTTTGAATTTGTCGGGGCAATAGCAGTGGTTATAAGTTGGTTAAGTGATGCCTTTATGCAGGGAATACAACAACATCCACACAATGCAAGAATAGCTGCAAACAGCGATAGAAACTAGGACAGAGAACACCAAATTTTTAGATTTGCCAAACTTTTTTTTTTCCCACCACTCAGACCAGGCTGATGTGTTTAGACCAGAGTGCTCCTTCATCTTGTGGTTCAGGGTGCGGAGGCCTTGAATGGCCCTTGTGAGTGACCCATCAGGTGATGTGATATTTGGAATAAACAACACTGGTCACCGAACATTGAGCAGTCGCCACCCTTCTCGGCCAGGAGCATGTCAACCGCTATGCGGTTCTGGAATGTTTTTGTTCTTGCTATCTCCTGCTAGGAGGCTGCCACGTTATCAAGGGCAGAGCAAAGCATTTCTTTATTGGAAGCAAATGTATGATAATTATGATCACAATTATTCCTACATCAATGTTCTCCTGCTTTTTTTACTCTTTGGCATTTTAATGATACCACGTAATAAAACACTCGGCAAGGTGGGTAAAGACATGGGTCTGAAAGGATTGTTAGAATGCTAATTTTGCTAACTTGCATTAGTACATCAAGAAAAACAAATATTTAAACTTCACTTAAGCCGCTATCCATCCGTCCATCAATTTTCTTAGCCACTTATCCTCACAAGTGTTGCGGGAGTGCTGGAGGCTATCCCAGCTGTCAACGGACAGGAGGCGGGGTACACCCTGAACTGGTTGCCAGCCAATCACAGGTCAACAGACAACAGTTACAATCACAATCACACCTAGAGGCAATTTAGAGTGTCCAATTAATGTTGCATGGTTTTGTGATGTGGGAGGAAACCGGAGTGCCCGGAGAAAACCCACGCAGGTACGGGGAGAACATGCAAACTCCACACAGGCGAGGCCGGGAACAAACCTGGGACCTCAGAACTGTGAGGCCAACGCTTACCAGCTGCTCCACCGTGATGCGCACTCAAGCCATGACTGGCTGTTTAATACAATAGAATAGTGAAAGTCTTGTCAATAATTGGTTGCCCATTTTTTTTAAACCCACATATTTTTTGATGGAGTGGAGTTATGGCGGCAATAAACGTTTTCCATGAAAAAAAACCTTGCATGACAAAGCTGATGTACTTTTGGTCTGTAAACAATCATTTTGATTGGCCTGTGAAGTAAACATGCACGTTCATGTGGACTGGCTTGTGCTGTCTGACTGATGAAAAATTAGTCATTTTGGTTGGCTTGAAAAGGCTGCATGCACGGTCATGTGACTGCTTTGTATCATCTGACTGGTGAATTGGAGTCAAATGACATTGATGATCTCTCTTTTTTTGGGGTGGGGTGGGGGTGGGGGACAATGGGCACCCAATGCGGAAATCAAAGATGAGTCTAAAAATAGATGCACACACGCAAGAATGAATCAATAAAAGTAGCGAACGGCAGGTCGATCATTGTCACAGATGAAAAGTATCGAGCCTTCTTCACATACCCATGTAGAATTAAAATGTATGGTGCTTTTAATGTACACTAACAAGTACAGTTGGAAAATGTCAGAGAATACAGTCAAGAAAATAAGTATTTGAACACCCTGCTATATTGCAAGATCTTCCACTTAGAAATCATGGATGTCATGATCCTGCCTTCCAGTCCTGGCTGGGCATGGCCCAGCACACCAGCGCTGATTAGGAGGTGCACACCTGCGCCTCATCCTGGCTGATTAACCCCAGTATTTATAAGACCCCGGGACGACTGGTCTTCACCAGATCGTTGCCTCGCGTGCCTCGTTCCCGCACTTCCGTAGTCCTGACGCCAACCTCCCGTGTACCGACCAACGCCTGTCTCCCGACCTGCCCTGTAAGCCTGCCGTTACTGCTCCTGCTTCTTGTTTGGACTGACTCCCTGGTAACTGACGCTGGAACGAATAAAGGCTTATTCCTCACTGCTTACCGGTCACCTGAGTCGTGCATTTGGGTCCGCCCTCGAGTCTTGTTCTTGACAATGGAGGTGTCTGAAATTTTCATCGTAGGTGCATGTGAACTGTGAGAGAGGTAATCTAAAAAATAAAATTCTGAAATCACAATGTATGATTTTTTTAATGATTTATTTGTGTGATACAGCTACAAATAAGTATTTGAACACTTGTGAAACCCAATGTTAATATTTGGTACAGTAGCCTTTGTTTGCAACTACGGAGGTCAAACGTTTCCTGTAGTTGTTCACCAGGTTTGCACACACTGCAGGAGGGATTTTGGCCCACTCCTCCACACAGATCTTCTATAGATCAGACAGGTTTTTGGCCTGTGGCTGAGAAACATGGAGTTTCAGCTCCCTCCAAAGATTTTCTATTGGATTTAGGTCTGGAAACTGGCCAGGCAATGCCAGAACCTTGATATGCTTCTTACAGACCCACTCCTTGGGTTTCCTGGCTGTGTGCTTCGGGTCATTTTCATGTTGAAAGACCCAGCCATGACCCATCTTCAAAGCTCTGACTGAGGGAAAGCGGTTATTTCCCCAAAATCTCACAATACATTGCCGCGGTCATCCTCTCCTTCATACAGTGCAGTTGTCCTGTCCCATGTGCAGAAAATCGCCATCAAAGCACGATGCTAACACCCCACCCCCCACCCATGCTTCACAGTATGGATGGTTTTCTTGGGAATGAACTCATCGCTTGTCTTCCTCCAAACACGATTCATGGAAATATGACCAAAAGGTTCAATTTTGGTCTCTTCTGACCACAAACCCTTCTCCCATGACTCTTCTGTATCATCCAAATAGCCATTGGCAAACTTAAGACGGGCTTCGACATGTGCTGGTTTAAGCAGGGGAACCTTTTGTGCCATGCATGATTTCAAATCATGACGTGTTAGTGTATTACCAACAGTCACCTTGGAAACGGTGGTCCCAGCTCTTTTCAGGTCATTGACCAAGTCCTGTCATGTAGTCCTGGGCTGATTCCTCACCTTTCTAAGGATCATTGAGACCCCACGAGGTGATATCTTGCAAGGGGCTCCACTCCGATTGAGATTGACTGTCATGTTTAGCTTCTTCCATTTTCGAATGATTGCTCCAACAGTGGACCTTTTTTCACCAAGCTGCTTGGCAATTTATCCGTAGCCCTTTCCAGTCGTGTAGAGTTGTATAATTTTGTCTCTGCTGTCTTTGGACAGCTCTTAGGTCTTGGCCATGTTACAAGTTTGGGTCTTACTGATTGTATGGGGTGGGCAGGTGTCTTTATGCCCCTTACAAACAAACACAGGTGCATCTGATTCAGGATAATACATAGAGTGGAGATGGAATTTTCAAGGTGGACTAACTGGTCTTTGAGGATCAGAATTCTAGCTGATAGACAGATGTTCAAATACTTATTTGCAGCTGTATCACACAAATAAATCGTTAAAAAATTCATACATTATGATTTCTGGATTTTTCTTAGATTAGGTCTCTCACAGTGGACATGCACCAACGATGAAAATTTCAGACCCTTCCATGATTTCTAAGTGGGAGAACTTGCATTTAGTGGGGTGTTCAAATACTTATTTTCTTCACTGTATGTAACAGAGTGAAACGGAGTAAATGTTGCACCTCACTACAAATCTCTGACAGAAAGAACCATCATATAGCAAAGGACAACTGTATCTGTATTCCACAGTGATAGGTTGCAGGGACTCAATTTTCACGAACTGGGACTAATTATTTCAAGACTTGGATTCTGGGACTTGCATAGTCTCAAATGTAAATTTACCTGCATGTGTTGGGGTGGGGGCGTGTGTGTGGGTTGGGTCAATAGAGTGGTTTACTCCTTGTATTTAGCTATCCATATTTAATGACAGGAAAACATGTCTCATTTTTGTTGTTGTTGTGAATTAATTGTCAAAGAATGGCTTCTGTCAGCGGGACTCTGAATAACTGGGGTTAAAAGAACTGGGGTTAAAATCCTGGCCCCACCTGTGTGGAGTTAGCATGTTCTCTGCGTGCATCTGTGGGGTTTTATCCGGGTACTCCGGATTCCTCCCACAACCCAAAAACGGTATAAGGTATAAATGTGAGTGCCAAGGGTTGTTTGTTTTTATGTGCAATGCAATTGGCCGGCAACCATTTCAGGCTGTGCCCCGTCTCCCACCCAAAGATTGCTGGGATAGACTACAGCACTCCCGTGACCCTTGTGAGGATAAATGGCTCAGAAAATGGATGGATGGTTTCTGCCATCTTCCACTTTAGATCACTTCACATTAATCTTACAAAATAATGATGTACCAAATAGGCATTGCCTCCAAAGGTAAAATCATGCATTGTTTTACCATAATAAAGTACTAGTTTTTATTTGTTTTCACCCTGGATTTGCATGCAATTCAAGTGACGTGACCGAGATGATCCACTTTTTCAAATTGCTTGTAATGTACCCAACAGCAATACCCATTAAGAAACTGATCGTATCATCATTTCAAGAAAGTCTTCAAATGCTTGATAAAAAAGCCTTTCAAACCAGAAAAAGGTAATGAACAAGTCCAATGAATCGCTGTCTTTCTATCTGTCTCTGTTTCTATGTAAAAAACCTGACCAAAGTGACCCACATAAAACCGCAGCACTCATTTTCTTGAAATGGTTTTCTAGACGAAGTTCACCCATGACCTCCAATGGTGGCTTTGCGATCCATCGACAGGCTGAGACAGAGGCCCTAGAAATAGGACACGCCGCTGAGATTTTTCAGTCAACTCTGCAAAACCTTCACAAAAAACTGAAGCAGAGGTATAAAAGGGATGTCACAGAAAGAGGTAGGCTCACTTTCGATAGTAAAAAAAAAAAAAAAAGAACTTGAGGCCAGACAATGTTTAGCCATTTCACTTTCTCTTAAACAGGTTGATGTTTTTCCTTCTGATGCTTACATGAATCTCTGACATGTCTCTTTTCACAAAGGTTTACTTACCTGGGAGCATGTGGAGCTGATCGCAGAGCTATCAGGATGTCCACCTCCAGTGCATCCAGCCATCTGCCAGTATAGTCACCTCAGCAAATATCGTTCCATCACTGGCATGTGCAACAACAGGTGGTTAAGTGATGCAATTGCCTCGATGCACAAAAATATCTAAAAATTATACCATAAAGCAATTGCACTTACTTCACCAAAGAGAGCTATTAGCACACGGTGTTTGCTTGCTTCCATTCAAGGCAGGCCCAAAAATGAAGAATATACGACTCAGGTAGTTTTGGGACTGGCAAAATGACGGTAAGGACTGGAATACTGTGTGGTACCAAAACTCTAGCCCTTCTGATAAAACACTTGGCCGCTTGGCTGCCCCCCCCGCCCCAGCCACTAAAATTGGGCTACAATATACATGCAACGTGTGATAAAGGTATGATTCTTCAGTTAAAAATTGTGTTTTCGTGTTGTAGTCTTTTTTTTTTTAGATTAACATTTACGCACTCTAAAAGAAGAAAATGTCCCAAAATATACTATACTGCCAAAGGTATTTGGCACCTGTCTCGACTCACATATGACTGCTATTCCCTTCTAAATCCATATGGTTTAATGTGGATGGTCAACCCTTTGCAGCTGCAACATGTCCAACTCTTGTGGAAATGCTTTCAAAAAGGTTTAGGAGTGAGTTTATGGTAATTTTATCCATTCTTCTTGGAGCATATTTGTGAGGTCACACACGGACCACTGACCACTGAAAATCAACACAAAGGTAGTCTATGGGGTTTAAGGCAGGACTTTGTGGAGGCCAGTTAAATTCATCCACACCAAAATCTGTCATCCATTTCTTTATAAACCTGGTGCTCAGCAACAGTCATCTTTGGGATATTTTTTTACCCCTCTCACCAAAGCCCTTCTCCCCCGATTGTTCAGTGTGCTGGATGAGCTTCCTTAGGAAAGCTTCTGGTCGTCTCAAACGTCTTCCATGAAAATATTACAGAGGGCACTGTGTCTTGAGGAACCTGAAGTGCAGTGGAACTTGTTTTGTAACCTTGGCGAGATCTGTACCTTGACACAATTCTATCTTAGCTCTTCAGGCAGTTCATTTGATCTCGTGACTCATTTGCTCTTACATGCACCGTAAAGACCTGTAATCAAGTCCAATCAGTATCATCAAACACAGCTGGACTTCAATGAAGGTGTACAACAATCTCATGGGTGAGCAGAAGAAATGGACACCACCAGAGTTTAATATTTGAGTTTCACAGCAAAGGGTCTGAATACTTCTTTAATTTGTTCTTTTTATTGTACATTTGCGAAAGTTGCAACCATAAATATTTTCTTCTCTCAATTTGGGATTCTGTGTGGACAGTACATTAATGAGGGAAAAATGTAACCTAAATTATTGTAGGAAAGGGCTTTTTTAAGGGGTTCTGAATACTTTGCGTACCCACTGAAATGTAAGAAAGAGAAACTCATTCATTTTGGCAGTCTCATCTAATAAATGACATGATGGAGGTGTGCTACTGACTTGAAAGGCATATTTTACTGTTGCTTTTTGAACATTCCTGGCATTGAACTATTGACGTTTGACTGTTGTTGATCAAATGTCAATATTAATTGTTATTTTGCCAGGTACAATCCTCTATGGGGAGCAGCCAACACCCCTTTGGTCAGGTGGCTTCCACCTCACTATGAAGATGGCCTGCGACAACCCAAAGGTTGGAACAGAGGAAGGCTCTATAACGGGTTCGAGCTCCCCATGGTAAGCTGCAAAATTATTTGCTAAGGAACAAAAAAAAATTTTCAGTGATCAAATAAAAAACTCAATGTAGCATGTTACATACCATTGACTGCTCTCCAGTTAATGTAGCACACCACCATGGCGCCAACTTTCGACTGGTTAGAGCGTCTGGCTCACAGTTAAGGTGATCGAGGTTTAAATCCTGGCCCCATCTGTGTGGAGTTTGCATGTTCTTCCTGTGCCTGTGTGGGTTTTCTCCGAGTACTCTAGTTTCTTCCAAGATCCCCCAAAAAGCCGCACTCACAATCACACCTTGGGGCAATTTAGTGTCCAATTAATGTTGCATGTTTTTGGGATGTGGGAGGAAACCAGAGTGCCCGGAGAAAAATGACACAAGTACCAGGAGAGCATGCAAACTCCACATAGGCGGGTCCAGGATTAAACCCGGAATTCTGAGACCAACGCTTTACAGCTGTTCCACTGTGCCGCCCAAAACATGCATTGCACGTTAATTGAAGACTGTAAATTGTCCTTAGGTGTTATTTTGAGTCTAGATGGTAGTTTGTCTCTATGTACCCTGCAATTGGCTGGCAACCAGTTCAGGGTGTACCCCACTTCCTGCCCAACGATAGCTGGGATAGACTCCAGTGTGGGATAAGTGGCTCAGATAATCCATGTATAGTCAAAAGGTGTTACTTTTGCATTGAATGTCACTTTTAATATGTAGTCCCATTATGTACATCCAGCCATCCATTTTCTGAGCCGCTTATCCTCACGAGGGTCGTGGGAGTGCTGGAGCCTCATTTCAAATTCAATTCAAAACACTTTATATGTTCCCGCAGGGCAATTCAAAGGGCATGAAAAGCAGCATTAGGCCAGTCAGACACCAGAAAGGGGTACTCAATGTGTTGATCGTGAGGCAGTTTTGGTCGATCTCGTGATGGCGTGCCAAAAAAAAAAAAAAATTATCCCATCATCTCTTTGCTTGATTCAGGTGGTGCAGATACGTTGATCGCACGCACATAAAAGCAAGCTGGCCTCCTATTTACGGTCTCTCATTTGCTTTCTCCACGGCAGTCGCGCCGATGCTAGTTATTATTTTTCTTTCAACTACAGGTAGTTTTGGAATTTGCACTCATTCGCACCAACAATTTGTATACTCTGCTCTGAAAGTATTGAAAACATTGAGGCCTGTTCGTTTAATTTTGCTGCACTTTTTGCTTTGATGACCATGAGACATTAGATCACCATTTCAGCTTTTATTTCTAGCTACATATTTGGTACACAACTTAGATGTAGAACCTTTTGTTGGACCCACCCATTTTTAATGTGAGCAGAATTGTTTGAACGTGACTGACATAAAACGCCTACAGTCTTTAGTTTTACGCGAGATCCTTCAACAATTTATACTACACTGCAATAATACCTCACTACAACTTCAAGAACTATATATATATATATATATATATATATATATATATATATATATATACACACACACACACACACACACACATATATATGTATATATAAATCGTATACATGTATATAACTTTTGTCCAAAGAGACCAGCTTGAAGTTTTTTTTTTCCTTAATAAAAACTGTACTTTATGTTTACTTGGGTTATGTTTGTCTGACATTTACATTTATTTCATTATCTTAAACATTCTAGAGGGCAAATTATGCAAAAATACAAGATTTTTAGAAGGTTTTTTCATTTTTTTGTGGCAAAAAAAAATTAATGACCCCCTCTAAATAAATTTCAAGTTTCATTCACTTCTGTTTCGTTCATGTCTAGCAGTATCAATACTTTAGATGAGATTAAAAAAATCTAAGATGAACTTTTCGTCTGTTTTTAATGGCCCAAAAAATGTTTTTAAATGAAAATAAAGGGAATGGCCTCACTGTTCCAACATATTTGAAGTGGAATATCCAGGTATACTGTACCCATTAACTCCTGCCACATTCTTTTACCCTGGGGAAAAAAATATTCATGTCTGCTATAAATGAAAGTACTCACTGTATTTTTTTAAATGTCAACAGCCAAAGAAAGTGAGCAGAAACATCATGGAGAGCTCTCGCAAATGTACAGATGATACCTACTCTCATATGCTTGTGGAGTGGGGCCAGTACATTGACCATGACATAACGCTGACTCCTCAAAGCCCTGGGAAACCCGGAGATGACTGCCTGAACACTTGTAAAAATATCTATCCCTGCTTTCCGATCCAGGTAAACTGCAACTAAAACCTTTTCTAATCCATCGGAGTGCTGTGTTCCAAATAGGTTTTTGCATTTGAATTTTTCTAGGTTTAAATTATTTTACTCTGGAGTAGATTGGAAGAGGCGGAAGCTGTAAAGTGTTGGCCTCACAGTTGTGAGGACCCGGGTTCAATCCCAGCCCTCCCTGTGTGGAGTTTGCATGTTCTTCGTGGGTTTTCTGTGGGTGCTCCAGTTTCCTTCCGCATCCCAAAAACATGCAACATTAATTAGACACTCTAAATTGCCCCTAGGTGTGATTTTAAGTGCGATTGTTGTCTGTCTCCATGTCGCCTACGATTGGCTGGCGACCAGTTCAGGGTATACCCTGCCTCCTGCCCAATGACAGCTGGGATAGGCTCCAGCATTCCCACAACATTCATGAGGATAAGCAGCTGAGAAAATGGATGGATGGATAGATTGGAAGAGAAATGGAGTTGGAGTTATTTTAAAGGAAGCGTTACCTAAGAATGTCTTGGAGGTGAAAAGAGTATCAGATCAAGTGATGAGGCTGAAACTTGAAATTGAGGGTGTGTATAATATGATTAGTAGTTATGCCCCACAGGTAGGTTATGACCTAGAGGTGAAAGAGAAAATCTGGAAGAAACTATATATATATATATATATATATATATAAGGAACATAGGGTGACCAAGATTTGTGATTATCTTGAGACAGCTCTTTTGTCTTTCCCATCATGACTTGTGTCTTCAATAACACCTTGGAAATAGGGCATGAAATATAGTTTGACTTGATTTGTAAATCATTGTATTGTTTTTAATGTTCAACACAATGTCCTCACCTCATTGGAATTGGGTTTGTCATATTTTTTTTTCTGCAGGAGCATGATAACCTCTCAAGTACAAAAATCTGTATGCCTTTTAATCGCTCTTTACCAGCCTGCTTCAACGGGTTTAGACCTGACATCTCTCAAGCCTTGCAACAACAACAGATGAATGCGATCTCATCCTTCATCGATGGTTCTGTTGTTTATGGCTCTAGTCCAAAAGTGAACAACTTTCTTCGAGATCTCCATGGGCATAATGGGAAACTAACTGTTAATGATCATTTTAAGGACAGCAAAGGAAGACCATACCTAGCTTTCGAAGAATCTCTGCAATCAGTCTGTCTCCATCATGAGGAAACTTTGGCATGTTTCTGTGCTGGTGACAGCCGGGTCAACGAGGGCCTGCCTCTGGCCAGTTTGCACATCCTCTGGTTGAGGCAACACAATCAAATAGCAGAGACACTTAAACACCTCAATGGTCACTGGAATGGAGAGACGATATATGAAGAAACACGAAAGATAATTGGAGCTCTGCACCAGGTAAAGTAAATTATGCACACAATAAAATGAAGTGTCCACTGATTTTTGTTCCACCTGTCCTGGCATGGTTGATAACTATTTCTTGAGATTGAAAATGCAAACTTTGACAGACTTTAATGACATATAGTCGTGAAGATGCACAGATACCTCTAACTTGTGTAAGAAACGTTAACTTCTATTTGAAGTAAAACAAGATGCTGTTCTCCTTTTTCTCCTAATGAAATTAATACAGTGAAGCATTGGGTTATGAAAAAAATAAAAGCAATATTTTCAATTGCAATTTATGGAAATGAGGGTCACTGATAATATAGTGGTACACATGCCTGACTTTGGTACGGGCAGCGCGGCATCAGTTCCCGCTCTGTGATGGTGTCAATATGTGCCCTGTAACTGACTCGTGACCAGTAAAGTGTAACCCTCCTTTCACCTGACGTTAGCTGGGATAGGCTCCAGAACTCCCTCTATGCATTCTTCCCTCACTCCTGAACAAACCCAATGATATTTGAACTGACCCCGAGAGGGCACTCCACCCTTTTCTGACCAAGGATTATGGTCTCAGATTTGGAGATGCTGATTCTCATCCCAGCTGCATCCCACTCGGCTGTGAATCATTCAAGTTATATTTGGAGATCACAGCTTGATGAACCCAGAATCCACATTGTCTTAAAAAAAGCAGAGACTGAGGCCCCCAAACCGGACGCCACCAAGGCTTGGCTGCGGCTAAAAATTCTGTCCATAAAAGTTATGAACATAATCGATGCTAAAGGCCATCCTTGGCAGAGTCCAACCCTCTGACTCTTTCTTACTACCAGGAATGCAAAACAAACTCTGGGACTGCTAGTGCAGGGACCCAACAGCTTGTATCCCTTTGTATGCCAGCCCCCACAGAAAGCCCCAAGGGGCACAGTCACCTTCTGCAAATCCACAAAACAGGTAGAGTGGTTGGGCGAACTCTCTGCATGCCTGCTCCTTCTGAATTGGAGATTTGTCTTCCCGATGGACCCTTGCCTCCAATACACCTGGAAAGACCTTACCAGGAAGGTTGTGCAGTGTGAGCTGACATACATCGACAGTGCCTTGTGAAAGTATTCTGCCCTCTTGAACTTTTCAACCTTTCGCGACATTTCAGGCTTCAAACATAAAGGTATAAAATTTATTTTTTTGTCAAGAATCAACAAGAAGTGTGAGACAGTCGTGAAGTGGAACAAAATTTATTGGATATTTGAAACTTTAACAAATAAAAACCTGAAAAGTGGGGCGTGCAATATTATTCAGTTTTGCTGCAATTACAGCTGCAAGTCACTTGGGCTATGTCTCTATCAGTTTTGCACATCGAGAGAGTGAAATTCTTGCCCATTCTTCCTTGCAAAACAGCTCAAGCTCAGTGAGGTTGGATAGAGAGCGTTTGTGAGCAGTCTTCAGCTCTGACCACAGATTCTCGATTGGATTCAGGTCTGGACTTTGACTTGGCCATTCTAACACCTGGATATGTTTATTTGTGAAGCATTGCATTGTTGACCTGGCTTTATGTTTTGGATCATTGTCCTGTTGGAAGATAAATCTCTGTCCCAGTCTCAGGTCTTTTGGGGACTCCAACAGGTTTTCTTCCAGAATGGTCCTGTATTTTGCTTCATTCATTTTTCCATCAATTTTAACCTTCGTCCATGTCCCTGCTGAAGAAAAGCAGGGCCAAACCAACAGGCTGGCACCACCATGTTTGACAGTGGGGATGGTGTGTTCAGGGTGATGAACTGTGTTGCTTTTACGCCAAACATATCGTTTTCCATTTTGGCCAAAAACTTCGATTTTGGTTTCATCTGAGCAGAGACACCTTCTTCCACATGTTTGGTGTGTCTCCCAGCTGGCTTGTGGCAATCTTTAAACGAGTCTTTTTATGGATATCTATTTATGGAGAAATGGCTTTTTTCTTGCCACTCTTCCATAAAGGCCAGATTTGTGCAGTGTACGACTGATTGTTGTCCTCTGTCCCACCTCAGCTCTAGATCTCTGCAGTTCAGCCAGAGTGATCATGGGCCTCTTGGGCGCATCTCTGATCAGTCTTCTCCTTGATGGCCAAGTCTTGGGAGATTTGCAGTGTTCTGATACTCCTTCCATTTCAATATGATTGCTTGCACAGTGCTCCTTGTGATGTTTAAAGCTTGGGAAATCTTTTTGGATCCAAATCTGGCTTTAAACTTCTCCACAACAGTATCTCAGACCTGCCTGGGATATTCCTTGGTCTTCATGATGGTCTCTGAACTTTAAACCGAACCCTGAGACTATCACAGAACAGGTGCATTTATACAGAGACTTGATTACACAAAGGCGGATTCTATTCATCATCAGTCAACATAGGATCATTCAGACATCCTCACTGAACCTCTGGAGTGAATTTGCTGCACTGAAAGTAGAGGGGGCGAATATTATTCCACGCCCCACTTTTCAGTTTATTTAAAAAGTACAAAATATTCAATTTTCCACTTCACGATTGTCTCACACTTGTTAATTCTTGACAAAAAAAAATGTAATTTTCTATCTGGACGTTTGAAGCCTGAAATTTGGCGAAAGGTTGAAAAGTTCAAGGGGGCCAAATACTTTCACAAGGCACTCTATCTATCCATCCATTTTGTGAGCTGTTTATCCTCACGAGGATTGCGATAGTGCTGGAGCCAATCCCAGCTTTCATCAGGCAGGAGCCAGGGTACGCCCTGAACCAGTTGGCAGCCAATCGCAGCCCACATGGAGACGGACACTCAGTCACAGCTAGCCACATTAGAGTGTGCAGAAAACACACATGTAATGTGTATGAATAAATGAATAAATCGAGTGAAGAAAATAAGTATTTGAAAACCCTGCTATATTGCAAGTTCTCTCACTTGGAAATCACGGAGGAGTCTGAAATTTTCATCGTTGGTGCATGTCCACTGTGAGAGAGATCATCTAAAAAGAAAAATCCATAAATCACAATGTATATTTTTTTAATGATTTATTTGTGATATAGCTGCAAATAAGTGTTTGAACACCTGTCTATCAGTTAGAATTCTGACCCTCAAAGACCTATTAGTCCGCCTTTAAAAGTCCACCTCCACTCCTTGTATTATCCTGAATCAGATGCACCTGTGTTTGTTTGTAAGCTTCATCAAGACACCTGTCCACCCCAAACAATCAGTTAGACACAAACTTGTAACATGGCCAAGACCAAAGACACCAGAGACAAAATTTTACAACTCCACACGACTAGAAAGGGCTACAGAGAAATGGCCAAGCAGCTTGGTGAAAAGAGGTCCACTGTTGGAGCAATCATTCGAAAATGGTAGACATGACAGTCAATCTCAATCAGAGTGGAGCCGCATGCAAGATATCACCTCGTGGAGTCTCAATGATCCTTAGAAAGGTGAGGAATCAGCCCAGGACTACACGACAGGACTTGGTCAATGACCTGAGCTGGGACCAACGTTTCCAAGGTGACTGTTGGTAATACACTAACACGTCATAATTTGAAATCATGCATGGCACGGAAGGTCCCCCGGCTGAAACCAGCACATGTCAAGGCCTGTATTAAGTTTGCCAATAACCATTTGGATGATACAGAGAAGTCATGGGAGAAAGTTTTGTGGTCAGATGAGACAAAAATTGAACTTTTTGGTCATAATTCCACTAATCATGTTTGGAGGAAGACGAATGATGAGTTCCATCCCAATAATACCATCCCTACTGTGAAGCATGGACGGGGGTGGTAGTATCATGCTTTGGTCATATTTCCATGAATCGTGTTTGGAGGAAGACAAGCGATGAGTTCATTCCCAAGAAAACCATCCATACTGTGAAGCATGGGTGGGGGGTGGGGTGTTAGCATCGTGCTTTGATGGCGATTTTCTGCACATGGGACAGGACAAGTGCACTGTATGAAGGAGAGGATGACCGCAGCCATGAATTGTGAGATTTTGGGGAACAACATCTTTCCCTCAGTCAGAGCATTGAAGATGGGTCGTGGCTGGGTCTATCAACATGACAGTGGCCCGAAGCACACAACCAGGAAAACCAAGAAGTGGCACCGTAAGAAGAATATTGAGGTTCTGTCATTGTCTAGACATTCTCCAGACCTAAAACCAATATCAAATCTTTGGAGGGAGCTGAAACTCCGTGTTTCTCAACGACAGCCCAGAAACGTGTCTGGTATAGAGCAGATCTGTGTGGAAATAGGCTAAAATCCCTCCTGCAGTGTGTGCAAACCTGGTGAACAACTACAAGAAACGTTTGACCTCTGTAATTGCACATAAAGGCTACAGTATCAAATATTAACATTGGTTTTCTCAGGTGTTCAAATACTCATTTGTAGCTGTATCACACAAATAAATCATTTAAAAAAGTCATACATTGTGATTTCTAGATTTTTCTTTTTAGATTATCTCTCTCACAGTGGTCATGCACCTACAATGAAAATGTCAGACACCTCCATGATTTCTAAATGGGAGAATTTGCAATATAGCAGGGTGTTCAAATACTTATTGACAAAGGTGACAAAGCATGTTTTCAATGGCGACTGTCCAAGTGTGACATCTGGAAATGACGTTGCATGCAATATAGCTGCCACTGGGATGTCGAGTGAGACTTTCGCAACTTTGCTCATTAATGACACGCTCTCTGCTCATTTTTTTTTTCATAGGGAGATTGAAGTGAAAAATATTACATGTAGTTTTCATAACAATATTCATTTTAAAATGTATATTTGGGTGTCAGTGTCACTTTAAGAACAAAGGCGATTTGCACTCCTCAGGGAATTATAGAGGAATAAAGTTGATGAGCCACACAATGAAGTTATAGGAAAGAGTAGTGGAGGCTAGACTCAGGACAGAAGTAAGTAGAGTAGGGTTAGATTAAACCCTAACCCTATTTGTCCTGCCTGATTGTTACAGTTTTCATCATAGGTGTATGTCCAATGTGAGAGAGATAATCCAAAAAGAAAAATCCAGAAATCACAGTGTATGATTTTTTTCAACCATTTATTTGTGTGATACAGCTGCAAATAAGTATTTGAACACCTGTCTATCAGCTAGAATTCTGACCCTCAAAGACCTGTTAGTCCGCCTTTAAAAGTCCACCTCCACTCCATGTATTATCCTGAATCAGATGCACCTGTATGAGGTCGTTCGCTGGATAAAGACACCTGTCCACCCCATATAATCAGTAAGACTCAAACTTGTAACTTGGCCAAGATCAAAGAGCTGTCCAAAGACACCAGAGACCATTTGGATGATACAGAGGGGTCATGGGAGAAGGTTTTGTGGTCAGATGAGAGCAAAATGGAACCTTTTGGTCAGAATTCCACTGACCATGTTTGGAGGAAGACGAATGATGACTTCCATCCCGAGAACACAATCCCTACTGTGAAAAATGGAGGGGGGTGGTCGTATCATGCTTCGGGGTGTTTTTCTGCACATGGGACAGGACGACTGCACTGTATGAAGGAGAGGACGACCACAGCCATATATTGTGAGATTTTGGGGAAGACCCTATTTCCCTCAGTCAGAGCATTAAAGATGGGTCATGGCTGGGTCTTTCAACATGACAATGACCCGAAGCACATAGGCAGGAAAACCAAGGAGTGGCTCTGTAAGAAGCATATCAAGGTTCTGGCATGGCCTAGCCAGTCTCCAGACCTAAACACAAGACAAAATCTTTGGAGGGAGCTGAAACTCCATGTTTCTCAGTGATAGCCCAGAAACTTGTCTGATCTAGAGAAGATCTGTGTGGAGGAGGGCCCAAAATCCCTCCTGTAGTGTGTGCAAACCTTATTTGCTGCTGTATCATACAAATAAATCATTAAAAATTTGTACATTGTGATTTCTTGATTTTTCTTTTTGGATTATCTCTCTCACAGTGGATATGCACCTACGATGAAAATTTCAGACCACTCTAGGATTTGTAAGTGGGCGAACTTGCAATATAGCAGGGTTTTCAAATACTTAATTTCTTCACTGTAGGCGCGTGGCATGGTGGAGCATCTGGTTGGAGCGTTGGCCTCACAGTTCTGAGGTGCCGTGTTCGATCCCAGACCTGCCTGTGTGGAGTTTGCATGTTCTCCCCGTGCCTGCGTGGGTTTTCTCCAGGCACTTTGGTTTCCTCCCACATCCCAAAAACATACAACATTAATTAGACACTCTAAATTGTCCCGAAGTGTGATTGTGAGTGTGACTGTTGTCTGTCTTGATGTGCCCTGCGATTGGCTGGCAACCAGTTCAGGGTGTACCCCGCCTCCTACCCCTTGGCACCTGGGATCACTCCAGCACTCCCCATGATCCTTGTGAGGATAAGCAGCTAAGGAAATGGATGGATGGATATATATTGCATATATATCCATCCATCCATTTTCTTAGCTGCTATTCATGTGCAACCAGTTCAGGGTGTACCCCGCTTCCTGCCCGTTGACAGCAGGGATCAGCTCCAGCACTTCCGCGACCCTTGTGAGTATAAGCGGCTAAGAAAATAAAGCGAATGGATAGTCTTTCTGATACAACTAACGGTTCATTTAAAGTTTGTCAGAAACTACAAAAGATTTGGTGGAGGTTATTATTTCATCCATCGGTGATCTGAGCCGCCTATCCCCACAAGTGTCATGGGGGTGCTGGAGCCTAACCCAGCTATTTTCGGGCTGGTTGCCAGACAATTGCACGACACATAGAAAAAAACAACCAATTGCACTCACCATCACACCTAAGGGTAATATAGAATTGCCAAACAACGCTTATTTTTGTGATGTGGGAGGAAAGATTAGAGCCACACAGGCAGGCCTGGGATTTGAACACCGGTTCTCAGAACTGTTAGGCAGACACTCAAACTAGTCATCCACTGTGCTGCTGTGATTATTTCAAGATAGAAAAATCAAATATGAAAGTATCTACTACATTTCTGTATATGATATATAGTATCTACTAAACGGAGGATATTTAAATCCTCTGTTGAACAAAAATGCTCATACAGTACCTCTATGTTTTTCTTTTTACATAAAATACTTTAATGTTACTGTATGTATCTAACACAATGTAATGATTTCAGCGTAAGACGCCAATTGTACGGTCTTATTGGGCTTTAGTTCAACTTTTAAAGCTAAATTTATTTGTTGTCTTTTTTTCCTTAGATTATAACCATGAGAGATTATATTCCAAAAATAATTGGTAAAGAATTTTTTGACAATTACATTGGACCCTATGAAGGATATGACCCAACTGTAGACCCATCTGCCTCAAATGTTTTCGCCACAGCGGCGTTCCGGTTTGGTCATGCAGCAATATCCCCGATCGTCAGGAGGCTCAATGAAAGCTACCAGGAGCATGAATCTTTCCCCAGCTTGTTGCTGCATGAAACCTTCTTTCGTCCATGGAGAATATTCAAAGAAGGTAAGAGTTATTTCATGAAAGTGGTTAGTTACCTTTCTTTCCATTTCTGTATTTTGCCAAATCTTCTGTATACATACATAAAACAAAAGCACAGATCATAACAATTCAAATATTTGACTTTTTTTTTTTGTTTGTTTAACTTTTCTTTTTCTGGTATAGGGATATTTTGTTGCAAATCCATCTGAAGATTGCCTTGCCAGTCTAAAGCCTTCCACTTCAGCCAAAATGTTTATAAAGTGTGTTTAGTATGTTTAGCATGTTTTCTTGCTGCTATCATGTGGTGCATCATCGATGAAGAGTTGAGAGCTTATCCCAGAAAAATGTATGGAAGCCCAAGCAATGACATTAGCACCACTTTATTTCACGGACTCGCTTGTATTTTTTGGATCATGAAAAACTACAGTACTTTCTCTACGCTTTAGTCTTCACATTAGTCCAGTAAACTTTGTTTCAGAATTTTTTTTAGGCTTATCTCTATTTTTCTCCGAAATTCAGCCCACCCTTCCTATTCTTGTGTTAATTAGTGTTTTGTATCTCATGGTGTTGCTTCTGTACTTTTGATTATCAACAGTTCTTCAAACAGTAGATTGTGATACCTTCACTCCTGGCCTCTGGATGTTTTTGTCGATGTAACGAACAGTTGTTTTTGGTCCTTCCAGACTGTTGTGTGTTATTTTAAGCAACAAACTGAAACAAAAATCATCGCTTTTTTAGGGGGGATTGACCCAATCCTGAGAGGTGCAATTGGAACAGAAGCAGCAGCCATTCATTCAAACAAATTGTTGGCGAACGAGCTGACAGAGAGGCTGGTTGTTTTAGCTATTCCACAACAAATGGACCTGGCTTCTTTAAACCTGCAGAGAGGACGAGATCATGGTCTCCAAGGTTTGTCTGGAACCTTTAACATTGTATGTTTTTGGTACTGTAAATCAATGCATTTCTCCTTACGCATACTGTAACTGCAGCAAACACCCAGCGATGTCAAGGAAACACATACTTTGTTTTTTATTCGTCAGAAATTGTAGAATACAGTGAGATGCGGCCCCTAAGGCCAAATATCAAAGATGAATCCATTTTCTGAGCCGCTTATCTTCACACACGTGGGAGTTCTGGAGCCTATCCCGGCTGTCATCGAGCAGGAGGGAGGGTACACCCTGAACTGGTTGCCAGCCAATTGCAGGACACACACAGTCACACCTAGGGGAAATAGTCTCCAATTGATGCATGGTTATGCATGGAGAAAACATGGTATACACTTTGTCTAACCGCTTATTTAATTGATGGATCCTCGAGAAATTTCATTTTATTTATTACATTAGACACCATGTAATTGGAAAAACATAGTTCTTTGGTGTTTTTCTCGCTGCAAAAATGTTTCACATCCTTGACAGCTCACCAACTCGTTTGGGGTCCCTATTTTTTCTTGTACTTAAAGGATGAAGCCAGCACCTGTTGAACATGCATTTCTCCTTGAAATCCTGGGGAAAATTCATCATTCAACACATTTTTCAGAAGAAAAGAATATTTTGATTAAACGTGTGATTAGAGATGGGAAACTTGATAAAGAAGGGCAAAAAATTAGAACCTGTTTAGCTAAAATGATATCTAATGCCTTGAAATGGAGAGCAAAACCAGAGACACGTGGCAGAAAACTGAAGACAAGCATCAAAACGGATCACAGCATAACCAAAATGGCAAAGGCTCACCCAATGATCAGATCCAGGATGATCAAAGACAGTCTGGAGTTCCCTCTAAATACTCTGACAGTGGGAAGATGTCTGTGTGAAGCTAATCTATTTACAAGAATCCCACGCCAAGTCCCTCTGTTAAAAAAAGGCATGTGCATAAGAGGCTACACTTGCCAAAGAACACATCAACTGGTTTAAAGGTCAAGGTCGAAAAGAGCTTCCGTGTCGGATGGGGCACATATGTCTCCCATAGTTAGGGTGCACCGCGTGTTTTCATTTCCGAATGTCCGGGTGACGTCACGGACGGAGGACACAGCCAATATGGTGACCACTTGGATATCGTAGAATGACACTTCTGCAACTTTGCGCATGGATGAGGCGCTCTCCGCTCACATTTATTTTTTCGTATAGACATTGAAGTGTTATATGTATTTTTCATTTCAATATCTATTTTAGAATGTTTATAGGGATGACAGACGGACTTTAAAGACACATGGAGGTACATTTTGTAGACTGATGAGAGTAAAATTGTTTTTTTAGGTAGAGGCGCCACAGACACTTTGTGAGACAACCCCCAAACTCTAAATTCAAGACACAGTACAGACAGTGAAACATGGTGGTGCAAGCATCATGATTTGAGCATGTTTCTCGTACTATGCTGTTGGGTCTATTTATCACATACCAGTAATAATGGATCAGTTTGCATATGTCAAAAGACTATAGGAGGTCATGTTGCCTTATGTTCAAGAGGAGATGCCCTTGAAATGGGTGTTTCAACAAGACAATGATCACAAACACGCTAGTAAACATGCAAAGTCTTGGTTCCAAACCAACAAAGTTAATGTCATGCAGTAGCCAGCTCAATCCCCGGACCTTCATCCAATCAACAATTTGTGAGGTCATGTAGAATGTCATTAAGGAATCTTGCAATGGAATAACAGATGAAAGGTGAAACAAGTTTGTTGACTCCATGCCACACAAATATGAAGCAGTTATAAAAAAAAAAAAAATTTGGTCGTACAACTAAATATTTGTTCATTGATCCAACGAATTGGTAAACCCTAGAAACACAAAAGTAGTTTTGAGTTTGTAAACTATTTTCTTAACACACCCCTTTCAACAAATTGCCCAATTGCACAGCCTGAAAATTCTGTATGTACATCATTAATGCTGGACCTAGTTGGTTTTCTGAGAATCTACTGGTAACTTGTTTGACATGAAGCAATAAAACATATACTGAAAACGTGAATTAATCTGGTTAGTCACATTGGACTGCTTTTATTTTGAACACTACTGTACAATAAATTTTGCTGCTCACTCAAAAATCATGATGCCCTCGCCTCGTGGGTGCCACTGTATCATATCTGACTGGAGGCACTTCTGAATAACGTACCTCTTTGTGTTACAACAGTGCAATGTCACTCGCTATCTACTTTTTTAGTTTATGTCCACTAAATTACCACTTTCGGCTGCAATGCCGTCTCCAGTTGGCTACCCGTAAGATGTTTCACACCAAACTCACCGCTTCTTGGATCGCTATTCCACGTTGCTACAGAAGCGATCTAGCTAATGTATAAATTGTGAGGAGTCAATACTCATATTTAATTTTTAAAAATCTGAATTACCTCAGCACATACATGCAGAGCAAAATATTTACTTACCATACCTAATAACATAAGAATAATACATCATGTTTTGAACATGGAAAGGAGCAAATTTTTTTGAGAAAAAAAGTGTCAGCCTTGGTCAACAAATACAGTACTTTATTGTGAGCAAAAGGCCAATTTAAAATCTCTGGAGAAAAATGTTAAGTTAAAATCGTAATTACATCAACCAGGACGTTCAAATTAGAAAATGTTGTGTATTGAAATGTGAATTTATCATCCACTCTGAGATTTAAGATGTTATGGCTCTCCAGGACAAATCGAGAATAGTGAGTATGTACTGTTGAAAGCTGTTCACCATATACCTTTCAGGATACAACGATTGGAGGGAATTTTGTGGAATCGAGCGCATCGGGACACTCGAACAATTTAAACGGGTTGTAAGTGATGCAAGTGTGGCTGAGAAGATACTTCAACTGTATAAACATCCTGACAACATTGACGTATGGCTGGGAGGACTTGTTGAGACATTTCTACCAGGCTCAAGAACTGGGTCTGTGTTTGCATGCCTGATTGCTAAGCAGATGAAAGCACTTCGTGACGGTGACAGGTGAGATCTACTATATATAAATAAATCTCCTGGTATTGTTTACGTTTGTCTTTTTTCCGGGCATCTCGGAACTCAAGTATCCAAGAGAGGACTTGCTAACCATTAGAGAGTCTTCTCTGGAGTTTTTCGAGAAGTCTCGCCAATTTGCTGAATCTTTTTCTGGAGTTACTCAACGCCGCACTCTTCAAGGCTTTGCGTTGGTGACGAAGAGGGATGCGAGCCAGTACCCAAGTTAAACTTCGGAAGAGGGGACATCGACTAGCGCTTCCGTCGATTCATCTCGCGAACCTACACTACCTAGCCAACAAAATGGATGAACTTCTGCTTCTGATCAAGACCTGCAAAGACTATGGATGTTCTGCTGCCCTGCGCTTCATGGACACTTGGCTTTGTGGATGCATCCCAGATGCTGGCATCACACTCCCGGGCTTTCAACTTCATTGTGTGGACCGCGTCCCGGAGCTAACACGGAAATCGAAAGGTGGTGGAATATGCTTCTATATCAATGAGAAATGGTGCACAGACATTACACTGCTCAGCACACACTGCAGCCCGTTTTTAGAATTGTTGTTTTTTAACTGTAAGACGTTTTATTTGCCATGTGAGTTCGCATTTTTCACTCTAGTCAGTGTTTACATTCCGCCTCAAGCTAGCATGAAAGCAGCACTGCTCGCGCTCGCTGGGCAGGTAAACAAGATTGAAAAAAAAACCCATCGAGATTCACTGCTCATTATCTGAGGAAATTTTAACACAGCTAAACTTAACCACAAACTCCCTAAATATAACCAGCATGTGAAATGTCCAAGGAGGGGAAATAACACGCTAGACAACTGTTCCACATCCATTAAAAACGTGTATCGGGCAAACCCCCGCACACCCATTGGCTCCTCTGATCACTGCTTGCTGTACTTAATACCGACATACAGGGAAGCACTTAAATGTGCAAAGCCTTGAGTAAAATCATTTAAAAAGTGAATCAACAAGGCAAAATTAGAACTTCAAAACTGCTTTGACAGCTCAGACTGGAGACTGCAGCCGAGATGAATACACGGATATTGTTACCGCGTTTTCTGTGAGGAGGAGTGTGTGCCAACAAAAACATTTCGCATGTTTAATAACAATGAGCTTTGGTTTTCAGCTAGACTTGGGAAACTCCGCCAGGCTAAAGAGATTGCATATCCCAATGGGGAAAGGGCCCTCTTCAATCGCACTAGAAACCAGCACTCCACGCACCCACCAAACTGCACCACAAGCCCCACCACCTTCCACTCCACCTTTTAACATCCATGAAAGGGACGTTAGACAGATCCTCAAAAAAACATTCAACAAAGCGCCGGGCCCAGACCTTGTGTCCCCATGCTGGCTCAAAGTCTGCGCAAACCAACTTACTCCAGTCTTCTTAAAGATCTTCAACAGGTCTCTACAACTGTGTGAAGTAGCAACCTGCTTCAAATGTTCCACCATTATACCATTCCCCAAAAAAGCAACAGTCTGAAGTCTTAATAACTACAGGCCTGCCTGTTGCCTTGACATCTGTGGAACGCTTTGTGCTGGATCATCTCAAGAGCATCACCGGCTGGACCCACGGCAGTTTACCTATTGAGCTAACAGCTCTGAGGATGATGCCGTCAACATGGGTCTGCACTTGATCCTTGAACATCTCGACAGCAAGGGTACCTTTGCGAGGATCCTGTTCGTGGACTTCAGCTCTGCTTTTAACACCATTATCCCTAAACTCCTCCTCCTCTCCTCCAAACTTCTCTACCTCAGCATCTCACCTGCCATCTCCCGGTAGATCTACAACTTCCTGACAGGCAGGACAGCAGGTGAGGCTGGGGGACACCAACTCATCCACGTGCACTATCAGCGCCGGGGCACCCCATTGTTGTGTCCTCTCCCCTCTGCTCTTCTTGCTCTACACTAACAACTGCACCTCGTGGCCCCTTACTGTCAAACGCCTGAAGTTTGCAGATGACACCACGGTCATTGGCCTCATCAAAGACTGCAGCGAGTCTGCGTATCGGCAAGATGTGGCGAGACTGGAGTTTTGGTGTGGTCAACACAATCTGCCGTTGAACACTCTACAAAATGTAGAGATGATTGTGGACTTCTGGAGGCATCCTTCACCACAGCTGCCCCTGACACTGTTAAACTGTCTTATGTCAACAGTTGAGACCTTCAAGTTCTTGCGAATTACAATGTCAGAGGACCTGAAGGAGGAGACGAACATCAACTCCATCCTCAAAAAAGCCCAGCAAACGGTGTACTTCTTGTGGCTTCTGAGGAAGAACAGCCCGTCACATGAGCTGCTGAGACAGTTCAATGCAGCAGTCCTCCAATCAGTGCTGTGAACATCCATCACAGTCTGGTTTGGGGGCCGACACAAAAAGGACAAACTCCCACTGCAATGGAAAATCAAAAAATGGGTTAACGGATGGTTGGCACCACCACTCTAACTCCTACTATGGACTTGCACACAGTGCGAAGTAGGTTTAGAACAGGCAGGATCCTTTTGGATACTCCACATCCTGGCCACCAGCTCTTCCACCTCCTTCCGTCGGGAAAGCACTAAAGATAAATGCAAGTCAAAATTAGCAGGCATTCAAGCATTTTTCCCCTCTGGCAATTAAGTCATTAAATTCTTGTTCAACATATTTTCGGTCACTCACTCACATCCTGCCGGTCCAATCAATATTAGTGTTACTAATATATTTTGTAACCTGTTGCACGATTCATCACTTTAACCTGCTACCTTTGCACAATTGTCATTGCACTGGTCTATAACGGTAACCACAAACGGGTAAAGGGACTCAAAGTGGGACGTTGACACACTTATCTCTGACCTGTTCTAAATGAAGATTTTACATCTTGCACAACTCTTAGAAGGAATATCCATTCATTTAACCCTAACCTATCCATCGAGGGGGAAACAACTTCAGCAGGGATACACAGACTTCTCTTTCCCCAGCCACTTCTTCCAGCTCTTCCGGAGGGATCCCGAGGTTTTCCCAGGCCAGCCGAGAGACATAGTTTCTCCAGCGTGTCCTGGGTCGTCCCCAAGTCTCTTTTCGGTGGGATATACCCGGAACACCTCACCAGGGAAGCGTCCAGGAGGCATCCGAATCAGATGCCCCAGCCACATCATCTGGCTCCTCTCAATGCGAAGGAGCATGGTCTCAGATTTAGAGGTGCTGATTCTCATCCCAGCCGCTTCACACTCAACTGTGAACTGCTCTCGCGAGAGCTGGACATCATGGCTTGATGAAGCAAACAGAACCACATCATCTGCAAATAGCAGAGATGCGATGCTGACGCCACCAAACTAGACACACTCTATGCCTCGGTTGCGCCTAGAGATTCTGTCCATAAAAGTTATGAACAAAATTGGTCACAAAGAGCAGCCTTAGCGGAGTCCAACTCTCACCGGAAATGAGTCTGACTTATTGCCGGCAATGTGGACCAAACTCTGACAGCGGTCGTACAGACACCGAACAGCCCGTATCAGGGGGTTCGGTACCCCGTACTCCCAAAGAACCCCCCATGAAGACTCCCCAAGGGACACAGTCGAACGGTTTCTCAAAGTCGAAAAAACACATGTACGCTGGTTGGGCGAACTGCCATGCACCTTCAAGGATCCTGCCAAGGGTGTAGAGCTGCCACATTGGTCCTCCTGAATCTGAGATTCAATCTCCCAACAGACCCTCCTTTCCAGCATGCCTGAATAGACCTTACCAGGGAGGCTGAGGAGTGTGATCCCCCCATAGTTGGAAGACACCCTCCGGTCCCCCTTCTTAAAAAGGGGGACCACCACCCAGTCTGCCAATCAAGAGGCACTGTCCCCTATGTTCACACGATGTTGCAAAGGTGTTTTAACCAGCACCACAACATTCAGAGCCTTTAGGAACTCCGGGCCACCAGGGAGCTTTTTAACCACCTCGGCGACCTCAACCCCAGAGATAGAAGAGCCCGCCTCAGAGCACCCAGACTCAGCTTCCTCATTGGAAGGGGTCTTGGTGGAATTGAGGAGGTCTTCAAAGTATTCTCCCCACCGATTCACAACATCCCGAGTTGAGGTCAGCAGTGCCTCATCCCCACCATACACAGTGTTGATGGTGCACTGCTTCCTCCTCCTGAGACGCCGGATGGTGGACCAAAATTTCCTCGAAGCCGTCCTGAAGTCATTCTCCATGGCCTGGCCGAACCCCTCCCACACCTGGCTTTTTGCCTGTGAAGCTGCATTCCACTTGGCCAGCCGGTACTTATCAGCTGCCTCGGGAGTCCCACAGGGCCGATAGGGCTCCTTCTTCAGCTTGACAGCATCCCTCACTGTTGGTGTCCACCAATATGTTCGGGGTTGCTGCCACGACAGGCACCGACCATCTTATGGCCACAGCTCGTCGTCCACTCAGACTCAATGTCCCCCGGGACGTGAGCAAAGTTCTTTTGGAGAGGGGACTTGAAATCCCTTCTGACAGGGGCATCTGCCAGTCGTTCCCAGCAGACCCTCAGAATATGTTTGGGCATCTTCCCCCACCATCAGAGATGATCAGTTGACAGCTCCGCCCCTCTCTTCACCCGAGTGTCCAAGACATGTGGGCGCAAGTCAGATGACACGACCACAAAGTCGATCATCGAACTGCGACCTAGGGTGTCCTGGTGCCAGGTGCACATGGGGACACCCTTATGCCTGAACATGGTGTTCGTTATGGACAATCCGTGATGAGCACAGAAGTCCAGAAACATAACTCTACTCAAGTTCTGATCGGTGTGGTTTTTTTTTGTCTGATTGGATTGTTAGACTATGAATATTTCCAATTGAAATTTGGACTAACACCCACTTTCAACAAGAATTAAAAAGTTGTAGATGGTCACGGTGTTGTTCATACTTTGAACGTAATTTAATTTTTGTTCTATGTCAAAATCATGAACGCAAGATGCTTTATGCACCTGACTTCAATTGTCACATTATACACTTTCAATATTTCAAGACTTGAAGAAGCAGGTTTTACTTTATACACAAGGTTTAAATACATCCATTCTTTTTTTTTTCAAGGTTTTGGTGGGAAGCAGATGGTATGTTCAGCCAACCGCAAAAGGATGAACTTATAAAAGTTTCACTGGCAAAGATAATCTGTGACAATACTGACATCAAAGAGGTCCCACCAGATGCCTTCATATTTGGGAAGTACCCATCAGATTACATCTCATGTGATGATTTACCAGAAGTGAATTTGGAGGCATGGAGAGAGGAAGAAAGGGAAGGTATGCGGACCAATGCACCACATCTGAGTGACGTCAGGAACCAGATGCACTAACACATGATCCCTTGATATCCATGGCCAATGAACTTAAGCGTTGACTTCAGGCGCGCTCATACAGCAGCGGAGTTCGGGCCATGCCACCATCGCCTGCTCTAAGTAATGCGACCGCCATCGGTTGCAGAACGGATGGGCCTAAACGTCACAGGGCTTACGGCGATCCCAGTACTTAGGGCAGGTGACAGTGGTTTGGTCTCTTAGCCAATCGGGACACAGAACACAAAGGGTTCTGGGGAAGGCTGAGGGGAAGGCTCAGGTTTCCCGTAGCGAATCAGGATACAGAACTCAATGTGTATGAGTGCGCTTTAAAAAACAAAAAAAGCCTGCTAGACTGTTAAAAAAAAAATAAAAATCACACCGCCCCCAAAAAATGTGTGATTGCGATGCCATGTAACGTGAACTGCATTGTAGTGACTGAACACACACTAACATATTTTATATTACATATATATGAATAATCATATTACTTAATAATTTTCTCAGTTTTTCAGTTTTTGTTACGTGGCAGCCATTTTCTCAAGTCATTTTTTTCCCTCATTAATATACACACAGCACTCAACCTTGACAAAAAAACAGCAATGTTGAAATTTTTGCAAAGTCATTATAAATGACAAAGAGAAACATAACGCAGTCATAAATATTCAGACCCTTTGCTAAGACTCATATATTTAACTTGGGTGCTGTGCATTTCTTCTGATCATCCTCGAGATGGTTCTACACCTTCATTAGAATCTAGCTGTGTTTGATTATACCGAATGGACGTGATGAGATAAACCACACACGTCTATATAAGACCTTATACATAGCTCACAATGCATGTCAGACCAAAATGAATATCATGAGCGCAAAGGAACTGCCTCAAGAGCTCAGAGAGAATTGTGACAAGGCACAGATTTAGCCAAGGTTATACAAAAAACAATTCTGCAGCACTTAAGTTTCCTCAGAGAACAGTGGACTCCATAATCCTTTAATGGAAGACATTTGGAACAACTCGAACCCTTCCTAGAGCTGGCTGTCTGGCCAAACACCAATC
Source organism: Syngnathoides biaculeatus (assembly GCF_019802595.1). NCBI lineage: Eukaryota > Metazoa > Chordata > Actinopteri > Syngnathiformes > Syngnathidae > Syngnathoides > Syngnathoides biaculeatus. The sequence goes on along the minus strand of NC_084654.1, from coordinate 4,548,709 downwards.
AGGGGAGAAAAGCCGAGGTCAAAGGTAAGGAAATACCCAAAGACCAGTGTGGGAGAAAGTTCTACAAAGTCAACCATTACTGCAATCAGCCGTTTCCGGCTGTGAGCCGACGGAAGCCTCTCCTTGGTGCAAGGCAGGAAAGCCTGCATTGAGTTTGTTATAAAAAACCTGAAGTAGTCCAAATCGGTAAGAAATAAAATTTCACCACTCCCCGCGATCCTTGTGAGGATAAGCGGCTAAGAAAAATGGATGGGTGGATGGATGTATGGATGGAAACCTTCTCCAGAGTGCTCATAGACCTAAGATTGGGCCGAAGGTTCACCTTCCAACAAGACGTGACATGATGATAATCACACAGCTAAAATGATGAAGGAGTGGGTTCAGAAACATTCTGTTCAATTGCATTGTGGCTGTTCTTGAATAGCCCAGCCAGAACCCCAACCTAAACCCAATTGAGCATCTCTGGAGGGACCTGAAAATGGCTGTCCACCACAAATGTTCAACCATCCAACCTGACAGAACTGGAGAGGCTCTGCATAGAGGAATGGCAGATGATCCCCAAATCCAGGGAAACTTGTTACATCAGTCCCAAAAATATTCATGGCTGTATTCCTTCAAGCAGGTGCTTCTACTAAATACTGAATAAAGGGATTGAATACTTATGGATGTGTGGGATATCACTTTTTTAATGAAACAATTTTTGTCAGTATGGGGCACTGTGTGTATGTATATTAATGAGGAAAAATAACTCAGATGATAATAGCAAATGGCTGCAATATAACAAAGTGAAAATTTTAAGTTGTCTGAATATTTTCCGTACTCACTATATGTTACAAATCTTTATGTAATTCAGACACATTTTTGTTGCTATTTCATGTTTTGAGCATGGAGAGCAGCAAAATGTTTTCCCCACTATTTTTGATCATTTTAGGGGTACGCATTGTACTCAAGCAGGCCCATTATAAACATGACATTTTCTTACTCAGGTTGATCACCACTTTGAATTTTAGTATTTAGGAATTACTATTTGAAGAAAGAAGTTTAGCAACTGAAATTAATAAAATTGTTTTGGATCAGGATTAATTGGAAACTCTAAATTGCAACTGAAATCGTTAGCATGTGTTTTTTTTTTTTTTTTTTAAAGAAACAATTGCATCAGCTGTGCTTGACAATGCATCTTTTCTTGAAAACTGGACCACAAGTGACTAATAAGCCAATCTAAAATCTCTGGAGAAAATGTTTATTTAGAATTGTTATTACATCAACCATTCCAATTAGACCATCTTGTTTCTTAACATGAGAATGTATGATCCACTCCCAGATTTAAAACGTTGTGGCTCTCCAGGCCAGATCGAGAATGGCGATTACGAACTGTTATCTGCATCTGGCAAACTGGTGGCCCTGTACTCCTGTTACCATGGCTTTAAATTAATGGGTGACGCTCTAATTGTTTGTGAAGGAAATCAGTGGAGCGACAAACTTCCCCATTGTGAAGACATGTGCGACATTTAGCGTAAGTACTGATTTTCAAATAGTAGTCTTGACTGTAGCTTTTGGCGCACATCTCTCTACTTAGAAACAGTTTCCTTCTCCATGTGACTGGAGCTTCATAGCCATCTGCTGCTACAAATACAGAAAGTGCTCCCTGAAATTAATGTTCATGTATTTAATAAACTACTTAGCTTGGCTAGCAATACTCATGCAATTTAATCTTCTCAGGAAATGTTTTGAAAGGTTGTGACAATGGACCACATCCCCCCCACTTGGAATCCTGTAATTCTCATTTGGTTCCTTAAAGACAATGTATTTTAAATAATGTATTTAAATACTTTTTCAAAATAAATTTGATCTGAAGTCTGAGTCTGAGACTATACATCCCAGTTTTGTTACAAGTGACTCATGAAATAGCCAGCAAGAAAGTGGGCAAAGTGATCAAAATATTATTTGTCAAGTGTTGTTCCTTTAACATTAAACTCATCTGACAAGTGTCTGTACTTGGCCCACAACTGACATAAGGGCCTGTCTCCCTTCATTTAAATCTCACCAAAAATCTCTGCTGCATAAATTGTTTTACAGAATCTAATTTCCTGTTCATTTTATTTGACAAATACAACAGGCAGGGTACATGCATGATAGGTAAATTGAAGACTAAATGTTCCATAGATTGAATGTGAGTGCTAATGGTTAACTGTACCCTGCAGTTGATTGGCAACCAGTTCCGGGTGTACGCTGCCTCCTACCCAAAGATAGCTGGCAAGACCTTCAGCACTCCCGTGACCCTTGTGAGGATAAGCAACTCATGAAATGCAAGGAGGGATGTCTGTGTCATATCTCTAACTGTCCACTGATTCAGTTTCACCTTTGTTGGATCATCTATATGTTGCAATTTCATGTTCTCAAATTGTTGTATGGTTTTTATTGTTACTCTGGTTCCCCCCTCCCCCTCAGTGGTTTATTGAACTGACTTTAAATTTGCCATAGGTGTGAAGACTCGTGAAAGGTTATTTATACTGATCTAGACCCCAATAACAGCCAGGGGCGGCTTATTCTACATTTCCAATAGCCGAAATAACCTTTAAAAAAAGCTTGAATATTAAATGTGTGTGGTGAAAATACTTTATTAAATCTGCTAACATTGACAACACTGCAGTGCACTAATGATTCTTAAAGGGTGGTTTGCATGAACAATGTATCCAAGAGGTCATTTAATATGTACTCTATTTTGACAATGTGATGTTAAATCCTCTTTAATTTAATAGTGTCTTGAGAAGATTTTTATCGACAACTACGAATTTTCAGGGACGCTGCCATTTTCACACATGACATGACCTACGAGGGCAGATGTGATGTGTTACGTGCCGGGACACCATTTATGCCCTGCGCTGATTTCTCGGATTTATCCTCATCTGATGAAGAAATAGCAGTATCGGTTGATCGGGAAGACGGAAGAATACTTCCATACAGATTTGAACCTGTGGCTCTAAATGTTGAATATTTGGATGGTTCTTCGGGAGGAATGACGCTGAGTCTGACTGCTCGGAGGCCTACCCGCGAGACATAAGTGCCTAAACAAAGGCCCCCGGAGCTCCAGGCCAGCAGCTGCGGATGGTTTTTTCGACGGGAATGACGCGGAGTCTGACGAGCAAACTCCGGCGGCGGGCCGCGAGGCGAGCTTCGGCGGCGGTGGTGGATGAACATTTAAAGTTGAAAACTCTAGTTCCAAAAGTGGAAAATTAATAATTACAAAATAAATCTATGATTAAAAAAGAAATATTGGATTGATCACATCAAGCATTTCTAAAATCTTACATTGATTAAGAGAGATCAAAGCTTCAAGTTCAAGGCTACACCAACCTCTCCTGATTTTAGTTAGCTCAATTATCAGATTTCCATTCACTTCAATGTTGTCTTTCGATTGACCCTGTGCGTTACGCAAATGGAAAACAGGAACAAACAGTATGTAGCGGACTCAGCCGCGATGAGCTGCCGCGGCCTGACCGCCATGAGCCACCGCGGCACAAGTGTTGTCGTCGTCCCCCCAAACACCTACCTGTCATTTGGAACCCACAAAGCTGTCGTCCTTTGCACCTGTGCAATCCATTTTTCACAAGGAACCGGGTCTTTTGGAAACATATGCTGAGTAAATCCATCATCCCGAGTGTTCAGACAATATCCAGCAATATAACAAGCCAGCATTTTGGCTAACACGAAGGAACAGAGATTTAACTTCCAGCAGGTAGAACTGGTATAAACACATGAACCTGCCTGAGGGCGCTCCTCCTGACAATGTCACTTTTCCTGCTTCTTTGCCAAAACAAATCCCTTGAGAGGATTTTAATGGCGGGAGTTACAAAAAGCCATACATGTCAAAATCATGTTTTGTGGTGAAAAAATTAATAGGTCCATTCTGGCTGCCTTTTTTATTAAAAACATACAAAAAAAATCATGCATTTCATGTTAATGGAGCTTTAAGGTAAACCCTTTTATTGTATTCTAATAACAAACAGGCTTCTTATGACATTATTTTAACAACAAAAAGACATCCATTCATCCATTTTCTTAGCCGCTTATCCTCACGAGGTTTGCGGGAAGTGCTGGAGCCCATCTCAGCTTTCATTGAGCAGGAGGCAGGGTACACCCTGAACTGGTTCCCAGCCAATCGCAGGGCATATAGAGAAAAACAGTCGCACTAGGGGCAATCTAGAGTGTCCAATTAATGTTGCATGTTTTTTGGGTGTGGGAGGAAAACGGAGTGCCCGGAGAAAACCCACGCAGGCACGGGGAGAACATGTAAACTCCACACAAGCGGGTCTGGGATCGAACCCGGTACCTCAGAACTGTGAGGCCAACGCTTTCCAGCTGAGCCACCATTCATCTTTTTGTGTTACTTTCTCTCACAAATCATTATACAGTGAAGAAAATAACTTTGAACACCCTGCTGTATTGCAAGTTATCCCACTTAGAAATCATGGAGGGGTCTGAAATTTTCATCGTAGGTGCATGTCCACTATGAGAGAGATAATCTAAAAAGAAAACTCCAGAAATAACAATGTATGATTTTTTTTTCTATTTGTGTGATACAGATACAAATAAGTATTTGAACACCTGTCTATCAGCTAGAATTCTTACCATCAAAGACCTGTTAGTCCGCCTTTAAAAGTCCATGTATTGTCCTGAATCAGATGCACCTGTGTGAGGTCTTTAGCTGCATAAAGACACCTGTCCACGCCATATAATCAATAAGACTCAAACTTGTAACATGCCATCCAAAGACACCAGAGACAAAATTGTATAACTCCACATGGCTCGAAAGGGCTATGGAGAAATTGCCAAGTAGCTTGGTGAAAAAAGGTCCACTGTTGGAGCAATCATTTGAAAATGGAAGAAGCTAAACATGACGCTCAATCTCAATCGGAGTGGACCCCCATGCATGATATTACCTTGTGGGGTCTCGATGAGCCTTAGAAAGGTGAGGAATCAGGCCAGGACTACGCGACAGGACTTGATCAATGACCTGAAAAGAGCTGGCACCATCATTTCCCAGGTGACTGTTGGTAATACACTAAGACGTCATGGTTTGAACTCATGCATGGGACGGAAGGTTTGGCTGCCTAAACCAGCACATGTCAAGGCCCGTCTTAAGTTTGGATGATGCAGAGGAGTCATGGGAGAAAGTTTTGTGGTCAGAAGCGACCAAAATGGAACTTTTTGGTCATAATTCTACAAACTGTGTTTGGAGGAAGACGAATGATGAGTTCCATCCAAAGAACACCATGCTTACTTTGAAGCATGGGGTTGAAAGCATCATGCTTTGGGGGTGTTTTTCTGCACATGGGACAGAACGACTGCACTGTATTAAGGAGAGGATGACCGTGTGGCCAAGCCAGTCTCCAGACCTAAACCCAATTGAAAATCTTTGGAGGGAGCTGACACTGCGTGTTTCTCAGCCACAAACCTGTCTGATCTAGAGAAGATCTGTGTGGAGGAGTGGGCCAAAATTCCTCCTGCAGTGTGTGCAAACCTGGTGAACAACTACAGGAAACGTTTGACCTCTGTAATTGCAAACAAAGGCTACTCTACAAAATATTATCATTGGTTTTCTCAGGTTTTTTAAAATACTTATTTGCAGCTGTATCACACAAATAAATCGTTAAAAAAAATCATGCATTATGATTTCTGGATTTTTCTTTTTAGATTATCTCTCTCACAGTGTACATCCACCTATGGTGAAATTTTCAGACCCTCCATGATTTCTAAGTGGGAGAACTTGCAATGTAGTGGGGTGTTCTTCACTGTATGAGTCAACTTTCCAAAACATTGACATGAGCATATTGGTTTTGTGGGTTTTAATACTTCAATTAAGAAAAAAATATCAAGCCTTATGAGGTGAGCAGAGCTGGTACTGGTTATATATTTCCAAATTTGCATTGAAAGCAAGCGTTAACTGTAAAACTGTGTATAACCTCCAATTGACCCCTCCGTGGATATTGCGCAATCTGCGTCACTGACCAATCAGAGGCCAGAGATCTGCATAGACCAAAGCCCGTTTTTACTCCCGCCATTTTCTCTGACAACATTGAATGGTCCAGTATAGGTTTAGTTAGCGTTTTATCACGTATTTGGGTTATTTAACAAAAAATATGGTTAAGAGGTGTAGTCACGGACTTTGTAATAGTGACGACAGGTATCCTGAAAGACTAGTTGGTGGAGTTCGATTCGTACCCTTTCCAAAACCGAAGACCCAGTACGAAAAATGCCTTCGATGGATCAAACTTTGTGGAAGACCGCATCATCAACTAAATCCATCTAATATCAACCGGAACACATATGTTTGCACGAAGGTATGCCCTATATTTGATTTTCAATACATGTCTCGTATAAATGAATTCGAAGTTCTTTTCTAGAATAACACTGCTGCGTGTGAACGATTGCCACACTTATTCTTTGTTGAGCGATATTTAGCGATGATCGGACAGCACAAACGTATAGATTTCTTGCTGCCTCGCGGCCAGAAGCTTAACCAGACTGTGTTTGCACAAAGATATGCCCTAAATTTGATTTTTAAGACACGTCTCGTATAAATGAATGAGACGTTCTGCGCTAGCATAACATTGCTACGTGCGAACGACAGCCACACTTATTCTTTGTTGACCGATATTTAGCGATGATCGGACTGCACAAACGTATTGATTTCTTGCTGGCTCGCGGCCAGAAGCTTAACCAGACTGTGTTTGCACGAAGATATGCCCTAAAATTGATTTTTAATACACGTCTCGTATAAATGAATGAGACGTTCTGCGCTAGCATAACATTGCTACGTGTGAATGATTGAATGAAATCAGAAGCATGGCGTCTCTCTCAGTTAAGAATGTATTGTATTTAGAATCTATAATATATCGTTGATTTGAATGAAATCAGAAGCATAGAGTCTGTCTCAGTTCAGAATGTATTGTATTGTATTTGCCATTTTTACTGTTTGTCTTACGTCAGCGCACGTGGCGTGACGTCACTTCAGGAGGCTTGGTTAAGTACTCTGTACGGAGGGGTCAATTGAGTGACATTTTCTTATGTCTCCATCTTGTTTCAACTGAGTACATGTATTACTTTAACTCTATGTCTCCATCTTTTGGTTGATTCCGTGTATTACACTACATGACTTTTTAATGAGTCTTCTCATTTTTAGACAATCGTTAGTCTTGACATCAAGACATTCTCAACCCAATTCTTGATTTTGAGACATCGTAATCCGTGAGCATGTATTCGATTAACTTCTTCTTTTCCTTCCGGCTTGTCTCGTTGGTGGTCGCCACAGTGTGTCATCTTTTGCCATCTTAGCCTATCTCCTGCATCTTCCTCTCTAACCCCAACTGCCCTCATGTCTTCCCTCACCACATCCATGAACCTTCTCTTTGGTCCTCCTCTCGCCCTTTTGCCTGGCAGCTCCATCCTCAGCACCCTACCACCAATATACTCACTCTCTCGCCTCTGAACATGTCCAAACCATCGAAGTCTGCTCTCTCAAATCTTGTCTCCAAGACATCCAACTTTGGGTGTCCCTCTCATAAGATCATTTCTAATCCTATCCATCCTGCTCACTCCGAGCAAGAACCTCAACATCTTCATTTCTGCTACCTCCAGTTCTGCTTCCTATTGTTTCTTCAGTGCAACCCTCTCTAATCCGTACATCATGGCCGGCCTCACCAGTTTTGTAAACTTTGCCCTTCATCCTAGCAGAGACTCTTCTATCACATAACACACCAGACACCTTTTGCCAGCTGTTCCAACCTGCATGGATCCGTTTCTTCACTTCCTTACCACACTAACCATTGCTCTGGATTGTTGACCCTAAGTATTTGAAGTTGTCCACCCTCGCTATCTCTTCTCCCTGTAGCATCACTCTTCCCCCTCCCCTTTTGTCATTCACACACATATATTCTGTTTTACTTCAGCTAATCTTCATTCCTCTCCTTTCCAGTGCATGTCTCCATCTTTCTAATTGTTCCTCTGCATGCTCCCTGCTTCCACTGCATATCACAATATCATCTGCGAACATCATGCTCCAAGGGGATTCCAGTCTAACCTCATCTGTCAGCCTATCCATTACCACCGCAAACAGCAAGGGGATCAGAGCTGATCCCTGATGCAGTCCCACCTCCACCTTAAATTCCTCTGTCACACCTAATGCACACCTCACCATTGTTCTGCTGCCATCATACATGTCCTGTACTATTTTAACATACTTCTCTGCCACACCAGACTTACGCATGCAGTACCACAGTTCCTCTCTTGGTACTCTGTCATGGGCTTTCTCTAGATCCACAAAGACACAATGTAGCTCCTTCTAACCTTCTCTGTACTTTTCCACTAGCATCCTCAAGGCAAATAATGCATCTGTGGTACTCTTTCTAGGCATGAAACCATACTGTTGCTCGCAGATACTTACTTCTGTCCTGAGTCTCACCTCCACTACTCTTTCCCATAACTTCATTGTGTGGCTCATCAACTTTATTCCTCTATAGTTCCCACAGCTCTGAACATCCCCTATGTTCTTAAAAATGGGAACTAGAACACTTTTCCTCCATTCTTCAAGCATCTTTTCGCCCGCTAGTATTCTGTTGAATAAGTTGGTCAAAAACTCCACAGCCATCTCTCCAAATTCCTTCCATACCTCTACCGGTATGTCATCAGGGCCAACTGCCTTTCTATTTTTCATCCTTTGTAGTGCTTTTCTGACTTCCCCCTTAATAATCATTGGCACTTCCTGGTCCTTCACACTTGCCTCTTCAACTCTTCCTTCCCTCTCATTTTCTTCATTCATCAACTTCTCAAAGTATTCTTTCCATCTACTGAGCACACTACCGGCACCAGTCAACACATTTCCATCTCTATCCTTAATCAGCCTTACCTGCTGCACATCCTTCCCATCTCTATCCCTCTGTCTGGCCAACCTGTAGAGATCCCTTTCTCCTTCTTTCGTGTCCAACCTGGTGTACATGTCTTCATATGCCTCTTGTATAGCCTTTGCCACCTCTACCTTTGCCCTACGTCGCATCTCGATGTACTCCTTTCACGTCTCCTCAGTCCTCTCAGTATCCCACTTCTTCTTCGGTAATCTCTTTCCTTGTATGACTCTCTGTATTTTGGGGTTCCACCACCAAGTCTCCTTCTCCCCTTTCCTACCAAAAGACACACCAAGTACTCTCCTGCCTGTCTCTCTGATTACCTTGGCTGTCGTTGTCCAGTCTTCCGGGAGCTTCTGCTGTCCATCGACAGCCTGTCTTACCTCTTTCCGAAAGGCCACACAACATTCTTCCTTTCTCAGCTTCCACCACATCTTTCTCTGCTCTACCTTTGTCTTCTTAATCTTACTACCCACCACCAGAGTCATCCTACAGACTACCATCCTATCCTGTCGAGCTACACTCACCCACCACTACCTCACAATCACTAACCACCTTCAGATTACATCGTCTGCACAAAATATAATCTACCTGCATGCTTCTTCCTCCGCTCTTGTAGGTTACTATATGTTCCTCCCTCTTCTGGAAATAAGTGTTCACTACAGCCATCTCCATCATTTTTGCAAAGTCCACCACTATCTGTCCCTCAAAGTTCCTTTCCTGGATGTCGTTCTTACCCATCACTTCTTCATCGCCCCCGTTTCCTTTACCAATATGTCCATTACAATCTGCACCAATCACAACTCTCTCGCTGTCTGGGATGCTCAAAACTACTTAATCTAGTTCCTTCCAGAATTTCTCTTTCAACTCTAGGTCACATCCTACCTGTGGGGCATAGCCGCTAACCACATTATACATAACACCTCCAATTTCAAATTTTAGTCTCATCACTCGATCTGATACTCTTTTCACCTCCAAGACATCCTTAGCCAGCTCTTCCTTTAAAATAACCCCTACTCCATTTCTCTTCCCATCTACTCCGTGGTAGAATAATTTAAACCCTGCTCCTAAACTTCTAGCCCTACTACCTTTCCACCTGCTCTCTTGGATGCACAGAATATCAACCTTTCTCCTAATCATCATGTCAACCAACTCTTGAGCTTTTCCTGTCATAGTCCCAACATTCAAAGTCCCTACACTCAGTTGTAGGCTCTGTGCATTCCTCTTTTTCTTCTGATGATGGATCCGGTTTCCTCCTCTTCTTTGTCTTCGACCCACAGTAGCTGAATTTTCACCGACGCCCTGCAGGTTAGCAGTGCCGGGGGCAGGCGTTGTTAACCCGGGCCACGACCGATCCGGTATGGGATTCTTTAGATGAACGCTCATATTGGTTTGGCACAGTTTTTACGCCGGATGCCCTTCCTGACGCAACCCTCTGCATTTATTCGGGCTTGGGACCGGCCTACAGATTGCACTGGTTTGTGCCCCCATAGGGCTACATTATGTATCCGATTAACAATGACCTTAATGTTCTTGTGTCATTACCCTTTTCACCCCGTCCATTCGGTCCATGGAAGGGTTTACTTGACATGCCTACAATTTATCCACACATCCATTTTATTAGCCGCTTATCCTCACAAGGGTCACGGGGAGTGCTGAAGCCTATCCCAGCTGTCATTGGGCAAGAGAAAGGGTATACCCTGAACTGGTCACCAGCCAATCGCAGGGGACATGAAGACAGACAACAACCGCACTTAAAATCACACCTAGGCACAATTAAGAGTGTCTAATTAATGTTGCATGTTTTTCTGATGTGGGAGGAAACCAGAGTGCCCGGAGAAAACCCACGCAGGCATGGGGAGAACATGTAAACTCCACACAGAGAGGGCTGGGATTGAACCCGGGTCATCATAACTGTGAGGCCAATGTATTCCAGCTGAGCCACCATGCCGTATATCCATAATAATAATAATACTAATACTAACAATAATAATCCGTAATATTTCCATCCATCCATCGATTTTCTTTACCACTCAGCCTCACGAGGGTTGCAAGGAGTGCCGGCACCTATCCCAGCTGTCAAAGGGCAGGAGGCAGGGTACACCCTGAACTGGTTGCCAGCCAATCACAAGGCACAAAGAGACAAACAGCTGCACTAAAAATCTCACCTAGGGGCAATTTAGAGTCTCCAATTAAAAGCATTTATTTGGTGTGTGGAAGGTAACTGGAGTGGCCGGAGAAAAACCATGCAGGCACAGGGAGAACATGCAAGAACTGTGAGGCCAACGCTTTACCAAGTTGATCCGCCGCGTCGCCCCCTACAATATATGTGAAATTTAATTTAATGGTGACCAGACCAGAGTGTAGAACACTTCTTGTCTAAAATCACTTGTCATAGACTTCAGTTACTTTTCTTTGGGCAAAATGGGCCAAAAAAACTGATCTAAATGACTCTGAAAAGTTAAAAAAAAAAAAGTCTCAGATGGACGCAGAACTTAGATATTTGGGTGTGATCCCATACCCATCAAATGTTTTGTTTCATGTATATAACAGTTGCAAGTAATGTGTGGAGAAAATAAGACAGTGATTTACTTGGCATGGATTTGAGAAGAATCAAATGTTAATCTACCAGCAAGACAATACCTTCAAGTTCCTTTAAATTTCAGGACTACATCCTCTGGAATTCCTCAAAGTACAAGATATTCAGTGTTCAGGAACATCTCTAAATTGTAAACTATTATCAAAATTCTTTTCTCGGTCAGACATTCAATTGACCCGGCTGGAAAACTGCCAGCCAATCAGGGTTTGCCACCTCTACAGTACTTCCTAATCTGACCCCATTGCTTGTGCATACGGTTTCACCAAACAGAGAATGTCCACTATCTGGCATTTTGTGGCAGACTTTTGTGAAAAATAACTAAAAAAAAAACAAGCAAACAAACAAACAAAAAATTAATTAATTAATTAGTTGATTGATTAATAATAATAATTGGCCCACGGAAGTTTTGAAGAACAACCCATTTGGGTGCGTTTTCTCATTGTTATTGTTTGGTGCACAACATGTCGGCATCTTGGTCTAGCTCGAAAGAATGGTCTGGAATGCTCAGGATGTCATGGGGCGGTGTCAAGGACGTTTCTTCTGGGTTTGGCTGTGAAAGCTAGCACATATCCAGATATTGCATGGATTTAAAAGATGTTCTTTATTTTCAATTCTTTTTTCAATTAATGTACAAAATATATGTAATAATAATATTACTTCAGATTAGAGGGTTTATTGTACATAGAAATTTTGGACAAAAATCCCCCTTTAACGATAGTGGCACAGGAACGCTGTAACAAGGGGGATACCCTACAAGACGCTTGCGTACGCATACATGATGATGCAGTGTCACATACAACGAACTGGCGCATGAAAGTAACAGACTCAAGGCTTATATGCTTGGCCTGATTAGGGTCCATACGATGCAGGTGTGGGGCTACTGCCTAGGGCAGCTTCACTCAGGGCAGTGGCTTGGCCATGCCCCTGACAGATATTTTACTTGAATTAAGTGGTGTGCGTGTATCCATTCATAAGTATATTTTCTTCTCTGTCAAATGTTTGCCTCCTCATATCTCCCTCAGAATTCATTTTGCTTCTCACACTCGCCCTTCTCTTCGGATAATTGCCCAATGGCAAAAGTAAATGACCATCCATCCATCCATCCATCTATTTTCTTAGCAGCTTATCTTCACAATTTTCGCAGGAGTGCTGGAGCCTACCCAACCCGTCAATGGGCAGGAGGCAGGATACAGGATACACCCTGAACTGGTTGCCAGCCAATTACAAGGCACACAGAAACAAACAACCATTCACACTCACACATAAGGACAATTTAAGAGTCCGGGCTGGAGCGGCAGGATTATGACACAAAAGGTAACTCAATGAGCGTTACATGATTAAAAGCATTCCAATACATAAATGAAAATATTTGAAAAAGTACAAGTAAAACAGCTTTTAGTGCAAGAAACATCACTGAAAAGTGGAAGTACTCTGAAACGCATGAGAAAAAAAGAAAGGTTTTTAACCTGGATTTAAATACATTCGCACATGGGGTTGACGTCACCTCTGATTGCAACTTATTCCATTTTTTGCAGCATAATAGTTGTTTGCTTTGGACTCTGCACTCCATTATATTATCTCATTAGCATTTTTTATGAATTCAGGATCGAAAGCATTGCGTGATTTAAAGACCAGTAGCAGAACTTTAAAATCTATTCTAAAACTGACTGGAAGCCAGCGTAAAGACTAGAATTGGAGTTTATCTTGTGACCGCTTTGCTCTGGTCACAACCTTCACTGCAGCATTCTGAATGAGCTGGAGCTGTTTAATACTCTATTTGGGGAGACCGGTTAGAAGAGCATTACAGTAGTCAAGTCTACTTGAGATAAAAGCATGGATGAGCTTCTCTTGGTCTGCTTGACACATGCAAGCCTTAAATATAGATATGTTCTTCAGATGGTTAAGGGCAGTTTTAGAAGTTGATTTGAAATGACTGTTGAATGTCACTTTCGAAATCTATCAGAACACCAAGTTTTCGAACTTGGTCTTTGCTTTTTAAAGATAGTGAATCCATTTATTTCCGAACAGCAATCCTTTTTTCTTTATTGCAAAAAACAATTATCTCGATTTTCTTGTGGTTTAGTTGAATGAAATTTTGGCTCATCCAGTTATTTATCTGCTTTAGACAGTGGTATAACACCACAATTGAACTATAGTCATCTGGAGACACTGCTAAATATAACTGTGTGTCATTTGTTGCGATTGAGCATTTTCAATGATTACAAAGTAGCTCCTTTCCTCCAGGTAGGACTTAAACCATTTAGGATTGTTCTCATTTGTCCTACCCACGTTTCAATCATGTTCAGTAGTGTACTATGATCTACTGTATTAAAAGCTGCACTGTGATCCAACAAGACCAAAATTGACCCCTTTCCTGAGTCCGTTTTCAATCTTATAGCATTTTGGACGTTAATAAAAGCAGATTATGTACTGTGTGTTATGAGCACTGGACAAGGGGTAGGACCCAAATGCAGGAGGTCCTCCTCATAGTCCAAAAAATCAGAGTTAAAAAGAATATGAGGTGCTGGACGGGTCGTGGTCGGGACGTATTCATAGCTCACCGGTTGAGCGTGTGACACGGAAGCGGAGGACGTCATGGAGCCTTCCCGGACCGGACAGGCTTGGTCCTCCGACAGTCGGTCTATCTTGCGTCGGTCCCGGCGACGCCGGGTCTTTCCTGCTGGGTCCTGCTTTGGCCAGATCGTTCTGTCACGACCCATCGATACGGAGGTAGGAGGCAAATGCAGGAGTCGGGAGACACAGAGGTAAATCGGGAAAAACGTTTATTATTCCAAGATCGGGGATCGGGCAGGCAGTCAGGTGCAGCAGCAGTAGTCAGGACATCGGGAATAGAGAGCAGGTCCGCGGGCAGGCAGGAGTCGGTACACGGGAGATCAATCAAAGCAGGCAGGAATATCAAAGGAGTCAGGCTTACGGGGTCGGTCGGAGAACAGGCGGAGGTCGGTACACATGGGAAAACGATCCGAGATACGGGAGTGCTGGTACGGGGCATGCATGGCAACGATCTGGCGCCGGACCAGTTGTCCCCATGGTTCTATATACACCGGGGCCAATCAGCCAGCATGAGGCGCAGGTGTGCGCCTCCCAATCAGCGCGGTACAGCCAGGGCTGGACCGGCAGGACCATGACAACTGCTATATATTACTGTGTGTCATCTGCTCAGCTATGATAGTTAAAACTAAAGTTTTATCAAATTTGACCCTAGGGTAGGATACACAGGCTGAACAGGAGGGGTCCAAGAACCGACCCTTGAGGGACCAGATAGGTCATTGCCATTTTATGAGATTGAGCACTTCCAATCTTTACAAAGTACCTCCTTTCCTTCAGGAAGGACCTGAATAATCTAAGGACCGTTCCATTTCGTCCTACCCATGTTTCCAACCTGTTTAGCAGTATATTGTGAGCTACGATATCAAAAGCCGCACTGAGATTACAACAAGACCAAAATTTAAACCTTACCCGAGTTAGCATTCAATCTTTTTCATTTAGCATTCTGATAAGAGCAGATTCTGTACTGTGATCAGTTCGGAAACTGTGATTGAAATTTGTCAAGAAGTCAATTTAAATTCAAGAAAATGCTGAGATGATTAAAAATATTTTTCTTAACAATCTTGGCTATAAAAGGGAGATTTGAGATGGGTCTATAGCTTGCTAACATTGAATCATTATTTTTTTCAAGAAGATGCTTAACAGCAGCTACTTTAAGAGCTTTTGGAAACTCGCCAGACTGAAGTGAGCAATTCATTATTTGTTGAAAATCAGCTAGCAAGATTCATTCAAGGACCTCCACGAAGCCTTAAAAAAACTCTTCCCCTCTCAAAAAATCCAAAATAGACCCAAAAAATGAAATGAAATTAAGTTGTCGTATATGATTTTTGTGGTTTATTGACATTGTTTTTCAATCATTTTATGTTAACAAATACTTCCCCTGTGATTTTTTTTAACAATCACAGTATATTTTATATTTTCTTTCCACATCATCTTCTTAAGCTACATATCAAAATTTGCATCCACTGAAAAACAGAAATACAAAATTAAACTGTGTTAAGTCATGGCACATGCTGTTTTATACCTCTGATTCAGGAAGTTTCAGTCATTCCATCAGAAAACCATTTGAAAATTTGTAATGGGGGGGGGGGGGGACAACACCAATTAATAAGGGAGAATGGCGGTACATAGTCCATCCATCCATCCATCCATCCATGTCTATGGCTTATCCAGGTCGGGTCACTGGGGCAGCAGCTTCATCAGGGATACCCAGACTTTCCTTTCCCCAGCCACTTCATCCAGCTCTTCCTGGGGGATCCTGAGGTGTTCCCAGGCCAGCCGAGAGACATAGTCTCTCCAGCGTGTCCTGGGTTGTTCCGGGGATGTGTTTCTAGTGGGACATGCTCGGAAAACCTCACCAGGGAGGTGTCCGGGAGGCATCCGAATCAGATGCCCCAGCCACCTCATCTGGAATCTCTTAATGTCCAGGACCAGCGACTCAACTGTGAGCCCCTCCCGGATGTTTCACACCCAATCTCTCAGGGAGAACCCGGACACCCTGTGGATGAAACACTTTCCGGCCCCTTGAATCCTGGATTTTGTTCTTTTGGTCATGATCCATAGCCCATGACAGAGGTGAGGGTAGAGATGTAGATCTAACAGTAAATTGAGAGCTTCACCTTTCAACTTAGCTCCCTCTTTACTACGACAGACCGATATTAAGTGTTAATCTTGCATTCTTCTCTTACTCGTGAACAAGACCCCAAGATACTTGAACTCGTCCATTCAGGGCAGGATTTCATCCCTGACCTGGACAGGGGATGCCACCCTTTTCTGACTGAGGACCATTGTCTCTGATTTGGAGGTGCTAATTCTCATCCCAGCCGCTTCACACTCGGCTGCGAACAGCTCCAGTAAGAATTGGAGGTCACGGTTTGATGAAGCAAACAGAACCCCACCATCTGCAAAAAGTAGAGAGGCTGTACTGAGGCCACCAAAACAGACCCCCTCTGTGCCTCAGATGCACCTAAAGATTCTGTCCATATAAGTTAAAGGATATAATAAAGCCTTCCTAGCAGCAAACTGGTGCTTCGTACCATTGTTGTTCTTGCCACCAAGGCGTCTGCCCTCTGTTTCCCCAACCACGGTCAGGCGACTGTTGCAGGAAAGATTAACAAAGGTTTTATAATTAAAAATGTAAGTAAATATGTGCACTGTTATAATATTAGTCTCTTAGGAACTAGACAAAGTAGTCCTGAGCATCCCAGAGAGAGAGAGAGAGAGAGAGTTGTGATTGGTGCAGATTTCAATGGACATGTTGGTGAACGAAACAGGGGCGATGAAGAAGTGATGGGTAAGTACAGCATTCAGCAAAGGAACTTTGAGGGTCAGTTGGTGGTTGACGCAAAAAGAATGGAATTGGCAGTGGTGAACACTTATTTCCAGAAGAGACAGCAACATAGAGTGACCTACAAGAGCGGAGGTAGGAGCACGCAGATGGATTATATTTTGTGCAGACGATGTAATCTGACGGAGGTTACTGCTTGCAAGGTGGTAGTGGGGGAGAGTGTAGCTCGACAGCATAGAATGGTGGTGTGTAGGATGACTTTGGTAGCGGGTAGGACGATTAAGAAGACAAAAGTATAGCAGAGAATCAGGTGGGGGAAGTTGAGGAAGGAAGAATGTTGTGTGGCCTTTCGGAAAGAGGTGAGACGGGCTCTAGATGGACATGAAGAGCTCCTGGAAGACTGGTATACTACTGCCAAGGTACTTAGAGAGGCAGGCAGGAGAGTATTTGGGGTGCCTTCTGGTAGGAAAGGGGAGAAGGAGACTTGGTGGTGGAACCCCAAAATACAGGAAATCATCCAAGGAAAGAGATTAGTGAAGAAGAAGTGGAACATGGAGAGGACTGAGGAGAGGTGTAAGGAATACATTGAGATGTGACATAGGGTAAAGGTAGAGGTGGTGAAGGCTATACAAGAAGCATATGACGACATGTACACCAGGCTGGATACGAAAGAGGGAGGAAAAGATCTCTACAGGTGGGCCAGACAGAGGGATAGAGATGGGAAGGATGTGCAACAAGTAAAAGTGATTAAGGATAGTGATGGAAATATGTTGACTCGTGCCAGTAGTGTGCTAAGTAGATGGAAAGAGTACTTTGAGAAGTTAATGAATGAAGAAAATGGGAGCAAAGGAATAGTTAAAGAGGCAGGTGTGAATAACCATGAAGTGGTAATGATTAGTCAGGGGGAAGTTAGAAAGGCACTGAACAGAATGAAAAATGGAAAGACAGTTGGTCCTGATGACATACCAGTGTAGGTATGGAAGCAATTTGGAGAGGTGGCTGTGGAACCTTTGACCAACTTATTCAATAGAATACTGGCAGGAGAGAAGATACCAGAAGAATGGAGGAAAATTGTGCCAGTCCCCATTTTTATGAACAAAGGCAATGTTCAGAACTGTGGAAACTATACAGAAATAAAGATGAAGTTATGGGAAAGAGGAGTGGAGGCTACACTCAAGACAGAAGTAAGTATCTGCGGGCAACAGTGAGATTTCATGCCAAGAAAGAATACCACAAATGCATTATTTGCCTTGATGATGCTCATGGAAAAGTACAGAGAAGGTCAGAAGGAGCTACATTGTGTCTTTGTAGACCTAGAGAAATCCTATGACAGAGTACCAAGAGAGGAACTGTGGTACTGCATGCGCAAGTCTGATGTGGTGGAGAAGTTTGTTAGAATAGTACAGGACATGTATGACATGTTACTTCTGCACTATAGATTTTAATGATTGTCTCTCTCATATAATCATGTTTCCTTTTGTGTCTCTTGTTACAAACGCGTTTCTTGTTATTTAAACAGAAATGTTTATACTCTGTGGAGCCATAAATATTACAATGCATGTTGGGAACTTGAAGCATTTATTACAGCAAACTTGGTTATTGCTATAGATTCTAGTTATTTACCACGGACCATACTGTATAACACTATAACTTGAATATTTTTCTTGTATAGTCTCCACTGCATCTTAAAATTTTGGTTGACAACAAACTATAAGGGCAGCACAGTGGAGTAGCAGTAAAGCGTAGGCCTCACAGTTCTGAGGACCTGGGTTCAATCCCAGCCCTGCCTGTGTGGAGTTTGCATGTTCTCCCTGTGCCTGCACTTTGGTTTCCTCCCACATCCTCAAAACATGGATTGATTGGAAACTCTAAATTCCCTCTAGGTGTGATGTGAGTACGACTTTTGTCTGTCTCCATGTGGCCTGCGATTGGCTGGCAACCAGTTGAGGGTGTACCCTGCCTCTTGCCCGATGACAGCTGGGATAGGTTCCAGCACTCCCACAACCCTTGTGAGGATAAGCAGCTAGGAAGATGGATGGATGGGTGGAACACTCTATAAACTGAGTTAATATGATTTCTTTAAATCATTTTATAAAATATATTGTTGTGCAGATGAGTTGCACAAGGATACTGGGAGCTCTTGAAGCAAGCATAAGAAGCAGGCCAAATTGAGACGCCAAAAGGAATTAAACACTTGTATCTTTTGCAGTTGATAAATCACAAGGTATCAGTTAGCTAAGCTTAACTTAGCTCCAGTTGAACTGACCCGGATGTCACTCTATCTCACCCAACTCACACTCGGAGTTCCATGATAAAAAGGGCAACATAAATCCAACACAAGATTTAAATGATCTATGGTTACATGAGCACACATAATTATTGTTACATTAATTCTTAGTGTTCATGAATATTAAGGATTAATATCTTTATTCTGGAAATGGTCAACACGATGCAGGGCATGCTTCTAGCGTCACAATTCGGCTCCAAAATACATTTATTCTCAATGTAATGTCAACCAAAATCCCATGATGCAGTGGAAATTGAAGTTAATTATTGTAAAATCACTTGCAAGTATTTCACGAGATGGAATGTTGTAAATAACTGTTGAATTTACTTTTAATTTATTTTGATCTCAGATAAAAATCTCAGACAAGTTGAGTTAGTTCCTGTGGGAGCCAAATTAAAGTGCGGTCATATGACTGTAACTGTTAAATTGAGTGCAGCTCAGAACACAAACAGGTTTGTTCACATAAATGGCTGTGAAGTGAAGCTAAAGTTAAATGCTTCATATTAACAGAACAAAATGTTTATAAAACCTCATGTTGATGGATTCAAATAAAGCATTGGCCTCACATTTTTGAGGACTGGGTTCGCATCATGGCCCTGCTTGTGTGGAGTTTCTTTGTTCTTCCCGTGCCTGGATGGATTTTCTCCGGGCACTCCGGTTTCCTACTACATTACAAAAACATGAATTAATTGGGGACTCTAAATTACCCATAGGTGTGATTGGGAGTGTGACTGTTGTTTGTCTCCATGTGCCCTGCAATTGGTTGGCTCATCAGTACCCTGCCTCCTGCCCGATGACAGCTGGGATTGGCTCCAGCACTCCCGCACCCTTGTAAGGATGAGCGGCTCAGAAAATGGATGGATGATGGATTCAAAATGTGTTCATTGTAAATCCCATTGACTTGGAAAACAAAGATAGTATTGTATAGTACGAGGAGATTAATATCATAATCTACCTACTTTTCATACACACAAGGCGCAGCGGTAGACAGATGAAGTTCTCCAGTGTTACATGTCCAGAGGAAGTCCCATTGCGCACGGACAACATGTTTAACATGTTCTAACTGACTTTTACTCCTAAAAACAAGAAAAAGCCCAAGACTTGTCACAGAAATTGAAGAAATGAATGAACAGGTCATCGATAAACACAGACTACCAACCACATTTTATTCTCAGTAGGCGCGTGCAGAGACGTCAAAGTTAAAAGCGGAGGCACATGTAACAAGAGTTTGCAATGCCTTAGCTCAGCATTGCAGACTATTTATGAAAACGAAATACCAAAAGACACTTGCCAGTTCCTTGCAAAGCTGTGCACCATTGATAATCAGAATGATAAACCTACCAATTTGAAAATTACACTTATTTTGTGCTTTTATATTAGCATTTTGTGTGCATTTCGCAACTATATTGTAAATAAAAATTTCTCAACAATACATTCATATTGCTCCTGATATGGTCCGAAGTTATTTAAACCATTATCAAAAAAATAAAAATTCTTTCTGGAAAACAACTTCTTTTAATTCTCCAAAGATGACACAAAAGGAAAAGGAAACGAAACATTAAAAAAAACCACTGTATCGAAAGTATACAGTATAAATATAAGTTTTGAAATCCTCTAATTATTTTGTCCAACTGGGCTACTTCCTGATTTCCTTATTGTCCTCTCTCAAAGTAAACAAATCTGTTATTGTCTTGTTTTCTGATGTTGATGTTTGTAATCAAACGCTCACCCAGTTATTCCCAAGGAGTGCCCGGTCTCTCCAATTTGAAATCCTAAGGGCCACCAAAACCTTAAATCAAAATTCCGATCAACATTAGTGGCCATTTTTTTAGACACCAAAGAAGTTTAATGATATACTGTAACAATCATCAGGCCTCCCGCTATTAAAATGTTCATTTTGATTTGGAAGGTCTGGACTGAAGTTGAGTGGACCACTAAGTTATATAGATATTGACTTTTCATTACAGCCGACTAACTCTACATTATCCTTCTGAAGGTTAACATGAATACATTTGTCATAAATCGTCTACATTACCATGTAAACAATTTACTCAATTTAGATGCCGTTTTTATTTGTTTTTCTCAATATTATTGTTCATTTGTTTGTGAGTCACACCACAGGCCAAAACAGGTAAAAAAAAAAAAAATGGTAACAGTTTGAATGGCTATAAAAAATGTGTTGAGGTGTAAGAGTGAAGGATAGCAGGTTTTATATTCGCTGGTGCCTTGTTTTCTTGCTCTGATTCTGGTGAAACTTTAATGCAACTTTTTACGTGTGATAGGCATGAAACTTACTCGTGGATTAGCAGTCGTGGTGTTCGTACCCTAATGATTCTTTCAGAATAACATCTTTTTATGAAAAAACTGAACTGAATCCATCCATTTTCTGAGCGGCTTATCCACACAAGGGTTGTGGGAGTGCTGCAACCTATCCCAGGTGTCATCGGGCAGGAGGCGGGGTCAACCCTGAACTAGTTGCCAGTTGCGGGTTCAACTGAATCAGTTTAGAAAATTTTTCATTCTTTTTGCTTGGCCGCTGCCCATGGCGTGAGGCGAGCGAGTCTCCTGGGAGCGTGAACGGTACTATTGAAGCGTTCTGTCACTCACGTCTGAATAGTCGCTGAATGTGTCACGTCCCATCGGAACGGGAGTAGGACCCAAATGCAGGAACTCGGAAGACGCAAGGTAGTTCAAGAAGAGACTCGTTTATTGTATGCAGAGGTCGGGGATCGAGCAGGCAGTCCGGTGCAGCGGCGGTAGTTGGGGACGTCGAGCGACGAGAACAGATGAGCGGACAGGCAGGAGTCGGTACACGGGGAAACAATCAACGCAGGCAGAAGTCTCAAAGGAGTCAGGCTTACAAGGTTGGTCGGAGAACGGACGAAGGTCGGTACACACAGGATCAATCAGGAATACGAGAGTGCTGGAACGGGACATAAAGCTCAACGAACTGGCGGAGGACCAGTCGTCACCGGGTCCTATATATACGGGGGATGATCAGCCCGCATGAGGCACAGGTGTGTGCCTCCCAATTAGCGCAGCCGCACGGGCACCCGCACAGCTCGTGCTGAAGCGGCAGGATCATGACAGAATGACCAATGAGCAGCCAGCGTCAGGCAGCGCTGTGCTGGAAGATGAGGGACTTAAATGAACTGATGAATATAAGCGAAGTGAGTGATTCAGTCTCTGACCTGGTGTACAGAGGAGTTGAAGAGTAATTTATTTGTGATCCTCTAAGGCAAAATGTACTAGTACGATGAGTGATTCTTTTGCCAGAGGAACGATGTAATACAAAGTGAGCGTACTCATGAGTGCCTTTAACAGTAAGTCCTGACGTCCTTGCATGATAGCTTTCACTAGCAGCTATTTCTTCAAGCTAATGGCTAATTTTGAGTCAGTCAAGCACTTGAAAACAAACATACACATTTAAAATAAATGTAAATTACTAACAAATGGAATATGTACACATTTATATTTCCCTCACTGTTTCTAATGCAATTATTAAAGCCATTTTATTCATAATAATAACACAAACTTTTAAAGTCTTTCTCAACACTCACAGGTTCCACTAATCAATTAGAATAACAGTGAGGTGAGTGAGCCTGAAGCCCGGGTGGGAGATGCTGTTGTCCGCGATGCTGTTCAACAGAATGCAGTAAAGTCACTTCACTGACGAAACTAAAGATGAACGTAAGTGGACACGGAAGGATGGTTGGCAGCTACAATCATTGCAGGCAAATGTTTTTTTTTTTTTTTTTTTAAATCTCCCTGCCTTCCCTACTTTGCAATCCACAAAAACAACACACATATAGTGCTTCTGTGAACGTGTTGAGTGAATTTGAACCTCAGGGATGGTTCATTCATGGAATTAGGAAGCACTTGTAGCGCCGGAGAAAAGGAGTCGGAGGCGGAGTGTCGGACACAGGAACAGAACTTGCTTTATTGTTCGACATCAAAACACTACTCGCATAACGGCGGGAACTCTGTTAACCTTTCCTCCGGAAGCGCAACAACAAAAACAGTCCGTGCGGAACCCCGCACCCTAACTCGAGGTCCCGCGGGTGAATTATGTAAACACCACACAAGCCCCCCCAGAATTCACCCATAGTCAAAATCCTTGTGCCGTGGAGGGATGATGACCCGACCCCGGCGGGTGTGCACTGTAGGGGCCGAGGGGGGCGGGGCCGCACTGTCCATTGAGTCATGGGACAAGGGCTCAGGCGGGGTCAAGGGTACCCCGGCGGGCGCAGGGGCACAGGGCAAAGGGGGACGACCCCGGCGCGGGGGGAGGGCCAACCCCAAAGGCTGGTCAATGTCCAGGTGCGCGGGTTTGACCCTGTCCATGGAAACAGTCTCGGGTCTGCCGCCAATGTCCACGAGCAGGCTCTTATCCCCGTGCTCCAGGACCCTGAACGGCCCGTCGTATGGGGGGCGGAGAGGTCCACGGTGAGCGTCATGACGAACAAACACAAAATCCGCAGAGCGCAGGTGACGGGGCAGCCGGGCAGCTGGGGTGCCATGTTGCGACGTGGGAACCGGCGCGAACCCTTTTGCGGCCTCCAGCAGGGAGGACCGTTGCCTGGCTGCGGACCAGGGCGCTGTGGCGTCCGGGATGAATTCGCCGGGGACCCGCAGTGGCTGGCCGTAGACGAGTTCGGCGGATGAGGACAACAGGTCCTCCTTGGGGGCGCACCTGAGGCCGAGCATGACCCACGGGAGCTTATCCAACCAGTTGCCGTCCGTCAAGCCGGCACGCAGGGCTGCTTTCATGGAGCGGTGGAACCGCTCGCAAAGACCGTTCGCCTGGGGGTGATAGGCGGTAGTGCGGTGCAGCTTGACCCCCAAACTCTCAGCGACTGCGTTCCAGAGTTCAGAGGTAAACTGAGGGCCACGATCTGAAGAAAGGTCGCACGGTGTCCCGAAGCGTGCAACCCACGTGCCGATGAATGCCCGGGCCACGTCTGACGACGTTGTCGAGGAGAGGGGAACGGCTTCGGGCAAGCGGGTCGTCCTGTCCACTATGGTGAGCAAGTAGGTGAATCCGTGCGAGGGAGGAAGTGGACCTACCAAGTCAACGTTGACGTGGTCAAACCTCCTCTCGGGGACAGCAAAGGGCTCCAAGGGGGCTTTTGTGTGGCGATGCACCTTAGCCCGCTGACAGGCCACGCACGAGTCGACCCAGGCCTGCACATCTTTCTTGAGACCGCGCCACACGAACTTCTGGGCCACCAGCCTCACGGACGGTTTCCTTCCGGGGTGGGAGAGGTTGTGGACCGCCTCGAAAACAGCTCTTCGCCAGTTTGCAGGGACCAGCGGCCGAGGCTGGTCAGCCGAGAGGTCGCACAGCAACCTGACGCCCGAGTCACCAACCGCGACTTCCTCCAGGCGCAAACCCGTGTCAGAAGTCTTGAGGGCCTGCACCCCGTGGTCCGAGGCCTGGTCTGCGCTCATGCGGGAGTAGTCGAGACCCAGATGCACAGTGCCGACGATCGCCCTGGAGAGGCAGTCCGCGACCACATTGGATTTGCCGGCGATGTGTTGGATGTCCGTAGTGTACTCTGAGATAAACGACAGTTGGCGTTGCTGGCGGGCGGACCACACCTCGGCCACCTTGGACATGGCGAAAGTGAGGGGTTTATGGTCCACATATGCCGTGAACTCACGGCCTTCCAATAGGGAGCGGAAGTGGCGGATCGCCAGCCAGAGGCCGAGGAGCTCTCTATCGAACGTGCTGTATTTGCGCTCCCTGGGGACCAGCTGACGGCTGAAAAAGGCAAGCGGTTGCCAGGCGCCGCCGACCCACTGTTCGAATACGGCTCCAACAGCGTAGTCTGATGCATCGGTAGTGAGAGCGACAGGGGCCCCGTGGGTCGGGTGAGCCAGCATAGCGGCACGACTCAGTGCGGCCTTCGTAGCCTCGAAGGCTTCCATCCTCTCGGCCGTCCATTCAACGTCCCGGTTGGGGGCCTTGTCTTTAAGAGCCTCATAGAGCGGGCGCATGATGTGGGCCGCCCGGCGGATGAACCGGTGGTAGAAAGTCACCATCCCCAGGAACTCCCGGAGGCCCCGAGCCGAGCGAGGTCGGGGAAAAGCGGAGACGGCCTCCACCTTTGCCGGAAGGGGGGCGGCGCCGTTCTTGTCTATGAGGTGCCCGAGGAACTGGATAGAGGGCACCCCGAAAACACACTTCGCCGGGTTGATGATCAGGCCATGCTGCTCAAGTCTTGCGAAGAGGTCGCGGAGGTGCATCAGATGTTCATCCTCCGAGGAGCTGGCGACAAGGATGTCATCCAAATAGACGAACACAAATGGCAAGTCCCTGAGCACAGAATCCATTAAACGCTGGAAAGATTGTGCCGCGTTTTTAAGACCAAACGGCATCCTCAGAAACTCGAACAGTCCAACGGAGTGATTACAGCTGTCTTGGGAACGTCTGAGGGGTGCACGGGAACCTGGTGATACCCGCGCACCAGGTCGACCTTGGAGAACAAGATTTTGCCTGCCAGGTGGGCTGAGAAGTCCTGAATGTGTGGAACAGGGTAGCGGTTGGGCGTAGTGGCGTCGTTAAGGCGGCGGTAGTCACCACACGGTCGCCACCCACCACTCGGTTTAGGGACGATGTGTAGTGGCGAGGCCCACGAGCTATCCGAGCGGCGGACGATGCCCAGACGCTCCATGTTGGCAAACTCGGACTTAGCGACTGCTAGCTTCTAGGGATCAAGCCGTCGGGCCCTCGCGTGGATCGGGGGGCCCTTGGTCTCAATGTGGTGCTCGACCCCATGTTTAGTCGTGGCAGAGGAGAAAGTGGGCCGTGTCAAGGCAGGGAACTCACCAAGGAGGAGTTGGTACTTGGTGCCGTCCGATAGCGAACTGGAGAGACCACCATAAGTCGCCTCATTGCGGACGCAGGCGACCGTGGAAAAAGTCAGTGCATCCACCAGACGGCCCCCTTAACATCCACCAGCAGCCCGTGGGCACAAAAAAAATCAGCGCCGAGGAGAGGGAATGAGACATCCGCAGTGACAAAGTCCCATGTGAAGCGCTGACTCCCGAAACACAAGTCCACAGTCCTCATGCCATAAGAGCGGATAGGGGAGCCATTAGCGGACAGTAGGGGTGGCCCATGAGTCCCGCCAGCGGCGTCCTCCGCAGTGGCAGTCAGGACGCTCCTCTGGGCGCCGGTGTCACAAAGGAATTTGCGCCCGGAAAGGTTGTCCTTGACGAACAGCTGCCGGCTCTTCGCGCCCACGCTCACGGCCGCTGCGAAGCGTGGGCTTTGGTTTCCTTTCCCGACGCGTCGTAGTTGCAAGGGGCGCGGCACCTCTTCGCTTTCGCACCGAAACGGGCATGGAAGTAGCACAAGCCTGTGCCAGCACGGCCGTCGGTGCCGAAGGGGCCCCTGCTGGATGCCACCCCCGGGCCCGAAGGTGAGTAACTGCGCGTCACGGCCAGCGTCTCAGGGGAGAAGCGCTGGGTTGCCAGGAAGAAACGGTCGGCCTCCTCGGCCAGGGCCCGGGGCTCAGTGACAGTACTGTTCGCGAGTGCCGTCTGAACATGCGGTGGCATTTGCCTGAGAAACAGTTCCATGAAAATGAAATTGGGCTCTTCCGTGCCCAGCAGGTTTAGCATCATGGGTTTGCTGTCCCCCAGTCCATTAATAGCCAACAGACGTCGGGCACGCTCGGGCCGTGAAAGCTCAAAAACCTTGAGAAGGTGAGCCTTGATCCCAGCATACTTATCTCGGGCCGGGGGAGAGGTGATGAAGTTCACTGCTCTGGCCGCCGTTGAGCTCCCGAGTGCTGAGACAACGTGGTAGTAACGCGTGGAATCATCTGAGATCCCGCGGAGGGCGAACTCAGCCTCAGTCTGTGCGAACCACGCTGCCGCGGACGTCTCCCAAAACTCCGGCAATTTGAGGATGGCGGTTGCCATGTTCGTTTCAGTCTCGAAAACGCCGGGACTGACGTCGGGGTCACCAGTGTAGCGCCGGAGAAAAGGAGTCGGAGGCGGAGTGTCGGACACAGGAACAGAACTTGCTTTATTGTTCGATATCAAAACACTACTCGCATAACGGCGGGAACTCTGTTAACCTTTCCTCCGGAAGCGCAACAACAAAAACAGTCCGTGCGGAACCCCGCACCCCAACTCGAGGTCCCGCGGGTGAATTATGTAAACACCACACACTTAAATTATACTGTGAAAAAGAACGAAATGGATTCCTTGAACAAATCTTTTGAACAAGTTTTTGTCATTGATTCCATCTCACGTGGCCACACAGGGTGACTCGCCACAGCCCCCTCCCTAAATGCACTCTCTCACTTGTCAAACGTGTATCTTCTTCTTCTTCTTTTCCTTTCGGCTTGTCCCGTTAGGGGTCGCCACAGCGTGTCATCTTTTGCCATCTTAGCCTATCTCCTGCATCTTCCTCTCTAACCCCAACTGCCCTCATGTCTTCCCTCACCACATCCATAAACCTTCTCTTTGGTCTTCCTCTCGCTCTTTTGCCTGGGAGCTCCATCCTCAGCATCCTTCTACCAATATACTCACTCTCTCGCCTCTGAACATGTCCAAACCATCGAAGTCTGCTCTCTCGAATCTTGTCTCCAAAACATCCAGCTTTGGCTGTCCCTCGAATGAGCTCATTTCTAATCCTATCCAACCTGGTCACTCCGAGCGAGAACCTCAACATCTTCCTTTCTGCCACCTCCAGTTCAGCTTCCTGTTGTTTCTTCAGTGCCACCGTCTCTAATCCGTACATCATGGCCGGCCTCACCACTGTTTTGTAAACTTTGCCCTTCATCCTAGCAGACACTCTTCTGTCACATAACACACCAGACACCTTTCGCCAGCTGTTCCAACCTGCTTGGACCCGTTTCTTCACTTCCTGACCACACTCTCCATTGCTCTGTATTGTTGACCCCAAGTATTTGAAGTCGTCCACCCTCGCTATCTCTTCACCCTGTAGCCTCACTCTTCCCCCTCTACTTTTCTCATTCACGCACATATATTCTGTTTTACTTCGGCTAATCTTCATTCCTCTCCTTTCCAGTGCATGTCTCCATCTTTCCAATTGTTCCTCTGCGTGCTCCCCGCTTTCACTGCATATGACAATATCATCTGCGAACATCATGGTCCAAGGGGATTCCAGTCTAACCTCATCTGTCAGCCTATCCATTACCACTGCAAACAGGAAGGGGCTCAGAGCTGATCCCTGATGCAGTCCCACCTCCACCTTAAATTCCTCTGTCACACCTAAGGCACACCTCAGCATTGTTCTGCTGCCATCATACATGTCCTGTACTATTTTAACATACTTCTCTGCCACACCAGACTTACGCATGCAGTACCACAGTTCCTCTCTTGGTACTCTGTCATAGGCTTTCTCTAGATCCACAAAGACACAATGTAGCTCCTTCTGACCTTCTCTGTACTTTTCCACAAGCATCCTCAAGGCAAATAATGCATCTGTGGTACTCTTTCTAGGCATGAAACCATACTGTTGCTCGCAGATACTTACTTCTGTCCTGAGTCTAGCCTCCACTACTCTTTCCCATAACTTCATTGTGTGGCTCATCAACTTTATTCCTCTATAGTTCCCACAGCTCTGAACATCCCCTTTGTTCTTAAAAATGGGAACTAGAACACTTTTCCTCCATTCTTCAGGCATCTTTTCGCCCGCTAGTATTCTGTTGAATAAGTTGGTCAAAAACTCCACAGCCATCTCTCCAAATTGCTTCCATACCTCTA
This sequence comes from Syngnathoides biaculeatus, assembly GCF_019802595.1. Taxonomy (NCBI): domain Eukaryota; kingdom Metazoa; phylum Chordata; class Actinopteri; order Syngnathiformes; family Syngnathidae; genus Syngnathoides; species Syngnathoides biaculeatus. The sequence goes on along the minus strand of NC_084654.1, from coordinate 4,519,820 downwards.
CCGGTATGTCATCAGGACCAACTGCCTTCCCATTTTTCATCCTTTGTAATGCCTTTCTGACTTCCCCCTTAGTAATCATTTCCACTTCCTGGTCCTTCACTCTTGCCTCTTCAACTCTTCCTTCTCTCTCATTTTCTTCATTCATCAACTTCTCAAAGTATTCTTTCCATCTATTTAGCACACTACCGGCACCAGTCAACACATTTCCATCTCTATCCTTAATCACCCTTACCTGCTGCACATCCTTCCCATCTCTATCCCTCTGTCTGGCCAACCTGTAGAGATCCTTTTCTCCTTCTTTCGTGTCCAACCTGGTGTACATGTCTTCATATGCCTCTTGTATAGCCTTTGCCACCTCTACCTTTGCCCTACGTCGCATCTCGATGTACTCCTTTCACGTCTCCTCAGTCCTCTCAGTATCCCACTTCTTCTTCGGTAATCTCTTTCCTTGTATGACTCTCTGTATTTTGGGGTTCCACCACCAAGTCTCCTTCTCCCCTTTCCTACCAAAAGACACACCAAGTACTCTCCTGCCTGTCTCTATGATTACCTTGGCTGTCGTAGTCCAGTCTTCCGGGAGCTTCGGTTGTCCATCGAGAGCCTGTCTCACCTCTTTCCGGAAGGCCGCACAACATTCTTCCTTTCTCAGCTTCCACCACATGGTTCTCTGCTCTACCTTTGTCTTCTTAATCTTCCTACCCACCACCAGAATCATCCTACATACTACCATCCTATGCTGTCGAGCTACACTCTCCCCTACCACTACTTTACAGTCAGTAACCTCCTTCAGATTACATCGTCTGCACAAAATATAATCTACCTGCGTGGTTCTACCGCCGCTCTTGTAGGTCACTATATGTTCCTCCCTCTTGTCAAACGTGTATAACGTTTGCAAATATTTTGATATTTTTTTTTAAGAAAACACTTATATGACATTTTATTTATATCAGTCACCAGCGAGGAATACACATGCTTGCACACAAAAAAAAAAAAAAAGCCCCGCGTTCTGCACGCCTCTGATTCTCACTATATATACCTAAAGCAACAGCGGCATTCCTCAGCTCGTTCTGTGAAAGTATTAAGTTTGCTGAGACATCAGTATGTAAGAAAATACCCTGGAAAAAGATATATGTGGAGATGTGCTGCATCTGAACACAACAACAACTTTTGTAAAGTATAAAAAAAATAATTTATGATTCCGAAGCTATTCATTATTTATATGTTCATTTTGTCACTAAAATATGGACACATTTACCTTACATGTGACAACCTTCTTCCACAAACTATATAGTTCTCCAGCATTCAGTTTGCCGTTGACAGTTGTCTTTTCGATTTAATATTAAGGTTAAAGGCCAGAACATGTTTCACTACCATACTTAAAATGAAAACTTTTTTTTTTTTTTTACTGTGAATTGTATTTTATTTCGTTACTGCATTTCGTGAAGACACCCAAGAGTGAAACTAGAGTCCGTCACAGCGTAGGTTTGACTAATTTCCTTGGAAATAATCACACGCTTGGTAAAACTTGTTTTTCAGGAATGGACATTACAGTTAGATAAAGTTTTTCTTCACCATTGTTTCATTTGCTCTATCAGGTTATTAATGTTGCTGTGCAAGACACTTTCAAATGGTAGAACATTATTCTCAAATGCAATCATTCCCCCATCCATTTCTGTCAATCACTGGGATGAAGCCTATCCCAGGTGACTTTTTTGGCAAGTGGCTGGGTACAACCTTGTCAATCACATAGCAGAAATAGACAAATCTCCACATTGAAATTTTTGTCTTTCCATCCATTTTCTTTACTGCTTTTTTCTCACAAGGGTCGCGGGAGTCCTGGAGCCTATCCCAGCTGTCATTGGGCAGGAGGCAGGGTACACCCTGAACTGGTTGCCAGTCAATTGCAAGGCACATAGAAACGGACAACAGTAGCACTCACAATCAAACCTAGGGTCAATCTAGAGTTTCCAATTAATGTTGCATGTGATGTGGGAGGAAACCGGAGTGCCCGGGGAAAACCCACGCCTAATTTTGGAAAGTGGGGAAAAAGGAGAAACTACACAGAAAGGCCTCAGCTGAGATTCAAACGATCCTTTTGACTGTATAACAGACACAGTAACCAATTGCGCAACATGCTACCCAGTTACCATCATTTGAATGTTACTATATCATTATGCAGTAGAACCGCAGGTTACAAAGTCCCAGGTTTACGAACACTTTGGCTTGTCTACAGGGTTTTTGTAAGAAAATCTATATCTATTTACATACTATCTCCGTTTTTATGTTTTGCAAACACTCTTGGCATAGATGAGCAGAAAGATCTGTCTTCTGCTTTTCATGTCACATAACTATCATTGGTTCTGTTCATTTGGGTTTTATTAAGTATATGCTATGTTTTTTTTGCTCTTAATTAGCCTTTAGAATTGGTGCTAATAATTGTCAGCTGAAAACACATCAAACTAGTTCTTTGCTCTGTGGGACAAAGCAGTCATACATTTGTTCATAGTGTCCATGTAAGATTTATGAATGACTTGGCAAAAAAGACTGAACATAATTTTATTTTCATGGTAAAATACTTCCCACAATATGTATGAATTGTAACGTCTCTTTAATTAAGACAAGGAACAAACAAATGCTGGGGTATTCAGACCAAAATAGAATTCTACGCTTGTTCTCAATAGGTAGAGGTGCCACCTATGCACTCTCCTTCACCCTATCACACATTTAGCTGCAGGCCTTGTTCAGTTGCTCCTAAAAGAAAACCAAAACAAAACTCCTAGTGATGTGTTAGGAAGCAGTTGGCACGGATGAGCCAAAGATTTGCACTATGCTGCTGCATGTGTTGTGCAACCCTCATTCATCTTGTGTCACGCAATGCAAGTAAAGAACTGTATCTTGGAATTTTGTTTCGTTCTCCATGAGAAAAAGAAAACCAAAGGAGAAAGCGCTTGGGATTGTTTTGGGGAATAAAGGTAGAAACACCCACAAAAGCAATGTGAAGCATTGCGCAAATAAAACTGGAGCCAACAGAGCAATTCATCTTTTGAATTACTAAATCCATCCATCCATTATCTGGGCAGCTTATCGTCACAAGGGTCACTGGAGAGCTGGAGCCCATCCCAGCTATCTTCGGGCAGGAGGCGGGGTACACCCTAAACTCGTCACCAGCCAGTTGCAGGGCACATCAAAACATCCACACTCACACCTAAAGGCAGTTTAGAGTATCCAGTTAATTAATGTTTTTGGGATGTTTGTGGAAGCTGGAGTCCCTGGAGAAAACCAACAGAGGCACAGGGACAACATGCAAACTCCATACAAGTGGGGCTGGGATTTGAACCCTGGACCTCAGAACTGTGAGGCTGATGCTGTAATCAGTTGACCACCTTGCTGCCTTAAATTGGTACATCAACCGTCCATCCATTATCCAAACTGCTCATCTTCACAAGGCTCACGGGAGAGCTGGAGACCCTGAACTGGTCGCCAATCAGTCACAGGATCAACATCATCGCTGAGTGGGAATCGATCTCATGCTGCCCACACCAAACGTCAGGCGTATATACCGCTACACCATCAGTGACCTAAATCATCATGTCTCGTTTTTTGAAAATTAATGTGATATCTGGATTTTTCTTTTTAGATTATCTCTCCCACAGTGGACATGCACCGACAATGAAAATTTTAAACCCCTCCATGATTTCTAAGTGGGAGAACTTGCAAAATAGCAGGGTGTTCAAACACTTGTTTTCATCACAGTAGATTGAACAGGAGTGGTGATAGAACACCACCTTGAGGCACGCCCATTCATGTCCACCAGGAGCGTGAGTGAATTCCACGAAAGACGACCGTTCGCGTCAGTATGATGATAACCATCCCTTGATTCTTTTTTGGTCGTGTGGTGCCGAGTAGGTTGTTGGTGAGTTGGGCAATGCTCACAACATCGAATGCTTTGGATAGTCCAAAGGCTACCAGCACTGTTCTTTTGCACGGTTTCTTGCAGTTGAAGCCGTTGATGCTAGCCGACGTTATTTGATGGAGCGCAGTGACGGTGCTGCACAGTTTCCTGAATCCGTGTTGATGATCGGCTAACGATACGTGTTCCATCAATGTAGGCAAGAAGAGGGATTCCAGTAGAAGTAATAATAGCGTGACAGTATGACATGCCTTGGTCTCGCGGCTTGCCAGGTTTCGGATGAGCCATTATTCGCTCTCTTTTCCAAATGGTTGGGATCACATTCGACTGAATTGACAGATTGTACATGTCGGCAAGGTAAGCGCATGCAATCGGCCCTAGGTGTTTGAGCTCCACGTTTGATATTTGGTCGGGCTGAGTGCTGTTTGGCTAGTTTGTCGGATTACTTGGTGTTCTTGTGGGACACTGAGCTGTGGAAGAATTTCGCCTTGTTTTCGGGTGGCTTGGAGCCGCTGCTGAGGCTTTTCACGACTCACCACAGGCGCTTTGCGCCAGTTTTCAGGTTGGACCTGGACACGGTGTTGCGCCACTTGGCTTCTCGATATTGTTTGACCAGTTTGGCGATTTCACGACTCATTTCAGGCAGCCATGGATGGGCAGGATTGGTTCACTTCAGCTCGTCACGTTCTTCGGCGAGGAATTCAGCCAACGTTGGAAAGGCGGGTCTGATGTTTTTGACCCTGTCACTGGGCATATAACGTATCGACGCTGTGTTGATGTTGGCTCAGAAGTTTCTTTCACCCTCGATGACAGAGGTGGGTGGTGGCAGTTTGGCTACCTCATCTTTGGCATAGGTGGTTAGGTTAGGTCAGCCCACCTGGCCTTTTTGAAGTTGATTAGTGTGTGTCCTTCCGCGGGAGATTTGACGTATTCGCTGTCCATGGAGAGCAGGATGGGTAGGTGAGCGGATCCAAGAGCGGCCATCACACTCCATGAGGTAAACGCTAGAAGGGAGGGAGTGGCGAGGGTGACATCGGGCGAGCTCTGGCAGGTGGCAGTTACGAGGATTGCATAGGGCTCATTCGGGATCCCGAAGTCCGATTGTTTGATTGACTCGAGCACAGATTCACCGCGGGCGTCGTTACAGATGATTGAGTGCCATGCATTGCTATGGGCATTCAGTTCACCCACAACCAGTGTGTTGTCCCTGATCAGGAGTGAGCTGATGTTGGGAACGTATCCAGGTGGACAGGAGGAGGAAGGAGGAACGTACGTGTTTATCAGGTAGATGCCTTCGCGTCCAATGTACAGGGCGTCTCGAGATACGATCGTTACCTGGGATATCCAGAACTCGGAATTTGGTCAGCTTATGAATGAGAAAACAGAACCTCGTGGGCGATCACAATGTTCGATGGTAAAATCGTCGCATTGAGCCAGTTTCAATCGGTCTGATAGCTTTGTTTACTGCAGGGCGATGATGATGATGTCATGATTTTGGGCCAAACGGACGATGTCATGGAGTTTGTTGGAGATGCCGTTGCAGTTGAGTTGGATCATCTGAAGCAAGGCAGGGGTGTGATTGAGTTGTACTGATGTGTTGTATACGGCTGTTCCGTGTCAAACGCTAACGGAGTCAGCTCACATGAATGGCCGAAAGGTGAACAGATAGGCAGGTTATGGACCAGGTTTGTGAAGACAAAGCAGGCGCAGTGGACTTACATATCAAAGTTGACAATAATATGTTCAAAGCATTTCACGGAGGACTGCTTTGAAAACCGTGTACAGCGTTCTCTTGGCTTCGGTAGCAAGTAAGTACGTACGAGCTCAATTGTTTAGTATTGACAAGTATCTACCTCTTTTTAAATGTAAGTACAATACCGATACAGATACAGTAAAGAAAATAAGTATTTGAACACTAATATCCGTATCCATGTGATGTTTAGGAGGTGACGAAATTGGACACTGTATTAAGTTAATGTACCGTTGACGCTGAGGTCTTCCTAAAATTCGACGACGGCAGTGTGTGCTCTCAAGTGTTAGGTGCATTATTTAAAATACGGGCTAAATAAAACACAAGAATGGGCTAAACGCTGAACGATACCGAAGGTTTTGATTTTTGTTTGACACCAACTCAGTCTCTAGTACAAATTCAACAAAAAGCAACTCACTGTTGTGTGCAAGCAGCATCAGACATTTAAACGTGTTTGAATTAGATTTTTTCTTCAACAAGGTGTACATAGATTTCTTGAGGCAGCTACCAGTCTATGTTTTGATTCCAAAGTTCCACGTCAACTTTGTCAGGTCTCGCCGAATCCTGTCCTTGTGTTGCATTCGTCAACTCAGGTTCGAACATATATGGTTTAATTACACCTGCATGGGATGTTTTTTGAACATGGGAAGAAATAGAAAATTCCTCCTCTTCAGTTCCTATCTCTTCCACAGAGCATTCCATAAAAACTTCTTCACTGCTGTCTAGCTCCTCTAGATCCCACTCGCAGCGTTTAAGATTGTCTGTATAGGAAGCCATTTTCTTTACTGAGGTTGTCTGGATGTGACGTCACACGGCAGCTGCATATAAAGAGCCTCGACTTGAAACAGGCATTCGGATTACAAAAAAATGCGGATTTTGGCGCTAATTTATTTCTTAGCTGTTGTGGTGAGAATTTAAAAAAAAAATTTATGAAAAATTAACTATGTTTGTGTGATAAAAAATAAAATATAGGTCCTCTGGATTACAACTTTAAACCAGCTACTGGTCAGCATCTCTCAAAAAAAAAAGAACTGAACACAGAATCTCGATCTCAAAATTCATAGCCAAGATTGTGGAGAAAGTTATTTTTAATCAAATCAGCAATTTCTTTAACTTAAATTGACTTTTTTTTTTTACAAATAACAATCAGGTTTCCGAGCTCATCGTGTCAGGGCCACTCCTTATCTGTGCCTCATTGATCTTAAATATGTTATATATTTAAGCCACATGTTTTCGTTTCATTCATTGTGTGTGTGAGTGAGTTGCCTAATTCCAGCGATCTTGTGCCTCGTAGTCATATTTTTGTTTTCCATCTTCCATGTTTATGCCTTGTCGTTATCTGACCCACATTTCACCTTACCTTACCTTACCTTACCTTTTGCCACACAATTTTTGTGCTTTTGCCCTTTTGGACTGCTACCTGTGTTTTGACCTCAGCCTGTTACTGAACCTCCCTCGAAAACCACAACCTTGCCTCGGAGTCCTGCATTTCGGTCCTACTCCATGCTGCTTGCTTGTGACAGAACAAACTGGCCAGACTAGGACCAATGGACTTTTTCCTAGTGAATGATACCCTTCGAGCGTAGCAATATGGAGCTATTACTGCCCTCTGTCTTCTGAGATTGACGGACTCAGAGCCCTACTTAAATAGTGGAGCGTAGAGTTCCAAGCAAACATGGTGAAGCAGCATTTTGCTATTATGCTGCAAACAAATGGAATAAGTTGCCAATAGAGGTGATGTCAGCCCTAAGTGTGAATGTTTGTGAAATCCAGGTTGAAAACTCCTCTTTTTCTCCTGATTTTTGGAGCATTTGCACCTTTTAATATTTCTTGCACTGTGCGGTGTTTTTAATTATACTTTCATTTTCATTTTTCCATTTTTTTATTTGTTTCCCAGTTTTAAGTGTTTTATTTCTTTTTATTCAAATGCTTTTAACCATGTAAAGCACATTGAGTTACCTTGTGTATGAAATGCACTATATAAATTTAGTTTTGCTATTTTTTCATACATTCTGTATGTTTAAACAGTTTTACATGCATACATGTCGTTTTAGCATGTTTTATTTTTGATGTAGCTTACATAGTTTTTTCTTTTTCATCAAAAAGACCTCCATTCCAGAGGTATCTAATACATAAAACCCTTTTTTCTTACACAAATCGAGCCATGAAAATTGTTGTAAAGACACAAATGCTTTCATTAATGAATCAAAAAGTACATATAAGCATGGCCTTCTGGTTATGGAGAAAGTGCAAATCTGAAAAATATAAGTTTTAGTTTCAGCATTTCAAAAAGGTGTTTCCTTTTGTGGAAACACACGCGGTGAAAAATTAGTTCTTCTCCTAATTGGTTACAATCAAAAGTAAAAGGATGTACTAAGAAATATCACCAATGTGAACTAGTTTCACACTCCATTCCCAATATTACATGTAACAAGAAAATCTCTCAGATCGATCAAAGAACATCTGCAAATCTTGCTCCACCGATGCAAACAATTTTTTTTAAAACTTCCACAAATTGACACTTCAGATAGACACCCCACAATCTATACAATGTACTGTTGACAGGATATGGCAGCATATTATTCATGGCATTTGGTTACTTGATGTTTAAATTGGGCTTCATCATGACTTGACGAGCCTGACTAAAAGAGAAGCTTACACGATATGGAAACTCTTTAAAAATGGCACTATAATGTGCTGGATTTTTGATCAAGCGCTTTGAGTACATTCAGGTAGAAAAGCACTGTACAAGTGAAAGCCCATTTATAGAAGCTTAGCGTAAAAAAACATGAACAATGTTTCTCTCTTTTTCCTGAGCTGGTTTGATGGTAGGAGTCTCTCACTGGAATTCCTGCCATTGTTCTTGTTCTTCCACTGAGCTGAAAAAAAAAAACCATGGGAAGTTTTCTGATTCAGAGCTTTCAGACCACCCAGTATTAACAATCCACTAGGTGATGAGAATATGTTGTTAACTTGTGACAACTGTACTCTCGTTGTACCTTTATACCACTGGTGCCGTAAAGGTGAGAAAGGAGATCACAATTCAAAGGACCAATGACAGATATTGAAGAAGTGGTACCAAATTAGGATTTTTTTTTTTTTTTTTTTTTTACAGGAACCCATATCTGTGGCAGTGTCCCTTATGTGGACTGCCACAGTGCAAAGAAGTCCAAATACCTCTGGCTCTTTATTTCACAAGTAGCTAATAAATGTCATCCCTCTAATCAATCTGCACTATGAAAACATTTTCAAAGTGGGAGGAAAACAATTATTGACTAATTCACCACTTTATAATCACGGAAACCACGTACACGTAAGTTTTACCGACACCTTCCTTTCATTTAGCATATTAAAAAAATCAATTTAAAGTCTGATGTTTATTTGTTGTGCTATTTGAAGAAAATAAGTGAGGTTGATGTGAAAACCAAAAGATAACACAAGACCATAATTCCTGTGGACTGGTGGGAGAATTTCAAAGGTTACTGTTTTGTCACCTCTCATTCCATCCATCCCCACTTTCCAATTGTCATGTCAGAGCGCCTACGAGGGCAAATGACCTCTGCGTATTCATGTATTGTAGCGCAGTACAATTAAAGGAGTCATCTTAAAAACTTCAAGTCAGCAGGGGCCGGAGACATCTGGAGAACTAGTCAAAACACAACAGAGCACAACATTGTTTTCCAGCTCAGAACGGAACTGCTCAGCAAAGGAGAAAGAAAGAGCCCTTGACTGCTTCTAAACATTGTTTCCGCCTTTAGTTGTCCCAAACAGGATGCAGCAACATAATCCTTACTTTCAGAGCCACGCCACTTTGCTTCAAACCAACAACCACACGTTGCTCACATTTCATGAGAAAACTCTCAAGAGGTATCAGTGAAATTGTTGTTAAGCGCAATTATGCCACTGATCTTCCAACTACTGCTTCTCATCACAGGTTTTGGAGGATTTAATGGTGTTCGGGATGAAACAATGTGCACTTTGAATGCCTGCTACACTGTATATATGGAGAAGGTGAGCTTTGACAAGGCCAATCAGCGCTGTTTCCACAATGGAGGTTACCTGATGACACTAAGAAATAAAGAAGAAGAAGAAATTCTGCATTCTCTCCTCTTGCTGATCCAGAAGAACAACAGCCAACAATTTTGGATTGGATTAAAGCTGCACAGAGGAGACTGTGTGTTGGCTGACAAGCCCTTAAGAGGCTTCAAGTGGGTGTCTGGGGAAGCAGATTCCCAATACTCCAACTGGAATAAAGACCCCGTGGACACATGCACAGAGCGATGTGTACGGGTTAGTTACAACTCCCCTGATGAGGATCAGCTGACATGGACTGCCGGAGCTTGCAAAGGTCCTTTGTTTTCCGTGTGTAAGTTTTACTTTAAAGGAATGTGCAGTGCTCTGCATCTTTTGGGCTCTGGATACATATCGTACATGGCTCCTTTCTCTGAGGACCCACTGGAAAGTGAGATGAAATCCTTGCCACTTGGAACATATGCTAAAGTCTCGTGCACTGACCAGCAGGAACACTTTTCTGTGTGCATCCAGAAGAATGAAATATATCAGTGGACTGTACCTGGTCCATTTTGCCAACCAGAAAATGTTAAATGCGCACAGAACAATGGTGGGTGTGAACATATCTGCCAGCAGGACTCCGATCAGGTAAAATGCATTTGTAACCAAGGTTATGATCTTGAGGACAATGGACTCTCCTGTAAGATACAAGATGTGTGCACCAGTGACACCTGTGAGTATGAGTGCATCGTGGGAGAGTTGGAACATATCTGCATTTGCCCCATTGGGTTTGAATTGGACGCAAACCTGCACAACTGTTCTGACATTGATGAGTGCCAAGAGTCAGACGCATGCAGCACCCACTTTTGTATTAACACAGCAGGAAGTTACATGTGCGCATGTCGGGAAGGCTTCAGAATGAATCAGGGTAACTGTCACGATCTGGACGAGTGTGTGCATTCCAAATGTTCACAAAGCTGTTTAAATACTATTGGTTCATTCTCTTGCTGCTGTGAAAAAGGCTTTACTTTATCAGAGGACGGCTACTCATGTGAGGACATCAATGAATGTGCTACTGTGCGTTGTCCTCTCAAATGCATCAATACTGAAGGAAGCTTCATCTGTGGATGCCCAGAGGGCTTTCATGTGCATAGCACTGGAACAAAGTGCACTCCAGATGTGACGGATGCAAGAGGATATGAGTCAGTGGGCCAGGAAACACCAGGAAACATCACTGAGACTGTACCCATGACAACAGGGGAGCCCCAGACAATATCCACACCCAAGGATATGCCCGTTCCACTCACTCCAAGCAACACATCCTTGTATGCAAGTGCCAAGGTGGTAAACTCCAGGGTGCTGATCTGTGTACTCGGCTCAGTGATTCCTTTGCTGCTTTTAGTCACTGTGACATTAACGATTGCCGTTGTGCGATGTCGGCGATTGAGAAAGGAAGCAAAGAAAAGTGCAACAGACAGTTATTGTTGGGTTTCCTCTGGTTTCAATCCACGCTTAGAAAAACTATATGAATCCATCTTGACTGACGATTTATGACTTGATGAAGACTGTACCAGATTGGATTACAGGATATTAAAGCATGTTTACATAACTTATGTTTATAAAAGACTTCTCTTTTATCTGAAAACACCAAATCCATGCCACCCTTATCACTCTTGCTTTCTTTGCCTGTTACTGGAACTGAACACACACAAACCCAAGTGCACTCACAAATATACACACACAAAATAGTAAGGTATATATACCGTGAGGCTTCCCAGCTAAATTGACCTCACAGTTCTGAGGACCCGGGTTCATTCCCAGCCCTCCCTGAGTGGAGTTTGCATGTTCTCCCTGTGTCTGTATGGGTTTTCCCCAGGCACTCCGGTTTCCTCCCACATCTCAAAAACATGCAACATTAATTCGACACTCTAAAATGCCCTTAGGTGTGATTGTGAGTGTGACTGTTTGTCTCTATGTATCTTGCGATTGGCTAGCAAGCTGTTCAGGGTGTACCCCGCCTCCAGCCCCTTGACAGGTGGGATAGGCTCCAGCACTCCCACACCCTTGGAAGGATAAGCGGCTCAGAAAATGGATGGATGGATGGATGGATATATATATACAGTGTCACCTTTTTCCATCTAAGCAAATCTTCTGCAACTTTCTCTCTAATACCCACTGCCCTCATATCTTCCCTCACAACATCCATCAACCTTCTATTTGATCTTCCTCTCATTCTTTTGCCTGGTAGCTCCATCCTCAGCACCCTTCTACCAATATACTCACTCTTTCGCCTCTGGACTTGTTCAAACCATCGATGTCTGGTCTCTTTTCTCCAAAACATCCAACTTTGGCTGTCCCTCTCATGAGCTCATGTCTAATCCTATTTAGCCTGCACACTCCTAGAGAGAACCTCAACATCTTCATTTCTGCCACCTCCAGCTCTGCTTCCTCTAGTCTCTTCAGTGCCACCATCTCTAATCCGTACATCATGGCCAGCCTCACCATTGTTTTATAAACTTTGGCCTTCATCCAAGCAGAGACTCTTCTGTCACATAACACACCAGACACCTTCCGCCAACTGTTCCAACCTGCCTGGACCCATTTCTTCACTTCCTTACCACACTCACCATTGGTCTGGATTGTTGACCCAAAGTATTTGAAGTTGTTGTCTGTATCCATGTGCCCTGCGATTGGCTGGCAACCAGTTCAGGGTTTACCCTGCCTCCTGCCCGTTGACAACTGGAAGAGGCTCCAGCACTCCCGTAAACCTCGTGAAGATGAGAGGCTCAGAAAATGGATGTGGCAGCACTGTACTGAGAACTGGAGTTCAAATCCCGGCCCTGCCTATAAGGAGTTCGGGTGTTCTCCCTGTGCCTTTGTTGGTTTTCTCCGGGCACTCCGGTTCCCTCCCACATCCCAAAAATATGCATTAATTAATTGAGTCTCCAATTAACCAACTAATAAACTAAATTGCCCTTACATGTGATTGTGAGTGTGACTGTTGTCTGACTCTGTGTGCCCTGCGATTGGCTGGAAACCGGTCCTGGGTGTACCCTGGCTACTGCCTGATGATAGCTGGCATGGGCTCCAGCACTCCCGCGACCCTAGCCTGAAGCTAATATTAGTAGTACAATATCTGTTTTGGCTTGACGTTACGAGTAAAATAAGTCAGGGACTTTTTCTGAGCATAAATGTGTCATGCTCCTTGTGCTTCACATTGGAAAAACACAGTAGTTAAGTCTTTATCTCATTTCCTTCCTGCCTTAGCTTTCCTTCCGCAGTACCCTGCAGAGGTCTGAGTTTGCCATGAGCCAGCCAACATTTGAAAATGAACTACACCACAGCAACATGGCCTGCTTGAATCTTCAAGTACTTGTAACATTCTCTCTACTTTCTATGTTCTCTATCAACACATGCTTTAGCACTGGGCATGCTGACACCTGTAGGCCTTTCTGCCTCGGGAGCAACTGCTTGGTTATCAGCCAAGACAAAGTGGATTTTTCAACAGCTGAAGAAAAATGTCAAGCCAGGAATGGAGAGCTGATGACACTTCAGTCAGCAGAAGATAAGAGATTGCTTGATATTGTGAAACAAGAACTTGAAGGAAACTTCTGGCTTGGACTTTATTTACCAACTAATGCTTGCAGCAACCTCGCCGTTCATATAAGAGGCTATCAGTGGACCTCTGGCAAAGGACACAGAGACTTTGTTCCCTCTTATATTGGCTGGAAAGATAACATTCGAGTCTGCTCTCCTAGCTGTGTCTCACTTTCAAATGAGCGAAAGCTCAGGGAGTGGCCGTGCTCGAGCACAATTGACGGATTCCTGTGCAGGACCTTCCACAAAAATGCATGCCTGGCACAAGAATTATCAGATGAAACATTTTTTCGGAGTTTGAAGGGATGCTCAGATAGTCCATGTGAGCAAAAGTGCACTCCCTTAAAAGACGGCTTCAAATGCTCTTGTTTCAGAGGATATGCACCGGACAGCAAGGATCCTCGGAGGTGTAAACTCCACTGTGCAAAGGAGAGATGCCCCGCCACCTGTGAGGGAAACACTAACAGTGCTTGCTTCTGTCCTGAAGGCTTCATCATAAATGACAAATTCTGCGAGGACATAAATGAGTGTTTGATGGGTGAATGTGACCAAGAGTGTAAAAACACATTTGGAAGTTATGTCTGTGCCTGTCAAGAAGGTTATGTACTAAGACATCAGGTGGAATGTGTAAAAGCAGTCAATGAACATTTTGTCATAACCACTCCCTCTGTCAGAGGATATTCTAAGCCTGACAATGACACTATGAAAGGTTCCTCTCTTTCTGCAGGCACATTTATTTGGCTGTGGATTTTAGCTGCTTTGGCCGTGGTTGTGATTATTTGTATTGGAAGATTTTATGTGATCAACCACCAGAAGCACAGAGAGCAAAATACCAACCAAAGGTCGAGTCCGCCAGTGGAAAATACTTAGAGCCTTATTTTCGGGAATGGCGTAAATCTGGCTCACGTGCTACATTTGAAAATACTCAGGGCGTTATTTTCTTGAATGACGTAAATCTGGTGCACTGTTGTGCTGCGTCTGATTTACACTATTCGTGGGTGAGACCAGTATTTGTAATGTCATAGACCGATCCTGGCTGCCAGATTTGATAATGGACAGGCTGCGCCACTGGGCGTGTTTACACCCAATTTCATATGCCGGCTGACCTTATTCCCTTTAAATTTGCCGAAATTAACTGACAGTCTCAAATGAGACATCTCTGCATGGGAGAGGATGATGTGTCATTAAGGCTCTCCATGCGTGAGTAGAACATTGTCACCTCTGGCCCGTGTGGCAACAGAGAATGTTAGCGAGTATATGAAATGTGCTGGTGACAACCGCTAGTGACTTGAATATGCCTCCGGAACTCAGATCTGTCTGCCAGCACCGCAATCAAATTCACAAAAATTGCATGAGACAGGTGTTGTGCCAGAACATAGACATGGTCTAAGCAGGCTTACTTGGATCCACTTTCTGCCACCAAATTGTCATTCCACGAGGCACAATTCCAAGGACACGCTTTCTCCTGCACCAGAACACCCAGCTTGGCATTGACTTGTTTGGCAAATTAGCGAAAAAGCCTTGACCATGGACAAAAATCAGGATACGGCAGACAGAGAAGTGTTGTCTGTCCGAAAAAAATCACCCTGAGTGTTGACTATGTCATTATCATTGTGTGTGTTCAGTGTATACTTCAACATTCACGCATTTTAATTGTTTTACATTTTTACAATATTAAACATCTCAGAACTTTTTGACTTTTTTCCACCTGTTCACATTTACCCTCCTCCATTGTATTGACCAATCACCTCCCTCCAACCACTAGTGTCTTGTCCAGGTGTTCGTCGTCTCGTCAATCTCTTGTATTTAACTTGGGGTTTCTTTCAGTTCTTGTTGGTCCACTGCATTGTTGACGTCATGTGTGTCTGTGCCCATAATTCTGTTCTTTGTTTCAAAACGTTTATCCATCCATCCATTTTCTTTGCCGCTTATCCTCACGAGGGTCGCGGGGAGTGCTGGAGCCTATCCCAGCTGTCAACGGGCAGGAAGCAGGGTACACCCTGAACTGGTTGCCAGCCAATCGCAGGGCACATAGAGACAAACAGCCGCACTTACAATCACACCTAGGGGCAATTTAGAGTGTCTAATTACTGTTCCATGTTTTTGGGATGTGGGATAAAACTGGAATGCACGGAGAAAACCAGAACATGCAAACTCCACACAGGTAAGGCCGGGATTGAACCCGGGTCCTCAGAACTGTGAGCCCAACGCTTTACCAGCCGATGTAAATACTGACATGCAGCTGTCCCTTCATGCCCGATGCATTGATTTCTGTTTTGGCCCTTGGAATGATTTTGTTCTACCAGAAACGTTAAAAAAAAAAAAAAAAAAAAAACACGACCAAGTGGAAGAAAATAAATATTATAAAAAATTATGAATGTCTTCCTGTCCATACATGATTCCAGTACACTGTTAAAAAAATAAAGAAAAAATAATAATAATAATTAAAAAGTAATATTCACTGCAGCACAGTTGCGCAGCTGTAAAGTGTTGGCCTCACAGTTCTGAAGACTCTGGTTCAATCCTGGCCCTGCCTGTGTGGAGTTTGCATGTTTTCCCGGTCCCTGTGTGGCATTTCTCTGGGCACTTTGGTTTCCTCCCACATCCCAAAAACATGCAACATTATTTGGACACTCTAAATTGCCCCTATGTGTGATTGTGTGACTTTTGCCTGCCTTCATGTGCTCTGGGATTGGCTGACATCCAGTTCAGAGTGTACCCTGCCTTCTGCCAGTTGACAGCTGGGATAGGATTCAGCACACCCGCGACCCTCGTGAGGATAAGCGGCTGAAAAAATGTATTTATATATATATATATATTCAGGAAAAATGATCTGACACAGTTGTAGGTTAAATAAAAGGCAAATAAAGTAAAGAAACAAAAAGTGTTTTTGCTTTCAAAAAGTACATATAATGCCATTCTGTTTCATTATGTCCTAAAAATTAAATCAGTCAAATGGGATCCATTATTGTTCGCACACTGTCAAAGTTTGATTTTCGTTTCAATGTAGCTCTGAAATTGGTAACCCATAAAAAGATCATGTTTCGAGCTCGTACGGGATCATGTCTACCGAGATTGAAGTGCAAATGGAACGCTCGTTCTGTTGCAGTGACAGATTAGTTTGTTTTTGTAACCCGGTTAAAAATTGGTACAGATAAAAGTTCCGTATAATGGAGTAGCAATTAGTTATAGGTTTTCTTTATGCAATGTCGTGGAATATCTGTTAAACTGTGTGTGCTGACTTTATTTTCTTTTGGAGGGATTTGTATTTAAATGTGTTTGATTCATTTGTGAAAAGGACATACTTTTGTTTGTTGATTTATTGTGGTAACCTGGGTTTTGAGAGAGAGAGAGAGAGAAGAGAGAGAGAGAGAGAGAGAGAGAAGAGAGAGAGAGAGAGAGAGAGAGAGAGAGAGAGAGAGGAGAGAGAGAGAGAGGAGAGAGAGAGAGAGAGAGAGAAGCTGGATGGTGTGACCGGGAGAGGTGGTTGAAAAAACGACAAAGAAAGTGAACGGTAGACATTTATCAAAAGTTGATGAAAGTGTTCGACAAGGACTATTGAAAGTTCAACTGGGATGGTGTGTCATTTGCGTGGACGACACAAATCACACCGAAACGTGGTGGAGTTAGCCGTTACCACAGGGGCTAAAGTGCATGCATGGGACTTGGCTTGGTCGCTAGCAACCAGCTAACGCTAGCTAACAAGACCTGTGTGTTGGACCACGAGGGAGAAGACAAGGGCGCTAGCGTCGAGCTAATGCGGCTAGCAAGGCCTGTGTTTGGACTTCAAGGAAGAAAAAAAGGACAAGGACTCTGAGGACGCTGGACAGAGAAAAAAACCACCTTCACCTTTCTACACTCCTGCCAGGGGAAACACCGCAGTGACATTGAGGTTTGAATTTCGTTTGCTTTGCCGGCTAAATTCATTTTTGCTTGGGCCCTTAGCGTAGGTTAGCCTAGCCACGTGTGTAGTGTGTACCTGTTTTGTTCAATTTATTTACTGAATGACTGTTGAGTAAAGAGATTTGCTTTTCTAACCTTTATTTTGTTATTAAATGTTCACAGTTTTTGTTACATAACCAGGTGTATTAATTGACTATCTGCAAGACAGTTAGAAGTGGGGAGTTTATATGATAGCTGGGTTATCTACATTAGTTAACCTTTACTCACAAGGGAAATATTATTTCAGAGACATTTTGATAGAGAACTAAATGCACAAGTAAAGTTGTAATAGGCATTTAGAGTAATTACCATTGAGTTAATTTATTAGTTTCCTACTTTGGAGTGAGGAAAGAACTCAGGTGGCTACCTTGTCGAATTATTTTTTACTCCAGAGGCGCTACATAATTTGGAGGCACCACTGGGATACTAGTGACATTTATTTGTGCATTTATTTTTTTATTTTGTGCTGGTAAAATTTGATAGCTTGGGTTCTAAAATGGATACACAGACTGAGTTGATAAAACAATTAAGAGGATGGTGCCAATAGGAGTCATTAGATCTGGCTCATGCTGTCTTGGTGGTCATGTATGAAAAAGTAAATACTGATGCCATCCAAGAGACAATGGAAACAGTGAAGAGTCTTGGACGTGGGCGTGTCAGAGGGCGAACTTCGACCCTTCAGTAGAACCGGTACCTGGTTTCGTGTGAATGTAAAGAAGCTGTGAAGAGAGAAATGGTTCCCTTTGATGTGTACCCCATTGATGGTGGTGGATCGTGGTCTGTCGTCACAGTAGATAAAGGCCTGAAGACCAATGCAGCAAGTCAGAGGTTATCCGGACAACAGCAAGCAAATGGCACATACAGAAATGAGACACCTACATCATCTTCACTGGAAGAGGATGTGACCAAATCTAAGCAGCCCTACTACAAGTAGTTAGCGAATTACTCACCAAGACAACACCTTTTAGTGATAATGGAAGCTACCACAGATTATGAACTTCTACTCATAAGGGAAACATTATTTCAGAGACTTTTTGATGGATAATTTAATGCACAAGTAAAAACTAAAGTTGTAAAAGACAGAGTAATTACCAATTTCCTACTTTGGAGTTAGGAAAAAACTCAGGTGGCTACCTCGGCGAAATATTTTATACTAGAGAGGCGCTACATTTTGATAAATGTTCCCACAATGAAAGCGGGATGCTCACCAGTCCAAGTCATTACACCAACTGAAAAAGAAACGAAAAACAATGGCATTATAAAGAAACAAAGCAAAATGGCATTGTATGAAAACAATTGCATTATATATGATTTTCGAAAATAAAAACACTTTTTTTGTTTCTTTACTTTATCTGCCTTTTATTCAACCTACAAATGTGTAAGATCATTTTGCAAGACCCTATATATGTCGAGCCCCGGCCACCTCTCACTCCTGTCTCGGTGGCGACCTAGCTTCGGCCACCTCTTGCTCCTGTCTCGGCGGCAGCCAACCCCTGGTCGTCTCTCTCTCCCGTCTCGGCAGCGACCTAGGCCCGGCCGCCTCGTGGTCCTGTCTCAGTGGTGCTTGAACTCCAGCTGCCTTTCACTCAAGTCACAACGGGGCCTGAACCCCAGCCGTCTTTCGCTCAAGTCATGGCGGCGCCTGAACCCCAGCTGCCTCTCGCCCACGCCTCGGTGGCCTTCGATCCCAAGCCTTGTCTCGCCCAAGCCTCAGTGGCCTTTGACCCCAAGCTGGCCCATGACCCCGAGGTCCTGTTTGGTTCCTGCATTGCCATTGGGACCCCCCTCGTGGACAACTGACTGAGTCACCCCATAGGGACCCTGATGCTAAGCGTCCTAGCCGACGTCCTGTGCTATTCGCCCAAGCTCCTACCTTTGGGTGGTGTGGACAGCCACGAGACAGACTGGGTGAGAGTTTGTGCCCTCCTCCAGGCCTCCTTCCGCCCCCACACCCCCGGTCGTTTTGTTGTTTTGCTGTGTTTGGGATCCGCGTGTTGTGAGTGGGTTCTGTCAAGAGCATGGCCAGGCCACTGCCTTAGGTGGAGCTACATCTGGCAGCAGCTCCACACCTGGACCATATTGACACTAATGAGGCCAACCATATAAGCCTTGAGTTTGTCATTCTCCGTTGCCAGTCGTTGTCCTTGAGACTGCATTAGTCTGTGTGAGTATACAAGCCTCTTGTGTTTTTGCCTCATTGTCACGACCAGCGTTCCCGTGACACTGCAGCTAAGTCAAGTCTTGTTTTTTGCTGAGTAGTAATCTGATTTCGTTTTCATGTTTTTGGACCTTGCCTGTTGTTTTTGTGCCTCAGCCTTTTATGGACAGCTTATCTTTGTATGACCTCTGCTTGGAATAAAACCACCGTCGACATCATGTCCTTGCCTCAGAGTCGCCCCATGTCGTATGCCCGTGACACTCCACAGGTAACAGTAGCCTATTCTAGCTGATTTTAGGCCAGAGCTTGGGTATACCCTGGACTCGTAGACAGTCCATCGCAGCGCCCATATCGACAATTGAAAATTCACACGACATTCACACCTTCAATTAAGTTAAAAGCATGTTTTGAGAATGTGGAAGGAAACCAGTAGACACCATTAAAAAGAGGTCGGTTTCAAACAGAATGCCTAAATTTGATAGAGATGTAACTACAATTTCACTGTGCTATCACATTGACAGATGTTATCTGTACTGTATTTGTATTGCATGTTTCGTGGAACAAATATTGAATTTTTTTTTTTTTTTTTGCAGCATATCTTTCCCCCACCCGATTTAATCCAGTGGCTGTCCAGACCAACCAAAGTGAGGAGCTTGGCTGAGCAGTGCAGGTGATTGGCTTGGATGCCAACCACGAGGAGAGAATCGTAGAGTCTCCGCAGTCTCGTCCCCCAGCCCGCATTTTCTGCAGATGTTTTCTGTCACCCTGCCGATCTTGGCCAACCAGTACTTCAGAGCAGGGTGATGAACACACCAGAGCCGACTCAATTTCACTTGGTCTTTGCGTCTGTCGGTCATTTCTGCTTGGTGGTCGATAAAGCTGCCTCGTTTGCTGTAGATTCGTTGTGTTCATTCATAGGACGGCGTGACGCCCCTTGTCGCCCTACGGATCATTGCTTTTGCTGTGTCGTAATGGTGGTTGACTTCGGTTTGGTCCTCAACCGATCCAGCTTTGGCCTGGGCTTCTGCTAGCTCAATCCTGACGATACTATAATGACTAGGGCACGAAATGAAGTTAGCCTGGCACCCACGCTCTGTGAGCTCCGACAGGAGTATGAGGATATCTTGTTCGTCCTTGTTCTTAAGGGTTTTCGATGGGTGCATTGTCTGGATGAGAAGGAGGCAGGAAAGACTGTCACTGACCACCCGGGTTTTCAAGATGGTGTCGTCAGCCCGGACGATTTGCAACACCTTGACCATTGCTTTGAGCTCCACCTGGAAGGAGGAACACCATCGGCCTGCTGGAGAGGCGAAGGAGCGGTGGATTTGGGGGTCACTTGGATGGCCAGTGGTGACGACGATTCCACCCCTGCCTGTTGCGATACCACTCATTGCTGATCCGTCTGTGTAGAGGACCATGTTGAAGTTTTCCCATCCTTCCTCCAGTCCCATTTCATGTCGGCTTCCACATTTCCTGACTTGTTGCTAGTTGAGGACCACGGACGCATGGTCGAGAGGCGGCGGTTGCTGCTGAAATACAATACAATACAATACAACACGCAAGGCTTAAAGGGCCGATATACCTTCTAAAATAGTTATTGTAATGAAAAATACATATAACATTATTAATTTCAATGTCTGTACAAATACATAAATATGAGCACAGAGCGTGTCATACATGCGCAAGGTTGCGGAAGTCTCACTCGACATCAAAGTGGTAGCCTTATTGCCTGCAACATCATCAGCATATGTTACACTGGAACATTCGCCATTGAAAACACGTAGTGGCACCTGCTATGGGAGAGGAACAACAGAGATTTTTTCATTTTTCTGACGCCCTTTCTGACATGGAAGCTCTTTTCGAAGAAGAGAACATGTCACAATCGAGTGAAGTGACATATTACCCTATCGTTTCGGGCCATATTTAGATGATATGGATCACTTCTAACTAACAACAGACTCCCCGACAGTATGTATGACACGATGTTGCGTAGCGTACTTAGCAACAACAGCGCCGCAATACGGCCCTGCTCAGTGCAACAATGATCCAACTCTGCGCTGCAATGAGCCACCCTGGCCGAACCCGTGATTGGAGGACGCGGCGCGCCAAAGCCATGATCGGGAGACGCGGCGAAACCGAAGCCACAATCGGTGGACGCGACGCGCCGAATCCGTGATTGGCGGATGCAGGGCGCCGAAGCTGTGATCGGCGGATGCGGTGAAGCCGAAGCCCTGATTAGCGGACGCGGGGTGCCGAAGCCGTGATCGGCGGATGCGGGGCACCGACGTGCACATCGACACATTTAGCATCCCTGATTTACGTACACGGATCTTTTGTTATGTGCTGAGAGGATTACGTGCCCCCACCCCAACTATTATTTTTGGTAGTAGCTCTATACACACCTACCTGTCATTTAGAACCCACAAAGCTGTCATCCTTTGCACCTCTGCAAACCATTGAAGTAAATTCATCCTCCTGAGTGTATACAATATCCAGCAATACAACTAGCTGGCGTTTTGGCTAACCTGAAGGAGCAAAGCGCTGCCTTCCCACAGGTAAATCTGGTATAAAAACACGAGGCCGCCCGAGTGGTCTCCTGCTGATAACGTCACTTCCTGCTTCTTCCCCAAGACATATCCCTTGAGAGAATTTTCATGGCGGGAGTTACAAAAAGCCATATACGTTGAAATCATGTTGTGTGGTGAAAAAACGGATGGGTACATTCCGGCTGCCTTTTTTTTTTTTTTTAATCAAAAACATATTAAAAATCATGCATTTCACATCAGTGGAGCTTTAAATACATGGCATATTTAGAGAAAATGAGCAGCAAATAAAATTTGGGAACCACTGCCTTACAGTGACGCTGCAATATGTTACACTCCAAATCGCATTCATCCATCATCTGAGCTGCTTATGGTCAAAGGGTTGCGGGAGTGCTGGAGACAATCCCAGCTATTTAGTACACCCTGAACTTTAGTCATGCATACATTTGTTTTGTTATTTATAAATATAATCTTTGGGTTTATTGGAACTTGCTATGGTACATGGATACTTCTAATGATTGATTTACCTAAAATTTCTCAATGTGACGAGGATTGATGATTATTATTCAGTGTTTCAGTCAGATTTGTTGCTTGATGTGTTTTTCAACTTATCTTCGATAGTCATTTGAAGACTTCAGAAGACCCAGTCATCCAATTGTGTGTTGCAACATTTCTCTCCATCATTCAGACAAAGGACAACATTCATGAGCGAGATACCATCGGGACATGAAATAAAAGCCACAGTACAGTGGGGGAGAATAGAGGGAACTTTTCAGGCTAAGAATGAAATGTCTTGTTGAGGATGTTGAAACTTTTTTTTTTTCCATTTTCTGTCATGTATGGAGTTTTAACAGTTGATTATCCCTAATAACATGTTTGTACTTGTGGGAGTCAGAAAAAATAATGCACAGAATGCAATTTATTTCCCAACTATTTTTAATTAATAATTGATATGTTCTCTCTGTTCCTGCGGGAGTTTTCCCGGGTACTCCAATTTCCTCCTCAGCCCCCAAAAAAATCCTTGTTCCATAAATTGCCTGTCAGTGTGAACGTAAGTCCAAATGGTTCTTGGTTTATTTGTGCCTTGCGATTGGCTGTTGACCAGTTCAGAGAGTACCCCGATAGCTGGGTTAGGGTCAAGCACACCGACACTCTCATGCAAATACGTGTACATTGTATACAGTATATGCATTTACGATATGTATATGAGCAGCTGTTAGGGACATTCATGAATAGCTATCACAATTACTGCTCATTGCATATACACATATACTGCATGTACTATATATAAGGTGCAGTTAGGGACATTATTCGGGATTAGTTCTCACAATACTACTCGTTGCATATATACATATATTGTATGTATATAAGGTGCAGTTAGCGACATTATTCAGTATTTGCTCTAAGCACTTATTACTCACATGCTTTCACACAGACAAACTACTGAAAGACCCACATATATAACGACCCCTCATCTACAGTATCTATGTACATACAATACATACAACTACTGTAGCTACTCTAAAACTGCTTGGTTGACTTGATGTGGTTTGCTGTTGCAGTCGAACAGACATATACAGCTAAATATGACTTTTACTGTTGCCTGTAGATTTATTTTGACAATTTAGCTCCTATAGGGAAAGTTCTTCAGAAGTGATCCGTTCGTATCCAGGCTCCTCTTCTTTTGCATGTTCTTCCTGTGTTTCCCTGGGTTTTCTCAAGGTACTTGGTTTTGCTCCAACAGTCCCTAAAACATGTATGTAAGGATAATTGAAGACTAAATTTGTCCCTCGGTATGAATGTGAGTGTAAATGGTTCTCTCGATGTGCCCTTCTATTGGCTGGTGTTTTGGCAAAGGTACAAGCTTACGAGTTGTCACCCCTTACTGAAGTCCAGACAGCAAGGCCCTTCCCCTTCGTTATAGCAAAGTGAGAGACAGAAAAGGACAGCACTTATCTATGTCCAGCTGCACTAGCAGTCACAACATAACTGGGAACACAGTATAAATGGGAAAGAGCAAGTAGTCACAACATAACATAAAACAACTAAGCCCTTGAAGGTTGTTTAAAAAAAAAAAAAAACAAGAACCACTCCAGGGTGTTTCCTGCCATTCAGCTGGCTTGAGCATACCAGTGACTGATAAGGATAAGTGTGTAGAATGGCTGGTTGGATGGATTGCTAGATCAGCATTGCCCCACTGGAGAAAACAACCAGCCCCTAGTGGACTTGTCACTGTTCTCTGTCGTAGAGCACCATCTACTGTTGTTTTCAACAAAATTCATCATTTATGGAGCTTGTTCAACCTCGAAGGCACATTGTGTAAAGCTCATGAATGCAAATAAATCTATTGCATATGTATGTTTTATATATAAGTACAGCTGTAGTGCAAAGGTGACAGACGACAATGTTTTTAAACATACAATAACTGGTTTCAGTGGAGGGTGGTACATTTTAGACCTAATCCACCCCATGAAACCATCACTGTTGAGTTTTTAATTGTACAAAATAGGTAGTATATAGTATTGTATGAAGGGTAATATATACAGTTTGTACAGTAGTGTTCAAAATAATAGCAGTCCAATGAGATTAACCAGATTAATCCATATTTTCAACATGTTTTCATTTTATTTTTATATTTTTTATCTTATTTTTATAGGTTTCAGTATATTTTTTTATTGATAAATATCAAACAAGTTACCAGATTCTCAGAAAACCAACTAGATGCAACATTTATGATATACACAGTCTTAAGGCTCTGAAATTGAGCAATTCATTGAAAGGGGTGTGTTAAAAAAATTTACTTTAGAAATTAAAAACTATTTTGTACAAACTTTTTTTGTTTCTAGGATTTACCAATCCTTTGAATCACGAAACAAATATTTAGTTGTATGAACAGTTTTTTTTTTATAACTGCTTCACATTTGTGGAGTCAACCAAGCAGTGGCACCTATCAGCAGTTATTGTACTCCAAGATTTCATAACAACATTCCACAATTCATTTATATTTCTTGGTTTTGCTTCAGAAACAGCATTTTTGACGTCACCCCGCAAGTACTCGATTTGATTATGGTCCGTGGATTGGGCTGGCCTTTCCATCACATTAAATTTGTTGGTTTGGAACAAAGGCAGCACTTTGTGGCAGCTGTAGAGTGTTGGCCTCACAATTCTGAGGACCGGGGTTCAAATCCTGGCCCGCCTGTGTGGAGTTTGCATGTTCTCCCGGTGCCTGCGTGGGTCTTCTCCAGGCACTCCAGTTTTTTTCCCACATCCAAAGACATGCATTCATTGGAGACTCTAAATTGCGTAAATTGTGATCGTGAGTGTGACTCTTGTCCGTCCCCATATTCCCTGCGATTGGCTAGCAACCAGTTCAGGGTGTACCCTGCCTCCTGCCTGATGACAGCTGGGATTGGCTCCTGCACTCCCTCAACTCTCGTGAGGATAAGCGGCTCAGAAAATGGAAGGATGGATGGATAAATTAAAATATATCAATATTATATACATTAAAATAGATTATTTTCATGTTGTTAAAATGACTCGAAAGGACACGAAACTCAAAGTGTAGGATGTGACTCTAGACTTGCCTGTCTCGATTAGGGTCTTGAGGGAAAAGACCTGAGACCTACTTGTGACTTGGAGAGTAATGACTTGGTCCTCCCTCAGCATAGCAATTAAGAGTAAAGAGAAAAGAGTGGTCACTGTATTGCATGCTGATGACACAGAGAGTCTGTTTTTGTGTACTATATAATAAAATGCAGAGGAAACTTTGAACAGCACCCAGAACTGCCTTCATCCAGTTACATAAACAAGATAAGACCATATTTAAACAGTACCCCAGCTTGTAATCAATGCACAACTTCTCTATCAGTAAATGTGACAACTCAAGGCCATAGAATGGTTGAGAGAATTCAAAGAAAGAAAGAGGACCCGGGGAAACTAGAACTCAGTGACTTTTTGGTATGTAATGCAATTAATTGAACTGGATGTGACTGAATAAATTTCTTGCATCGGTTAATGTTTTATGTTCAACATTCATTACCTTTATTTATGGGGAATTTATTAACTATAGTATCTTGTGTAGACAATATTATCAAGGCATTCATTTTCCGTACCACTGATCCTAAGTATAGTTGCAAGCGTGCTGGAGCCCATCTCATCTGACTCTTGGCAAGAGGTGGGGTACACCCTGCAATGTTCGCCAGCCAATCCCAGGGCTCATATAATCAAATCACCATTTGCGCTCACATTCACACATAAGCGTGATTTAGAGTAATTTCTCTAGATTCTCTAAATCTTTTGACACGATTATGATTCGTAGATAATGAAATCCCGTCCTGTGATTGGCTGGCAATGAGTTCAGGGTGTACCCCGCCTCCTGTGTGAAGATAGCTGGGATTGACTCCACCACTCCTGTGACCCTTGTGAGGAGAAGCAGCTCAGAAAATAGATCGCTAACCTGGGGGACTATTTGTTCGCAGAGTTGTTTACAATGTGGTAAACGGCCTCACTCCTTTTTCTGGACAACTGATCATATCTGGGATGCTCCTTTTATTCTCTATCATGGCACCCAGTTTCTAGTAAACCTGTTCACCTCTAAAACATTCCAAACAGGTATATTTTTTTAGAGAATTCCTCAAGTTTCTCTGTCTTTTATTGCCTCTGTCCCAGCTTTTTGGAAACTATTGCAGGCATCAAATTCAAATTGAATTCAATATTAACCAATAATGTTCATCAGTTAGAACATTAAATATATTGTTATCCTGTGGGAGAAATGGCTCTTTGAGTTTTTAAGCTTCCTTTAGAAGGAGGAAGCAATATGTAATAATAATAATAAAATTAGAGAGGCTGCACCGTGGCGCACCTGTACAACATTTAAAGTCGCCAACTAACACATGTTTTAGTGATGTGGGAGGAAAGGGAAGGCCAACGCTCAACAGCTGACCTACTGTGCCATCACAAAATATCATTAAATTTAATTTTACACATTGTCCAAGCAATGTAATGTATTGCAATTCCACAAAGTTGGTCATTAAATCACAAAATCTAGTCTCATGTCATCAGTTCCACCCGGTACTGTACTGTAAAGGCGTTAGTAGTACTTAATTTAGTGGCATGATGAAATCCACGCCCTAATTTATGGTTGAAAGCCAAACCAATTCCCCTGTAAAGTTGCTATACTTTGCGCCCCCACCCAAAAAAAAAAACGGATTTGTGGTGTGGATCATATTAAAAAAGGGTTGATGCAAAGACAACTGATCACGCGGGAATATACCTCGTCACCAAAGATTGTGTTTTACACATTTCCTACATGACATATTTTTGGTGAAATGTTATCGACACCGGAAGTAAATACGGATGTGACGCAAATATTGTTAGCGAATCAGGAAGTAGGCGTCTGCTGACTGGAGAGTACCATTGGACTGAAGTTTGTTCGCCCCAGCGTTCCTTGTATAAATAATAACAAGCGCAAAAGAGACTAGCATGTGTCGACAATCCACTCGCTTGGGGCCACTGAGTGAGAGGCAACTTGTTTAGAAAACACTGACAGAAAACCATGGCGGCAGGCAGCATGTCAGTCGACAGTGTATTCAGGACCCGCTCGCTCGGCGTCGCTGCAGAAGGTCTCCCCGATCAGTATGCGGACGGGAAAGCGGCCAAAGTATGGCAGCTCTACATCGGGAACACGCAGAGCAGGACGCAGGAGTACAAGAGCTGGGTGGTGTCACTTCTCCGAAAACAAGGTGTCCAGAGGGTGCTGGATGTCGCCTGCGGAACAGGGTAAAGTCACACCGACCGGGCCCCAATGACTGATAAAACTCTTGCCTCCAATCAATCAGAAAGCAATTCAGTCTTTGCCTTTGTTTATCAGCAGCACAAACATAGGTCTCCATGACGTTATCGTTGTAATGAATGACTGCAGTTCAATTTCTT
This sequence comes from Syngnathoides biaculeatus, assembly GCF_019802595.1. Lineage (NCBI taxonomy): Eukaryota > Metazoa > Chordata > Actinopteri > Syngnathiformes > Syngnathidae > Syngnathoides > Syngnathoides biaculeatus. Next base: position 4,491,978 of record NC_084654.1, on the reverse strand, counting down.
CATCGGCTATTGGTGCATCAAATTTGACGTTTTTGAAGGAGTAAAACCTAATAAAATTCCCAAAATGTACTGTTTAAGTATCTTAAAACGAGTCCACTTAATGATACAATATACATTAATTCTACCTGGGGAATCACTCAATTACGATGGTTAAAACATTATCAGTGGTTCCATGGTAGTAATTATTATTATTATACTGTTGTTCACATTTGTTATATACTACTTGGATGAGGGATGTGGGAGTTCTGATCAACATTTTCTCTAAACCATTCGGTTGGCATTTCAATGCATTGAACCAGTTAAATTGAGGACAAAATCTGTCTGAGGATGGAGAAGAATGAAAGTGCAGAGTTGCATCATCCATTTGTTCAGTTCCTGTCCCTTTTTGGCAGTAGGAGGTTTCAGCAACGTGGCAGATAATCCTTTTATGTGACAAACACTTGTCGAGGAAGCACTTTATTGGGTGATGAACAGGCCTGTGACAGCTCTAATCTGCAGGTAGTTGTGGCTCGTTCACAGTTGTGTGTTTACCACTCGTGATAGTGTATCAGTTTTGAGACAAGGCTACAGTGTGAGACATACAAGTTTTCACAAAACTGCTCAGGCTATGTTGCAAAGATGTCACAATTAATTGAGTAATCAGTGATGGAAATAATAATTCTTTTGATAATTGAGAGATATTATTTGAGTTAAGATTGACCGCATCCACTGATTTCATTATTTTATTATTTCATTATTATTGTCTGATTTCTCTCATTCCGAAAAGAGAATTTGTTTAAAGAAAATATGTACTGATCCACCGAGATCAAAATTCATCGTTGAATGTGAAAACTGAAAATGAGGAAACTAAAAACTTAAAACTGAAACACAGAGAAAAATATATGCCAACTCTTAGTTAAAATTGTATTTATAGCTATGACTGCCCCTTCCTCGAGCCATCAACTTATTGTGGTGGAGGGGTTTGGTGTCCTGAGGATCCTAGGAGCGAAGTTGTATGGGACTTCACGCCACAGGTAGGGTCACCCATGGCAAAGAGGTTCTAGGTGAGGGACCAGACAAAGCATGGCCAAAAGACCCCCATGATGGTATACAGAAATGGATCCAGGTTTCACTTGCCTGGACACGAGTCACCAGGCCCCCACTCTGGAGACAGGCCTGGAGGTGGGGCTCGACAGTGAGCGCATGGTTTCCGGGTCTGCACCCAAGGGGCTTGGCGGGGCACACCCCAAAAGGGTAACATGTTACCCTTCCCATGGGCTCACCACCTGTGAGAGGGGCCATAGGGGTGGGGTGCAATGTGAGCTGGGCGGTAGCTGAAGGCGGGGACCTTGGTGATCCGATTCCCGGCTGCAGAAACTAGCTCTAGGGACATGGAATGTCACCTCTCTTGTAGTGAAAGAGCCTGTGCTGGTGTGTGAGGCCGAGATGTTCCGAGTTTTACTCGCTTCTATGAACCACTTGGGCTCTGGTACCAGTCCTCTTGAGAGGGGTTGGACTCTGGTCCACTCTTGAGTTGCCCACGGTGAGAGGCGCTGTGGGAATACAGCGGAGCTGTCAACTGATCACCATCTGGTGGTAAATTGGCTCAGATGTTGGGGGAAGATGCTGGTCCGACATGGCAGGCCTTAACGTATTGTGAGGGTCTACTGGTTGGTGGACACGAACAGTGAGGGATGCTGTCAAGCTGAAGAAGGAGTCCTATTGGGCATTTCTGGCCTGTGGAGCACCTGATGGGTACCGGTTGGTCCAGGCAGAATGCAGCTTTGGTGGGCAAAATCCTGGGCATGGGAGGAGTTCTGTGAGGCCATGGGGAAAAACTTAAAGAAGGCTTAGAGGAAATTCTCATCCAGCGTCTCAGGAGCAGGAAACAGTACACCGTCAACACTGTGTATACTGGGGATGGGGCACCGATGACTTCAACCTGGGACGTTGTGAGTCAGTGGGGAGAATACTTAGAAGATTCCACTGACACACCTTCCCATGACGAAGCAGAGTCTGGCTTCTCTGAGGTAGGCTCTTGTATCTCTTTGTTAGAGGTGATCGAGGTGGTTAAAAAGCTGCTCGGTGTCAGGGCCCCAGGGCTGGATAAGATTCGGCCGGAGTTCGTAAAGGCTCTGGATGTTGTGGGGCTGTCCTGGTTGACACGGCTCTGTAACATCACGTGGACATCAGGGACAGTAGCTCTGGATTGGCAGACTGGGTGGTGGTCCCCATTTTTAGAAAGTGGGACAGAAGGGTGTGTTCCAATTACAAGGGGCTCATGCTCCTCAGCCTTCCCAGTAAGGCCTTTTCAGGGGTGCTGGAGAGGAGAATCCATTGGATCTCAGATTCAGGAGGAGCAATGTGGTTTTTGTCCTGGCCATGGAACAGTGGACCAGCTCTACCCCTTGGCAGGATCCTCGAGGTTGCATGGGAGTTCGCCCAACTGGTCTAAATGTATTTTGTGGCCTTGGAGATGGTGTTTGACCATGTCCTATAGGGGATTCTTCGGGTGTATGGGGTACCAAACCCCCCGATACAGGCTGTTCGGTCCCTGTATGACCAATGTCAGAGTTTGGTCTGCATTGCCGGCAGTAAGTCAGACTCGTTTCCAGTGAGAGTTGGACTCCACCAAGGCTGCTTTTGTCACTGATTTTGTTCAAAACATATATGGACAGAATTTCTAGGTGCAGCCAAGGCGTAGAAGGGTTCCGGTTTTGTGGCCTCAGCATTCCATCTCTGCTTTTTGCAGATGATGTGGTTTTGTTTGTTCACACTAAACTTAATTCTGTTTAATTGTAATAATCAATAAAATAATACATTTTAAAAAATATTTGGTAGTGATACTGTATGTTTTCAGTGACACTACAATTTCTATCCGTGATAGCCTATGACGGGACAGGTCATCTTAGTCCTGGAGCCTCAAAGGTGCAGTACAATCCAGCCCTTGGTCTACAGCTGCCAATAGGTCTCCTCCTGGCCTGTCACGGTTTCACATTCTCTCTAAGCTCGTGGACCGAACCGGCGGCGCCGTGTGCCGCCGTGAACATCGTATAAATGTAGCCTCATATAACAATTACAGTACTGTTTCTTTTTGTAAAAATGACAATGTCCTCTATGATGATTCATTTTCAGAACATCTAATTTTGTCATAGACACTATCACATAGTCATTCTTACAAGTTCCTGCGTCACTTTTTGTGTCAGCTAGATAGAAGGTCAGGGTTGCACATCTTTTGTTAAAGCAAAGTAAACATTTTAAATTTGCTATCACACAAGGCAATAGTCTATTCAATATTTGTATTTAACTCAGCATGGCATTGATCCTACTCAACAGAAATGTGTCTTGAGCTTAGCCATGTTGACCAACTTAAACAAGATCCCAGTGGAATGGTGTTACTACTGGACTATTTTACACCCCCCCCCCCCCCCCCAAGGAGCCTATTCTCTCACGTAACTCATCTACAGACAGATAGACAGATAAACATTATCAACAACGTGGGGAAATGAAAAAAAAACAACACTCATCTATGGGGGTGAAAACATGGGGGTCAAGTCCACATCTGCGCCTCAGTTTTTACATTTGAGGTTCAAATCACCTTCCTATGTGGTGGTTGTATGTTCTCCAAGTAGTCTGGCTTCCTCGCGCATTAAGTCCATCCATCCATCCATCCATTTTCTTAGCCGCTTATCCTCACGAGGGTCATGGGGAGTGCTGGAGCCTATCCCAGGTGTCAACGGCCAGGAGGCCGGGTACACCCTGAACTGGTTGCCACCCAATCGCAGGGCACGTGGAGACAGACATCAGTCGCTCTCACAATCACACCTAGGGCCAATTTAGAGTGTCCAATTAATGTTGCGTGTTTTGGAATATGGGAGGAATCCAGAGTGCCCAGAGAAAACCCACGCAGGTACGGGGAGAACATACAAATTCCACACAGGCGGGTCCAGGATTGAACCCGGGACCTCAGAACTGTGAGGGCAATGCTTTACCAGCTGAACCACCGTGCCACCCGCATTAAGTGAAGAAGAAAAATTTGGGTGTACTCCGCTTCTTGCCCAGTCAGCTGAGATAGGACATACGTTTTCCTGTAGAAAGTGGATGAATGGCTCTCCACCACCAGATCAATGTTCTTTCCAATGAACTTGGGTTAATGTGAATTCAATTATATAATGTTTTTTTTGTCTGGTGGAATGAGTTCCACTGTACATTCTCAGAATTTAGTTGCTGTTAATCATTGCACTGCACTAGTTTTTCAGGTCGTTGTCCACTTCATATTACCCAATCTGGTAGGTTTTGTTCATTGAAAGCAAAGGGAGCCTTTGAGGTCATGTGCATGCAGCTCTATCAAGATAGTCCAGATCCAAATGAACAACCTCAAACCTCAATTGGAAAACAATTTGAAAAATATGCTAAATTAATCTCTCTGACAGTATCAATCAAAATTAGAATTTATTTTCTTCATAAACAGATTTGTTTTTAGATTTTTAGATTTACATTTGTGATAGAAGAGAAAGCCTTTCTCATCATTACATGGGCAGATTCACTGAAATTGGGGTACAACTCCAACTTCGCTGCACTACACATGACTGTATTATATTATGCAAATGACAGTAAAGCTCATGTGTGGAAAAAAAAACAGTCACCAAAGGTGTGTCAGTAAAAAAAAAAAAAAAAAAAACATTCCTTCAGCTCCAACGCAAACGGCAGTATGGCAAAGTAATCGTTTCTCTGCAACTTTGTCCAGAGGTTGTTCATAAACTAAGTTCAGCATCTGCTAACAAACAAATACAGACTTCATTCAGTTTGCTTACCATTTCCCAGGTTCTTTCATTGAATAATCTGGTTTTCTTCTCAACTGTGAATGAAAGTCATGACTTCATCATTGCAATTAAATCTCTTCATAATAATGGTACTTGTACAAGTAGGCAGGTATAAACCTGTCAAAGCAGTTAAAGACGGTTTTAACATTGCTTCTTTTCCTATCCACCCACACACAGTGGAATGAAGTAAACATTTCAGTTGACTAAACTACATCACAATAGTCACACATTCATCAACGCTTAGAGTAAAACACAATTGATCACTGATTTCTTTTAGTGCCATCATTGTAGAGGTTGTTCGTATTGTTTTTTTATGTATTTTTTTTTTCATTTTGCAGGGTTGACTCCATTATGTTGGTGGAGGAGGGCTTCAGTGTGGTGAGTGTAGATGCCAGTGACAAAATGCTAAAGTATGCGCTGAAGTCAAGATGGGAAAGAAGAAAAGAAGCAGCATTTGACAAATGGGGTGCGATATTTTTACTCTCATTGAACTTTCATGATTGATGTTTGGAAACACCCAAAGGTTCAGCACAGTGTACCTGATTTTCATGTCTCATTCTCACCATTTTACAATTTCAATCTATATGTTTTTTGCAAATGTCATCTGCCCTCATATAGTGTACTTGTACTCGTACTACTAATGTATGTGTATTTATGTTGCATGCAGTGTTTTTGTTATATTCCAGTGTCAGGGGTATGTGGTGTGGGGTGCGTGGAAACAGGCTTGGACAGGTGTCAAGAAATACTTATACAGTACATCTTCTTTTTCTTTCAGCTTGTCCCGTTACATATTCAGAATGAGGAAAAAAAATGCAACTAATCCGGTCGTTACTACTACAAATGTAATCAAATTAGAGATACATTATTTCACAGGATTACATTTTTAACGCGGGGAGAAAGAGGATAGTTGTTGATTTGCACACTCACCCACCTTCCCAATAGCGGGCTGAGCAACTTTGTGAATTTTGTAGAGCAACAAGTGGCTAAATGTTAATAACTTCTATCAATGGGCCGCTGCCACTAAGCCGTGTTGCCTTCCCAAAAGCGGCATGTTTAAAAGACAAGGCATAAACAAGGACAAAGCAAACTGAGCTGTCTGTACTGTCTGGACTGCTACTGACTTCAGCCTTTAGGGTAAGGAAGCTTAGGGAGCTAGCTCAGGATCTTGCAGCAAAGTCATCATTAAACAATTCCGTTTGACTATGCCGTGACAGTTCATTCCCAGCTTTACTATTTAAACATTGTATTATGACTGCTAAACCTGACACGAGGAATAAAAGTGTTTCCATGCTGACGTCACATATTGTCGTTGTCAATTACGGGTGTGTGTAAACAATAATTCACTTATCACTTATTATAACAAGCTCCAAGTGGTTGATTTTAAAAACTTTCCGAAGCTTCTAAATATTGAGACGTTCTGTCTTTGTCGGCCAGCCACTCTTGGGAAGGTTCACCACTCTTCCATGTTTTCTCCATGTGCGGCGAATGGCTCTCCAGATGGTTCACCTAAGCTTCAGAAATGGCTTTTTTAACCCTTTAGAGACTGATAGATGTGAATTATTCAACTGTTATAGAAGTTTTCTGGGTAGTCACTTTGTTCTTTTTTTTAGATTTTTTTCTGGGTTGATTTTTGTCGTTACCGATTCTGAGGTTTCTTCAATGAGCAGGTCTGGAGGGAATCAGGCTTGGGTGTGATCGGTGAAAATTAACCAAAAATTGGGATTAGCAACAATTAATTAATGATTAACAAGGGAAGGAGAGTGGGGGAATAATTACTTTCAAACAGGGCCAGGTAACTATATATTTTTTTCCTTCATCAATAAAATCTCTATTTAAAGAAGTTTGAAGATCTTAAACATTAAAGTGGGGAAGCTGTACAAAAATATAAAAATTTGACAGGCACTGTGATTTGCGCCCGAGCACCATTGCGCTCGCAAATCTGCACAGTTGAGCACGAAAAATCACACGCGTAAAATTTGTTACAAGTAGAAATACGTGGATATTGAAAGACTTCGCTTTTTTTGGTATAGTCTTTACATTAATTTACGTGTTTATTTCATAAACGTTGGTAACAAAACAAGCCTGATCCTAAACAATCAGTATTCACCCGGAAAAAGGAAATGCAAGTTAACTGTACTGAGCATGTTCTTAAGTTATGCCAAAAGCACATGTTCCGAGCTTCTTCACGTACTGCGAGCTCATTTACAATACGTTGAAAGTCATCTACATCATGAGGCATGTCAAAGGAAATTCAGTTACACTGAAAACATTTCTGGGATATAACATAGGTAATGTTTCAGTATGTAACTATAATAAGTATGAGATTGTGAATTACTTTGACTTGAGCTACAGTAAGTTCTAGCGTTAGACAAGTCTGTAATTGCTATATCTAAATGCGAACAGTCATTTTCCCCAGTGGTACAGCGTTATCTTGAAGTTGGAAATTTTTCCTCTCTACATGCTATAGGAAGATATAGATCATCTACTGCTATCTTTCATCAATGGATTGACAATAGCTACCGCCATAAATTAAGATAAATTATAACAATACATCGATTGTTGACGGGAATGTTTGTTAAAATGTATTGCTTGAGTGTTGCCACTAACGCCGATTATGTTGAACTAAACTTTCAGCATTTTCAAAACATTGTGGGTATAGACTGTTCGTGTTTATTCTTTGACAGGCCAGTGCATGTAACCTTTCTTCAGACTAAGTTTTTCAGATCAAGAATTTTTGTTGTTGAAAATTTTTAAATAGCGTTTTATATCATGTTCTACTAATATCAGTTGAAATTGGAAATTGTCATTTCTGGGTTTGAAATTTTTGTTTTCTATTTTAGTTGTTGATGAAATTAAATGATTTGATTATATGAATATTTTGTTTTGAAATTGAATGTTTATTGACCTCTTTAAAAATGTCTGTCTCAGTCTGTGCTGTGTCAATAAGTTATGATTATGGTTTTAGTTAACTCCATACTCTCATGCAGGTATAACAACTCAGTAAGTTATTTTAAAGTCTTGAGATTCCATCCCTTATCACACCCGCAACTTTATATCTGTGGCATTACTGACCACACCCGTACATTTTTCAAATATGAGTGACTGCATTAACATTTCATTTGTGAATTAGACTAAAGTCTCTCAGGGCCCATGACACTGAATTATACTCGACGGAAAGTCGTAAACTTTCAACACTTGTCCTTTTTTGCCCTTGCCCTTGACCTTTCTTCTCAATTTTTTGTTGCATTTTGGAACACCCGTCTAGTCAGTTGAACGCTTGACTTCTTCATTCATCATCATTGGTGACGTAAGCATGTTGTCATATACTGTATGCTACTGCCTGCTTCTGTCTTGACAACTGTCTCTGCAGAAAACCTTCTTTCTTGTTTTCGTTTTCAGTGTTTTTTTTTTCATTTGCAAAATGTAAATGGATAAATCCGCGCAGGGCGCCTAAGCCACACCTACCTAGATACTGTTGTCATGCCCCCTAAGCTACTGATCAAAATGGTGGACGCAGTATGGCTGAAGCATGTTATGAGCGATTCATTAGATCGAATTCCCGATAGTATTTCTGTTTCCTTTCTGCCGGTGGTATCAGAAATATCGACAAAGAGTGTACAGAAAGGCCTAAATTTCGGTCAACAGAGATATATTCATCATGTCAAGGTTTCCCAAATGGGAACGCCAGTTAAAGTTTCTGAAATGTGTTGGTAGTCCATGCGAAAGAATCAACCACCTCAGAAATTAATGTTGTACATCGAATGCGATAAGATTTCTGATGCCTATTGTTCATGCAAAGCAGGGTAAGTTTGCATTTTTATACTACATAAACATGTTGATTCGAAATATCTACGTTCATAGTGGATAATTAATTTACATAAATTATGGCATTATGCATGTCCTCTATCGGTCTGAACATACATACTGTACATGTAAATGTAGTGCCAAAATATTTGTATTCACATGATTTGTTTAATCATGGATAAGAACACTTGAGAGCAGAGCCGAGGTGCGGCTGGAAGATTTGAGTTTCGTCCAGCTCAGGTAGAGCACCGACTAATTGACTAACTTAGCTTGAAACAGACAGCTTTCTGCTAATTTATCTTCGATACATTCAGATGGTTGTGAGGTCCGGCCACAAGCCTTGATCCTCCGTTTGCATCTCTCTAAATTACGCTTTGGGGTGAGAAAGCGCATCAGATATCCTCTCAGTAATCTCTCTGGATAGCGCTCGTCTGCGTTACACGTTCCCCAGCCACATCGAAGCACCATATTTCTGAATCGGATATACAGTGACGAAAATAAGTATTTGAACACCCTGCTGTGTTCTTAGTTCTCATACTTAGAAATCCTGGAGGGGTTTGAAATTTTCATTGTAGGTGCATGTCCACTGTGAGAGAGAAAAATCTAGAAAGAAAAATCCAGAAATAACAATGTATGATTTTTTTGAACGATTTATTTGTGTGATACAGGTGCAAATAAGTAATTGAACACCTGAGAAAACCAATGTCAATATTTGGTACAGTAGCCTTTGTTTGCAGTAACAGAGGTCAAGCATTTCATGTAGTTGTTCTCCAGGTTTGAATACACTGCAGGAGGGATTTTGGCCCACTCCTCCACACAGATCTTCTCGAGATCAGACAGGTTTCTGGGCTGTCGCTGGTAAACACAGAGTTTCAGCACCCCTCAAAGATTTTCTATTGGGTTTAGGTCTGGAGACTGGATAGGCCACACCAGAACCTTGGGTTTGGGTGGCAACCTTCTTACGCAGCCACTCCTTGGTTTTCCTGGCTGTGTGCTTCGGATCATTGTCATGTTGAAAGACCCAGCTACGACCCATCTTCAGTGCTCTGACTGAGGGAAAGAAGTTGTTCCCCAAAATCTCAGTCCATGGCTGCAGTCATCCTCTCCTTAATATAGTGCAGTCGTCCTGACTCATGTGCAGAAAAACACCCCAGAGCATGATACTACCACCCCCATGAATCACAGTGGGGATGGTGTTCTTGGGTATGAACTCATCATTTGTCTTCCTCCCAACACGGTGAGTGGAATTATGACCAAAAACTTCCATTTTGGTCTCATCTGACCACAAAACCTTCTCCCATGACTCCTCTGTATCATCCAAATGGTCATAGGCAAATATAAGATGGGCCTTGACCTGTGCTGGTTTAAGCAGGGGAACCTTCCGTGCCATGCATGATTTCAAACCATGACGTCTTAGTGTATTACCAACAGTCACCTTGGAAATGGTGGTCCGAGCTCTTTTCAGGTCATTGACCAAGTCCTGTCATGTAGTCCCGGGCTGATTCCTCACCTTCCTAAGGATCATTAAGACCCCACGTGGTGATATCTTGCATGGGGCTCCACTCCGATTAAGATTGACAGTCATGTTTAGCTTCTTCCATTTTTAACGATTTCTCCAACAGTGGACCTTTTTTCACCAAGCTGCTTGGCAATTTCTCCATAGTGTTAGGGTTAGGGTTACTCTCGCAATTCAGAGCCTTAAAGTAAACACGCGGTGTCTTTGTTTGTGGGTAAAGGATCGCGGCTGTAGGCAGCATGGGCGGAGATCAGAAAATGTTGGTCACTGATTGGTCAAAAAGGAGCTGTCAATCATTCACACGGCTCCATCCATTTCGACCCCTAAACGTTCATGCCCATGCCCATGTCCATTTTCCTTCCCACTTATCCTCGAGACCGAAATGGCGTTTTCTTTGCAAAGTGGAGTTTTGAGTTGTACTTACAGATGTAGCGCCAAACTGTACGAACTGGAGTGTTCATGAGCCCATGTGGTGATAGCCTTTACTCAGTGATGGCAGTTTTTAAAGGAATACTCCACCAAACAACGATAAGCCTTAATCCGATAAATCATGTCATATGTACTGTACCTTGAAAATTTGAGGTTAATCCGATATCATTTAATGGTGTTTTGAGAAGATTTTTATCGGCAATTACTAATTTTCATGGGCACCGCCATTTTGGCGAGTCACATGACCTGCTTGTACGGATATGACGCATTCTATGCGTAAACAAAGAAATCAAGGCCGATTTGTAGTGTTATCACATGCAATATCACCACCATCAGAAACGTAAAAATGCCCGACAGTATTGCAAAATTTTGCCTTAACTTGGATAGAAATAATCCGAGGAGGCTCTGTGGCATATTCTGCCCAGTAAGAAAAAGAAACATTTAAGGACCCAGTGGCTAACGAAATGTGGTCACCCTGTGCTGTACGACATAAGTACAGGTGTATTTGCGCATTTATTTAAGACCATCACTTTTAGAGTACAATAGGTTTCTGAATTCTTTTAAATAACTTTGTTGCTAACCAATGATGACAAAAGTACTTCTAGTGCGTCATACGTCATGCAGGCGTTGAGACTTCCATCCATTAATTGTGAACATAATTCAATTTGATTTGCTATCATGATGGTACAATTTTGAACAGTTCTTGCCGACAAAGGGATGTCTTTATGCGAAGTTGGCAAAATGTTGATTGGCAACATCGAGTAGGAACGCTTTGGCATACTCCCCATCTATGAATTTAAACACACAGCAGAACCCTCCCTCTCCACAAAGGCTGTCCATTCTTGTTGAAAACTTTGGTACTCCTCATATATTTTTCTTTGAGCAACCTTTGTCAAAGGTTTCCATAATTAGTTGTTCAGACACGATCAGCATTCGCCCGTTCTGTGCCTGTGGTTAGTTACCTAGTCAGACTCTGTGTCATTCCCTTCCCAAGATCCATCCAAATATTTATCTTTATTTTCAGCCACAGGTTCAAATCTGTATGGACGTATTCTTCTGTCTTCCAAATTAACCGATACTGCTATTCCTTCACCAGATGAGGACAAATCCAAGAAAACCGTGCTGTCCATGACTGTGTATTTCTTTGTTTACGCACGGGATACATCACTTCCTGTTTTTTAAGTCATGTGATCTCGTAATAATTGTCAATAAGCTCATACAAAAATGTGATTACTTGGATAAAAGAGCGCATTAGTTATTTTAAATTTTTTTTTACTATAATTTTTCTGGTTATCCTTGCAGTATATTTACAATGGATTAACAAGATAATCGTCGAGGTAAACAATCACTGCCGTATTCCTTTAAAGCTGTGACACCTGAGGGGTCGAAGGTCATGGGCATACATTGTTGGTTTTTGGCCTTGGCACTTATTTTTCTCCATATTTCTCCTGATTCTCCGAACATTTTGATGATATTATGTACTGTAGATGATAAAATCCCAAAATACTTTGCAGTTTTATGTTGAGGAACATTGTCCTTAAACTGTTCGACTATTTCCTAATGCACTTGTTCACAAAGAGGCGAACCTCACCCCATCTTTGCTTGTGAAGGAAGCTTCCGTTTTACTCATTCATGGCACTAACCTCAATTAGCCTGTTTACCAGTAGGTGTTTGATGAGCATTCCTCAACTTTCTCAATCTTTTCTGCCACCTGTTACATCTTTTTGAAAATGTGTTTGAGCCATATAATTTGAAGTTAATGTATATTTACTGAAAACAAAGTTGATCAGTGTGAACATTAAATTTGTCTTTGTAGTGTATTCAATTATAGGTTCAACATTGTTTGCCAATCATTGTATTCTGTCTTTATAGTGTTTAATACAATATCCCAACTTCATTGGAATTGGGTTTGTACATACGTACATGTGTATAAACACACAGGCAGTTTTCCACAATTTTGAATATGATGGAAAGGTAAATTTATTTCCATAATTTCATTCAAAAAGTTAAATCTTCATAGAGTATCGATGTGTTTGCCCAAATTTAAATAATTCCAAGTATTTACAGTGCCTTGTGAAAGTATTCAGCCCCCTTGAACTTTTCAACCTTTCTACAGCTGAGGTGGGAGAGTCTGTCCATAGGACAACAATCAGTCGTACTCTGCACAAATCTGGCCTTTATTGAAGAGTGGCAAGAAGAAAGCCATTTCTCAAAGATATCCATAAAACATTTAGTTTAGAGTTTGCCACAAGCCATCTGGGAGACACACCAAACGTGGAAGAAAGTGCTCTGGTCAGATGAAACCAAAATCGAACTTTTTGGCAATGCAAAACGATATGTTTGGCGTAAAAGCAACACAGCTTGTCACCCTGAACACACCATTCCACTGTCAATCATGGTGGTGGCAGCCTCGTGGTTTGGACTTTCTTTTCTTCACCAGGGACAAAGAAGTTCCACTTGACGATTGTGCCCCACTTGTTGTTGATTCTTGACCAAAAAAATACATGTTTATATCTTTATTTGAAACCTGAAATGTGGGCAAAGGTTGAAACGTTCAAGGGGGCTGAATACTTTCAAAACGCACTGCATTTGTTTATTTTTCCATCATTTGGTTTTCTTGCTCATAAATCCCACAAAATCAGGAATAACAAAAAAAAAAATGAATACCGTGAAGAAATCAGCCCGAATAGTGTTATGCACAAATGTCCCCCTAAAGTCAAAGCACTGCACAGGTTTCCTCGGGTGTCTTTACATTGTTACAGTTTTTCTTTCAATTGTCCCTGTTGGGTTCAATCTGCAGAAGACTACAGACTTGACAACTGACCAGAAGACCATCATTGATACCTTCCATGGGATGGCTAAGCCACAAAAGGTCATAGCTAAGGAGGCTATGCTAGTATCCAAGCATATCAATGGAAAGCCTCATGGAAGAAAAAAATGTGGCAGGAGAAGATGCACCAGCAAATGAGAATAACGTGGGCTTCAGAGGATTATCAGGCAGAGAATATTCTAAAATCTAGGAGAGATCCAGAAACACTGGAATGAGGCCTGAGTCACAGCTTCAAAACCCCCCACATTCAGACACATCCGGGAGATGGGCTATAACTTCTTGGTTCAAGCCACTTCTGAGCCTGAGCCAACATGGGAAGCATCTCTCTGGGCTAAGAAGATGATGGACTGGACTCTTGGCCAGAGGTCCAATGTCCTGTTTTCCAATTAGTGAAGTGTGCCTTTCATTTTAGAATTAAGAGCTGAGGGTTTGGAGTTGGGTGAAGAACAGAACCCAAACTACTTTAGGTCCAGTACAAAATATCCATAGTCAGTTATGGTTTGGGGTCAAATGTTCACTGCGGGTGTTGGTAAACTCCGCCTGCAACAGTCTAGTAGAGTGTTTTACCCAAAATAAGCATTCAAAGTACATAATGTAAAGAAAAAGAAAAATGATGTTCATTTGAGCAACAATGCGAAGAGAATGGTGAGTGACAAGCAAAAGCCATCGTAGGGGCCGGAGCAGGAGGCAAACGTTTGACAGCTGAGAGAAAACATAACTACGAATGTACGCCTGCACACCACTTAATTCCACTTAAGTTTATTGGGGCCCGTGGTGAATAAAGATGAATAACTCTGTAAAACACCAAATGAAAACTCTAAAAAAAGTTGTACTTTTCCAATATGTGCTAACGTGATTTAGTGACAGTCGAGTGTCCAAGGGAAAAGCAAAGCATCATGGGTGAAAATTGACATCCCTCCTAGCCAATGGGATGCCAGGAAGATGCTACGGCAATAGCCAATGGGAGAGCAGCTCTATTGGGTCACGCAAACCAGGATACAGGATGTGCATCATGGTTAAAGATCGACATCCCTCCTTCCCAATGGGTTGCCGGGAAGATCCTACGTCAATAGCTAATGGGAGAGCAGCTGTATCGCACCACTTTCAGACCAAGTTTCAGGATGTTTACATTTGGTGGAATTTGGGGACTGCGAATCCAGCGCCTATTGATTCGTTTCATATTCTGAATTTTCCTACATAACTAGAGACGAGATTTTTCTGAGGTGTCTCGTAACCGGAATTTTTTCATTACAAGAGACGTTCGTAAGTACAGGTACCACTCTATTTCCTTCTGCTAAGGGTCTGTATGGAGATGGAGATTTTATCTTCCAGCAAAACCTGATCCCTGCCCATACTGCCAGAAGCACGAAAACATGGTCTGATGTCCATGCCATCACAGTGCTTGTCTGGCCAGCCAACTTGCCAGATCTAAAACCCACTGAGAATCTATGAGGTATTATCAAGAGGAAAATGTGGGTCACTAGACCCAAAAACAAAGAACTGACAAGCAAGCATCAAGGAAATCTGGGCTTCCATAACTCCCAAACAATCGCACAGGCTAATTGCCTCAATGCCATGGTGCATCGAGGCAAACTAAGGGATTACCACCCAAGTATTGAAGATTGCATCTCATTTTGAATGTACAGTACCATATTTTGATGGATTCAATGTGACACTTTTTTTTTATGATTTACAAAAATTGAGAAGTAAATGATTTGTTCAAAGTGTTCCAATTTTTTTGAACAAGTTTGAGGAAAGTGAGTGAGCAAATGGTTAAGCAATGATATTGCCTGTTCCCTGCATGTGTGCATGAGCTGTTGTTCACATTACACAAGAAGGGCATGCCCCACAGGCATATACCTGTGTAGTGTGTGTGGACAGAGACCTTAAGCTGACAAAATACATGCACCTCACTCCAATTTGCAGTTCCACAAACTGGCAATGAAATGCTTATATGAAACCTATATATTTATTTAGTACCATTATAAATACAAACCCAATCCCAATGAAAACATAAATCAAAACAGAATCCAATAATTTGCAATTTGTGTTCAACCTACATTTAACTGAATAAAGTACAAAGACCAGGTATTTAATGTTCAAACTAATGACCTTTATTGTTTTGAGCAAATAATCATTAACTGAGAATGTTTTGGCTGCAATTTGTTCCAAAAAAAGTTGGAACAGGGTCATGTTTACCAGTGTTACACAATGTTCCCGCTAATTTTTTACGTGTCTGAGCAAACACACTACGGCCCTGAATGATCCCTTTGACTACTATGAGCAATATCAGACGTGTCATCCATTGAAGTTTCATGTCTAGAACACATTTATTAAGAACAATAGTTTTTGCAAACTTACAATAACTGTCAATTAAACATTTTTTCTTTTAACTACATACAAATATGCATAGCTAAGCAAAGCCGCCATCTTCTTTTCCTTTCGGCTTGTCCCGTTAGGGATCGCCACAGCGCGTCATCTTTTTCCATCGAAAAATCCATCCAAGCTTATCTCATGCATATTCCTCTCTAACACCTCAGTCCTCATGTCCTCCTTCACCACATTCATCAACCTTTTCTTTGGTCTTCCTCTCGCTCTTTTGCCTGGCAGCTCCATCCTCAGCACCCTTCTACAAATATACTCACACTCTCACCTGTGGACATGTCCAAACAATCGAAGTCTGCTCTCTCTAACCTTGTCTCCAAACTTTGGCTGTCCCTCTAATGAGCTCATTTCCTGCTCACTCCAAGCAAGAACCTCAACATCTTCATTTCTGCTACCTCCAGTTCTGCTTCCTGTTGTGTCTTTAGTGCCACTTCCACCATTTTATAAACTTTGCCCTTCATCCTAGCGGAGACTGTTCTGTCACATAGAACACCAGACACTTTCTGCCAACTGTTCCACCCCACTTGGACCCGTTTCTTCACTTCCTTACCACACTCACCATTGCTGTGTAGTATTTGTATTTGAAGTCATCAGTCCTCACTATCTCTTCTCCCTGTAGCTTCAATCCTCCTCCTCCGCCCCTCTCATTCATGCACATTTTATTTCAGCTAATCTTCATTCCTCTCCTTTCCAGTGCATGCCTCCATCTTTCTAATTGTTCCTCCGCCTGCCCCCTGCTTTCACTGAAGCTCACAATTTCATCTGCAAACATCATGGTCCGAGGGGATTCCAGTCTAACCTAATCTGTCGGTCTATCCATGACTACCATAAACAGGAAGGGGCTCAGAGCAGATCCCTGATGCAGTCCCACCTCCACCTTAAATTCTTCTGACACACATACGGCATACCTCACCACTGTTCTGCTAAACATGTCCTGTACTATTCTAACGTATTTCTCCACCACACTGGACTTGTGCATGCAGTACCACAGTGCCTCTCTTGGTACTCTTGTCATTAGCTTCCTCTAGGTCTAAAAAGATACAATGTAGCTCCTTCTGACCTTCTCTGCATTTTTCCACGAGCATCCTCAAGGCAAATAATGCATCTGTGGTACTCCTTCTAGGCATGAAACCATATTGTTGCTCACAGATACTTCTGTCCTAGTCTAGCCTCCAGTACTCTTGCCCATAATTTCATTGTGTGGCTCATCATCTTTATTCCTGGGGACACGAACCAGTGAAATCTGCCCGGATAAACGCAGAGGGTTGCGTCAGGAAGGGCATCCGGCGTAAAAACTGTGCCAATCAAATATGAGCGTTCATCTAAAGAATCCCATACCGGATCGGGCGTGGCCCGGGTTAACAATGCCCGCCCCCTGCACTGCTAACCTGCAGGGCGTCGGTGAAATTCAGCTACTGTGGGTCGAAGACAAAGAAGAGGAGGAAAGAGGATCCGTCGTCAGAAGAAAAAGAGGAATGCACAGAGCCTACAACTGAGTATAGGAACTTTGAATGTTGGGACTATGACAGGAAAAGCTCAGGAGTTGGTTGACTTGATGATTAGGAGAAAGGTTGATATACTGTGCATCCAAGAGAGCAGGTGGAAAGGTAGTAAGGCAAGAAGTTTAGGACCAGGGTTTAAATTATTTTACCACAGAGTAGATGGGAAGATAAATGGATTAGGGGTTATTTTAAAGGAAGAGCTGGCTAAGAATGTCTTGGAGGTGAAAAAAGTATCAGATCGAGTGATGAGACTAAAATTTGAAATTGATGGTGTTGTGTATAATGTGGTTCGCGGCTATGCCCCACAGGTAGAATGTGACCTGGAGTTGAAAGAAAAATTCTGGAAGGAACTAGATGAAGTAGTTCTGATTGGTGCAGATTGTAATGGACATATTGGTAAAGGAAACAGGGGCGATGAAGAAGTGATGGGTAAGTACGGCATCCAGGAAAGGAACTTTGAGGGACAGATGGTGGTGGACTTTGCAAAAAGGATGGAGATGGCTGTAGTGAACACTTATTTCCAGAGGAAACAGGAACATAGAGTGACCTACAAGAGTGGAGGTACAAGCACCCAGGTGGATTATATTTTGTGCAGACGATGTAATCTGAAGGAGATTACTGACTGTAAAGTAGTGGTAGGAGGGAGTGTAGCTCGACAGCATAGGGTGGTGGTGAGTAGGAAGATTAAGAAGACAAAGAGAGAGCAGAGAACCATGTGGTGGAAGCTGAGAAAGAAAGAATGTTGTGCGGCCTTTCAGAAAGAGGTGAGACAGGCTCTCGATGGACAGCAGAAGCTCCCGGAAGACTGGACTACAACAGCCAAGGTAATCAGAGAGACAGGCAGGAGAGTACTTGGTATGTCTTTTGGTAGGAAAGGGGAGAAGGAGACTTGGTGGTGGAACCCCAAAATACAGGGAGTCATACAAGGAAAGAGATTAGCGAAGAAGAAATGGGACACTGAGAGGACTGAGTAGAGGCGAAAGGAATACATCGAGATGCAACGTAGAGCAAAGGTAGAGGTTGCAAAGGCTAAACAAGAGGCATATGAAGACATGTACATCAGATTGACATGAAAGAAGGAGAAAGGATCTCTCCAGGTTGGCTAGACAGAGGGATAGAGATGGGAAGGATGTGCAGCAGGTAAAGGTGATTAAGAATAGAGATGGACATGTGTTGACTGGTGCTAGTAGTGTGCTAAATAGATGGAAAGAATACTTTGAGAAGTTGATGAATGAAGAAAATGAGGGAGAAGAAAGAGTTGAAGAGGCAAGTGTGAAGGACCAGGAAGTGGCAATGAATAGTAAGGGGGAAGTTAGAAAGGCACTACAAAGGATGAAAAATGGAAAGCCAGTCACCGGTATGACATACCGGTAGAGGTATGGAAGCAATTTGGAGAGATGGCTGTGGAGTTTTTGACCAACTTATTCAACAGAATACTAGCGGGCAAAAATATGCCTGAGGAAAAGTGTTCTAGTTCCCATTTTTAAGAACAAAGGGGATGTTCAGAGCTGTGAGAATTATAGAGGAATAAAGTTGATGAGCCACACAATGAAGTTATGGGAAAGAGTAGTGGAGGCGAGACTCAGGACAGAAGTAAGTATCTGTGAGCAACAGTATGGTTTCATGCCTAGCAAGAGTACCACAGATGCATTATTTGCCTTGAGGATGCCAGTGGAAAAGTACAGAGAAGGTCAGAAGGAGCTACATTGTGTCTTTGTGGATCTAGAGAAAGCCTATGACAGAGTACCAAGAGAGGAACTGTGGTACTGCATGCGTAAGTCTGGTGTGGCAGAGAAGTATGTAAAAATAGTACAGGACATGTATGAAGGCAGCAGAACAATGCTGAGGTGTGCCTTCGGTGTGACAGAAAAATTTAAGGTGGAGGTGGGACTGCATCAGGGATCACATCTGAGCCCCTTCCTGTTTGCAGTGATAATGGATAGGCTGACAGATGAGGTTAGACTGGAATCCCCTTGGAACATGATGTTCGCAGATGATATTGTGATATGCAGTGAAAGCAGGGAGCACGCAGAGGAACAATTAGAAAGATGGAGACATGCAATGGAAAGTAGAGGAATGAAGATTAGCTTAAGTAAAACAGAATATATGTGCGTGAATGAGATGGGGGGAGGGGGTTGAGTGTGGCTCCAGGGAGAAGACATCGCGAGGGTGGAGGACTTCAAATATTTAGGGTGAACAATCCAGAGCGATGGTGAGTGTGGTAAGGAAGTGAAGAAATGGGTCCAAGCAAGTTGGAACAGAAGGTGTCTGGTGTGTTATGTGACAGAGGAGTCTCTGCTAGGATGAAGGGCAAAGTTTACAAAACAGTGGTGAGGCTGGCCATGATGTATGGATTAGAGACGGTGGCACCGAAGAAACAACAGGAAGCAAAACTGGAGGTAGCAGAAATGAAGATGTTGAGGTTCTTGCTCGGAGTGAGCAGGTTGGATAGGATTAGAAATGAGCTCATTAGCGGGACAGCCAAAGTTGGATGTTTTGGAGACAAGATTCGAGAGAGCAGACTTTGATGGTTTGGACATGTTCAGAGGCGAGAGAGTGAGTAAATTGGTGGAAGGGTGCTGGGGATGGAGCTGCCAGGCAAAAGAGCGAGAGGAAGACCAAAGAGAAGCGTGATGGATGTTGTGAGGGAAGACATGAGGGCAGTTGGGGTTAGAGAGGAAGAGGCAAGAGATAGGCTAAGATGGAAAAAGATGACACGCTGTGGCGACCCCTAACGGGACAAGCCGAAAGGAAAAGAAGAAGTTTCCACAGTGCTGAACTTCGCCTTTGTTCTTAAAAATGGGAACTCGCACACTTTTCCTCCATTCTTCTGGCATCTTCTCTCGCGCTAGTATTCTATTGAATAAGTTGGTGAAAAACTCCAGAGCCACCTCTCCAAATTGCTTCCATACATCCACTGGTATGTCATCAGGACCAACTGTCTTTCCATTTTTCATCCTGTTCACTGCCTTTTAACTTCACCCTTACTAATCATTGCCACTTCCTGGTCATTCATGCTTGCCTCTTGTACTCTACCTTCTCTCCCATTTTCTTCATTCATTTAACTTCTCAAAGTACTTTTTCCATCTATTTAGCACACTACTGGCACCAGTCAACATATTTCCATCACTATCATTAATCACCTTTACTTTCTGCACATCCTTCCCATCCCGATCCCTCTGTCTGGTCAACCTGTCGAGATCCTTTTCCCCTTCTTTCGTATCCAACTTGGTGTACATGTCGTCATATGCCTCTTGTTTAGCCTTCGCCACCTCTACCTTTGCCATCCGTCGGATCTCAATGTATTCCTTTCTCCTCTCCTCAGTCTTCTCCGTGTCCAACTTCTTCTTCACTAATCTCTTTCCTTGGATAACTTCCTGCATTTTGGGGTTCCACCCCAAGTCTCCTTCTCCCCTTTCCTACCAGAAGGCACCCCAAGTACTCTCCTGCCTGCCTCTCTGAATACCTTGCCAGTAGTATTCCAGTCTTCTAACGCAACTTACCAACTTCATTGGAATTGGATTTGGAATTGGTTGCTACTTAGTTATGTTTATTTAAATATATTGTCGTGTGCTAATTTTTTTTAATTGTTTTACTCTGTGTTGGGGGTTGGGATTGGCAGTGATCGAAGAAGCCAACTGGCTGACGCTCCCAGAAGACATCCGGAAACAAGGAGGAGATGGCTTTGATGCAGTTATTTGCCTTGGCAACTCTTTTGCCCACTTGCCTGATTTTAAAGGTGCAGTATGTGGTCTATTTGGCATTGGCTTTTTTTTTTTATTCACGCTTGTACTAGAATACAAAATCTTTCATAATCATGATTTGTCCAATCTTGTGAGGTTTGACCTTTATTTTTTTTCACAGTTTGTAACAGGGCTTTCATTGTTCCAATCATAAAGAAATTACTGTATTTTCTATGCTCTTAGGGGACCAGAGTGACCAAAAGTTAGCTCTTCAAAACATTGCGAGGATGGTCAAACCAGGTGGGATCCTCATCATCGACCACCGCAACTACGACTACATCCTGGAGACTGGGCGGGCACCGCAAGGCAAAAACGTTTACTATAAGGTATGAAGGTGCCTGGAATTGGGTATATTTGTTCCAGAATACAATGGAACCTCGAAGGTAGCGTGCACGGCCAAATGCGACTAGACTTGACTAGAGCAAAAAAATTACAGTTGGCAACTCATACCACCTCACCAAGTGATTGGCCGCTGCACATCTAATGGACACTCCCATGAAAAACTGCAACCCTGAACCTTTAGAGGTTTCACATACAATACATTGTAGTGATATTTTTTTTTAACCACAAAAACATGGGCGACTTATGAAAGAAGAATAAGATTGCCACATACACCGCAAACCAGTGAGAGTAAAGGTGTGGATATTTTCAAAGGATGTTGGCAACATTTGATAGCTTAATTCATTGATTGAATTTCTATGAATTTTGGCAATATAGACTCTCTCCCAGTTTTTTTTTCTACCCACAGGAAGTGTGTGTACATATGAGATTATTATTATTAGAAGTGGTAGTATGGTAGTATTACAGTATTGTAAAACAATAATAACACACACTTTAAAAAAAAATGAACACTGTACAGTTTGGCAGCAGCCACCTGGGTCTCGCAGACATGCAAAGCCCCCCAGTTTTTTTAATGCACCCATGAAATTTCAGGTGGATTTTTTATTTTTTGTTTGGATGATACTTTTACATTGTGACGCTGTTCACTGACAATAGACTTTTTAAGTCGAAGCAAAACTCGTGGTGTTCAGCCTTTCATGGAAATCTGCAGAAAATGCAGAAAGCCAAAAAGACCCAACATTCATGATATACACACTCGTAAGGCTGTACAATTGGGCAATTTGTAAAAGACGTGTGTTGAAAAATAGCAGTCTGCTGTTGACTTTACAAACTCAAAATTAGTTTTTTGTTTCTAGTATTTACCTATCCTGGCGGCATGGTGGTGCAGCTTAAAGGTGTTGGCTTCAGAGTTCTGAGGACCGGGGTTCAAATCCCAGCCACACCTGTGTGGAGTTTGCATGTTCTCCCCATGCCTGTGGGGGTTTTCTCCTGGCACTCCGGTTTCCTCCCACATTCCAAAAATACATACATTAATTGGATACTCGAAATTGCACCTAGGTGTAATTCTGAGTGCGACTGTTGTCTGTCTCTAATTGCCCTGCAATTGGCTGTTCAGGGTATACCTGGCCTCTTGTCCATTGACAGCAGGGATAGGAAGCTCCAGCACTGCCGTAACCCTTGTTTTTATAAGCGGCTCAGAGGATGGATGATTGGATGGATGGATAGATTGAATTACCAATCCTTTGGGTCACTAAAATAATATTTTGTTGTATGACCACAGTTTTTTTTTAGAACTACTTCACATCTGTGTGGGATGGAGTCAACCAACTTGTGGCACCTTTCAGCTGCTATTCCACTCCAAGATTCCTTCATGGCATTCCACAGTTGATTAAAATTTATTGGTTTTGCTTCAGAAATTTTTAGTGTCACGCCAAATGTTCTTGATTGGATTAAGGTTTGGGCAATATGTTTGCCACTCCATGACATTAACTTTGTTGTTTTGGAACAAAAGACTACATGTTTACTAGTGTGTTTGGAGTCATTGTTTGTTGAAACACCCATTTCAAGGTTATGTCCCCTTCAGCATAAGGCAGCATTACCTCTTCAAGTATTTTGACATATGTAAACCGATCCATGATCCCTGGTATTTGATAAATAGTCCCAATACCATAGCAGAAGAGACATCCCCATATCATAATGCTTGCACAAGGATACTTCGCTGTCTTCACTGTGTCCATACTGTGGGTTGAATTGAGAATTCGGGGTCATTTCGCAAACTGTCTGCAGCCCCTGGACCCAAAAAGAACAAATTTACACTTATCAGCCCACAAAATGCTCCTCCATTTTTTTCTCTGGGCTAGTGGGTGTGTTATTTGGCAAATCGTAACCTCTTCTGCACAAACCTTTTTTTTTTTTAGCAGAGTGACTTAGCAGGGTATTCTTCGAAATAGATGAGCTTCACATAGACGTCTTCTCACTGTCACAGTACTTGCTGGTAACTCCAGACTGTCTTTGATCATCCTGGAGCTGATTATTGGTTGAGTTTCTGGCATTCTGGTTCTTCTGCCATCCATTTTGAGGGTTGTCTTCCATTTTCTGCCATGTGTCTCTGGTTTTGCTCTCCATTGTAAATTATTAGAGATCATTTTAGCTCAACAGCCTATCATTTTTCGCACCTTTGCCTTCTCTGATCAAACTTTTAATCATAGTGGGCTATTCTTCTGGACAATGTGTTGAACAAACCATTTTCCTCAGGCTTTCAAAGAGAAATGCATGTTCAACAGGTGTTGGCGTCATCCTTAAATAGGGGCCACCTGATTCACTCTTGTTTTCCCCAAAATTGATGACTTCACTGATTGAATGTCACACTGCTATTTTTTTAAACACACCCCTTTCAACAAATTGCCCAATGGCCCAGCCTTAAGAGTGTGCATATCACGAATGCTGCATGTGAGAATCTACTCCACCTACTGGTAACATGATATGTAGCAATAAAAAATATACTGAAAACGTGGATTAATCTGGTTCGTCACATTGGAGTACTATTATTTTGAATACTACTGTACCACACTGCAAAGACAAGACATTTAATGTTCAAACTGATAACCCCCACCCCACCACCTGCAACATGGAATTCTTTACCATTCTTGCTTGATGCACAACTGCAGTTGTTCAACAGTCCCATTGTCATACTTTTTGCTTCATAATGTGACGCACATTGTCAATGGCTGTAAAGTGATCTAGTACTCACATCCTTTTACCATGAACCCCTGAAAAAGCTGTTGCTTGGATAGCAGCCCTTGTTGCTCCATAATCTGTATATGCTTTCACCATTAATGGTGTCTTCATAGATGTGCCCATGTTACCAATGTCATGAGCACTCAGAAATCCCCAGACTATCACAGATGCTGACTTTTGGACTTTCTGGATGGATCTCGATGATCCTTTTTCTCATCGGCCCAGAGGACTCAATGTCCAAGATTTAAGAACATGTTTTGAAATAGGCTCGTGCTCAATACCTTAGGGTGAGGGGTTGTGGGCAATGTTCTCTCTAAGCTGCGCAACTGCGCATTTGCACACTTGTCGCACACTCTCAACGCAGATGAAAACAGATCCAGCTAAATGAACTACACATGACGTTTTTTTTTTTTGATTTTTTTTTGAACATGGCAGCACACTGCCTCTCTCAACGAGCAGCATTGTCACGCTGGGCCACTCTACTTCCTACTTTACCTGACTCTGCCCCCCTCTGGCTTTTAAAGGAGTACACTCTTAATTACAAATCGTCCACCACCAGGTGCTTTAGTTAGCAACACAGTCTGGGCAACAAAGAGCAAACTGTTAGACATGTTGCTTATGTTTACTCTTGATGATAATAATGGTAAAAGTAAAAAAAAAAAGAAATGCTGTTGCTTTGATGAATATTGGAGTATGTGAATAATGGAAGAAAAAGTGGTGAAACTGGATGAGATTTTCTCTTTTTTTTGAGTAAAAAGGTCTGGTCTGAAGCCAAAGTAGAAAATGCAGGATGAGATGGTGTGTAATGTTAAAATTCCCCCTTGGCACAGACTGATCAAGGATGAAAGCACAGATGATACATTGCCCAAAAAGCTAATTCTGTATTTTAAATGTAGGAGGGAACATATCAACCTTAAAACTGTTTGGGAGCATCATCCAGCTTTCAACATGCATTGCTAAAGATATTCTGCAAGCAATAATTCAGTTTTACACCAAGAAAAACAGACAGGGATATAATTGTGAGTTTAAAAAAAATGAGACAGTTGGAAACATAGTTGGCTTGGTTAACTTGGCAATGTATTTTTTTGTTTGTTGACATTTTCGGTGTAAGTTTGCAAAAATACAAAATTGTTCTTGAAAATTTTCTGATGGGAATGTAATCTGAACCTTTTAATGACCCATGTAACTTCAATGGATGACACTGATTGACCACAGTGCGTACATCTGATGTTACTCACAGTGGTCAAAAGGAGCGCACGCGGCCATAGTGTGTTTGCTCAGACGTAAAAAATTAGAGGGAAGAGCGGTTGTGGGTTCAGAAAATTGGAAAGTCAAAAGTTCCTGGATTTTATGTCTATTTGGGTGAACCATTCTATAAAAAAAGAGAGCAGGAGGAAACTCGTGCATTTGTTTTTTGTTTTTTTTACTTTGATCATTCATATTTGACTTTTTTTTCATCACACGAGCTTTCCTATTCTTTAATGCAGACAACCTAGAGGCTATACAGATTGGAAGGATTAGATATAAATCCTAAATCAACAATTGTGTGCTAAACCCAAATCCACTTCATACACTCCCAGAGTCTGGTCCAAATACACCAACAACATGGCCATTCTGAGAAGACTGATGGATGAACGAAGTCTTGGTATTCAGTACTAAATTAAGTTGCACTTTATGCATCATTGGTTTTGTGTTCCAGAGCGATCTAACTCAGGACATTTCCACTTCTGTACTGTGGGTGAACAATAAGCCCCACATGAT
The DNA here is from genome assembly GCF_019802595.1 of Syngnathoides biaculeatus. Lineage (NCBI taxonomy): Eukaryota > Metazoa > Chordata > Actinopteri > Syngnathiformes > Syngnathidae > Syngnathoides > Syngnathoides biaculeatus. The sequence goes on along the minus strand of NC_084654.1, from coordinate 4,466,128 downwards.
TACTCTGGACTACACCATCCAAATTCCTCAGGCCAGCCCGGAGACCCTGCCTGAGGTCAGGTAGGTGTTGTGGGTTTGAACACACCAACGGCTATCTCTTATTGCACTAACTGGCCACAACATAAGGTACACCAGGAAAATAAAATGACCTCTAATAACACAATGTCATGAGCAGTAAAATGTAGTTTTGCCTTTTCTAAGTAGCCACCAGGGGGTGCTCAATTTACAGTAGTACCCAAATGGGACATTTCAAGGCATGAACTGCCCACAATGAAAGTGGGTTTCCCAGATCGGAAGTTTTTTTCGTGCAAGATTTTTTGAGACATTATTGCCACTTAACACTTCCGTTCCTGGCTTCCTTAGGTAAAAACTCGGATAACATCAGTGCATGCTCGTCGTGTCTGTTTGATCATGTATGATCACGTGAGATTTTGTGTTTTGGTGCTTGAACGTAAATCTTTGTGTGTAGTGTTATGTGTTGAAATTATTGAAGCAGACCTCACACAACACAAACAAAACTGCCTGACTAATCTTGGCTCTGTTACAGAAAAAATTATTTTAAGATTTGAAAAATCCATATGGTTGGTCCAGGTCTAAATCTCATTTATGTACATTATGTACAAATTCAGGTTAAAATGCCACCACATGAACAGAACTCCACCGTAAACTGAGGAACTCCTGTTCAACGTATTGCCTTGCCCAAATTGCAGCAGAGGTTGTAAAATTTGCATGCATTTAGGCCCACCACTTGCTCAAACAATTAGAACTAATTGTCTTCCAACTTGTGTGAAGTCGTAAATTCCTCACAGTCAAGGTTATTCTTGCCCTTGGTTGGATGCAAGAGATCTTTATGTGTGCTCAATGTGTCTTTCTAGTAAATTCCGTCTCTCCTACTACCCTCACCGCCTGGAGAGCTTTAAAGCGCTGCTGCAAGATGCCTTCGGCGGCAAAGTTGAGCACAACGTCTACGGAGATTTCATGGCATATGTCCCTGGTCAAGCTCAAGCTCCGTGCTACTTCATCCACGTATGCAAGAAGACTGCATAGGTGCACGGACATGGCACGGAATATCATAGTTTTCAGTTAAACCATATTCATTCTCCCAAATTCTTGTACATTTAATCTAAATTTTAAATATCACAAAGTATAGCTTTCTAAACAACAACAATAATAATAATAAATAACGTTCCTATGTAGCCATTGGTGGTCCACCGATTAATACGTTCAAATACAGAAAGATGATGGCTATAACTTAAGTAGGTCATGCCAATCTTCTTGTAATGTTTCAGGGTTGATTTTTATTGTTAATTCTTCTGTGTTTACCACCTGAGTCTTAAAAAGCAAGTTCATATAATGTTTTTTTTTTTTTTTCAGGGAGAAAATGCTAAAGAAAAATATGTCATTTATAGTTTCTTGGTGTAATCACCCTAATCACTATACTTTGGTTGAAGATTATATTGCGTATTCTGCTCTTCATATTTGCATGTCTAGCTGTAATCTTGCACGGTCGTTGATGTCAGAGCATCAAAAAGTCGCTACTGGTTTTGTGAACTAATCTGATGTTTTATCAATCTAACCTACTTTGAGTGTTACACAGGGTATCACTGTCATGATAGTAAGTCCTCAGACAGTTTGCATTTGTAAAGGGGTTTAGAGTTTTAAAGTACTTGAAGACCAAATGATCAAACCTAGTGAATGTTTAACAGCGCCAACTGTGACTTACAACTTTTGACTTTGTACGACATGATTTTACCATCATTTTAGAGAATGTGGTTTCATGTGTCCTTGAAATATTTCTTTGTGACATTATTTGATGCTAAACCAGAAAATAGTTCCACTTGTTTGTGATTTATGAGGAAAAAAAAGAATGCCCTCCTCAATTCCACATTACTTGCAGGTTGTGAGCTGAAGCTTGAACACACTATCATCTTAAGACGTGCTGTCAACCAAAGATTTTACATCGTTCTTTCCTTTACTCAGTCTTTGATTTACACTTTGCACAGTGCTTGAAATGTGTTGAAAAGAACATTTGCTGATGTTGGCCCAGCCATGCAAAATAAAATTCATAGCGAGAGAGTACAGCAGGAAATTTAAATGTTATCCAGGACACTGGCCCCCTGCCGTTTGTCTTAAGACGGTATGGTAAATCAGTGCCTTATGTAAAAATATATGTAGTACAGTACAGTGTTTCATTTTGAAATGCGGTGGGTTAAGATGTTTTTAGAGAACATTTCACAGCGGTCTTATGTTGCTGATTCTTGAAGATGATCACTTGTAATACTTTGCTTCAAAATACATTAAATAACATTTCATGTTGTGTGTGTGTGGGTTCCTATGCCTTGTAAGTTGTGGAAGATGGCTAACAGCTGTTTCACATTTGTGTTCTGCTTCACTATACCCACTGTTATGTTTGAAGAAGTTAACATGTTTGGAGCTTTTCTTCAACTTTTAATATTTAATGTGATTGTTATATAGCAGGGTGGAACAGTGGATCAGGTGTAGAGCTTTGGCCTCACAGTTCCGAGGACTGGGGTTCGAATCCTGGCCCCGCCTGTTTTGTGTTTGCATGTTCTCCCCTTCTGTACCTGCATGGGTTTTCTCTGGGCACTCCACAAAACATGCATTAATTGGAGACTAAATATCCTCTTGGTGTGATTGTGAGTGCGACTGTTGTCTGCCTTTATTTGCCCTGCGATTGGCTGCAAACTAGTTCAGGGTGTACCCAATGAGAGCTGAGACTGGCTCCAGCACTCCTGCAACCCTCATGAGGATCAGCGACTAAGAAAATGGATGGATGTTATATAGCAACATGAATTATTGAACTATTACACGAAGGAGGCAACTTTACTTTTCAGTGTAATGGACAATGTGATGTCAAGTGAAAGTTCCGTGATAAAAATCAAAACAAACCTGATGATTAAATTGTATTCTACTTATTCTAATCACTACAGCGGAGGGTGGGGGGTTGGGATTCAACTGACAGTGCTGAATTGTTGGTCATCACACAGAGAACCAGATCACACATATGTCAGGGTGGATGTAAAAGTGAAGTGATGGGTAAACACTGCCGTTCCAGTCATTATAGATGTTAAATGACATTTTTCAATTGTTTTTTTTTTTTTTGTCGCTGTCAAATGTCTAAAAATCTCTTGGATATTTTTAGTACTTATGGAACGTTCTGAATCCATTGGAGAAAAATAATACAAAATGTGGATTGGACGCCAGAGGGCAGTATAGCATAACAACATACTCTCCGCCTGGAACGGCAGCAAATCTCTTCAACCCAACAAGTAAAAAGAAATGAGATGAGTGGTGTGAAAAAAAATATTTGCCCCCTTCTTGATTTCTTTTTAAACTTTTTTTTGCATGTTTGTCATACTTGAATCTCTCCCACCATCAAACATTGAAATATTAAAGAAAGATAACACAAATACACACAAAATGCAGTTTTTAAATTTAGGTTTATTTTTTTTAAGGGAAAGAAAATAATCCCATCCAACAAGGCCCTGTGTGAAAAATACTGCTCATTTTGAATATGCAATTCCACTCTCTGATGGAGCCTCCTCTCCAGCACCCCAAAGACACCTTACCAGAGAGGCTGAGGAGTCTGATCCTTCTATAGTTGAACCACACCCTCTGGTCCCCATTCTTAAATAGGGGAACATCACCCCTAGATGTCAATCTAGAGGCACTGTCCCCAATGTCCACGCAATGTTGCAGACTTGTGTCAACCAGGAGAGCCTTGCCATCGAGGATCTTTTTAACTACCCAAGAGATAGGAGATCCTGCCTCAGAGAACCCAGACTACGCTTCCTGAGGGGGAGGTGTGTTGGTGTAATTAGGCCAGGCATATACAGTAAGCCTTGAGTTTGTCACTTTCATTTGCCAGTTCGTTGTGTTTGAGACTGTCGTTGTCTGTGTGAGTATACAAGCCTCTTGTTATGTATTAGCCTTGTTGACACAGCTCGCATTCCTGAGCCACCACAGCTAAGTCGAGTCTTGTTTTTTGCCTAGTATTAATCCGACCTCATTTTTATGTTTTTGGACCTTCCCTGTTGCCACATGATTTTGTACCTCTGCATTTTTGGACTGCTTATCTGTGTATGACCTCTGCCTGGAATAAAACCACCCTCAACATCATGTCCTTGCCTCAGAGTCCTGCATTTGGGTCCATCCCCATGTCGCATGCTTGTGACAAAAAAAAAACATTAATTTAAGACTCAATTTTGTGATTGTGTCCTCTTCGACTAATATTTAAGTTTGTTTCACCCATCCATTCATGTTCTGAGCCACTTCTCCTCACAAGGGTTGCAGGAAAGATGGAGTCCATCCCAGCTACAGTGAAGAAAATAAGTATTTGAACACCCTGCTATATTGCAACTTCTCCCGCTTGGAAATTATGGAGGAGTCTGAAATTTTCATCGTAGGTACATGTCCACTGTGAGAGAGATAATCTAAAAAGAAAAACACAGAAATCTCAATATATGATTTTTTAATGATTTATTTGTGTGATACATCTGCAAATAAGTATTTGAACACCTGACTATCAGGTAGAATTCTGATCCTCAAAGACCTGTTAGTCCGCCTTTAAAAGTTCTCCTTCACTCCATGTATTATCCTGAATCAGATGCACCTGTGTGAGATCGCATAAAGACACCTTTCCGCACCATACAATCAGTAAGACTCAAACTTGCAACATGGCCAAGACCAAAGAGCTGTCCAACGACACCAGAGACAAAAGTGTACAAATGATGAGTTCCATCCCAAGAACACCATCCCTACTGTGAAGCATGGAGGTGGTAGCATCATGCTTTGGGGGTGTTTTTCTGCACATGGGACAGGACGACTGCACTGTATTAAGGATAGGATGACCGCGGCCATGTATTGTGAGTTTTTGGAGAACAACCTCTTTCCCTCAGTCAGCGCATTGAAGATGGGTTGTGGCTGCGTCTTGCAGCATGGCAATGACCCGAAGCACACAGCCAGGAAAACCAGGAAGTGGCTCCGTAAGAAGCCCATCAAGGTTCTGGCGTGGTTTAGCCAGTCTCCAGACCTAGACCCTATGCTTTGCTTTGTTTGAGAGTCCGTGGTTAATCGTGGTTTTGACCGGCCAGGGTCGCTTTCACAGCACATCAATGGCCAAATCATACGAAAACAGTTAGCTGCATTGAAATAGATTGGTCAATATAGTAAAGTTTTATTTTGAAGGGTTTTTACAGGATATGATCGATGCATCTATTTTCTGAGTCGCTTATCCTCATGAGGGTCGCGACAGAGCTGGCGCCCATCCCAGCTGTCATCGAGCAGGAGGCAGGGTTCCCCCCTGAACTGGTTGCCAGCCAATCACAGGGCACATAGAGACAGACAGTCGCATTCACAATCACACCTCAGGGCAATTCAGAGTCTCCAATTAATGCATGTTTTGAGATGTGGGGGGGAAACCGGAGTGTTCGGAGAAAACCGATGCATCCACGGACGCAAACTCCACACAGGTGGGGCCGGGATTCGAACCCTGATCCTCAGAACTGTGAGGCCAATGCCCCTACAGCTGTGCCATCAAGTTTTCAGCATTCTCCTATCATGTGCCAAAAATCTCATTTTCTTTAAGTTGAGGATATCCTGAAATTTCAGACAATAATTGGAAAAGTACATATTGAGTCACTTTGACATCCAGTGGTCAAACTCAAGGCCAGGGGCTAGGGCTGGCCCGCCAAATCATTTTATGTGGCCTGAAAAACCAAATCAAGTACATCAACTTTTTATACTAAAATACCAAATTTGTAAATTGTCTTCACTTTTTATAATATAGAAACCACTTTTTGCAGGCAATGTAGCCTATATCAAGTAATTTTAATCATAACAAATAATGTGTTTACTGAATTCTGATTTCAAAACTATATCAATTTTGTTTAGTTATATAAGTCAATTAGACCTTTATATAGATTCACAGTTACAGTATAAAGGCCCTCTGAGGGAAATCATGTTTTCAGGGTTTAAATAAAGGCTGTCTAAATTATGAAAATCGATTTTCTTTGCAGCCTGCAACGTACACTAAAATGAACGTTCAATTCTTGGTTCCTTTGAACCAACACCACTGTAATCCCTATGAAGTAAAGGCAATGTATGTGGAACTAACCCAGCTGATTTAATATCCATTAAATAAGGGTTCATCAAAAAGTTTAATATAGCATTGTTAACAGTTATTTTTATCACACCAAATGTTGTATATGTGCACATCTAAATTTCATGTCACATTTTAAACTTTGGACAGGAACTCAGCCTTTTGGCAAAAACAGTAACTTCACACAACACTGGTAGCTTTTGGAAATTAAAGTTTGACCAAGACGACAAGTCATCTTCTTTTCCTTTCAACTTGTCCCATTAGGGATTGCAACAGAGTGTCATCTTTTCCCATCGAAGCCTATCTTATGCATCTTCCTCTCGAACACTTATGTCTTCTCTCACAACATCCATCAACCTTCTCTTTGGTCTTCCTCACGGTCTTTTGCCTGGCAGCTCCATCCTCAGCTCCCTTCTACCAATATACTCACTTTCTTGCCTCTGGACATGTCCAAACCATCAAAGTGTGCTCTCTCGAACTGTGTCTCCACAACATCCAACTTTTGCTGTCCCTCCAATGAACTAATTTCTAATCTTATCCAACCTGCTCACTCCTAACAAGAACCTCAACATCTTTATTTCTACTACCTCCAGTTCTGCTTCCTGTTGTTTCTTCAGTGCCACCGTCTCTAATCGCTACATCATGGTTTTGTAAACTTTGCCCTTCATCCTAGCAGAGACTCTTCTGTCACATAACACACCAGACACCTTCCGCCAACTTTTCCATCCCACTTGGACCCGTTTCTTCACTTCCTTACCACACTCTCCATTGCTCAGTATTGTTGTCTTTAGTGCCACTTCCACCGTTTTATAAACTTTGCCCTTCATCCTAGCAGAAACTCTTCTGTCACATAACACACCAAACACCTAAGTTAGCTGTTCCAACCATCTTGGACCCATTTTTTCACTTCCTTTCCACACTCACCATTGCTCTGGATTGTTGACCCCAGGTATTTGAAGTTGTCCACCCTCCCGATCTCTTCTTCCTGCAGCCTCACTCTCGCCCCTCCATTCCTCTCATTCACACACATATATTCAGTTTTACTTCGGCTCATCTTCATTCCTCTCCTTTCCAGTGCATGCCTCCATTTTTTCTAATTGTTCCCCCACCTGATCCATGGTTTCACTGCATATCGCAATATCATCTGCGAACATCATGGTCCAATGGAATTCCAGTCTTACCTCATCTGTCAGCCTATCCATTACCACAGCAAACAGGGAGAGGCTCAGAGCTGATCCCTGATGCATTCCCACCTCCATCTTGAATTCTTCTGTTACACCTAAGGCACACCTCACCACTGTTCTGCTGCCCTCATACATGTCCTGTACTATCCTGACCTATTTCTCCGCCACAACAGATTTATGCATGCAGTACCACAGTTCCTCTCTTGGTATTCTGTCATAGGCTTTCTCTTGATCTACAAAGACACAATGTAGCTCCTTTTGACCTTCTCTGTACTTTTCCACGAACATCCTCAAGGCAAATAATGCATCCGTGGTACCATACTGTTGCTCGCTGACACTTACTTTTGTCCCGAGTCTGGGGTCAACCACTCTCCCATAACTTCATTGTGTGACTCATCAACTTTATTCCTTTGTAGTTCCCACAGCTCTGCTAATCGCCTTTGTTCTTAAAAATGGGAACAACCACACTTCCTCCATTCTTCAGGCATTTTCTCCCCTGCTAGTATTCTGTTGAATAAGTAGGTCAAAAACTACACAGCCACATCTCCAAATTACTTCCATACCTCCACAGGTATGTCATCAGAACCAACTGCCTTTCCATTTTTCATCCTCTTCAGTGCCTTTCTAACTTCCCCGTTACTACCGTCAATTTTGTAGGTCACTCTATGTTCCTGCCTCTTCTTGAAAAAAAGTGTTCGCTACTGCCATTTTCATCCTTTTTGCAAAGTCCACCACCGTCTGTCCCTCAAAGTTCCTTTCCCACGCATCACTTCATCGCCCCTGTTTCCTTCAACAACATGTCAATTACAATCTGCACCTATCACAACTCACTCTCTGTCTGGGATGCTCATAATTACTTGATCTAATTCCTTCCAGAATATCTCTTTCAACTCTCGGTAACATACTAACTGTGGGGCATAACCGCTGATCACATTATACACAATACCCTCAATTTAAAATTTCAGCCTCATCACTCAATCTAATACTCTTTTCACTTCCAAAACATTCTTAGCCAGCTCGTCCTTTAAAATAACCCCTACTCCATTTCTATTCCCATCTACTCTATGGTATAATAATTTAAACCCTGCTCCTAAACTTCGAGCCTTACTCCCTTTTCACCTGCTCTCTTGGATGCAGAATATTTTCCTCTCATAGTCCCAACATTTAAAGTCCCGAAACTCAGTTTCAGGCATTGTGCATTCCTCTTCTTCTTTTAACTTCCCCCTTATTAACCATTGCCACTTCCTGGTCCTTCACAATTGCCCCTTCTACTCTTCCTTCTCTCTCATTTTCTTCATTCATCAACTTCTCAAAGTATTCTTTTCATCTATTTAGCACACTACTGGCATCAGTCTACGCATTTCCATCGCTATCCGTAATCACCCTTACCTGCTACACATCTTTCCCATCTTCAACCCTCTGTCTGGCCAACCTGTAGAGATCCTTTTCTCCTTCTTTTGTGTCCAACCTGGTGTACATGTCATCATATGCCTCCTGTTTAGCCTTCAATACCTCGACCTTTGCTCTAGATTGCATCTCAATATATTCCTTTCACCTCTCCTCAGTCCTCTCGGTGTCCCACTTCTTCTTTGCTCATCTCTTTCCTTGTCTGACTTCCTGTATTTTGGGGTTCCAACACCAAGTCTCTTTCTACCCTTTTTTAAAAGAAGACACCCCAAGTACTCTCCTGCCTGTCTCTCTGATCACCTTGGCTGGAGTAGTCCAGTCTTCCAGGAGCTCCTCCTGTCCATTGAGAGCCTGTCTCACCTCTTTCCAAAAGGCCACACAACATTCTTCCTTTCTCAGCTTCCACCACATGGTTCTCTACTCTACCTTTGTCTTCTTTATCAACCTACACAACACCAGTGTCATCCTACACACCACCACCCTATGCTGTTGAGCTACACTCTCCTGTACCATTACCTTACAGTCAGAAACCTCATGCGGACAACAGCGTTTGCAGAAAATATAATCCATCCGCATGCTTCTACCTCCGCTCTTGTAGGTCACTCTATGTTCCTGCCTCTTTTGGAAAATTTGTTCACTACAGCCATTTCTATCCTTTTAGCAAAGTCGACTAACATCTGTCCCTCAAAGTTCCTTTCCTGGATGCTATACTTACCCATCACTTCTTCATCACCCCTATTTCTTTCACCAACATGTCCGTCACAGTGTGGACCAATCACAACTCTCTGCTCAGAACTACTTCATCTAGTTCCTTTTAGAATTTCTCTTTCAACTCTCGGTCACATCCTACCTATGCATGTTTTTAGGATGCGGGACGAAACCAGAGTCTTCTTCTTTTCCTTTTGACTTGTCCCGTTAGGGGTCACCACAGCATCTTACCCTATCTCCTGTGTCTTCCTCTCTAATCCCAATTACCCTTATATCTCCCCTCACAACATCCATCAAACGTCTCTTTGGTGTTCCTCTCGCTCTTTTGCCTGGCAGCTCCATCCTCAGCACCCTTCTACCGATATACTCACTCTCTCATCTCTGGATATGTCCAAACCATCGAAGTCTACTCTCTCGAACCGTGTCTCCAAAACATCCAGGTGTATGCTGTATCACTAATGATCTTATTTCTAATCCTATCCACCCTACTCACTCCAAGAGAAAACCGTACTTGGGGTGCCTTCTGGTAGGAAAGGGGAGACGGAGACTTGGGGTGGAACCCCAAAATGCAGGAAGTTATCCAAGGAAAGAGATTAGTGAAGAAGAAGTTGGACACGGAGAAGACTGAGGAGAGGAGAAAGGAATACATTGAGATCCGACGGATGGCAAAGGTAGAGGTGGCGAAGGCTAAACAAGAGGCATATGACGACATGTACACCAGGTTGGATACGAAAGAAGGAGAAAAGGATCTCGACAGGTTGACCACACAGAGGGATAGGGATGGGAAGGATGTGCAGAAAGTAAAGGTGATTAATGATAGTGATGGAAATATGTTGACTGGTGCCAGTAGTGTGCTAAATAGATGGAAAAAGTACTTTGAGAAGTTAAATGAATGAAGAAAATGGGAGAGAAGGTAGAGTACAAGAGGCAAGCATCAATGACCAGGAAGTGGCAATGATTAGTAAGGGTGAAGTTAAAAGGCACTGAACAGGATGAAAAATGGAAAGACAGTTGGTCCTGATGACATACCAGTGGATGTATGGAAGCAATTTGGAGAGGTGGCTCTGGAGTTTTTCACCAACTTATTCAATAGAATACTAGCGCGAGAGAAGATGCCAGAAGAATGGAGGAAAAGTGTGCGAGTTCCCATTTTTAAGAACAAAGGCGAAGTTCAGCACTGTGGAAACTTCTTCTTTTCCTTTCGGCTTGTCCCGTTAGGGGTCGCCATAGCGTGTCATCTTTTTCCATCTTAGCCTATCTCTTGCCTCTTCCTCTCTAACCCCAACTGCCCTCATGTCTTCCCTCACAACATCCATCACGCTTCTCTTTGGTCTTCCTCTCGCTCTTTTGCCTGGCAGCTCCATCCCCAGCACCCTTCCACCAATTTACTCACTCTCTCGCCTCTGAACATGTCCAAACCATCAAAGTCTGCTCTCTCGAATCTTGTCTCCAAAACATCCAACTTTGGCTGTCCCGCTAATGAGCTCATTTCTAATCCTATCCAACCTGCTCACTCCGAGCAAGAACCTCAACATCTTCATTTCTGCCACTTCCAGTTCTGCTTCCTGTTGTCTCTTCAGTGCCACCGTCTCTCATCCATACATCATGGCTGGCCTCACCACTGTTTTATAAACTTTGCCCCTCATCCTAGCAGAGACTCTTCTGTCACATAACACACCAGACACCTGCCACCAGCTGTTCCAACTTTCTTGGACCCATTTCTTCCCTTCCGGACCACACTCACGATTGCTCTGTATTGTTGACCCCAAGTATTTGAAGTCATCCACCCTCGTTATCGCTTCTCCCTGGAGCCTCAATCTTCCCCTTCCACCCTTCTTTTTATGAACATTTATTACGTTTTACTTCGGTTAATCTTCATTCCTCTCATTTCCAGTGCATGCCTCCATCTTTCTAATTGTTCCTCTGCCTGCTCCCTGCTTTCACTCCATATCACAATGTCATCTGCGAACATTATGGTCCAAGGGGATTCCTGTCTAACATCATCTGTCACCCGATCCATTATCACTGCAAACAGGAAGGGGCTCAAAGCTGATCCCTGATGCAGTTCCACCTCCATCTTGATTTCTTCTGTCACACCTGCGGCACACCTCACCATTGTTCTGCTGCCATCACACATGTCCTGTACTATTCCAACATATTTCTCCCCCACACCAGACTTACGCATGCAGTATCTGAGTTCCTCTCTTCGTACTCTGTCATAGACTTTCTCTAGATCTACAAAGAAACAATGTACTGTAGCTCCTTCTGACCTTCTCTGTACTTTTCCACTAGCATCCTCAAGGAAACTGATGCATCTGTGGTACTCTTTCTAGGCATGAGACCATACTGTTACTCGCAGATACTTACTTCTGTCCTGAGTCAAGCCTCCACTACTCTTTCCCACAACTTCATTGAGTGGCTCATCAACTTTATTCCTTTATAGTTCCCACAGCTCTGCACATCACCTTTGCTCTTAAAAATGGGAACTACCACACTTCCTCCATTCTTCAGGCATCTTATCATCCACTAGTATTCTGTTGAATAAATTGGTCAAAAATTCCACAGCCACCTCTCCAAATTGCTTCCATACCTCCACAGGTATGTCATCAGGACCAACTACCTTTCCATTTTTCATCCTCTTCAGTGCCTTTCTAAATTCCCCCTCACTACCTCCGCTTTTGTAGGTCACTCTATGGTCCTGCCTCTTCCGGGGAAAAAAAGTGTGCCATACAGCCATATCCATCCTTTTTGCAAAGTCCTCCACCATCTGTCCCTCGAAGTTCCTTTCCTGCATGCCGTACTTACCCATCACTTCTTCATTGCCCCTGTTTCCTTCAACCCTAACCCTAACCAACATGACCATTACAATCCGCACCAATCACAACTCTCTCAGTCTGGGGTGCTCAGAAGTACTTCATCTAGTTCCTTCCAAAATTTCTCTCTCGGTCAGATCCTACCTGTGGGGCAGAGGCGCTAATCACCTTATACATACTGTAACACCCTCAATTTCAAATTTCAGCCTCATCAAACGATCTGATACTCTTTTCACCTCCAAGACATTCTTAGCCAATTCTTTTAAAATAACCCCTACTCCATTTCTCTTCCCATCTACTCCATGTTAACATGTAAACCCTTCGAGCCTTACTACCTTTCCACCTGCTCTCTTGGATGCACAATATATCAGTCGTTCTCCCAAACATTATGTCAACCAACTCCTGAGCTTTTCCTGTTATAGGTCCAACACTCAAAGTCCCTCCACGCAGTTGTAAGCTCTATGCATTCCTCTTCTTCTTCTGCTGATGAATCCGTTTTCCCCCTCTTCTTCTTTGTCTTTGACCCACAGTAGCTGAATTTCCACCGATGCCCTGGAGGTTAACGGTGCCGCGGGTGGGAGTTGTTAACCCGGGCCATGACCAATCCGGTATGGAATTCTTTATTCCTTTATTTTAATTCTCATATTTGTTTCGCACAGTTTTACGCTGGATGGCCTTCCTGACGCAACCCTCTACATTTATTCGGGCTTGGGACCGGCCTTCAGATTTCACTGGCTTGTGCCCCCATAGGGCTGCTTTACCAAGATGGCAAGTACGAATGCTATAAAAAAAAAAAATTCTTTACCTACCCATTGATAAGGCAATAGGTTAGAGTTGATGTGTTTTGTTGTTTGATGGTTTGACCGATGGTGACGTTTTAGGTCAATATTAAAGGGCTACTGTCATGAAATGGATGATTTTTAGTTATTAATGAAAAAACGTCAGCCAATATGGGCCCATGCATTTTTTCACCACAAAAATTGACTTTGACGTATACAGCTTTTTGTAACTCCGCCATGAAAATCCTCTCGAGGGATTTGTTTTTTTAAAGACGCAGGAATTGACGTAAAGGACAGCGGCGCCCCCAAGTGGACTCATTTGTTTCCAATGGTTTTACCTCCGGGAAGGTAGTTCGTTGTTCCTTCGTGTTAGCTAAAATGCCGGCTCATTGCATTGCTTGACATTTCTTGAACACTCAGGAGAATCGATTTAGCCTTCATAAGTCTGCAAGAGACACGGTTCGTTCTGTAAAATGGATTGCACGGGTGCAGAGGACGAGAGCTTCGTTGGTTCCAAATAAGAGGTCGGTGTGTATCCAGCTACTAAAAAAAATAATAGTTTGGGGCGGACCACGTAATCGGTCTCTCATCACGTAACAAAACAAAAGATCTGCGTACGAAATATGTCAATGTGCAGGTCGGACGGAGTCGGGCTGCTGCGCGGACGGTGGTGAATCTGAAGAACCCAGCCGAGAATGCCTCATTCAGCCGCGTGCGTGCAGTAATGCGCCCCGGCTCAACGGTGTTCATCGAGTATTGCGGCGGCTTTGAACATACCCCTAAAAGCAGCACGGCTCGGCTCCATTATATGCCACCGTGGCGCCGAAAATCTGCCACATCTGCGCCGCGTTTGCCATTCACTGCTTCTGTGACGGCTGCGCGTCGGGCTTTGCGGACGGGGGCGGCTCTGAAGAACCCAGCCAAGAATGCCTCACTCAGCCCCGTGCGCCCAGTAAAGCGCCCCGGCTCTACTGTGTTGTTCATCACGTACTGCGGCGTCTATGAACAACCCCCTAAAGCAGCACGGCTCGGCTCTGTCATAAGCCACACCGGCCGGCTGCGATGAGCCGCGATGGCTCATCTCCGCCGTGGAAGTGGATCGGACGGGGATGCAGTTTGGCCGTGATCGCATATCATCTGAATATGGCTTGAAACAATAATGTAATATTGCCCCGAGGCCTCGAAACAATAGTGTAATGTTGCCCCAGTAACTTCACTCGGTTGTGTGGTGTTTTCCTTTTCGAAGAGAGCTTCCGTGTCAGAAGGGGCGCGTTTGTCTCCCATAGTTAGGGTGCACCGCATGTTTTCATTGGCGAATGTCCGGTTGACGTCACGGATGGAGGATGCAGCCAATATGGCGGCCACTTGGATATTGTACAATGACACTTCTGCAACTTTGCGCATGGATGACACGCTCTCTGCTCACATTTATTTTTTCGTATAGACATTGAAGTGAAAAATGTTATTTGTATTTTTCATGTCAATATCTATTTTAGAATGTTTATAGGGATGACACTTGGGCTTTAAGATGCCCTGTCCTCTGGTTTTTGTGTTTAGACTAAGACTAAAATAAAAACTAAAAACCATTAGTGCAAAAGTACAACCAACCGATTTACCTGTTCGCTTTGTCAGTGTTGGCATTGTTTGACTGGTCATTTATTTTAACATATGTAACACTTTTGTACGTTGTTGTCATTGGGCCCAACAACAAGTTCGTGCGCATTCCTTTTTGTTGGTTTTCACCACTTTCTTTTCCAGCATCGCCGGACTGTAGGCATCCAAAGTGGAAACCCAAATGTTTAAATTTGAATGAATTCCTGGAGAACCACATTATTCCCGGTTCCAATCGGTACTTGATTTTCAATGCCCAGCCATCATAACTGTACGTGACAAAAAATAGATTTGATAACCCTGCTTTAACATATGTACTTATAAAGTGATGTTGTTTTTTTTTAGTAATCATGCAGTCAATAAAAATGATCTGACTCTTGTCTGTTGATATTCACTGCATAGAATGTACAACCTTCTGTTTTAAATGAATCCTCTGATGAATTGGTATTATAATGACCTATAAAAACAATTGAAAATCCACTATTGTGTGTTAATGTGTTAATCATCATCACTTGCCTTGAAAAACGAGAATGCTTGATGGATATTTTTGGTTTTATGGCCCGATAAGTTTCCCTCTCACTGCTGCCATTTATCAAAAGTTTAATAAGTCTGAAATTGTCTACAAAAATGATTCTCAACCAGTGCGCTGGGTCACGTTAGTGTGGTTTAGGAAAGTATCAAATTCTACTTAATATATATATATATATTTATTTATATATATATATATATATATATATATAATATATATATATATTTCCAAGTAATATTGTATCTTTGTTCATATGTTAATGCCAGTAAGAGATAGTGACACAAAGAGCTAATGCAAGTAGAGCAATGGCAAGAAGTAGATAGAGTAATGAATTTATCCACTTTTTATGACATTTTCTTTGTTGATGTTTTAAATTGTAAAATATGTTCCTTGGCTCCATAAAAGTTGAAAATCACCAGTCTACAATAATTGCCTCTTCATGAGAAAAAGCAAAGGGCTATCTTCTAATGAACCAGAGAAGACTTGGTTTGCATCACATTTTTATGGCTCTGTTACTGCAATAGAGGAATCTGTACAGTAATAATTAATGGCTGTGCTCTGCCCTTGAACAAATATGGTAAGTACCCCACCATCTGAACATCTTTTTTTCCCACCTAAAGCAAAATAGACAGCATTGGTTATAACTATGGAGAAGTGAATCCCCCCACAAACTGTCACTTATCCCTTCTCGCACAGATCGTCTCCTGCTGTCAACAAGTGACTCTGTGTGTGTGTGTGTGTGTGTGTGGTGTGTGTGTGTGTGTGTGTGTGTGTATACACTATGTATTTGTAAATGTAGATGGTGGCTTAAGATATAGGAGCTGTTTCTTTTATCGCTGCCATTGTTGGCCCCTGTTGAGCAAAATGGATGCAATGAAAGAGGTGGAACAATTAAAAAAATATTTATGTTTATTTCTTTAGGAGCTTCCTATACCCGGCAGCGTGTGTACACATACATTCTATATTTGGAGACTTTTAGAAATCTCTCCCTTGGCCAGATTTAGGGCCTGTTACCATTTACTGTACCATCATTATCAAAAAGCAGTTGGTCACACTAAACGCAACAGCAGCTATAGGATTTTCCAGTCTGTGCCAAGTCATTATTTGGACAGAGTATGCCAGATTTTGAATGTTTGTTCTTGTGTTACTTTTAGGTACATAGTGTAATTTAGACTGGACTAATTTCTTAATACATAAATGGTTTGTAAGCATCCACAAGATCCAGTAAGGGAATAAAGATACAGGCAACATCCCTTGCTGAGGGGGGGGGGGGGCGTGAACAAAAACTATGTGAAAAACAACATTTAGGGATATTGGGTGTCACGACTCACCCAAGAAGACAGAAAGTCACATTGTGTGGAATTGTATGAAATAAACACACTGTGCCATTCCAAATTTGGTAATGAAATGAGGACAAAAAAGAAGGACCTTTTTACAAGTTATCAATTTCCTCTGTATGCATTTGAAATGATAATTAGACTGCACTTTAGCATACACTCGCACACCGATCAGTAGTGTAAATTGCTTGAGGCTACATTTGATGCACTGATATTGTGTCAAATAGTTGTCATAGTTGAGAAACAGCAGTATTCTGTTAACATCAAAGAAAAACATCAACAATTTTTGATTGATTAAACGAAGATCATTCCACCAAGTGCAATCAAAAAAGCAATCAATTATTTCAATCAACAGCTGAAGCAATGCACTTGCATAAGTGTGCACACTCTTATATAACTGTAATATGGGTGTGTTCAGAATGAATAGCACAGCCAACCCATATAAATTCACTTCCAGAATGATTTGTCCCAATTTGTCTGAATTTCCTTTTTTTTTTTTAATTTTGTCAAGAACATTACCATGGAAAATTATCACATTATTGATGATGCAATAAGATAAAAACAATTCTGTATACTGTTGAAGTACACAAAACACTCTGCCATCATAATCATGAATGAGTTATGGCTTCAATTTTTGTTTATTTGTTATGACTGCATCTACCTTGTAGGCTTGACATAATTGCAGCATAAAAAAAAGGATATGGAATTACCAACATGTTGGTGTCAAAAATAAGTCTGGATTAATCCGTCTTTAAGAATTCTGTTTTCAACTTTTCAACAGAAAAAGTTTGAAATTAGATGAATAGATCTTAAAAGTCAGTTCAAGTGAGCATTCTATTGTGTAAAAAATCAAGTTTGCTGATAAACTGGATAGTTTATGCAAGGACAAGAGTTTAGATTTCTATTTTGTGAATGTACTTCTATCGGTCTTCTCTTGCATGCCATTTACTGTATAATATGTATTTCCTCAAAACAGTGGACGACTGCTTAGCACATCTGCCTCACAGTTCTGAGGAGCTGGGTTCAAATCTCGGCCCCGCCTGTGTGGAGTTTGCATGTTCTCCCTGTGCCTGTGTGGGTTTTTCCACATACTGAATGCAGCCCTATGGGGGGACAAGTCAGTGCAATCTGTAGGCTGGTCCCAAGCCCGGAGAAATGCAGAGGGTTGCGTCAGGAAGGGCATCCGGCGTAAAATTGTGCCAAACAAATATGAGCATTCGTCTAAATTCCATACTGGATCGGTCATGGCGCGGGCCAACAACGCTCGCCCATGGCACCGTTAACCTCCAGGGTGTCGGTGGAAATTCAGATACTGTAGGTCGAAGATAAAGAAGAGGAGGAAACAGTATCCATCGTCAGAAGAAAAAGAGGATTGCACAGAGCTTACAACTGAGTGGAGGGGCTTTGAATGTTGGGACTATAACAGGAAAAGCTCAGGAGTTGGTTGACATGATGATTAGAAGAACGGTTGATATATTGTGCATCCAAGAGAGCAGGTGGAAAGGTAGCAAGGCTCGAAGGGTTTAAATTATTTTACCATGGAGTAGATGGGAAGAGAAATTGAGTAGGGGTTATTTTAAAAAAATTGGCTAAGAATGTCTTGGAGGTGAAAAGAGCATTAAATCGCGTGATGAGGTTGAAATTTGAAATTGAGGGTGTTACAGTATGTATAAGGTGATTAGCGCCTCGGAATGGAAAGGCAGTTGGTCAATATGACATACCTGTGGAGGTATGGAAGCAATTTGGAGAGGTGGCTGTGGAATTTTTGACCAATTTATTCAACAGAATACTAGTGGATGATAAGATGCCTGAAGAATGGAGGAAGTGTGGTAGTTCCCAGGTGTCTGGTGTGTTATGTGACAGAAGAGTCTCTGCTAGGATGAGGGGCAAAGTTTATAAAACAGTGGTGAGGCCAGCCATGATGTACGGATTAGAGACGGTGGCACTGAAGAGACAACAGGAAGCAGAACTGGAGGTAGCAGAAATGAAGATGTTGAGGTTTTCTCTTGGAGTGAGTAGGATGGATAGGATTAGAAATAAGATCATTAGTAAAACAGCTAAAATTGGATGTTTTGGAGACAAGGTTCGAGAGAGCAGACTTCGATGGTTTGGACATGTCCAGAGATGAGAGAGTGAATATATCGGTTGAAGGATGGTGAGGATGGAGCTCCCGGGCAAAAGAGCGAGAGGAAGACCAAAGAGAGGTTTGATGGATGTTGCGAGGGGAGATATGAGGGCAATTGGGATTAGAGAGGAAGACACAGGAGATAGGGTAAGATGGTAAAAGATGACATGCTGTGGTGACCCCTAACGGGACAAGTCAAAAGGAAAAGAAGAAGACTCTGGTTTCGTCCCACATCCTAAAAACATGCATGGAAGGTTGATTGAAGACTCTAAATGGCCTGTAGGTGTGAATGTTAGTTGGAATGGTTGCTTGTTTATATGTACCCTACGATTAACAGGCGACCCTGCCTCTTTCCCAAAGATTGCTTGCATAGGCTCCAGTGCACTTGCGACCCTCGTAAGGATAAGCAGTAGAGAAGATGGATAGATGGATGTCCACTGTTGTACCGAAATTATGGAATTTTACCCATTACGTAGCTAATAAAGGTTATCTTATCTTAGATTACAAGTACTTATTATTGGTAATAATATACATTAAACCTGGCCCTGTAGTCAGATGACGTCTCCAGTGATGTATTCCTTTCCAGTTCAGAGCCTGTGACTGATTTGACATTTATGAACTAAAACATCTTTTAATTAGGGTAAGGGCACACTGTATAGAGAACGTGCACCTACGTCATAAAATCACTTGAATTTTGTTTACGTCCCCATATTGCCGGTCAAACAAAGCATTGTTGAAAGTTGATTCCGTTGAGACAAAACGAAAATATATCCAAACCATGACACCCAGAGTTTTGGCAGGGCAGTGCGCGCGTGGTAAATAGATCTTGTAGAAACAAAAGTTTTTATACAACATGTTTTCATTGTTGCTTTAGCCATATTGTACAGCAGGGGTGCTCAATGCATCAATCGCAATGGCATGCCGAGAAAAAAAAGAAAAGTCATCAACTGCACTTTTTTTCCCGATGTCATTTTCGAAGTGCGTTTGCCTCATCTGCCAGTGTAGTGAAATGTGGAATAGCATTTTCAAACTGTTTATGGAAAATCCGACACCGACATTCCCCTGAAAAGCAAGCTGAGAATGAGAAAAGTCAAGGAACTAAAATTCCAATTGGCTGTACTGTCACGGACGAGACTCGGGGGTGGACCCAAATGCACGACTCAGGTGAGAGGTAAGCAGTGCGGAATAAGCCTTTATTCGTTCCAATGTCGGTTACCAGGGAGTCAGTCCAAACAAGCAGCAAGATCAGTAACGGCAGGCTTACGGGGTAGGTCGGGAGACAGGCGTTGGTCGGTACACGGGAGGTAGACGTCAGGAGTACGGTAGTGCGGGAACGAGGCATGAGAGGCAACGATCTAGCAGAGTCTCTGTCGTCCCCCGGGTCCTATATGTACTGGGTCTTAATCAAAGGTCATGAGGCGCAGGTGTGCACCTTCAGATTAGCTGGCCACGCCCAGCCCTGGCTGGAATCCAGGAGCATGACAGAACCCCCCCCCAACGGCCGGCTCTGGACGGCCCAGGAGCATCAGGGTGAGCCGTGTGAAAGTCCCTGATGAGGGAGCGGTCCACGACGAAGCGGGAGGGGATCCAAGAGCGCTCCTCCGGCCCATATCCCTCCCAGTCCACCAGGTACTGGACCCCCCTTCCTCTGCGACGGGAAGACAGCAACCGGCGCACAGTGTACACCAACCCACCGTCGACCATGCGGGGGGGGGCGGGGGGGATTTGAGCGGAGGAGCCAGCGACGATGTGCGATTCGGGCGAAGTCTGCTGACGTGGAACGTAGGGTCCACCCTCATCGACCTGGGCAGTTTCAATGAGACGGCGACCGGGTTAATAACTTTGGAAACCGGGAACGGGCCAACGAACCTGGGAGCAAGTTTGCGGGATTCCGTCCGCAGTGGGAGATCTTTGGTGGAGAGCCACACTCGCTGTCCCACTCTGAGCTCAGGTGTGGCCCTCCTCTTGCGGTCTGCTGCGGGCTTGTAGGCACTGCTCATGCGCAGCAGTGTCCTCCGAGCTGCTTCCCAGGTCCGTTTGCAGCGTCGCACCACGGCCAGGGCCGACGGAACTGTGGATTCTGTGACCAGTGGAGGAAACAGGGACGGAGGATACCCATGCACGACATGGAGTGGAGCCATACCTGTTGAAGCGGAGGGTAGAGAATTGTGGGCATACTCCACCCAATTGATGTGCTGGCTCCACGTGCTGTGGTCCCTGGATGCCAGACATCGAAGACCGGTCTCTAATTCCTGGTTAATCCTCTCAGTCTGGCCGTTAGACTCTGGGTGATGACCCGATGTCCGACTTGCTGAAGCGCCGATGAGGTTGCAGAACTCCTTCCAGAAACGGGCGCTGAATTGCGGACCCCTGTCCGAAACGATGTCCTGGGGTAGGCCGTGGTAACGGACGACCTCGTCTAATACCAACTGAGCTGTCTGCTTGGCCGACGGGATCTTCGGAAGCGGCACGAAGTGGACCATTTTGGAAAAACGGTCCACTATGGACAGCACCACTGTGTTCCCTTGAGAAGGCGGCAGGCCGGTGACGAAGTCCAGCGCGATGTGTGACCACGGACGAAAGGGGATGGACAGGGGTTGCAACTCACCAACAGGCCGTAGGCGGGAAGTCTTATTGGCAGCACACACCGGGCAGGCGTTGACGAACTCCCTTACGTCCTTGATGATGTTAGGCCACCAGAACCTTTGTTCGACCACTGAACGCGTCTTCGCCATACCCGGGTGGCAGACCGTCTTGTTGGTATGGGCCCAGTTGATGACGTCTCCCCGCAGAGATGGGATGACGAACAGGCGGCCTGACGGACAATCCGCGGGTGACGGTGTCTCTCCCAGAGCCTCCTTCACCCGCGACTCGATCGCCCAGGTGAAACCGGCCACGAAGCACCCCGCTGGCAGGATAGTAGCGGCGTCTGAATCCGTGTGCCCTCCCTCGTGGATCCGCGAGAGTGCATCCGGCTTGCCGTTTTTGGAGCCTGGGCGGAAACACACCTTAAAGTGGAAGCGGGTGAAAAATAGGGCCCACCTGGCCTGACGGGCGTTCAACCTCTTTGCCGACTTCAGGTATTCAAGGTTCTTATGGTCCGTGAAGACAACAAACGGTACTTGCGAGCCCTCCAGCCAGTGCCGCCACTCCTCCAACGCGCTCTTGACCGCCAGCAGTTCCCTATCTCCCACGTCGTAGTTCCTCTCTGCCGGGGTCAACTTTCTAGACAGGAACGCGCACGGGTGGATCCTTCCATCCCTGGGACTCCTCTGCGACAAGACTGCTCCGATTCCTGAATTCGACGCATCCACCTCCACCACAAACTGGTTATCTGGGTCCGGAATAATGAGAACGGGCGCAGTAGTGAAACTTGCCTTCAGCCTGCTGAAGGCCTCCTGGCAGGTCCCGGACCAGTCGAAGAGGGTATGTGGCGAGGTGAGCGAATGCAGAGGAGCGGCCACGGAGCTGAAGTTCCTTATGAATTTCCTATAGAAATTGGCAAATCCCAGAAACCTCTGTACGTCCCTCCTGTTGGTGGGGGTAGGCCACCGCAGCACCGCGTCGACCTTCCCGGGATCCATCCGTATCTCTCCCTCAGCCAGGACGAAGCCCAGGAAGGACACGGATGCCCAATGGAACTCACACTTCTCCATATTCACGTATAATTGGTGCTGCTGCAGACGCCGGAGCACCTCTCTGACTTGTTGAATGTGAGAGGTTAGGTCTGCTGAAAAGATGAGAATATCATCCAGATAAACAAAGACAGATCTGTTCAGGAACTCCCGAAGCACATCGTTGATGAAGTTCTGAAAGACGGCCGGAGCGTTAGTCAGTCCGAAGGGCATCACCAGATACTCATAGTGCCCTGTGGGGGTGTTGAATGCCGTCTTCCACTCATCCCCTTCCCGAATCCGCACCAGGTGGTAAGCGCTGCGCAGATCGAGGTTGGTGAAGATCCGGGCTCCCTGGAGGAGTTCGAATGCTGTAGAGATAAGCGGCAAAGGGTACCTGTTCTTGACTGTGATGTCGTTCAGGCCTCGGTAGTCGATGCAGGGTCGCAGCGTGGAGTCCTTCTTCTTGACAAAAAAAAACCCCGCACCGGCTGGTGAGGATGAGGGGCGAATGAGTCCGGCTGCCAGCGAGTCCTCGATGTAGTCCCTCATGGCTTGATGCTCTGGTCCGGTTAAAGAGAACAGTTTCCCTCTGGGAGGAGAGGTGCCTGGCAGGAGTTCAATCGCGCAGTCGTATGACCGATGTGGCGGCAGAGACTTTGCTTTAGATTCAGAGAAGACCTCCCGTAGGTCATGGTAGCAGGAGGGCACTGCGGTCAGGTCCAGGGCGGTACTAAGTTCTGTTAGCCAAACCGGCGCAACTTGAAAAACCCTGTCTCTCCGGACAGCGACACAGCGACTGAGACAGTCCTCTCCCCAAGTCTTGATCTGACCCGTGGCCCAATCTATGTGCGGATTATGTTCTTTGAGCCACGGGCTGCGCAAGATGATGTCGCTACTACGTGCGTCGAAGACATGAAAGCTAATACGCTCCGAGTGAGCATCCGGAAAGCTCATACGTAACGTCTGAGTGCGATGTGTAACCCGACAAAGGAATTTGCCGTTGGCGGCATAGGCGTGACGAAAACGTTGCGTGGGAAAGGTTGCTGCCCCCAGCTCCTCGACCACGCGGGGATTTATCAGATTTGCTTCCGACCCAGAATCAATGAAAGCCGTCACAGAGCATGAACGGGAGTCCGTTCCCAAGGTGAGGTAAAGAAGGGACCTCCCTGACCCCGTCGCGGTGTACCGCACACTCACCGGAGTAGCGATCCTGATGTCAGAATGCCCTGGTCGAGTCGGGCAACGGGCGATCAAGTGTCCCAAACGCCCGCAGTAAAAACAGCGTCCCTCTCGTCGCCGACGTAAGCGCTCCTCCGCTGAGCTGCCGAGCCCCTCCACTTGCATGGCTTCCGGTGAAGCTGACAACACGGGTGGCCGGGAAGCGGAAACAACCGGACTGTGACTCTCCCTCTCCTCCTCCCTCAGGCCCTCCATCTGTCTCTGCACGGTGAGGGGCTGGTCCACCTTGAGGGCCAATGCGATGAGGGAGTTAAGCGAAGGCGGAAGATCCATGGCCACGAGGTGACCACGGATCTGTGGGGACAGTCCCTCGTAAAACGCGTCATGGAGGGCTTCCTCATTCCAGTGGCTCTCGGCAGCCCGAATCCGGAACTCGATGGCGTAGTCGGACACGTGGCGACGCCCCTGGCGAATTGTCATGAGTGACGACGCCGCCTGGCGTTCCGGAGCCGCATATTGGAACACCTGGGTGAGCGCGCAGACGAAGCTCGCCCATGAGCGGCAGCTCTCCGAGTTACGGCTCCACTCGGCGGTGGCCCATGCCTCCGCCCTCCCTGTCATGTGGGAAATGACGAAGGCGATCCGGGAGCGGTCCGTGGGAAAAGCGGGAGCTTGCAGCTCAAAGTGGAGATCGCACTGCGCCAGGAAGGGCTTGACGTTACCGGAGTCGCCTGAGAACCGCTCTGGTCGAGAGAGCGGAGCGATGGTGGCACGGGGAGGCACAAGAGCGGCCACGCTAGCTTGGGAGGCTAGCCACGGTTGCAGCTGGGTGCAGAGCTCCTGGATCTGGTGAGTCATACCCTGGAGAGCAGCCTCTTGCTCACCCAGGCGTTTGCCCTGCACTTGCAGCGCACGGCGAATGGCTTCAGAGTTGGCTGGGTCCATGTTCTTGGCTAGATCGTTCTGTCACGGATGAAACTCGGGGGTGGACCCAAATGCACGACTCAGGTGAGAGGTAAGCAGTGCGGAATAAGCCTTTATTCGTTCCAATGTCGGTTACCAGGGAGTCAGTCCAAACAAGCAGCAAGATCAGTAACGGCAGGCTTACGGGGTAGGTCGGGAGACAGGCGTTGGTCGGTACACGGGAGGTAGACGTCAGGAGTACGGTAGTGCGGGAACGAGGCATGAGAGGCAACGATCTAGCAGAGTCTCTGTCGTCCTCCGGGTCCTATATGTACTGGGTCTTAATCAAAGGTCATGAGGCGCAGGTGTGCACCTTCAGATTAGCTGGCCACGCCCAGCCCTGGCTGGAATCCAGGAGCATAACATGTACAGCAGTCACCGAAACATCGTTTCAGGGCTTGTCACATCACACAGAAAAGAGGCATAGCTGACTCATTGTTCCGATCTTTTAAAAATAAGGCGGAAATATTATCTTCAATAAAATCTCTGCAGCTATAAAGGAATACAGTTACACGGCGCTGTGAAGCCATGGCTGATGTGTGGAAGGACATCAGAGATTGTGAGTCTTTCTCACTGCAGTTGGACGAATCCACTGACGTGAGTGACACAGCCCAGGCGTGCATTTTCATTCGTATGGTGTTTAGTGATCATCAACGTGAACTCAGATAGTTCCAAAAAATTTATGTTGTGTACTATTTACACATGTGGTTATGCAAAGCACACAAACATACATTTACACATAAAGAATCTTCAATATACTTTAAAATACATATGTTCTGTATTTTTGTAGTGGGTAGATCTTTGTGACTTGGTCATTCTAGTTCACTTATGGTCATTCTACCCCCCCCCCACCACCACCTATTTATTTTAGTTTTGTCTTTTATTTATTTTTTAATGTATTTTTTAAAGTTTAGTTTTAAAGTTTTATTGTCTTTTATCTTTGTCTTTGTGCTGAATGGTCTCCACCTTATTTTTCATGTACTTGTCGCAATGACAAATAAATCTCAATCTGAATCTGATATCTGCAAAGAGCAGCGACATGATTCTGTCATCATCAAACTAGACCCCCTCAACAGCCCGGCTGTGGCTAAACATTCTATTCATAAATGTAATGAAAATATTCACTGACAAAGAGAAGAATTGGTGTAGTCTAACTCTCACACACTCACCTCATCAAAGACGGCGATGAGTCTGTTTATCGACAGGAAGTGGCGAGACTAGAGCTTTGGTGTCGCCAACACAACCTGGCGTTGAACACTTTAAAGACTGTAGAAATTATTGTGGACTTTAGGAGGCATCCTTCACTGCAGCTGGCCCTCACGCTGTCCAGCTGTCTTGTGTCAACTGTCGAGACCTTCAAGTTCTTGGGAATTACAGTTTCAGAGGACCTGAAGTGGCAGGCGAAGATCAACTTTATTTTCACCAAAGCCCAGCAAAGGATGTACTTCTTGCAGCTTCTTCGGAAGCATGGCATGTCTCAGGAGCTGCTGAGACAGTTCTATACAGCAGTCATCAAATCAGTACTGTGTACCTCCATCACAATCTGGTTTGAGGCTTCCACAAAATAAAGACAAACTACGACTGCAACGGACATCCTGGCCATCAGCTCTTACAGCTCCTTCCATCTGGTAGGCATTAGTGATCAATGAAAATCAAAACTAACAGGCATTCAAACAATTTTTTCCCTTTTGCAATTAAATCATTAAATTTGTGATCAATGCTGTACAGTTTTAACAATAAATGTAGGAAGAACAAAATACTGTATAAATAATTTATTTTTAATTGGACAGTGACAGAATTGCTAAAACGGCTACTCAAATAGTGGCTCAAGAGTTTTACTCTGAAGTTGTTAAAAGAAATCCATCAAAACATTTATACAACAGGGTTCTTTGTCAGACAGGAAAACGTGGTGAAATTTAAATTGTTTCAGCCACCTCCACTATCTTTTGTTGGGTAAAGGAACAGGCTCCTGAGTGTTCAAATATAGTCCCTCAACACTTTGGCTGTTTGTCCCTGGGATTTTCTAAAAAGTGTTTGAGAGAATTTCATTGGAAAGGAGTGCTTTCTTAAAGATGAATTTACCTTGTTATGTAAGATAAATCCAAATGATCGCGTTCGGATCAACCTGTTGTTTTTGAAAATGTGTTTGTATTTGAACTTCGACATATCATTAGCAGCACAATTTGTC
This sequence comes from Syngnathoides biaculeatus, assembly GCF_019802595.1. NCBI lineage: Eukaryota > Metazoa > Chordata > Actinopteri > Syngnathiformes > Syngnathidae > Syngnathoides > Syngnathoides biaculeatus. The sequence continues at coordinate 4,439,567 of NC_084654.1, read as the reverse complement.
TAGGTCATTACAAATAAAAGGACAATGTATGAATGATTTTTGGTAGGAACCAGATGAAGACGAAAGAAAAGGGCTGAAAAATATGAGTCCTGTCAACACTGTATGTTAAAACATGTACGAGCCACAGGTGAGACGGAGGAGGGGGGATCTTTGAGCCTTTTGAGCCCATTTGAGGACCTTGTGATGCAAAACCAGTCCTCGGCAACAGACAGTTCCCATGGCAACAGAGATCTGCCAAAGTTCTTTGTTGATAAATGACAGCTCTGCTTTCTTTAGCAGTTACTTGGCGATGTCTGTATGGCTGTTTTATTTGGCAAGACCCCATATGGTATTCACATGTGGTTTTATCATGCTCACACACATGCTGTCGCACACGCAGCCGTGGTTTGTCCTACTTTTCCCTAACGGCCTCGGTACAATTTGCACATGCATTGGTGTGATCTTAACATCTCATGCCCCGTTACTATATTGACTATTGAAAGAATATATTGTATTAAGTGCTAATTAACTAGGGCTCAGACTTGCCCTCCAAGTTTCAATTAATTTTTTTCCTGTGACAAAATATACTTCCAAATCAGAATCAAATTGTTACTCATTGTACTATTCCGAAATAAAGACATTCTACTCCCACAAAGAACACGAGTGTCGTACTAGGGTGGCATCAACTTCTTCTTTTCCGTTCAGCTCATCCCGTTAGGGGTCGCCACAGTGTGTCTTTGTTTGGCACTGTTTTACGCCAGATGCCCTTCCTGACGCAACCCCTCTGCATTTTAGCCGGGAGAGAAGCTAACAGCACCTGGTATTCCCAGGTGGTCTCTCATCCAAGTACTAACCAGGGCCAAACCCGCTTTGCTTCCGAGATCTGACGAGATCGGGCGTTCTCAGGGTAAGCTCTAGGGCGGCATCAACTGCTGGAGACCAATTTCTTATGTGTTGTTACATACTTGGCCATTGTAACTGATTCTGATTAAAGAACAAAAATCAAATTTGATTATTTATTTATATTGAACTGCAAATACAGCATTGACTCTTATTTATCTCACAGAAAAAAAAGTTAATTTTAATTTAAAATGACTTATTTTAAAGAGGATCTAGGGTTAAAAGTAGAACCCGGGTTGTTTTTTCGCCTGCCAACCGCCTCCTTTCTACCTAACCAGCTAAAATTTGTTCTGATTCAAGTCTGAAAATTCTGTTTCGATGATTGCTTTCTCAGGGCCACTAGAATCCCATTTCAATTCACCATCGATTCGTCCACAGCCCTAGAAACTCTCAATCAAAACTCATCTAAATATTCGAAGAAGTAACTAAAGTGCACCCAACAATGCTAAATATTGCAACATTTTTTGGAAAAAGGAAACAACAATAATTGACTCATCTTGTGATAATGTAGGCATTGTTGTTGTTTTGTCAACAAGTTATAATGCATATTAAAAAAACAAGAAATTTGTCCTCTGGCATATTATTTTTATTGATTTCATTTTCCAAGGATATTTTGAGAGTATTATTGAAAACTGATATGAAAAATGTTTCATCAGATATTTGGCATTTTTATTTTGTTTACTATTTTAATTGAACAATCACACATTTTCAAAGAGAGACAAGTCTGGACTGCATACAGGCCATTCTAATACCTGAACTCTTTTACTACAAAGTCACGTTGTTGTAACATGCATAATGTTGTTTGGCATTATCTTTCAGAAATATCAGGGGCGTCGATGGAATAAAAAGACTTGGTTGGCAGCATGTTGTTCCAAAACTTGTATGCACCTTTCAGCATTAACGGTGTATTCACATATGTCCAAGTTACCCATATCGGGGGTATTAGTGGGTGTTGTTGATATACAGTATACATTCCCTTTACATGGTTGGGTTTTAATTAAAATTTTAGATGGAGAAACAAAGTTTATTGACCGACAATGGTTTTTTGAACAGTTTTCTTCACCCAACAATGTCAGTTTTTTTATGCAGTGCTACCTGAGGCATCAAAGGTCACAAGAATTCAATGTTGGTTTTTGGACTACCTGCCCAACACCCAAAATTTCTCCAGGTTCTCTGAATCTTTTGATAATGAGATGTGACTGTAGATGATGAAAACAATAGTTGTGATACATTGTTTTTAAATTGTTGGACTATTTCCTTGTCCAGTTTTTGACAATGTGGTGAACCTTACTCAGCCTTGCTTGCACAATTATGACCCGCCCTTGTTTCTAATTAACCTGTTCGCCTGTGGAATATTCTAAATGGTTTTCATTTTGGCTCAGTCCAGTTTTTTTGGCCCATGTTCCAGGCAAGAGAGAATATATGTTCAACACAAAAAAATATGTAACGTTTACCATTTTGAAGATTAGAAATCATGTGTATTGTGTTCAATAACAGGTTTAAAGGGATGTGGAAATCGTTGCATTCTGTTTCCATTTTACACAACGTCCCAACTTCGGCAAGTGTGTTTAGTCAACTTAAGGCTAAAAATCTGTGTCCCACGGTGTTTAAGAAACAGTCAATTTTCCCATTAGTGTCTCTGTTACTTGGGGACAACACAGAACAACACAAACTGAGGCACTGAGCTATGGAACGACTCACCGCTGGTGAGCGCGCTTGTTAACTTGGTAGCTTGTTAGCTTATAGGGTTAGTGAATTTATCAAACAGTTAACTTTCCCTTGAGTGTCTCTTGATTGTGTTGACCAACCTGCAGGGTTGGGAAAGTTCATTTTTATTAAAAAATGGGTCAAAATCAGTTCACATTTCCAAAATTGACTACAATTCAGTTCATAATTCAAAATTTTGAACTTAGTTTACTGTTCCGAGAACTTCTGTATGGTAGGTTAAGACTTTAAATTGTCCATAGGTGTAAATGTGACCGTGAATGGTTTCTTGTCTATAGGTGCCCTGCAATTGACTGACAACCAATTCAGGGCTGCAGTTAGCTGGGATAAGCTCCAGCATTAATGAGGCTATCAAAAGAATAGAAATATCTGTCAGTTTAATACAATACACACAACTGGAACTACCACAACAGTGAACACTGATAAATTAATACCTAACAGTGTCAATCATAACTGAAGGCTACTTTTTTTTTTTTTAAATACAATTTCTTGTACTGGATCACTTTAGGCCAGTATGGTGGAGCAGCTTTAAAGTGTTGGCCTCACAGTTCTGGGGTCCAGGGTTCAATCCCGGTATCGCCAATGTGGAGTTTGCTTGTTCTCCCCATGTCTGCGTGGGTTTTCTCTGGTCACTCTAGTTTCCTCCCCCATCCGAAAAACATCCATTAATTGGGAACTCTAAATCGCCCTTAGGTGTGACTGTGAGTGCGACTGTTGTCTGTCGCTATGTGCCCTGGGAGTGGCTGGCAAACAGTTCAGGGTATACCCTACCTCCTTCCCATTGACAGCTGGGATAGGCTCCAGCACTCCTGTAACCCTTGTGAGGATAAGCGGCTGAGAAAATGGATGGATGTATGGATGGATGGATCACTGAGGTAGTTATGAGGTTGTTGGAGGTTGGTGCACTGTGTTTTTTGCAAATCTAATAATAGTTTATCATCGCAGTAACATGGGAGACAAATGCTGATATGAGGTCTGAGGTAGAAAAAAGATGGAGTGAGGCTGGGAGGCAGGATACAAAAACCTCTGCGGCACAAGTGTGATGAATAGATGATCTACCATCCTCACCTTACATCACAGCCGTCAACATGTTCACACAAGAGGCGTGATTTTCCCTCCACACACACACGTACGTGCTTACTCAGTATAAAATGTCTCACAATGGCTTACCGGCTTTCAAGCAATCTGCATTAATGTCATCCAGGACCTGCACAGTTTCAGCAATAATCCAGTAATTAGGGCACACATGCTGAGCACTATTACTGGATCAAAGGAACATTTCACTGTCCAATGTCACTGAGCCCTCATTGCACCAATAGATAAGAGTATTTTTAAGTCACAATAACAAGTGAGAGCAGCTTTCAGAATTGCACCCTTTTTGGATTCTAATTTGCATGACACGTAGGAATATTTGGCTCATGCTTATATAAATATTGCAGAGAAATGACATGACTGTGTCAGCACTCATTGTGCTGTATCCGGAAACTTCCCAAGGATTAACAAGCTATGATAGGAAATAGAAAAAAAGGTGTATTTGTTTTTCTAAAGTTTTTACGTTATTTTTCAAATAACACAGATCAGCACCTAAAGATATGTGTACTCCTGAATCCTAGCAGCTCTGACCTGCTACACCAGTATGAGCTATTTTAAAAAGACAGGAAATGGATCGCATAGGAGAAGGGTCAGGAACGTCTGGCTCGCAAGCCATATCTGGCTCTTTTGATGGTGCAAATAACTCACAGAGCACTCATAACGACATACTTTACATTTCATTTCTGTCATGTAACCAGCGCAAATGAGGCAGGGACCGTTTATTCAAGTGGGGTTGACGTTGTTTGCTATCCAATATGGTTGTCGATGTGCGCAGGCACAGAAGGGTCAAACGCAGATCGGAATGGAACAACTAATTGTGGAAAGGATTTCTACAAAGATCTTTCAAAGAAAAAAAAGATGAGTACTGCAATTTTCAGGAAAAATGAACAAGGAATTTGCCTTTGTGGAGAGAGAAGGTTCTGCTGTGTGTTTAATTTGTCATGATAAAATTGCAATAATGAAATGCTCAAATATAAAGCATCACTTCGACACATGCTGTACTGCAAATATAATATTCTGCGGGGGACAACAGGAAGAAAGCATGTCAAGTGAGAGTTCAGAGTTCAAGGTAGTCAGCAGCCATTCTGTGTGACCCAACAATGAGATTGGAATTCAGATAGCTTTGCTGGCTCTTTAAAGCCCAGGTGTCATCCCAATAAACATTCTAAAATAGATATTGTAATGAATAATACATATAACATTATTCACTTCAATGTCTAAACGAAAAAATAAATGTGAGCGGAGAGCGCGTCGTCCATACGCAAATTGCAGAAGTATCATTCTACGATATCCAAGTGGTCACCATATGCTGCACCCTCCGGCCGTGACGTCACCCGGACATTCGCAAATGAAAACACGCGGTGCACCCTAACTATGGGAGACAAACGTGCCCCGTCTGACACGGAAGCTCTTTTTGAAAAGGAGAACACCACACAACCGAGTCAAGTTACCGGGGCAATATTACACTATTGTTTCCAGCCCTCTGGGCAATATTACACTATTGTTTCCAGCCATATTCAGATGATATGCGATCAAGGTCAAACCGCATTCCCGTCCGATCCACTTCCGTGGGGGAGATGAGCCATTGCGGCTCATCACAGCCAGCCGGTGTGGCTTATGACGAGCCACTTTGGGAGGTGTTCACAGATGCCGGAGTATAGAGCAACACAGTCGAGCCGGGGCGCTTTATGCGCGCACACGGCTGAGTGACGCATTCTCGGCTGGGTTCTTCAGAGCCGCCCCGTCCCCAAACCCGACGCGCAGCCGTCGCAGAAGCAGATTTTCTGCGCCGTGGTGGAATATAATGGAGCCGAGCCGTGCTGCTTTTAGGGGTATGTTCAAAGCCGCCGCAGTACTTGTTGAACACTGTCGAGGCGGGGCGCATTACTGCCTACCTGTTATTTGGAACCCACGAAGCTCTCGTCCTCTGCACTCGTGCAATCCATTTTTCACAATGAACCGGGTCTCTTGCAAATTAATGAAGGCTAAATCCATTCTCCCGAGTATTCAAACAATGTCCAGCAATGCAATGAGCCGGCATTTTGGCTAACACGAAGGAACAACGAGCTACCTTCCCGGAAGTAAAACTAATGCAAACAAACAAGTCTACTAGGGGACGCCTCTGTCCTGTACATCTCTTCCTGCTTCTTCTCAAAAACAAATCCCTGAGAGGATTTTCATGGTGGGAGTTGTATACGTCAAAATCATGTTTTGTGGTGAAAAAACACATGGGACCATATTGGCTGTGGGTTTTTCATTAATAATGTACCAAAAATCATCCCTTTCATGACAGCCGCACTTTAACAATCATTAGAAACAGAAAGCCATTCACAGATAGGGAGTATGTTCAAGCATCTATGCTTGATGTTGCCAGTGAACTCTTTGACAACTTTTTGCATAAAGATAACTAATCAAATTAATAAGAGAGATGCCTCTGTCGGCAAAAACTGTTCACGATCGTACCATCATGATGGCAAATCAAACTGAAGTACGTTCATGATTAACGGATGGAAGCCTTAACGCCCGCATAAAGCTTAATCTAATGATGTATGAAATAGACTACAAAGCTATCAGCAAAACCAACGTAAATGGTAAAAAGTACTTTTGTCATCATTGGTTAGCAACACCATAACATCCATCAATTATCCATGCTTCTTATCCTCACAAGGGTCATGGGAGATCTTGAGCCTATCCCAGCTAGCTTCAGGTGACAGATAGACTACACCCTGAAGTGGTCTACAGTCAGTCGCAGGGCAACAGCATAACAATGGTTTTTCAAAGAATTCTGATTTATTGTATTCCAAAAGTCTTGGTCTGATATAAAAATGTGGAAATACACCTGTATTTAGGTTTTAAAATATTGTATGGCTCTTTTGGAATTACATTTTAAAATATTTGGCATTTATGGCTCTCTCACCCTAAAACGTTCCTGACCCCATGCCCAGGAGGAGATGAAAGGAAGAGGTAGTGGCAAACTAGGACAAGAAATGAGAGACAAGATTCCGTGATAGTTCCTTATTCAAGAAAACCCAAAGAACTAACTTGTTACCAAAGTGGGAAAAAGCAAACTCCAGTGATACCACTGATCGGATTCAGTTTGACTCATTGTTATATGCAAGTGGTTTTATGCTAACATGTGCAATGCTTACTTTTTAAATGTTAGATGCAAAATCCAAGGTCACACTGAGTCATTTGAGTACTTGGTGACAGAACTGAAGCTGTTGATCAAAGACTGTAACTACACAAACAGCAATGAGATGGTCAGAGACGACATAGTTTTTGCTACTAACTCAACGAGAGTGCACGAAAAGTTACTCAACCAGGGGCCCAAGGTTACTCTAGAAAAAGCAATCGACATAGCTATCTCCCACAAGTTATCAAAAGTGCAGCTAGAGACTATGACTAGTGACAGTCACGAGGTTCACGCTATCCACCGCAAACCTCTTAAAGCCAAGTTTCACTACAGGTGCTAATAGGTATATCCACAGCCCAAAGACCCACGAAAAGATATGTAATAAGTGTGGAGGACACAACAGTAAATCAGCAGAATGCCCAGTAAGAGATAAATGCCTGAAGTGTCCGAAAATTCAATCACTATTGTTGGATATTATTTTAGATCAATACAAAAGTCTGTTAATCATCTGACTCCAAATTGTGACCTTACCCGACCACCACTCATCCAACAATTTGCGCGCTCGTTCTGCAAAGAAAGGACCAGGAAGCCGGGGTTTTTCACACGCGAGTGGATTTATTCCTTCAAAACTAGTACAAACACCTGGGTCTCGGGTCCCTCTCAATACAACCCTGTACGTCTCCGTTCCCTCCACCCGACGTACACCACATCCGAGTTGCCCAGGACAATTTAAAAGTACGATCTACTAATTCAGTATTGGTTATGTGTCCCCTGCAGTTATCCTCAGCGCTCTCTCATTGGTCTTTCTTTGTCCGCAGGATAGTGGGCCGACTCCTCCCGCCTGCGGTTGTTGACGTTTGTTGCTTCTGGCTCCCCCTGGGTCAAGCGTCGTCCCACACCTGATTGTGGTCACCACCAACCGTCGAGAACATTCCGTTCTAGCACGCTATCTGCTGTAATCACTTTCTTGCCACATTCTCACACTGCAACTTTTCATCCACAGACTTTCACACATTAGGCAGTATTGCAAATACATCGCCTTGTTGATTAACTTTTATACATTTCCTTTACTATGTAAAAGTATGCAAAACCAAGTCCCACACCCCAAGTAAATTCACATACTTCAAAAACATGATGAGGAAGATGACCTGGAGCTCTTTGTGGGTGCTGTCACTTAAGAGAAGGATGATGGGGAATGGCATATGCAGCATTGGTTGGAGTAAAAGAAGAGAAAATAAACTTTTAAGTTAGATACTGGTGCACAAGCAAGCATTATACCAGTAAAAGACTTTAATTGGTTGATGCCTAACACAATTAATGACAGCTGGCCGCAAGTTAACGTATTATGGCAGAAATGCGCTGGTAGTGAATGGTTACTATGAAAAACATGCACTTACAAAACCAAGTCAACAACACATAGTGAACTGCAAAGGTCCACCAATCCTTGGCTTCAAAGCTTGCAAAACCCTAGGTCTCATCAAAGTGGTGTATGCAGTTGACAGTGAAAAAGACCACATCCTCAATGAATATTCAGATATTTTCAAAGGCACTGACACATTCCCAGCTGAGTCCAGATTTAGAATTGACCCTAATGTAGCACCGATTGTTTGCCCACCAACAGGGTACCATTTGCCCTTAAAGAGTGTCTGAAGACAGAGTTAGACAACATGGAAAGGGACGGAATAATATGGCTGGTGACGGAACCAACCAAGTGAGTTTATGCCCTGGTAATGTGTGAAAAGACAAAGACACAAACTTTGGGTGGTCCTAGACCCAAGACCTTTAAATAAAGCAATTATGAGGTCACACAACCCCCTAAACACAATGGAGGGTGTGACATCCAAGTTAGCAGGGGTAAAGTATTTCAACACCCTGGATGCAAGATTTGGGTATTGGGCCATCAAGTTAAGTGTTAAGTGTCAAGTTAAGGAGTCCTCAATGCTCATAACGTTTAAGACATTATATGGAAGGTATCATTTATTCAGTCTGCCATTTAGACATGTGTCTGCCCAGGACGAATTCCTGAGGAGGCAGGATGAGATGTATGAAGACCTGAGAGGAGTTCCGTGCATCATGGACGACCTCGTGATGTTTGGAAAAACAAAGCAGGAGCACGACACCAACGTCCGAGCTCTGCTCAACTGCACCAGAGAGACAGCCTTACGCCTGAACCCAGACAAGTGCTGGATCAGTGTTTCTGAGGTGAGTTAGTTTGGCCACAAGTTCACAGCTGGCAGTCTGAAACCAGACCCACTCAAGGTGAAAGCCATCAGAGACATGCCACCACCAACTAGTGAGGCAGAGGTCGAAACTGTGCTTGGAATGGTTAACTACTTGGCAAGGTTTACACCCAATTTAGCTGACGTGTGTGCACCACTCAGACAACTGCTTAGGCAGGAAATAATGTTCAAGTGGAACACGACACATGAAAATACATTACAGAAGATGAAAGAGATTATCACAGCGGAGCCAGGGTCAGTGTTAGCCTATTTTGATCCCGAAAAAGAAGTAACAGTACAAGTGGATGCATCAAACTATGGCCTAGGTGAAACCATCATCCAGGAAGGCATCCCAATAGTTTATGCTTCTAAGTTGCTCAACAGCACAGAACAAAATTACGCCCAAATTGAAAAGAAAGTGTATGCAGTCCTGTATGAGTGTAAGAGGTTCCACGAATATCCTTATGAGCGAAATATCATTGTGGAATCTGACCACAAACCACTGGAGACCTTTCTCCGAAAGCACCTAGCTTTTGGTCTACTGCGCTTACAGTGCATGATGCTTGCATTGCAAAAAACAGCATAACTCTCACCCACAGATCAGGCAAAGTGATTCTGGTAGCCAACAAACTGTTGAGAAAATCCATGGATGAAGAGGATGAGTCATTATCCGAGGCTATGGAGACACAAGTCCACACTGTCATCAGCACAACTCAGAATATCTGCGGAGAGACTGCATCAGCGGTCCACCATTGCACACGCACGCAGTTTAGAGGGAACATTGGCTGAGGTTTTTTTTTTTTTTTTTGGCACACCTCCCGCGTTCGACCAAGACTGCCTCGCAGTCGACACATTGAGCGCCCCTGGGCTGGATGACATCAGGACACAGACACCTCAGGGTGAGCAGCTCTCCACTCAGAGGCAAGTCATTTGGTCAGGCTGGCTAGAGACCCGAAAACAATGTCACCCACTCATCAGTGAGTACTGAAACTACTGTGATGAGATAACAGAAGCTGATGGGATCCTGCCAAAGGGTGAGAAAATAAAATTACACACAAGCTCAGACCACACATGCTAAAATGGATTCACATAGGACATCTTGGTGTCAAGAAAAGCAAACACAGGGCAAGAGACATGTTTTGGCCAGGCATGGGACAACAGATTGAAGAAACTGTGAAAAAGTGACACATGTCAATCACACTGCAGCTCCAATACTCAGGAACCTATGCTCCCACATGGCCTCCCAAACACCTCATGGGAGACTCAGATCAGACTAGCAACTGATCTATTCACATGGAACTCTGAAAACTAAATAATCATCCGTAATTACTTCAACAGGTACTTTGAAATAGAGCCTCTGCAAAACATCACCACAGCTGGGATTATCCAAAAGATAAAAGCGGTGTTTTCGAGGAATGGAATCACCCAGTGGGTTCTCAGTGACAATGGCCCATGTTACAACTCCAGAGAATTCCAGCAGTTTGCAGAGTCATGGGGCTTCCAGTTCATCACTTCCAGCCCACACTACCCACAGAGCAACAGGTTGGCATAGAAAACTGTCCAAACTGCAAAGCGAATTATCACCAAGGCCAAAGAGGATAGAAAGACCTATATCTCTGCTATCTACAGTATAGAAACACACATGTCGACGGCTTCAGATTACCAGCTCAGATCCTGATGAGCCGCAGACTGTGTTCCATCCTGCCTGCAAGAACGCAACATCCCTGACCTCAGGTGGCTCCTGAAGCTTCTGTCCATGCAAGGAGGGAGAGCTGTCAGCAGTGCCAGAAGCAACACTACGACAGATCCACTAAGCCGATGTCGACACTACATGCTGGTGCACCCATCCATTTCCAGCAGGAAGATGGCACCTGGAAACCAGTAACAGTCACACGACCAGCTGAGACATTGCGAAGCTACCACATCTCGACTAGTGATTGCCCAGTCATTCAGACACAGGAACCACACAGCAACCAGAAACCAACAATGACAATTCCAGTCCTATGCAAGAGGACCCAGAAGCACAACGTCATGACACCGGGTCTGAGTGAGAAACTGATGATGCTGAGCCATGCCAACTCACAAGGTTTGGACATAACATTAAGCCAAGGCAAGTCACCAACTTATAATTGATTGTACAAATTGTAGGCAGATCACTGCCCTTGAAAAAAAAATGGAATTGTAACAATTGTAACATTGCACTGTTCATACACATTCAAAAATGTGAGCTCTTCCTCACAAGGTTATTTACATCTACAGGAGACTCGATGTATTGAGTGTAATTGTTTGGTAGTTGCACACTTAAATATAATACCACTTTGAATGTATGGATGTCATATCATGCTCTAAAGTTAATTGCACTGACAAGAATTTATCATATGACTTTCAATGGCATTGAATAGTGATTCAAGACCTTCAGTTCTTCCGCAAGCCATTTGATTGTTTCCATAGGTACATCTTATTTTTTTTGGTAAAGGGAGACGTAATGTATTATTCTGGTTACTGGTTGAACTTTTATTTTGAAGGTCCTCTTTAGTTCCTTGAAAAATGAACACCGTAATCGGAAGAGATTGATGCAACTTTGCTGGAGTAAGAAATAAAAACAAAGCCATGCATGAAAGTCAAGAGCAAGTATTGTCTTGTTATTCTTAGAATGAGCTATAGAAAGTCTCATGTATAGCAAAAGCAAAACAGCAGTCTTCTTGGATTAAGAGCAATTAGAACGCCTATTAGAGCAATAGTCCAATGCGACGACCATTGTGCAAAGGGTGTCAAAACTTGGACGTCAAGGAGTTTATGCAGTTTAAAGTAACTAGTCGTGTGATAGTCTGGGACAATGCCGATTGGTCAAATGCTACAGATACTCCTCAGTCGACTGTGCAAGTAGTGCAGATGTTACTCAGGTACGAGAGGCTAGCATTTGTCAACAGATGTGCAGATGGTGCAGAATGGCCAGACTACAACAGTGGGTGCGTTAATAATCTATAAAATATAATGTGAAATGACCCAGCAGAATCTGACAATCTGAATTGTACGTTACCTGTTCAAAGATGTCATTGCAAGAGGGGAGAAGGTGTTGCAATGCCTACTAGTGTTGGATTGAATTCTTGAAAGCTGGGGGCCAGGATATGGACTGTCCAATCTGATCTTGCCCAGTCTTTCCCTGGTTCTGATGACGTGCAAGTCCTCAAGGCTGGGAAGGGTGTTGCCGACAATCCGTTTGACAGTGTTAATTGCAATCTGAGTTTGCCCTTATTTGTGGCAGCTCCAAGTCAGAAAGTTATTGTGGTATACAGTACTGATTCGAAGACCGCTGTGTTGAACTGTCTCAGCAGGTCTCCTGGCAGGCTGTGCTTCCTCAGAAGCCGCAAGAGGTACATCTTTTCCTAGCTTTTTGGGGGGATGGAGTTAATGTTTTTCTCCCACTTAAGGTTCCGTGAGACAATAATTTCGAGGAACTTGAAGGTCTCCGCATTTGACACAAGACAGTTGGAAAGCATGAGGGGGAGTTGTGGTGAAGGGTGCCTCCGAAAGTCAGCAATCATCTCGAGAGTCTTTAGTGCATTCAGCTCCAAGTTGTGTTACCCACACCAAAAATCCAGCCTCTCCACTTCCTGTTAATACACAAACCTGTCATCATTTTAGAGGAGCCCAATGACTGTGGTGTCTTCTGCGAACGTTAGAAGTTTGACAGCCACCTGCGCTGAGGTGCAGTCGATTGTGCAGAGCGAGAAGAGCAGCAGGGAGAGGACACAACATTGGGGTGCCCTGGTGCTAGTGTTGCGTGTGGATGAGGTTGTGTCCCCCATCCTCACCTCCTGTGTCCTGCCCTTCAGGAAGTTGGAGATCCACTGGAAGATGGCTGGCAAGATGCTGAGCTGGAGAAGCTTAGAGGTATGGAGTTCAGGGATGAAGGTGTTGAATGCAGAGCTGTGCTCTGTGAACAGGATCCTCGTATAGGTTCCCACACTGTTGAGGTGTTCAAGGATGAAGTATAGATCCATGTTGACTCCATCATCCGCAGACCTGTTTGCTCAGTAGGCAAACAGCAGTGGGTCCAGCTGGGTACATGTAAGGCTCTTCAAGTGGTCCAGGATAAGGCGTTCAAAGGACTTCATGCCCACAGATGTCAGAGGAAGACAAACTCTTGATAATGATTTCTATAAACTTTTTGAAAAGTAGAGGGAAGATGCGAACTGGCTAAAACCTTTTGAAGAAGTGACATCCAAGGTGCCAAAACCGTCTGACCAGAAGAGCATTTCTAAACCAATAAAAGGACTCTCTCACCTACACAAAAAAAAAAGAGGTAGGATCCTTATCAGAATGATTTCTATTCCAAGATTCCTGAAATGACTAACTAAACACACTTCGGGCAAGCTACTCCCTTAAAGCCTCAGAAAGGAGTCCATCTAACAGTTTGAAGACCGTGTACACCTCAGAGAAATTAAGTTTCACAGAAGCCTTTCACCACCACGCTGGAAAGGGACAACTTGGGACATCACGTTTTCAGATGGAAGTGAAAACTTTTATCGAGGAGTTATGTACCTCAGGATGGAAATGGAAAAAGGTATGACTGTCAGATTAGTAGCGTCTAAGGCCAAATTGACATCAGAATTGAAATTAGATGCAAAAAAAATCGTAAATATGTGTTGCAGTCTTTGCAACCACGCTAAATTTGCGATACACATGGAGGAATGACAATCAAGTATTGGTTCCCTGTTTGAGATCCCAATGATACTAGGAGTCATCTTGTGAGACAGCTAAAGCTACCAAACTTTCTTTGCCAACAGAATTGGTGATCAAAGATCTTCAACAGGTCTCTACAACTGTGTGAAGTACCAACCTGCTTCAAACGCTCCACCATTATACCGACCCCCCCAAAAAGCAGCAGTCTCAGGTTTCAATGACTACAGGCTTTTTGCCTTGACATCTGTGGTCATGAAGTCCTTTGAACACCTTTTGCTGGACCACCTCAAGAGAGTCACAGATCCTCAGCTGGACCCACTGCAGTTTGCCTATCAAGCTTACAGGTCTGCGGATGATGCCATCAACATGGGTCTGCACTTCATCCTTGAACATCTTGACAGTGAGGGTACCTATGCAAGGATCCTGTTCGTGGAAGTCAGCTCTGCGTTTAACAACATCATCCCTGAACTCCTCTCCTCCAAACTTCTCCAGCTCAGCGTCTCGCCTGCCATCTCCCGGTGGATTTACAACTTCCTGACAGGCAGGACACAGTAGGTGAGGCTGAGGGACATCACCTCATCCAAGCGCACTACCAACACCGGGGCAACTCAAGGTTGTGTCCTCTCCGCTCTGCTCTTCTCACTCTACATAAACAACTGCACCTTGTGACATCCGACAGTCAAACTACTGAAGTTCACAGGTGACATCACGGTCATCGGTCGCATCAAAGGCGGCAAAGTCTGCATATCAACAACAAGTGTTGAGACTGGAGCTTTGGTGTAGTCAACACGACCTGGCATTGAACACTCTTAAAAACTGTAGAGATGATTGTGGACTTCCGGAGGCATCGTTCACCCTGACGCTGTCCAAATGTTTTGTGTCAGCCGTCGAGACCTTCAAGTTCTTAGGAATTACAGTCTCAGAGGACCTGAAGTGGAAGCCAAACACCAACTCCATCCTCAAAAAAGCCCAGCAAAGAACGGGTTCTGAGGAAGCACACCTGTCACAAGAGCTGCTGAGACAGTTCTACACAGCGGCCATCCCTGCCAATCTCTGTGTCGAAGAGGGACTCATGTTGAACATAACAGAGAGGGGACCTTTTCCTCTGGTATGAGTCGACCTGGGGCGCATTCGGCTTCTTCAGGACCATGGGGTTAGACTACCTGGTCCCAGGTTGATTCACCGGGATTATTGTGCCCGTGTACCGTGAAATCAACCCTTGTGGAATCATGTCATCAAAGGGTGGCAGCTGGTGCTGGAGACGCCGTTTTCCAGTTGTTGTCAGGTGGAGGGATCGCTGAGCCTGAGGCAGACCTGGCGGGTCATGTAGACGATGTGGAACCACGTGTCCCCCTTTCTTTCAAGATGTACTGCTGTGGTTGTCTGCTCAGTAACTTGGAAGGGACCTGTCCACCTAGGTTCAGACCATTGTCGTTTAATCACTTTTAACCACACAGATTTGCAAATGTTCCTATCGAGGGGACCGTCTGGTAGTCTTTGTCAAATGGGAGAAATTGAATTGTTAGTTGTCTTGGGCCTGCAGCTTCACCCACAACCAGTGGAGCTATGGATGTGGATGAAGCCAAAGCCCCAGCTATCTTTTCCTCAATGTTCCTGTTCATGTGCTCAACCCGACCCCGTGACCGTGGACGACACACAGAACCAAAATGGAGTTTCAAACCCAACGTTTTTTCAACAGCCTGGAGATGTTGTTCCATTGTCTGAGCTAATATTCCTAGGCAACCCGCCCGTTGGAATGTAATGATTAACCAAATGTTTTACCACTACGCTCGCTGTTTCAGATTTGCAGGGATATGCTTCTGGGCATCCTGAAAAGGAATCTACTATAACTAGCAAATACCAGTAACCTGACACTGTTTTAATCATGTCAGTAAAATCCATTGAAATCACCTGACCAGGAGCGCCCACGTCCGGATCGTGTACTCCCTGCGGTGGTTTCGTTGTAGGCATACTGTTATACCTACTGCAAACGCTGCAGTCCTGCAGTTCACCTTTAACAATTTGTCTCATAAAAGGATGCCACCAGGAGTGGAGTCGTCTCAATGTTTCATCCACACCTACATGGCATGTTCCATGGGCTTCAGAAATGAGATTTTTCAATTGTGTCTGAGATGAAGTGCATTTACCTACTTTTCGCCATATGCCATCCTCATCTTTGACACCCCCCTTTGTCTTCCACACACTCTTTTCTTCTAGATTTGCCTTTTCCTGCCACAACTTAACTGTTTCTACTGTCACCTCCTGTTGATTTTCACATTCAGACTCACATTTAGTTGGAGTGTTGGTCGGTACCCTGCAGCCTTTTTTGCTGCTTGATCTGCCGATTCGTTGCCTGCTGATACAAAATCATTAGTTCGAGAGTGACCTTTGCATTTTATTACTGCTACCGCTGTTGGGAGCAGTAAAGCATCTCGCAATTTGAGAATTTCGTCATGATGTTTAATGGGTGTACCGGTTGCAGTTTGGAAATTGTTTCGCTGCCATTCTTTTAATGCAACATGAACTGTCATGTGTGCATACGCTGAATCTGTGTAAATATTTACTAAGTGGTGTTCTGCTAACCTGAGAACTGCTGTCAATGCCAAAATTTCTGCTCTTTGTGCTGACTGTGAGCCTAAAATTCGTATAGTTTGGACTTCTTCAAAAGATGAGTAAAAAATGAGTAAAGAGAATATGTTATGAAAATTTACTCAATTTTCCTCTGTCTTCCTCCAGTCATGGTAAAAGCTTGACTTGTGACGTACTGGACTGTACTGTGTGATGTTCGCACAGTCAGTGGGTGATGGAGAACAATGTGAGATGTTTTCTGAATCACTCTGGGTAGAGCAGATGCGAAAGCAGCACAGATTGGATGTCTTTGCTCGTATTTTTCCAATGGAGTGGATGCATACAGACAGACTTGTCGATTTCCTCCTTCCCCCTTCTGATAAAGGGCAGAAGACAAACTGCTGACCTTTTCAGATGCGTCTAGATAAAACATGCGGTTGTAAACAGGAATCGCAAGAGCCGCAGCAGTGGAAAGATGCTGTTTCAAGGAAATGAAGGAAGTATATGCTTCCCGGGTCCAACAAAGAATATTAGAAAGGTTCCGTGTACCCTGGTCATTTACCATCTGTCGGAGCGGGTGAGTGAGTTCAGCAAAGTTTGGAACATGATGTCTGGAGTAGTTGCAAAGACCAAGAAAGGCCAGCATGGTTTTGAAATTCATTGGTTTTGGGTGATGAAGGATGTCGTCTTTGTGAGATGGAGACATTCCTGTGCCGTGGCGTGAGATCAGTCGTCCGAGAGAGAAAACCTGTGGTCGGGCAATCTGAAGTTTGGACTTGGAATACTAACAGGCCAACAGAGGGCAAATGAGAGAGCAATGACCTAGTGGCTTCAAGACAAGAAGTTTCAGATGGAGCTGCCAGCAAGAGGTCATCCACATACTGCACCAGGAGAACTCCATTAAGCAATTCAAGTGGAGACAGCAACTGACGAAGACAGTTGTTGAAGAGTCCGGGGGAAAGGACAAAACCTTGAGGCAGGCGATTGTAGGGGTAACAAACACCACTCCAAGTGAAAGCAAAAAAGTGCCTCATTGAGGGATGGAGAGGAATGCAAAAGAAAGCATTAGCCAAGTCAATGCAAGTGAAATGAGTGTGGGCTGATGTAATTTGGGACAGTGTCGAGTGAGGGTTCGGGACTGGCAAAGTGCGAGTTAAAACAGCCGCATTAATTGCTCGCAGGTCATGGACCATGCAAAACTTTCCAGTGTCTTTCTTTTCAACGGGTAAAATTGGTGTGTTATAATCAGATTCAGGAATTTCACATAACACCCCTGCTTTGAGCAGGCCGTCAATTGTGTCGGAAATGCCAACAATCCCAGCCTCTTTTACAGAGTATTGGGGAACATATATTCGTCCTGGTTTCATCAGAAACGCAACAGGTGAGACATTGCAGACACCAACATCAGCGGGTTTCCTGGACCACAGCGACACAGGAAGCAAAGTCGCTGTCGGGTGTTTCACGTCCATGGTGCCTATCCAGACGCTGGTGCTCCAAAACTGAAGTTGGCAAAAATGTGTTAGACTGAATCCAATAAGAATCAAGTGATAAGGAAGAGAGCAATTGAGAGTGAAATGAATTTTGTCAATCTGTGGCCTGTGCGCTTGTCAGGACAAAAGGACCAAGATCCTTCGCTATGTGCTGATGCGAAACCATCAAGGAGACTTGTGGGTGACAAGGAGGCATAGAAGGATCTGGAGGATCCGCCATCTTATACCATTCGAGTTGTTCAGGAGTCCAGAAAACGGAAAAGGCAACACCTGGTTTACCCTGAAACACATCACCCATGTTCAATTCCCATATGTTATTATCAATGTCCTGAAATGCCTCGCTATCAATCTCTTCTCCTGATCTGTCATAGTACAGAGTGCAATGCATACAATCAGTTCCCATATCATAAGATCTGAGATTACGGACCCAGGGTGACTAGAGAGTCCAAAAGTGCTCAGCCTCGAGCCAACCACTGGAGTCAATATCCACTCTTGCCCAATAGATGTCGGAAATGGCGCATGCCACAGGGCGTTGTTCAACAAATGGAAACTGGGAGGTGGCCCCGGAGGCAGAGCAGCAGTAGGTGTTACCATCCGGAAATTCCAGGATAAGTCCATCAGGGCTGCAGCTGATGATAGGGCACGTATTGATGAGGAGATGTCTGCCCAAAAGGTTAACTGGACAGTTGGGTGGAAACACAAAAGAACGCAAAAAAGTCTGGAAAAACATTGAACGGTCACTGGAGTTGTCAATTGCAGGGCAGTTTCTTCACTCTTGAATCCAACAAGTGAAATGGTTTTCCTGGTAAGAGAGGTATCAGGTGGCAGGGCTGTGATAGTAGAATGCCGAGCTCCTGTGTTGATCATAAATGATAAAGTGAATCCTCCTACCGTCAGGATCATCAAAGGCTCCTGCAGGCCTAAACATGTGAATTCAGGGCACCATCATTGTGGAAACTGTCCACCAGAGGGCGGTAGATACTGTTGGTTTGGCACTGAGGGATATCCTTGTTGCTGCTGCGGTAGCTGCCAGTGCTGTGTAAGATCTCCTCTCTCTCTCGATTGGTTGTAACCTTTTCGATTGTAGCCACGTGTAGGTTCATGGCCTCTGCCTCTCCATCTGGACACTTGAGGTTGCTGTCTGCAAGCGCGGGCCCAATGACCCGGCCGTCCAAAATTGAAGGACATGTCACGGCCACCAGGGGGCGCACCTCGACCTATGAATGAACCTGCTTGATACATCATGCACTTGGAACCACAGAGCGAGATGAGATCACAGCATGAGTGGCTTCTTCCTGATTTTTCAGATATTGCAACTGTAACATAGCAAGTTGTGTCTCTGTACTTTTGTGTTTGTCTACCTTAGATTGTTTCTCTTTGGCATATCTCCTCAAATGAGGTTTAAGATGTGACAACCACCGGTCAACCTCAGCACCGGGAAGGTCTGGATTGGCCTCCATGGCCTGGGCCACAGATTTGGGAACGCCCTTCAAAATGGCTGCTCGGAACACTTGTGAATGCAAGGCGGAGGCCGTTTAGGCGTGTCCTGTTTTCAGAGTATAATCAGTGAGGGCTCGGTCAACAAAAGCCGTGGCCTCCTCAACTACTTTGGAAGCAAACATCTGAAATGACACACTCAGGGAGGGGAAACAAAGCATCTAACACTGTAGACAAGGTCAAATAATTTTCCCGCGTAAGAGGCGGCTGATCAGAGAGAAAGAAGAAAAACCTGAATTTCGTATCAGAATATTCAATTGTGCGCACATGATTGTGTAAGAAGGACACGGATATCACCTGCTGTTAACATTTGTCCTGTAACCGCTCTCTGCACTGCTTGAAGCCAATTGATACCACCAGATTGCATTGGTGGAAGTTTCTGCATCAGCACACTCACATCAGTGGGAGTGAATGATAAAACATTGCAGAGTTACCAGAGCCTGTAAGATTTGGAAACGAGACACAGGCCGATGAGGAGAAGTCAGAGACGTCATCTACATCTACTTCAAGTCGACCGGCAGTTACATTCAACACTGGACCTGAAATTCACCTAAAGCTTTCCTGACTCCATGGTAAGGTGACGGTACATATGGGTTATTTGGAGACAATGCCGAAAGATGTTTCTTCTCCAAGTAAGGAGGCGGCGCGGAGGGCACTTTGGGTGTTGACAATACCAGACCAACACTCTCTTCATTAATGCCACAAAACACGCAGTAGAAGACATTGGAGGAAACCATCCATTCTCACAGTTTTTCCTCATCCATTCTTTCAATTGTTGTTTGTCATTCTCTCGTTCTTTTTCAGGCATGCTTTGATGCCTTGATGCCACAATATGCCAGGTATGCCATCACAACTACATACAAAAGAAAACAAATACTCATTCCTCACATGTTCACTTAGCACCACTTGTTCAAAATGGTTTGGTATTTGTCGCAAATCAAACCATTCACTTTCCCTATCAAACTCTCCCTGCATTTTGGTTTAGACCATATTTTATCAAAAGTGCTCGATCCTCTTTATTTTCTCAAAAGTACTCGATACCACACAAACAAAAGTACTCAAACCTTAATTTAGCAAAAGCGCTTGATTTTTTTTTCTCAAAAGTACTCTTAAAATCTTATTTTATTTGAGGAATTCTAGTTTCTAGGATTCTTGAAAGAACGAAACAACCTCTCCTAGAATAAAATTACAATTGCGCATTTCGCTGTTCATCCGGGTAATTCTTCTCAACTTTTGTTCAAACCAAGTGATAGGTCAGTCACTCCAGGCCTGTGCTGTTTCTTAGTTATTTGTGATTGCAACTTTGTTTCATGTATCAATGGCAAGGATTTCTTTCAACATTTTCAATGTGATTTTGACACATCAATTCAAGCAAATTGTAAAGACGAAGTAAAGGTGCCTACATTCCCTGCTGTTGTTGGACGTTTTTGAGTAAAGGCAAAGAATGATAATAATGAACGTCAAATAGCTCAACAATATTGAGAACTCACGATTTTCATATTTGATAACTGTGTAACACTTTTTTTTGCTTCAAAATCAAATTTGTCAGATTCTGTCTTTTATAAAAAAAATACCACATATAGTCAGGATTTGTTTTCAAGGTGTAGAAAAGAGAAGTAAAATTGAATGCTACTTCATTCATCAATCTGTAGGAGTCACAAATGCCAAAATAACCATTGGACTGGTATTGTTTGAACAGCAGATGAGAGGCAGTTTGCAAGGAAGAAAAGCTCACAATACCAAAAACATTCCACCCCTGTCAAATTAATTGGGCGCTTGAATTCTTTTGGAAAGCAAACTCAGTTCCTAGTGTCTATTATTCATCTTCTTTAAAAAGAATAATAAATGAGTTTGTCAAACATACTAACAAAAACAAAACGGGGAAAAAAAACCACTTACCCCAATACCATGCCATGAATGCTAAAGATAGTGCGCTTGTTGTAGATGTCTATCCTTGTTATGATGTCAGTGTCAAACACAACAGTTTGAAAGAGGTAAGTGAAAGCAGATAGTCGTTCTGTGACTTGTATACTCATGATGACTACATATTGAATGTTTTGTGATATGTATGTGTTGTATGTTTATCACAGACTAGGACGAGGATTTCTTCTTCAGTGTTTTAAGCACTGTAGCTATGGTTTCCCTCAGGTCGTTATAAATGTGGACCCACATAAATGTATAATTGCATCATCATAATCACTGCATAGTAAGTGCAACCCAGATTTCGGTATGCCCTTGTTTCATATTTTGTTTTTGGACATTTTTTTCCTGAATTTTTTTCCCAGTTTTCATACGGTTCAAAATGGTCCAAAATTATACCCCTTCCTATGTCACTCCCAAGTTTATTGCTTTAATGCGTGACATTTCTCACCTTACATGTGAAATTTAAATTTAGGTTCAAAAGAATATGAAGTAGAGACACGTGATTTGATTTCATGAAATTATATGGAGGGCCAGATAAGGCTCCAGGGCCTTGAGTTTGACACCTGTGGGAAGATTGCATGTCTTGCAGCCATTTTGAAATAATTTGTTAACCTTGTCAGTACAACTGGAAAACAGCAAATGCAAAGTGGCACAATAATATGGGACAATCAAATCAATAAGTCGTCCCTGCCAGGTGAAGTAAAACTTCTCGGAAATCAATTAAACTGTATGGAATATATATTTTCTAACGGAAATTATCTTATATAGATGAAAATATATGTTCAACTGTACCATAAAATGCATATCTTGTTCGATGTTTTTTACCGAAAAATATAAGTGTTTGTGAATCAAAGTCCACACACTTTGTCCTAGTTTCCCGTGTCTGAAAAACACCTCCTTTAATGTGGTTGACCTCTGACGCCGCTTCAGGTAAATATTCTGATGTGGGGCCAGGATTAGCATGGAGCCTCACTGGTTTACGCCGGAGAAAAACCCATTCGTTTTGAGAATTCCTCAGTGATTGAAAGCTAAAACCAATCCGTAAAAATGGTGAACACGTGTGTGTTTCACATTTGTACCAATTCGAATTATCGGTGTTGGTAAAAGGAACAAACGTGAACTTGGATAAACCGCTGAACCTGTACACGGTTCGACAAGCTCAGTCCCACCCCACCCCATCCAGAAAGTACCAAAACTGCAAAGAGCTTTTGTTAAAAGACAAGTTGCGGAGGTATGTTGAGAATCTTTAATTTCCTGAAAACTTTGAACACTGTTGACATGGATGAATGAAATAAACATGTTGTTTTTAACGAAAAATATTTTACTATCGCACATCTTTGACCATTCGCAACTAGAATAACATGATAAAAATTGTACACAAATGGAGCACGGTCGAGCTACTGGAAAGTTTTGGCCTCACAGTGCTCAGGACCCATGTTCAATCCCACTATCTCCTGGTGCGGCTGTATAGACAGTTAAATATTTTGGCCTTTTTCTACTGAACGAATGTTGTATTCTGATAAAACTACTACTTTGCTAGCATCAAAGCTACTCTTACTAATTCTTAGTTTACTAGTTTCACAAAAATATAGTCTTTACTATCTAAAATATGAATTAAGACCATATTATCAATACTAACTCAACCTTTCGGGCTGTAGTAATACACCAAGGTGACATTTCAATATGTATCAGGATTTATGACCCACTGTTCTATACACGATTTTTTTGGGGGGAGGGTTAAAAAAAAGAGATTATGATAGCAAAAACTATAGTATTTATTTAGTACACTTAATTACATAAATTTTGGTTTAAAAATTTGGTTCCAGACCACCGGTTGGTTCTGTAAACCAGAAACTTGTAAAAACAAACAAACTCTTCTCCAACAAAAGAGCTACCAAAAACAAAAGTACTTAAAATACACTGTAGATGTAAGTTTAGGAAATAAACTTGCTGTCCTTGACACAATATTGTACCGAAGTATACATTGAGGTAAAGAAATTAACTAAAAAAAACCTTTGGCAGCACGGTGTAGCAGCTGTAAAGTTCAGTTCTGAGGACTGGCGTTCATATTCCAGTCCCCCCTGTGTGGAGTTTCCATGTTATCCCCATACCTGCGTTGGTTTTCTCCGGGCACTCTGGTTTGCTCCCACATACCAGAAAATATGTATAAATTGGAGACTACAGTATAAATTGGCCCGACGTGTTTGTGAGTGCAATTGTTGTCTGTCTCAATGTGCCCTGCGATTGGCTGGCAACCAGTTCAGGGTGTACCCTGCCTCCTGCCCATTGACAGCTGGGATAGGCTCCAGCACTCTGGCGACCCTTGTGAGGATAAGTAGCTAAGAAAATTGATGGATAAAAAACTTTTCTCTCATTGTGTCACTCTGGCAAGGAGTCAGCATACCTGCATGCTGAGCACTCGGTACAGCGAGTTTATCAGTGTATGCGAAACATCTCGCATCCAGCCACTTTGACAGCATGAGCAATGATTTTAGTGTTGTCTGCGGTCATCAACGAATTAAGAATGAGGACATATGACTTGATGATTTTCCACTCTTCCTCAGGCGCTTCCAGTATTCCTGCCACACTGCCGAGTGGCTGTGTGGCTCTTTTGCACACAACACACATTTGGAGGAGCAAGTTTACTCTTCTACAGTTCTTTGGGTCCTGTCATGTAATTCCCAGCATGCAAAGTGTCGTTATAAGGGGTGTTTGCTTAATATTCATCTTTCCATTTTCCATACCTCTTATCCTCACTCGGGTCGCTGGTGTGCTGGAGCCTATACCAGCTATCTTTGGGCCAGAGGCGGTGTACATCCTGAACTGGTTGCCAGCCAATCACAGGGCACATATAGTGTAAATAAACAAATCATTCACACTCATATGTGCACATGTGGACAGTTTTCAATCAACCTACTATTCATGTTTTTCCGAATGTGGGGGGGGGGGGGGTTACTGGAAAACCCGGAGAAAAACCTACGTAGGCATAGGAGGACATGCAAACCCCACATAGGTGAGGCTAGATTCAAGCCTCGGTCCTCAGAACTTTGAGGTAGATTTGCTGTCCACTCATTCGCTGTGTTAGTGTAATAATGCTTTGTTGGGTAGAGATCAGATAACTGACTTGGACATTGATGATTACATTTCTTGGCTTTTGAAAATATTTGTATTTTGCAAAAGCCACAGGTGGTGTAATGGTACACTTGCCTGACTTTGGTCCAGGCAACGTGAGTTCAGTTCCCACTAAGTGATGGTGTTGATATGTGTCCTGTGATTGACTGGTGACCAGTTCAGGGTGTAGCCCACCTTTGCCCAAAGTTGGCTGGGATAGGCTCCAGCATTCCCTTGACCCTTAGTAGGATAAACAGCTTGGAAAATGGATGGATGTTGTGCTTAAGGCCATCTTCACTATGAAGATAAATTTTGAAGAATTTGTCAGTCTGTTACCCATGGTCGGCCGCACCCACCCCCATCAGTCAGCCAAAACCACCTACGTATTTAACACTTCATTGATGACTCATCAGTTTTTTTTACATTCATTCATGAAAGACTCCACAACAGTTCGCAATGAATCACCTCCAACTTCTACGTTTGCCATGTCATGTTTGCTTGGTTCTGTGGTTGTTTGTTCAGTCTTCTGCCTTCGACCACGAGTTCTTTCTTAGTACATTTGTTACATTACATTACATTACATTACATGATGGTTGTCGAACTTTAAATTTTTCATGGGACTGGTTACGCCGGCCTCTGGAGGGGTAGGCCGGGTGACGCGCAACGGTGTGTCCGACGATGAACGCCCAATGTCGGACACGGGGAGGGGTTGAGAGAAAGGACCCTAACCCACCCATGGCACGACCGAGACGCCCGGACCTGCACCCACACCCGCACCACACGCACATTCTCACTGACCGATTGGCACTCGTGACCCGCCTTGGGGGGCCCCCGCCGGCCGGCTCTCGCCAGTGTTCGGGTGTTTGCCTGTCACCTTGGCTGGAAGTGCAAAACAATATAACAGATTGTGAAACATTTTAATACTTCAGGAAATATAAAAACAAAAGACGAAAAAAAAAATTACAATAGCAGGAACCCGGAAAGGGGAGGAGCCCATTTTACAGGTATTCTTGGAAACTCCACGGCCTTTTTCGGCAAGACCCACTCGCCCATCTACATGCATCATGGGAAGGGTAGGTTCAGCAGATGGAACGTAACGTCCGGCCGAAATTGGAATTAATATTTTCAGGCGATCTGAACAGCAAGCCTGTAAAGGGGTTTGATCCATCCATCCATCCATCCATCCATCCATCCATCCATCCATCCATTTTCAGAGCCGCTCATCCTCACGAGTGTCGCGGGAGTGCTGGAGCCTATTCCAGCTATCTTCCAGCAGGAGGCAGGATACACCCTGATCTGGTTGCCAGCCAATCGCAGGACACATAGAGACGAACAACAGTCACACTCACAATCACACCTCGGGCCAATTCAGAGTGTCCAATTAATGCATCTTTTTGGGAAGTGGGAGAAAACCCATGCAGGCACGGGGAGAACATACAAACTTCACACAGGTGAGGCTGGGATTTTAACCCCAGTCCTCAGAAGTGTGAGGCCAACACTCTAGAGCTGCCCCACTGTGCCACTGAGGCATTTGATGCTGTACTTGATCACATTTCTTAAACCATAAAAAGATGATGAAGAAGAGGAGGAAGAAAAAGAAGGAAGCTGCTGCTCCATTCAATTTTTTTTAATAAACCGAGCGAGGACTCTACCTTGCATACATTCTTGTCTTGTCAATCAGGTGTCTTGGCCGATGGGTCGACCACTGGTTTTGACGTGATTCAAAATGTAATCTGTGTTGCACTGAGCCGCCACGGTTTTGTTTGAATTTGCTTCAGAGCTCTTGCTCCCCTTCGCAGTGAAAGGAGATGCTACACTAGGGTTGTGCGATTATGGAAAAAATAATAATTGTGATTTGTTTGAGTTACAGTGGACGACCGTTTAGTTCATCTCTTTCACAGTTCTGAAGATTTGGGCTCAAATCCTACCGCTGCCTATATGGATTTAGTATCTTCTCACTATGCCCGTGGCTATATATTTTTTTTCGGATCAGAATCGATAGCTCTCTTTATTGACATCATTATATCAGAATCATTCATTCTAGCTAGACTACTGAGTAATATGTGAGAAACACATGCAACTTGATTAGTTCCATGTATCTTTGTCTGAATGACATGTCGTCTTTGTTCGCTGGTTGGCTTTATCATGTTAAGGTCCTGAATTTACCTGTTGCTAAACTGCAAATGAGATGCAAAAAATTTATACTATTTATTTATTTTTTATTTATACTGCTGTGAAGTGTGGGAACACCACACACAAGCTACGTAAATCTGCTGCACACAAAGACAGTAGTACTAGGTCCGGCCAATCACTTCTCAACACTGTATTCGGGACTGTGTATGGATCCAAACTTTACACTTTTATACTCGTATTTATTTTCCAGGTATCGGTCTCTGGGTTTGCTTTCTAGTTATTATTTCAATGTAAAATCCCAAATTTTTCTTATATTTTTACATGATTTTCAGTCGTGGAAATTACATAGCCTGCTTGGTAAGCCATTCCGGCCTGCTCATATCACAATGCAAAATAGTTTCCAAGCCTGATTTCATTCAGCTTTGTTAGACAGTGTTGTTTGCCATAGGCAGCATAACACAGTTGGGGCAACTCCCACTAAACTTCCTTTCCTTATGGTTTTTGACTTCCAAGGGCTACAGTTCCAGTACATTTTTGGAATACTGAGCCAGTAGTGCGCACTATTCGTTTGTATGTAAAATTTCAATGCCACATGGGAGTAATTCAGAGAGAATGTCCTTGAATTTGTAACTACTGTATTTTCTAAAATAGTGGCCCGGTGTGTTTTGTCCAGGCATGTGCATAGACATTTTAGCGGGCAGGTGCACAAGCAATAAAACAAAACTCTCCCGTCGCCAAATCTATTCATGAACTAAGAAGAAAGCATATATATTTAGTATATTTATTTGTTTCCACTTCCACAAGCAATACAGTCAATAGTGAAACTATTAACAAGAGTTGAAGGGCACCATATGTGGTTTCTAGTTCAGTTAATGGCACAATTCTCAGAGAGCCTCAAATAAATGCCCATCATGTATCAAAAATTGAGGGAGAATTGATGACAGCGTATTTTTTTTAATGATTACTAATGGGAGAAAGGGGAGCCAACAGAAGATAGGGCATAGTTTTTTTTTTTAATTCCGGTGGAGAGGTGCTTATGCAGGCGCTCCATGAGTGAGGGGTCTATCTGTGCATGTGCCTGCTTCTGGCCATTGATTGGCAAGGGGAGGATTGTTACTTCTGTGGTACAATAGAAATGCAATATGCAACGTGCAGCTTCTGTTTGTGCATCCTTTATATTTTTCGTTTCCTATTAATTGCTAATTCCTCCCTGCTTAAGTTTATTATCATGTATGATGATGTCACACACTTGTTTAAACAGTGTGGTCAAACCAGTTTTAATTTATATTCAACTTCAAGTTTCTACTTTCTCCACACCGGTTAGATAATGCCGTCATTTATTGTATGTTGTATCAATTCATTATTCTCATCATTGTTAAAAAAAATGCTCTCACCACTGGCAGGTTACACATTGTCCTGCTGCGATAATTTCCCACTATTTATAGAGCTCATACAGCCATTTGCATTCTGGCTTCAAAATCATGGTCAAAGCACTCAGCAAATCAGCATAAGGACGAGGTCAAATTTAAGTACTCTATAGTGGTACTCTATTTGTGGAGCCACTGTAGTAAAACTATTGCACCTCCTTCATGGAGCTACTAGATATTTTTTTCTGAGGAAAAAAAAAGAAAAACAAAAGATTAATCGAGGCATACATCAAAGTGGACATCATGATATGTGGATGTAAATATACACTAAGTATACTAACTTTTTCTAATGCCGAACAAACCCTTGCCAATTGATTTAAATGTGTTATTACAATAGTTCATTATGTTGATAATGTTTTATTTACCATATGTGCAATACAATGGAACACAAAACTAATACAAACAGATTCTGTTCATTATGAGATTGAAATTATGTATTTTAGGTTGATTTTTGGGGGCCAAAAGACCAGGAAAAAATACAGTCTTCAATCTTTAAAAACAAATGTTTACTTCAAAGTTGGCTGATGTTTGTGCATGGTCAGTGCTGAGTTATTCACAACATGCATTCAATTCTATATATATATATATATATATATATATAAATTTTTTAAACAATATACAGTTTGAGTGTATAGTTAAGTAATCATTTTATCCACATTTGAAATAAAGTCACAGCATTCAATAAAATGCCAGTGTCAAGTCTTTTAGGAACAATAACATGAACACACAAAATACATGAACCGTTAAAAACTCGAAGGCACTTAACATTTGTGTTTTAATGTTGCCAAAGTTGATGATTGTTTTCTCTATAACAGGCATCAGACACAACACGGTGTCTCCCTTGCAGGTCAAAGGAACAATACATCATTTTATCAAAATTAATTTAAGAAATGTTTGAAGTCAAGCTTTGGAATGCTACATTTTATTCTGACAATAATCATAAACAGACTCTTGTTTAGGGTCCTGGGCTTGGAGACAGTTCAATGCAAGATCGCTTACAATATTTAACTACAAATATAATTTATGGAGAAATGGTGAGGCCAGATGTTTTATTGTTCTTCCTTTTCTTTGATCTTTCTTTTATTGGTAAAATAAAATTGACTAGGAATTACAGCTACATTTCAAATAAAAACTGTTTATTATTTCTGCAGTTTAGGGTCACTTCCATATAATTTGATCAAAAACAGTAAGGACAGCCCACTCAATTGTCTTCTGATATCAATTAGTTTTGTGAGTACTGTATTTGATTTTATTGGGCAGTTATCATTAAAAAAAAAGCCAAAGTATTGTTTTTCAGACATTTATTGCCAAAATTTATTTTCCATTAGGTGTCCAAAATGAAGTTTCACGGTTTAGAACATGTTTCCTGAAGATGCTAATTATATTTTCAAATATATAGAATTTTTTTCGGATTGCTTCATATTCCTTCTCCATAATTTCTAACACACACTCACACACATATTTTGGTATCTTCCTTCTTTCGGTTCTTTCACAAACCATTCCTACTTGTCATTAAATCTGACTGAATATTAATGCAACTGGGAACAGCATCATTATGTTGTGACAATGAATTAGATGCATCTGTCAGCAGAAGTGGCTTGACAAGGCAGCCATTCACGCAATAGCACACAGCAAAATAAATGGTGTTACTGAGATATGAATGAATATGGATGAATTTGTGAGTGTGTAAACTATTACACCTTCATTGTTATTACGATTGTATGAAGACTGTAATAGGTTTAATGAGTAGTTATGATAATTTATGCACTTGCACCAGCAGAGTTTGATAGGCAATACATGATAGTTGTGAAAATCACAACATTTTTATGAAACTGTTTTTCATTGCCATTATTCACTTTTTCTTTATCGTATTTCAATGTTGACCACTATTTGCCTTAACCCTCACTGGACCAAATAAAATTTGGCAGAGAAAAAAATCTTATACTTTCAGAAAATGATAGTCTGGACTTAAAATTTTTGATTATATTAAACCTGTTTCAAATTTGCAACCCCTGCCCGAAAAGGGTTAATGGTCATCTACAAATTTAAATCATCAATAACTTTGAAAATGGAACTTTAAGTGTAGCTGTTTCACCATGAGACACATTAGCACATAAAACTAAGACCTCCCTGCCTGAGCCATCATGGTATCATGATGGAGGGGTTTCTCTGTACTGATGATCTTTGGAGCTATGTTTTCTAGGGTTTTATGCACTTTGTAGGTTCACCCATGGCAAACAGGTCCAAGGTGAGGTACAAAGCAATACTAAAAGATCCCCTATGATGTTCACAAAGATTGGAAAATGTTTTCCCTTGCCTGGATGCAGGTCACCAGGGCCCCATTAGGAGCCAGGCCTGGAGGTTGGGCTCATTGGCAAGCACCCTAAGCATCCACGGTGCCTGACTGGTTACAGCCCAAAGAAACAACATGGGTCCCCTTCCCATGTGCTCACCACCCGTGGGAGGAGGTTCAGGGAATTGGGTGCGCAAAGAGTTGGGCACAGAGACATGGGCATTCTTACCGGCCACAGGTCGTTGTCTGTATGTTGGGGTTCACCCCGAATGACTAGAGGGTAGTCTGTTCTGCCTTCAAGGTGGGTACAGGTCGCTACGGGTTACTTGGGTGCCTAGAGTATGCACCCTTTTTGGAGTCCCTAATGGGGGGGCTGATAATGCGCGCTCACTCGGGACACACTCATTCTTCTGGGGGACTTCAGCGCTTAATTGGGGAATGACAGTGAGACTTGCAAAGTTGTGATTGGGAAGAATCACCCAAGGCTGCAGTTTAAAGATTGACTTTGTTGTTGTGTCATTGGACTTGTGGCTGCATATCTGCATATATCACTCGGGTGAAGAGCGTGGCAGAACTGTCAACCGATCACTACCTTGGTCCGAACAGGCAGGCCCAGACACATTGTGAGGATTGGCTAGGAACGTCTAGCAGAGTGTTCTGCTACAATAAGTTTCGACTCCAACCTCCGGCAGCAACTTTGCCCAGGGGAGGCAGGGGACGTTGGTTCAGAATGGACCGTGATCTGGGCCTCCATTGTTGAAGTGGCCGACGGGAGGTGTGGCCATAATGTGGTCAGTGCCTGTCATGGCAGACATCCCCAAATCTGTTAGTGGACACCAGTAGTAAGAGATGCAAGAGTTCTAGTGGAGCTTTTTACCCTGTGGGATCCGGAACCAGCTCATGGGTACAGACAGAGAAAGCGGAGTATGATCACTGAGGCTAAAAGTTGGGTGTGAGTGGAGTTTGATGAGGCACTGGAGAATGGCTAAAGATGGCTTCAAGGAAATTCTGGTCCACCGTCCTGTGTCTCAGGCAGGGGAAGCAGTGCACCTTCAACACTGTTCATAGTTGGATTGTAGTACTGGTGAGCTCAACTCTGGACGCTGTGATTCGGTGGGTCAAATACATCAAAAACCTCAATTCCACAGACATACCTTCACATGAGTAAGTCTGGGTAGTTAAAAATCTCTTAGTTGGGAAGGCCCCGGGGGAAGATGAGATCCACTCGGAGTTCCTAAAGGCTCTGGATGTTGTGGGTCTGTCTTGCTTGACAATCTTCTGCAACAGCATGTGTACACAGGGGACAGTGCTTCTGGAAGGACATACCAGGAACAGACTACCACCAACGATAGGAGGATCACGTGTCTCAGCCTCCCTAGTAAGGTCTATTTGGGGATGCTGCAGAGGAGAGTCTGTCTGGAAGTCGCTTCACTGATTCAGAGAGAACAGTGTGGATTTTGTCCTAGGGGAGGAACAGAGGACCAGCTTTACACCCTTGGCAGGATCCTCGTGGCTGGGTTTTGTCAACCAATCGACAATACATATGCTTTGTAGACTTGATAAAGACATTTGACCATTCGCTTTGAGAGTCACGCAGAGGGTGCTCCAGGATGGTGGGGTATCAGAGCTCATTTTACAGGCTGTTCGGGCCCTGTATGACCGGTGTCAGAATTTGGTCTGCAGCAGATTTATTTTCATTGAGTGTTGGACTCTGTCAAGGCTGTATTTCTTAACCAATTCTTTTCCTAACTTTTCTGGACAGAATTGGTATGCACAGCAGGAGTGTTGAGAGGGTCTGGTTTTATGATATCAGTGTCAGGTTGCTGCTCTTTATTTTGTGTTACCTTTTTGCAGATGATGTGGTTCTGATTGCTTCATCATGCTGCGATCTTCAACTCTCTCTGGAGTGTGAAATTGTTGGGATGAGAATCCTATCTCGAAAATTTGTTCATGAGTGAGGAAAGAATTGAGCAGGAGATTAACAAGTGGACCAGTGTAGCAACTGCAGTGATGCGGGTGGACTTCCTGTCGGAAGCTGAAAGGTGCCCAGACGTTTTTACCCCAAGATCTACTTCTCAAGTATCCATTGAGGTTTATTTATTTATTTATTTTTTAGAACTCTGACTAATGATGAAATAGAATGACCAAGTCGCAAAGATCTACCCACTACAAAAATGCAAAACATATTTATTTTAAAGTATATTGAGGATTCTTTATGTGTAAATGTATGTTTGTGTGCCTTGCATAACCACATGATCCAATATTACACAACATAATTAACTTTGAACATTTTTTGTAACTACCTGAGTTCACGTTGATGATCACTAGACACCATACGAATGAAAATGCACGCCTGGGCTGTCACGTCAGTGGATTCGTCCAACTGCAGTGAGAAACACTCACAATCTCCAATGTCCTTCCACACATCAGCCATGGCTTCACAGCGCCGTGTAACTGTACACATTTACAGCTGTGGAGATTTTATTGAAGATAATATTTCCGGCTTATTTTTAAAAGATCAGAGCAACGAGTTAGCTATGCCTCTTTATGTGTGATGTGACGAACCTGGAAACGATGCTTCGGTGTCTGCTGTGCGACCAATCGGGATTTTAGTTTGTTCACTTTTCTCATTCTCAGCTTGCTTTTTGGCGTAATGTCTGCAGCATCCATACTCATCATGTTTGTTAAGATTTCTCAAGTGAGAGCTTAAAATGGAGGGGGGGGGGGATGGGGCGGCTCACTGACAGCGTGTTTTCCTGTACTGTCGTTGTTTGCACATGCATGGTGAGCTAAAGTTAAAAAAAAAATACGGCTGATGTCTTCTCTTTTCTTTTTTTTCCTCGGCAAGCCATCGCGATGGACCGAAACTGCGATCGACTCATTCACCACCCCTGAGCTAAGCTCTCGATATACTGGTCAATCTACACTCCGACTTTCACCCATGGCCACAAGCTGTGGGTCAAGACGGAAAGAACAAGATGGCAGATACAAGCGATCACAATGAGTTTCCTCCTCAGGATACCTGGGCTCTCGCTTAGAGATAGGTTCATCTTGGGGGGTCTCAGTGTCGAGCCACTGCTCCTCTGTATGAGCCAGATGAGGTGAATCAGGCATCTGGTTAGGATGCCTCCTACAGTATATACCTTTACGGTGAGGTGGTTTTTGTATGGCCCACCAGGGGGCCTTAGAACATGCTGGAGAAAATCCAGATGTCTTCAACCAGGAATGAGAATACCTTGTGATCTCCCCTGAATAGCTGAACCGAGTGGCTTTGGAGAGAGTAGTCTAGGCTTCCCTGCTTATACTGCTGCCCCGATGACCCAAAAGCTAAAGCTAAATATAAGAAAAGAAAAGCTAAAGAGAATGGGGGTGGGGGGATTCTCAATTAGTGTCTTTACTGTTATTGATTAAATTATAACAAAATGACCCTTATATTATCCATAATCATTATGTGAGCAAATTCTCATTGTCTTTGACCTTTACGCTGCCAACAGTGAACCTTGACAAGACCTTCTGCATCAGAGTCCCAGTGACAAGGTCGGATGCTGTGTGCCTCCTCTTCTAGGTTATCCTCCTCCTGCACTTCAAAGCTACCAGTAATCTCTGTCTCTGTCCTTGTGTCTGCATGACACCGCGTGGTCTTCATGCTACTTTTCTGCCTTGATGTATCTTTAACCAAATCAGTAGAAGGTCCTGGTAGTCTTGTCTCACCAATTTCTTCCTCCTCATTCTCTTCCTCAATTTCATCCTCCTCTTCGGGATCCTCATC
Source organism: Syngnathoides biaculeatus (assembly GCF_019802595.1). Taxonomy (NCBI): domain Eukaryota; kingdom Metazoa; phylum Chordata; class Actinopteri; order Syngnathiformes; family Syngnathidae; genus Syngnathoides; species Syngnathoides biaculeatus. The sequence continues at coordinate 4,405,622 of NC_084654.1, read as the reverse complement.
ATCATGCCCATCTATGATGGTCAGTCCTAATTTATGATGGCTGCCCATTTGAAAGAAGGAGGAAGAGTGTGGTGCAGAGAATTCTGGATCGTACATGGACAATGGTAGGTGAAGGTAGCGTCCTGTGGCTGCTGCTGCAGCATAAATACAGCAACATGTCTGAGCACAGTCATTATGGAGGTCCCCTTGTCCTGGACGGACCATTCGGAACCGCTTTCGATAGGGAGGTCTGGCTTGGGGTTCTGAGCAGATTCTTGTGGGGACGGATCTGTTGTGTGTCTGCTGTCTGGGGTTTGAGCTTGGAGGTAAGACAGTGGTAAAAACTGGGTTGGGGGACAAGCACCATTCAGTGCTCTGAAGCAGGATGTCAGCTCGTATACGACGGAGGAGATTGTTCACAAGAACAGAGCGTCGCAGGAACGCCTCTGGGTCATCTATGAATCGCATCTTCTCCAGAGAGAGACGCAGCACATGGGCCTGTTCCTCCAAAATGGGTGCCACCTGCTGGAAAATTGGCAATTAGATCAGAGGAACCAGTGGAAGGTAATTAGTAAAAAAAAATATAAAGATTTGGATTTAGTCAAACAAAAATTAAAGATTTCAGTTGCTCAATTTACAGTTATCTATTATCTATAAGGATATATGTTTATCATATGCTCCTGAAGAAAAATCAGTCACATTTGACGGGGGCAATCACGCTCGTGCACCATTGCACTTGCAAATCTGCGCAGTCGAGCACGTAAAATCATGCGCATAAAATTTGTTACGAGTAGAAAAAAATACATGTTGAAAGATGTCACTTATTTTGTGTAGTCATGACATTAAATTGTGTGTTTATTTCACAAACCTTGGTAACAAAACAAGCCTGATCCTCATCAATCAGTATTCACCCGGAAACATGAAATGCAAGTTAAGCGTACTGAGCATGTTCGGAAGTGAAGCCAAAAGCCCATGTTCCGAATTGCTTCACGTACTTCAAGCGCATTTACGTCAAAATTTATCAATATAATGAGCCATGTCAAAGGAAATTCAGTTACACCAGGGGAGCTCAATGCGTTGATCGTGAGGCAGTTTTGGTTGATCGTGTGACGGTGTGCCCCCCCCCAAAAAAAGACATTGGACTATCATCAACCTCGTCGCTTGATTCAGGTGTGGCCAATACATTGAGCGCACACACGTAAAGGCGCATTCTAGCAAGCCGGCCTCTTATTTTAGCAGTCACAGCGATGGGCGTGTTCACCCGCCCACCGCCAGCAAGCCCCGCCAGTCAATCGCGAGCCGCTGGCTCCTTGAAAAGTAGATAGTAAGTGAGTAAGTCTCTTTCAGCTTGTCCCGTTAGGGGTCGCCACACCATGACATCTCAGATGAAGCATTCATAATTGTTTTACGCTGGATCTTGGGGAAAAAAAAAATCTGTGGACCCCTGAGTTACATTGAAAACATTTCTGGGATATAACAAAGGTAATGTTTCAGTATCTAACTATTATAAGTATGAGATTGTAATTTACTTTGACTTGATCTAAGTTCTAATGTTAGTCTTGTCTGTCCATATACCTAAATGCGAACGGTCTTTTTCTCTCGTGGTACCGCGTTATCTTGAAGTTGAAAACTTTTCCCCTCTACATGCTTTAGGAAGATATAGATAATCTAATGCTAGCTTTCATCAATGGATTGACAATAGATAGGGACAAGCCGAAAGGAAAAGAAAAGATATTGCCGGTCAAACAGAGCTGCTCGATATTGTGGGAGACATTGAACTGGAGGAGATTATTTATAATACCCAAGACCTGTTGTGCTGTTGGTTGTCACAACAGACAAGACAGATATTCAAAGAGATCATTCTATGGAATACTAGCTGAAAAGACCAGAAAATATCAAAGGATTTCGGCAATTAAACACGATGGATGGTGCCCAACCAAAATCACTTCATTTCAGGTAGGAATTATTCTTCTCTATCTCAAATTATCAAAAAGTATTTATAATGCCAAGTTGGCTCATTTGAGAACTATGCGTGTTAAAAAAAAAAAAAAAAACTCCGTCACAGAGGTTTATGGAGATAAGTGTGGCCGCAAATGCTTCCATGTACGTTCCTTGGAGACGACTCTGTCCTCTTTTTTCTTTCTCACTCATAGTTAATGAATGAGTTCGTGTAAAACCAGGGGTCATTTATTTAAATATTGGCATTTGTATTAAAAACTAGCTGAAAAGATCGATGGATTCCGGCAAAGGTTAACGTGTCGCCGAACACACTTCCACGCTCACAAGCCGTCAAAACCGTCACTATGTGGGATGTATTCCTGATGAGAACAGATCCAGCAACAAACTATTCATATGCGTCCGGACTTTTGTACGCTTTCAAACTTTTCCATGGAAATCTCGACGACTTACTCACCAGATCCATGTACATACCCAGTTGTCCAAGACAAGCGGAAGCGAATAAACAGTCCAATTTCTTATGGGCGAAAACATTGACTTCGGCATTAAATATGGGTCCTCTATCCCGAGTTTTTTCTAATTTTTCCATGTACCGTCGTTTATTTTCACCTTCTAAATGTCTGACGGTATCGGACAAGACTCTGGGCATCGTACTACTCGACGTATTTCCGTCTCGTCTCCAACAGACAAAGCATTGAGCAATGTTTAGCTTGACCGGCAATGTGGCGAGGTAAACAAAAGTCACGTGATTTTATGACGTAGGTGGACAAGCTCTATACAGTGGTTAAATAGATGAATCTATGTTATCTCATTATCCAAGCCAGTTATCCTCACAAGGATTGTGGAAAAGCTGGCTAGCTAGCTTCGGGCAAAAGGCAGATTACACCCTTAAGTGGTCGTCAGTCGCAGGGCAGATATTGACACCATCACTGAGCGGGAATCGATCCCACGCTACCTGCACCAAAGGCAGGTGTGTGTACCACTACACAATTAGTGACTCCTAGATGAATATATACCCTCTCGTTCATATATGCTAGGCATATATACCTCGTGCCTCATGTTGTTCTTTGCTAGTTTGTTGTACCTCATTGTCAGGTTCTCATTCCTTTTTTCCACATTTTTGATCAATTGTAGGCTGACCTTGCCTTCTGGACGACTTGCCCGTGTACCAACCTTTGCTAGCCATCAAACCCTCTATTCAAACTGCATCTTGTTCTCAAGTGCATTTGGGAACCAGCAGACTCAGACCTGGTGCGATGACACTTCTGCAACTTTGCGCATGGATGACGCGCTCTCCGCTATGATTTATTTTTTCGTATAGACATTGAAGTGAATAATGTTATATGTATTTTTTATTACAATATCTATTTTAGAATGTTTATAGGGATGACATTTGGGCTTTAACGTCCCACATTGTGTTAAGCTTGTACAGAGCGTCTTTAACCCTTTGCGAATGGAAAATTGCATTCAACACACCCACAGAACTTGTGTCTTTTGGCTTAAGCAATGCCCCTGCAGTTTTTCAGAACTTCGTTAATGATGTCCTGCATGAAATGCTCAATGTTTATGTTTTGTGTATTTGGATGACATTTTGATTTTCTCGCCTGATGAAAAGACGTATGTAGTCCACGTCCATTCCGTGCTGCAGTGGCTGCTGCAGAAGGCCCTGTATGTTGAGGCTGAGAATTGTGAATTCCACCAATTGTCCGTGTCCATTCTGGGTTTTGTTCTAGCCGAGGGCAAGATTCGTTTCGACTCCAGTAAAATAGAGGCCATTGCCAATTGGCCTACTCCTAAATCCCGCAAGGATTCCTAGGGTTCGCTAAACTTAAGTACTATAGGCGTGGCGTTTCCTGATCTCACCTCGCCACACCGACCTTTTGCATGGGAACTGTTATGTCAGGCAGTGTTTAGAAAACTCCAGATGGCCTTTACCTCTGCCCCCAGTCTCACCTTGCCAGACCCTAAACTATAGTTTTTCGTGGAGGTATATGCATCTGATACATGTATAGGAGCGGGTCTATCCCAGAAGAGCCCGAAGAATATCAAGTTATACCCATGGAACTATCTCTCCAAGAAGCTTACCCCTGTGGAAAAGAATAATGATATCGAGGACTGGGAGCTACTCGCTGTCAAGGTGGCATTGGTGGAATGGAGGCTCTGGCTGGAGGGCACCCAGGTCCGGTTTCTTGTTTAGACTGGTCATACATTCTGGAGTACCTCAAGAGAGCTAAAAGACTTATTGCTAGGCAGGCTAGGTGGGCGCGATTCATTTCCTGGTTCAACTTCATGTGCTCATATCTGTCCCAAAAACGGTAAATCAGATGCTCTCGCACGTATCCAAAGCGGGGAGAAGACTGCACCCAAGGCCAAAACCATACTGCTAAAGTTCTGTTTCCATGTTTGTTTGGGAAATTGAAATTTTGGTCAAGGATTCATTAAAAAATACTCATTGCCACAAAGAGTGCTCAGAGGGCAGGTTTTACGTCAGGGGCCTCAAACTGGAGGCAGAGTCTAGGTGAGGCTGGGCCGCATCAGGATTTCTACAAGAAAAGCTCTGATAAAAAAATTCGAATGTTCTCAAATATCTTTATTTTTTAACATAAAATAAGATTAAAATAAATATATAAGTTCAAATAAACTGTTCTTAAACCTTTAACTTTCTGAACATGAATGGAACATTGAACGTGAACTGTTCTGAACATGGCTTCTCTTGCCTACTTCTTACTGCTAGAAACCTGTCAGCGCTTCTCACATAGCCGAGCCACATTTGGCTTGAGGAAGGAAGCAGTTGAGACCCTCAGTAGGGCTTGAAGATGCTCATCAGTAAGTCTGGATCTGTACTTGGACTTATTGAAGTTCAAAGTGGAGAAGAGATTTTTGCACAAGTATGTGCTCCAAAAAGGGTTGAACATTCTGGAAAGTTCAGGGTAGCAAGGGGTCAATTCTCTCAAAAATTGCCCAAGCTTGTTTAGTTCTCCACTCACATCCCTGAACTTGGCTTTGAGTTCAAAGTTGCACTGCAGGTTAATGAGCTCCATTTGAAGCACAGAGGTGGGGCATCTTGCACATCCAAGGAGAAGGGGTCTACAAAAAATTTTAATGTGGCTCTATGCATCTTGAAATCTGCACATCTGTAATCAAATTCTTCCTGCGGCTTCAAAATAGCCTCAACATACTTCTCAGCAACGAACGGTGTGCCTCCATCCACGAGTGCCTTGCATGCTGTGAAATGGCAAAAGCTTGTCTGAGCAAGCTGGGCTTTCCATAACACAGGTTTTGTGCAAAATGCCGTCACATTGTCATAGGCAGCACTGACAAGTTTCCCCTGGCTTTGTAACTTCTTCTTCAGTACATTAGGATCATGTGTTATATCAACTAAGAAAGCTAAGTCCATGTGCCATTTGGGATCACTTAGCACAGGAACAGCCACCCCATCCTTCTACATGAAGGCTTTCACTCTCAACTAAAAAAAATCTCTTCAGTATGTTTCCCCTGCTGAGCCTATGCATCTCGGTGAAGTAGAGCACATCCCCATATTCTGATTGAATTTCCTCTAAAAAAAAAAAAAAAAAAAAAAAAAAAAAAGCACGGAAGCTTCTGTGCTTTAAACCCTTAGATCTGATTTGGTTGATGCATTTCACAACGACAGACATCACATTGTCAAACTTCAGGTACCTGCTGCAAAGTGCCTGTTGATAGATAATGCAATGCAGAGCTTCCACACCCTCCTCTTCCAGTTTCTTTTGAACAAGTGCCACCAGTCTATTTTTCCTCCCTGTCATTAATGGAGCTCTATCAGTGGTTGTTCTATCAAACCTCTTCCATGGCAAACCGGCATTCTCAATGGCATCACACAGCTGGTGAATTATTTCCTGTGCGGTGGTCTGACCATGCATTGGAATTACTGTGAGCAACTCCTCCATTGCTTTAAAATTGTCACCAACACCATGGACATATATCACGGGCAGTGTGTGTGATGTCTGTGGTTTCATCAAGAGCGACTGAATATACACTGAAACATTTTGCTTTCCCACACAATTGATCATAAATGTCACTTGACATGTCAGAAATGCGCTATGCCACAATGTTGGCAGAAAGGCTGATGTTGCTCTCTTTTCTGGACAGACAGTATGTGCAGCCTTTAAAATGCACTTTTTGATGAATTCACCTTCTGTGGATGGCTTTCCTTCTTTAGCAATCATCTCACTGACCACGTAGCGAGCTTCAACTGCTGCATTATTCTCTTTGGTTGCTTTCTTAAAGAAATCTTGTTGCCTCAGTTGACCTGTTTTAAGATTGGCAACCCGGTTGGCTCTCTCATCTCCCTGGTACTTTTCATACTACTCAGCATGCCTAGTTGTGTAATGACATTTCAAATTGTATTCCTTGTGCACCGCAACTTTTTCAACTTTCCCCTGTGCTCAACAGAAATATTGCACTCCACACTTTTCCTGACATTGTCTTGGCTCATCACGTATCTTTCTCTTTACTGCGGGCTTTGAAAAAGATATGTTTGGGCTGTGTAAAAATTCAATTTGGAGTCAGTGTTGCGTTCAAATTTCAGTTTCAATATTCGCAAGCGTCCACACGGATAGTCGAGATCGTTATTATAAGAGTCAGCGGCTTCACGGTTCCCCCTCCGCCCAGTTGATTGGAGGAATGAACAAGTGAACGAGCGTGTGGAGGCGGTGAGGCATTTCACGTACTGAGCAAGCGAGCGAATGTGGTGAGGCCTTGGACATACTGAGCACATGACCAACTTAAGGCAGTGAGGTATTGGATGTACTGAGCGCGCGAGCGAGTGAAGGCGGAGAGGCACTGGACGTACTGATCTTGACTGTGTCCCGATCTCTCATCTAATGTCGCAAGTAAGCAATAAGCTCGGCGAATGTCCCGCCCTTGGGAGTCATCTTTGTCATCTGACCTTTAATAATTTCCCTCTACTTAACCTCCCTGTGACATTTACTGGAATAACACTGATATACTCCCAATATGCATCCTCCTCCATATTACCATGATTATATAGTTTGTTGTTTTGATTACTGGACCACAAATTAAAGAATGAAATGTCTAATTAAATACTTACAGTCTGGCAGTATGTCCTGAGATTGAATGAAGCTTCATCATCATCAACAAATTTCCTCTTGAAGTATGCAGTTCTGGACATTGACACATGGTCAGGAAGTCGTCGAAAAGGTTCTATAGAAAAACACAATTGTTTAAAGAGACATTTCATAATAATGTAGGCAATCCACACTTCGATGGTTAGTATCCATCTTTCATTAAGATTAAATGTTTCATCAACAGTTCATCAGTAAGCTTGCATTACACTGGTTATGTCTTGGGAGTTAAGGTACAATTGTACTGAAATAAAACAATCTTAAGAAATTATTGTTAAGACATGTATAGCTTCAGTGCAATAATGCTGCTGTCCAATGAAAAGCCTATAACACAAAGTGATTATTTTTCTTTTTACTTTAGAAGCCTCTCTCTGAGCTGTCACCTTATGATGGTGGAGGGGTTTTTGTGTCCCGATGATCCCAGGAGCTAAGTTATCTGGGTTTTTATGAGCCTGGTAGTGTCACTTAAAGAAAACAAATCCTAGGTGAGGGACCAGTGGAAGTATGGCTCATAAGAGCCCTTATAATGATAAACATTAATGGACCTAAATTTACCTTGCCTGGAAAGGGGTCACCCCTTCTGGATCCAGGCCTGGATGCGGGCTGTGAGAACGAGCTCCTGGTGGCCCCATGGGATTTGGCTGGGCACAGCACATGTGGGAGGGTCCAAAGGGGTAGTGTGTGTATTGAGTTAAGTGGTACCTGAAGGTGTGTATATTGGCAGTCCGATCCCTGCCTACTGAAACTGGCAAGGGATGTGGAATGTTACATCTCTGGCAGGGAAAGAACATGAGTTGGTGCGCAAGGTTGAGAAAGTTTCAACTAGATATAGGTGGGTACGAAACAGGTGTGGGCTCGGTGTTAGACCAGATAGTGATTGGATGGGTCCTGCTTGTTGTCTGTCCCTATGCACTAAACAACAGTTCATATTACCCACACTATTAGGAGTTGTCGAAGGGGGTGCTGAAAAGCTCTCCTGCTAGAGGCTCCCTCATTCTGCTGGGGAACTTTAATGCTCATGACCTGGAAGGGTGTTATTGGAAAGAATCCCACCCCCCTGACAAAAATCTGAGCGGTGTTCAATTTTTTGCCATTGATGATCAGCTTTGTGGTCATATTATGCGTGCGGTCGCATGTCTTGACACTCAAGTAAAGAGAGGGGTGGACCTATGAATCGATCACCAAATGGTGGTGTGTAGGCTCCAATGATACAACTGGTAAATTCACTTCCAGAACAATTTGTTTGAATTTTCATATTTTCAAATTTTGTGTAGAATGTTACCGTGGGACACTTACTGTATAATCATAACTGTGAATAAATTATATCATTAACATTTGTCATTTTAATGTTTTTATTGCATCAATCTTGTAATGGTGGATCTAGTTGCAGCCGGAATCCAAGAACCAGTATAAGAGATTTCAATGTACCATCATCAAAAATAGTCTATGGATTAATTCACCAGTGTGTTGTCAACCCTGGTAAGCAAAACACAAGTCTATTAAATCGAACTAATCAGATCTTGAATATCAAAATTAAAACTCACTGAAATTCTTGATCAGTGAACCTACTATGTTCTGCCTTGCGCCATTGTTGGGACACACCTTCACATCCTTCTGGTCCAATCAATATAAGTATGAGTAATATATACTGTAGACTTTTGCATGATTCGTTACATTGCACTGGTCTATAATGGTAAACCGTGAACAGGTTAGGGCACTCTGTATGAGTTTAACATAATGTGGGACATTGACGCATTCTAACTGCGCTGATAGAAGCAGTTAAGATGATAAAAGACTCTCCATTGTTGAAAAATTGTGACTCTTACAAGGAATAGTTTCCTATTAATTGCATGTTTATTGTTCTTCGTTCTTGTTAGTTAGTTTGTTTTCTTTTTGTCCGGATTCAAAATGAATGTCGTACCAGGGCGGCACCGACTGCCAGAGACAAATTCACTGTGTTACAAACTTGGCCATTAAATCTGATTCTGATTCTATTCATGCCCAATGTTATTTGCGGCTATGCTCTACAGGTAGGATGTGACCTAGAGTTGAAAGAGAAGATCTCGAGTAGTTCTGAGTATCCCACACACAGAAAGAGCTGTGATGGGTGCAGACTGTAATGGACATGTTGGTGAAGGAAACAGGGGCGATGAAGAAGTGATGGGTAAGGACAGCATCCAGAAAAGGAACTTTGAGAGACAGATGGGGATGAACTTTGTAAAAAGGATTTAAATAGCACTAGTGAAAACTTTTTTTCCAGAAGAGGCAGGAAAACTTACAAGAGCTAAAGAAGCACTCGGGTGGATTATATTTTGTGTAGATGATGTAATCTAAAGGAAGTTACTGAATGTAAGGTTGTGGTAGAGGAATGTAAGTTTGTGGTAGGGGAGAGTGTAGCTCAACAGCATAGGATAGTGGTGTGTAAGATGATTCTGGTGGTGGGGAGGAAGATTAAAAATACAAAGGTAGAGCAGAGAACAATCTGGTGGAAGCTGAAAGAGTTTGAATGTTGTGCGGCCTTTTGGAAAGCGGTGTGGCAGGCTCTCGGTGGACAGGAAGAGATCCTTGATGACAGACCAGACAGAGTGACCAAAATTGAAATGATGTTCAGAGGGTTAGAGTGATTAGGGATAGAGATGTGTTGACTGATCAGTAGTGTTCTAAATAGATGAAAAGAATACTTTGAGGAGTTGTTGAATGGAATAAAAATGAGAGAGAAGGAAGAGTAGAAGAGGCAAGTATGAGGAACCAGGAAGTGGCAATGATTAGTAACGAGGAAGTTAGAAAGGCAGTAAAGAGGATAACAACAAAATAACAAAATGAGTATTTGAACACCCTGCTATATTGCAAGTTCTCTTACTTAGAAATCATGGAGGGGTCTGAAATTTTCGTTGTAGCTGCATGTCCACTGTGAGAGGGATAATCTAAAAAAAAAAATCCAGAAATCTCAATGTATGATTTTTTTAACGATTTATTTGTGTGATACAGCTGCAAATAAGTATTTAAAAAAACCTGAGAAAACCAATGTTAATATTTTGTAGAGTAGCCTTTGTTTGCAATTACAGAGGTCAAACGTTTCCTGTAGTTGTTCACCAGGTTTGCACACACTTCAGGAAGGATTTTGGCGCAGTCCTCCACACAGATCTTCTCTAGATCAGACAGGTTTCTGGGCTGTCACTGAGAAACACGGAGTTTCGGCTCCCTCCAAAGATTTTCTATTGTGTTTAGGGCTGGAGACTGGCTAGGCCATGCCAGAACTTTGATATACTTCTTACGGAGCCACTCCTTCATTTTCCTGGCTATGTGCTTTGGGTCGTTGTCATGTTGAAAGACCCAGCCACGACCCATCTTCAATACTCTGACTGAGGGAAAGAGGTTGTCCCCAAAATCTCACAATACATGGGTCATCCTCTCCATAATGCAGTGCAGTCGTCCTGACCCATGTGCAGAAAAACACCTCTAAAGCAAGATGCTCCCACCCCCATGGTTCAGAGTAGGGATGGTGTTCTTGGGATGGAACTCATCATTCGTCTTCCTCCAAACACGGTTCATGGAATTATGACCAAAAAGTTCCATTTTGATCTCATCTGACCACAAACCTTTTTCCCATGACTCCTCTGTATCATCCAAATGGTCATTGGCAAATTTAAGACCGGCCTTGACATGCTGGTTTTAGCAAGAGAGCCTTCCGTGCCATGCAAGATTTCAAACCATGACGTCTTGGAGTTTTACCAACAGTCACCTTGGAAACGGTGGTCCCAGCTCTTTTCAGGTCATTGACTTGTCCTGTCGTGTAGTCCTGGGTTGATTCCTCACCTTTCTAAGGATCATTGAGATCCCACGAGGTGATATCTTGCATGGAGCTCCACTCCGATTGAGATTGACTGTCATGTTTAGCTTCTTCCATTTTGTAATGATTGCTCCAACAGTGGACCTTTGTTTCACCAAGATGCTTGGCAATTTCTCAGTAGCCCTTTCAGGTCATGTGGCGTTGTCCAATTTTGTCTCTGGTGTCTTTGGACAGCTATTTGGTCTTGGCCATACTTCAAGTTTGAGTTTTACTGATTGTATGGGGTGGACAGGTGTCTTCATGCAGGTAACGACCTCAGACAGGTGCATCTGATTCAGGATAATACATAGAGTGGAGGTGGACCTTTAAAGGCAGACTAACAGGTATTGGAGGGTCAGAATTCTAGATGACAGACAGGTGTTCAAATACTTATTTGCAGTCACACAAATCAATAAAAAAATCATACATTGTGATTTCTGATTTTCCTTTTTAGATTATCTCTCTCACAGTGGACATGCATCTACGAGGAAAATTTCAGACCCTCCATGATTTCTAAGTGAGAGAACTTGCAATATAGCAGGGTGTTCAAATACTTATTTTCTTCACTGTACCAGTGGAGGTCTGGAAGTGAATTTGGAAATGTATCTGTGGAGGTTTTGACCAACTTGTTCAAAACAATACTTCTTCTTCTTCTTTTCCTTTCGGCTTGTCCCGTTAGGGGTCGCCACAGCGTGTCATCTTTTGCCATCTTAGCCTATCTCCTGCATCTTCCTCTCTAACCCCAACTGCCCTCATGTCTTCCCTCACCACATCCATAAACCTTCTCTTTGGTCTTCCTCTCGCTCTTTTGCCTGGGACCTCCATCCTCAGCATCCTTCTACCAATATACTCACTCTCTCGCCTCTGAACATGTCCAAACCATCGAAGTCTGCTCTCTCGAATCTTGTCTCCAAAACATCCAGCTTTGGCTGTCCCTCTAATGAGCTCATTTCTAATCCTATCCAACCTGGTCACTCCGAGCGAGAACCTCAACATCTTCATTTCTGCCACCTCCAGTTCAGCTTCCTGTTGTTTCTTCAGTGCCACCGTCTCTAATCCGTACATCATGGCCGGCCTCACCACTGTTTTGTAAACTTTGCCCTTCATCCTAGCAGACACTCTTCTGTCACATAACACACCAGACACCTTTCGCCAGCTGTTCCAACCTGCTTGGACCCGTTTCTTCACTTCCTGACCACACTCTCCATTGCTCTGTATTGTTGACTCCAAGTATTTGAAGTCGTCCACCCTCGCTATCTCTTCTCCCTGTAGCCTCACTCTTCCCCTTCTACTTTTCTCATTCACGCACATATATTCTGTTTTACTTCGGCTAATCTTCATTCCTCTCCTTTCCAGTGCATGTCTCCATCTTTCCAATTGTTCCTCTGCATGCTCCCTGCTTTCACTGCATATCACAATATCATCTGCGAACATCATGGTCCAAGGGGATTCCAGTCTAACCTCATCTGTCAGCCTATCCATTACCACTGCAAACAGGAAGGGGCTCAGAGCTGATCCCTGATGCAGTCCCACCTCCACCTTAAATTCCTCTGTCACACCTAAGGCACACCTCACCATTGTTCTGCTGCCATCATACATGTCCTGTACTATTTTAACATACTTCTCTGCCACACCAGACTTACGCATGCAGTACCACAGTTCCTCTCTTGGTACTCTGTCATAGGCTTTCTCTAGATCCACAAAGACACAATGTAGCTCCTTCTGACCTTCTCTGTACTTTTCCACGAGCATCCTCAAGGCAAATAATGCATCTGTGGTACTCTTTCTAGGCATGAAACCATATTGTTGCTCGCAGATACTTACTTCTGTCCTGAGTCTAGCCTCCACTACTCTTTCCCATAACTTCATTGTGTGGCTCATCAACTTTATTCCTCTATAGTTCCCACAGCTCTGAACATCCCCTTTGTTCTTAAAAATGGGAACTAGAACACTTTTCCTCCATTCTTCAGGCATCTTTTCGCCCGCTAGTATTCTGTTGAATAAGTTGGTCAAAAACTCCACAGCCATCTCTCCAAATTCCTTCCATACCTCTACCGGTATGTCATCAGGACCAACTGCCTTTCCATTTTTCATCCTTTGTAGTGCCTTTCTGACTTCCCCCTTAGTAATCATTTCCACTTCCTGGTCCTTCACTCTTGCCTCTTCAACTCTTCCTTCTCTCTCATTTTCTTCATTCATCAACTTCTCAAAGTATTCTTTCCATCTATTTAGCACACTACCGGCACCAGTCAACACATTTCCATCTCTATCCTTAATCACCCTAACCTTCTGCACATCCTTCCCATCTCTATCCCTCTGTCTGGCCAACCTGTAGAGATCCTTTTCTCCTTTTTTCGTGTCCAACCTGTGTGTACATGTCTTCATATGCCTCTTGTTTAGCCTTTGCCACCTCTACCTTTGCCCTACGTCGCATCTCGATGTACTCCTTTCGCCTCTCCTCAGTCCTCTCAGTATCCCACTTCTTCTTCGCTAATCTCTTTCCTTGTATGACTCCCTGTATTTTGGGGTTCCACCACCAAGTCTCCTTCTCCCCTTTCCTACCAGATGACACACCAAGTACTCTCCTGCCTGTCTCTCTGATCACCTTGGCTGTCGTCGTCCAGTCTTCCGGGAGCTTCGGTTGTCCATCGAGAGCCTGTCTCACCTCTTTCCGGAAGGCCGCACAACATTCTTCCTTTCTCAGCTTCCACCACATGGTTCTCTGCTCTACCTTTGTCTTCTTAATCTTCCTACCCACCACCAGAATCATCCTACATACTACCATCCTATGCTGTCGAGCTACACTCTCCCCTACCACTACTTTACAGTCAGTAACCTCCTTCAGATTACATTGTCTGCACAAAATATAATCTACCTGCGTGGTTCTACCTCCGCTCTTGTAGGTCACTATATGTTCCTCCCTCTTCTGGAAATAAGTGTTCACTACAGCCATCTCCATCCTTTTTGCAAAGTCCACCACCATCTGCCCTTCAAAGTTCCTTTCCTGGATGCCGTACTTACCCATCACTTCTTCATCTCCCCTGTTTCCTTTACCAATATGTCCATTACAATCTGCACCAATCACAACTCTCTCGCTGTCTGGGATGCTCAGAACTACTTCATCTAGTTCCTTCCAGAATTTCTCTTTCAAGTCTAGGTCACATCCTACCTGTGGTGCATAGCCGCTAACCACATTATATATAACACCCTCAATTTCAAATTTTAGTCTCATCACTCGATCTGATACTCTTTTCACCTCCAAGACATTCTTAGCCAGCTCTTCCTTTAAAATAACCCCTACTCCATTTCTCTTCCCATCTACTCCGTGGTAGAATAATTTAAAACCTGCTCCCAAACTTCTAGCCTTACTACCTTTCCGCCTGCTCTCTTGGATGCACAGAATATCAACCTTTCTCCTAATCATCATGTCAACCAACTCCTGTGCTTTTCCTGTCATAGTCCCAACATTCAAAGTCCCTACACTCAGTTGTAGGCTCTGTGCATTCCTCTTTTTCTTCTGACGCTTGATCCGGTTTCCTCCTCTTCTTTGTCTTCGACCCACAGTAGCTGAATTTCCACCGACGCCCTGCAGGTGAGCAGTGCCGGGGGCGGGCGTTGTTAACCCGGGCCACGACCGATCCGGTATGGGATTCTTTAGATGAACGCTCATATTTGTTTGGCACAGTTTTTACGCCGGATGCCCTTCCTGACGCAACCCTCTGCATTTATCCGGGCTTGGGACCGGCCTACAGATTGCACTGGTTTGTGCCCCCCATAGGGCTGCATTTTGTTCAAAACAATACCAGCTTATGTTATTTTTATTTTTTGAACAAAAGCGATATGCAGAGCTGAGGGAACTAAAGAGGAAAAGTCGATGAGCCACACAATGAAGCTATGCAAAAGAGTAGTGTAGGCTAGACTCAGGACAGAAGTGAGTAAAACAATGAGTGATTTAAAAAAGACAACTCAAATTCAGATAATTTCATTGACAAAAAGCACTGTAACGCAAACCCTTTTCATAGGTACAGTTAGGCATGGCAACTGGTAAGAAAAGAAAGGACAATCTGAACAAACATCAGTTGACACATTTACCCTGTTTCAAACGGTGTTCTGTGTGGCCTGGCGAGGTGGTGTTTGACAGGCACGTCTTACTGTAGCGCTCAGTTTTCCATATTGGTTGGTATGTTGGGATGGGAGTTTCTCCCTCTGATTCCAAGAAAGCATTCATGGACAAGACGAGGGTCATCTCTTTTACTGATTTGGGTCTAGAAAAACAGCAACATTTAGTCAATTATCAAGCTGATACCGACTCAGTTATTGCATAAAAACGATTAGTGCATTCTTCAGTGTGATAATATTTTAGAACAAGTTTGGATTATTAGATGTTTTACACGTTGTTGAAAGATGACCAATGATACACAACACAGAGATGTTGAATGTATCTGTTTCTACTGCATCTGAGATTCATGAGGATAAAAAGTTAACAATCAACTCCAAAGCACCCAAGGTAGAGTGTAACTAGTGGAGCGCTGGTGAAGCACCAATGAATATATCACCACACTCACACCGCCAATACAACTGTCATTAATTGGTTGGAGAATCATCAAAATGTTTAACAATTTGAGAGCAATAGTAAAAAAGATGTCACTTTGGAACTGTAAAGGAAAGTTGTAAGATGTGTAAATAAAACCCAAAAATATGTTTTTGAAATATTTGAGTGTTGTCGTCATACTGTATATCAATAGGTGCTATCAATATCAATGAACTCTGACATGTACACCCATCAATCCATTTTCCTCAGCTTATTTAAGGGACGGGTCGTGGGGGGAGCAGGTGAAGCAGAAAAGCCCAGACTTCCCTCTTCCCAGCCAATTTGTCCAACTCCTCTGGAGGGATCCTCAGGCATTCCCAGGCCAGCGAGAGACAGTCTCTCCAGCGAGTCCTGGGTCGTCCATGGGGCATCCTCACGGTGAAATATGACCTTAAGAGGGAGGCATCCGAATTTGATGCCTGACCAACCTATTCTGGATCCCCTCTGTGCAGAGGATCAGTGGTTCGACTCTGAGGCCTTTCCAGATGACAGTCCTTCTCACTGTATTTCTCGGGAAGAACCAGGACACCCGGAAGAGGAAACTCATTTAGAATGCTTGCATCCACAGCTTTGTTGTTTCCGTAATGACCCACAACTGACCATAGGTGAGGGTAGGAGTGTAGATCGACTGGTAAATCGAGGCTTCGCCTTTCAGTTGTAGCGTATTTTGGGATTATATTAGATAAAACCTGAGTGAGGAGAATTAAAGGGAAATTCCGGTGGTTTTGATTAACAATGTATCCAATAGGTCATGTCATATGTACTGTACCTTGACAATGTGATGTTAATCCTCTCCCATTTAATGGTGTCTTGAGATATCAAAAACAGTGCCATTGGGAAAACACAGTACTTTGGTGTACTTCTCACTGCAAAAACGTTTCAAATCCTGGACATCACCATCACCAACTATTCACGTTTGGGGTCCCAAATTTTTCTTGCGTGGTTTAATTTCATACCTTTCAGTGGTGGTGCGAGATGAGCATTCCTGCCTAGGGTCTTGTGAAAGTGGTTTAAATCTATTTGCAAATTTCATGTCAATGTTTCACATTGACTCACCTTCTTTTTTTCTCACTGTTTACTGTATCGACGTCTATGGCCGCTCACTCGGGGATGAAACAAGCTGCAGCACGGGCCATCCGGATTCCTTGGTAATCTGTTGGTGTTGTCTCCTCCCTTTCAGATGTCCCATATCTTTGGGCTTTGCTCCCAATAAATTTCAAGGAGAACTTTTGGATGATCCGTTATTCATTGCACAGTTCATGTGTCCTCGTTGTTGAGCTAAGTGGCTGTTTGTTAACATGTTTCAGATCACCATTTTGAGACATTGGTAAAGTGGTTTCATTTCCTGACAGTCCATTTACATTCACATACACTTCAAGATGGTGGATTTTTGTTTGTAGAATTGACACCCTCTACAGTAATCCAATACCTCTCAATGGTAAAGGTAAGAATCTGGATGGCTCATCTTGTTGCCAACACTAGAGTTGTGATAATTAGCATGCTGCTCTCACATAATGGTGAGAGGGTATCAGAATATATTGGAATATGTCAACAACTCTCGTTAGTTAGTTTACTCGGATGCGAGTGTGTCTAGAGTCTCGTTGCACAATCCCAATAATCATTGTTCAATTGAACAAGCACAAGAAACAGTCCAAAAAGGGCTTGAAGATTCACAAACATTCCTATGTCGGTGGATAAGCGCCATATTTACTGATCAATTTAGCACTAGCTTGACGAAACTGGGATATGGTCCAGTGAGCTCATCGAAACCTGCCAGATCCTGCCGCCCGTCGTACATTCCGAAAGAGCGATGTGAAGTTGAACTAGCATAAGAAACAGTCCAAAAAGTGTTAAAATATACACGTTCATGTGTCAGAAGATCTTCTTCTTCTTCTTTTCCTTTCGGCTTATCCCGTTAGGGGTCGCCACAGCGTGTCATCTTTTGCCATCTTAGCCTATCTCCTGCATCTTCCTCTCTAACCCCAACTGCCCTCATGTCTTCCCTCACCACATCCATAAACCTTCTCTTTGGTCTTCCTCTCGCTCTTTTGCCTGGGAGCGCCATCCTCAGCATCCTTCTACCAATATACTCACTCTCTCGCCTCTGAACATGTCCAAACCATCGAAGTCTGCTCTCTCGAATCTTGTCTCCAAAACATCCAACTTTGGCTGTCCCTCTAATGAGCTCATTTCTAATCCTATCCAACCTGGTCACTCCGAGCGAGAACCTCAACATCTTCATTTCTGCCACCTCCAGTTCAGATTCCTGTTGTTTCTTCAGTGCCACTGTCTCTAATCCGTACATCATGGCCGGCCTCACCACTGTTTTGTAAACTTTGCCCTTCATCCTAGCAGACACTCTTCTGTCACATAACACACCAGACACCTTTCGCCAGCTGTTCCAACCTGCTTGGACCCGTTTCTTCACTTCCTGACCACACTCTCCATTGCTCTGTATTGTTGACCCCAAGTATTTGAAGTCGTCGACCCTCGCTATCTCTTCTCCCTGTAGCCTCACTCTTCCCCCTCCACTTTTCTCATTCACGCACATATATTCTGTTTTACTTCGGCTAATCTTCATTCCTCTCCTTTCCAGTGCATGTCTCCATCTTTCCAATTGTTCCTCTGCATGCTCCCTGCTTTCACTGCATATGACAATATCATCTGCGAACATCATGGTCCAAGGGGATTCCAGTCTAACCTCATCTGTCAGCCTATCCATTACCACTGCAAACAGGAAGGGGCTCAGAGCTGATCCCTGATGCAGTCCCACCTCCACCTTAAATTCCTCTGTCACACCTAAGGCCCACCTCACCATTGTTCTGCTGCCATCATACATGTCCTGTACTATTTTAACATACTTCTCTGCCACACCAGACTTACGCATGCAGTACCACAGTTCCTCTCTTGGTACTCTGTCATAGGCTTTCTCTAGATCCACAAAGACGCAATGTAGCTCCTTCTGACCTTCTCTGTACTTTTCCACGAGCATCCTCAAGGCAAATAATGCATCTGTGGTACTCCTTCTAGGCATGAAACCATACTGTTGCTCGCAGATACTTACTTCTGTCCTGAGTCTAGCCTCCACTACTCTTTCCCATAACTTCATTGTGTGGCTCATCAACTTTATTCCTCTATAGTTCCCACAGCTCTGAACATCCCCTTTGTTCTTAAAAATGGGAACTAGAACACTTTTCCTCCATTCTTCAGGCATCTTTTCGCCCGCTAGTATTCTGTTGAATAAGTTGGTCAAAAACTCCACAGCCATCTCTCCAAATTGCTTCCATACCTCTACCGGTATGTCATCAGGACCAACTGCCTTTCCAGTTTTCATCCTTTGTAGTGCCTTTCTGACTTCCCCCTTAGTAATCATTTCCACTCCTGGTCCTTCACTCTTGCCTCTTCAACTCTTCCTTCTCTCTCATTTTCTTCATTCATCAACTTCTCAAAGTATTCTTTCCATCTATTTAGTACACTACCGGCACCAGTCAACACATTTCCATCTCTATCCTTAATCACCCTGACCTGCTGCACATCCTTCCCATCTCTATCACTCTGTCTGGCCAACCTGTAGAGATCCTTTTCTCCTTCTTTCGTGTCCAACCTGGTGTACATGTCTTCATATGCCTCTTGTTTAGCCTTTGCCACCTCTACCTTTGCCCTACGTCGCATCTCGATGTACTCCTTTCGCCTCTCCTCAGTCCTCTCAGTATCCCACTTCTTCTTCGCTAATCTCTTTCCTTGTATGACTCCCTGTATTTTGGGGTTCCACCACCAAGTCTCCTTCTCCCCTTTCCTACCAGATGACACACCAAGTACTCTCCTGCCTGTCTCTCTGATCACCTTGGCTGTCGTCGTCCAGTCTTCCGGGAGCTTCTGCTGTCCATCGAGAGCCTGTCTCACCTCTTTCCGGAAGGCTGCACAACATTCTTCCTTTTTCAGCTTCCACCACATGGTTCTCTGCTCTACCTTTGTCTTCTTAATCTTCCTACCCACCACCAGAATCATCCTACATACTACCATCCTATGCTGTCGAGCTACACTCTCCCCTACCACTACTTTACAATCAGTAACCTCCTTCAGATTACATCGTCTGCACAAAATATAATCTACCTGCGTGGTTCTACCTCCGCTCTTGTAGGTCACTATATGTTCCTCCCTCTTCTGGAAATAAGTGTTCACTACAGCCATCTCCATCCTTTTTGCAAAGTCCACCACCATCTGCCCTTCAAAGTTCCTTTCCTGGATGCCGTACTTACCCATCACTTCTTCATCGCCCCTGTTTCCTTTACCAATATGTCCATTACAATCTGCACCAATCACAACTCTCTCGCTGTCTGGGATGCTCAGAACTACTTCATCTAGTTCCTTCCAGAATTTCTCTTTCAACTCTAGGTCACATCCTACCTGTGGTGCATAGCCGCTAACCACATTATACATAACACCCTCAATTTCAAATTTTAGTCTCATCACTCGATCTTATACTCTTTTCACCTCCAAGACATTCTTAGCCAGCTCTTCCTTTAAAATAACCCCTACTCCATTTCTCTTCCCATCTACTCCGTGGTAGAATAATTTAAACCCTGCTTCCAAACTTCTAGCCTTACTACCTTTCCACCTGCTCTCTTGGATGCACAGAATATCAACCTTTCTCCTAATCATCATGTCAACCAACTCCTGTGCTTTTCCTGTCATAGTCCCAACATTCAAAGTCCCTACACTCAGTTGTAGGCTCTGTGCATTCCTCTTTTTCTTCTGACGCTGGATCCGGTTTCCTCCTCTTCTTTGTCTTCGACCCACAGTAGCTGAATTTCCACCGACGCCCTGCAGGTTAGCAGTGCCGGGGGCGGGCGTTGTTAACCCGGGCCACGACCGATCCGGTATGGGATTCTTTAGATGAACGCTCATATTTGTTTGGCACAGTTTTTACGCCGGATGCCCTTCCTGACGCAACCCTCTGCATTTATCCGGGCTTGGGACCGGCCTACAGATTGCACTGGTTTGTGCCCCCATAGGGCTGCATTGTTCATATGTCAGAAGATAAACACTATATTTAGCAATCGATTCAGCGTAGGCAGGCTTGTTGCCGCGCATGAAAACACGAGGTGTGTTCAGGGACCCCCAAAAACAAAAGTACTCCCCTCTCAATAATTCAAAATAGTCAAAAAGAAAAACACAGTTAAAATTAAAAGGTGAAAATGTAAATAGTGGAGGAAAAGGGACAGGCAGATCGGTGCCGAGTCTGCAGTGATCTGGACTCTATTGGTCTGTCATGGTGAAGAAGCAGCTGAACCGTGAAATGCATTTTTCCCCTTGAATCCGGGAAGCATATGGAAGAAGTTCTCTCAGAGACAGAGGTTTGGGTGAATTGTTTATTAAGAGTTGTCACAGCTGCAAGCTACAAGTCTGATCGTCTGTTGCGTTCCCAAGCCCGCCCAGGAAAATCAAGTCCCCATCTACATTTGTGCTCTCATTAAAAAAATCCTCCTACCCCCATAGGTGTGGACAGGAGGTCCAACTCTCATCATTCCTACAAGGTCCCTCCCTTCTCAACTTCACCTATGTCACACCCCTTTCCCCCGTCTGGCTCCAGGAAGTCTGCGGAAATTGAATACTTGGGTGCAATAAACGATGAAATGCAGATTTGAAACCAGAACCAAAATCCAACATCTTGAAATGTACAGTGAAGAAAATAATTACTTGAACACCCTGCTATATTGCAAGTTCTCCCACTTCGAAATCATGAAGGGGTCTGAAATTTTCATCGTAGGTGCATGCCCACTGTGAGAGAAATAATCTTACATAACATAGAGGTCAGAACATATAACTTTAAACTTATTACACTGGATTCCAGTCAGCTTTAGAAAAGATTTTAAAGTTTTTGCTACTTATCTTTAAATCACTAAATTGCATAGGTTCTGAATACATGAAAGAAACGCTTATGGAATACAAACCCAGTAGGCCTCTGAGATTGATTGACTCAGGTCAAATAGTGACGCACAGAGGCCAAGACAAACATGGTGAAACATTTTGCTATTATGCTGCACACAAATTAAATAAGTTGCTAAAAGAGGTGACATCAGCCCCAAGTGTGAATGCTGTTAAATCCAGGTTGAAAATGTTTATTTTTTCTTATGCTTTTTAGAGTTCCACTTTTTTACATTTGTTGCAGTGTTCAGTTTTTAGTTGTACTTATATATATATATATATAGAGAGAGAGAGAGAGAGAGAGAGAGGAGAGAGAGAGAGATATTGTTATCTTTATTTTTTCTAATTTTCCCCCATTTTAAATGTTTTATTACTTTTTATTCAAATACTTTAAATTATGTAAAGCTCATTAAATTATGTTGTACTGTATATGAAATATGCTACATAAGTACATTTGCTTTGCTTTCCCTCACCAACAAGATAGATGAGCTGAGACTCCAGGTGGCCTCAGACTTCTTCATCAGAGACTGCTTCATCCTATTCATCACTGAAACCTGGTTACATTCATCCATCCCGGACTGAGCTATTGAGTTAGCATGCTTTAAAACACGACACTTTGACAGGACCAGAGACACTTGTAAAACCAAATGAGGAGAGTTGTGTATTTAGTACATCAACAAAGATTGGTGTAGAAACACAGAGACTGTAGCCTGCCACTGTTCCCCAGAGCTGGAATATCTGAATGTGAAATGCTGACCGTTTGATCTTCCTTGGGAGTTTACATGTGTCATGCTAAACATTGTTTACATTTCACCGGATGCTAACCCTAGCTCAGCCCTTGGACTGTTAAAGAACAATGTTAGCCTGCAGCAAACACAATATCAAGACACTGTGCACATCATTGCTGGTGCTTCCAATCAAGTAGAGTTAAAATCAGTGCTTCCTAAACTCCACCAGCATGTACAGTATGCAAATAAAGGAGCCAACACAATGGACAAGGTTTACAGTAACTGCAGGGCCAGACCGGCACCACTCTTAGACACTTCGGACCATATACCCGTACAATTAAATCCTGCGTTTAGACCTCTCTAAAAATCCTCCCCACCATCACTAAGACCATCAGGACATGGCCGGATGGTGCTTCCCAGCAGTTGCAGGACTGTTTCAACAGCACTGATTGGGACATCTTTGAGGAGGATTACCTGGACGTGTTTACAGACACTGTAATGTATTACATAAAGAACTGTATGGAAATGGTCAGAGTGAAAAAAAACACATCTGGGTCTAGCCCAATCAGAAACCCTGGATGACAAAAGAGGTGAAGCAGCTTCTGAAGGACAGAAAAATCGCCTTCAGAACTGGTGACAGGGTGACAGCTACAGCATAGTCAGCGCTAACCTGAAAAGAGGCATCAGGAAAGCTAAGGCCGAATTTAAGTGGAGGATTGATAACCATTTTAACAGCCGGAAGTTGCCTTCTTCACGATGAACGTTTCCAAATCCTCATGGTGCCCAAACATCACCGTTGGGGGTTACAGACCCATGACGAATCCCACTCCCATCTTTCTGGGGTTTCGACACGATCGCCAGCTCACGTTCAATGAATGTTTCTGGTACTTGAGCCAAGTCATGAGGCAGTGTTCCAACCTCCTGCGACAACTGACTGGTACGGCTTGGGGGTGGTGGCCACCAGGATATGCGGACGATCTACATTGCAACCATCAGATCGCTTCCAGATTACGCAGTTCCTGCCTGTGCACCCTGGGCTTCCTCCTCCAACATCCAGAAACTGGAGAGGGCACAGTCAGACGTGGCTTGCACCATAAAGGGCCAACTTCAAGCAACTCTTATCAACGTTGTCCTGCATGAAGCCTTGATTGCCACCAATCTCCACCCAATTAACTAACCATAACCCTGTCTTAAAAAGGTGGATGATTGGTCTCACCTTCCACACGACAATGACAGAAGGGTATACCAGACGCACCTACCAAAACACCTTAAATGTGGGAACTGGAGATGTTTTCAGGCCGAAAAGGCTGCAGTGAATGCAGTCATCATTTGGGTCAGACAGAATGACACCTGGTCCTCAGCCTCCATCATCACAGACTGCAAGTCCCTCCTTCCATCCCCCGACAACCTCACTGCCTTAGACCCCTCCACCCTCTCCAGCAACTCCAACCTTGTGGATCTAGACTAGACCCAAAAAATATGGGCCCAGCCCATTGCAAACTCCCAGGCAATGACCTTGCAGACGAGCAGGCCAAACTCGGTTCCTCCCTTCCCCAAACAATCACTCCACTTGACGCCCCAACATGCTTAGCGATCATCCGCAGGAGTTGCAAACCCTCTCCATCTACCCACGCCCCATATCCTTTCCCTCACCTCCCCCTGACCCAATCTGGAGGAAGAGTCCTAGTTGTCCAAGAAAGACCTCATCGATCTTATCTGGTTCCGGTCTGGGCGCAAATCCTCCCTGTGAAGATGGCAACATTTGACGGGGAAGTGTGATGATGACCAATGCCGGTTCTGCGGTGAGGAAGAAGAATCGTCCGAGCACCTATGGTTTTCGTGCCCTGCACTCCAGTCTGCCCAAGGCCACCACCAACTGGGATTCTCCTTCGGAGAACTACGAAGCCTCCCACATGCAAGTCTTGCGCTTCTGAGGATCATCCTCAGATGCCTCTAGTGACTTAAAGAAGAACAACAGCAGGCAAGCATGGATGGCAGTCCAACACCTCAACAACAACAAATCAGTCACAAGAGCTGATGAGAGCAACCCTGAGCTGGAAGGGAAACTTGACTTCTGCTTTGTTCGCTTCTAGACTGAAACACCAGGAGCCACACTACATTGCCACCAGCGACCCCAAGGAGACCTGCCATCATAGTGAGGGTGCATGCGGTGAGGCACACACTCACGAGGGTCAATCCACAGAAGGCAACAAGCCACAACATCATCCAAGGCTGGGTATTCCAGCTTGATTCCGGGTTGCTGGAATCTTTACCAGGATTTTAAACCTGTCAGTGACAAGGTCTGCATTCCCATCCTGCCTGATGACCTCCACGTCATCCTCGTAGCCAAGAAACAGACCACAACCAGCCTTGATGACTGCTGGCCAGTAGCAGTCACGCTTGTAGTGATTAAGTGGTTTGAAAAACTTCTCAGGAGTCGTAGCATGACCTTCATAACCCTCAGCTCAGATCCACTGCAGGTTGCCCACAAGGCAAACAGATCAACAGAGGACACCGTGATCACAGCACTGCACACAGACCTGTCCCACCTGCAGAAACAAGGTAATTACGGCCACCTTCTCTTTGTGGATTACAATTCAGCATTTAACACAATCCTACCACACGGTCTAGGAACGAAGATCATAAACCTCGATATACCTCACTCTACATGCCTCTTGATTAAGGACCTTTTAACAGAAAGCTCACAAATGGTGAGGATTAGACCCCCGCCCCTCACTCTCAGCACTGGCTCCTCTCAAGGCTGTGTATTGAGCCGCCTGCTTTTCACCCCCTACATTTCAGACTGCTCCCCCATCCACACCAGCAACACCTTCATTATGTATGACACGTTAATGGTAGGTCGCATCACAGGCAATGAGTTGCAGCATCTGACTGTGTAGTGTAGAAATAACCTGCTTGTGAACACAACTGAAACAAAGGAGCTCATCATAGAATTCAGAAAAAACAAAACCCGTTTCACAGCTGTGTGGAAAGTGTCAGTGACTCCTGCTTCCCGGTAGTCCACATCGAAGAGATCCACTTTCCGAGAGTCCTCAGGAAGAACAACATCAGCCAAAGACTGCTTGTGTCTTTTTACTGCTCCACCATGGAAAGAATCCTCACCTACTGCCTGTATAAGTGGTTTGACAGCTGCACGGTGTCAAAACAGGAAGGAACTCCAGAGGGTCACTGAAATGACTGAGAAGATCATTGGGTGTCCTATGCCCATATTGGAGAACCTTCACAGCTGTTACTGGCTCAAGAGAATCAGTGAAATCCTGAAGGACTCCTACCAGCTGGGCTACTCTGTGTTTGTGCTACTGCCATCGGGCAGAGCGTATAGGACAGGGGTGCTCAATGTGTTGATCACTTACTGGAGGCAATTTCGGTTGATCGCAACGGCATACTGAGAGAAAAAAAAGACATCAGCCATATTTTTTTTTTTTTACTTTAGCTCACCGCACATGTGCACGCAACGACAATCCAGGAAATCACGCTGCCAGTGAGTTCCCCCCTATTTTAAGCTCTCGCTTGGGAAATATTAACAAACATGAGTATGGATGCGGCAGTAAAGAAGATAACTTTCATACGGAATGGGAGGCGGACATTATTTTCACAATGTCATTTTCAAAGTGCGTTTGCCTCATCTGCCAGTGTAGTGAAATGTGGGGCGTCATTTTCGAACTGTTTATGGAAAATACAACACCAACATTCTGTCGAAAAGCAAGCTGAGAATGAGAAAAGTGAATGAACTAAAATTCCAACTGTCAGTTTTCACACAATATAGTTCAACAGCAAAAGCCACCACTGAAACATCATTTCCGGGTTCGTCACATCATCCTTAATAACAAGAAGTCCTTCCAAGGCGATCTTTTAAAAATAAGGCAGGAATATTATCTTCAATGAAATCCCTGCAGCTGTAAAGGCACTGTGAAGCCATGGCTGATGTGCGGAAGGACATCGGAGATTGTGAGTGTTTCTTACTCCAGTTGTATGAATCCAGTGACGTGTGACAAAGCCCCGGTGTGTATTTTCATCCGTATGGCGTTTAGTGATCATCAACGTGAACTCAAGATAGTTACAAAAAATGTTTTAAGTTAGTTGTGTAATATTGGCTCATGCGGTAATGCAAGGCACACAAATATACATTTACACATAAAGAATCCTCAATGTACTTTAAAATAAATATGTTTTGCATCTTTGTAGTGGGTAGATCTTTGTGACTTAGTCATTCTATTTCACCATTGGTCATTCTACCCCACACCCACACATTTATTTTACTTTTAATTTTTTATCTTTGTTGTTTTTTATTTATTATTTTTGTTTTTAATGTATTTTTTAAACTATAGTTTTAAAGTTTTATTGTCTTTTATCTTTGTCTTTACGCTGAATAGTCTCCACCTTATTTTTCATGTACTTGTTGCAATGACAAACAAATCTGAATCTGAATCTGATATCTGCAAAGAGCAGCGAAATGATTCTGTCATCATCAAACTAGACCCCCTCAACAGCCCGGCTGTGGCTAAACATTCTATTCATAAATGTAATGAAAATATTCACTGACAAAGAGAAGAATTGGTGAAGTCTAACTCTCACACACACTCACCTCATCAAAGACGGCGATGAGTCTGTTTATCAACAGGAAGTAGCGAGACTAGAGCTTTGGTGTCGCCAACACAACCTGGCGTTGAACACTTTAAAGCCTGTAGAAATTATTGTGCACTTTAGGAGGCATCATTCACCACAGCTGGCCTCACGCTGTCCAACTGTCTTGTGTCAACTGTTGAGACCTTCAAGTTCTTGGGAATTACAGTTTCAGAGGACCTGAAGTAGCAGGCGAAGATCAACTTTATTTTCAACAAAGCCCAACAAAGGATGTACTTCTTGCAGCTTCTTCGGAAGCATGGCATGTCACAGGAGCTGCTGAGACAGTTCTACACAGCAGTCATCAAATCAGTACTGTGTACCTCCATCACAATCTGGTTTGAGGCTTCCACAAAATAAAGACAAACTACGACTGCAACGGACATCCTGGCCATCAGCTCTTCCAGCTCCTTCCATCAAGTAGGCATTAGTGATCAATGAAAATCAAAACCAACATGCATTCAAACAATTTTTTCCCTTTTGCAATTAAATCATTAAATTATTGATCAGTGAACCCATTATTTTCTGCCTTTTGGCGTTGTTGGGACACAGTATTAGTATCAGTAATATATACTGTATACTATCACACGATTCGTAACTTTAAACTGCACCCTTTCCACAATTGTCATTCCACTGGTCTATAATGGTGAACCGCGAACGGGTAGGGCACTCTGTATAAGTTTAACATCATGTGGGGATTGACGCACTTCAATTGCTCTAAATCCTAGAAGATTGGATCTTTGCACAAGTGTGACTCTTTTAAGGAATAGTTCCCTATTAATTGAATGTTTATTGTTCTTCGTTCTTGTTAGTTTGTTGGTTCTTCCTTCTCCGTACTCAACATGAATGTCGTACTAGAGCGGCACCGACTGCCGGAGACATATTCCTTGAAACATGTCAACCAGGACAGCCCCACAACATCCAGAGCTTTTAGGATCTCAGGGCTGCTCTCATCCACCCCAGGGGGTCTACCACTGAGGAGCTTTGTAACCACCTTGGTGACCTCAAAACTAAAGCTAGAAAAGACCTCATGGGAAGGTGTGGTTGTTGAAATGGGGAGGTTTTCAAAGTATTCAGCCCACAGATTCACATCGCCCCAAGTTGAGGTTTGAGGTTCTCCAGCCCTATCATACATGGTGTTGATAGTGTACTGCTTTACCTCTTGAGACACCGGATGAAGGATCACAATTTCTTGGAAGCTGTCCATAAGTCATTCTCCATGGATCACCCAACTCATCCCATGCCCGGGTTTTCCCACAGTGACCACCAAAGCTGCATTGTGCTTTGTCAACCAGTACCCATCAGCTGTCTCCAGAGACCAAAAAGGCCCGATAGGACTATATCTTCAACTTGAATTTGTAATTCATTACACCTGGTGTCCTCCAATGGGTTCGTAGATTTCCACCACAACATGCACCAACAGCCACGGCTCTGGTTGCTCGCCTCAAGAATTGGAGGCATGGAAGATGGTTCACTTGAACTCATTGTCCCCCATCTCCCCTGGAATTTGGGTGAAGTTCTGTTGGAGGTGTGAGTTGAAGCACCTTTTGATAGGGAACTCTGCCAGAGGTTCCCAACAGACCCTGACAGTACGTTTGGGTCTGCCAGGTCAGACCAGCATCTTTCCCCACCATCACAGCCAACTCACCATCAGATGGTGTTCAGTTGACCGCTCCACGCCTCTTTTCACCCATGTGTCCAAGATGTGGCTGTAAGTCCGATGACACAAACACAAACACAATCATTGAACTAGTGTCTAGGGCAGGGGTCACCAATGCGGTGCCCGCAGGTGTATGGTTGAAAAGAGGACCACTTAAGGCGCCCATGAAGCATGTTCTAAAAATAGCACAGGTCACAAATTATTATTATTTGTGCTGGAAATTTTAAATCATAGTTGCTTACATTAATGATTTTTTTCTAAAAGAATGTTGTATAATGTAAAAAATTATAACGAAAATATTTTCAATATAATGAACTCTTAATCTGACGTTTGCCGCAAAGAGGTCATTTTGCCCTTCATACAATCAGTGCTCATGAAGTAGCCCTCAGCCTAAAAAAGGTTGGCAAGCCCCGGTCTAGGGTGTCCTGGTACCAAGTGCAAATGTGGACACCCTTATCTTTTATTTTATGTAAGAATGTCCTCTATGTGCCCATACCAGTGTAAACATGGTATTTTGATAAATATTGTGGTGGTAGAATAATAATTCAAGTAATTATTTTATTTATTTTCATCCACTTTAAGGTGCTGCCATTTTTAGAATGACAGCCTTCTACTGTCAACAGAAATTAAAGTCACGTCTTGCAGTTGTGTTGCAAATGTCACATGACCAAACCCAAAAAACAGGACTCCCTATTCATGCTTCGATAAAAAGCATAACTACAAGTCGTTAACATGATGGTGTGTTAACCCAAACTTGCTAAAGTTTTCTGAGAAACAGTTTTTGTTGCTTCTAAAAGTCATATGAAGTGACAAAATTTTGAATATTACAACAAAATCCTACTGCGAGAAAGAGTTATTACACTGTTTGAAAAAGAGACACTTGTATTAATTCCTTTTATTTTGGGAAGTTGAAGAAAGAAAAGAATGTGAAGTTGGTGACAGTATGTCCTTTTGATCTCTGTGATGTCTGTCAAAAAATCATTTGATTTACGCCGAGTCCTCCCCTTCATGTACAATGCAGAGGCATCGGTTCCAAACATTTGCAGCTGGACTTTCTTGTCACTACCTTTCCTCCTCACAGCTCCTTTACTTTGATTCCCTCTCCAGATACTCTCAACTACAATCCTCCATGACTCAACCAAGATGAGCTGACACCATCCGCAGTCCTGCTGGGGCAGCAGATTTAAGTGTCCGCTTCAATAAATTCCTCAATTGGCATGACTGAACAGCGTGAAGTGTGTACATGGCTCACAAGTGTTTGTTCTTAAATACCCTTGTGAGGTGTACCAAGAGCAGATAAAACATCTATGTAAACTATTTGCATGCTGCATTTAATGTGACATTTTATGAGCAAATTGATATGCACAACAGAAACAGGCATTATGGAGGGAATGTTTAAGATAACGGTTAATTTTAATTGCAAAAAGGCTATTCAGTAAGTTTTGAAGCACATTTTGGATGCTGGATTGCACAAGTGTTTCCTGAATAAAGAAATTGACAATGAAGTGGATTTAAATCTTTCATTCTCTCATTTTGGAGCAGAAATATTCACATGCTAGATAGTCAGTCACCAGGCTCGAATGACATGCTGTATTTCAGACAACAAAATGGGAGGCCACAACTTTAGTTTAGATATCCTATGCATATAAATGAGCATTTTTGGTGTTTAAATATACGTACTGTATAACATTCATCTTCAGTTCCGCTTATCCTCACAAGGATCACAGGCATGCTGGAGCCTATGCTAGCTATCTTCAGGCGAAAGGCGAGGTACTTTCACTTTTGTTTTACATTTCACTTTTCAAAGCAAACTTAATGGAGGGTTAGGGCCCAGTGGCATCCATGCGCGTTACAACCAGCCACACCACAAGCAAGCAGGGCGAGGGTGGTGACGGCAGTCAACTGTTTTAAATGCTCACACTCGCCTGGTGGAGCAAGCCAACATGCTTGCAAAAAATGTGTTCATTCTGTTTAAAAAGTGTCTGTTGAAGAAGTTTAAATGTGTTTAAAGTATGTGCAGGGTCCTTTTGAGTTGTTGCCCGAGCCAAGGTATGTTGTCCCAGTCAAAGGCACGTGAAGACAGACAACAGTTGTAATCACAATGGCACCTAGAGGCAATTTAGAGTGTCCAATTAAGATTGCATGTTTTGGGGATGTGGGAGGAAACCGGAGTGCTTGGAGAAAACCATGGAGGCACGGGGGAGAACATGCAAACCTCACACAGGCTGGACGGGATTGAACCTGGATCCTCAGAACTCCGAGGCCAACGCTTTACAGCTGTTCCACCGTATTGCCCGTCCTGACCCCATATAGTCAAAAGGCACACTGATTTCAATACCTTGAATAATACTTTTAACACACTCTGCTTTACACATGTATTTTTATTTATTCGTGTTTATATTCATTCTTATTTTTACATTGCTTTTATGTATGCACTGACGCAGAAGAGACTCTCCAATTTCATTGTTACAGTCGTATGATGACATAAATCACAATGTATGATTTTTTCAATAATTTATTTGTATGTTACTGCTGCAAATAAGTATTTGAACACCTGTGAGAATCAATGCTAATATTTGGTACAGTAGCCTATGTTGGTAATTACTGACGTAAACTTTTTCCTGTAGTTTTTCACCAGGTTTTCACACACTGCAGTAGGAATTTTGGCCCTTTCCTCCGCATAAATCTTCTCTAGATCAGCCAGGTTTCTGAGTTGTCACTGAGAAATACGGAGTTTGAGCTCCCTCCCAAATTTTTCTTTAGGGTTTAGGTCAGGAGACTGACTAAGCCAATCCAGAATCTTGATATGCTTCTAACTGAGCCACTCGTTAGTTATCTTGGCTGTCTGCTTTAAGACATTGTCATTTTGGAAGACCTAGCCCTGACCCATCTTCAATCGGCTAACTGAGGGAAAGAGATAGTTCCTCAAAATCTTGCAATCCATGGCCTCAGACACCCTCTTCCTAATACATTTCAGTCGTCCTGTCTCATGTGGATAAAAACATCCCAAAGCATGTTGCTTCCACCCCCATGCTTAACAGTTGGGATGGTGTTTTTGGGATGGTATTCCTCATTCTTCCTCCTCCAAACAGGGAAATTGGAATTAAGACCAATAGGTTCTGTTTTGGTATCATCTGACACACATAACTGTCTCCAATGACTCCTCTGAATAATCAAAAAGGTAATGGGCAAATTTAAGGCGGGCCTGGATATGTGCTGATTAAAGCAGGGGATCCTTCCGAGCCATGCATAATTTTAAACGATGACATCTTAGTGTATTACCCACACTAACCTTGGAAACAGTGGTGTCAGCTCTCTTCAGGTCATTGACCAGCTCATCGTGTGTAGTTCTGGGATGATTCCAAACCTTTTTTAGGATTATTGATACACCACAAGGTGAGATCTTGCTTGGAGTCCCTGTCTGAGGGAAATTGACATGTTTAGCTTCTTCCATTTTCTCATCATTGCTCCAACAATTGATAGTTTTTCACCAAAAAGCTTGGCAATTTCCCAGCAGCCAATTCCAGCTTTGTGGAGGTCTACAATTTTGGTCTCTGGTGTCTTTGGACCGGTTTTTGGTCTTGGCCATGGTAGTAGGTGGAGTTTTAGTGATTGTATGGAGTGTACCCGTGTATTTATAAAACTAACAATCTCAAACGGGTTCTTCAGATTTAGAATAATTAGTGGAGTGCAGGTTGACTTTTCTAGAGGTGGAATAACGGGAGTTTGAGGGCCATAATTTTTGCTGATTGGCAGGTGTTCAAATATTTGTTTGCACCAGTAAGCTACAAATAAATATATATTTTTAAAAATCATACATTCTCATTTCCAGGTTTTTTTCAAGATCATTTTTCTTACAGTGGAGATATACCTAAAATGAAAATTTCCGTGATTTCAGAATGAGAGAATTTGCAAAGTCGCAGGGTGTTCAAATACTCATTTTCCCCACTATAACACTTTTGCTCATCTTGCGTGTGGTGTGCTCCCATAATATCAACACAAAACATAAAGATGTGTGCGATCACAAATTCTCGTACAAAACTAAAGTCAAAGAAACACATCTATCTATGCGCAACTGTTTCCCAAATATTCTCAAATGTTCCCAGAGGTCTTGCAAAACTGTGTTGTCCTCAAAAATCAAAATCTGTATCACCTTTTTTTGCTAAGTATGTCAACAACACACAACTAACAGTAGTTTGAGCCTCTCTATTACGATGACAGTCAAATGACAGATTTGAGATATAAACACATTGAGAAAAACACTGTGCAATAAAAAGTTGCTAGTAATCGGGCAATGCTGGTACAATTTATTTACTTTCAATACCTCTCGCTTTTTTCTGAACAATAAATTACTGGGTTCGACAAGTTTGCTTTTAATTATAATCTTTTACTTTGGTTGAGTCGGCATGCGTCTTCATCAACTATATTCTGTTTCATGTGACCATTCCCAGTATCAAGACTCAGGAGAAGTCCCTTCTCTGATTTCAAACCATGACGTCTTAGTGTATTACCCAAAGTCACCTTGGAAACTGTGGTCCCAGCTCTTTTCTGGTCATTGACCAAGTCCTGTCGTGTAGTCCTGGGGTGATTCCTCACCTTTCTAAGGATCATTGAGACCCCACGAGGTGATATCTTGCATGGGGCTCCACTCCGATTGAGATTGACCATCATGTTTAGCTTCTTCCATTTTCTAATGATTGCTCCAACAGTGGACTTTTTTCACCAAGCTACTTGGCAATTTCTCCGTAGCCCTTTCCAGCCGTGTAGAGTTGTACAATTTTGTATCTGGTACATTTTAAAATAGATATTGTTATGAAAACTACAAAAAAAAATATTATTCACCTCAATGTCTATACAACAAAAAAATGAGCGGACAGCTTTATTCATGCGAAAACTTGCGGAAGTCTCACTCGACATCCCAGTGGCAGCCATATTGCCTTCAACGACATTTTCAGATGTCACACTGGGACAGTCGCTATTGAAAAGACGCTGTGCCACCTGCTATGGGAGATGAACAAAAGGGATTTCCGGATTTTTTCAACGCCCCTTCTGACACGGAAGCTCTTTTCGAAGAAGACAGCATCTCACAATCGAATGAATTGACCGGGGCCATATTAACCTATTGTTTCGAGCCACATTTAGATGATATGCGAATCACTTATAACTAACAACCGACTCCCCGACAGACGGACGAGTAACCTGATGAAATTACTCCAAATGACAGGCCTATAATTGTTCGATTTCTTAACTCTTTTACAAGTCGTGTGTATGTAGCGTACTCAGGAATCATGCCGGGCGAAGTAAGTACGTCAGGGGTGCCCAGACATCGGTGGCCAGAGCTCCTTTCTCCTCCCCATCCGATCCACTTCCACATTGGAGACAACAACAATGCCGGAGAGCGACAACAATGGCGCGGCCGCACACATTGACACATTTATTACCCCTGATGTACGTACTTTTTGAAATTATTATGATACGGTTCTTTTGTTATGTTCGGAGATGAAGGATTACATCGTTGAACATGAACAGAACTTTTTATAATTGCTGCTTTCGGAGAAGTTGATTGAGTTTGATGACTATACGTCTAGTTAGCTAGTTAACTCATATTATACGCTACTAAACTGTCTTTGTACTTCTGTTTTATTATTTTAATGTTTTATTGTATTGTGTGTGTGATTAAATTGTCTTGAAGCCAATACAAGTGCTTTGTTATACGTTGCCGGTTTGACCATGGGGATTTATTCTAAATTCAATTCAATTAAATTATGTAACATATACTATAAACTGTGAGACAAATTAGTCTCCCACAACTATTAATTTTTTAATAGGTCTATACACACCTACCTGTCATTTAGAACCCACAACGCTCTTGTCCTTAGCACCTGTGCAATCCATTTTTCACAATGAACCAGGTGTTTTGGAAAAGTGTGAAGAGTGAATCCATACTCCCGAGTGTTCGAGTAAAACCCAGCAATACAACGAGCCAGCATTTTAGCTAACACGATGAAAAGAACAAGTAATTTTTCTCCGGTACAATAGGTATAAACCGATACAAACACTTCACCCCACGACTGTAAAAAAAAAAAACCTCACTTCCTGGCTCTTCTCCAACACAAATGTCGCAAGAGGATTTTCATGGCAGGAGATGCAAAAATTCATATTCAACAACATCATGATGTGTGGTGAAAAAACAGATGTCCATTTTTTCCCTTAAAAACAAAACTAAAAATCATGCTTTACATGTCGGTAGCTCTTTAAGCTTATACCTTACCCATTCGCAGTTCACCGTTATAGACCAGTCCAATGACAAATGTGCAAAGGCAGCAGTTAAAAGTGATGAATCATGCCATAGTCTACAATATATATTACTAATACTAATAGTGAGGGTGTGTCCCAACAACGGTGCAAGGCAGAAAATAGTAGGTTCGCTGATCAAGATTTTAATAACCGACCTTGTTTACCCTTCCTGCCTCAAAGTCTCCGCAGACCAACTTGCTCCTGTCTTCACAAAGATCTTCAACAGGTCTCTCGATCTGTGTGAATTAGCAACGTGCATCAAAGGCTCCAAATCATACCGGTCCCAAAAAACAAGCATCATTCTTAGGTCTTAATGACAGGGATGTTGCTTTGACATTTGTGGTCGTGAAGTCCTTTGAATACCTTGTGCTGGACCACTTCAAGATCATCACAGGTCACCGTTTGGACCCAGTGCAGTTTGCCTATCGAGCAAACAGGTCTGCGGATGACGCCATTAACATGGGACTGCACTTCATCCTTGAACATCTCGACCGCGAGAAGATCTATGCGAGGATCCTGTTCATGGACTTCAACTCTGTGGTTAACACCCCCATCCGTGAACTCCTCTCCTCCAAGCTCCTCCAGCTCAGCATCTCACCTCCCATCTCCCACTGGAGCTACAACTTCCTGACGGCCAGGACACAGCAGGTGAGGCTGGGGGACACCACCTAATCCATACACACTATCGGCACTGGGGCATCCCAAGCTTTTGTCCTCTCTCCTCTGGTCTTCTCACTCTACACAAATGACTGCACCTCGAGGCACCTGGCTGTCTAAATCCTGAAGTTTGCATATGACATCACAGTCATCGGCCTCATCAAAGAGGGGAACGAGTCTGTGTATTGACAGGAAGCGGTGAAACAGAAAAAAGTCCAGCAAAGTATGTACTTCTTGTGGCTTCTGTGGAAGCACAGCCTGTTACAAGAGCTGTTGAGACAGTTCTACACAGCTGTCATCAGATCAGTACTGTGTACCACCATCATCTGGTTTGGGGCTGCCACAAAAAAGTCAAACTCTGACTGCAACAGACAATCAAAAACCCTGAATGGATTGTCGGCACCACCCTACCCACCCTTGAAGAATTGCAGGCCACTCAAGCAAGGTCGAGAGCAGGCAGGATCCTTTCGGACGCTCCACTTCCTGGCCACCAGCTCTTCCAGCTCCTTCCGTCGGGTAGGTGCTACCGATCAATTTTCGAAAAAGAGGCTTTGTTCATTTCCACCAATTAGTATTACTGTTTTTGTTAACATAGTGATTATTGTATGAATAATTTCTAGGTCACTCCTGGTGTAGTGGTACACACACTTGACTTTTGGTACGGGAAGTGTGGGATCGATTCCTGCTCAGTGACAGTGTTGCTGTGTGCCCTGTGACTAACTGGCAACCAGTTCAGGGGATTAGTCTGTTTTTAGACCAATGTTAGCTGGGATAGGCTCTGGCACTGTGGTGACCCTAGTGAGGATAAGTGGTTTGGAAATTGGACATGGACATATTTTCTGCTACAGAAAATTTTAAAAAATAATAATGACTTTGCTTTTTACAAAAGCCCATTGCTAGGAAAAAAAAATCTTTATTTCTGTGTCATAATTTTCACTAGGTCATTTTCAGTGCGCCACTAAGTAAGCCTGTGCAGGAAATGAATCGTGCATTCACTAAATATAAAAAATAAATAAATAAACACTGTAACCAGGACATC
The DNA here is from genome assembly GCF_019802595.1 of Syngnathoides biaculeatus. Taxonomy (NCBI): domain Eukaryota; kingdom Metazoa; phylum Chordata; class Actinopteri; order Syngnathiformes; family Syngnathidae; genus Syngnathoides; species Syngnathoides biaculeatus. Next base: position 4,369,191 of record NC_084654.1, on the reverse strand, counting down.
TTTTTCTAACAAAAACAATAAGTTCCAAAAAAGATACATCCAGCAATATATTTTGCTGCTCAGCAGTTTTGTGCCATCCTTGAACGAAATTGTCACGACCCATCAGTACAGAGAGGGACCCAAATACAGGACTCCGGAGACGCAGAGGCAGTTAGGGAAAAGTGTTTATTCGTTCCAAGGTTGGGAATCAGGCAGACAGTCAAGTAGAGCAGCAGTAACTAAGACGTCAGGCATAGAGAGCAGGTCCGCGGGCAAGCCGGGGTCGGTACACAGGAGATAAATCAAAGATAGCAGGAGTATCAAAGACATCAAGCTTACGGGGTCGGTTGGAGGACAGGCAGAGGTCGGTACACCAGGGTTCACGATCAGGAATGAGGGAGTGCGGGATTGAGGCATGGGTGGCGACGATCTGGCAAAACCAGACCGTCCACTAGGTCGTAAATATACAGGGGTTAATCACTGCCGATGAGGCACAGGTGTGCGCCTCCTAATCAGGGCTGGACCGGCAGGGCCATGACAGAATTTTTTTGTTAAAAAGTCTCTTGCACTGGGGGAGAGTGGGGAATCCCAGTATATGGGTATTTTTGGATTGTTTCAAGCCCTTTGTCTCAATAGAAAGTATGTGATCCTGTGGCCTCCTGGTCATGCTGATGAAAAACTGTGGTACCTTCCATCATTTAGGTTGCCTATCTCTGGTTTAGACTCTCATGTTATACACCAAAATTGTTCTGATATACAAGACTTACAGAGACACCATAATGCATGACAAAGCACAGCTTAATAGGACAGTTAAAAAAGAAAGGAAAAAGGAAAAACATCAGTAAGGAAGAGGATAAATTACAGAGGTCTTCCATAAGGGCCAATTATGTCAATGCCATTGACTGCTGCAGCCACGGTGAATTAGCATCCTTTGCCCTGTGTGTTTCCCTCCAGAGCTGCTTCTTTCCCCGCAGCTATTTTGTTCTCCATCACCTCCCCTCACTGCTGCTGTTGCTGCATTTGGTTGGGCACAAAGAAACAAACATGCCATCACTCCCGCTGCCCTCCATTGGGACCTCCATCTTGACACCCCCTCCCTCCATTATCATCACTTTTATCCCCCTCGCCTCTTTTTTTCCTTTTTACTCCATCTGTCTTTATATCCCTTCAAAAGTGGTCACAACAGACATCTTACTGTACAATGTTGGAATAAAAAAAACAAAAAGAATACAGATTGAACAGCTCCCTTGCATGTACAGCAGTATGTGTTAGTCAAGGAACACGCGGAGGGTTGCGACAGAGACGGTGTGAATAATTGTTCATAGTTGTGTGCCAGAGAAAAAAAGAAATGGAAGGTTGACTGGGAAAATTGCGGAACGAACAGAAGGCCAGTAGTAGAGGCCAGGAGCATGACTCTCTGTCTCGGTTTCTGTCTGCATCTCACAGGAATGTGATATGACTGAAAGTCCAGGCTGCATATGTGTAGATGTGTGAGCTTGTGTTTCACAGTGTGTATCTGAAGGGGAAAAGAAGAGTGAAAGCATATGTTATGTCTGAGTGTAAGAGACATTGCTTCACCTATGTTCATCCAGCGCCCCTGCTGGCTTCATCCCTCCTATCACTCCTCTCATAGCTCCTCTACCTCTGTCAGACTTTACATTGCATTCTTTCATGACACTCTTTGATGATGAGAAGTTAATTGCAGTGCCAGGGCACTACACAAACTGTGGGACAAAGTCTGATTGAGAATGACAGAGATTAAGACAGAAAGGAAGAAAATGAATTGAGGGCTTGGGTGGGGATGGATGGATAGAATGAGTCAGGAAGGGAAAGATAAGGGCCTTAGGGAGCCTTGTCATGAGTGGAGACAAGTCACCCGCAGTGATGATTTCTGCCGTTGTGATTGACTCCCTCCCTCCAGCACTGAGACAAAGAAGACACACTCATGCACAGATTGTAGTGTAGGGAAATATTTTGATAGGGAGTCAACCAAGGTCATCTGAGATGCCCAGTCACACAGAAAGTCCGATTCTTTTTTTTTTAATTATCCGTATCTGGGTATGGTTAATTTATCTATAACTAGTATTTCTTTCAATTAGCACTTCAAAAATTAGAGCTGTATTTCAGCTGTTTTAAATTCATCAGGGCAGCCAAGCAAAAACCAACATAGAACACAATACAACATGTTAGATATGGTCAGGATAAAATAACCAATGTTCATTACCACGTTATTTTTTTCAGTGATATCAGTAGGAATACTGTATTCACTCTTGAGTTGTCACCAATCCTTATACCACTAGTACTTTTCATACATACAATTTCAGTGAACACAATGATACTCTAGAATCTAGAGTTATGCCATTCCATTCCATTCTAGAGTGTAGATAATGGTGAACAAAGCTCTTTCTTTCTCCCCGACGCACACAATGATTCATGGATGTGTAAAACCACCACAATGTAGCACCAACTAATAGGGCTGACTCAAAATCCAATTTTTTTCCCCTCAAGTATCAGTGGCTAGTATCACCAGCCTTCACAAGTACCTAATACCTTGGAATACATATACAGTTCACTCTAAATCCTATTGGAAGAGTGAGGCCAATTACTTTTATATTACATTTTTTGCTGTTGACTCAAAATATTTGGGTTTTACATATGAATATACGACAAGAGATCAACGGTTCTGCTTTTATTTCCTGGTATTCACATCTGGATTGTACACCCAACTAAGAAGATAGCCCCTTTTGTTTGAACCCATCCATTTTGTTTCTTTGTCTAAGGTCAACTATCGGTTTGGAATTCTCAGGGAGCTGTCTATGGCTAAGAAAACAAGCAGTTGTGCAGCTGAGAGAAAATCAACCAGAGCCGTTGGCAAAACATTTGTAAAAAAAGAAAGACACCAGTAATGTACTGAAAAAAAATCTGATTTACTACACCACTGTTACCATATCTAGATCAAGTAAAGTAACAGCAGTTTACAACAGAAACATGGTGCCAAAACAACAAAATAATCAATGTCGAGAGGTAACTGGAAAAAACAATTTGTAGATTTAAACTACATATTCCATCCTCTAAAAAGAAATGAGAAAGTCAGAATAGAATAGACTCTCAAAACAAACAATTGAAACTAAGTGAAAAAGCATGGAAAGAACACAAAATCTAGTGATGTTATGGAGTCATTGCAAACAAAGGTTTTGCAACAAAAATTTGACACCTATATATATATGTTGTTTTGTTACAAATGGTCTTCCTAGTTGTGTATGCAGTTCAGATGTAAATACCTGGACATGAAAGGTAAAATTGTGATCTTCTGTCTTGTATTCATTTTTTGGCATTCAATGTACATGTAAGGCTGCAACAAAAACAGAAATTCGCCCCCTTTGATCAAATATTTTTTGATCAAATCCTTTTGAACATTTATGGGAATAAAGGTGACTGTGTGTTATAAATAAATTGAACTTTATTGTGGCATCAATTTTATGAGTCGCTTATCCTCACAAGGGTCACGGGACTTTTGGACCCTGGCCCAGCTATCAATGGGCAGTAGGTGGGGTACACCCTGAAGTGGTTTCCACCCAATCGCAGGGCACATGAAGACAGACAAGGAGCCGCAGTCACAATCACACCCAGGGGCAATTTAGAGTGTCCAATTAATGCATATTTTTGAGTGAAGAGGACTGAAGTGGAGAAAACCCACACAGGCATGGGGAGAACATGCAAACCCCACACAGGCGGGGCCGGGATTTGAACCTTGGTCCTCAGAACTGTTGGGCCAATGCTCTCCAGCTGCCCCACCGTGCCACCCAGAACACTTAAGAGTAAAATCCAAATCAAAACAAAGGAAAAGTAATCAATCATCATTATCATTTATAGAAAGTGAAGAAATTTTATCAGGAAATGTAGAAATAATGCAGTACGTCATTACTGTAAAAGGTAAAAAATACCACTGAACCAATTTGTGGTTGTATAACCACTTTTACTGAGAACTGCATTACATCTGTGTAAAGGAGACTACTTCTGGCATCTGGTATTCCAGCACAAGACATCACGACTACATTCTTTCTTAATTGCTCCACGGGTTCTCTTTCTGATTGAAGTCGGGTGAATGGGTTACCACACCTCATGAATCTTGTATCAAGAACTAAAATGCTCCTTTTTGACTGGTGTTTTTGCAGTTGTGCAGTCATATTTGCAGCGGGAAACATGAGGGGACTAAGGAAACGTGATGAATGATCTGTGATCTGACAAAGACTGAGACCCCGATCATAGACACATTTTTCAGTGTATCTGCAAAGGTTATTTATAGTTTCTGCATTCCACCCACACGGAGCCAGTATTTTAGAAGCCTGAATCTGATCTTTTTTTTTTTTTTTTTCAAACCAGGTCCCAGAATGGATAAATCTCAAAACACTGCCCTAGGGTTTCCATGTTTACAACAGATACACGTCTTTCCTGCAATGATGACACGGTTTTGCCAGTTATCACGTGAACATGTCTGAACACTGCCAACATTAAAAACAACAGTGGAGGATTACATGTGTTGCATTTAAGCAGCAGAAACTCCTGAGCACGATATGACTTTTCCAGCAAAATCTCCACGAAAATTACTTGGCATTCACCACCATTGCTGTGAGTTTGTTTTCATTGCACAGCTTCATGTGTCAATATTATATTAGCTCTGTTTTTAGTGACTTCTTGTGGCCACATTATTCCTCCACAAAGCTTTGCCATAAGCACGTAGACAAAATTGTTGGTACCACCTTGTTGATGAAAGCAAAGCAACAAATGGTGACTGAAATAAATTGAATATGATAAAAGTAATACCCAGTCATCTTTTGAGCATCTTATCTACAAAAGCGTCTGGGGGGTGCTTCGAGCCTATCCCAGCTAACTTTGAGCAGGAGGCGGGGTGCACCCTGAACTAGTTGCCAGCCAGCTGAAAACAGAAAAGAAATAACCACTGACACTCCCATTTAAACCTACAAGCAATTCAGAGTCTTCAATTAACCTACTATGCATGTTTTTGTAATATGGAAGGAAACCGGAGTGCCTAGAGAAAACCCACATAGACTTGGGGAGAACATGCAAACTTCACAAAGTCGGGGCAGGGATTTGAACCCTAGAACTGTAAGGGAGACGTGCTAACCAGGCATACACTATTTCAGCTACAAAATTATTAATGAAATTAAAATTAAATTGAAATCAAACAATGAAAATTGTATGATTTTGATAGAAATTTTGAACTATCGTTGAACAGGATTATTAAAATATACTCATGAAACAGGCCTGGACAAAAATGATGGTTCTTGATATTTTGTTGCACAACCTTTTCAGGCAATCGTGGCAATCAAATTATTTTTGTAACTTTCAATGCGACGTCTGCACCTCTCAGTAGGTATTATGTCCCAATTTTCATGAGGAAAACGCTCCAGTTGTCTCAAACAGATGTTCAACAGGATTTAGATCAGGGCTCATAGAAACACACTTCAGAGTGTTCGAATGATTTGTTCTTAGCCATTCTTGTGTGTTTCTAGCTGTGTTTTTTTGGTCATTATCCTGTTCCAAGACTCATATCTGTGACTGATACCATTCTTTCTGACAGTGGGCAGGATATTTTGCTCTAGAATACCTTGTAAACCTCAAGATTTCGTTATAACCTACACAGATTCAGTACACCCTCTACTGGATGTAGCAAAGCACCCCGAGAGCATAACAGAGGGTCCTCCATCTTTCACAGCAGGGACAGTGTTCTTTTCTTCGTATGATTCAATTCACGCATCCATGAACATATAGCTGACATGCCTACCCAAAATGTTCCAGTCGTAGTTCGGCTGTCAGGATGACGTTTTCCCAGAAGCTTTGTGGCTTGTCAAAATAGACTTTTTCAAATTCCACTCTCACCTTTTTATTATTTATTTTAAACAGCGGACTCCACGCCGATGGATTGTGCAATCTAACACTGACCTTGACCTTGGAGTTCACCTTATATTTTTGGGGAGGTTATTCTGGGCTCGTACCCGGTGCTTCAATTTGTCATCAATTTTTCTCTTGGAGGTTGGCCACAGTGCTGTGGATCTTGCATTTTTTAATAATATGTGTAATTATAGTCGCAGGAAGATCAAGCTGATTAGCAATGGTCTTATAGCATTTATTTTTAAAGTGCTTTTCTGTAATTGTCTTTCGAATCGCCTGAGACAGCTTTCTCCTTCACTTCCTCTGGTCCATGTTTAGTGTGGTACACACATCACTAAACAGCACAGCGATTACTTGTCACCCTATAAATAGGCCGACTGAATGATTGCAAGATTGAAACCGGTGATACCAATGAGAGGAAACAAAATGATTGAATATGTCCCTATTGTCATATTATTTTCAATCTTTCATGAGTTTTTTTTTTTCATAATTCTGTTGAACCACAATTCAGAAGAAATGTTTGATTTTGATTGGCTCATTTTAATTACATTTTCCATCGAAATATAAATTTTCTTCCGCCGATCTGAGGTTGAGTCGCGGGGCAGTAAGCTTAGCATGGACGCCCAGACTTCCCTCTCCTCAGCCACTACAACCAGCTTTTTCAGGGGGATCCCAAGACGTTCCTCGGCCACCCAGGCATTACTTTTTTATTTATTAGTGTCAGATTGAAGTTAATTTTGTAATCACCATTTTCTTTCATCAAAAGAGGTGTACCAAGAAGTTTGACCATGAGTGTATACCAGAGTGTTTTAGCATTTTTGTGTGGACTAGCATTTTTTGAAGCGCTTCCATGTTTACATCAGCATAATTTTCGTGTGGACTTGGCCTGAAAGAAAAAAAAGGAACTAAATACAAGCAAATTGATGAGACAGCGAGGCACACCTGGATAACACACAAGTAGTGGGAGGAAGCTGATGGGTTGACACAAACAACAAGGATACCGTGCCCTCCAAAGGTTTTGAAACGGGAAGGTCAATTTTTGTTTTTGTTGTAATGAAAACATTTGGGTTTAAGAGCAAAAGATAAATAAGAAACACAAGAATTCCAGCTTTCATTTCAAGTTATTAACATCTAGATGTTAAACAACTCAGGACAGAGCGCCTTTTGTCTGAAGCTACCTATTTTTCAAGTGAGCAAAAGTATTGGAATACACATTATTAAATTAACAAAGTGAATAATTGAAGTTAATAGAATATTTGCATAACCCTTATTTGCAATTATGGCATCAAGCCTGTGAACCATTGACTTCATTGGACTGTTGCATTCTTCATTTGAAATGCTTCTCCAGGCCTTTCCTGCACCCTTTTCAGTTCTTCTTTGTTTTTGAGGGTTTCTCCCTTCAGTCTTCTCCTCAGGATTTAAAATTCATTCTCTATTTGGTTAAGGTCCAGTGACGGACTTGCCTAGTCTAAGACTTTCCAGTTTTTGTCCGATAAAGTCCTTTCTTGTGTTAGCAGTGTGTTTTGGGCCATTGTCTTGTTGCATGATGATGCTTCTTCTGATTGGCTTGATGGATTTTTCTGGAAATTGACAGACAAAATGGTTTTATAAAGTTCAAAATTCATCCTGCTGCTACCCTTGTGAGTTACATCATCAATAAATATTAGTGAGCAGTGAGCACGTTCCAGAAGTACACATGTAAGCCCAAGCCCTGACATTACCTCCAGCATGCTTCACAGATGAGCTAGTGTGTTCTTTCTTTCTCCACACTTTGGACTTTCCAACAATTTGGCAGAGGTTGGCAAACGATTTTGTCTGGCAATTAAAAGAAAATTGCATAAAAACTAATTAGGAGAAGTTTCATTATGTAACAAGACAATGACTCAAAACAAAATTGCCAACACAACAAAGGACTTTATCGGGGGGAAAATTGGAAGATCTTATACTGCCAAGTAAACCATCAGACCTAAACCTAATAAACCATCCATTTACACCCTGAAGAGGAGACTAAAGGGAAGAAACCCCAGAAACAAACAAGAACTAAAAGAGGCTGCAGTAAAGGCCTGGAAAACCTTTTCACATGAATATTGTAACATTCTGGGTCCAAAACTTGATGCAGTTATTGAAAGTAAGAGTTATGCCATCAAATATTTTCATTTAATCTTAACTAAAAATGAGTGGCATTAAACAAATGTGCTCTATCCGGAGCTGTTTAAGACATCCATCCATTTTCTTTGCTGCTAATCCTCACAAGGGTTGTGGGGGTGCTGGAGCATATCCCAGCTGTCAACGTGCAGGAGGCGGAGTACACCCTGAACTGGTTGCCAGCCAATCGCAGGGCACATTGAGACAAACAGCCACACTCACAATCTCACCTAGGGGCAATTTAGAGTGTCCAATTAATGTTGCATGTCTTTGGGATGTGGGAGGAAACCGGAGTGCCCATAGAAAACCCACGCAGGCATGGAGAGAACATGCAAACTCCACACACGCAGGTCCAGGATTGAACCTGGGACCTCAGAACTGTGAGGCCAACACTTTACCAGCTGATCCAATGTGCCGCCTTGTTTAAGACATTTAGCTGAAAATACCATGAAATGATATCTGGAATTCTGAATTTATGTTTCATATTCATCTTTTGACTTGAAACACAAATGTCGGCAGTATACAATAAAAACAAAGGAATTGATCTTGTCGTTCCAATGCATTTGGAGGGAACTCTTTACTGTATATCATACGCCAACATCACCTCTTCAAGTGCCCTAATCTGGTCCCTGCTCTATCATATACTGGCCAAGAAATGTCTGGGGCTACTTGGCAAAGTGTCTTGACCCTGGACACTCATCTTGTTTTCATCTGGCCACACAATGTTATTTTTTTTTGTCTTTAAGCCAGCGAGTGTTTTGTTTGGCAAATTATAACCTGTTCAGGAACAAAATTTTCCAAAAAGCTATTTTCTTTCCAAAAAGCCATTTTCTTTCCAAAAGCTAGGCGCTGACAAACTCATCTTTAGGAAATGTAGGGGAATTGTGGAATGAAGTGCAATCATCCTGGGCTTGAATACCATTTTACAGGTCCCAAAAGTTGGTTGAAGCTATGCAACATAAATGTGAAGCAGTATGGATGAAAAATGGTGTGTAAGTAAGTCCGTAAAGATAGTTTAGTGATTCACAGAACAGCAAATGTCCAGTTAATAGTGAGTTTGAGTAGTTCAGAAAATGGATAAATGGATGGATGGACGGATGGATGGTTGGATGGATGGACAGTAAATGTTTGTAAAGAAAAATGCTGACTGGTAATTTTTTTACATATTCTTTCATTCTGTAAATGACTAAGGAATTAGAAAATGTTTTTATGGTTAGTTTTTTTTAAGGGGGTCGGTTTAACACAACTGTTTTACTCTTGGAATTCTGTCTTGTTTACTGATTTATGATGACCATCCTACATTTTTGGGAGATTTTTTTTTTGTGCAGTCTAGCAGCTCATTATGTTCATTTTCTCAGTTATTGGTTTATTGGATATTTTTCTCTTCTAAAAATTGGCCCTTGCCTCATATTTAATTGAAAACATCCAGAGAAAAACTGATGTACTGTACTGTATTAGTCAAACACTGGTCACCATGTCGTTTGTTAGAAGATTTGAGGGAGTTTTAAAAATTCCTCTTATAAACTTTGAGAGCTGTCAAGTATTTTCTCAGCAGTTTCACAGATGCTAAAGGGTTCAGCATGTGTGGGCGTGTGTGTGAAGAACCAGTGTATGTGCTCAGTGTTTACTTGTTGTTCTGTTCTTTTTTTCTATTTCCAGGCCTTGGAGGAACAGATAGCAGTAAGAACAGTTTTTAGGTGTTTTTTACATCAAAATAGTTCCAAGTGTGCCGAAGAGGGTCGTAGCGCAGAAACACAGGCACAAACAAATGCCTGCATTCACGCATGCATGCAATGTGTCACGACTTATTAGTCGGTTGCATAAACATAGTTGTGAAGAGGGACTGCAGAGGACATAAGTATGATATTGAAATTTGTAATATGTATGTATTTGTATGTAATTTGGCATTATTGAGTGCTAAACTACACAAGCACTATCAGAAATAAAAAACATAAAAACAAATGCATGTCCAACCACAATCAGCTTTATACATGAAACAAAAATACCTGCATGGATTATGTTGTCACTGTTTAACTTTTTGTAATGACTTGGTATTCAGTCATAATAAATAATGATTTAACACATCAGCATTTTTTTTAATCCTTGGGTGTGCAAAGGTCCTATTGACGTGAAAATTTCACTGGACGTTAGAAACAATCCAAGTAGCCAAAAAATATAAAGAAAATACAAGAGGAAAAATTAATTTGTGTAAGAATGTTTCAAGACAAAGAGAAAAATAAATTGAACATGGCAACTGGGATTGTACAAAAGCCTTTGTTTGCAAACAAAGCTTCAAGACTCCTGTATGGAGAAACTCACATGCATTGATTGCTCTGCTGTGATTTTGACCCATTCCTCCACACAAGCAGTATTCAAATCTTAAAGGTTCCGTGGGCTTCTTTTATGGACCTTGAGTTTCTGTTCTTTCCATAAATTTTAGATTGGATTCAAGTCAGATGATTGGCTGTGCCATTCTGGCAATGTTTCTTTTTTTTTTTTTTAAACTAATTGTGATTTTGGATCATTATCTTGCTGTCCATTTTCATTGTTTTGTTTTCATCATCCCAATAGATGACAGCAGATTTTTTTCAAGAATGTCTCAGTACATTTGTGCATTCATCCTTCCTTCAACATTATGAAGTTTTCCAGTACCATTTACTGAAATGCAGCCCCAGATCATCATGTTCTCATCTCTGAATGTCACTGGTGTTTTTAAATTAAAGAGGAAAGGGAGCTACTTTGTGACCATTGGAGGTGCTCGGTCTCAGTGAATGGCAATGATCTATGGGATCCCTCAAGGGTCAGTTCTTGGACCTCTGCTGTTCAGCCTGTATATGCTACCCTTGGGTCAAATTCTTCAAAACTTCAATTTTGACTACCATAGCTATGCAGATGATGCACAGTTATATTTACTGTCTCTAGTTCAATTGAGGTATTGTGCCACGGTCTTCTTCTTCTTCTTTTCCTTTGAGCTTGTCCGATCAGGGGTCGCCACAGCGTGTCGTCTTAGATGAACGCATATTTGTTTGCCACAGTTTTACGCCAGATGCCCTTCCTGACACAACCCCTCTGCATCTAGCTTGGTAGAGAAGGTATTCGCAGGCGGTCTTCCATCCAAGTATTAACCAAGGCCAAACCCGCTTAGCTTCCGAGATCTGACGAGACCGAACGATCACAGGGTAGCATGGCCGTTAGATATTGTGCCACTGTGGAAATCAGATAACTGGATGAGCCAAATATTTTCTTCAACTAAATCACAACAAAACTGAGACAATTGTTATTGACAATAAAGAAAAGAAAATTGCTGTTAGTAAACACCTGGACTCTCTACCTTTAAAAACCAAAGACCAAGTCCGAAAACCTTGGTGTTCTGATTGATTCTGACCGGACTTTCAATAATCATATCAAATCAATCATAAAAACTTCCTTCTGCCATCTGAAAAAAGATATCGAGAACCTAACATATCTCTGACAAGGAACAGCTCATCCACGCTTTAATCTCAAGTAGACTTGACTACTGTTGGTCTTCTGACTGGACTCCCCAAAAAGAGTATTAAACAGCTGCAGCTCATTCAGAATGCTGCAGCTCGTGTTCTGACAAAAACAAAGCGGTCAGAGCATATAACTGGAATCCTAAAGTCCTTGGACAGGCTTCTAGTCAGCTTTAGAATAGATTTTAAAGTTCTGCTACTGGTCTATAAATCACTATTATGCTGCACACAAATGGAATAAGTTGCCAAGAGAGGTGAGGTCAGCACCAAGTGTGAATGTTTTTGAATCCAGGTTAAAAGTCTTTTTTCTCATGCTGTTGAGAATATAATCACTTTTTGATCATATTACTTGCACTGTATGCAGTTTTAATTGTCTTTTTTTTTAATATTGTGTTTGTAATTTTGTTTTTTTTCCATTTTATAAGTTTTATCTCTTTGTTTTTAGATGCCTTTAATCATGCAAAGCACATTGAGTTACCTCATGTATAAAATGCACTATACAAATAAATTTGCTTTGCTTTTCTTTGCTTCAAATAATTGTGTTTTTGGTTCAAATGGTGTTTTTAGGGTGCCGTGCAGTGATATTTCTCCTCCAATCATGGGTTTGCTTTATGGCATCCAGAAAATTTGCCCTCATTAGACTAGACTATATTCTGCCAATATTTTACTGGCTTGTACAAATGTTCAGCAAATGTTAAATGAGCTTTGACATACTTTATTTTTCAGCAATGAGGTCTTGCGTGGTGCGATTGCGTACACTATATGGCAACGGAGTACATTACTCACTGTTTCTTTGTGACAATAGCATTTGCTAATTCCAGGTTTTTTTGACACTTTCCAAAGGTGGTCTTTGGCTCTTGGACAACTCTTTTGATTTTTATTTGCACTCCTCTGTCAGAAATCTTGCAAGGAGTATCTGATTGAGGCAAATCTATGGCAAGATGGTTGACTTTCAACTTATGCATTATGGTCCCAGCTGTGCTAACTGGAACATTTATAAATTTAGATGTGCGCCTGTAACCAATCCCATTGTTAGGTTTTGCAACAATTACTTTGCGATGGTATTGAGACAGCTCTTTGCTTTTACCCATCATGAGATTTGTCTTAACAATGTCTCTTGGCAATGAGAACTTTTTGTAGTCAATCAGTTAGGACTGAACCAGCTTATATTCATTTGCACTCACAAGGTGCTGGATTTGATTTGACTATTGATGTATTTCAGGCGTTGTATTTTCACGACTTTTTGGACCTTCACAATACTTTTTTCCCTGTGTCATTTGACATTATTACACACAACTTAATTTCTGATCCCATCTGTTCTGCTTTCTTTGTATGCATGGATTAATTGGGTTGTACCCAACAATGTCAACAGTAATTTTGGGAAATATATTTTGTGATAAAAATACTGACATGTTAAATACTTATTCCAGCCACTATTTGTACCCTGCGATTGGCTTGCAAGTATCAGTATCATATATCTGTGAAATGGTGATGTCCAAGAACATCTCATGGAAACTATGAATAATGAAAAAAAATCAGTGCTAATTTCAGGATCATGTGGAAAAAAAATCTGGATTTTCACATTTGAATGAACACTAATAATAAAGTAACATGCTGCAACAATATGGTGCCCCGCTGTACTGTATTTACTTTGTTTTACGGTCAACATCTTGACTGAATGGGCATGCGTCCATGCGCAGTTTTAAAGTAGCTTCCAAATCAATTCATTTATCATGTATTACAAATGCACATAGCTATCGTCCTTGAGATGATAATTTCTGTAGAGGAAGGTGTCCCATGGTCATGCCCAAGAGCTGCCTGAGAATTCAAGACTGCGATCGCGGCAGAGTCAATGGAAGAAAGTTGTGCTAGATTAATTCATCATTCAAGATATTGCCTACCAGTATGGCTGCCTTCAATACGTGCTCCCTGGTATTGTTTAGGTTCGTGTGTTTTTCGGTCGACTCGGGACCCAAGTACGTAAGAAATGACTTGCTAACCATCAGAGTGTCTTCTCCAGACGTTATTTGGACAACTCTTGTCGATTCGTTGAATCTTTTCCCGGAGTAACGTGTCGGTGCTCTCTTCGGAGTGTCGCGGTGAAGACGGCCATTACACTACCAGGCTTTCATCTTAATCGGGCAGACCGTATCGTGGAGCTAGCACGGAAATGTGGTGGGATATGAATCTCTCTTAATGAGAAATAGTGCATGGATGTTACACAACTCAGCACACACTGCAGTGCGCTTTTAGAGTAGTTCTTGAACTGTAAGCCATTTTACTTGCTCTCTGAGTTCACCTCTTTCATTCTCTTCGGAGTTTACATTCTGCCCCAAGTTAGCATGAACACAGCACTGCTAACACTCGCAAGGTAGGGAAACAAGATTGAGAAAAAAAAACACCCAGAGTCAACCCTCAGTATCCTAGGAGATTTTAACACAGTTAAACTTCACCACGTACTCACGAAATATAAGCAGCACCTAAAATGCCTGACAAGGGAAAATAACACTTTAGACCACTGTTATACCACAATTCAACACGCATATCGTGCAATTCCCCGTGCTCCCCGAGTCTCCTCTGATCATTTCTTAATCTTCTTAATAACTACATACATGCAAGTACTTAAGTGCGCAAAGCCTTCAGAAAAATCAGTTAAAAAAATGGACTAATGAGGCAAAATTAGTACTTTAAAGCTGCTTTGACTGCACATTCGGGAGTGTCTTTGAATATTCAGCGAGCAGCCTAGATGACTTAAGGGATAGTGTTAATGCATATATCAGTTTCTGTGAGGACGTGTGTGTACCAGCAAAACAGTTTTTCGGACATTCTATAACAACAACCTGCAGTTTACAGCCAGATTTGGCCGGAGGGAAGGGTGAGCTGGCCTGAGCAGGCTCACGTGGAACGTGGGATGGACTCTCATAGACCTGGGGAGCTTTCTTGAGACAGTGACTGGTTTAATTACTTTGGTGATGGGGAATGGCCCCAAAAGCCTGGGAGCTAGCTTACTGGCACCGGTTGACGGTAATGTCGTTCATTCCTCGGTAGTCGATACAGGGATGTGAGGTGGCATCTTTTTTATTGACAAAGAAGAAGCCAGCCACTGCAGGCAAAGAGGACGGTCGAATGAGATCCGCCACCAGCGACTTCTCCACATATGTCCTCATGGCTTGGTGCTCCGAGCCTGTTAAAGAAAAAAGCCTCCCGCATGGGGGTGAGGTGCCGGGTAATAACTCAATGGCGCAGTCGGGAGACAGGCAGGGAGTACGCCGGGAGTCGAGATCAGAGTCCAGGAAGTGCGGGAACGAGGCATCAATGGCAACGATCTGGCAAAGCCGTACCATCCGCTCGGTACTATAAGTACTGCAGGTAATTACTGGGGATGAGGCGCAGGTGTGCGCCTCCAGATGACTGGTGGTGTGTCGGGGGAACTGCACACCCAGGGCTAGGACCGGCAGGATCATGACAGACAACAATAGTGGGCTAGCCAATGACCTTTACAGCTTTTAACACAGTTTTAAAAAGGACACATTCACTTCACACACACACCCACCAAGTCGCAGCACCACCCACTTCAACATCTCAAACTCAACAGTAGAACATCTATAAAAGGGACATGAGGCAGATCTTCAAACAACAAAAGATCAACAAAGCGCCGGACCCAGACTTTGTGTCCCCATCCTACCTCAAAGTCTGCGCAGACCAACTGGCTCCTGTCTTCACAAAGGTCTTCAACAGGTATCTAGAACTGTATGAAGTACCAACCTGCTTCAAATGCGCCACAATCATACCGGTCCCAAGAAAAGCAGCAGTCTCCGGTTGTAATAACTACACGCCTGTTGCCTTGACATCTGTGGTCATCAAGTCCTTTGAACGCCTTGTGCTGGGTGCAGTTTAAAGCTTCAAATCCTGTAATAGTCTACAGTATATATTACTGCTTACGGCCATGCTTCCCTGACAACGCCCGATCTCGTCAGATCTCGGAAGCTCAGCCGGTTTGGCCCTGGTTAGTACTTGGATGGGAGACCGTCTGGGAATACCAGGTGCTTTAAGATTCTCCCCCTGGCTAAAATGCAGAGGGGTTGCGTCAGGAAGGGCATCTGGCGTAAAACTGGGCCAAACAAATGTGCATTCATCTGAGATGACACGCTGTGGCGACCCCTAACGGGACAAGCCGAAAAGAAAAGAAGGAGTCTACAGTATATATTACTAATACTGATTGGACTAGCAGTGTGCGAGTGTGTGTCCCAACAACGACGCAAGGCAGAAAATAGTAGGTTCGCTGATCAAGAATTTAATGATTTAATTGCAAGAGGGAAAAAACTGTTTAAATGCCTGCTAGATTTGCTTGCATTAATCGGTCGCGCCTACCCAATGGAAAGAGCTGGAAGAGCTGGTGGCCAGGAGGTGGAGGGTCCAAAAGGATCCTGTCCGCCTTGGTCCTAGTTCGAGTGACTTGCAAGTCTTCAAGGGTGGGTAGGGTGATGTCGCTAACCGTTCAGCGGTTTTTGATTGTCCGTTGCAGTCGGAGTTTGTCCTTTTTGTGGCTGCCCCAAACCAGACTCTCATGAAGGTGCATCGTACCGATTCAATGACGCTGTGTAGAACTGTCTCAGGAGCTCTTGTGACAGGCCATGCTTCCTCAGAAGCTCTTTTGAGGACAGAGTTGATGGTCTCCCACTTCAGATCCTGTAAGACCATAAGTCCCAAGAACTTAACGATCTTGAGGGTTGACACAAGACAGTTCATGTAGACCGTTGGGCGAACACCAATGCACCCTTGATAACCCTAGCGAGTGTGATGAGCTGGTCCATTGTTCAGTGGCCAGGACAAAAACCACATTGCTTCTCCAGAGTCTGAGATTCAACAGACCCTCCTCTCCAGCACCCCTGAAGAGACCTTACCAGGGAAGCTGAGGAGTGTGATCCCCTTGTAGTTGGAACACACCCTCTGGGCCCCCTTCTTAAAATGTGGGGCCACCACCCCAATCTGCCAATCCAGAGGCACTGTCCCCCGATGCCCATGCGATGTTGCAGAGGTGAGCCTTTAGGAACCTTGGGGCAAATCTCAATCACTCCCGGGGCCTTGCCACCAAGGAGCTTTTTAACCACCTCAGAGATCCCAGACTCTGCTTCCTCATGGGATGGTGTGTCGATGGAACTTGAACAAAGGTGAGGAGGCAAGTTTCCAACGCTAGAACTTGGATCAAAGTGAAACATATTCAGATCGTGGTTCATTACATAAATATGTAATATTACATACATATTTACAACATATTTGTTGTTTTCCCCATTAGACTTACATAAACTGTTCATTGAATTGCTTTCACACAAAAAAAATATTGGCTGTGATAATAAGCAATAGATACGGAGTCTGAGTTCAGAGCCCTTACTGTCAGAGTGAAATTTGTTGATGAAGTCATCCAGCTGGCCCAGCTGGCAAGGCATTGCCATCTCCACCACCACATACAGGAATAAAAAAAAAAACAGTGGAGTCACAGAGAATTGCAGACAGTGGAAAAGTAGGTGTCATTTCATCACCTCTTTCATTGTTCTCGCAAAGCATGACTGTGAGAAGTGTCAACTCGCAAAAACAAAGTCCAGGACAGAAAATGTGTGACATTCTATGTTTACAACTGCATTATGGACAGGAAGAGGAAAATCCCATCTTTATAGTGTGAAACTGTCAATACATGTTCTCAATGTAACCTTATTGACTAATACTCATATTTTATCACCGTGTGTTTCAGGTGAACAGAACGACCATATCTAGCAGTGGATCACTGCAAGGAGAGAGAAGGGGATAAACAAGTGCAGCATTATACACACATAAATGTGTCAAAGAGTATCTCCAATGCTCTTCCTCACGTGTAAACCAGAATGTGTATGTATCTCTGCATGTGTGTGTGGATCTGTGTGCATGTTGGACCTACGTGAATCTAAGTGACACATCTCTGCTGTGAAAAAATAAGTGGGCATAACCTGTTAGAGGTACCTGCGGTTTCACAGACAGGGACCTGATAGAAAGCATCAGAGCTCTGTGATCTCACACCAGACACTCTAAAATCTCCAACGAGGAGTCTTATTTTGATGGCATCTACCACGACGACCCACATTGAATGACAAACACTATGTCGGTATATGACCTGTTGGGCAGTGACCTCAGAAATAACTGCTTCATAATTAACAATTATTAAATAATGAAATCGGGGACAGTAGCTTTTAAATAAGGACATGGCTTTTGAATAGGAGTGTCACATTCCAAACTGGAAAACTGCTGCAAACTGCACCAAACAAAGACAATGGATACTAACTGTTGGAGAGATGCTAGTCTACTGCCTAACTGCTGTCAAGGTGCAGTAAGGCAGTAAACCTCCCGCCAACCGTAGCACGAAAGATGCATTCCTGTTCAAAGGGGAAAAAACACCCCAGAAGTCTGAGGTGTGAATGTGGTAACTACTCACTATTGGTGATTCGAACCATCTTCCCAAAAAGAAGTGCTTTCAACTAACATGGTAAAGGTGGATGCTAAGTGTGGAATTCTTTATCATTTGTATATTTTGATTGAGAAGAATTTCAATCAGTTTTTATAAAGACACGTGAACCGTTTTAAATAGTATGGGTATGGGAAAGCACGCACACGCACGCACACACACACACACACGCACGCACACGCATACATATACACATATCATCTTTAATAGAAGGATCTGTGGAGAATTTCACAAAGCAAAAGTTTCACTACCAGCCAAACCTATTTGTGCCATTGTGGACCACAAATACATATTCATGATGGGGATGGTTGATTCCCTCCAGTACGTTCATATGAAAAGATATAGTACAGTAGGAAACATTGAGTACATGGGCTTCTCGTTCATGTTTGACAATTGATGATTTGTACTGTAGAATACAGTACAGCATTCCACTTACTTTTACTGTTTTTGAGGCAAGTCTAAATCAACCAAGGGTTTAGATTGGTACAGCCCAAGTAGTGTTAATGTCATTCTTGGCCCAATGTCTGATGAAAGGCCGTCGTTTAAATATACATCGACTTTCAGCATGCAATGCATGTCTGCTAAGGGGCATGTTTTGAAATTCTGCTGCAGATGTGAGTCTCAATGTCCTGCTGAGAGAGATGAATGGCTCGGGGTTCTGCTAGCTACCTACAGGTTAACTTCCTTAATGGGGAGAAGAATCTGCTGAGAGCAAGATATGATTGATAGCGTCACAAGTGAACGAGAGGGAGGGAAACACAGCAAGAGCTTGTGATAAAGATGGAGAGGCGGTGGGCTCTACCAAGCAGCAAAATCAAGAATCCTGGCACTGCCCTTTGACAGCTTATTGCCTATAAGACACCATGCTGTCAAGGCAGGGCACTTCCTTTCGTTAGAACCTTCTCCGCTTTGTGAACTTAATTTAAAATGGTTATCCTTCCATGTTATGTATTTGATTATAATCAGGAAGTCCCAACGTTTTTTTTTTTCCATCAGATAAGTGTCATGGGCCAGCGGCAAGGAGGCGGACCCAAATGCAGGACTCCCTGGCAAAGGCATAATGTTCGGAGTGGTTTTATTCCCAACTAAGGTCATACACAGTTTAAGGAGTCCAAGAAGGCAGAGACACAAAAACCCTCGGCTAGAGGCAAGGTCCAAAAACATGAAACAAGGTCCAATGGCTATGAGGCAAAACTTGGAAACATGAACAAAAACGTGACTTGACTATGGTGGCACAGGCTCGCTGTGACAAAGGGTTGCTCTACACTAAACTTGCAACTTACGCACAGTAGTAGAGTAGCCCAGGATGCAGTGAAGCATCTGCAACGAACTAGCAAATGCCAGTGACACAGTCACCAGTTGAGTGCTTGGTCAATTAGAGTCCCGAATGCAACACAACTTAGACAGGTGTCAGAGGTGGCACTGCCCAGGGCAGTGGCCTGGCCACACCCCTCACAGGAAGCACTGCCCACAGCAGTGGCCAAGTCATGCCCATGACAGATAAGGACATAGCCCATACCTTTTCGACATATCCACAATTATTTCTGTGCTTATTCCATGCAGACTACAGACTGCATGGAATAAGATCATATACTGCACTGCAGTACAGCTTTGCTTTTATTACATTAAGAAAGTGACATTCATCCACAGTAAACCATTATTCATCAAATGTTTAATTTGTATGAGATGATGACCCTGGGCTGCATGGTGGGTCAGCTGGAAAGCGTTGGCCTCACAGTTCTGAGGTCCCGGGTTTGATCCCGGACCCGCTTGTGTGAAGTTTGCATGTTCTCTCCGTGTCTGCCTTGGTTTCCTCCCAGATCTCAAAAACATGCAATATTAATGGGTTGTTTTCACTGACGTCACATGTTTTGCTGAATTACCCCCTCCCAAAAAACCATCCACCTTGTCGCTTGATTCAGGTGTGGTCTATACTCAGAGCGGATGCACATAAAAGTGCGGTCTACCAAGCCAGCCTCCGATCTACGGCAGTCCCGCGTTGCGTGCCCCCCACCTCACAACAATACATCACGGTTGCCGACAGGAATGTTTGTTCTAATGTGTCGCTACCTTGCTGCCACTAACAACGATTATGTTGAACTAAACTTTCATTATCTTCAAAACATTGCCGGTATAGACCGTAATTCCTTGACAGGCCAGTGCATTTAACTTTTCTTCAGATGAAGTTTGTCAGATCAAGAATTTTTACAGATGAAAAATTTTAAATACTGTTTTATATCATGTACTACTGATGTCAGTTGAAATTGGAAATTATCCTTTCTGAGTTTGAAGTTTTACTTTTCTATTTTAGTTATGTATTTGTTTATTTTATTTTTAATTTACAGTTATATTATATTAATCCTGTAAATTATTTTAAGGTCTTGAGATTCCATCCCTAATCACACCTGCAACTTTATCTGCGAGCATGACTGACCACACCCGTACATTTTTCAAATGTGAGTGACTGCGTACCAGTGTTGTTGACTCCGGAATGCTCTTCGTTACTGTTTGTGTTTTTGCGTTCCACCGGCGTCTCGGGACTCTCAAGTAGACAAGAGAGGACTTGCCAACCGTCAGAGAGTCTTCTTATGAATTTTCTTCTGACTTTTTTTCGACAACACCTGCCAATTCGCTGAAGCTTTTCCAGAGTTGCTAGTCGCTAGCTCTTGAAAGCCTCGCGATCCGGTACACAAGTCCAGCTGCGTAAGTGGGGACATTGTCAAACGCGTCCAACAAAAGGCTTTGGACATTCTCCGGCTCTGTGTTTCACGGAGACTTGGCTTTGTGGACGATTGCCCGACGCTGCTATCACTCTGCCTGGTGTCAACCTCCATCATGCTCATGTGTCGCTGAGCTAACAAGCTTAATCAATACTCTTTTCAGAAGGTCAACATTACAGCTAAGATGGTTTTTTGTTCGTCACTTGCATGATTCGAGAATTTTGTGAAATACTGAATTTGTTTATTCTTTTGTCTTTCTGCCATTGTTATAAAATTTTAAACAAATAATAAACATTCCGCTTTGCTTGTGGTAAACTAATATACAGGTTTTACTTTTTGAAAAAAAAAAATGGAATAAATGGAGTTTGCCTCGATATTAAACAAAATAATATTACAAGCAAGCAAAACAAACTTACTGTCAAAATAGTGTGGCAACTCCGATTAACATTTTCAGGAGTTATGCATCTTTACAAGTGGGTGAATAGTTGATGATTATCAGAGCAATGATAGATTCCACCAAACCAAACTAATCAGCAAAATAAATAGCAACACAACTTTCATGTAGAGCCATTATTTTCTTCTTTTTATTTCAACAGTATTAAGATTTCAATTCATAATGAAATTATCACTAACAATTCACAGAAGCCATCCGGAAGTCATTCATCTTCCTAGTCAAACTCCTCCCATGCCAATATTGTTACTTCAGTAAACACCAAAACCACGTTCCACTTGGCCTGCCAGTATCTATCATCTGCTTCTTGTGTCGCACTACCAAAACATGCCTGATAGGACTCCTTCTTCAGCTCGAGGGCATTCCTTACTGCTGCTGTTCAGAAACAGGTTCAGGGCTTGCTGCCATGACAGGCACTGACCACCTTACGACAACATTTTCAGTCAGGCTCCTGAACGATAGTAGTGCATAACATGATCCAGTCGGACTCAATGCGCCCGGTTTTGCCACAGGTGAGAGTTGCAACTCCTTCTGACAGGGGATTCTGCCAGACATTCCCACCAAACCCTCACAGTACGTTGGTTCTGCCAGTTTGGACCTGCATTTTCCACCACCATCGGAACCAACCCACTAACAGGCAGTGATAGTTTGAGTTGGGCATAAGCTACAATCAGGACCTATCCCCCCAGCCAGAGGCAGAGGGAGGCGACTGACTCATCCACCGGTGTAAAACCCAATTAATAGGCACTTGAGTTGGGGAACAAAAAGTATGGCCACACCTGTTTGGTGCCTTTGACCGTGAGCAACTCCAGAGTTCAAAAGGGTTCAAGACCTCTGAATGGGACTGGTACCGGAGCTAAAAATGTGTTGAGGAGGTGCGCTTGACTATAGCTGCAACTTCTCAACCTGCATGCCAGCTCGGGTGCCTTACCTGCCAGGGAGGTGACAATTCATGTCCCTAGAGCCAGTTTCTGAAGTTTCAGATCAAACCACCATGGTCCCCGCATTTGGCCGCTACCCAGCTCTCTATGCGCCTGGTCCATTGCTCCCCTGCAACCCCCCTGCCCCATGTTGTGAGCCCATGAAAAGGAGGATCCACATCATCTCTTCAGGGTGTGTCGAGTCGGCCCCCGTGGGTGGAGCCCCGGCCACCTTTGAGTCCCATCTCCAGGAGTGTCTCCAGTGGGGAACCCCAGTGACCCGCTTCGGGGCAATTGAAAATGAAGTTTAAGTAATTCATCGTAGAGGGTCATTTGAGCTGTGCTTTTTCTGATCCCTCACCATGGATCTGTTTGCCATGTGTGACCCTACCATGGACGTAACACCCCAGACAACTTAGGTCCTAGGATCATTAGGACACACAAACCCATCCACAATGATAAGGTCCTCACCTCAGGGAGGGGGTTCATCACCATCCATCCATCCATCCATTTTCTTTGCCGCTTATCCGCACAAGGGTTGCGGGGCGTGCTGGAGCTCAGCTGTCAACAGACAGGAAGCGGGGTACACCCTGAACTGGTTGCCAGCCAACCGCAGGGCACATCGAGACAAATAGCAGCACTCACAATCACACCTAGGGGCAATTTAGAGTGTCCAATAGGTTGTTTTCACGTGACTTCACCCATTGTGCTGCCTCAAACGATGGCCATTTTCGATCCCTGACCTCCGTTACTCATACATACGCAAGGTGGACGACATTATGTTTCTGACTGCATTTATTGAAGACGCGACTGACAGCACATCAAGGCCAGACTGACTACTATGCTACCTGGCATACACACATCATGGGACTCAGGACTGCGTCACAAAGGCACAGTATTGTGCCCTTAATCTTTTACTCTATGTTAGACAGAAATCACGAAGGAGGAGCACATACCTGTATGCTAACATACAGATTCTGCACACAAGTGTGATATGTAACACGAAAATAGGAAACTGTCAATGACGAATTTGTCTTTGGGTTATATTATATTATCTATTGGGTTATAATATATTATATTATGTGGCTTCTCGGTCTTTCTCTGACTCTGGAAAGATCTCGCGCTAATATCAATGTAGTTTCTCCGTCGATATGCATGGAAATACCATTGAAATACCCCTCGCTGAAATACTTGAAGCCCTACTGTCTGCTCTTCAACGATATTTCACTATTCGGTAAGAATGCGAGTGAAAAATCAGCTGGTAAATCGGACAATTTCGCTCTTGACTTTTCTTCCTGCGACGCCATTTTGTCTAATGTTTGTCTGAGGTTAGCAACAGTGGGGTGACGTGACTTCAGGAGGCGTGGTTATGTGCCCTGTACGGAGGGGTCAATTTAGAGTGTCCAATTAATGTTGCATGTTTTTGGGATGTGGGAGGAAACAAGAGTGCCTGGAGAAAACCGACACAGGCATGGGGAAAACATGCAAACCCCACACAGGGACCTCAGAACTGTAAGGCCAACACTTTTCCAGCTGATCCACCGTGCCGCCCCAAACAATACAGTGCCGTGAAAATGTATTCGTTCACCTTTTTTTTTTTTTTGCTCATCTATCACCCTGCATGGTGGGTCAGCTGCCACAATTCGTTTGTAATCAGAATCAGCTTAATTGGCTAAGTATAATGCTCTTGAGACAGCTCTCTGTTCTTACCCATCATGAGATGTGTCTTGATTCACACCTTGGCAATGAGACCTTTTTCGTGGCTGTTAGGACTGAAGCAGGTGATATGCATTTGCACTAACATGGATCTGGATTGCTGTTTGATAGTTGATAGACTTTAGGTGTTGCCTTGGCTTTCAATGTCTCTTTGCACCTCACTTTCTTCATGTGTTCACTGCTTTCTCCGTCATTTCACATTCGGCATCCATTTTCTGAGACGCTTATCCTCACAAGGGTCGCGGGAGTGCTGGGGCCTATTCCAAGGTGCCATCAGGCAAGAGGCAGGGTACACCCTGAACTGTTTGCCAGCTAAACACGGGGCACATAGAGACAGTCAACAGTCACACTTACAATCACACCTGGAGGCAATTTAGAGTCTCTAATGAATGAATCATTTTGGAATGTGGGAGAAAACCAAAGTGACAGGAGAGAAGCCACGCAGGCACGGGCACAACATGCAAACTTCACACAGGCATTTTAACTCAAAACTGTGAGCCCAATGCTCTACAGCTGCACCACCGTGCCGCCCATTTCACATTATTACACAACTTAATATCTGATCTTTTTTCTTCTTTCTTTGTATGTATAAATTACATTGGTTGTTCCCAACATCTAGTGAAATCTTCACGTTGATAATATCTTTAGAAGACGGTATTTTTAGGGAGAAAAATAGTGGTGTTAAATATTTCTGCCGAACTATAGACAAACAACGATTTACACACAAATTCCCATTTCCGAGCCATTCAGTCTCCAATTAACCTGCCATGCATGTTTTTTGGGATATGGGAGGAGGCCGGAGTACCCAGAGAAAACCCACAAAGGCATGGGGCACAATATGCAAACTCCACAGAGGTGAGGCCGTATTTGAACCTGGGTCCTCAGAACTGTGATGCAGATTCTAACCAATCATCCACTGTGATTCCCATCAAAGAATATAAAAAATGAAATTTGGATGGAAGCGGACCTTTAAGATTCAATTTCATGTTAAAAAAATAGCAAGTATCGCGTGTATTGTATTATCACATTTTCCAAATCCTTCATGTTCCAAACTGAAAAATTCTCAAAAGATCTTTTCTCCAAAGGGAAAATTCATTGGGCTCACTGACTGCTCGCACCAACAACGGGATGGCTGTACAGATGACTCCCCGAAAAACACACCACTAACATGACTATTTAGAACAGTGAACTGGGTCATGCCTACATGACCACTTATTTATTCCCTAAATATGTTTTTGAGCTGGAATATGAAAATCGCGGCGCGGTGGCTCAGCTGGAAAGTGTTGGCCTCAGAGTTCTCAATCAATCCCAGACCCACTTGTGTGGAGTTTGCATGTTCTCCCACATCCCAAAAACTTCTTTTTTTTTCTTTTCGGCTTGTCCCTTGAGGGGTCGCCACAGTGTGTCATCTTTTTCCATCCAAGCCTATCTCGTGCATCCTCCTCTCTAACATCCACTGTCCTGATGTCCTCCCTCACAACATCCAACAACCTTTTCTTTGGTCTTCCTCTTGCTCTTTTGCCTGGCAGCTCCATCCTTAGCAGCCTTCAACCAATATACTCACTCTCTCACCTCTGAACATGTCCAAACCATCAAAGTCTGCTCTCTCTAACCTTGTCTCCAAAACATTCAACTTTGGCTCTCCCTCTAAAGAGCTCATTTCTAATCCTATCCAACAAGCTCACTCTGAGTGAGAACCTCAACATCTCCATTTCTGCTACCTCCAGTTCTGGTTCCTGTTGTTTCTTCAGTGCCACCGTCTCTAATCGCTACATCATGGTTTTGTAAACTTTGCCCTTCATCCTAGCAGAGACTCTTCTGTCACATAACACACCAGACACCTTCCGCCAACTTTTCCATCCCACTTGGACCCGTTTCTTCACTTCCTTACCACACTCTCCATTGCTCAGTATTGTTGACCCCAAGTATTTGAAGTCGTCCACCCTCGCTATCTCTTCTCCCTGTAGCCTCACTATTCCCCCTCAGCCCCTCTCATTCACGCACATATATTTTGTTTTACTTCGGCTAATCTTCATTCCTTTCCTTCCCAGTGCGTACCTCCATCTTTCTAATTGTTCCACCGCCTGCTCCCTGCTTTCACTGCAGATCACAATATCATCTCAGAACATCATGGTCCAAGGGGATTCCAGTCTAACCTCGTCCGTCAGCCTATCCATTATTGCCGAAAACAGGAAGGGGCTAAGCGCAGATCCCTAATGCAGTCCGACCTCCAGATTAAATTCTCACACAACACCAACGGCACATCTCATCGCTGTTCTGCTGCCCTCATACATGTCCTGTACTATTCTAACATATTTTTCCGCCACACCAGACTTGCGCATGCAGAACCACAGTTCCTCTCTTGGTACTCTGTCACAGGCTTTCTTGAGGTCTACAAAAACACAATGTAGCTCCTTCTGTCCTTCTCTGTACTTTTCCACGAGCATCCTCAAGGCAAATAATGCATCTGTGGTACTCTTTCTCGGCGTTAAACTATACTGGTGCTCGCAGATGGTTACTTCTGTCCTGAATCTAGCCTCCATTACTCTTTCCGATAACTTCATTGTGTGGCTCATTATCTTTATTCCTCTGCAGTTTCCACATTTCTGAACATCGCCTTTGTTCTTAAAAATGGGGACGAGCACACTTTTCCTCCATTCTTCTGGCATCTTCTCTCCCACTAGTATTCTATTAAATAAATTAGTCAAAAACTACACAGCCACCTCTCCAAATTGCTTCCATACCTTCACTGGTATGTCATCGGGACCAACTGTCTTTCCATTTTTCATTCTGTTCAGTGCCTTTCTAACTTCCCCCTTACTAATCATTACCACTTCCCAGTCATTCACACTTGCCTCTTCTACTCTACCTTCTCTCCCATTTTCTTCATTTAACTTCTCAAAGTACTTTTTCCATCTACTTAGCACATTACTGGCACCAGTCAACATATTTCCATGGCTATCCTTAATCACCTTTACTTTCTGCATATCCTTCCCATCTCTGTCCCTCTATCTGGCCAACCTGTAGAGGTCCTTTTCTCCTTCTTTCGTATCTAACCTTGTGTACATGTCGTCATATGCCTCCCGTTTAGCCTTCGCCACCTCTACCTTTGCCCTACGACGCATCTCAATGTATTCCTTTCGCCTCTCCTCAGTCCTCTCCGTGTCTCACTTCGCTAATCTCTTTCCTTGGATGACTTCCTGTATTTTGGGGTTCCACCACCAAGTCTCCTTCTCTTCTTTCCTACCAGAAGACACCCCAAGTACTCTCCTGCCTGCCTCTCTGAATACCTTGGCAGTGGTATTCCAGTCTTCTGGGAG
This sequence comes from Syngnathoides biaculeatus, assembly GCF_019802595.1. Lineage (NCBI taxonomy): Eukaryota > Metazoa > Chordata > Actinopteri > Syngnathiformes > Syngnathidae > Syngnathoides > Syngnathoides biaculeatus. Next base: position 4,342,043 of record NC_084654.1, on the reverse strand, counting down.
CTCTTCCTGTCCATCTAGAGCCTGTTTTACCTCTTTCCGAAAGGCCACACAACATTCTTCCTTTCTCAACTTCCACCACCTGATTCTCTCATCTACCTTTGTCTTCTGAGTCTACCAGAGTCATCCTACACACCACCATCCTATGCTGTCAAGATACACTCTCCCCCACCACTACCTTACAGTTGGTAACCTCCTTCAGATCACCATCTGCACAAGATATACTCCACCTGCGTGTTTCTACCTCTGCTCTTGTAGGTCACTCAATATTCCTGTCTCTTCTGGAAATAAGTGTTCACCACTGCCAATTCCATCCTTTTTGCAAAGTCCACCACCATCTGTCCCTCAAAGTTCCTTTCCTGGATGCCGTACTTAACCCTCACTTCTTCATCGCCCGTTTCCTTCACCAATACCAATCACAACTCTCTCACTGTCTGGGATGCTCAGAACTATGTCATCTAGTTCCTTCCAGAATTTCTCTGTCAACTTGATGTTACATCCTACCTTGGGGCATAACCGCTAATCATATTATACATAATCCCCTCAATTTCAGATTTCATCTTCATCACTCGATCTTATACTCTTTTCACCTCCAAGACATTCTTCGCCAGCTTTTCCTTTAAAATAACCCCTACTCCATTTCTCTTCCATTCTGCTCCATGTTACAATAATTTAAACTCTACTAAGCTTCTAGCCTTACTCCCTTTCCACTTGCTCTCTTGGATGCACAATACATCAACCTTTCTCCTAATCATCATGTCAACTAACTCCTGAGTTTTTCTTGTCATAGTCCCAACATTCAAAGTCCCTACACACAGCTGTAGGGTTTGTGCATTCCTCTTCTTCTTCTGACTAAGCCACACTCCTCCTCTTTTTTGTCTTTGACTGACATTGTCTGAATTTCTACCTACGCCTTGCGGATTAACAATTCAGGCCAGTAGGAAGCCTGGGCCACAACCTAACCATTATGGAATCTGAACGCTCATATATCTTTGGCACAGTTTTACGCCGGATGCCCTTCCTAATGCAATCCTCTGAATTTATTCGGGCTTGGGACCGGCTGACAGCTTGCACAATATTGTGCTGCCCAACGGACTGCAGATAGTCAAAAAAAAAAGAAAAGAAAAAAGAAGAAGCAATCAAATAACCAAAGTCAGCACATAAAATACACAAATCACATACTGCCTAATCTATGTTAAAGTTAAGGTCAAATTAAAGCAATCACATAAACACAGTCAGCACATAAGGTACACAAATCACATACTACCTCTGTGAAGATATAAAAGATATGTCAATTTAAAGGCTATGTGGATGGAAGGGATTCATACCACAATGGCCCTCACTCTAGTAGTTGAAGGTTGGGTTGAGTCCAAGTTCGATGTTTGGTCCTCGTTGTATACGTAACGAAGGTAATGTTTTTGGCGCGCTAAGCTAGGCTAACTTGGGTCAAGCAGTTTCAACGCGAACGATATGGCGATTTGGTTATTAAGATGTACTAAGATAAGACTTGTTAAATTTCCTATAAGTCCTCACGGCCCTCATTGTACAAGATATGAAGTTACTCATTCATGTTCAATGTTTCTTCCACAGCACGGATTGATCACAAATTTGTCTCGTAGATAGCCTGCTAACCTATTGTAGTTTTGGCTTATGAGCGAGTTTAAGTTTACATTTTCACTCGCCCAACTTCCTAATAAGTACTCACGGTCCTCGTTGTCTATGATACGTAGATTTTGTAGGTCGTGTGAGTTCTAGCGTTTGATGTATACCTCCTCGGCAAATATTTGATTAAGTATGCGACTTGATCTTAAGGGGTTTGTCTTGGCTAGGCTAGGCTGGGAAGTTTCAACACGAACAAATACGGCTCCAATTTGGGTACCAAGATTACACAGATGATGATTTTAGTCCATTGAAGTTGTCACCAGGGGCGTCCCACGCCGAGTATTCACCAGGCTTTATTTATTGTACGGTTGTGCAGGTCAGAGCCTCCTCGATTTGATGTTACCAGTACGGGTACAGGAAGCCAACTCCCTCCCACATCCCAAAAACATGCAACATTAATTGGACACTAAATTGCCACTAGGTGTGAGTGTGAGTGCGGCTGTTAACAGCTGGGAGAGGCTCCAGCACTCCCATGACCCTTGTGAGGATAAGCAGCTAAGACAATGGATGGATGGATGATTAGAAAACTTTGATATTGTGAAGCAGCAGTATTTTTGCTAATGATGACTTCAGTTTCAGGATCTGATTTTTGTAAACGAAGACTTTGATCTACCACCCTCGTCCCTATAGACCAGACATTTAAAGAAGATGGGAGATTGTTTGTCATGCCTCTCCTTGTCAGGCATTTCTGCATCTTTAATTAATTATGGAGTCCTCCTTGACCAGTTTTCATCTGTCTTTTCCATTTTTTTTTTTTTTTTTTTTTATGAATGAGACCCACCTTATGCTGTGGAAGGTTTCTGGAGACAGTGCCTTGTGCTGAAAGATGTGACTAAAAAAAAACAAGAGGAAACATCTTTGTGTGGATTGAGGAAATGCGTTCTATTGGTTGAAGTGCAACATGTCATATTTTAAGGAATGCCACTACTTTGGGATCAAAATTAGCAAATGGGGTTCACCAACACTACAGTAATTACAATAATAGACAGTAAAGTTTCTTTCGGCTTGTCCCTTTAGGGGTCGCCAGAGCGTGTCATCTCAGATGAACGCACATATATGTTTGGCACAATTTTTACGCCAGATGCCCTTCCTGATGCAACCCTTCTCAGGGAGTGGAGGCCCCAGTGGGATACGAACCCACAACCCCTGGTTTACCAAACCAGAAGAAATAACTATTAAACTAATCCTTACAAGAAATAATAAAGTCAGCTTTCCAATTACAATGTAAAAAGCCAAGATTCCTTTGCACAATAATGAATTGATGATGGAGAGATGTCATGAGTGGAGTGGCTTTTGTCACCCTTCTTAATACGCTAAACCACTCAGTGTATCATGTCACGGGAGTCATTGATTGACCTGATTTACACGAGAGGCTATTCATCAGCAAAGCTATAACAGGTTCATTCAGAAGGGGACACATTTTAGTGCACTCAATTGCATTCTCCTGTCAATTTGACAGCAATTTTTAGATTTATAGTTTGTTTGTAACTCTTGAGAGAAAATCTAGTGAGACACATCAGATGAACTGTACCACAGTAATCCCTATATCGGGATTTATTTTGTCATAGTTTATACAATATTTGTGTTACTATTGCCATTTCCCAATATATATTATGTTAAAATGTGATCGTACTATCTTGTGTTTTTCAAAGACCTTTAAAAAAAGGGAATTCAAATGTGCCTATAGTCGGGTTATTTCGATATCGCGGATTTCACTTATTGCGGAGTGGTCTGGAACGTAACACCTTCGATGGATGGGGGATTACTGTTTTTGAATTATACATTATTTGTTGCTAGACCAGGCGAATTGTGTTCGTTTGTGAGTCTCAAGATAAACTTCAGTAAAACTTTTAATGCTAAGACCTATTACCCTGCAATGGGGACTTCGTAGTTTCAAATGATCAAACCACTATTAAGTACGCGTCTTACCGGAGTTGAATTCCTTTGGTATTTAGCTCCACACTTGCTTTTTATTCGCAGGCGAAATCCTTAACGCAGCAATAAAAGGCAAAGGTGAGGGCAGTGACAAAATCGATGTCAGTCATGAGTGATTTCGTCCAAAGAACTTTCCCGAGAACAAGGTCCGGCTTGGGTGCTGCTGCTGTCTCGGCTCTTGCGAATATGTGGCAAGGAAGAAAAACAACACCAGCGTCGCAGTTGCATCCCTTCGAATCAACTGCTGCGGTGAGGCGTTCGAGGACGCCACGGAATTTGCCACACTGGTCAGTGGCACGGCTCTGGCCGATCCATTCAACAAAAAGATTTGGGAAATTTTTTCCAAATATTTTTGGTTTCTATCATGAATTAGTCAAGTTAAAAAGTACAGTTAAAAAAAAACTCTTGTACATTAGGTCTGGCGATCTTGAATGTCTTCAGTGCGATTCCATTTGAAATATTGTACATTCTTGTTTCGTATTTTCTAATCTGAGTTAGATTTTTATGTGAATTTCGGTATCTCCGACAACACTCAAAGGTGTCGCACTTTTATTGCATTTTTTTTACATGGCGCGAAGTGCTGCAGGGATGTGACCGACAAAGTGGGGGGGGGGGGGGGAACAAGCCCCTCTCATCTGTTATGCATTTCCCTTTGATTCCGCAAGCAGCCACTGAATCCTATTTTCCACCATTCTTCCCTCAAATGCTTTGTTCTGTGTTCGCTGTGGAATGTGCAGTTTAAGTGCAGTTAGCCCTCCCCAACCTCCCACCAAAATAATACTTGGGGGGGGGGGAATCTTATCTCTGATCTAGGTTTCTCTTTGCTTTTGCCACTAAAGGTGATTGTGAAGGCATTATATTAATTGTGTGCCAAAATCACAGACATTAAAAGGCCCATCGGTGTCCAAAACTGAACACGTTACACATTAATAATACCAGATTCGAATGATCAGGTGTTTCATAGAAATCGATCAAGATAATAAAAGAACCCAAACATGCACATTAGACACAGTGAGTCTTTTTTCGACTCCAGGCACTAATTATGAGGAATATTTTTTCATGATACAATAATTAAAAAGTCACAATGACAGCGAAGAACCACAAATCTCTAATCACTGTCAAATCCACCAAACTGGGAATTTGATGACCAATAAATATTGATCCTTAATTTTATCAATATAAGTTATTTACACATCGACTGATTACATAATTTTATTAGAATTATCCTACATGGCTCCATGCTGTACATTACTTGAATATATGCTTGGGTGTCTCGCCATCTAGTAGATTTATATATATAGGACAATAACAAATGTTTGCATACAGTAAAATGACAAACTAGTGTAAAAATAAACCAACATGATTTTTCAATATTTTGGGGTTTCAATTACAAAAAGTGTTGAATAATAATTGGAACGTTTAAAGGAGCCAAAAACGAAGAAAGTTGAAAAGGCTGCTCCACCTGTTGGTTACTTGGAAGTGATGCAGTGTACAGTACAGTGAGTGCCACCCCCCACCACTACCTACACCAAGAAAATACATTCCCATGGCGCTGTGCACACAAACATGAGGCGATTGCATGAAAACTACCCACACACACGGTTTTGTTTACTCACTTTTATCAGAAGTAATCCCAGCTTTTTTTTCCTGCAAATCCTTAAGTACAGACAAAGTACATTTACAGATACTGTACACGCATACAAGTACATTGAGACACTCTCTCAGGTTGCTGCGTGAGAAAAAAATAAGGCACAGATGCCCTCCAGCAGCACAGGTAATCGTTTGATTAAGTGACAAAGCATTTAAAATCTAACAATCATTTAAATGGCGTAAAAAAAGAAAAAACTTTCAAATTTGAAATGGAGTTTGTTATATAATTATTTACCCAGGTGTTTTCATTTTTACAGCAGCAATGATTGAAATGTCAAACATTTAACGTACATAATTTTGACCAAAACATTAATTCAATCCAGGGGTTTTAGATTTTTACAAAACTAAATATTTACCCAAATGTAAATCATGTTTTTTCATTCTGATTTACTTATGGTTTTTGCTTTTATACGTGACCACCATGTATTCTAAAGTAAGATGCAATTAGAGTGTACACTGACTTCAAGAGTTGACAATCATACATAAAAAAAGTCATTTAAGTTTAACCTGTCTTTATAACCTCAATAAAATATTAAAATCTTGAAAAAAAACTCAACTCTCTCTGGACCCATCTATGCCTCTAATTTATATTTCTTCATTTTCCAATTAGGCACACCAGGACAAGAATAGACAATCAGACAATAGAGAAAGGAGGCATACCTGAAAAGATTAAAAAAAAAAAAAAAGTATTTGGGACAGCTCTCTACCTCAAATCAAGGGGGTGATATCACAGGGGGCTGCAACCACCAGCGCCATCACCACCATTGTCATTGTAAAAGCGGCATTTGGTTGTTGGCAATACTCTTAGCATGCTGTGTATGCTAACATTGTAGATCTCGCAGCCAACCAAGTCACACTGTACGTGGCCGGACGGCAGCAAGATCGCTTTCTTCAGGTCTTCGGATGGGGAGACAGCTGATATCAGGTATTGGTAGTTGTTTTGTTAAAAGACAAACAAGCTCAAATGAGCTCTCAATTCATGTGAAGGAGGCTGTCACCCATCCTGAAAGCTGTGACTAAATAGTAGTACTTTATAAAAATAAATAAAGCCCAGGTGAGAGCTTCAGCAGCAAACAGCCTGGAAGACATCTATCCATCCATTTTCTTTTGAGGGTCGCGGGGGAGTGCTGAAGCCTATCCCAGCTGTCAACGGGCAGGAGGCGGGGTACACCCAGAACTGGTCACCAGCCAATTGCAGGAAACAGAGACAAACACTCGCACTTACAATCACACCTAGGGGCAATTTAGAGTGTCCAATTAATGGTGCATGTTTTTGGGATATGGGAGGAAACCGGAGTGCCCGGAGAAAAGCCACCCAGGCACGGGGCAAACATGCAAACTCCACAGAGTCCTCAGAACTGTGAGGCCAACGCTTTAGCAGCTGAGCCACCATGCCGCCGGAAGACATCTCGTCACCCAAAAAATAATTTCCTTCATGAGAAAAAAAACAAAACAAAAAACAAAGCCAGGATACGCCAAACAACGTAGGCTCATGATTGTGACAGTATATAATCAAGAGAGACCTTCAAGAATGTTAATAAAGAAATGCTGGTTCCTGCTTACATCAAGAACAAGGAATCTGAATCTAGATGTGAAATGAGGACCACAAAGAAGAATAGAACTGTCATGATCCAGCCGCTTCAGCACGAGCTGTGCGGGTGCCCGCGCGGCTGCGCTAATTGGGAGGCGCACACCTGCGACTCATGCGGGCGGATCATCCCCTGTGTATATATAGGACCCGGTGACGACTGGTCCGCGGCCAGTTCGTTGAGCTTTATGTCCCGTTCCAGCACTCTCGTACTCCTGATTGATCCTGTGTGTACCGACCTTCGTCCGTTCTCCGACCAACCTTGCAAGCCTGACTCCTTGATCCTTCTGCCTGCGTTGATTGTTTCCCCGTGTACCGACTCCTGCCTGTCCGCTCATCTGTTCTCGTCAGCCGACGTCACAACTACCGCTGCTGCACCGGACTGCCTGCTCGATCCTGCATACAATAAACGTGTCTCTTCTTGAACTACCTTGCGTCTTCCGAGTTCCTGCATTTGGGTCCTACTCTCGTTTCCGATGGGACGTGACAGAACGAACTGGCCAATACAGGACCCAGCAGGAGAGACCCGGCGTCGCCGGGACCGACGCAAGGTAGACCGTCTGCCGGAGGACCAAGCCTGTCCAATCCAGGTAGGCTCCCTAACGTCATCCACTTCCGTGTCTTACGCTCCGCCAGCGAGGTATGAATACGTCCCGAACACGACCCGTCCGGACCACGATTTGTTTGACCGGCTGCCTGAGTACGACTCCGATTATTCTGACTATGAATCTGCTCGTCCGGTCTTTCATCCCAGTTAGTTTGTTTCACCTCCCCGCGTTTCCAGCACCCGAACGTCTTCACCCGGTAGATCAAGGTACACCAATCGGTACGAGGGAACCCGATTGGCCATCTACCCGGGACCTCCGCGGGGCGGCCAGAGGAGACGCCCCGGCCGGGCGCTTCCTGGTGTCTCTCGCTGCGCGGCAACGAAGACACAGTCCTCCCACTCCTCGCCGATAACGGTGAGACCGGCAGACCCGCAGCTGGTGGCGAGGCTTCCGCCGCGAACTGCGGGCGGAGATTGAGCGGCAGAGCGCGGAATTGGCGGTTCTCACGGCCCAGGTCCGGCAAAGATTGGCGAACCAGCCGAGCTACGCTGACGTCGCAACGGCGACGGACTCGATGCTGACTCAGGTTCACGTTGCCGTGGAAACCGACCCGCCCCCTTGCCAAGTGCACGCCACAGTGGGAACAGACTCGCCACCTCGCCAAGTGCACGTAGCTGTGGAGACTGACCCGCCTCCTCGCCAGTCCCACGTCGAGGTTTTGGCGGTTCCGAGCAGAGCTCACGCGGCAGTTGGAACTGACCCACTCCCGAGACATGCCCACGTGTCAGTTTCGACTGACTCTCCACCTACTCAGGTTCACATTGCCCTGGAAACGGATTCGCCACCGCGCCACGCCCACGTTGCTGTTTCAACGGATGCAGTGCAAGCTCACGCGGCAGTGGGGACCGACCCGATGCCGCCTCACGTTGCTGTCCAGGAGGTGGCGACGTCTCCACAGCCGCTTCTGTCCGTGCTCTGGAGTGGCAGTGGCGACCGGCCCGCGGACGTTCCCCGTCCCTGCTCTGTCGGCGACCGGCCCGCGGTCGCTCCCCGTTCCTGCTCTGTCGGCGACGGGCACGTCCTCACGTTCCTGTCCAGGAGGTGGCGACAGTTCCCCAGCCGCCTCACGCTCCCGTCCAGGAGGAGGTGGAGTTGGTGATGCTGCCGCTGCCTTCTCACGTTGCTGTCCAGGAGGGGGCGGTACTGGCGCCGCCTTCTCAAGTTGCTGTCCAGGAGGGGGCGGTACTGGCGCCGCCTTCTCTCGTTCCTGTCCAGGAGGCGGCGGGGTCCCTGCCTTCTCTCGTTCCTGTCCAGGAGGCGGCGGGGTCGCTGCCTTCTCTCGTTCCTCTCCAGGAGGCGGCGGGGTCGCTGCCTTCTCTCGTTCCTCTCCAGGAGGCGGCGGGGTCGCTGCCTTCTCTCGTTCCTGTCCAGGAGGCGGCGGGGTGGGGTCGCTGCCTTCTCTCGTTCCTGTCCAGGAGGCGGCGGGGTCGCTGCCTTCTCTCGTTCCTGTCCAGGAGGCGGCGGCGACGGGGTCGCTGCCTTCTCACGTTCCTGTCCAGGAGGCGGCGGCGACGGGGTCGCCTTCTCAAGTTGCTGTCCAGGAGGGGGCGGCGACGGGGTCGCCTTCTCAAGTTGCTGTCCAGGAGGGGGCGGTACTGGCGCTGCCTTCTCAAGTTGCTGTCCAGGAGGGGGCGGTATGGGGTGGGGTACTGGCGCTGCCTTCTCAAGTTGCTGTCCAGGAGGGGGCGGGTGGGGTCGGCCGGTACTGGCGCTGCCTTCTCAAGTTGCTGTCCAGGAGGGGGCGGTACTTGCGCCGCCTTCTCAAGTTGCTGTCCAGGAGGGGGCGATACTGGCGCCGCCGCCTTCTCTCGTGCCTGTCCAGCAGGAGCTGGGGAGTTCTGTGGAGCCACCCAGGAGCTGGAGAGACTTCGGGGTGGCGGTCATGGCTCTGGTCCTGCTCTCCATCATCTTCTCCGCTCCAGATGGCTCCCAGCCGCTTCCTGACCAAGCCTCGGTGGCGACCAGTCCCTGGTCGTCTCGCAACCACGGCGTGGGAGGTTCTCATCCAGAGCAGTTGCCTGCCTCGTTCTGGTTCCTGCTTCGCCGTTGGGTTCCTCACAGAGGTCGTCCGCCCGAATCGCCCCGTGGGGACCCTGGTGCTTGGCGTCCGGGTCGTCCTCCTGACCTGTCTGCCCGGACGCCTCGTGTTTGGTGGCCTGGATGGCCACCAGTCTGGGGTTCGGGGGGGGGGGGGGGGGGCGTGCCCTCCTCCGGACCCCCTTCCGCCCACCCCTGCCTGTATTAATTAGTGTCTGTTTTTTCGTTTAGGCACGTCTGGGAGCCGTGCCTTTGAGGGGGGGGGTACTGTCATGATCCAGCCGCTTCAGCACGAGCTGTGTTTGTGGGATTGTAAATGTACATTGGTTCCACTAAATATCAGTGCCACAATGAGCCACTTTTAAGAAATATTTCTATACATCGAACCACACTATCAATTTTTCATGACATGCAGTACATCCAAAAACTGCTCTTGGGTCTATTTTAGATGTTCATCTTGAGTTTTGTGCTGAGCCATTTTTCACACATACAGTTTTGTTGAAATGATCTGTGCTCACTGTGCTTTAGTTTGGAAAGAGAATAATCATGAAGGCTTGATGACAGCACAAGCTCCTGCCTGGCTTTGGAGGGAATGAACCTCGGAAAAACTGTACGGAATTGAAATAATTCTTCTCGAAACAGAAATTGCTACAATAAATATATGATTAAATGAATTACAGCATGATCGCGCAAGAGAGTGATTTTATAAAGGATAAGTTAATAAATTTTTCTTACCCAAACAAATACAAAAATAGATTAGTTCACAGAAAGGACACAGCAATTTTTTTTCTGAATAATGATGACTTCAAAGACCCAAAATGAAAATATCCCAACTGTCAGCTGTTCTTTTCTCATTTTACTGTACATTTCAACACATTTCCTATCCCACATGCATGCCCATTTTGTTAACACTCCACTAAGCACAAATGCAAGAATTGTAAAGATTTTGGTGCCCTTTCCGGTTCTTTATACATGAAGTAAGAAAGTGGGATACTTGAAATTACACCTATGGCTGGACAAATGTGGATTTTTTTCCCTTTTTTTTCAGCAAACTATCAAATCTCACTGTGAGTGAAGTGCTGTCATCTGTCAGTACTTGTAAAATTGGAATGATGGGTTTGGGTTCTTTTGCATAAAGATATGTACATATTCACAAAAGAGGCAAGAGATTCTTTGTGTGCAACAAAGCGGCCGCATAGCACCAGAGTTGGCCTCGAGGTGGCATGATTGAGAACGGAAATTGCAGGCTTTATCGTGAGCGTGGATTCAATGTACCTTAGTTGAACAAAACTCTATTGGAAAAAAAAAGTATTAGGAGTATCTGGACTTAAAATCCATTTAAACACTTCATGTGTCTCATCATGTTAATCATGGATGAAAACTTATGATCATAAAAGTACTACGGTAGCTATGGCATAATCACAATATTTACCATATCTGTGTGTCCTTAGTGTTTGTTGATTTGTCCACTGCAAGGCCCCACATACACGGATCATCACACTAATTGAGTCATTTGGCCGCTTGGTGATGGTGATCATATAATTGATCTTTTCCATTTCTGGATGGGACTTTTCTTCTGACTTGCTCCGTCTTTCACTGTCATCATGGCAACACAAAGCTGTGCTTCTGTTGCACAATTTACAGCAGAGGGGGCAGTGACTTGTTTTCATGCGACTGAACATTGGACTTCAAAACAGGCTTTTGGTGAGGCACAAAAGAGAGGGTGAAAATTGTGCTATAATTATTGATTTGGAAGAAAGCATGTCACAGACATGTCTACTGGAAAGTGATCATTTTAATATGTAAACTGTCAGTGAGAGATTTTTGTTTGTGAATGTGCTTTCTCATTGTTACTTAACATTATGACAAAACGAAAACAATGTTGAGATGGGTTGGCAGTGTTAGCTTTAAACATTCCAAACTGGGATATTGTGAATAAAAACATTACCGCAAAGAACTTGTACAATATTGTGCAGTGCAACCTCTAAACACAATTCAGGAGTTATCCTTGAATTTTCCCCAAGAAATAGTCAGACAAAAAGACTAAACAGCCTGGTATGAACATAAAGGCAATCTCTTTGTCCAAGTCCTGTGTCAAACGCCGGACAATCTTATGTATTAGAAGATTATACTATAAGGTTGTCCTTGGATGAGGGGTGTATTAAGAGTGGATTTGTCCCAAGTTTAGAGTCCAAACCGAGTCGTGTCCGAGAATATTAAATCATGAACGTGTCCAATATTTTTGTGACCCTACAAAAACTCTTTGCATTGGTGGAAAGACGTCATCTCTCTCTGAATTGTGACGTGAAATGGAATATAACCACTCAAAAAACTAAACATAAAACAGACATGTCCTAACACAGGGGTGCTCAACGTGTCGATCGTGAGGCAGTTTTGGTCGATGGTGTGATGGCGTGCCCAAAAAAAGAAAAAAAAAGACATCAGTCTATCATCCATCTCGTCGCTTGATTCAGGTGTGGCAGATACATTATAACACATAAAGGCACGTTCCAGCAAACTAGCCTCCTATTTACGGTCTCTCTTTTGCTTTCTCCATGGCAGTCACGGGTACATCGTGAGAGGCTGGCTGCTTGAAAAGTAGATCTTGGGGTACAAAACTTTGGGGACCCCTGTCCTAACCAATGTCGTATTTTGTAAAAAAGTGGGCTCACCAGACATTGTAAAATCTCACTTATCCAGGCTCCCTTGTACTTATGGTACCACGAAAGTCCTAACTAGTTCCCCGTTTAAAAGGTTGAAGCTCACTGTTGTCCTTGTGTCTTACAAACTGGACCGTAAATAGTGACAAGAGCTAACTTAAGTCTGTGTCGAGAAAGATTCGCCTAGGTTCTAACAGCCACTTATGAAACCCCAGCAAAGTTTAAGTTAGCACACACCTCGACAGAGTAACCTGAGCAGATGCTAAGCGAAGTTCTAACCACCTTTCTTGAAAGATGCTCTTTCTATTGCTTTTGAGGCCGACCTAAAACATTCCACAGTCTTGTACATCATGATTATTACGTGTGTGGTGTCCTGTGTCGGGATTATCATAGCATAAAACACACAATTTGACCCCAACTGTTAAAGACTTTTGTCTTTATGATTTGGGGAGGTCTTTCACAGATTAAAAAAAAAAATCTTTTAAGATTTGAAAAATATTTGTGTGACCCAGGCCTTAGTGTGCTTTGTTTTTCTTTGGCATGTGTGTGTGTTTGTGTATGTGCTTTTCTGTTTGTTTTTTTTTGTGATGTTGCAAACCATTATGATCACCATCAAACTGGAAATAGTAGCACTACGCATCCCTATCATGGTTTCAAGTTCCAAGTTACAGTGAAGAAAATAAGTATTTGAAGACCCTGCTATATTGCAAGTTCTCCCACTGAGAAATCATGGAGGGGTCTGAAATTTTCATTGTAGGTGCATGTCCAACTGTGAGAGAGATAATGTGTGATACAGCTGCAAATAAGTATTTGAACACCTGTCTAACAGCGAGAATTCTGACCCTCAAAGACCTGTTCGTACGCCTTTAAAAGTCCAACTCCACTCCATGCATTATCCTGAATCAGATGCATCTGTGTGAGGTCGTTAGCTCAGACGTGATTTGGTGAATGAAAAAAGACTGAAAAATAGCCGTGGGTCTGGGGGCTGCAATCATGATCAAAGGATGATCACCAATTTTAACGTGCAAGATTTATAAATTGTATTAATAATGAAATATATCTAGTACATCTATAAATAAATGCTATTATGTATTCATAATGTACACAACATGATAGTTCATTATTTAGGTGCATACTTTTACCCCAAATAATTACAAATTCAACTAAGTAAACTACTAAATTAAATTCAGATTTGCATAATGGCATGCAAGCATCCTTTCATAGCATGTATATCGTATCCATTCAAGAACGTTTTAATTTCTTGTTTTATTAAGTTATTGAAACGCATTATTTTTAATTATTAAATTCATGTGTCGTTTTCAGCAAATAATGGAAATTTTTACAAGCAGTTGCTTCTGAACTCTCACTTCATTATTGATTACCTTGTCTGCAACTGGGGTTGGTTCTTGGCCTTGGGTTGAGATCTTAATGTAACAGTGCAACAGCTGTAACAATGTAAAGTTTATTTTCCTTGATTCCAGTTGTTGACGTGTTTTTGTCATGTCGCCTGAACTTCCAATGCCTTGAAACCTCTTGATCCATAGTCAATAGTACTCTGACATCATGTGCACTATGCTTTACCAGGTCGATCGACTTTGCGAATGAAGTCGCTTAACAGAGCAGTAACTTCCTTCTTTCCAACATTAGCGACGATTTCTCGTTCCATCCAATCCCATCAGAACTTATTTTTGACATATCTATCAATTTCTTTCACAAGAGAGGCGTCCTTCCTCGAGCACCGCCATCGTGTTGACTTCAAAATGGCCCAATGAACCGCCTCATATATAACAAGCGTTTTCATTGGTCAGGAGGAACACATTCGACCTATCAACAGACGTATATCTAATCTTCCACCTCACTTGCAAAAGTCGGACCAGAATTTGAATGTGTGTGGATTCTGGCATGGGTTACAATTGGAATATTGCAGAAAAACGGAGAATATATATATTTTTAATCAATGCAATTTAAAAAGACGGAATTCCCCTATATACGGAAAAATCACGTCTTTTGGCTGCATAAATACACCTGTCCACCCCATACAATCACAAAGACTCAAACTTGTAACATGGCCAAGACCAAAGAGGTGTCCAAAGACACCAGAGACAAAATTGTACAACTCCACACGGCTGGAAAGGGCTACGGAGAAATTGCCAAGCAGCTTGGTGAAAAAAGGTCCACTGTTGGAGCAATCATTAGAAAATTGAAGAAGCTAACAATGACGGTCAAGCTCAATCGGAGTGGAGCCCAATACAAGATATCACCTTGTGGGGTCTCAATGATCTTTAGAAAGGTGAGGAATAAGCCCAGGATGACATGACAGGACTTGGTCAATGACCTGAAAAGAGCTGGGAACACCTTTTGCAAGGTGACTGTTGGTAATACACGAAGACGTCATGGTTCGATGATTTCATGGCACGGAAGGCTCCCCAGCTTAAACCAGCACATGTCAAGGTCCGTCTTAAGTTTGCCAATGACCATTTGGAGGATACAGAAGAGTCATGGGAGAAAGTTTTGTGGTCAGATGAGACCAAAATGGAACTTTTTGGTCATTATTTCACTAACCGTGTTTCGAGGTAGACGGATGATGAATTCCATCCCAAGAACACCATCCCTACTGTGAGGCATGGGGGTGGTAGCATCATGCTTTGGGGGTGTTTTTCTGCACATGGGATAGGACGACTGCACTGTATTAAGGAGAGGATGACCGCGGCAATGTATTGTGAGATTTTGGGGAAATAACCGCTTTCCCTCAGTCAGAGCATTGAAGATGGTTCGTGGCTGGGTCTTTCAACATGACAATGACCCAAAGCAAAAAGCCAGGAAAACCAAGAAGTGGCTGCATAAGAAACATATCAAGGTTCTGGCGTGGCCTGGCCAGTCTCCAGAGTTAAATTCAATAGAAAATATTTGGAGAGAGCTGAAATGCTGTTTGTCAGCGTAAGCCCAGAAACCTGTCTGATCTAGAGAAGATCTGTGTGGAGGAGTGGGCCAAAATCTTTCCTGCAGTGTGTGCAAACCTGCTGAACAACTACAGGAAACGTTTGACCTCTGCAACTGCAAACAAAGGCTACTGTACCAAATATCAACATTGGTTTTCTCAGGTGTTTAAATACTTATTTGCAGCTGTATCAAACAAATAAATCATTGAAAAAAAACATATATTGTGATTTCTGGATTTTTCTTTTTGGATTATCGCTCTCACAGGGGATATGCACCTACGATGAAAACATCAGACCCCTCCATGATTCCTAAGTGGGAGAACTTGTACTATAGTAGGGTGTTCAAATACTTATTTTCTTCAATGTAACACTCATTGTAAAACCAGAAAAACGCAATGTGAGGTACATTTAGTCTTTTCTGTGACCATCCATCTTCCAAGTACGAGCATTAACATACATCTCCACAATTGTTACTGGATCACTTATCCGGTTAAGGGTGATTACAAAATGTTCTGACACTAATATAAACAGCAGTTAACTTTGTTTTAAACCAACATGATGTGTACATCTTAAAATGTTACTTAAAACTTCTTGGCAAACCAATCTGAGGTTGGTCAGCATGTTGGAGCATATTGTGTTCAACCTTAAAGGTTCCACTGCAGTTTTGTAAATGATGTAAAGGCTGTATACATGTTTCCTCTGAGAACATTATATTTCTCTCTTTCCAGTTTTTAATTAATTTTACTAGAATTAAAAAGTGAGTAGTGCTTCCTTCAGATTTATCACCAGCAGACCAGTTCACCATCTTTTTTTTCCATTTTACCCAATTCAGGTAACAACAATGTGCAAAGTTAGTGGTCATATTCTTGTGTACATTTGCGGTGCAGTTAGGACTCCAACAGACTGTGCCAGCGGCAAACCTGCTGTCCTCTGGATTCTTTCACCATAGTCCAGTGTGAGAGCTCTTCTTCCCCAGAGCTGTTGAGCCCAAGCGAGATCCAGCCAATCATCTCCTTGCGTTTCATACTGCGCTTGTTGTAGACAGAGAGGATGAGTGTTACATCAGATAACTGGAAAAGCGCAACCTGGAAGACAAACGTCTCTTTGTAGGTTGGGTTGGGTTGGCCTCGACAGATAGATGTTTTACACTTGGACATCTCATGGCCGATGGAGTTCAGTAAGGTCAGCTTAACGTATGTGTCTACACAAAGAACAAAGAAACAAAAGAAGTGAACAATTACAGGTAGACGTCATTTGTGCAGATAGATGCAAACTAATCTTGACTGATAACTAATCTGACTAAATTGGTCAATTGTGCAAAATCATTATGTCTCTCAATTGCCTGAATGACTGTGGCAACTGCATTGAAAGAACGACATGTTTTTCCCGCAACGCCACAGCAGCTTGTCTGCAATCACTCCGATATCAGATGTTTTTCTCCTGCTCAAATGCAAACTGTTCCTCATAACAAAGATGAGAACTCAAAGGGCGCAAAAAGCCTTTCTTCCATCTTGTTGCTATGCAACTGTTTTACCTGAACATACTTTTAATGTTAAACTGGAGATACCACTACGTCTCCCTGTAGGTATAGGATGAGGGTCTTCTGATAGTTTAAAATATATTAATGATCAAAAATATGACATTAGCAGTGACAGTCCTGTCCTGCAATAGTGGCCATGCACACGATCACGTGGCCAAGATAATATACAGAGAAGAAAATAAGTATATGAACACCTTGCTATATTGCAAGTTCTCCAACTTAGAAATCATGGAGGGGTATGAAATTTTCATTGTAGGTGCATGTCCACTGTGAGAGAGATAATCTAAAAAGAAAAATCCCGAAATCACATTGTATGATTTTTTTAACGATTTATTTGAGATACAGCTGCAAATAAGTATTTGAACACCTGTCTATCAGCTAGAATTCTGACCCTCAAAGACCTGTTAGTCCGCCTTTAAAAGTCCACCTCCACTCCATGTATTATCCGGAATCAGATGCACCTCTGTGAGGTCGTTAGCTGCATAAAGACACCTGGCCACCCCACACAATTAGTAAGACTCAAACTTTTAACAAGACCAAGACCAAAGAGGTGTCCAAAGGCACCAGAGACAAAATTGTACAACTCCACACGGCTCGAATGGGCTACGGAGAAATTGCTAAGCAGCTTGGTGAAAAAGGGTCCACTGTTGGAGCAATTATTAGAAAATGGAAGAAGCTAAACATGACGGTCAATCTCAATCGGAGTGGAGCCCCATGCAAGATATCACCTCGTGGGGTCTCAAAGATCCTTAGAAAGGAATCATCCAAGGACTAAACGACAGGACTTGGTCAATGGCCTGAAAAAAGCTGGGACCACCGTTTCTAAGGTGACTGTTGGTAATACACTAAGACGTCATGGTTTGAAATCATGCATGGCACGGAAGGTTACCCTGCTTAAACCAGTACATGTCAAGGCCCGTCTTAAGTTTGCAAGTGACCATTTGGATGATACAGAGGAGTCATGGGAGAACGTTTTGTCGTCAGATGAGACCAAAATGGAACCTTTTGGTCATTATTTCACTAACCGTGTTTCGAGGTAGACGGATGATGAGTTCCATCCCAAGAACACCATCCCTACTGTGAAGCATCATGCTTTGGGTGTGTTTTTCTGCACATGGGACAGGACGCGTGCACTGTATTAAGGAGAGGATGACCGAGGCCAGGTATTGTGAGACTTTGGGGAACAACCTCTTTCCCTCAGTCAGAGCATTGAAGATGGGTAGTGGCTGGGTCTTTCAACATGACAATGACCCGACGCACACAGTCAAGAAAATCAAGTAGTGGCTCCGTAAGAAGCATGTCACAGTTCTGGCATGGCCTAGCCAGTCTCCAGACCTAAACCCAATAGAAAATCTTTGGAGGGAGCTGAAACTCCATGTTTCTCAGCGACAGCCCAGAAACCTGTCTGATCTAGAGAAGATCTGTGTGGAGGAGTAGGCCAAAATCCCTCCTGCATTGTGTGCAAACATGCTGAACAACTATAGGAAACGTTTGACCTCAGGTGTTCAAATACTTATTTGCAGCTGTACCACACAAATAAATAGTTAAAAAAAAAATCATACATTGTGATTTGATTTTTCATTTTAAATTATCTCACTCAGAGTGGACATGCACCTACGATGAAAATTTCAGACCCCTCCATGCTTTCTAAGAGAGAGAACTTGCAATATAGCAGGGTGTTCAAATACTTGTTTTCTTCACTGTAAGTGGCTTGTGTGCCACAATTACAATTACTGTGTAAGTCTAAGGTCACCACTATTTTTTTTAACCAGATTTTTTTGTAGAGGAGTGGCCCACAGGCCAATGACCAGAACCTAAGAATCTGGATAGATTTCACTTTACTTTAGCATTGATGGAACTGCAGCACTCCCAACCATCCCCTTCTGCCTCGACAAAATATATAGCCACGAGTCATCCTTCATCCATTCATCCATTTTCTCAGGTGCTTATCCTCAAAAGGGTCATGGAGTGCTAGAGCCCATCCCAGCTGTCATCAGGCAGGAGGGTTGGTATACCCTAAACTGGCTGCCAGCCAATCGCAAGGCACATGGAAACAGACAACAGTCGCACTCACAATCACACTGAGGAGCAATTTAGAATGTCCAATTAATGCATGTTTTGGGGATGTGGGATGAAACCGGAGTGCCCGGATAAAACCCATGTAGGCATGGGGAGAACATGCAAACTCCACACAGGCAGAGCCGGTAATTGAACCGTAGTCCTCAGAATTGTGAGGACAACACTCTAACCAGTTGCACCACTGTGCTGCGATTCAATCTATATTCACTGGTATTTTGCTAATTAGCATACAAACGAAGAAACAACTGTAGTTTTTCCATTGTCCAGCTTTCTGAGAGCGAATCTAGTGAAACAAAGGTTGAAGGTTTCGAACTCCAAAAGATATGTTTAGGGAAAACACAAAACCTTCGGGATTCTGCTAGTATTTACTGATATACAGTGCCCCGTGAAAGTATTTGGCCCTCTTGAACTTTTCACCACATTTCAGAATTCAAACATAAACATATAAGACTAATATTTTTTGTCAAGAATCAACAACAGATGGGACACAATTTTGAAGTGAAATTTATTGGATATTTTTAACTTTTTTAACAAATAAAAACCTGAAAAGTGTTAAGAGTATATAATTGTATAAAATATTATTCGGCCCCCTTGGATTTAAACTTTGTATAGCCACCTTTTTCTGCAATTACAGCTGCAAGTCGCTTGGGGTATGTCTCTATCAGTTTTACACGTCAAGAGACTGAAATTCTTGACCATTCTTCCTTGCAAAACAGCTCAAGCTTAGTGCAGTTGAGGTTTGTGAACAACACCCAAAGATTCTCGATTGGATTCACGTCTGGATTTTGACTTAAACCTGGATACGTTTATTTGTGAACCATTCCATTGTAGATTTGGCTTTATATTTTGGATCATTGTCCTGTTGGAAGATAAATCTCTGTCTCAGGTCTTTTGCAGACTCCAACAGGTTTTCTTCCAGAATGGTCCTGTATTTTGGCTCCATTCATCTTCCCATCATTTTGAACCATCTTCCCTGTCCCTGCTGAAGAAAAGCAGGCCCAAACCATGAGGTTCCCACCACCATGTTTGACAGTGGGGATGGTGTGTTCAGGGTGATGTGCTGTGTTGCTTTTGCACCAAACATATCGTCTGCCATTATGGCCAAAAAGTTCGATTTTGGTTTCATGTGACCAGAGCACATTCTTCCACATGTTTGGTGTGTATCTCTGATCAGTCTTCTCCTTGTTCGAGGCAAAAGTTTAGAGGGACGGCGGGGTCTTGGTAGATTTGCAGTGGTCTGATACTCCTTTCATTTCAATATGATTGCTTGCACAGTGTTCTTTGAGATGTTTAAAGCTTGGGATATCTTTTTGTATCCAAATCAGGCTTTAAACCTCTCCACAACAGTATCTCGGACATGGCTGGTGTGTTCCTTAGCCACTTTAAACAGAACCCTGAGACTATTACATGGCAGGTGCATTTATACGCACACACACAGGTGGATTCTATTTATCATCATCAGTCAACATTGGATCATTCAGAGATCCTCACTGAACTTCTGAAGTGAGTTTGCTGCACTGAAAGTAAAGGGGCCGAATGATATTCCACGTCCCACCTTTCATTTTTTTTTTGTTAAAAATGTATAAAATATCCATTAAATTTCGTTGCACTTCATGATTGTGTCCCACTTGTTGTTGATTCTTGACAAAAAATGAAAATCATGTATCTTTATGTTTGAAGCCTGAAATGTGAAAGATTGAAAAGTTCAAGGGGGCATGGTGGAGCAGCTGGTAAAGCATTGGCCTCACAGTTCTGAGGACCCGGGTTCAATCAAGGCCCCACCTGTGTTGGGTTTGCATGTTCTCCCCGTGCCTGTGTGGCTTTTCCCGGGGCACTCCGGTTTCCTCCAACATCCCAAAAACATGCAACATTAATTGGACACTGTAAATTGCCCCCAGGTGTGATTGTGAATGTTGTCTGTCTCCATGTGCCCTGCGATTGGCTGGCAACCAGTTCATGGTGTACCCCGCCTCCTGCCCGTTAAC
This sequence comes from Syngnathoides biaculeatus, assembly GCF_019802595.1. Lineage (NCBI taxonomy): Eukaryota > Metazoa > Chordata > Actinopteri > Syngnathiformes > Syngnathidae > Syngnathoides > Syngnathoides biaculeatus. The sequence goes on along the minus strand of NC_084654.1, from coordinate 4,321,363 downwards.
AGCTGGGATAGGCTCCAGCGCTCTCCGTGACCCTCGTGAGGATAAGCGGCAAAGAAATGGATGGATGGATATATATTAATTAAAGAGCGGCTAGGTGGCGCAGCTGTAGAGCGTTGGCCTCACAGGTCTGAGGACCGGGGTTCAATCCCAGCCTTGCCTGTGTGGAGTTTGGATGTTTTCCCTGTGCCTGTGTAGGTTTTCTCCGGGGACTCCAGTTTCCTCCCACATCCCAAAAATATGCAACATTAATTGGAGACTTTAAATTGGCCGTAGATCTGATTGTGAGTGTGACTGTTGTCTGTCTCCATGTGTCCTGCAATTGGCTGGCAACCATTTCAGGGTGTACCCCACCTCCAGCCCGATGGCAGCTGGGATTGGCTCCAGGACTCCCGTGACCTTTGTGAGGCTAAGAAAATAGATGAATGGATATATATTAGAAAAGTTCTTCGAACATCTCATCTTCAAATGACGGCAGGTGCGTCCTGGCTCTCATTTTACATAGATGTAAACGTTAACAGCCAAATCCTATTCATCAGAGCGTGTGCACAGTTTTGCACCCACATTATTTCTTTTCTCTTTGTTTTCTTTTTTTGAAAAACTCCTTTTGTTTAATTCACTTTAATGGAAAAAAAAAAGATTTTATATGATTTATCTTGATTTGTTTTTCTTTTTGCATCACAAAAACATGGCATTTGAACAGGGACAAGTAGACTTTTAATATCCGCCTTATCGTGATGCCATATAGTTGAATGACAGCGAACAAGGCAGGAACGAAAGTAAATGAGATAATCACAATGGCTGAGTGTTTCGCCCCTCATCCACAACTTTCCTCTTCAATAATACCGTGTATTGCACTCCTCATGTTGGAGGGAGTCAACGGAATGAATAGCTGAAGCTCTCATGCTGTTGAGTGCCAGCTGGCTTCCAACGCCTCACTCACAGTACTGAAAGATGCATTCAGTTGCTCTCTTTGACATAAAAGCACTGTGGGAAAAAATAGCCTTGATTTCGTTTTTGACAGCTGCTGAAAGAGCTCTGAAGAGCTGTGGATGTCTTAAGTGGTCAGCAGCGGCGATGCAAAGCACTTTGGTATTGTTGCTGAACAAGAGGGGCTGCTGCAACTGATGATTAACTTGACGCGCAGCCTTGCTAAAGTTTTGAAACGATTCAAAAAAGAAGCTTTAAAATTGCTTTGCACCATTCACCAGGCTGCTTCCACTTTTGTAAGACACACAAACTCACTCGAGTCATACATAAAGATTTTGCACAAAGATTTTTTTTCTCCTTTATTGCCAGATGTGAGTAGTTCCTAGATTTAAAAAGAGGACTACACAATATTGTTATGATGCTATTCAGGCGCATACAGACAATACAGTGCCACTGCTTCTCATTTGTCACATTCAATGAACCATATTGTTTTATGATAGACGAGCAGTGTGAAAAACATGAATAGTAACGCTATATGTAAATACTACAGTCCTGTTTGAGTTTTATGTGCATTATATAACACTGAAAAATAATACAATTGCAGCTAAAGCATGCCAAAGAACACAGCTAAGCCTCAATCACTGAGCAAACCTAATCTAACTAGAGTGAAATGTTGACGCGAAAAGGTTTACAGACACATGGAAGAGATCCCAAATGTTAGTGAAGGAGGTGGTTACATGCAAGGAGGCATTGAGGTTTAAAATGAGCTGTTGTCTTCATGGATGAGTGGGTAGTTAAACAGTTAAAGCATTTTGAATAGGGACCTAACTTAGATCCATTAGTTGCCTGATTATCTACATCCATGAAGGCATATGAAAACATTGAAAAGTGTGTAATTTGAAGGAGGGGTAGACACTCACCTCTGATAATATAAACCTGTCCACCTATCAAGTGTTTTAGACAACAAAACAGCCCATCTGACAACAAGGTTTTTGCAGCAGTAAGAAAAACAGTAAACCAAGGTGTCAAATAGAGTCGGTGGTATAGGATGACAGAATTTCAGACAAAGACAAATGATGCAAGGGAAGAAAAACAGGGTGAAAAATTCCAGAACATGACAATGTTCATAAAAAGGAAGTTTCAGCTTGATCATGCTGCTTTGAAACTGACTTTGGAGCCCAATGAGGAAATTATTTAAAACAGGGAACAAACCAGACAGAAAAATAATGAGCCTCGAATGCCTTATTAAATAAATATTCACCACAACAGTCTGATACAGCAACCACATCATTACGGATGTCGCACCTATCCATCTGTTGATATCATCGCGCACCATTCAATCCTCACTTGTGAATGAGAACTCGCCAAGGGCAGACTTTATTCCTCACCCAGAGAGGGTGAGCCATTTTCCAAGTCACACAACCAAAAACTTTATTCAAGTCCACAAAGCACACGTGGACAGGTTGGATAAATCCCATGCACCTGACCCTCCAATATCCATCTGAGTGTACAGAGGTAGGTCAGTGTTTCCTATCAGGATGAAAACATTGCAAATGAACTGAGGGTAGACTAACAGAATTTCAGAATTTGTTTAGTAATATCCAAAGTCATAAATTGCAAATTAAAGGAAATCAAACTGTTAAAGACGCACTAAGAGGGTAGGGAAACACGGAGAGTGAATGTATATACTAAAGAGAAAGGTCATAACAAAACATCTGTTACAATTGCATCTCTTGGCAAAAAGCTTTGAAATGTTTTTTTTTTTATGTCAGAGTTCGTAAAAACGTTGCACACAGGTGAATACAATACAATGATGTCGGGGAGATACAGGATGAAAAATAAGAGTATGTAAGTTTTCCATAGTAATAACAGATGTGATACTCTTATTACAAGTTGCAATAAAAACACTGTTGCTGTTTTCAAAAAGTAAAATTTCTACATATGTATAATTGCTTTAGAGAGATACAGAACACATGTATAGTGTTGTATGAATATTATTGATGTTTGTTTTAGGAGGAAGGCCAGGTTTTTTTTTTGTCACTCATGTGGGATCTTTAAGCATCAAAGACTAATGGTGTGCTGATTCACTCATTTTATCGATGTATTGATTTGTATTCCTACAATCCGACCCTACCAGTCTGTGTTAAGCAAGTTCACCATCTGGATTTATACAGTGCCTCATGAAAGTATTCAGCCCCCTTGAACTTTTCAACCTTTTGCGACCTTTCAGGCTTGAAACATAAAGATAGAAAATTTAATTCTTTTGTCAAGAATCAACAAGTGGGACACTTTTTTAAACAAAAAAAAAACTGAAAAGTGGGGCCTGCAATATTATTCGGTCCCTTTACTTTCAGTGCAGCAAACTCACTCCAGAAGTTCAGTGATGATCTCTGAATGATCCAATGTTGATAAATAGAATCCACCTGTGTGTAATCAAGTCTTCGTATAAATGCACCTGCCATGTGATAGTCTCAGGGTTCTGTTTAAAGTGCAAAGAGCGTCATGAAGGCCAAGGAACACACCAGCCATGTCCGAGATACTGTTGTGGAGAGGTTTAAAGTCTGATTTGGATACAAAACATATCCCAAGCTTTAAACATCTCAAAGAGCATTGTGCAAGCAATCATATTGAAATGAAAGGAGTATCAGACCACTGCAAATCTACCAAGACCCGGCCGTCCCTCTAAACTTTCACCTCAAACAAGGAGAAGACTGATCGGAGATGCAGACAAGAGGGCCATGATCATACTGGATGAACTACAGCGATCTGCAGCTGAGGTGGGAGAGTGTGTCCATAGGACAACAGTCAGTCATACACTGCACAAATCTGGCCTGGTAAGATGAAAGCCATTTCTCAAAGACATCCATAAAAAGTCTCAGTTAAAGTTTCCAACAAGCCACCTGGGAGACACACCAAACATGTGGAAGAAGGTGCTCTGGTCATGTGAAACCAAAATCGAACTTTTTGGGCACCATGCTAAACGATATGTTTGGCGCAAAAGCAACACAGCACATCACCCTGAACACACCATCCAACATGGTGGTGTCAGTCTCGTGGTTTGGGCCTGCTTTTCTTCAGCAGGGATGGGGAAGATGGTTAAAATTGTTGGGAAGATAAATTGAGCCAAATACAGGACCATTCTGGAAGAAAACGTGTTGGGGTCTGCAAAAGACCTGAGACTTGTACGGAGATTTATATTCCAACATGACAATGATCCAAAACATAAAGCCAAATCTACAATTGAATGGTTCACAAATAAACGTATCCAGTAGTTAGAATGGACAAGTCAAACTCCGGACCTGAATCCAATTGAGAATCTGTGGGCAGAGCTGAAGACTTCTGTTCAGAACACTCTCCATCCAACCTCACTGAGCTCGAGCTGTTTTGCAAGGAAGAATGGGCAAGAATTTCTCTTGATGTGCAAAACTGATAGAGACATACCCCAAGCGACTTGCAGCTGTAATTGCAGCAAAACGTGGCGCTACAAAGTATTAATGCAAGGGGGCCGAATAATATTGTACGCCCCAATTTTCCGGTTTTTATTTGTTAAAAAAAGTTTAAAATATCCAATAAATTTCGTTCCACTTCACGATTGTGTCCCACTTGTTATTGATTTTTGACAAAAAAATTTACATTTTATATCTTTATGTTTGAAACCTGAAATGTGGCCAAAGGTTGAAAAGTTCAAGGGGGCTGAATACTTTCACAAGGCACTGTATATATCGATTTAAATAATTTTAAAAAGGAATCATTTGTTTGTTATCAATACTGGGAAACAGGATTTAAGCATGGTAAGCTTTATATGGACATGTGTATGTGTTGTATTTCCAAGAAAATCACTTTTCTTCATTAATGACATGGTTGTAAGCATTATTAGCACCCTTACAAGAACCAACAAGAACCTATAAAATTTCACCTGTACTATTCAGTATGAGGATGTTTTTGTTTTTCCCCAGTCACATTGAATGAATCTTTGACTAATAAATTACTGAGTTGATTTCAAGCCATCAAATCGTTTCAGATCATATCGTTCAAATGAACTAAAATTGTCCTTGAACAGAACTGGCAACCACAAATTGTGATATATATTGAATCATTGCTAAAAGTAATTGTTACAACCCTATTAAACATAAAATAAATAAGTCAATACTTACTGGGTGGCTTATTGGTTTCTAGGTTCTTGAAATTGATTCCTTTGATGACCTCTACAGAAAGATGTCCTGTTGTGGCATTGTACACCAGCCCCACAAGAATCTCTGGTGTGGAAGTCTGACTGATGGATGGGAATGAAGAGGCGCTTTCACTGCACGTCATATCTGAGAGACTGATGAGGGAATCATCACCCTGGAAGTTTGAGAACATTAAGATTTGTCACTCATCTAAATAATTGCAAAATAAAACAGTCTCTATTTTATGCAGAAAAAGGAACCAAAAACATTTTATCAAACCCAAATTACAAAAGAATTACCACTTAAAACTTTAGAAAGTCTGCGATTGGTTGGTTACCAGACAAGGTTATACATGTAAGTCAGCATGGCTAGACTCGAGCACACCCATGACCAAAATGGGGATATATACAAAATTATAAAAAGTATACAAAATTGGTGAAGCGCTCGTTTCATTCACATTAAAAAATCCATCCATTTTGTACACTGCGTATCATTATTTACAATTGAGGCCAGAGGTTTACATAAAGTGTGCAAAAACACAGAATTCATTTTTTGTCTCATTGAAGTCAAATCAGACTAAACCTCTCCTGTTTCAGGTCAGTCGGGATCACGACTATACAATCACTATAATCAGACGGACACTTCGAGAATTTTATATTATTTTCTTCGAGGTCAAAAGCTTACATACATTTCCTTGGTCTCGAGTAGCATTTCCTTTGAACTGCATGACTTGGGTCAAACATTTTGTGTAACCTTCCACAAGTTTTGACAGTACTATGCGAGAATCCTGGCCCATCCCTTCTGAGAGAATTTATATAACTGAGTTAGGTTTGTCGGTTGCCTTGCTCAAATGGACCTTTTCAGACCTCCCCACAAATTTTTGATGGGATTCAGATCAGGGCTTTGTGAAGTGAGCTAAGAAAGCAACCTCACAGACCTGCGCTTCCAAGCATCTTTTTGACCAACGCAAGATCCATCACCCACAAAATGGATTCTCTTCACTCACTACAGCGATAACCCTACACCTGTAAGAACTTCACTGGCTCCCTGTCCTTTTGTGCGTCCAGTACAAAATATTGATTTGCACCTTCACACCCCTTAATAACCTTGCCCTACTGACTTCCTTTACATTGCCATATTCCCGGCACACTGTCTTAGATCTTCATCCTCCATCCACCTCACCGTTGTTTGGTCAACCGTGGAGGACAGTCTTCACTTGGCCTGCCCCCATCTATTCCGCTCACAACCACCTAACCTCCAAAACACAAACTCATTCGACATCTTGAAAAAATAATTGAAGACACACCTATTCCAGATTGACGTAAAAAAAAAAAATCATATATTATTTGTCATTTTAATTGGTGTTTTATGATATTTTTATTGCTATGCTTGATTTGATGTACCCTGAGTGACCTGAAAGGTGTGTATAAATAAAATGAAAAGTTAATTAATTTTGTGATTATTATTACTAAGCTATTGGCATTATGTTAAGGTAATGATAATGGTAGTGATGGGTTGAAAGTACTTTCAATAAACATTTCTGGTGAAAAACATCTTGAAGTATCATTTTGAGAACTGATATCTACCTGCCAAATGAAACATTACAGTGACTGCACATCCAGGGTTGAGAGAATACAAAGAAACACAAAACAAAATAATACTGCTAACCCTTGAATGCTTCAATGTGTACTGATTTGATTGAAAAATGTGAATAGTTCACACTTCAACATGGACTTCGTTGAATATCTCATACGTAAATACGATTTTGGTTGTTAAAGACAAGCTAAGAATAGACGAGAGAGGTTGACTTTCCTGGGGTCGTGAAAATCAAAATTAAGCCAGAGGGGTTAAAGTGTGGGGGAAAAAAAATTAGGCTTATGGTCCAAAATTTACATTGTTCTCCATGGAACAAAACAACATTTTAAAAAATATTCCAATGTGAACTAGTAAGTGGTGTCATGATTTGTTTTGGCAATGATTCAATTTGGATCACAATTCTTGGGAACTCAATTCAAGGATGATATTGGTTCATTTACCACAATAGGATCTGAAACAATACAAAGGCTAGAAACTGAATCAGTAACTTTTTAGCATAATTTTTTTTCCAATGTGATGGAATGGAATACTGGACAGTATATGTGAACATTACTAGATTTCTGTTGTTTCTTGTAAGGAAATCAGGTAAATTAAGTCAGGAAATGAAATATAGTATAAAGATTTTCCTGATGTAGTTGTATTTCTTTTCAATAAAACAGAAGGGAATGGCAATTTATTTTTATTTACAGTATATTATTATTTTGGCGGTGGCACGGTGGAGGAGCTGTAAACCGTTGGCCTCACAGTTCTGAGAACCCTGTTCAATCCCAGCCCGACCTGTGTGGCGTTAGCATGTTCGCCCCATGCCTGCATGTGTTTTTTTTCGGGCACTATGGTTTCCTCCCACATCCCAAAAACATGCAGCATTAATTGGACCCTCTAAATTGACACTAGGTGTGATTGTGAGCGTCTGTCTCTATATACCCTGCGATTGGCTGGAATGTACCCTGCCTCCTGCGCGTTGACAGCTGGGATAGGCTCCAGCACTCCAGTGATCCTTGTGAGGATAAGCAGCAAAGAAAATGGATGGATGGATATTATTTTGGCTATTTTAGTGGTTCAGCTATTTTTTTCTTTGAAAAAAAGATCAATTGGTGTCTGAAAGAATGTCTGTAAAAAAATGCCTTTACTGTGAGAAGTCTTTAGATGGGACCAAAGTTTGAGAATTCCTTTTCTAAACATACATCCATCCATTTCCTGAGCCGCTTATCCTCAGGGGGTCTGGAGCAGATCCCAGCTGACATTGGGCAGAAGGCAGGGTAAACCCTGAACTGGTTGCCACCAAATCACGGGACACATGGAGACAGACAACAGCCGTACTCAAAATCACACCTGAAGACAATTTAGAGTCTCCACAGAATGCATGTTTTTTGGGATGAGAGAGAGGAAACCGGAGTACTCAGAGAAAACCCACGCAGGCACGGGAAGAACATGCAAACTCCACACAGCCTGGGCCGGTATTTTAACTCAGGTCCTCAGAACTGTGAGATCAAAGCTACACAGCTGCTCCACTGTGCTGCCCTCTTCTAAACAGTTAAATACTAATAGCGAGAAACAAATCACTGTGAGGTCTTCACATTGGTCATTTTTAGGAATAGTATTACTAATATGTAGATGCTAAATTAAATCTGCTCTTTGGAGCACACATTGAGCCTTGGAAGCACCATCGAGCAATTGATGTTGTCTCTTGTTCTCTTTTGTACTATAAAGTTCCTGTCCTCACTCGTACTCGGTGTTGTACTTTCAAAGGCTTATAATATTTCTTTCATGGTCGGAACTGCTTGTGCATTAAGGGCTCTCAGCATTTCTACTGTATACATTTTTACATTATAATCACATTCACAGTCTATTACACTCACAATTGATCTCTGCTGAGCTATGTATTCATCACAATTGCATCTATGTTAGCGGCTAAGGAGATAAGATTTGTAAGGTTCAAATGCTTCAACATGCAGGGCGAAGTGAGTCACACACATACTGTGGTGTCTCGGTCCAACCACAAGAGGGACTAGAGAAAGGACTCGCCTTCATATAAAGTCTGCCGTGCATATATCTAATCTAATTATTTCCTCATATTGATGTAATCATTTTATTACCTTTTAATGATTTAAATTTTTGATCCAAAGGTCTAACTAGTTGTGAACAGATTAATTAAGTCGCGGGAATATAATTCGATACATTCATATAATGATTGAATCATTGCACCCCTATCGAAACCAGTATCTCTGAAAACAATGGTCTATGACATTAAGAGGTTCCACTGTACATGACAAATAAAACCGCCTTTTAAACTACTTACTGGATATGTGCAGCATGGGTCTAGAATGACTGGTACAGACATTTTCCCCTGAAGATTAAGCTTGGTGAGATAAAATACATTTTCCCCAAGCACCTTCTCCTTTTTCATCCGCCGCATACTATAAAGTCTAAATCTGATGGCGTAGTTGCTGATCATCTCAGATTCCATACGGTTAAAGTGAAAGGTTTCTGTGAAGAGAGGGCATGGGCCTCTTTGGATTCCCGTCTTTGCCCTCTGCTTCTTCATGGGTAGCAGCACTAGATGGACCTGCCAGGAGATCCTGCTGGTGTGTTTTAGGATCGGAAGGTCTGTTACTGCCATGATGGTCACAGCCAGCTGTTGCTCCTCTGGATCATAGTCAAATGCTACATCAAGAGTGCCATATTTTGCAACTTGATCTGGTTCGTAGCCTTTCGGGAGCTGTGCTGCTGAACTGCGGGCTGACATCTCCTGAAGGAAAAACATGAAATATGCTGTGTTTACTTGAGGTTGAACAGAGTAGTCCATGTGTCATCCTTGCCATTACAGAATGCCGATTATATCTTAAAGTTGACTAATCAGCAATAACATGTTTTGGATACGGACATCTTATTACAACCAACAGCTGGTCGGTTGGCACAGCAAATTAAGGTGGTGTATTAAGCGTGTTGAAATATTTTCCTAAACAATGAGACTGGTAGAACTGTAACTTGCACAAATCTATCATTAAATATAACCAGCACATGTTTTGAACATCCTAATCATAAAAGGGTAACGCTGGCTAATAGGCAGCTTTAAATCCTCACATCAGCTGTCAGCAAGTTTACCAAATTCCCTTCCTGTAAAAATAAAAACAAATATACTATATCATCTGCTTAAACAGTGAAATGTAGAAAAATCATGGTCGATCAATAACCTCTTTATTGAATAAAATCACTACTACTACAACTATTATAAATAAATGAACGGTTAACATGTCAAAGAAAAACAACGAACTGGCGTTTCTTTCCTCCATCTCCAGCAGAGACAAACCCTTGCAGTCGTACCAGCCCCCGACTCACAGGTAGCTTTAGGGTCTTCTCTTTTCTTCTCTCTATCTTCTTAGACTTTTGCAACAATCCACATAACACAACTGGAAGTTTGCATGAATACATTATTGCAAAACATTCCTTCATCCTTTATTTTTTAAATTATCCATCAATCCATACATTTACGAAACCACTTATCTTCACTAGGGTCACGGGGCTGCTGGAGCCTATCCCAGCGATCTTTGGGAAAAAGGCGGGGAACATCCTGAATTGGTCGCCACCCAATCACAGGGAACATACTAACAAACAAAACATTCGCACACACATCTGTACCTATGGGCAATTTAGAGTTTTCAATCCAACCTACCATGCATGTTTTTGGGATGTGGGAGGAAACTGGAATACCGGAGAAAACATAACATCCAAACCAAACTGGAGAGACCAAATTTGAACCCAGGTCCCCAGAACTATGAGGCAGCTGTCCACCATGTCATATGTTTAAATGATGTAGCTATAATTCTTATATACGGTAGCAAGTAACGACACTGTGGTTGTGTGATGTACATTCCTGTTAGAGTTGTCCAAAATCCGACTTTACTTTGAAAGTATCTAAATGTGTTTTGATGAATAAGTCTGGGGCTTAGGTCTGCGAACTATAGACAAAAGCAGTGTACGTATTTGGAAATGGCCAGGTGCTTTTCTTTTTTCCTTACATTGGGATACAGTGAGTTGAGACAGAGAAAATGTCTCTACAACATCATTAATTAGTTGACGTCGAGTGCAAAATAAGTTGTTCAACACCCAAGTGTTTATGTCATTAATTACTACATTAGCTCATTTGATTTTCTTGTATATGTCTCTGGGAAACACATTATTTACCTCTGGACTGAGAATAGCAGTACTGTCACTGGGCACATCTTCCTCATAGCCCTTATTTAGACAACTCTCTGTCTCATGGCCATCACTTCCCTCACTCGTGCATTTGCGAAAGGAAAGGTGGGGGCTACCACTGGTTTGTGAGAGATCACACTTGGCATCACCCAGGTCTGACAGTGTACAAGACATGCGTGGAGATCCATTTTCATCCTGATATGGCGGCGGTTGGAGTTCATCAAGTGGGGGTGTCCGTCTCATCCTCTGAATGCAGTTGGCTGTAACAGAATGGCGGAAGAGAAGACAGACAAAGACTAAGTGTTGACAATCATCTACATCAGGGGAAGGGAATCCTTTAGGTTGAGAGAGCCATGAACAGCAAATATTTTAAAATATGATTCCAAAAGAGCCATTCAATATTTTTAAAACTACATACAAGTGTATTTGTGCATTTTATGTAAGACCAACACTTTAAGAGTACAATAAGTCTCTAAATTCATTTAAATAACATTATGCTGTTGCTAACCAATGATGACAAAAGTACTTCTTACCATTAATGCAACTTCTTTGCTGATAGCTTAGTCGTCTGTTTCACACGTCATTAAATTAAACTTCATGCAGCCTTTGTGACTTCCATCCGTTATTCGTGAATGTAGGTTGGTTTTAATGTTTTTTTTTTTAAATGTAAGAAAGACTGTTCATATGCATAGGTAGACCCAAACATTGTCAGTACAGCAATATTCACACACTGCAGTGTGGTATGAGGGGAAGTGCGTTCCAAGTTTTCACAATCAGCTGGTCTACAGGTTTAATTTTTTGCATTTCTCCCCAATTATGTGCACTCGCCAACAATGCTTGCTGACAGAGGCATGTCTATGTTAAAAAATTTCCACCAGCGCATACGTACACTGTCATTAAACATCATTTATATGCTGGGTAAGGACTGTAAGATTTGTAATTATGATTGTACCCCTTTAACAGTGGAGGGGGGTGGTGCAAGGTGAACTAGGAAGAAGAATGTCTGGCCCAATGGTGTGGTCGTGCAGCACGTCATTGTTAGAGAAAGTTCTTCTTTTCCTTTCGGCTTGTCCCGTTAGTGGTCGCCACAGCGTGTCATCCTTTTCCATCTTAGCCTATCTTCTGCATCTTCCTCTCTAACCCCAACTGCCCTCATGTCTTCCCTCACCACATCCATAAACCTTCTCTTTGGTCTTCCTCTCGCTCTTTTGCCTGGCAGCTCCATCAACAGCACCCTTCCACCAATATAATCCCTCTCTCGCCTCTGAACATGTCCAAACCATCGAAGTCTGCTCTCTCGAATATTGTCTCCAAAACATCCAACTTTGGCTGTCCCTCGAATGAGCTCATTTCTAATCCTATCCAACCTGCTCACTCCGAGCGAGAACCTCAACATCTTCATTTCTGCTACCTCCAGTTCTGCTTCCTGTTGTTTCTTCAGTGCCACCATCTCTAATCCGTACATCATGTCCGGCCTCACCACAGTTTTGTAAACTTTGCCCTTCATCCTAGCAGAGACTCTTCTGTCACATAACACACCAGACACCTTCCGCCAGCTGTTCCAACCTGCTTGGACCCGTTTTTTCACTTCCTTACCACACTCACCATTGCTCTGGATTGTTGACCCTAAATATTTGAAGTCCTCCACCCTCGCTATCTCTTCTCCCTGTAGCCTCACTCTTCCCCCTCCACCTTTCTCATTCATGAACATATATTCTGTTTTACTTCGGCTAATCTTCATTCCTCTCCTTTCCAGTGCATGTCTTTTTCTATCTTTCAAATTGTTCCTCTGCATGCTCCCTGCTTCCACTGCATATCACAATATCATCTGCGAACATCATGGTCCAAGGGGATTCCAGTCTAACCTCATCTGTTAGCCTATCCATTACCACTGCAAACAGGAAGGAGATCAGAGCTGATCCCTGATGCAGTCCCACCTCCACCTTAAATTCTTCTGTCACACCTAAGGCCCACCTCAGCATTGTTCTGCTGCCATCATACATGTCCTGTACTATTTTAACATACTTCTCTGCCACACCAGACTTAAACATGCAGTACCACAGTTCCTCTCTTGGTACTCTATCATAGGCTTTCTCTAAGTCTACAAAAACACAATGTAGCTCCTTCTGACCTTCTCTGTACTTTTCCACCAGCATCCTCAAGGCAAATAATGCATCTGTGGTACTCTTTCTAGGCATGAAACCATTCTGTTGCTCGCAGATACTTACTTCTGTCCTGAATCTAGCCTCCACTACTCTTTCCCATAACTTCATTGTGTGGCTCATCAACTTTATTCCTCTATAATTCCCACAGCTCTGAACATCGCCTTTGTTCTTAAAAATGGGAACTAGAACACTTTTCCTCCATTCTTCAGGCATCTTTTCGCCCCCTAGTATTCTGTTGAATAAGTTGGTCAAAAACTCCACAGCCATCTCTCCAAATTGCTTCCATAACTCCACCGGTATGTCATCAGGACCAACTACCTTTCCATTTTTCATCCTTTGTAGTGCCTTTCTGACATCCCCCTTACTAATCATTTCCACTTCCTGGTCAGTCACACTTGCCTCTTCAAGTCTTCCTTCTCTCCCATTTTCTTCATTCATCAACTTCTCAAAGTATTCTTTCCATCTAGTTAGCACACTACTGGCACCAGTCAACACATTTCCATCTATATCCTTCATCACCCTTACCTGCTGCACATCCTTCCCATCTCTATCCCTCTGTCTGGCCAACCTGTAGAGATCCTTTTCTCCTTCTTTCGTGTTCAACCTGGTGTAGATGTCTTCACATGCCTCTTGTTTAGCCTTTGCCACCTCTACCTTTGCCCTACGTCACATCTCGATGTACTCCTTTTGTCTCTCCTCAGTCCTCTCAGTGTCCCACTTCTTCTTCGCTAATCTCTTTCCTTGTATGACTCCCTGTATTTTGGGGTTCCACCACCAAGTCTCCTTCTCCCCTTTCCGACCAAAAGACACACCAAGTACTCTCCTGCTTTGTCTCTCTGATTACCTTGGCTGTCGTAGTCCAGTCTTCGGGAGCGTCTGTTGTCCATCGAAAGCCTGTCTCACCTCTTTCCGAAAGGCCACACAACATTCTTCCTTTCTCAGCTTCCACCACATGGTTCTCTGCTCTACCTTTGTCTTCTTAATCTTCCTACCTACCACCAGAGTCATCCTACACACTACCATCCTATACTGTTGAGCTACACTCTCCCCGACCACTACTTTACAGTCAGTAATTTCCTTCAGATTACATCGTCTGGACAAAATATAATACACCTGCGTGCTTCTACCTTCGCTCTTGTAGGTCACTATATGTTCCTCCCTCTTCTGGAAATAAGTGTTCACTACAGCCATCTCCATCATTTTTGCAAAGTCCACCACCATCTGTCCCTCAAAGTTCCTTTCCTGGATGCCGTACTTACCCATCACTTCTACATCGTCCTTGTTTCCTTTACCAATATGTCCATTACAATCTGCACCAATCACAACTCTCTCGCTGTCTGGGATGCTCATAACTACTTCATCTGGTTCCTTCCAGAATTTCTCTTTCAACTTTAGGTCACATCCTACCTGTGGGGCATAGCAGCTAATCACATTATACATAACACCCTCAATTTCAAATTTTAGTCTCATCACTCTATCTGATACTCTTTTCACCTCCAAGACATTCTTAGCCAGCTTTTCCTTTAAAATAACCCCTACTCCATTTCTCTTCCCATCTACTCTGTGGTAGAATAATTTAAACCCTGCTCCTAAACTTCTAGCCTTACTACCTTTCCACCTGCTCTCTTGGATGCACAGAATATCAACCTTTCTCCTAATCATCATGTCAACCAACTCCTGAGCTTTTCCTGTCATAGTCCCAACATTCAAAGTCCCTACATTCAGTTGTAGGCTCTGTGCATTCCTCTTTTTCTTCTGACGATGGATCCTCCTCTTCTTTGTCTTCGACCCACAGTAGCTGAATTTCCACCGACGCCCCGCAGGTTAGCAGTGCCGGGGGCGGGCGTTGTTAACCTGGGCCACGACCGATCCGGTATGGGATTCTTTAGATGAACGCTAATATTTGTTTGGCACAATTTTTACGCCGGACGCCCTTCCTGACGCAACCCTCTGCATTTATCCGGGCTTGGGACCGGCCTACAGATTGCACTGGTTTGTGCCCTCATAGGGCTGCATTGTTAAGAGAAAGTTACATGTGCTGCCAAAATGTTAAAAAAAAAAAAAAGACGCAAGGCTGACGTCTTTTTTTTTTGTGCACGCCGTCACTCGATTGACCAAAACTGCCTTGCAAATCTCTGTGGCGTTTACATTTTCCCCTTATGCTTGTGTGGATTTTCCCAACACATCTTCAAAATGTGCTTTTTTTGGTTAATTGAAAACTCTGAATTGGTTCTAGGTGTGAATATGACTATGAATTGTCGTGTGACTATATATTGTGCATATATTGAGTGGCGACCAGTCCACTGTATCAGCTGCTACTCACCCAAGGAAAGGTGTTATGGCTCCATTTCACAGTGACCCAAACAAAGAGACGTGAGATACAAAATGGATGACAAGTTCATGGCGTTCCTCAATAAAAACAAAGCCTCCTGATTGTGATTTTACTTGTGAGTGGAGTAAAGAACATAAATAATCAATGGATATTGAATATTAAACTAATAGAATTCACCGACTGCAGTTCTTACAGTGTATACCTGGCACAGATTTCATGCTCCTTGCATTTCTAATAATTCAAATAAAAGAAGGCAATGAAAAATGACATACTGAGTGTGTGACAATCATGACGGCTCACAAACAGTTCTGTCTGCTAAATTCCCAAATGTACTTTCATTGTCCAATTTGAACAGTTGGCACTAATAATCAGAGGGACATTAGCACCCCAAAAAAAATTAAACATGGCTCATGATGAACAATACACTCTCTTCTGTTTCTTAACTTTTAGAAAAAGCCACCCCTGTATTGTTACAACCCTCTCCAACTTACTCTTTCTAGCTCTCTCCTGTCTCATGACAGACAGTGAGACTTTACCTCAAAGTCGCACATAGCAGCAGCACGATGGAGGCAAAGGAGTTTTAACTAAGTGTCATGGAGGGCTTGATAAAAGAAGCAAAACCATTTTGAGCACCCCCTCCTCCCTTCCCCGCTGAGCCGGGGGCGGTTGATTTGATGGAAGCTGCTGTGTAAAGGGATCACTTTTTCCTGCACCCAGCTAATTGGGATGGTTACAATTCCACTTCTATTCTAAGCCCTCCTTCCTTTGCATGGAATGTCCTTTTTCACATAGGCTTTTTTGGTTGATTTATGGATTGATTTTTATTTGTCACAAACAAGCAAAATTATAAAAAGTGTGATTGTGTGTCTGAATTAAAGAAGAGCCTGAAGGAAGAAACGCTTATCATGTTCAGCACCTCTTTTACATTGTAATGTTTACAAGATCCATGAAAATATACATAATCCATAAATCCACACATTTCAAAAGACAAAATGATTTAACTTTGCTCATTTATTGGCAACCATTCAAGGTAAAATTGATATCTGACTCCTACAGCTGTCAAAGGAAGAGAATGAATATGAAAAAATAAAATCTTTATGCTAACCACCAAAAATCCTTTCATTGATAAAGTACAAAATTAGCAATTCAATGCTTTATAGCTGACCAAAAGTGTTTGTCACTGCTGTTAAATTATTTCAAGTGAATGCACATCTATTTTTATTTCCTCATCTAGTTTATACCACAACTACACACTACAAAGAACTGGTCATACTTTTCAGAGCTGACTGGCTGGTGACTTGCTTAAAATTATAAATTACACTGTAGACTGTATGTACAATGAATATTATTTGGATGTTGGTTAGTGACAACATATTGCAAGCTTTACACAAAATTTTAAATTTAACTATCCATCCATTTGCGACCGCTTATCGAAGGTCAGATCGCGGGGGGCAGTAGTTTTAGCAGGGACACTCAGACTTCTCTCCCCCCCGCCACATGATCCAGGTCTTCCGGGGGGATCCAGAGGCATTCTCAGGCCAACTGAGAGACATAATCCCTCGGGTTTGTCCTGGGTCATCCCCAGGGTCTCTTCCCGGTGCTTGGAACACCTCACCAGGGAGGCATCCAAATCAGATGCCCAGCCCACCTCATCTGGCTGCTCTCAATGTGGAGGAGTAGTGGCTCTACTTTGAGCCCCTCCAGGATGACAGAACGTCTCACCCTTAAATTTAACTAGGTCCCAGAATTTTCATTTAATCGATTTTCCTAGCCGCTTATCCTCACAAGGGTCGCGGGAGTGCGGGTGCCTATCCCAGCTATCAATAGGCACGAGGCGGGTTGGACCTTGAATTAGTTGCCAGCCAAGCGCAGGGCACACAGTGACAGACGAAATTCAAACTGACAATCACACCTAGGGGCAATAGTCTCCAATTAATGCATGTTTTTGAGATGTGGGAGGAAACGAGAGTGCCCGGAGAAAATCGACACAAGCACGGGCAGAACAAGCAAACTCCACACAGGTGGGACAGAGATTTGAACCCGGGTCCTCACAACTGTGAGCCCAAGGCTCTAACCAGTTGAACACCAACCAGCCGTCCCAGAATATGAAAAAAAAATGGATTGGAAAGGATTTGTAAGAGCAAGGCACGCAGAATGATGAGCCATCCCTATGACTTTTTTTTGTAAAGTGCAACTCTTTTGGAAAGAACTTCAAGGCCTTCTCTGATGACCTGAACACCATAAAAAGCACAGACTTACATTTAAAATGTAATAATTGTTCATATTTATTAAAACATGATAAATCCAGTCATATGTGAATTAATTTTGGTGGGTCCAATCAGATTCCAGCTGCTATGCGTAATGCAATGTCAATGTAAAATGCCCAGGGCCTTAAGTGTTATAAACACTGGCCTGTGCCACGTCCACACAAGGGTAGTGGCTGTTCAATATGTGGTTTATCCAATCAGATTTTAAGATTCAATCAACAAGGCCATCAAGAAAGCTCAAAGTGATGTCAGGATGTTTCCATTTTAAACTAACAGATGAGGGCAAAAGTTGCCTGAAATGGCGGACGGAAAAGGAGGAGAAATCTATTTGGTGAGTGAAATTAATAATAGTGAATTACTGATGTACCCGGCGGCACGGTGGATCAGCTGGAAAGCGTTGGCCTCACAGTTCTGAGGTCCCAGGTTAAATCCCGGACCCACCTGGGGGGAGTTTGCATGTTTTCCCCGTGCCTGCGTGGGTTTTCTCTGGGCACTCCTCTCACATCCCAAAAACAAGCAACATTAATTGGACACTCTAAATTGCAATTGTGTGATTGTGAGCTGTAGATGGTGTTTCTTTATGTGCCCTGCGTTTGGCTGGCAACCAATTCAGGGTGTACCCTACCGCCTGCCCGTTGACAGCTGGAATAGGCTACAGCACTCCCCGTGACCATTGTGGGGATAAGCGGCAAAGAAAAATGGATGGATGGATGATATACTACTCCATTTTAGCAACTGGGAACAACATGAAATTGACGACCTACAGCAACTACTTAATGTTTTTATGACTGTGATGAACTGATCCAAGAATTCCAAATAACAGGCGGGAAATTTCTTCAATACAATCCATTAAAAGCAAGAATTAAACAAAGAATACCAACAGGTCGGAACACTCTCGAACTGCTGCAGTTTGTCGAGCAAATATTAAAGCTTCTGCCACAAAGTAAAAGAAATCTTTCAAAAGTTTATAGATTCATTATATGTACTAAATCAATGCACTTACTAATCACCAAATGGGAAGAAGATGTTTCCATTTCTGCTGACCTTAACTACTGGGTACAGATATACAACAACAGAATGAGGAAAAAATACAAATCTACAGCTCATACAATATAAAGCACTCAATTGAGTACATTTTACTCAGTACACTATGCATAAAAGGGGCTTTTCTCCATTGAATGTGTGTGCAATGCACAAAAACACCCCGTGTACCTTATTTTCATGCTAAATGGGAATGCATACCAATTCAAAGCTTGTGGACTTTGGTTAAACAAAAGCTATCTTCTATTCCACTTTCCCCTAGATTGTGCATACCTGTGATTTAAACTTAATCAACCTTCCTCATGAATATATATATATATATATATATATAAATATATATATAAAATCATTACTTGTCCCGTTAACTATTGCTAAGAAAACTTTCCATTAAAATGGAAAAACATGCAAGCCATTAATCAGTGGCTAAATCTCATATTCAATTCATTGAGTTAGAAAAATAGCATAATGAAAAAAAATCTATGACATATACAGGGAGTCCTTGGTCTACGATCCCTTCCAACAGTAGTGACTTAACTCGAATTTCGACTTCAGTTGGATTTCACCATAAAAGTCAAAATTTACAATGATCACTGGGATTGGCTTCAACATTCCTGCGACTCTAATGAGTATAAGCTGCTCAGAAAATGGGTGGGTATGGGTACTTCGTCTAAAAAACTAAAATACATTAAAGTAAAAAATAGATGGTTCACTTACTATTTGGGAACAGAGGCTGGGATGGTGAAGAATGAAGGGAGACTGCGGTCAGCTCTTGCGAAGTAAGTAAGTGCAGGTAAGCCATTGCTAGCAGTAAATTCCTCCTTGCGTCCTCTCCTTTCTGCTTTTTTTAAGTTAGGAAAATATTCCGTGCCTTTTCCCCTAATGAACATGAGGCTGATATTAAGCCTACGTTGATTCAGCTCCTTGATCCGTGACATAAGTAATCTTTCCATCTCAGCAATGATCAAAGAACGTTGCTTTGTTGTTTTATTTTTTTCTTCACGAAAAAAGCTGATTCACAGGGTAGGTCCAATGACTGCCAATTGGAGAGCTCCTGGTAATCATAGTAACGGGAGAAGGTGGGTTTTACAACGAGCCACATAGCGGTGCTCCTGAGCCCACCACCTCCCCAAGGCAGCTTGGTGTGGGTGCTCCCCTCTCATGGCCCATGGGTGCTCCCTGGTTTCCCACCCTCATCATTCTCTTGTCAAGTCCCGCTATCTGACTCTCTTTCCCAACAAATAAGGGACATTCTCCCTTCCTCGGGCTGGATTGGGACTGGCCACATGGCGGGCCCTGCAAATTGTGGGGGGCTTTTTGTTGTCCTGGGGGTTGAGGTGGAAGGAGGGTGGCATTGGGTCCCTCGGCGTGGGACATGTCCTGTTCACAGGGTTGCTCTCAGGTGGACCCACGATCCCTGTTCTGTCCTTGATTACTTGGGTGGGGTTCTTTGCCTCCGCATTAGAGACAAAGCAATTATAGGACATTTCTGTCAGTCTTTTTCCCTGCACAATGGTGTGAATTCACTTCTATGTGTCTGTAGGGACACACGCCAGGGATTCTTCCACTGGGTGTGGGACTACTCATTTATTGCAACAAATAACTCATGGATATGCAAAGTGCTTATGTATCCCGCCAGTTATACTCTTGTTACTGTATATAGATTTCTGTAATTCACTTAGTCAGTCAGCTCACATTCCAGTTATATAGTCGGGTTCACAATCCTTATATAGTCGGGTTCACAATTATTGTCTTGCATGCTTCTTCTCCCAGCCTTGTCCTGCCCTATCTTGTCCTGTCCTTCCACAACAAGGTGTAGAGCTCCAAGCTCATGCAAAATTCACATTTAATGTTTGTTGTAGATATGGGATGATTGACTTGTGTTTACAGTTAGCGTTCTGAAATTCTGTTCTGTCCGACTGACTGACTGTGATCCTCAATAAAACTTCTGTCAAAATGCGCAAAAATCACAGAGGAAGCTCAAAAACTCAAGTAAAAGTAAAAAGTAAGATGCATAAAAACTGCTCTGACAAGTACAATTCATCCAAAATGCTACTTCAATAAATGTTTTCTTGTTTTCCTTTTGGCTTGTCCCGTTAGGGTTCAGCAGAGTGTGTCTTTTTCAATATATACCTATCACGTGCATATTCCTCTCAAGCACCAAATGCCCTAATGTCTTTCCTCAAAACATCTCTTTTCCTTGGTCTTCCTCTCAACCTTTTGACTGGCAGCTCCATCCTCAGCACCCTTCTACTCTCTCTCTCACCTCTGCACCTCCAAATGATCGAAGTCTGGTCTCTTGAACCTTGTCTCGAAAACATCTAACTTTGGCTGTCCCTCTAATGAGCTCATTTCTAATCCTATACAGCATGCTAAGTCCGAGAGAGAGCCTAAACATGGCACACCCCATCACTGTTCTGCTGCCCTCATACATGCCCTGTTGTATTCTAACATATCTGTCCGCCGCACCAGACTTACGCATGCAGTACCCACAGTTCCTCTCTTGGTACTCTGTCATAGGCTTTCTCTAGAGTCACAAAATCACAATATAACTCCTAACTTTCTCTGTAATTTTCCACGAGCATCCTCAAGGCAAATATTGCATCTGTGGTAATTTTTCAAGGAATGAAACCATACTGTTGCTCAGAATCAGAATCAGCTTTAATGGCCAACTGTGTAGAACACACAAGGAATTTTTCTCCAGCAGTCGGTGCTGCCCTGGTTTGACATACAGAACAGAAAACAGAGAACAAGGAACACCATAGGAACAAGAACAAAGGACAAGAGACATTTCTGTTGATAGGAATTATTCCTTATAAGACGTGCAAGATGTGAAATCAATGTAGATAAGTGTGTCAACAATGTCAATTGTGGAAAGGGAGCAGATTCAGTGATGAATCGTGCGGTCTGCAAAACAAACAAGGTAAAATAAAAAAATAAATAAATAGATATAAAATATAAATATATATTACTCATACTAATACTGATTGGACCAGCAGGGTGTGAGTGAGTGTCCTAACGTGGCACAAGGCTGAAAAATAATAGGTTCGCTGATCAAGAATTTAATGACTTAATTGCTAGAGGGGCAATACTGTACGAATGCCTGCTAATTTTGACTTTCATTGATCTGTATGGCTTTCCCGACGGAAGGAGCTGGAAAAGCTGGTGGCCAGGATGAGGAGGGTCTGAGAGGATTCTGCCTGCTCTGGACCTGGTTCGCGTTGCGTGCAAGTCCTCGATAGTGGGTAGCGTGGTGCCGACAATCCGTTCAGCGGTTTTGATTGTCCGTTGTAGTTTGAGTTTGTCTTTTTTTGTGGTGCCTCCAAACCAGAATGTGATGGAGGTACACAGTACTGATTGGATGACCACTGTGTAGAACTGTCTCAGCAGCTCTTGTGACAGGCCGTGCTTCCTCAGAATCTGCAAGTACATCCTTTGCTGGGTTTTTTTTTTAGGATGGAGGTGATGTCCGTCCCCCACTTCCTCTGAGACTGTAATTCCCAAGAACTTGAAGGTCTCGACAGTTGACACAAGGCAGTTGGACAGTGTCAAGGGCAGCTGTGGTGAAGTATGCCTCCTGAAGTCCACAATTATCTCCTCGCAGATACTGCTTTTCTTATTCTAGCCTCCACTATACCTTTCTCATATCTTAGTGTTAATTGTGTGGCTCATCAACTTTATTCCTCTCTAGTTCCCACAGCTCTGAAGATTGCCGTTGTTCTTAAAGTTGGGAACTAGCACATTTTTCCTCGATTCTTCAAACATCTTGCCTGCTAGTATTCTGTTGAATAAGATGGTCAAAAATTCCACCGCCACCTCTCTAAATTGCTTCCATACATCTACATGTATATCATCAGGACAAACTGCCTTTTCATTTTCCATCCTCTTTAGTGCTTTTCTAACTTCCCCCTTACTAATAATCATTGCCACTTACTGGTCCATCACACAAGCATCTTCTAATCTTCCTTTTCTCTCATTTTCTGCATTCATCAACTTCTCAAAGTATTCTTTCCATCTATATAAACACACTAATGCCACCAGTCAACACATTTCCATCGCTATCCTTAATCACTCTTACCTGTTGCACATCCTTTGGATCTTTACCACTTTGTCAGGCAAACCTGTAGAAATCCTTTTCTCCGTCTTTGGTGTCCAACCTGATGTACATGTCATTGTATTACTCGTTTAGCCTTCGCCACATCTACCTTTGCCCTACGTCGAATCTAAATGGATTCCTTTCGCCTCTCCTCAGTCCTCTCAGTGTCCTAATTCTCCTTCTTCTTTCCTTCTATGACTTCCGGGAGTCCCCCGGGAGCTCCTCCTCTCCATCTTTCTGAAAGGCCGCTCAACATTCTTCCTTTCTCAACTTCCACACATAGTTCTCTGTTGTCATCTTAATCGTCTGCACCACCAGAGTCATCCTACTAATGATAAATACATTAAACTAAAACTAAACTGTAAAGTTTACTTCTATCTTAGAAAACCACATCCACGAAACAATAAAGACACTGAACAATGCATGAAGAGACGTGTAATGTTTTCAAGGAAAAACCTGAAATAAAGGAATCACATAAATGATGAATTTATTGACATAGTTACATTGAGTGCTCTCTAAAGTTCATCTACCAAATCTGGATACCTTGAGAATTTTTTTTAATGTTTTGTGTTCAATTGGGTGTATCATTTTTATTTGAGCTGTCACGTGATCTGTGCCTTGGTGGTAATGTTGCAGTGGCTGGAGGACCGAAACATGCGATGCAGTTGTTGAAGATAGTGTGCGTAGGTGATTATTAATTTCTTCCAATGTCTGCTTTAATGACAAGTGAACAGCAACACAATACACAAGTAAAGACCCTGTGTGCTAGTTGTGTTCTATACAACATTAATAGTGGTCATATCATGGCCAAATAAGT
Organism: Syngnathoides biaculeatus; assembly: GCF_019802595.1. Classification (NCBI taxonomy): domain Eukaryota; kingdom Metazoa; phylum Chordata; class Actinopteri; order Syngnathiformes; family Syngnathidae; genus Syngnathoides; species Syngnathoides biaculeatus. The sequence goes on along the minus strand of NC_084654.1, from coordinate 4,297,759 downwards.
AATGATGAATCCATGTATCCATTTTTGGGTTGGGGGAATGCTGGAGCCTATCCCAGCTAATTTTGAGTGAAAAACAGACTACACCCTGAATCAGCCATCACTCAGTTGCAGAGCACATTTCGATACCATCACTGAATGGGAATTGATCTCACGCTCCCCGCACCTCCCTCATGCTACCTCTCGCTCGCTGTAATGCCACACATTGTTATTTTGCGTTTTTGTATATTTCGTAAAATTGTGGCATAATAGTGTTGATATTAAGGTGTGGAATGGGCCAATCCATTCTCAACTGAAGGCCCTGGTCCAAAATACAACATCCCACCACTGCATGCATGCCCACAGTACAGGGCATCTAAATAAATTTGAATGTGGTACAAAAGCCCATTTATTTCAGCACTCATATGTTATATGGATTCATGAAACATTTGGGAAAATATAATTCAGTGGGTACAGTGCTGCCAAACTTCTACATGACAAATCATTTTCAGGGTTTCTTGATTGTTTTCTGATGTAACATTATAATTTCTCAAATTGGTGAACGTTGGCTTTTTGTTGCCTCAGCTTGTGCACCATTTTCAAAGAATTTACGAATTTAGAATGGCACAGATACTTCAGTGGATCTGGTTTATTGAATGGATCAGTTCTGCCAATAAACATCTCATCCTCCCTGATGCTCCCACCGCTTGCTCTGGCACTATCAGAATGTGACGCTCTGAATAACTGAACGGCACACACCAACAATGGTCTTTCAGAATGTTCCGCAGTATATAGAGTGCGCATGGAATGAACTTCCAAGCCTACCAAATATGTGTTCCGAAAACCTATCCCACGCCCCATCGCTACTCTGAGAATGTACATTCCAACAGGGCTATGAATGTCACAACAGTGGGGAGTGGAGGATATTTACAAATGCACCCATAGATGCATCTGAGCCTGTTTGTGGCACTGTCAATTTGTTGATCTTACATAAAATAATAATGGGGACATTTCCGAGAAAACATATCAAGCTGAAAAAAACCTCCATCGAAATATACTGTATGATTTTGAGTCGTAATGTGATATTGAGAGATAGGTGTCAGACCTACTTCAAAAAGCTGGGGATACACAACAATAGTACGGAGCTAGCCAGGCCACATAAAAACTCCTTGGCATGAAAGTGATATATATACATGGACTCTTATGATTCCAACACCGTTTAACCCACATTAATGTAAATGGCCTCAAATTAAAGCAGAACGTCTACACTACATCTTGTTCAATTTAGTTAAAATCCGATTGAGGTGATGTTCTCAGCCAAAAACATGAGATTAATGTTTATGATGTCCACTTTATGCATGGGCTGAGGTAATTAATATAAATTCTCATTTAATAGATAACTATCATTCCTGTTACTACACTTCGGAACTTTACTTAGAAACGTTTGTCTATGTCATATAAGACTTATTTAATAACTTATACCTGGGAGATCTAGTCGGGAGATTTACTCCAGTGTTTTCCAACCTTTCTTGAGCCATCATACCGTAATGATAAAGTAAAAACAGATTTTCACAAATATGTGCAAATTTATTGAAAATGTAAACATTTAAACACAATAGGTAGATCAGTATTAAATGCAGCCCTATGGGGGCACAAACCAGTGCAATCTGTAGGCCGGTCCCAAGCCCGGATAAATGCAGAGGGTTGCGTCAGGAAGGGCATCCGGCGTAAAAACTGTGCCAAACAAATATGAGCGTTCATCTAAAGAATCCCATACCGGATCGGTCGTGGCCCGGGTTAACAACGCCCGCCCCCGGCACTGCTAACCTGCAGGGCGTCGGTGGAAATTCAGCTACTGTGGGTCGAAGACAAAGAAGAGGAGGAAACCGGATCCAGCGTCAGAAGAAAAAGAGGAATGCACAGAGCCTACAACTGAGTGTAGGGACTTTGAATGTTGGGACTATGACAGGAAAAGCACAGGAGTTGGTTGACATGATGATTAGGAGAAAGGTTGATATTCTGTGCATCCAAGAGAGCAGGTGGAAAGGTAGTAAGGCTAGAAGTTTGGGAGCAGGGTTTAAATTATTCTACCACGGAGTAGATGGGAAGAGAAATGGAGTAGGGGTTATTTTAAAGGAAGAGCTGGCTAAGAATGTCTTGGAGGTGAAAAGAGTATCAGATCGAGTGATGAGACTAAAATTTGAAATTGAGGGTGTTATGTATAATGTGGTTAGCGGCTATGCACCACAGGTAGGATGTGACCTAGAGTTGAAAGAGAAATTCTGGAAGGAACTAGATGAAGTAGTTCTGAGCATCCCAGACAGCGAGAGAGTTGTGATTGGTGCAGATTGTAATGGACATATTGGTAAAGGAAACAGGGGCGATGAAGAAGTGATGGGTAAGTACGGCATCCATGAAAGGAACTTTGAAGGGCAGATGGTGGTGGACTTTGCAAAAAGGATGGAGATGGCTGTAGTGAACACTTATTTCCAGAAGAGGGAGGAACATATAGTGACCTACAAGAGCGGAGGTAGAACCACGCAGGTAGATTATATTTTGTGCAGACGATGTAATCTGAAGGAGGTTACTGACTGTAAAGTAGTGGTAGGGGAGAGTGTAGCTCGACAGCATAGGATGGTAGTATGTAGGATGATTCTGGTGGTGGGTAGGAAGATTAAGAAGACAAAGGTAGAGCAGAGAACCATGTGGTGGAAGCTGAGAAAGGAAGAATGTTGTGCGGCCTTCCGGAAAGAGGTGAGACAGGCTCTCGATGGACAACCGAAGCTCCAGGAAGACTGGACGACGACAGCCAAGGTGATCAGAGAGACAGGCAGGAGAGTACTTGGTGTGTCATCTGGTAGGAAAGGGGAGAAGGAGACTTGGTGGTGGAACCCCAAAATACAGGGAGTCATACAAGGAAAGAGATTAGCGAAGAAGAAGTGGGATACTGAGAGGACTGAGGAGAGGCGAAAGGAGTACATCGAGATGCGACGTAGGGCAAAGGTAGAGGTGGCAAAGGCTAAACAAGAGGCATATGAAGACATGTACACCAGGTTGGACACGAAAGAAGGAGAAAAGGATCTCTACAGGTTGGCCAGACAGAGGGATAGAGATGGGAAGGATGTGCAGCAGGTAAGGGTGATTAAGGATAGAGATGGAAATGTGTTGACTGGTGCCGGTAGTGTACTAAATAGATGGAAAGAATACTTTGAGAAGTTGATGAATGAAGAAAATGAGAGAGAAGGAAGAGTTGAAGAGGCAAGAGTGAAGGACCAGGAAGTGGAAATGATTACTAAGGGGGAAGTCAGAAAGGCACTACAAAGGATGAAAAATGGAAAGGCAGTTGGTCCTGATGACATACCGGTAGAGGTATGGAAGCAATTTGGAGAGATGGCTGTGGAGTTTTTGACCAACTTATTCAACAGAATACTAGCGGGCGAAAAGATGCCTGAAGAATGGAGGAAAAGTGTTCTATTTCCCATTTTTAAGAACAAAGGGGATGTTCAGAGCTGTGGGAACTATAGAGGAATAAAGTTGATGAGCCACACAATGAAGTTATGGGAAAGAGTAGTGGAGGCTAGACTCAGGACAGAAGTAAGTATCTGCGAGCAACAGTATGGTTTCATGCCTAGAAAGAGTACCACAGATGCATTATTTGCCTTGAGGATGCTCGTGGAAAAGTACAGAGAAGGTCAGAAGGAGCTACATTGTGTCTTTGTGGATCTAGAGAAAGCCTATGACAGAGTACCAAGAGAGGAACTGTGGTACTGCATGCGTAAGTCTGGTGTGGCAGAGAAGTATGTTAAAATAGTACAGGACATGTATGATGGTAGCAGAACAATGGTGAGGTGTGCCTTAGGTGTGACAGAGGAATTTAAGGTGGAGGTGGGACTGCATCAGGGATCAGCTCTGAGCCCCTTCCTGTTTGCAGTGGTAATGAATAGGCTGACAGATGAGGTTAGACTGGAATCCCCTTGGACCATGATGTTCGCAGATGATATTGTCATATGCAGTGAAAGCAGGGAGCATGCAGAGGAACAATTGGAAAGATGGAGACATGCACTGGAAAGGAGAGGAATGAAGATTAGCCGAAGTAAAACAGAATATATGTGCGTGAATGAGAAAAGTAGAGGGGGAAGAGTGAGGCTACAGGGAGAAGAGATAGCGAGGGTGGACGACTTCAAATACTTGGGGTCAACAATACAGAGCAATGGAGAGTGTGGTCAGGAAGTGAAGAAACGGGTCCAAGCAGGTTGGAACAGCTGGCGAAAGGTGTCTGGTGTGTTATGTGACAGAAGAGTGTCTGCTAGGATGAAAGGCAAAGTTTACAAAACAGTGGTGAGGCCGGCCATGATGTACGGATTAGAGACGGTGGCACTGAAGAAACAACAGGAAGCTGAACTGGAGGTGGCAGAAATGAAGATGTTGAGGTTCTCGCTCGGAGTGACCAGGTTGGATAGGATTAGAAATGAGCTCATTCGAGGGACGGCCAAAGCTGGATGTTTTGGAGACAAGATTCGAGAGAGCAGACTTCGATGGTTTGGACATGTTCAGAGGCGAGAGAGTGAGTATATTGGTAGAAGGATGCTGAGGATGGCGCTCCCAGGCAAAAGAGCGAGAGGAAGACCAAAGAGAAGGTTTATGGATGTGGTGAGGGAAGACATGAGGGCAGTTGGGGTTAGAGAGGAAGATGCAGGAGATAGGCTAAGATGGCAAAAGATGACACGCTGTGGCGACCCCTAACGGGACAAGCCGAAAGGAAAAGAAGAAGATACAAAGAAAGAAGAAGAACAAGTGGGACACATAGAGGACTGAAGAGAGGCGAAAGGAATACATTGAGATGCGACGTGGGACAAAGGTAGAGGTGGCGAAGGGTAAACTAGAGCCATATGACGACATGTACACCAGGTTGGACACGAAAAAGGAGAAAAGGATCTCTTCAGGTTGGCCAGACAGAGGGATAGCGATGGGAAGGATGTGCAGTAGGTAAGGGTGATTAAGGATAGAGATGGAAATGTGTTGACTCATGCCAGTAGTGTGCTAAATAGATGGAAAGAATACTTTGAGAAGTTGGTGAACAAAGAAAATGAGAGAGAATGAAGAATAGAAGAAGCACGTGTGAAGGACCAGGAAGTGGCAATGATTAGTAAGGGGGAAGTTAGAAAGGCATTGAACAGGATGAAAAATAGAAAGGAAGTTGGACTTGATGACATACTGGTGGAGGTATGGAAGCAATTTGGAGAGGTGGCAGTGTAGTTTTTAACTAACTTATTCAACAGAATACTAGAGGACGAGAAGATGCCTGAAGAATGGAGGAAAAGTGTGCTAGGTCCCATTTTTAAAAAAACTGGCAATTTTGCAGAGCTGTGGGAACTACAGAGGAAGAAAGTTGATGAGCCACACAAATAAAACTAAGTTATGTGAAAGAAAGTTGAGGCTCGTTGGGCCAGTTGGTGTTAGAGAGGAAGATGCAGGAGATAGGTGGACATGGAAAAAGTTGACACGCTGTGGCAACCAATAACGGGACAAGGCGACAAGAAAAGAAGAAGTGATGTGTCAAGTGGCGACAGTGGCATTGTTTCTAGTGAAGCAATACGGTGACAGTGAGGGAAAGGTTTTTGAAAATATGAGATGCTCAGAATTTAACTCTGGACAAAATTCTGACTCAGATGAACACCCAAATATGGGTGGAGGTAAAAAAAAAAAACCCAAAGACGGTTTTGCTCGTGGAAATTCTCTGGCATGAGGCAATGTAGCGAAAGGTATCTTTCATTTGGATTTACTCTCACCAGGGATCCAATGATTATGACTCTGTTGTGCTAGGTGTGTGGTGAAAAGCTATCAAACAGTCCAAATAAATCCAAGTAAGGTTAAAGGACATCTTGAAATGAAACACCGTTCACTTCAGAACAAGAATGCAAAGAATTTTGTTTGCCTTCATACACACTTTGAGGAACAGGCAATGTTGATTAGAAAAACAAACATATAATGAGAAAGCCCCTAAATCGATCATATTGTTGAACTTGTAGCCTAATTTAAAAAGTCACACACTGTGGCAGAGACATGAATACTTCCTGCCTATAAAGTAATTGTAAATGAGATGCCTGGACCTAAAGTGGCTAAAAATAGCCGAGGTCCCTCTTTCATTTACACATGTATTGGTGACTTGTCTGTAGACATTGAAACTTTAGTTTTTGAAAAGGTTCGTATCAGCACTAAGTTGGCATTGAAACTTGACGAGTGCACTGATATTCATGGGCAAGCTCAACTCCTGGGCAATGTGTGGTTTGTGGATAGAGGAAAAAAAAGAATTGCCAGCCAATGCAACAAAAAACAACAGGAGAGGAAATTTTTCAGGTCCCCTCTGAATAAAGTGGACTTAAATGGTAAAGTGTACAGTTCTCTGCACTGATGGGAGCGGCAGCCATGGTCAGATGCACAAAAGGCTTTTTAAGCAAAGTGAAAGAAAGATGTTATAGTAACGCATTGCTTTTTATACTGTTGAGGTCCACGTTGTTCTTGTGTTGGATGATGCTGTGCACATGGTGAACTTTGTATAATCGAGACCCATGAAAAATCCCATTTTTCTATCCTTATGTGAGGAAATGGCCGCAGAGCATAAATAAAGCCTTATTCTTTCATATGGAAGTCTGGTGATTGTCCTGTGGGAAGGTGCTGGCCCGTGTTTATGAACAGCTGGAGGAAATAAAGGTGTTTCTGACAAATGAGAGGCCCGATTACACAAAACTCCTTGTAACTCTTGAGTAGTGTGCAAACCTGGCATTCCTGGCTGACATTTTCCATCATCTGAATAAACTGAACACATGTATGCAAGGCTGAAATGAAAACCTGCTCAAAAATACAGCTACAATAAAAGGATTCCGCTCAAAGCTGCAACTCTGGAAACAACATGGAAAATGGTCATCTTGAAATGTTCATATTCACCAAGTGATGACAAAATGTCAACACAGCAGCATTGTGAGATAACTGAAACATTAAAAAAGACTTGAGGAGAAGATGTCATGTCAAGCCGCTTATCCTCAAAAGTATTGCGGGAAAGCTGGAGCCTATCCCAGCTAGCTTCGGGCGAAAGGCGGACTACACCCTGAACTGGTCGCCAGTCAGTCACAGGGCAGATAGAGACACAATCACTGAGCGGGAATCGAGCACACGCTGGCCACACCAAAGGCAGGCGTGTGTATCACTACACCATCAGTGACTCAAGGAGAAGATTTAATTTTATTTTTCTTCAGCTTACATTCAATCCCTTGACTAGGTGGGGAGTCCACACAGTTCGGCATCGGTTGGTTGGTGGAAAGGACATCATGACTTTACAGGAACAGGAGGAACTAACTGAACTGAGACAAGTTTAAAGCTAAGCTTTGCCGATATATCTTTGGACAGCTTTTTGTTGGCGCCATTCTGCTGAACAAAGCTTTTTTGACATTATTCCCATTTTCCACAACATCGGTGTGAGGCTTTTCAAGCCTGACTACTATAAAAAGTAAAAGCAGAGAGACTGAGAGCTGTTGCGGAAGAGCTTTGTGTTTGCCTTTCATTGATTCCTACCAGAATATCAGCTCTATGTTCATCTAAACAGGCCCAGGTGTCACATTAAGTGAGTAAAATCTGATTATTAAATGTATTTTATATGATCTTTATTCACTATTCTTTGGTGAGAATAACTGTATATTGTTCATATAGATGACACAGATTCATTTTTACATTTTCTGCTGGTGCTGTGCCATGGGATTTTTTTGAATGAAAAAAGTGTCCCTTGGCTCAAAAAACATTGAAAAAAACTTTCCTGAAAATTTTATCACTCAGCAGCATATTTAAGAATGCTTTAAATAGAATGCCCTCGACATTAAAGTAAAAACCCAATTTCTAAAACAAAAAGGAAGTTAAATATGACGCAGTGATTTCAGAAAAGATGTTTTGTGGGTCGTGACATAACAGTGTCATTGAAAGCATGTAACATTTGAACAGCCAGATTATTTCAAATTTCTGAACCAGAGATCACTTTCTACTGGATGACTTTTTTCATCGTAATTTACATTTACATAGCGTTTAATATATACTATATCTTACCAAAATAACTGCTCACCTGCCTTAAGTCACTTATTGTATGAATTTAAGTAAAATCCCCAAAAGTAATCCAGTGGGTTCAATAGGTTTTCGGTCCACCCTTTGCAGCTAGGACTCAACTCTTCTGGCCTCAACTCTTCTAGGTAGGCTGTTCACAAGTTTTATTTGTGAGATTTTTTTACAATTCTTCCAGAAGGAAACTTGTGAGGTCACACATTGATGTTGGAAAAGTAGGTGTGGCTCTCAGTTTCTGCTCTTATTCATTTCAAAGGTGTTCTTTTGCATAGAGTTCTGGACTTTGTACAAGTCAGTCAAGTTCATCCTCACCAGACATCCATTTCTTCATGGAGCTTGCTTTATTCACTGTTACACAGTCATGTTGGAATGAGGAAGGGGCAAGTACCAAACCAATCACAACTGTCCAAAAATTGTCTTTGTATGGTGAAGCAGTCAGAGTTGCTTTCAGTAGAACTACGGGGCCAAGCACAGCTCCTGAAAAATAATCCCACACCATAATCCACCCTTCACCAAACCTCACAGTTGGGGCAAAGCAGACAGACAAGTAACCTTCTTCTGACAACAGCCAAACCCAGACTCACCTTCACCACTCGAGAGTCCAATGATGATTTTCCTTTGGGCTTTTCCCATTAGGGGTTGCCACAGCGTGCCACCTTTTTCCATCTAAGCCTTTCTCATGCATCTTCCTCTCTAACACCCACTGTCCTCATGTGTTCTCACAACATCCATCAACCTTTTCTATGGTCTTCTTCTCACTCTTTTACCTGGCAGCTCCATCCTCAGCACCCTTCTACCAATATACTCACTCTCTCGCCTCTGGACATGTCCAAACCATCAAGTCTGCTCTCTCGAACCTTGTCTCCAAAACATTCAACTTTGGCTGTCCCTCTGTTGAGGTTGGTTCTAATACTATCCAACCTCCTCACTCACAGAGAGAACCTCAACATCTTAATTTCTGCCACCTCCAGTTCTGCTTTCTGTTGTCAATTTAGTTCCACCATCTCTAATCTGTACTTCATGGCCGCCTCACCACTGCTTTATAAACTTTGCCCTTCATCCTAGAAGAGACTTTTCTGTCACATAACACACCAGAAACCTTCCACCAGCTGTTCCAACCTGCTTGGACCCATCTCTTCACATCCTTACCACACTCACCATTGCTCTGGATTGTTGACCCCAAGTATTTGAAGTCATCTACCCTTGCAATCTCTTGAACCTGGAGCCTCACTCTTCTCCCTCCATCCCTCTCATTCACACGCATATATTCTGCTTTACTTCGGCTCATCTTCACTCCTCTCCTTTCCAGTGCATGCCTCCATCTTTCATAATGTTCCTCCACATCCTCCCTTCTTACCCTGCATATCACAATATCATCTGCCAACATCATGGTCCAAGGGGATTCCAGTCTAACATCATCTGTCAGCCTATCCATTACCACAGCGAACAGGAAGGGGCTCAGCGCTGATCCCTGATGCAATCCCACCTTCACCTTCATATCGGTCCAACCACTCAACCGATGATTGTATCTCCATTGCCCTCCACTCACCCATCACCTACCAATCAGAATGCTGCTCATCGAATTCAGCTCACCATTCAACACAGTGCATTGCAGTGAATGCAGCCCAATGGGGATTACAAGCCAGTGCAACCTGTAGGTCAGTCCAAAGCCCAGATAAATTCAGAGGGTGGTGTCAGGAAGGGCATCCGTGTTAAAAGTTTGGCAAACAACATACACATCGTTAAAGGATGTTGAGGATAGAGCTGCAAGGCAAGAGAGCGAGAGGAAAACCAAAGAGAAGGCTGAGGAATGTTGTGATCCAACACACGAGGGCTGTTGGTGTTAGAGAGCAAGATGCAGGAGGCTTGCATGGAAAAAGATGACGCGCTGTGGTGACCCCTAATGGGACGGGCCAAAGGGAAAAGACAAATAAAGAGATTTTTTACTGTTTATGTCTCTTATATCACCACAGGTCTGAGAAGAATAACCCTTTCATGTATGTCATGTAATATGTCATTGTATGTATAACACATCTGACAATCAAGTTACTTGAACCTAAATCTTTCTTCAACTGCCCCAACCGAAAAAAACAAAACAAAAACATCATGCGAATTCCATTGCAAACTTTGAGATGCTCGTGTCAGTATGCAATTATAACACGTGAATATTCATCACGGGAGTTAGAGAAGGGCGTGAAAGAGGTGAAATGGTCTCATTATTTGAAATCCAATCATTGATACTTGATTGATACTTTACACATCCACTGGTTTTAACCCCAAATTAATCCTGAAAGGAAAAGTAACGGTCAAGGAGGCAGCGTCTAACCTCCCGTTTTGTTTTGACAAGGTGGTGACACAAAGGAAAAATAGGGGTGTGAGAAACTCCTTTTGTCGCTTTACAGGCATAAAACCGCCAGATTCATGCTTTTTCTCTAGTCGGCTCGAGTATGGTCTGGTTTGGGTTTTCGGTCTTCAACTGGCCCGTCTTCACACACTAGGTCTAGCCGAAAGGTCCCACCTCACCCCGAGGTGATGCACACCCGTCAAGGAGCAGCTACGACTCCAAAGCATCCTTGCACCAGCTCAAAGCCACTTGTCGTGGAGCTCGAGCAATCATGGAGAAGGATGGAAGTGAACACTACACGTCCACTCCAGACTTCTGGGGAACACATGTCCTTGGACTAAACCTGGAAGCTTGACCTGCCTCACTCAATTATTGTCAACACTCGTAAGCCCAACTTTGCACTCTACGAAAAGTACACATTAGTGGATATTTTGGTTAAATTTACACGAACCAAAACTCCCACTACGTGCCTGGCAATTCGACGCTCATTGACCCCATTTCACATCTTAACTCAGTTTCTTAAGCCAACATTTGTCTGTCCTTGTGTTGTTTGCTTTATTGCATTGGTCTTTTGTCGTAGATTCCCTTAAAATCCCATTAAAAATTCTATAAAATTCACTATGTGCATCCTTTTGTTTTTGTGTGTTAAGGAGAACACAAAAAGGCTCTGGTTATGGAGAACTCTTATTTAATTCAAAAAGTGAAGCACCTTTCCGGTTTTAAGATTGATCACTAATTAATAATCACATTTCTCATCATCATCTTCTTTTTTTTTTCGGCTTGTGCCTTTCGGGGTCCCCACAGCGTGTCATCTTTTCTCTCTCGCCTTGTCTCAAAAACATCCAACTTTGGCTGTCCCTCTAGCTCATTTCTAATCCTAACCAACCTGTTCACATCAAGCGAGAACCTCAAAATCTTCATTTCTGCTACCTCAAGTTCTGCTTCCTGTTGTTTTTTTCAGGGCCACCGTCTAATCCGTACATCATGGCCAGGCTCACCACTGTTTTATAAATATTGCCCTTCATCCTGGCAGATACACTTCTGTCACATAGAACACCAGACACCTATGGCCAACTGTTCCACCATGCTTGGACCCGTTTCTTCACTTCCTTACCACACACTCCATTGCTCTGGATTGTTGACTCTAGGTATTTGAAGTCATCCAATTTCACTATCTCTTCTCCCTGGAGCTTCACTCTTCCTCCTCCGTACCTCTCATTCACGCACATATATTCTGTTTTACTACGGCTAATCTTCATTCCTCTCCTTTCCAGTGCGTACCTCCATCGTTCTAACTGTTCCTCTGCCTATTCCCTGCTTCCACTGCAGTTCACAATATCATTTGCGAACATCATGGTCCAAGTGGAATCCAGTCTAACCTCATCTGTCAGCCTATCCATTACTATCGCAAACAGGAAGGGGCTCAGCGCAGAACCCTGATGCAGTCCCACCTCTACCCTAAATTCTTGTGACACACCACGGCACAACTCACTGCTGTTCTGGTACCTTCATACATGTCCTGTACGATTCTAACATATTTCTCCGCCACACCAGACTTGTGCATGCCATACCATAGTTCCTCTCTTGGTACTCTCTCATAGGCTTTCTCTAGGTCTATAAAAACACAATGTAGCTCCTTCTGACCTTCTCTGTACCTTTCCACGAGCATCCTCAAGGCAAATAGTGCATCTGTGGTACTCTTTCTGGACATGAAACCATACTGTTGCTCGCAGATACTTACTTCTGTCCTGGGTCTAGCATCCACAACTTTTTCCCATAACTTCATTGTGTGGCACATCATCTTTATTCCTCTGTCATTTCCACAGTTCTGAACATCACCTTTGTTCTTAAAAATGAGGACTAGCACACTTTTCCTCCATTCTTCTGGCATCTTCTCTCCCACTAGTATTCTATTGAATAAGTTGGTCAAAAACACTACAGCCACCTTACAAAACTGCTTCCATACCTCCACTGGTATGTCATCGGGACCAACTGTCTTTCGATTTTTCATTCTTTTCAGTGCCTTTTGAACTTCTCCCATACTAATCAAAGCAACTTGCCAGTCATTCACGCTTGCCTCTCCTACTCTACCTTTTCACCCATTTCTTCATTCATTAACTTCTCAAAGTACTACTACTACTTAGTACGGTGCCCCTCTTACATCAAAAATTAGATTTTTAAACTTCCTGTTTTATGAAATCACGCAAAACAAGAAGTGAGGCTGGTAATGACTCACGTTTTACCATTCCATTCTAAATTAATTACATTTTTATTTAATCACTACAGTATTTAAAATAACTTAACTGTAGTGGACATATAATGTCATGGAAAAATGAGAATTTTTTTCTGAACAGTAATATCGGTGCATATGACCTCAAAATGGGCTTCAATGAAACGGACAATCACTATATTGGACGAGCCCCACAACTACTGGCTACGAGGTAGGTTCTGTAAAGTTTCTACTGAGTGTATGTGTGTATGTTGACATGGGGCTGCATTGGTGTTTTTTTATTTATGGATTTTAGTGTAGGTTGAGGCAGGGTAGTCTGGGTATCCCTGCTAAAGCTACTGCCCAAGCGATCCGACCCGTTTTCTTGGTTTTCCATGCCTTCTGCACCTTCCTTTCTTCATCTGTTTAATATTTTTTTCCCTGTGTCATTTCACATTTTTATACAACGTAATTTCCCATCTTTTTTGTACTTTCTTGGTATGTATGGATTACTCGGGTTGTTTCCAACATCTGGTAATATTTTCAGGTCAATAACACCTTAAAAAGTATATTTAGTGATAAAAATGTTGATGTGTTAAATACTTATTTCAGCTGCTCTCTCTCTCCCTCCCTCCCTCTCCCTCTCAAGGCCATCGCCTGACATAGCATACAGAAAATTGCTACACAGCCCGAAATGATTTATGTACATGGTAAAGCTGGAGCTCACTTGGAAGTTGTTCATGTTTTAAAATGACTGAACATTCTTCTAGTGAAATGTCATAACAGATCAATGCAGGGAAAAGACTGATCCTTCTAGAATTGGTACCCCTGTCCATATTTAATTTTTATTTTTGTACTGTGAATGAAGCATATTTATAAAAATAAAAATTAAAAAAAACATACCTCAAAAATATGCAGACAGTTGACTGTTTCACAACCCACCCATGGAGAGTGTGTTGAATGGGAGCTTCACTTTGATCGCCTCTTTAAATTAACTATGTGTGTACGAGTGTGTACATTGTGGTGGGACTTTGTTTGGAAGTTTAATAAAATGAGTTTGGCTCAAACTTGTTAGGAAGCTTTTAGTTTAAAGGAAATGTTTCATGATGTGTTGAGGAAAATGATACAATCGTCCAAATTAATTGACAGTAAACCTACCTACATCGGCTGAGGCGTCACTGCTGTAGCCGTCATGATCAACCGTCAGGGGGCTGTACTTCTGTCGGCGCTCCCACTTGAAGTGTCCCGCATGTCTGATATTAACAGACACCTTGACTCTTCCTCTGAGACGTTGGGCCCGACTGACTGCTTCTTGATACTGACCCATCAATTCGTCATCGCTGTCTGATGATGACGCATGCTGATCGCCGTCAGTGTAAAGCTTCTCTGTTGTGAGAAGAAATGACAGACACAAATCATTAATCGAATACAAGGGTGAGCCCCCCCCATTTTACGAGACATGTTTGCTGGAAACCTTGAACCCAGTCTGTGTCTTCTGTTTTTTATCTGCACACAGTTCTTTGGATTTCATGGCTGGTTTTTAGATCCAAATCAGTGACAGTGTAAAGGTGAGTATGAATTGCTGTCTTGTCTTTCCTTCAATTCAGTATGATTTAGTACAGTTGTATTGAAGTAAAAACTAGACCTAAATTAATAAGCACGTTAAATTAATATTTCTCTAATACTTTCAAAACTGTCAAGACAAATGCTGCATTATCACCTTTGTCAAGAAGCATTAACATTGTTAACATAGCAACAACTCGTGCAATGGTGGACAAAGTAATTTGTGAAGATGGTATTGTGGCCTGTGTGTGAACATACCACATTCACAATACAGAACCATAACCAAGCGAACCTATGTAACAGATGATTTATGGGAAGAAAAAGGGAAAATGTCCGACATTTTACCTGCTAAAGTGAAGTGCTAAAGTGAAGACAGAACCCCCATCATGTGAAAGTGCACTGATACAGTATCTCCCAAAGTGAGTGCACTCCACCCCTCACATTTCTGCAGATATTTAATTACATGTATTTATGGGACAAGACCGAAGAAATGACTCTGACACAATGAAAAGTAGTCAGTGTCCATCTTATAGAACAGTGTAAATTTATTGTTCCCTCAAAATAATTCAAAATACTGCCATTAATCTCTAAACCACAAGCAGCAAAAGTGAACATGCCCAAAGTGTGAAAGTGAGCTCTGAATTCTCACAGTCTTTAAGTAACAGGGAAGCAGACAAAAAGAAACCATTTCCACATGTGCCACTCTTAACTTTTCTTTGGTCTTCCTCTTGCTCTTTTGCTTGGAAGCTCCATCATCAGCACCCTTCCACCAATATACTCACTCTCTCACCTCTGGACGTTTCCAAACCATCTAAGTATGCGCTCTCTAACCTTGTCTCCAAAACATCCAACTTTGGCTGTCCCTCTAATGAGCTAATTTCTAATCCTATCCAACCTGCTCATTCCGAGCGAGAACCTCAACATCTTCAGTGCCGCTGTCTCTAATCCGTACATCATTGCCGGACTCACCAATGTCTTATAAACTTTGCCATTCATCCTAGCAGAGACTCTTCTGTCACATAACACACCAGACATCTTCTGCCAGCCGTTCCAACTTGCTTGGACCCGTTTCTTCACTTCCTTACCACACTCACCATTGCTCTGGATTGCTGACCCCAATTGTTTGAAGCCATCCACCCTTGCTATCTCTTGTCCCTGTAGGCTCACTCTTCCCCTCCACCACTATCATTCACCCACATTTCACTTCGGCTAATCTTCATTCCTCTCCTTTCCAGTGCATGCCTCCTCCCGGCCCCATCTATGTGGATTTTACATGTTGTGCCCGTCCCTGAGTAGGATTTCTCCGGGCACTTTGGGTTCCTCTCAAATCTCAGGAACATTCATTAATTCTTCTTTTTCGTTCGGCTTGTCCTGTTAGGGGTTGCCACAGCGCGTCATCTTTTCCCATCTAAGCTTATCTCGTGCATCGTCCTCTCTAACATCCACTGTCCTCATGTCCTCCCTCACAACATCCATCACCCTTCTCTTTGGTCTTCCTCTCGCTCTTTTGCCTGGCGGCTCCATCCTCAGCACCCTTGTACCAATGTACTCACTCTCTCACCTCTGAACATGTCCAAACCATCGAAGTCTGCTCTCTCTCACCTTGTCTCCAAATCATCCAACTTTGGCTCCCCCTCTAATGAGCTCACCTTTAATCCTATCCAACCTGTTCACACCAAGCGAGAACCTCAGAATCTTCATTTCTGCTACCTCAAGTACTGCTTCCCTTTGTTTCTTCAGGGCCACCGTCTCTAATCCGTACATCATGGCCGGCCTCACCACTGGTTTATAAAACTTTCCCTTCATCCTGGCGGATACTTTTCTGTTACATAGAACACACACACACACATAGAAATCTTCCGCAAACTGTTCCACCCCGCTTGGACCCATTTCTTCACTTCCTGACCACACTCTCCATTGCTCTGTATTGTTGACCCCAAGTATTTGAAGTTGTCCACCCTCGCTATCTCTTCTCCCTGGAGGTTCAGTCTTCCTCCTCCGCCCCTCTCATTCACACATATATATTCTGTTTTATTTCGGCTAATCTTCATTCCTCTCCTTTCCAGTGCATGCCTCTTCCTTTCTAATTGTTCCTCCACCTGCTCCCTGCTTTCACTGCTGATCACGATATCATCTGCGAACATCATGGTCCAAGGGGATTCCATTCTAAACTCATCTGTCAGCCTATCCACGAAGTGGCTCAGAGCTGATCCCTGATGCAGTCCCACCTCCACCTTAAATTCTTCTGTCACTCCTACAGCAAACCTTACCACTCTTTTGCTGCCCTCATACATGTCCTTTATTATTCTGACATATTTCTCCATCACACGAGACCTACGCATGCAGTACCACAGTTCCTCTCTTGGTATTCTGTCATGGGGTTTTTCTAGATCCACAAAGACACAATGTAGCTCTTTCTGACGTTCTCTGCACTTTTCGTGTAATTTGGCTGTTTGTCCTAGCATACAATTAATACAGCCCTATGGGGGCACAAACCAGTGCAATTTGTAGGCCGGTCCCAAGCCCGGATAAATGCAGAGGGTTGCGTCAGAAAGGGCATCCGGCGTAAAAACTGTGCCAAACAAATATGAGTGTTCATCTAAAGAATCCCATACCGGATTGGTCGTGGCCCAGGTTAACAACGCCCGCCCCCGGCACTGCTAACCTCCAGGGCGTCGGTGGAAATTCAGCTACTGTGGGTCGAAGACAAAGAAGAGGAGGAAACCGGATCCGTCGTCAGAAGAAAAAGAGGAATGCACAGAGCCTACAACTGAGTGTCGGGTCTTTGAATGTTGGGACTATGACAGGAAAAGCTCAGGAGTTGGTTGACATGATGATTAGGAGAAAGGTTGATATTCTGTGCATCCAAGAGAGCAGGTGGAAAGGTAGTAAGGCTAGAAGTTTAGGAGCAGGGTTTAAATTATTCTACCACAGAGTAGATGGGAAGAGAAATGGAGTAGGGGATATTTTAAAGGAAGAGCTGAATAAGAATGTCTTGGAGGTGAAAAGAGTATCAGATCGAGTGATGAGACTAAAATTTGAAATTGAGGGTGTTATGTATAATGTGGTTAGCGGCTCTGCCCCACAGGTACGATGTGACCTAGAGTTGAAAGAGAAATTCTGGAAGGAACTAGATGAAGTAGTTCTGAGCATCCCAGACAGCGAGAGAGTTGTGATTGGTGCAGATTGTAATGGACATATTGGTAAAGGAAACAGGGGCGATGAAGAAGTGATGGTTAAGTACGGCATCCAGGAAAGGAACTTTGAGGGAGAGATGGTGGTGGACTTTGCAAAAAGGATGGAGATGGCTGTAGTGAACACTTATTTCCAGAAGAGGGAGGAACATATAGTGACCTACAAGAGCGGAGGTAGAAGCACGCAGGTGTATTATATTTTGTGCAGACGATGTAATCTGAAGGAGATTACTGACTGTAAAGCAGTGGTCGGGGAGAGTGTAGCTCAACAGTATAGGATGGTGGTGTGTAGGATGACTCTGGTGGTAGGTAGGAAGATTAAGAAGACAAAGGTAGAGCAGAGAACCATGTGGTGGAAGCTGAGAAAGGAAGAATGTTGTGCGGCCTTTCGGAAAGAGGTGAGACAAGCTCTCGATGGACAGCAGAAGCTCCCGGAAGACTGGACTACGACACCAAAGGTAATCAGAGAGACAGGCAGGAGAGTACTTGGTGTGTCTTTTGGTAGGAAAGGGGAGAAGTAGACTTGGTGGTGGAACCCCAAAATACAGGGAGTCATACAAGGAAAGAGATTCGCGAAGAAGAAGTGGAACACTGAGAGGACTGAGGAGAGGCGAAAGGAGTACATCGAGATGCAACGTAGGGCAAAAGTAGGGGTGGCAAAGGCTAAACAAGAGGCATATGAAGACATGTACACCAGGTTGGACACGAAAGAAGGAGAAAAGGATCTCTACAGGTTGGCCAGACAGAGGGATAGAGATGGGAAGGATGTGCAGCAGGTAAGAGTGATGAAGGATAGAGATGGAAATGTGTTGACTGGTCCCAGTAGTGTGCTAAATAGATGGAAAGAATACTTTGAGAAGTTGATGAATGAAGAAAATGAGAGAGAAAGAAGACTTGAAGAGGCAAGTGTGAAGGACCAGGAAGTGGCAATGATTAGTAAGGGGGAAGTCAGAAAGCCACTACAAAGGATGAAAAATGAAAAGGCAGTTGGTCCTGATGACATACCAGTGGAGGTATGGAAGCAATTTGGAGAGATGGCTGTGGAGTTTTTGACCAACTTATTCAACAGAATACTATCAGGCGAAAAGATCCCTGAAGAATGGAGGAAAAGTGTTCAAGTTCCCATTTTTAAGAACAAAGGCGATGTTCAGAGCTGTGGGAATTATAGAGGAATAAAGTTGATGAGCCACACAATAAAGTTATGGGAAAGAGTAGTGGAGGCTAGACTCAGGACACAAGTATGTATCTGCGAGCAATAGTATGGTTTCATGCCTAGAAAGACTACCACAGAGACATTATTTGCCTTGAGGATGCTCATGGAAAAGTACAGAGAAGGTCAAAAGGAGCTACATTGTGTCTTTGTGGCTCTAGAGAAAGCCTATGACAGAGTACCAAGCCGAAAGGAAAAGAACAAGATCCTAGCATACAATTCTGTAGTGTTATCGACTTTTATGTATCTTGCAAGAATTTGTATTTGATTCCTGGCATTAGCGTGACGAAGCTTTCATTGGAAGCTATTCCGGAAGTTGAGCGAATAATTCTTTCCATCGGAGACAACTGCATCCAGGACCACGTCAAACCCACGCTTTCTCACCCAGCTTCCAAACTCCTTACTTTCAACACAAGCATCTTGAAAAATGCACTTCCCATGATACAAGTTGGATCGACGAAAGACGTAACGAAGACGAAGTGAAATGCCGACTCACGGAAACAAACAATGGAATATCGACGACAATATGGCGACTCGTTGTCAACACGGTGACTTCCGTTGACAATTTCTGGCAGTTTTTTTTGCTATTTTTTTTTTTTAAATAAAAGATAATTTTTTTTTCGGGAGAATTTTGGCGGTAGAGGTCCTCCCTTTGAATTTTTATAATTTAAGGCCTTTTTAGGGGCTTGACCGGTTTTCGCGGATTTTAAGGACTTTTAGGAAGCCCCTAAATGCACCTTCGAAAATTTAGGGGTTTTTAGGGACTTTTAGGGACACGTGCGAACCCTGTATAATAACTTAAACCCTACTACAAAACTTATCGCCTTTCATTTATTTATTTTAACATGAGCATGAGTATGAGATATATTTCTGATGAAACTTACCACAGAAGCAAACATTTTATTCTCTGAGGTTGTGTTAAAATATCTAATATTCAGAAGCGTGAAACCCAGTAAAGAATTTTCAAATTCACCTACTGGAGAATTTCAGGGAGGAACTGTGACTGGAAAGTTCATCTATTTGCTGTTGTTGTGCTGAAGGCTTGGCCTCAGTGCCATTATGTTGCATTTTGGTGGCAGGGATATGCTGAAGTGCATTTATAGGCTTCATTTATTGAAAGGTAGTGCTTTGCCAGCAGTGGAATTAGTTACCACATCCTCCTCTCAGTTCCGAGGAAAGGGGTTCATATTTGGCTTTGCCTGTGTAGATAGGTGGTACTAAAAATGGATGGATGCTTTGCCGGGATCTTGTAACATAAATAGGTCATAAAAACCTTTTTGGGGTGTCACTTACTCGCAGAGCTTCACTGTTTGTCCCAGGGCTCGGTCCCTGACCCATGTGAATAGCAGGGAACACTAATATCTGCTGCTATTGATTACAGTATTATCGAATGAAAAAGGCAAATCACAGGTGTCAGAATTGAAAAGAAAAAGACAAATTCATTGAAGAGATTTTGGATTACTTCTGTATGTAATGAACAGTATTCAAAAATGGGATAGGTGGATTATTTTTACGTACTGTTTTTGCAGTATTAGGTTTAGTCAAGTATTAGTTGGTTGAGTTTTTTCTCATCACAATTATGTTCTCTACTGTAGAAACCAGTCCCACCTAGATGTTGTTTGATGTTTCATCCACCAAGAGGGAGCAGAGTTTTAAAATGGCTCTATTAGAATGCGTATGCACTTAATTCAAGACCTCAAAATTTTATTAATTTTGTTATTTACTGTAAAGTTACTTGAGTGACCTCTGGCTAGCACCACTAACAATAAAAGAGGTTGTTTTGGGATATCAACTCATGTTCTTACAAGTGTTTCGACACAATAAAAGCCACAACATCACTCATCAGTAGCACTACTTTGCTCATTTCCACAATCCTGTCACATCCTGCCTTTTTTTGTTTTGTCCTCTCTCATCTTGTCCCATTTATTGGTTTGTTGTTAAATATCCTCACCGGGTGTCTCCCCTCTGTCCACAAATAAGACGTTGCCTGTCGTCAAATATCGAGTCTGCTTAATTTATTCTGCTATTGTTTTCACTCCTATTCCCCTTGTTCGTTCTCCCCCCCATCTGTCCCCTAAAACTATTTTTTGTCTGGCTGCATTTTGAACAAACATCATCCATCCATTCTCTACACTGCCAAGGCTCTTCAGCTGCCTCACCGTGCCGCCCTCGTAAGAAGTAAGTAAGTAAGACGGTTTAAGTAGAACAGCTATGTAAATTTAACGTTGGTTCACCTGGCAATTCAGTTTTTTTCCTGAAGTCATCAAGGCACTGAAGGCTCCCTGCATTATTTAGTAGCAACTTGTTGTTGAGGTACCAGAAGAGGAGAGTCATGATGATAATGAAGAGTCCGACGGCTGCCAGAAATCCAAGCACCTCTGGCGAGACTGAGAAACACAGAAACATGTCAGTGTATAAAGTATTCCCTCACTACAACGCGGTTCACTTTATGCAGCCTTGCTATTTCACAGATTTTTTTTTTGTGGGTCTGTAATTTTTTACATTGTAGAAGGCTTTTTTTTTTTTTTTTACAGCATATGAATGCGAATCGTATTCTGTAACATGATTCGCAAAGAGGAAACCCCCATCCTATTCTACGTCCAGTCAGTCAGCTGTAATTGGTGTGGTGTACATTATCAAGTGCTGTTATGGGTACAGTGAAGCAAATGTTTTTTTTTTGTAGTGGATAAGTAATACTCCAGCCAATTGGGACCTGCTGTTCTGAGAATTGTCAAAACAAAACGAATACCAGATTTTGATGGACTGCGGGAAAAAATTATCATCAAAACATTGCTCCCATTAAATATAAGTTTAACACAACTGCTGCAAACAATGCCTTTTTTGTTGTTTTATTATTTTTCATACAGTGTGTAAGCGACTTACAGCAGTATAAGCCCGCCTGATTCAAAGTCAATGTGGCCCCTGAGCCAAAAGATTTTCGAACCCCTGTTCTATGTAATAATATATGTGATACAAATGTGGAAATACAGCAGCCATAACATTTCCCCGTTCATTGTATAGAATAACAAATACTGGGCGGCACAGTGGATGAATGGTTAGCTCATTCGTCTCACAGTTACATTATGAGGCACCAGGTTAAAATTTTGCCTCGCCTATGTGCAGCTGGCATGTTCTCCCCGTGCCTGCGTGAGTTTTCTCCGCATGGTCTTGTTTCCGCCAACATCCCAAAAACATGCACAATAGGTTAATTGAAGAGCCTAAATTGTCTGTAGGTATGAATGTGAGTACACAGGATTGTTTATTTATTTGTGTCCTGCGATTGGCTGGCAACGAGTTCTGGGTGTGCTCCTCCTCCAGCCCGATTATAACTGGGATAGGCTCCAGCATACTTGCGACACCAGTAAGGATAAGCAATGTAGAAAATTTAATTGAATTGGATTCATATAGTCATTTAAACATTCGTATAGGTCAAACAATGTTTAATTGTATGGGCTCCATTCTTGAAATCCGCACATATGCTGAAAATTGGTGTATCTTGATTTTCAGGATGAGCGCAAGGGTGACTGTATTTTTTCCAATTTGTCAGACTGGTTTGCAAGAAGCTGGGTTTACTGTGCAATGGGAGTGTTGAATTGCATGTGACGATTTCAGGCATGAGGATTTCGGCAAATATGGTAACCGAACTTTCGGTTCCGTTGATTTTTGTCCTGGGAAACGGTGGGAAACGATTTTTCTGTTCCCATTGATAATGCTCATGGAAACCGGTTTTTACATGTACTTCAAAATAAAGCCTTAGCAGGCAAGAGCATTTTGTCTTTTACGCTTAGCAACCGACATGTTTGACTAGCATTTGAGTGACCCGGATATGAATAACTCCAACGTGAGCATGCGTAGCGCAGAAGCGGAAACCAGTGCTGTTTGTAAACCACACTGACAAAGCTGGGCGTTTTAATCATTAAAAATAAAGGGGTTTAGGTAAATTCGTTTTATACAGATTGTTGTATTTAATTGAGAACTTGTTTTACATTCCACACATGGGCGAATTTTATTAAAAGTAAGCCCAGAGATCTGGGAAACAGACTATCGGTTCCGTGTTTTCTCAGGCTGGGTAACGACACGGTAACGGAACGATCGTTTCCGTGAAATGCTCATGCCTGGATTTGGTAGCTGAAAGTGTGTGCAAAGAATTTGTAGACTGCTGGCTAGTCTTTTGTGATTTTGGTAACTTTAGTGGGCGCAAAGGCAAACAGATATGATGTGTGTTGGATGTCAGACTTATTCCATTTTTAAACATGTAAAGAAGGCATTAAAGCCTCTGATTCATTGAAGAATAAAATTCCATCCATCCATTTCTTAGCCGCTTATCCTCACAAGGGTCCCGGGACTGCTGGAACCTATCCCAGTTGTCAACGGGCAGGAGGCAGGGTACACCCTGGACTGGTTGCCAACCAATCTCAGGGGACATGGAGACAGAGAACAACCACACTCACATTCCATCCATCCATCCATCCATCCATCCATCCATCGCTTCTCCGGGTCGGGTGGCAGGATAAGTAGTTTCAGCTGGGATACCCAGACTTCCGTTTCCCTGGTCGCGTCTTCCAGCTCTTTTGGAGGGACCCCGAGGCGTTCCCTTGCCAGCTGAGAGGCATAGTCCAAACTCCAGTGTGTCCTGGGTCGTCCCAGGGGTCTCTTTCCGCTGGGACATTCCGAGAACACCATCAGAACCAAATCATCTGCAAAAAGCAGAAATGCGATACTGAGACCACCAAACCGGACACCCTCCACGCCTTGGCTGTGCCTAGAAATTCTGTCCATAAAAGTTGTGAACAAAATCGGTGACAAAGGGCAGCCTTTGCGGAGTCCAACTCTCATTCGAAACAACTCCGACTTATTGCTAGCAATGCGGACCAAACTCTGACAGTGGTCGTACGGGGACCGAACAGCCCATATCAGGGGGCTCGGTACCCCATACTCCAGAAGAAGGCCCCACAAGACTCCCCGAGGGACACCGTCGAATGCCTTCTCCAAGTCCACAAAACGCATGTAGCCTGGTTGGGCGAACTCCCATGCACCCTCGAGGATCCTGCAGAGGGTGTAGAGCTGGTCCACTGTTCCACGACCAGGACGAAAACCACATTGCTCCTCCTGGATATTACCAGGGAGCCTGAGCAGTGTGATCCCCCTATAGTTGAAACACACCCTCCAGTCCCCCTTCTTAAAAAGGGGGACCACCATCCCAGTCTGCCAATCCAGATGCACTGTCCCTGATGTCCATGCGATGTTGCAGAGGCGTGTCCACCAGGACAGCCCCACAACATCCACAGCCTTTAGAAACTCCACTTGGTCAGCCGGTACCTATCAGCTGCCTGTGGAGTCCTGCAAGCTAAAAATGCCCGATAGGACACCTTCTTCAGCTTGACAGCATCCGTCACTGTTGGTGTCCACCAGCGTGTTCTGGGGATGCCCTCACGACAGGCACCGACCACCTTACGGCCACAGCTCCAGTCGACTGCCTCAGCAATGGAGGCGCGGAACATCGTCCACTCGAACTCAATGTCCCCCATCTCCCCTAGAACGAGAGCAAAGTTCTTTCAGAGGTGGGAGTTGAAATTCCTTCTGACAGGGAAATCTGCCGGCCGTTCCCAGCAGAGCCTCACAATATGTTTGGGCTAGCCACGTCGGACCGGCATCTTCCCCCACCATCAGAGACAACTCACCACCAGTTGGTGATCAGTTGACAGCTTTGACCCTCTCTTTACATAAGTGTCTAAGACATGTGGTCGCAAATCCGACGACACGACTACAAAGTTGAACATCGAACTGTGGCCTAGGGTGTCCTGGTGCCAAGTGCACATGTGGAAACCCATAAGCCTGAACATGGTGTTCATCATGGACAATCCGTGATGAGCACAGAAGTCAAATAACAGAACACCACTCGGGTTCTGATGGGGGGGGGGGGTCCTTCCTCACTGTCATTGCCCACGTGAGCATTGAAGTCCCCTAGCAGAATGACGGAGTCCCCAGAGGGAGCGCTCTCGAGCACTCCTACAAAGGACTCCGAAAAGGGTGGGTACTCAGAACCACTGTTTGGTGCATAAGCACAAATAACAGTCAGGAACCGTCCCCCCGCCTGAAGGCGGAGGGAGGCTCCACTCTCATACCCCAGGGAAAAACCCCAACATACAGGCCCCAAGTTGAGGGGCAATGAGTATACCCACACTTGCTCAGTGTCTCTCACCGTGGGCAACTACAAAGTGGAACAGAGTCCAACCCCTCTCAAGGTGAGTAGTACCAGAGCCCAAGTGGTGCAAAGAGGCGAGTCCGACTATATCTAGTTGGAACTTCTCAACCTCACCCACAAACCCGAGCTCCTTCCCTGTCAAAGAGGTGACATTCCATGTCCCTAGAGCTAGTTTCTGTAGTCGGGGATCAGATCATTAAGGTCCCCGCCTTTGCCCACCACCCAGCTCACATTGCACCCGACCCCTCTGGCCCCTCTCGCGGGTGGTGAGCCCATGGGAAGGAGGAC
This sequence comes from Syngnathoides biaculeatus, assembly GCF_019802595.1. Lineage (NCBI taxonomy): Eukaryota > Metazoa > Chordata > Actinopteri > Syngnathiformes > Syngnathidae > Syngnathoides > Syngnathoides biaculeatus. The sequence continues at coordinate 4,272,667 of NC_084654.1, read as the reverse complement.
CCATGTTACCCTTTCGGGCTGTGCCCAGCCAAGCCCCATGGGTGAAGGCCCGGCCACCAGGCGCTCGCTTTCGACCCCCACCTCCAGGCCTAGCTCAAGAGCGGGGCCCCGTTGAACTGCGTCCGTACAAGGGAAACCAAGATCCAATTTTTGTATTCCTCATCGGGGTTTTGGAATCGTACTTTGTCTGGTCCCTCACCTAGGACCTTTTTGCCATGGGTGACCCTACCAGGGGCATGAAACCCCAGACAACTTACCTCCTAAGATTATAAGGGCACACAAACCACGATAAAGTGACGGCTCAAGGAGTGGCTCACAATCACACCTAGGGCAATTTAGAGTGTCCAGTTAATGCATGTTTTTGGGAAGTGGGTGGTTTGGTAAAACAGGGGTCATGAGTTCTTTTACCACTGGGACCTCCACTCCCAAGAGAGGTTGCGCCAGGAAGGGCAGCCGGTGTAAAAACTGTGGCAAACAAATATGAGCGTTCATCTGAAATGACACGCTGTGGCGACCCCTAACGGGACAAGCCGAAAGAAATAAGAAGAAGAAAATACACAAATATATAGTGAAGAAAATGAGTATTTGAACACCCTACTACATTGTAAGTTCTCCCACTTAGAAATCATGGAGAGGTCTGAAATTTTCATCATAGGTGCATGTCCATTGTGAGAGATAATCTCAAAAGAAAAATCCAGAAATCACAACATGTGGTTTTTTTAAAAATTTATCTGTGATACAGCTGCAAATAAGTGTTTGAACACCTGAAAAAACTAATCTTAATATTTGGTACAGTAGCTTTTCTTTGCAATTACAGAGGTCAAACGTTTCATGTAGTTCTTCACCAGGTTTGCACACACTGGAGGAGGGATTTTGGCCCACTCCTCAGCACAGATCTTCTGTAGATCAGACAGCTTTCTGGGCTGTCACTGAGAAACACCCAGTTTCAGCTCCCTCCAAAGATTCTTTATTGGGTTTAGGTCTGGAGACTGGCTAGGCCACGCCAGAACCTTGATATGCTTCTTTCGGAGCCACTCCTTGCTTTTCCTCGCTGTGTGCTTTGGGTCATTGTCATGTTGAAAGACCCAACCACGACCCATCTTCAGTGCTCGGACTGAGGGAAAGAGGTTGTTCCCCAAAATCTCACAATACATGGCCGCGGTCATCCTCTCCTTCATACATTGCACGCGTCCTGTCCCATGTGCAGTAAAACACCCCCAAAGCATGATGCTACCATGCCCATGCTTCACAGTTGGGATTGTGTTCTTGGGATGGAAACTCTTCATTCGTCTTCCTCCAAACACAGTTAGTGGAATTATGACCAAAAAGTTCCATTTTGGTCTCATCTGACTACAAATCTTTCTCCCATGAGTCCTCTGTATCATTCAATTGTCATTGGCAAATTTTAGACAGGCCTTGACATGTGCTGGTTTAAGCAGGGGAACCTTCCGTGCCAAGCATGATTTCAAACCCTGACATCTCAGTGTATTACCAACAGTCAGCTTGGAAACGGTGGTCCCAGCTCTTATCAGGTCATTGACCAAGTCCTGTCGTGTAGTCCTGGGCTGATTCCTCACCTTTCTAAGGATCAATGAGACCCCAGGCGATAGCTTGCATGGGCTCCACTCAGATTGAGATTGACCGTCATGTTTAGCTTCTTCCATTTTACAATGATTGCTCCAACAGTAGATCTTTTTTCACCAAGCTGCTTGGCAATTTCTCCGTAGCCCTTTACAGCCGTGTGTCGTTGCACAATTTTATCTCTGGTGTCTTTAGACACCTCTTTGGTTTCGGCCATGTTACAAGTTTGAGTCTTACTGATTGTATGGGGTGGACAGGTGTCTTTATGCAGCTAACGACCTAAAACAAGTGCATCTCATTCAAGATATTACATGGAGTGGAGATGGACTTTTAAAGGCGGATTAAAAGGTCTTCGTGGGTCACAATTCTAGTTGATATACAGGTATTTAAATACCTTTTTGCAGCTGTATCAAACAAATAAATCGTTGGAAAAAAAAAATCATACATTGTGATTCCTGGATTTTTTTTGTTGATTATCTCTCACAGTGGACATGCACCTGCGATGAAAATTCCCGACTCCTCCATGATTTCTAAGTGGGAGAACTTGCAATATATAAGGGTGTTCAAATACTCATTTTCTTCACTATAAATTTGCGTATTTTCTTCTTCTTTGTTCTTTTGGCTTGTCCCGCTAGGGTTCGCCACAGCGCGGCATCTCGGATGATTTTATGTTTTTTGGGGGGGAGGTGAAATGACTCAAAAGTTCTTGGAACTCAAAATGTAAGACTTGTGAATCGACTCGGGACTTGTCTGTCTCGACTTGAGACTTGACTAATGACTCGAGGGAAAAAGACTTGAAACTTGCAATGCAATGACTTGGTCCCACCTCTGGCCAGTACACCTGCGTCCATTTAAAATACCGCTGATGCACTTTGACACCTAGCCCCATTGTGCATTTTAGAGGTTTCAATTGTCTTTGCAAAATTTTATCAACCAAGGTTGAATTTTTTTTTTTTTTGTCCATATTTCCAAGCTGTATGTTTGGTACAAACTCAAAACTGCCCTTAATACAGGGCAGTTGTCCTGTCCCATGTGCAGAAAAACACCCCCAAAGCATGATACTACCACCGCCATTCTTCACAGTAGGGATGGTGTTCTTGGGATGGAACTCATCATTCATCTTCCCCTGAACACGGTTCATGGGATTATGACCAAAAAGTTTAATTTTGGTCTCACCTGACCACACCTGCTGCCATCTAAAGTACCGCTGATGCACTATCACATTTAGCCCCACATGCATTTTAGAGGTTTTAGTTGTTTCTTTGCAAAATTTTATCAACCAAGGTTGAATTTTTTTCTGTCCATATTTCCAAGCTGTATGTTTGGTACAAACTCAAAACTGCCCTTAATACAGGGCAGTTGTCCTGTCCCATGTGCAGAAAAACACCCCCAAAGCATGATACTACCACCGCCATTCTTCACAGTAGGGATGGTGTTCTTGGGATGGAACTCATCATTCATCTTCCCCTGAACACGGTTCATGGGATTATGACCAAAAAGTTTAATTTTGGTCTCACCTGACCACACCTGCTGCCATCTAAAGTACCGCTGATGCACTATCACATTTAGCCCCACATGCATTTTAGAGGTTTTAGTTGTTTCTTTGCAAAATTTTATCAACCAAGGTTGAATTTTTTTCTGTCCATAATTCCAAGATGTATGTTTGATACAAACTCAAAACTGCCCTTAATACAGTGCAGTCGTCCTGTCCCATGTGCAGAAAAACACCTCCAAAGCATGATGCTACCATCCCACTGCTTCACAGTAGGGATTGTTTTATTGGTACAAACTCAAACCTGCTCATAATCAAAACACCACCACAAATATAGTGAAGCATGTGATAATGTGATGAAATAGGTTAGGCGTGTTTCATTTGTTAAAAATGCAGTTCACGTGGACCTGGCATTTTTAGATACATGTGGTGCTTTTCCATCATAAATTCCAGAACCTGTTGGCTCAGTTTATTTGAATGTACCTTGGGTGTACGTATGTTTGCGTACATTCTGGTCACAAGGTTCACTTTTTCATCCATAGACAGAATATATATTATGGACATAGTTACGTATTTTTGTTAAAATTAATATTTGATGCTTTATATAATATTTATATGATTTGGCACAGCTTACTAAATAGAGAAATGTGTTTACCCCATGAGGGCAAGTTTATCTGTGTTTTGATTGGCTGTAAGCTGTGACGTTATGCAAGTGACAAGTCACCAGGCCTACATACTGTAATGTCAGCCAATCACGATAGTGATGTCACGGCCCTCATTGGCCAGTGTTTTAGAACCAGGTCAGAAAAGTTTTGGAGCAATGGTGCCATTATAACCTCCCAGACCTGAAAGTGTGTAATGTAAAGTGAACATACAGTACAGGGTGGAACCAGGCTGGTTGATGGGTAGAACTAGTACAATGGAAAAGGTACATTAGAGTATCCGGTATATGGTTAGTTTTCTGCTCTTTTTGTCACCATTGCATGGACGTGCTAGCTAAGGATACTGATAATTTACTTCAAACGCCACTCTCACTGTACAAGTCAAACCTGTACTCAGAATTAGGTGGATAACCAGATAGTTTTTTTTTTTTTTTACTTTTTCTTATTCCTATTGAACATCTAAATTCCTTTTATTACTACTTTTCGTTTTGTTTTCTTTCATATTTGTCTCATAGCCTAGTTGTATTTGTTTTGTACATGTTCAAAGAAGATTCTAAAAATATTTAAACATATTTTGAAAAAAAACACATTAGTGGCAGTATCATGATGGTGTTTTTCTTCAGCTGGAACTGAGTACTTAGACAAGGTGGAGGAAATGGTGAACAGTTCCAGACAGATAGTTCAAGCACAAATCTGCAGCCTTCTACTAGAAAGTACAAAAATAGCATGGATCAAAATGGGATCAGTCTAATTTTTCGATACAGCAATTATTAAGAGCCAATAAGGACAACCCATCTCATTGTGAATCCTTTCTCATGAAGTTAAATAACCCAAAAGCCTCTGCCAAAACAACACCTATGCCAAGTCAATCCCCAGATTTCCATCCATCCATTCAATTTCTGAGCCGCTTATCTTTATGTGGTTCGTGGGAGTGCTGAAGCCTATGCCAACTGTCATCGGGTATGAGACAGGGTACACCCTGAACTGGATCCCAGCCAATTGCAGGGCACACAGAGACAGACAGCAGTCGCACTCATAATCACACCTAGGGGCAATTTAAAGTCTCCAATGAATGCATGTTTTTGGGATGTGGGAGAAAACCGGAGTACCCGGAGAAAGCCCACACAGGCACGAGGAGAACATGCAAACTCCGAAGAGGCGGGGACAAACGGGCTCTAACCACTGAGCTATGGGGCCTCACTGTCAACTCAAACAGTAAATACCTAAAAATAAAAACTTAACTGCTGATATCCATATTCATCTTTTGATGTCAAACTCCAATGTTTTCTGTCTTCAGAAAAGAAAAAAAAAGGAATTTCACCTCACTGTTCCAATAGTGTTGGAAGGGCCTGAAAGGCATTTCAGACTTAACAGGATGAACTGGTGATTACTGCCTGGTGTGTTTCAAACACTGCATACAACAATATAAAGTAGTCTAGCAGCAGGTTTTATGGCAAGAAACTCACTGAATTGCGTTTATATTAAGATTATCACCCTTTGTACTATTATACCTATACCTAAATGCAGATTCTACATCGAGCTAGAGTATGTGGTCATCCATATAGTCATTGGTATCTCTCAAAAATCAGCATGTACACCCTTGTTTGTACTTTGTTACTTGATTGGCTATGTATCAGTAAAATAATGGTATGGTGCTCTAAGCTTATTAACAAAATTGTTAACATTATATGCTACTATTGTCAGATCTCGGAAGCTAAGCGGGTTTAGTACTTGGATGGGAGACCACCTTGGAATACCAGGTGCTGTAAGCTTCTCTCCACGGCTAAATGCAGAGGGGTTGCGTCAGGACGGGCATCCGGCGTAAACTGTGCCAAACAAATATATGCATTCATCTAAGATGACACGCTGTGGCGACTCCTAACGGGACAAGCCGAAAGGAAAATATGTACTAATGTACCTATCACTATTACATATTGCTGTTGTGCTTCCACCATTAGGTCTTATCTGTATGGAGACTGTTGCCATGTTGAATATAAAAATGGGATCTCACACTCACAAAGACACCCACATTCTCCACAGGCTTAAGGACACTCACCAGCACTCATCTCATGTACACACTCCCACGCATGTTAAGAGAAGACTTGTGAGCACAATGCTCCTGCACTGATTAAACACAAAATAGACCCAGCACCACCTAAACTACATACATACAAAAAAAAATAATTGGAATGTTTGACAAAAAAAAAAAAAGTACATCATTGCATTATTGTTTGGGGGCCACTGCCACTGCCAATACCCTATTATGCATATCACAAAAAAACTTTTGAACTTATAATTTTTTTTTTTAAAAGTCGACATGGTCATCATTGCTGAAAAGTGGCTAACCACGTAAAGTAATCCTTCACATGCCCAATGCGTCAATCACGATCAACCAGTTGATCGCCAAGGCAGTTTTGGTCAATAGGGTTAAACTGTAACTGTTAACCCTAACCCTTGGTCAAACCCTAACCAAGCTTTATTCAGGTTTTGCCAATACATTGATCAACCCCAGCCCCAATAAGGCCTCCCCTGTTAGTAGATTGCCAGAACTGGCTGCTTGAGAAGTAGATCTTGGAGCAAAAAAGTCCAGGCAGCCCTGCCCTAAATAAAAAAATGTTACCATGTGGAATAATGAAAAATATTGAATGCCATTATTTGTTTGTATTTCTCATAAAATGTACTACAATTTGAGAATGCACAATTGCAGCAATTCTCCCCCACCCTAAAAAAAAGAAAGAAAGGAGTCATCCAGTCATGCAATTTTGTTTTTGTATAAAACAGCTGCATTTTTTTTTTCTCCAAGCATTGACAATGCTGACAAAATGATAATTTCTCAAAATGCGGACTTTATTTATTTTTTTTTTAAACCCAACTGCTTTACTACAGTTATATGCTGCATATTGTCCTATTTTTGTTCTTTTTTGTCAATTGATGACAACAAACATCTGGAGACAAAACAAGACACAAGGAGAAAAACACTTTGACAAGTATGATCAAGGTGGTGACTGCCGCATATGACAGAACAGAACAGCTTTATTGTCGTTGTAGGGTGGTGATACAACAAAAAAATGATGACTGATAATGATGGAGAAGGAGGTGTGGGAGGTGCAGTTTGCCATCAAAGATCGATCTTCCTGCCCTACCTTTTCTGACGCAGATCAACTCATGTACTCCACAGCTACGCTCGCCACCTGGAGAGACAATGCATTTGAATGAGCCCCACTGTGGTGAAGGAAACAAAAGACAACACGATGAATACACAGTATAATATGGTTAGATCTTTAGACGAGGACAAGTGTATAGAATACAGACAAGTGTAGTGAATACAGCAACAGACAGAAGAGTACTTTCTAAAGGAGACTTCAAGTCTACTACAAAGGCAGCCTCTAACAGTTGTTTCTATTGCAGCACCAAGTTTTATGAAAAGAGAGAAGCACAGCATGGTGGCACACTGATGCGACTGGTTAGAGCATCTGAGTCACAGTTCTGAAGACCAGGGTTCAAATTGTGGCCCGTCTATGTGGAAATTGCATGTTCTCCCCGTGCCTGTTTTTTTGAATATGCCCTGCGATGCGCTGGCAACCACTTCAGGGTGTACACAGCCTCTTGCCGAAAGATAGTTGGGATAGGCTCCAGCACTCGGGTGACCCTTTTGAGGATAAGCGGGTCAGATAATGGATGGATGGAAAAGCACCGAGCAGATTTTTTTCTCCTTTTTTTGTTTGTACAACTGGACTGCCTTTATGATCAACCTCACATTAACCAATGTCGTTAGAGAGGCAACAACACCACTGTTATTCAGTCTGTGTACGAGTTCAAGTGTCATCCCTATAAACATTCCAAATAGATATTGTAGTGAAAATTACATATAACATTATTCACTTCAATATCTATATGAAAAAATAAATGTGAGCGGAGAGCGCGTCATCCATGTGCAAAGTTGCAGAAGTGTCATTCTACGACATCCAAGTGGTTGCCATATTGGCTGCATCACCTGTCCGTGACGTCACCATTGACATTTACCAATGAAAACACGCAGTGAACGCTACTATGGGGAGACAAACACGCCCCTTCTGACACAGAAGCTCTTTTCGAAGAGGGGAACATCACACAACCAATTTATTACCGGGGCAATATTACCCTATTGTTTCGAGCCATATTCAGATGATATGCAATCACGGCCAAACCGACTCCCCATCCGATCCACTTCCACGGCGGTGATGAGCCATCGCGGCTTATCGCAGCCGGCCGGTGTGGCTCATTTTCGCCGCCGAGGTGGCTTATCACAGAGTCGAGCCGGGCTGCTTTAGGGTGTTGTTCATAGCCACCACAGTACGCGATGAACAACCACGTCGAGCCGGGGCGCTTTGCTGCGTTGTCGTCGCACGCAGCTGAGTGAGGCATTGTCAGCTGCGTTCTTCAGAGCCGCCGTCGTCCGCAAGCCCGACGCGCAGTCTTCGCCTCAGCCGGTGTGCCTCATTTTCAGCGCCAAGGTGGCTTATCATGGAGCCGAGCCGGGCTGCTTTAGGCGGTTGTTTGTTAACCCTAACATGAAGGAACAACGAGCTACCTTCCCGGAGGTAGGTAAAACTAATGTAAACAAATGAGTCCACTTGAGGGCGGTCCTGTCCTGTACATCACTTCCTGCTTCTTCTCGAAAACAAATCCCTTGAGAGGATTTTCATGGCGAGAGTTACAAAAAGCTTTATGTCAAAATTATGTTTTGTGGTGAAAAAAAACGCATGGGTCTGTGTCGGCTGACATTTTTTCATTAATAACATACTAAAAATCATGCATTTCATGACAGTGGCCCTTTAAGTACAATAGTGTGCAAAATAATATCAGTACAATGTGACTAACCAGATTAATCCATGTTTTCAATGTACTTTTTATTGCGACATGTCAAAAAAGTTACCAGTAGGTGCCGTAGATTCTCAGAAAACCAACAAAACCCAGCATTCCTGATATATACACAATGGATCTTCAGCTCCGCCCCCCTTAACAACAGTTGCCATCTCCCACAATCTTCCAAAATGGCGACTGAACAGAGCAGGTTTGAAGTGGAATCTCTATCGTGTATTCCGGTAACATTGCGGTATGTTTTTTGCCAAATGCGCCAGACTTGTCCAAGAGGGTTCTACACAGAGGTCTCAACTATTTCACGCAAGGATATGTACACGGAATTAAGATTTTGGACGGAGCGGGATGCAATGTCAGCGTTACAGCGAAACGTTGGCAAGCGATGCAAAAAAGTTTGACGCCTCACAAACTTCATATTGAAATCCAACAGGATAAAAATAGTGGAATCTTACTGCGCATGTTAAGCAGGGTCAGTGCTTTTTACTTGGAAAGATCACAAGTAATATCATTGTAGTCTTTATAAATGAGTGGGTGTATTCATTTGACTTGGCTCGTAATGGAACCCAGTGCTTTGTCTTAAAAGTCCGATGTGATACAAATAGGCAAAAAGACATTTCTCCTGCATGACGTGGCACATTTACCTATCACTAACCCGATTCTTCAGCATAAAACATTACACACTTCCTTGAGCAGGTCAGTGATACGTTAGCAAAGTGAAAGTTGTTCTCTTCCAATGTATAAAGCCCTAATAATTAAAACAAACTCAGAGAAGTCACTTCTACCTCACTTACCTTCGAACATTCAGCCTTGTGTTTGTTGATATTGTCCACACTTAGTTGTACGTGCGCTCTTCCGCGAGCCTTCATCCATCGTACACACTTCATCAACTCTGTTTTAGGCTTTGGAAAATGAATCAACCGGGCCCCTTGTAACCGAGCCAGATATCTTTCATCAGAATTGCACGTTCCCCAAGCGCATCTGAGGACCATTTTGTTTGTAACATCAACTTTTCAAAGCGTACACAACTGATAACCAGCATTGTTTGTGGGACATGGCGACAAGAGGGGCGGGTCAATCCAGGGGTTAAGACAATGTGGAGATCTGATTGGCTATTATTGTATGAGTGATTGACAGGTCAGAAAGGTCCATTGGGCAATTTGTTGAAAGGGGTGTGCTTAAAAAAATTTAATCAGTGTAGTCATCAATTTTGTGAAAAACAGATGTGAATCAGGTGGCCCCTATTTAATGATGAAGCCAGCACCTGTTGAACATGGATTTCTCCTTGAAAGCCTCAGAAAAATAGGTCATTCAACACATTTTTCCAAAGAAGAGCGTATTTTGATTAAAAGTTTGATTGGAGAGGGGAAACCTGAAAGAGGTGCAAAAAAATCCTGGGCTGGTCAGCTAAAATGATCTCTAATGCCTTAAAATGGGAAGCAAAACCAGAGAGACCTGACAGAAAACGGAAGACAACCATCAATATGGATGGCAGAATAACCAGAATGGCAAAGGCTCCAGGATAATCAAAGATAGTCTGGAGTTATCTGTAAGTACTGTGACAGTGAGAAGACATCTGTGTGAAGCTAATACTTTATATTGACAAGAATCTGCCGCAAAGTCCCTCTCTTCAAAAAAAGGAATGTGCAGAAGAGGTTACATTTTGCCAAAGAACACAACAATTGGCCTAAAGAGAAAAGGAGGAACATGTTGTGGACTGATGAGAGTAAAATTGCTATTTTTGGTTCCAACGGCCATAGACAATTTGTGAGACGACCACCAAACTTTGAATTCAAGCCACAGTACACACTGAAGACACAGGTGGTGCAAGCATCAGGTTATCGGCAAGTTTCTCCCACTTGAAAGTTGGGCCTATTTATCACATACCACGTATCATGGATCGGTTTGCATATGTCAAAATATTTGAAGAGGTCAATGGATAGGTTTTCAAATGACATCACCACAGTCCTTAGACCAATTGGATAAATTGACGAAAGAAAAAAACTTCACGCTTCACCAATCACCTGTGTTCTCTGACCTGTATGACAAGATGGCAGAAATGGAAACCTATCCATTTGTCTTATGCTGCATGCCCTTGAAATGGGTGTTTCAGTAAGACAATGACCCCAAAATCACGAGTAAACATGCAATCTCTTGGTTCCAAACCAACAAAGTTAATGTCGTGGAGTAGTCAGTCTAATCCCCGGACCTTAAGCCAATTGAGAACTTTTGGGGTGACATTAAAAAAAGCTGTTTCTGAAGCAAAACCACGAAATATAAATGAATTGTGGAATGTTTTTAACACTTGTGTGACAAAAATCAAGTTTTTTTTTTTTTTATGAAATTAACTGTTATACTATGTCCATGTCAAAGAGTCACGCTATGGTGGTCTAACTATGAAAAATATGGAACCTTTACTCAATTATTGCTTAAAAACACAAAATACTTGAAAAGAGCATAAGATTCCTTTAAAATAATCATGTTTTTGTGATGTTCCTGGTTCTGTTCCTGTGTGTTTGTTTTGTTTTGCCGTTTCTGCAGTGAGCATTGGTGGGCAGGCCCTCCTACATTGCACTTGCTCCGAGTTGCAATCTATCTGCTTTATTAACAATTGATAGTTGAAAACAAGGTCTTATACAGAGGGGTATATATGCTGTATTTCCTAGACAAATGCCTGTAATTACTTTTATCTGTCTGAAGTTTTTAGTTAGCAGACGGCAGTTAGCACTGTCAAGGCTACGTACTTCATCATCATCGTCCCATTTCTTCACTTCCCATATCCGGTCACTCCTTTCTGTAGTGCCCCTGGTGGTTGGATAAGACACCAAGGTTTGTCTGTGTGTTGTTTATTAATTAATGGATTTTGTCTGGTGAATGGTAGAAGAAGGAGTCTCGCAAGAAATTACCATTCAGGATGTGTATGTGTGACTTGTGGCACATCTACATACTGTAAATGTGAAGCCTTTCAAGCTGGTTACCTTGGCTTAGCTTGCTCGCCACTAACAATGATAGCAGAGTTCCCTCAAGTGTAATAGCAGAGTTTCCTCAAGTGGAAATTCGGGCAAATGAGGATAAAACAATGTCAACTGCTGGATGCTGTTTTAAACGTTTGTGCTCCAAAGAGCAGTTTGTACATTTGCGATATTTAGCCCGCTATGTATTATTAATGCTTCTTAAGTTTCCTCATGAAAATCTCATTGTGGTCTTCTAATACTATACAAATACTAATACCAATACCAATCTCTTTTCTAGGGGGGAAAATGGCCCAACAATAAAATCATTCCTAAAGTAATAGTTTGAAGCCAGATGTTACTGTACAAAAACAATTTTTTTTCATTTTTTCATAGACTAAATTGCTGCTGAGAGAGAATTTGAGAATTTTATACATTTTTTTAGGTCAAACGTTTATATACAGAAAAATTACTATGTCTTTGAAGAACATGGGGAAGCCATGGTCCTGATAGCTTCTGATATGTTAACTGACAACATGTGAGTTAATTGCCAGCACACCTGGCGATGTATTTAAGGCCACACCTCAAACACCTTGCTACCTTGTTTGAAATCATGGGAAAATCAAATGAAATCGTCCAGGAAATCAAAGAAAGAAATCTAGAGCGCGACAAATCTGGGTCATCTTTGTGTGCAATTTCCAGATGCTTGAATGTGCCTTGTTCATCTGTTCAAACAATTATATGCAGGTATAAATATAATGGGTATGTCCAGTCATCACACTGCTCAGGAAGAAGACGGGCTCTGTGTCCCAAAGATGAACGAATGAATGTTTTGGTCCGAGATCTGCAAATCAACACCAGAACTAAAGCTAAAGAACTTGTGTAGATGCTGGATGAAGCTGGTAAGAAAGTGTCATTATCCACAGTGAAATGAATCCTGCACCGACAGCCACTCAGTGAATGAAGGCATTACTCCAAAAGAAATGTAAAAAGAAAGACAGATTACATTTTGCAAAAAGATACCAACAGAAAGATCTTAACTTCTGGAGACATGTCCTGTGGCTGATGAAACTAAAGTGGAGCTGGTTGGCCATAATGAAACGTACACATTACATCTGGAGGGAAAAGGGGGAAGCTTGTAGACCTGAGAACACCATAGGAACACTGTGAGGCATGGAAGTGGCAGCATCATGTTATGGGGCTGTTTTGCTACAGCAGGAACTGGACCTCTTCAAATCGACAGTATCATGAAGAAAGAACATTACATAGAAATATTAAGGCAACATCTCGAGACATCATCCAGGAAGCTAAAACGTGAGCGGAAATGGGACTTCCAAATAGACAATGACCCTAAGCATACTGTCAAAATGGTTAAAAAGTGGCTCAATGTTTTGTAGTCACCATCACAAAACCCTGATCCAAACCCCATTGAAAATTTGTGGGAAGCATGCATACAGGTAAACTTCTGACCTCTAAGAAAATGTCAAATTCTCTTAGAATTCTCTCTCATTATTGTGGAATGTAACAAAATTAAATATTCTAAGTGATCCTGGCTGACCTGAAACAGGAGAGGTTTGGTCTGATTTGGCTTCAGAAAGTGAGACAAAAATGAAACCTGTGCTTCTGCACGGTGCACAGATATGTAAACTTCTCGTTTCAACTTAAATAACTATGTTGCTGTTTTGCCCAATGTTTTTATTGTGAAGCAATACAATCAATCAAGTGAATCCACTGAATAATTCCGGATCATCATCAAGCAAACCAATTTTGTCCTTGAATCAAATCGGCAAACATGAATCCTGATATGAATGGAATCATTGCTAAAACAAATCTTAATGATTTATTTTGTTCAGCTATTGTTCAACTTCCTGCAAAAACAAGGGGTCAAGTAACAAAAACACTTAGAATATCTCAATATTATTTACTCCACATGACAATTAAAAATCTTGATACTGTTTTTACCAAGAACGATGAAAATTTGCTTTGCTTTCGCATGCCACCTAAAATGATGTGGGGGGAGGGGCAAGATGAGTTTGATATCCATCAATCTAATCAAGAGATTGTTTCAACCTTGTTTTCGGCTGGAACATATTTTCACTCAAAACGGCGGCTTCAATGGTCCAAGTGCAGTTATTATATCAAACAGCACTGCACCAAATTCTCCCGTTTAATGTTGCAATCTCATCAAAATGAATCTATACATTACCTATAGTATGTCCTTTAGACTACCATGGTGTGGTTGTAATTCTTCACTATTATTCACACTTGTGAAATCCTCAGAGTCTTTGAGCTGTGCAGCTAGGGATCAGCCTACAGGTTGAAGTTTCAAATAGACCTGACGCCTTCCACTCTAAATCTGTATCACAGCTACGAAAACGTTCAAATCATCGACTGACTGGAACACATAGTTTTTAATAGTGTAATATTATAACATTGGTTGTTCCATTGTGACAAGGTTTGCCAGATGGGTAGATGCCACTGATAACTGTCTCAGAGGTAGTGGTTAGAATGATTAACTTTGACTTATACCCTGGTGTACCTTTGTGAAAGCTTGTTTTCCCAAGGAAATGTCACAATCTAACGGGCTGTACCAGCAGGTCATAATGATACAACAGTGGAACCTTGATTTCAGGGACCCCAACAGTAGAAGTAAAAGGCCACTATGTGCTCCCATGAACACTTTTCATTGTTAAGTTACACTCACCAAATGGAGCTAATTTTTACTACCGAGCACACAAGCCAAGAACAGTCACTGAAATTATGTTAAATGTAATTTCATTGAATGCATTAAGTTTTTGCAGAAAAAAAAAGTTTAGGTTTGTTTAGTCTTGGTGGCTTGATAAACTCTGTGACCAGTTCAGAGCATAGTCTGCCTGTCGCCTGAAGTTAGCTGGGATAAGCTTCAGCCCTCCCACGACCCTTGTGAGGATAAGTGGCTTAGAAAATTGATGGATGGACAGGTGTAATTTTTTAACTATAAAAGTGACCTCTGCAGTGTTTGATAATCAAAAGCTAACCCTATGCAGACTTATGGAAAAACTGTGTGCGTAACCACTCCTATAGTCAGACGGGGACACCATTTCCAGGTCACACACATACAGAGTAAGGAACATGTGGCAAGAGGATTACACCCTGCACCTCAGTGAACTAAATTCAATTTCCCATGGAAAGGCTAAGATGGATACACACACATTTTGCTCAATGCCGACACAAACTGAAATCAACATCCAGACATTTGTTTCAGGACTCTGACACGTATTGGACTGCAAGCCAAAATATCAAAGAAAGACAAGACCACAGAGGGTGGCATGGGAACACTAAATTAATTAGCGGCCACCACAAGTCACCTCAAAAGACCCTCATCAACAAAGGAGTTTATTGCCCACTCAAGATGAATGAAATTTGCTCAGGCAAGTCAGGACACTGAATGGGTTGAGGGATGTATTTAAGGTCACACCTCAAACACTCTGCTTCCTTGTTTGGAACCATGAGAAAATCTAAAGAAATCAGACAGGAAATCAGAGAAAGAACTGTGGCGCTCCACAGGTCTAGCTCATCTTTGGGTGCAATTTCCAGATGCATGAAGGTGCCACATTCATCAGTTTTGACAATTATACGCAAGTCTAATTATAATCACACTCGTATTTGAACCTAAGGAGAATTTAGTCTTCACAGAACCCAACAGATATATTTGTGGAATCTGGGAGGAAGCCAGAGTAAAACTCGTGCAAGCACAGCAAGAACATGCAAAACTCTACACAGCAAGGCCAGAGCCTGGATTCAAACCCCCAATTTCAGAACTCTTGGGCGAATACCGTGTGTGTGTGTTTCTTTCAGCTTGTCCCTTTCGGGGTCGCCACAGCGTGTCATCTCAGATGAACGCATATGTACGTTTGGCACAATTTTTACGCCGGATGCCCTTCCTGACGCAACCCTTCTCAGGGAGTGGAGGCCCCCAGTGGGATACGAACCCACAACCCTGCTCTAACCACTGAGCTACGGGGCCTCCTTCTTGGGCGAATACCGTAACCGGTGGGGAGGCTTCCTCTAGTGTAGGGGTGGTCAACCCGCAGCTCTCGAGTTGCATGCGGCTCTTTGCCTTCTTTCATGCGGTTCTCGCGAAGGCATGAAAGCATATCGAAGTTCTGTTCTTTTTAATGTGCGTGCGCACGCGTTTTACTTGAGTTTGTTAGGGTATTTGCTTATGGGCTTTGGTTGAGTTTATTACAGGTATTGTATTGTGACAAGCTCAGTGTGTGTGGATATGTGCATCGATGTGTGAATGAGATGGGACAGTCCAGGCGTGCGCAGCAGTAAAGTGACATGTAAAAAAAAAAAAAAAAAGTGTGATGGCGACAAGGAAGAGAAGCTTTGTTATTCCTGACACACTTCTCAACTGTGCAACGACAGGAGAGTTAACCCGGAGGAGGACAACCTCGGCACCGGAGAAGAAGTCTCCCCTGTGTCTCTCGGCACACATGATGTAGCAGGAAAGGTTAATACAGTATTTTCACAAAACTAGCATGTACATTGAATGAAAATAGCTTGAAGTTCCAAAGTTGTATCGTGATCTTTGCAGAAAATAATTTGTCAATTTCACTCTCAAAATGCAAAAGAAAAAGTCGGTGCTCCCCTGGTATGACGCACAGAACAAGAACAACAAAGCACCAACAACAAAGAACAAGATAAATTTCTATTTATAGGAACTATTCCTTATAAGAGTCGTGCAAGGTGTAAAATCTTCATTTAGAACAGGTAAGAGATAAGTATGTCGACGTCCTACATTCTGTAAAGCTTGAACAGCATTTCCTGGGTCATCCCTGGGGTCTCTTTCCAATGGGACGTGCCTGAACACCTCACCTCAGAGCCGTCTGGGAGACATTCAGATCAGATGCCCCAGCCACCTCATCTGGATCCTCTCAATGCAAAAGAGCAGCGGTTCGACACTGAGTCTCTCACGGATGACCAAACTCTGTACCCTATGTCTAAGGAAGACCCCACACCCTGCTGAGGAAATTAATTTCAGCCGCTTCTATCCGGGATCGTGTTCTTTCAGTCACGACCCACAGCTCGTGACCATAGGTGAAGGTAGAATCGTAGATCAACTAGTAAATTGAGAGCTTCGCCTTAGCGGACTGAAATCACTGCAGACACTGCACCAATCCGCCCATCGATCTCCTGCTCCATTCTTCCCGCACTAGTGAACAAGACCCCAGAGCAGTTTAACTCCTCCACTAGGGGCAGGATTTTATCCCTGACCCAGAGAGGGCACGCCACCTGTTTCTGACCAAGGACCATGGTCTCAGATTTGGAGGTGCTGATTCTCATCCCAGCCACTTCACACTCTGCTGTGACCCACTTCAGTGAGCATTGGAGATCACAGGCCAGAAATGCCCGATAGGACTCCTTCTTCAGCTTGACGGAATCACTCACTGTTGGTGTCCACCAACGCATTCAGGAGTTGCCATCAACAATGGAGGCGTGGAACACTGTCCACTTGGACTCAATGCCCCTGCCTCTATCTGAGCAAAGTTCTTTCGGAGGTGGGAGTTGAAATTCCTTATGACAGGGGAGTCTCCTAGCCGTTCCCAGCAGACCCTCACAATACATTTGGGGCGGCCACGTCGGACCGGCATCTTCCCTCACCATCAGAGCCAACTCAACACCAGGTGGTGATCAGACATGCGCCTGCAAGTCCAATGACGTGACGACAAAGTCGATCATCGAACTGTGACCTCGGGAGTCCTGGTGCCATGTGCACATTTGGAAACCCTTGTTCTTGAACAAGGTGTTCGTTATGGACAATCCGTGATCAGCAGAAAGGTCCAGTAATAGAACACCAGTCGGATTCTGATCGGGGCGGGGAGGAATTCTTCCCAATCATGCCCTTCCAGGTCTCATTGTCATTGCATTGAAGTCCGCGAGCAGAATGATGGGAGTCCCCATGGGGAGTGCTCTCCAGCAGTCCCTCTACGGATTCCAAAAAGGGTGGGAACTCTCAACAATTGCTTGGTGCATAGGCACAAACAATAGTCAGGACCCGTCCCCCACCCAAAGGCGGAGGGAGGCTACCCTCTCATCTACCAGGGTGAACCCCAACATACAGGTACCGAGTCGGGGGGCAATAAGTATACCCACACCTGCTCACCGCCTCTCACCGTTTAATTCAGATTTGGCCTTTTTATTCTAATGAGCTGTTTATATATGAAGCATTTTCATTTGGTTTGAGCTTCTATTATAATCGAAATAGAAGGTTCCTGGTAAAACAGTCTTTTGATTTATTTTAATTCTTCAATTTGTTCTAATCCAAAACAGATTACTGTATAGTTACACTACGTTATATATTTATTAAATACAGTTCAAGTGTTGAACTTTTAAGTAGAAACCAATTGTATTTAACCATCTACAAATTGTTTTTAATTTAACATATGTACCATTTTAATTAAATCATTTAAGTAGGGTCATTTTTTTTATTTTCCTATATTCTTCAATTTGTTCTAATCCAGAACAGATTACTGTATAGTTACATTACATTATATATTTATTAAATACAGTTCAAGTGTTGAACTTTTAAGTAGAAACCAATTGTATTTAACCATCTAGAAATTGTTTTTAAATATTTAAGTACATTTTAATTTAACATATATGTACCATTTTAATTAAATCATTTAAGTACATTTTTTTTATTTGCCTATATTTAATATTATCTATGTGATGTTAAAACTGCATATTGTGACAAAGACTTTAAATGTGCTTTTTCAGAATAACACCCATGTCTTATTTAACGCTTTGGGCTAATGTTCTACTGTGTTTCAATGTTGATCAGTTGTGTGGTTGTTGGACAATCAAGGACTTTTGGATGTGGTACTCAGTGTAAAGATTGAGTAACTTTTTTTCAGTCTTTTTATTTGACCCTAGACTCAAGAATCTACTTTACAAATGTTGATAATTATATTGTGATTAAGTAGATGCAAATGACTGTAACCAATGCAATACTGTATATCTGAATACAAAATGTAGTATATAGTACATTACATTTTACTGCGAAACAGAGCAGTTAGTCAGCATGATTGAAAGGGTGCATGATTACCACTATGAATAAAAATTGGTAAGTTTTTGTCGTTGCTTTAAATTGTCTTTTTTGTCCTCTTTATAGTGACATTTCCAATAATATTTATTTTCACTGCAAGCTTTTAGATTTAACGCCGTTAAAACGCCAAAGCTGAATATGCAACCAAAGTTACATAAACAATCTTCACAAAGGGGGGCGAGTAAAACTCGTCTCCCAATTCATGCCGGTCTACAGTCATTACAAAGGAAAGGATGCATTTGCATCAAGGGACTACAATAAGGAGCTGGCAGTCCGTCTGACGCTTTGGTTCGTTCAAGTGACACCGTCGACAAGAGAGCTGTCCCTTCAGCAGATTCCGCGCTAATCTGCCGCTAACAGTATAAAACCTGAAACTTCCATGTCATTCGACCAGAACAGTTCTTATTCTGCTAAGGCTAACGCAGGACATTTTCACCACAACATGTAACCCTCATGGGCGCTGTTTATGACAGTAGAAGCTAAACAGGAAGAAAAAGACGTTTCTCGCCGACTTACCATCGATCGCCATGATGTGTTTTGGCTTCAACCAAAGCGGCCGGTGAAGAAGGGGTGGGGTTGGGGGCGGACCACTTGAGAGGGAGCTTCAGTCCTTGAAGAAACTCACGCACTCGAAACATAACGGCGCAGCGAGTGATTATAATTTTCAAATGGCTCAATTGCCTTAAATGTTCATAATGAATTAAAAAAAAAAATACTGTATTGTATGATAATTGTCAGGACCCCTGCAGCTGTAATTGTAAATAAATAAAACACACACATTATATATATATATATATATATATATATATATATATTTATTTTTTTAATGCATTTTCTTAGCCGCTTTTGCTCACAAGGGTCGCAGAAGCGCTGGAGCCTATCGCAGCTGTCAACGGGCAGGATACATTCTGAACTGGTCACCAGCCAATCGCAGGGCACATAGAGACAAACAGTGATATATATATATATTTTGTTTGTTTGTTTTGGGGAGCCAACATTGGGACTGGTGAAAAAAAAATACATATATATTTTAAAAGGTGTTTTACATAATTACCTTAAAATGGCACCCGGACTACATCACCCACCACTTCAAAAATTGGGAGGCACTTGGACCACCCAGAGATGTATAAAAATGTTTTTTTCGTTTGTTTGTTTTTCCACATTTACAGGCCTCACTTTTTTTTTTTTTTTTTTTTTTTGACTTGGCAGACAACTTTTATTCGGTGGACTGCCAACTTCTTCTAGCTTCTTGAGACCTGGGACATTGAAGTTGTAAAAAGATCTTCATTTCGCCATCCTTTATGACGGTTGCATAGCTCTTTCACACAAATAAATCATTAAAAAAAAAAAAATCATACATTGTGATTTCTGGATTATCTCTCTCACAGTGGACATGCACCTATGATGAAAATTTCTGACCCCTCCATTTCTAAGTGGGAGAACTTGCAATATAGCGGGGGTTCAAATAGTTATTTTCTTCACTGTAAATGCAGAGGGGTTGCATCAGGAAGTGCATCCGGCATAAAACTGTGCCGAACAAATGTGCGTTCATCTCAGATGACACGCTGTGGCGGCGACCCATCACATGACAAGCCGAATGGAAAAGAATATTGTCACTTGCTGGAGGGAGTCTTTATTGCAACTAAGTGTCACATATACAGTTCCACTTTAGTAACTGTACCATCAGTTCACTAATTTGTTCCCTCAGTCAACTATTTTTTACCCTCACCAGGGGGGCTTTGTACTCCAAAAATTACCGTAATTTCTCGAGTTTACTGCATCCTGAAGTATAATGCGCACCCCCAAAGTTGACCTAAAAAAATGAAAAAATAAAAATCAGAAAAACCCTTCTACCAATGTACAATGTGCACTACCAACTTGCCGCTACACATACTCTCAAAATATTAGAAATGATCTGTATTCATATTTTGCCAAGTTTGTACTTGTATTGTTTTTACAAAAAACTGTCCGTACAACTATTATTAATAATAATCATTGTGCATGTGCTGATGTAGCGGTAGGTAATATAATCTCGGGACAGGCCACAGGACACGCTTGTCCTGGTCCCTGTAATTTTCAGAAAAGAATCCCTCAACCAACTAACATAAATGCTCAAGGATGGCACAACATTTTATTAATAGTGTTGATAACATATGTTACAGTCTTAAAAATATAAACTATTTAACGATGTTTAACTTAAATGATTTTTTTGCATTAAATATTTGTGCATAGTACAGTTCATCCTCTATTACACATCCTGAGCCAAGCCTTCAAGAGAAGCATTTTACTCATCTCCAATCCGAAAAAGATCCATAGTAGCTACCTTTGGTGCATCGCTGTGGAACTCATCATTAATGACTTGGTACAGTGCATAATTAACATTCCATCTTGCTCCCACCACATCATCCTCTGTGCCATCCGTGGCAGTTGTTAGGGAACATTTTTTTAATTCCAAGCGTTTGGGTTGCGCAGCACAGCTTCTCCCCCTCCATTCTGTAGTAACTTCCACTATGGGTTTTCACGTGACGTCACCCGTTGTGGTGCCTCGAACGGCGGGCATTTTCGATCCCTGAACTCATACATACGCAAGGTGTATATGACATCCCTTATGTTTCTAACTGCATTAATTTGAAGACGTGACCGACAGCACATCAAGCCCAGACTGACTACTAGGCTACCTGGGATACACATCATGGGAGTCAGGACTGCGGCACAAAGGCGCAGAATTGTGCCCTTGATCTTTTACTCTATGTGACTGAAATCATGAAGAAGGAGCACTTACCTGTATGCTAACACGGAAAACGAAAGGTGGTGTCACGACTCTTCGGTGCGGGAAAGAACCCAAATGTAGGACTCCAGAGACGCAGAGGCAGTTTGGGAAAGGTGTTTATCCGTTTCAAGGTCGTAGATCAGGCAGACAGTCAACTGGAGCAGCGGTAACCAGGACGTCAGGCGTAGAAGGCAGGTCCGCGAGGAAGCAGGGATCGGTACACAGGAGATCAGTCAGAGAGAGAGCAGTAGTATTAAGAGCGTCAAGCTTACGGGGTTGGTCGGAGGACAGGGGGAGGTCGGTACACATGGGTTCAGGATCAGAAACAAGGAAGTGCAGGAACAAGGCATGGATGGCAATAATCTGGCAAAGCCAGACAGTCCACTGGGTCCTATATATACTGGGGTTAATTATCAGCGATGCGGCTCAGGTGTGCACCTCTTAATCAACGCAGGTGTGTAGATGACCTGTACAGCCAGGGCTGGGACCAGCAGGACCATGACAGGCGGTGGAATATGCTTTTATAGCAATAAGGAATGGTGCACCAACATTATAGAGCTCAGCACACACTGCAGCAATTTTTGTTAGCTACAACAACCTAACTAACAAAATTATAAAATATATAAAAAAATATATATATATGGCCACTTACCTGTATGCTAACATGGAAAACGGAAGGTGGTGGAATATTATTTTTTTAATATCGAGGCAAACTCCATTTATTATTTTTTTTTTCAAAAAGTAAAACATGTATATTAGTTCACCAGAAGAAAAGTGAAATGTTTATTGTTTAAAATTTGATGAGAATGGCAGAAAGACAAAAGAAGAAACAAATCGAATATTTTTACCAAATTGTTGAATCTTTCAAGTAACTAACAAAAAAAGGATCTTAACTGTAATGTTGGCCTTCTGAAAAGAGTATCAGTTAAGCTTGTTAGCTTGACGACATATCAGCACGATGGAGGTTGAGACCGGGCAGTGTGATAGCAGCATCGGGCATTCGCCCACAAAACCAAGTCTCCGTGAAGCACATAGCCGCAGAACGTCCAAAGTCTTTTGTCGGAAGCGTTAGACGATGTCCCCGCTTACGCAGCCGGAGTTGTGTACTGGATGGCAAGCCTATGAAGAGCTAGTGACTAGCAAGTCTGGAAAAAGCTTCAGTGAATTGGTGAGAGTTGTCGAAAAAAGTCAGAAGAAAACTCAGAATAAGGCCGTCTGATGGTTAGCAAGTCCTCTCTTGTGTACTTGACCCCCAAGACGCCGCGCGACTTCCGGCTTGGCAGCGTAATCAGCACGAGTGATGACACATTTCTTTAAAAAGCAGCTGCACAACTAGCCATTTTAGTCAACATTTTTTGTCTGAGTTTAAGTTAAAACAATTTCATGGGCAGTCGTTTCTGATCTTTGATGCAGTAGCAACGAACATGCCACGCTAACGATCGTAAAATGCAAAGAGGTGTTCAGAGAGCTCAGGTTGGGGGCGCACATTACCGTAATATATATAAATGTGTAACATTAGACATCGAATATCGAAATGTGTATGTATGGATTCCTTACCACTCTATGTACCTGTATACGACTATACAATGTGATTGTATTTTTTTATTTTTCATCCATACCTAAATATAATGCGCTCCATTAACTTTTTGAAAATGTTTTGGGAAAAATTTGCGCATTGTTTTCGAGAAATTACGGTATATTGAATTTTCAGATAGGGAAAAATATAGGACAAAGGATATATCATGTCATGTCAATTTCATATGTGACCCATGAATTGAAAATCCACATTTAATGTAATTGACATTTATACAGACGTATGGTACGACGCCACAGACATTTGGTAAACTACGGGTATTGATTGTTTAAATGGGAAATCCACTAGTTTGCATGAACAATGTACCCAATAGATCATGTAATATGTACTCTGTTTTGACAATATGACGTTAAATCCTCTCTCATTTAATAGTGTTTTGAGAATTTTTTTTTAATCAACAATTATGAATTTTCAGGGGCAGTGCCATTTTTGCGAGTCACATGACCTACATGCGCAGATGTACGGCGCTGCAACAAAGGCTGGATTACATGAGACACAATTTATGCCCAGCGCTGATTTCTCTGAGTTATCCTCATCTGATGAAGAAATAGCAGTATGGGTTTATCAGGAAGACCCAGGAATACTTCCATACACAGCTGTGAGCGTTTCAGCCACTCGGTTGATCAGGAAGACAGAGGAATACTTCCATACGGGTTTGAACCTGTGGGTAAAAATAATGCTGCAGAGCCGTGAGCTGAACTCTGCCGAGCAGCGGAGCTGCGAGATCGCTCGCTCAGCTATAAATAATGTTGACTATTCGGGTGGTTCGTCGGGCGGAGTTTGACGAGCTCGCCCCACCGAGCGGCGGAGCCATGAGCTCGCTCCCCGGCTGAGCGAGCTCACAGCTCCGCCGCTCTGTATCGATGTCTTCCCGATCAACTGATACTGATATTTCTTCATCAGATGAGGATAAATCAGAGAAACCCGCGCTGGGCATAATGGTGTCCCATGTAATTGAGCATTTGGAATGGCACGTAACACGTCACATACGCCCACATAGGTCATGTGACTTGCGAAAATCGCAGCGCCCCTGAAAATTCGTAATTGTCGATAAAAATCTTCTCAAAACACTATTAAATGAGAGATGATTTAACATCACATTGTCAAGATAGAGTGCATATTGCATGACCTATTGGACACATTGTTAATCCAAACCACTGGATTTCACCTTTAATTCAGGGTACTGATTACTAAACTGAGGGAATAGATTATTTATGAATTTTATTTTTCTTATACCTTGGCACCAGGTGAGCTCTGTACATTAACATGCTCATTCTCTTCAAATAAATGATCATCACTCGTGATTAAAACTGACATCTAATTACATTTAAAAAGGGAATTTGAGCAAATTTGCTATTTCAGATGTGTGCATGAAACTGGTACCCCAAGAAGTCACTTTGTTTCAAAGGTTGGTGACGGTGATCCCTAGTATACAGTATACAATACAAGGAACAAGCTGTGCCACAAATAACGGCAACAAAAACGACAGCAACTACTTACTAATTTACCCCTGCCTAAAAGCTGTGTCATAACATACAGTCGTTCCTGGACACCAATAAGTGGATTTTGGCGCCACACAGCAATTATACAGCATGGCTTTATCTGGTGCTATGTTGGGGCCTTTCAAAGAGATTTAAAAGAAGAGGTTTACAGCAAATAACAGATTAATAATCAAGAAAAACTCTGAACACAAACAGGTGAATTTGAACGGATTTCAATGGATGTACAGGGGAATACTGTACCGTGGTCAATTGGTGTCTAACCTATTCTCTGCTCTAAGATTATGCTTCTTGGGTTTGGTCATAAACTAAAAGCATTATTATAATTTGGGGTAGATTTTAATGAAATGGAAGAAAGAGTCTTTTAAATCAAACATTGAGTTTCTTATTGTGACAATTAGCTCAGCAGTCGCATATCCTTTCTAAGTGCTGCTGGTGCATTCTACCCAATTTAGAGGCTTATCATGCACTGATTGCAAATGGTTGGGAAGGAAACCAGCATGGTGCTAATTCTTGAGAACAAACTACTCTGAGGCGAACACAAGTGATGAGTCAGTGAGCCACCTCCAAATAAATGATCAGGAAGCATCCTACACTCTACTCACATATAACCACATTACGCACAGAAGTCGTAGATTCATACTTTGTGTGAGAGCAAGTGCACATAGAAATGTTATTAACTGTTTTCTGAACAAAACTGTGGGATCAGAGGAGAATGTCATCTCCAGCAATGATTACCAACAAGCTGTGTAAGATCATCAGGTGTGCTGTGGTCAATGATCCAGTTTGATTAATTTGGTCAGGCAAGTATCATTTATTACTGTCAAATAGATATTTTTTGTATATTTGTGTCTTCTGTTTCCCAGAGCTGCATTGTGTTGGACGGAACAAATAAATGCTCTTCCACCAAAAGGCAGAAGGCACAATTAACATGTGAAGCCATCTGTTGGTACACAAACAAAATAGGTTCAAAAGAACAGGCCCAGTGGATGGATGGGAGGTTGCTTCCGAAGATTGATGGATGGATGGATAATAATAATAATCATAATAACACTAAATTTCTTTGAGCTTTGAATTGCACACGTGGTCACCCTTACAACACATTAATGAAACAATGACAAGTTGGAATCTGATAATAAAAAATTGTCATGAGCAAGCGGCATGGGAGCTGATCCAATTGACGGATTCGGGGGCTGGAAGAGTGGGGCGGCAAAACAAACTCACTGGGACTGAACACCGGAAGAGAAAAACCAAAGTCCGTCTCCGACTCAGAATACGGCATCCGGTCGTATAAATTCAGGTCTTTCTCATAATCCAAAACATCCGGGTCCAGCAAACTATGTAGTAGTGAGCGGGTGGTGGTCGGGAAATAATCATGACACCTGGGTGGTGCAGATAGCAAGGTAGGGGAGCACAACAAGACAGAGCCCACTCGGATAGAGGACGCATGGTCCTCAGGCTGGGAGCGCTAGGAGGCAGAACGGCGGTGTGCCCAGCCGACGGCATGCCCAGCGGTGTGGCCGGTGACACCACATCTTTGTCTGTTCTGGCCAGTTCGTTCTGTCATGAGCAAGTGGGACAGGGGTGGACCTAAATGCAGGACTCCGAGACGAGGACATGATATTAAGTGTGGTTTTATTCCAAGCGGAGGTTGTGTACCAATAAGCAGTCCAAAACAGGCAGAAGCACAAAAACGCTAGACTATAGGCAAGATCCAAAAACATAAAGCAAGGTCCGATGACTTTGAGGCAACACTTGACACGTGAACAAAAACGTAACAAGACTAAGGAGGCACAGACACGCTGTGACAAGTGGATGCTCTACACAACAGTTGCGAACTTACGCACAGTAGTGGAGTATCCCAAAATGCAGTCATGCAAATGCAGTGAACTGGTAAATGCCAATGATACATTCACAACTTAAATGCCTGGTCTAATTAGTGTCCAATGTACAACAGCTGCGTGACAGCTGTCAGAGGTGGTACCGCCCAGGGCAGTGGTAAGGCCATGCCCCTCACAGGAAGCACCGCCGAAGGCAGTGGCTTGGCCATGCCCCTGGCAGAGCCTCCCCCCCCCCCCCCCCCAAGGTGTGGATTCCAGACGCAACAGGAGGAAAAAAATGACCAGGGGAAGACAGAGAGAACCCCAGGGGAGGGGACAAACCCCCCACCCCAGTCAGTCCTTCCACCCAATGCAAGGAGTCTGGCCGAGTAGGTAAGGAGGTTAGCCAGGACACAAACACAAGGGTCCCCACAGGGCGACTCGGGTGGGCATCCTCGAGGAGGAACCCAAAGACACAGCAGGAACCAGACGGGAGCAGGTGACGGCTTTGGACAAAGACCTCCCAAGACATGGTCGCGAGCCGGCGGCTGCCGACGCTGGTAGAGAACCACCAAGGCTTGGGCGAAAGATTGCCGTGGGTCGGTAGCCGACGAGACACGGACATTAGGCAGCCGTGGATAGGTCGCCGCAAAGGTGTGGTCGTCAGGCGGCCGAAGATCATTCGCCACCAAAACAGGACCAGGAGGCGGTTGAGGATCCGTTGCCGTCGAGTCGTGGTCATTATGCAGCCATGGATCAGTCACCGGCAATGCGCGGTCGTCAGGGGGCCATGGATCGGTCGCCGTGAGGCATGGTCATCAGATGGCTGTGGATCGGTCGCCGCCAAGGCATGGTCGTAAGAAGGCCTTGGATCGGTCGCCACAGAAACAGGAGCGGGAGGCGCCCGAGGATCGGTGGCCATCAAAACATGGTCATCTGGTGGCCGAGGATCGGTCGCCATCGAGGCGAGGTCATGAAGCAGCAGGGGATCAGTCACCACCGAGGCGTGGTCGTGAGAATGCCTTTGATCAGTCACTGTAGAAACAGGAGGGGGAGGCGGCCAAAGATCAGTCCCGATCAAGGCATGGTTATCAGGTGGCCAAGGATCGGTCCCTTTCGAGGCGTGGTTGTCAGGCAGCCGAGGGTTGGTGACTGCCAAGACAGGCAGGCGTGGAGGTGTCAGCACTAAGACAGGCGCCTGTGGAGGGGTCGTCGCTGAGTCGAGGTCATCAGGCTGCTGTGGATCGGTCTCCTCCGAGGCGTGGTCATTAGACGGCTGTGGATCTGACGCCGTCAAGGTGTGGTCATCCGGCAGCCGTGGATTGCTCGGCATCGCGGCATGGTCGTCAGGCATCCGTGAATCAGTCGCCATCGAGGTGTGGTCGTCAGGCGGCCGTGGATCGGTCGCCGTCACGGCGTGGTCATCAGGTGACCATGGATCGGTCAACGTCGAGGCGTGGTTGTCAGGCGGACTTGGGCATATGGGACTTAGGCCCTCGGGTGCTGGAAACGAGGGGAGCCCAAACAAATTGATTGGGACTGAACACCGGGAGGGAAAAAAACAAAAAGAGAATCTGGACATATAAGTCCAGGTCTTCCTCGAAATCCAAAAAATCTGAGACCAGCCAAACATGTGGTGGTAAAGATGGCAAGATTGGAGGGGACCCAAAAAAGTAGCCCACTCGTATAGGAGATGCTTGGTCAACCAACTGAGTACGCTGCGAGGCAGCCCAGTGACGAAACTGGCGATGCTGCGTTTTACCTGCTGGGTCCTTTTCTGTCATAGGCACGAAGCACAGGACTGGACCCAACTACAGGACTCCGATGGAAGGTCATGATGTTGAGAGTGGTTTTATTCAAAACTGAAGTCATACATGGGTAAGCAGTCCAAGAAGGCAGAGGCACACAAAACGCAAGGCAAAAGGCAAGGTCTTGAAACAATGTATGATGACTATGAGGCAAAAGTTGGAAACGTGAACAAGACGTAACAAGACTATAGTGGCACAGGAACCCTGTGGCAAAGAGAAGCACGACACAACGCTTGCGTACTCACGCATGATAGTGGAGTATCCAATAAACAGTAGCACAACAAACTGGCAAATGTATAAGACACACTCAAAGCTTGTATGCCTGGTCAAATTAGTCTCCATGCGGCACAGGTGTGGGACTGCTGCCAGAGGCAGCTCCACCCAGGGGATTGGCTGGGCTATGCCCCTGAGATTTTGCTTGTCCCGCACGCTTCTCTACGTATAGTCGCCCAATGCCAAAAGTAAATGAACATAATTTTATTATTCTTTATATTCTGTACTTTGAATGCTTATTATTAGGCTGGGGGAATTGTTGGTCTTGGAACGGATTTGGCTATTTAGATGTAAAATTCGCTTCAACGTTTGAAAAATTCAAGTTACGAAACGACTTATGGAATGAATTAATTTTGTAAATAGAAGTGCCACTGTAATTTCTCTTTTATAAAAATGCTGCACTGAAAGGAGGTGCTGGAATCTCATTATACATGTCTATGATGACATTATCTATCCATCTATCAACCATCTTTCTTGTGTATAATCTGCAAAAAAATTCCAAAAATATTTTCAAAAAGTCAATACAGCACATTAAAATATAAATATATAAATATAGATTAATATCGCCCTGTGAGAGCACAACCCAGTGCAATCTGTAGGATGGTCCCAATCAAGTAGGGCTAGAGGTTTAGGTGCAGTGTTGAAATTATTTTACCATGGAGTAGATGGGAAGAGAAATAGAGTAGCGGATATTTTAAAAGAACTGGCTAAGAACGTCTTGGAGGTGAATAAAGCATCAGATCGAGTGATAGTTTCAGACTTTTCAAAAAGAATGGAAATGGCAGTTGTGAACACGTATTTCCAGAAGAGTCAGGAAGATAGAGTGACCTACAATAGCAGATGTAGAAGCACGCAGGTTGATTATATTTTGTACAGATGGTGTAATCTGAAGGAGGTTACTGATTTAGGGGAGAGTGTAGCTTGACAGCATAGGATGGTGGTGTGCAGGATGACTCTGGTGCTGATTAAGATTAAGAAGACAAAGAGAGAGCAGAGAACCATGTGGTGGAAGCTGAGAAAGGAAGAATGTTGTGTGGCCTTTTGGAAAGAGGTGAGACAGGCTCTCGATAGACAGGAGGCGCTCCTGGAAGACTGGACTACTACAGCCAAGGTGAACAGAGAGACAGGCAGGAGCGTACTTGGTGTGTCTTCTGGTAGGAAAAGGGAGAAGGAGACTTGGTGGTGGAGCCCCAAAATACAAGAAGTCATCCAAGGTAAGAGATTAGCGAAGAAGAAGTGTGACACGGAGAGGACTGAGGAGAGGCGAAAGGAATACATTGAGTCACAATGTAGGGCAGGGTAGAGGTGACGAAGGCAAAACAAGAGGCACGTGACAACCTGTACACCAGGTTGGACACGAACAGGAAAGGAAAGGCAGTTGGTCTTGATGACATACCTGTGGAGGTATGGAAGCAATTTGGAGAGGTGGCTGTGGAGTTTTTGACCAACTTATTCAACAGAATACTAGCGGGTGAGAAGATGCCTGAGGAATGGAAGAAAAGTGTGCTGGTTCCCATTTTTAAGAACAAAGGCGATGTTCAGAGCTGTGGAAACTATAGAGGAATAAAGTTTATGAGCCACACAATAAAGTTATGGGTAAGAGGAGTGGAGGCTAGACTCAAGACAGAAGAAAGTATCTGCGAGCAACAGAATGGTTTCATGCCTAGAAAGAGTACCACTGATGCATTATCTGCCTTGAGGATGCTCGTGGAAAAGTACAGAAGAAGAAGGTCAGAAGGAGCTAAATTGTGTCTTTGTAAACCTAGAGAAAGCCTATGACAGAGTACCGAGCGAGGAACTGTGGTACTGCATAAACAGGTCTGGTGTGACGGATAAATATGTTAGAATAGTACAGGACATGTATGAGGGCAGCAGAACAGCGGTGAGATGTGCCGTAGGTGTGTCAGAAGAATTTAAGGTGGAGGTGGGACTGCATCAGGGATCCATGCTGAGGCCCTTCTTGTTTGCGGTAGTCATGGATAGGCTGACAGATGTGGTTAGACTGGAATCCCCTTGGACTATGATGTTTGCGGATGATATTGTGATCTGCAGTGAAAGCAGGGAGCAGGCAGAGGAACAATTAGAAAGATGGAGGTTCGTACTGGAAAGGAGAGGAATGAAGATTAACCGAAGTAAAACAGAAAATATGTGGATGAATGAGAGGGGCGGACAAGGAAGAGTGAAGCTCCAGAGAGAAGAGATAGTGAGGGTAGCCGACTTCAAATACTTTGGGTCAACAATACTGAGCAATGGAGAGTGTGGTAAGGAAGTGAAAAAACGGGTCCAAGTGGGATGGAAAAGTTGGCGGAAGGTGTCTGGTGTTCTGTGTGACAGATGAGTCTCCAGTCGGATGAAGGGCAAAGTTTGTAAAACAATGGTGAGGCCGACCATGATGTAGCGATTAGAGACGGTGGCACTGAAGAAACAACAGGAACCAGAACTGGAGGTAGCAGAAATGGAGATGCTGAGGTTCTCGCTTGGAGTGCCCAGGTTGGATAGGATTAGAAATGATCTCATTAGAGGGACAGCAAAGTTTGATCTTTTGTAGACAAGGGTAGAGAGAGCAGACTTAGATGGTTTGGACATGTTCAGAGGCGAGCGAGAGAGCGAGTATATTAGTAGAAGGGTGCTGAGGATGGTGCTGACATGTAAAAGAGCGAGAGGAAGACCAAATAAAAGGTTGATGGGTGATGTGAGAGAAGACATGAGGCCAGTGGGGGCTGGAGAGGAGAATGTATGAAATGGGCTTCGATGGAAAAGAATGACATGCTGTGGAGACAACGGACAAGCCAAAAGGAAAAGAAGAAGAAGATTCGATGTCTTATGTTGCACATGTATATGTATTACGGACATGTGTGACACTAACCTGAGATTCTGGACCTGCTCGCGGGAGTTTCCCATTTTACAATCATTAACGTACCTTATTTGTTGCTCCTGCACCAAACATCAGAAATGGCTGCCTGTGAGTTTGTTTGAATTGAAACTAAGACAATAAATGTCGACTACAAGGGCTAGTTCTTGTCATGATCCTGCCGCTTCAGCACGAGCTGTGCGGGTGTCAGCGCAGGTGCGCTGATTGGAAGGTGCACACCTGCGCCTCATGCAGCCTGATCATGCTATGGATTTATATGACCGCGATGACAACTGGCCGGTGCCAGTTCGTATGATCTTCATGTCCCATTCGTGTGCTCCGGTATCCCTGATTGAACCTGTGTGTACCGACCTTCGTCCGTTCTCCGACCAACCCCGTAAGCCTGACTCCTTCGATACTTCTGCCTGCGTTGATTGTTCCCCCGTGTACCGACTCTTGCCTGTCCGCTCATCTGCTCTCTTCGCCCGACGTCCGAACTACCGCTGCTGCACCGGATTGCCTGCTCGATCCCCTACCTCTGCATATAATAAACGTGTCTCTTCTTGAACTACCTTGCGTCTTCCGAGTTCCTGCATTTGGGTCCTACTCTCGTTTCCAATGAGACGTGACAGTTCTTCAGCCGCTTTTAAAATAAAAGTGTCACTGCTGCCGAAGAACTGGGCAATGCTGAAGCAGCGGGGCAGTTCAAAACAACGAGAGCTCAAACTACGTAGAAACGAGGATAACGGGCCCATTAAAAAAAAAACAAAAACGGGAGGGCTCACAGAATTGAAATGTTAAAAAATGTTTAAATGTGCCCATTACGCTCGTTTCTATGTAGTTTGAGCTCTCGTTGTTTTGATCGCGACGTGCCGCCATAGAATAGCTCCTCCAGATTGTTTCGAATGTGCTTTGCCTTGTTTCTCTCACCTCTCTAGAGACTTTGTTTTGTTCAACAGATCGATTCTGATTCTCATCCATCCATCCATTTTCTGAGCCGCATATCCTCACAACTGTCAGGGGAGTGCTGAAGCCTATTCCAGCTATCTTCGAACAGGAGGTGGTGTACACCCTGAATTAGTTGCCAGCCAATCTCAGGGCACATAGAAACAAATAACCATTTGTACTCACAATCACACTGAAGGGCAATTTAGACCCTCCAATTGTAGGAATTATTGTGAATATAATTGTCATACATCTGCTTCCAGTAAAGAAATCCTTTGCTCTCCTCTAGATAACATGGCAGCCGCCTAGCAGGTGATAGCAAGAACAAAAACATCTAATCATCAGAACTGTTAGAAACAGGAGCACCTGCTGCCTGTTAAAGAAATGATGACCACACATGTACTCAGCAATCTTCCACACACATGCACACACACACATGAACAAACAAGTACACTTTGTTTCCAACTACGTTTTGCTTGCCGTCTCCTTTTTGTAACATCCATGTAAATAAGGGGCGTCTTGAAACTAAATAAAGAGAGGTGCTGAGGAGAGGATAATCAGAGAGCGCAGTGGTGAATTGTCCGAGACAGTTCCTCTCCTCTCTCCTCACGGGACTTTAACTGATGTCTTTGCTTCCCTTTTGTCCAGATTAATGAATGTCTAATTGGTAAACCTGACATGTACTTGGTCCTTCAAGCCAGATCTCAAGATACCTGAGGTTTCCAGGGGCTGAGTCGACGTCCAGGCAAAGATCATGGCCACGGCACTTGAGACCCTTTCCGGGACTGGGCGTCGACTTTGTGTCTGGAGGCTGAGGATTGACGAGAAGCCAAAGGAAGTAAAGACATCTATGGTGAGGAGGAAATTCACAAACTCATGAGGAATGAGTGAATGCGCGTCTGGGTGACTGCAGCAGAACCAGACCTCGAGAATACTCGTCCCCATCGAGTAGACTAATTAGTCTATAAAACTGAGAAAAGGGCAACGTGTGTCCTGTACGTGAGCTCCGTGAAACGTGTGCATGTGTAGAAGTGTGAGTGGACGTTCGCTACCTCAATTGAACAGGAAATTGAGTGACAACTGTTTGAGGATGCAGAGGTAAGGATTTTCCGCCACTTGTGGTAGAAGCTTGAGAATTTCCTCTAACAGAATGTAATTGTCACCCTGTTCAGGGGGAAGTCAGTATAGTCTCCCTAGGTGAACCACAGACTCCAACAGGGGGAGAACAATGAGCAAAATAGTTGAAACAGAACATCTGGGGAAAAAAATAATGTGTAAGGACTAGACGTTTGTAGAAAGCCAATCTCCTGCTAAAATAAAACATCTAAATTTGTGGATAACACAATATGGCTTTGCTGGCCAGCTCAACACACAAACAAAAATTACATATAGTTAACCTGCATGATAAAATAAGAGAGAAAAAAAACCCCACACACACACACAAAATGGACTCAAGATGATGTGAAAACGGCCGTAAAAGGTATCACATTTCATGAAGTTGATGTGACATAATTTGTCCAGGGAACGGAAGACTTGAGAAAATCTTACCACTTAAATGGTGTGGAAGTACAACAAATTTGAATGACAGAAAATTACTTTTTCACAGCAGCAGGGAGTTCAACGGTTAATATAGCGCACTTCTGCTAGATTTAGACAAAAAGCACATTTTTCTGCCATTGGAAGAGCAAAGTAAAACAACAATGAACCACTTGAAGAATATAGAATTGGAATGACTTGTTTTAAAGCAAACAGTGGCATTCATGAAGATCACACTCCAGGGAGTGTGTATCAAGAGCAATTAAAAAATGCTCTTCATGCGAATTTAAATAATCCTACAAAACAATGGATTGAAAAACATTGGGTTGACAAACCGACTGGCAGCCTGTAACAACACGTTAACCAAGTACTACATGCAGAAAGAGTGCTACAAAATTAAAAAAAGAAAGATGACACCTTTCTGACAGAGGAAGGAGAAACCTATGGAGATTTATACGAAACATTTAATAGTTGTGGCCACAGATAAGGAAGAGGCAGGGGAAGAGTAATGGGGAGCGGATGAAAATTTGATCAAAAAGAAATTATTTGCTGGTGTTGTGGAGAAAAAGGTCACATTTCACGTGACTGCCCTAAAAACAAAACACCCACCAACGCATAACTAGAGCAGCCATCTCCTCATCAAAAATGTCACCACTAACGCTCCCAAAATGCAACTTTTTAAGTTGCCCCATACGGTTGTTGGGAAGAAATGGCTTGCTGAAACTACGACTGGGCTTAATTCCCTCTGGGACAGGAACAGGAAATGTAGAAGTAAAAAGGGAAAAAAGGATTTACTGGGAGGACAGTTAAATATTTTACAAAATAGGAACCCAGCACTCAGTTATCACACCTTAGATATTCCAAACAAACCTCCCACAAGAACAGGAGATCTCTAGCTGCAAACAGCTTGAGACATGATTAAACAACCACAAATTGACGTAGGAAGTGACTCATTGCATGTGACTATGTAATATAAGATACTGTAAACCTATAACAGCCCACACCAGACAAAATCATGATTGATTATCTGTACTCAGATGGTATATTAGTCATAGTGGCAGGAACAGGACGGACTGACAAACTAAATGCATTACTCAAGGAATGGACACCACTACACACGTCTTTGCACAAACAAACTTAACAGGAGTGGAAGAGTTTAGGACAGTTTGTATTGGGAGCAAGAAATGTTCCTGATTGGATAGAAAAAGAACCAGATTTGGATAGCGAGGACTGAACTGTACAGACAATACCTTATTGGACAATGGCACATGCAGTGCAAATACAAAACTTGCTCATAGCAGTTCAATTAACAAAAGAAATAGCCGCGTAAATGTGCAGTACACACAATAAATACAGACAAAGTATCATTAGGAAATGGATTTATAGATAAAACAGCAAAAGAAGTAGCAGCCAAAACCTTTATGGGTTTAGCTGACTATGCAACAAATGAAGACATACTTTCAGATGATGTGTTAAACAAAATGCAACAAAAAAGCTTACCAGCAGAACTAAAAAAGTGGAAAAATAAAGGTGCTACATTATAAAATGGGATTTATGTCAGACCAGATACAAAACACATTCTACCAAAAAATCTTTTTAAGTGGGCGGCAATACTGAGCATTGAGAAGTCTCAGGTTTCAACAGGGTGAATGGTAGCCCTGGCACAAAGGCATTACATGACCCAAATAACTTGTATGCAAAAAAAAAGGGCTGTTGTAGGGCTTGTTTGACCTGTGCTCGACGTATTCCACAAGGGAATGTGCATCCAAAACGTGGTCAGTTTCCTCAGGCGAGACATCCATCCATCCCTCCAGACATTTTCATAGCCGCTTATCCTCACAAGGGTCGTGGGGAGTGCTGGAGCCTATCCCAGCTGTCAATGGGCAGGAGGCAGGGTACACCCGGAACTGGTTGCCAGCCAATCGCAGGGCACATGGAGACAAACAGCCGCACTCACAATCACACCGAGGGGCAATTTAGAGAGTCCAATTAATGTTGTATGTTTTGGGGATGTTGGAGGAGACCGGAGTGCTCACAGGGGGCCCATGCAGGTACGGGGAGAACATGCAGGGTCCACAAGGGTGGGGCCGGGATTGAACCCAGGTCCTCAGAACTGTGAGGCTAACACTTTACCACCTGATCCACCGTGTCACCAAGGCAAAATTTTTCTGTTCAAGTAGTATTTGTGGAAACCACCCAAGGTCCCAGAAAAATAAATTGGATAACTACATGCAAAAAAACCTGAATTCGAGTTCATTAAAATTACACAATAGATCCGTCAATGTAAAACCACATTTGTGTGACAATAATCAGGCCATGAGAGTTTCAAATGTTACAATATGTGTACCTGCGAATGGAACTAGGGCTTATGTGTTTTCCAAAAATCCAAAATTCCCTGTGAAGATGTGCCCAGGTCACAAACTACAATAACTTGCCTTTCAAACAGTTTTGATCCCACGCTGCCTGCACTCAAAACGGCCCTCGGAGGGGAACCCGAACTACAACGTGGCCCGCAAGAGAAATGAGTTTGACATCCCTGCACTACACCATCAGATGGAAAAAAAAGTAACAAGTTACTGTGCTTTAATAACTTTATTACTGCCATTTGTCTCTTCATCCCAAGTCTTTTTATGAATTAACATCTACTGTACATGCAGTTTTATCCGAACACTGGCATAGACTGAGCAAGAGCTGAATAACATGGACAAAATAGCAGAAACAAACACGTGGATACACTTTACACACTGTATAAGGTCATCTCAACTGAGTCACCCAAAAGGAAAGGAGAGCAAAGTCCAGAATAAGGTGGGTGCAGATTTATAGTATCTGAAAATACCTGAAGGCTGGTGAAGATTTAAAAGACACCTGACTCATTTAGGGGTGACTTGGTTGACATGACTAAAAAATAGCTAAATAATATGATAGCATGTTGGGTTGCAACATTGACAGCCGTAATGATATTTTTGTTCACATGGTACTTTTGAGCACCTGTAAAGCTGACAAAAACACATTACAACAGGACCAATAATTATACTCAGTCTACTATGCCTCCCACACATAGGATAAAGAGGTGCAACCTCATTTCAAATAACATTCATAAACAACTATGAGGCAGTTACTGTCATGGTCCTGCCGGTCGCAGCGGTGCAGGTCCCCTGCACACTTGCGCCTCATCAGGGATAATAAACCCCAGTATATTTACGACCCAGCGGATGGTCTGGCTTTGCCAGATCGTTGCCATTCATGCTTCATTCCCGCACTTCCTTGTTCCTGTTCCTGAACCCCTGTGTACCGACCTCCGCCTGTCCTCCGACCAACCCCGTAAGCTTGACGCTCTTGATACTGCTGCTCACTCTGACTGACTCTCCAGTTTACGACCTTGGAACGGATAAAGATCTTCCTTTAACTGCCTCCCTGTCTACCGAGTCGTGTATTTGCGTCCACCCTAGCGTTCTGGTCATGACAGTCACTGAGGAATGAGAGGAGGACAGTTAAGCCCTATTTTAATTCCTTGGCCGAGTCTAATTGTTGGGGATTCCATCTGTGGGCTTATGCTAAAGGCAAACCCCATTTTCTTCTGACTATTTGCCAATTTAATGCTACCTTAAACCCGAATGCCATACAAAAGAGTACGTATACTATGTAGGGAGTTGAAGTATTTTAACCGAAAAACCGTGAGGAACATTTTTTTTAATTTTTTTTTACAAATAGGAAACAACTGGTTGTTATTGATGGAGAAAAAAAAGCTAGCAGGGTAAATTATAGTTGCATCACGTCCATTGGCCCTAGGCCACTAATACGTGTCATTCCAGCAAGCATGGTAATGAAATCCCAACACAGTGTACCCTGAAGGTAATGACTAAAACAACTCCAAACACCACTTGTCAGAAATGGAATAGTGTTTATCCAACGACTAAGGCAGTAAATGATAAACTGATGTTTTCTACTAATGTTGCATTGGCTAACTTAGCTTTACAGGGTCAGGTGTTAAGGTGGAAAGTCTCAACAAAACATGGTGTCATGATATCCATCGGCAAACTGCCCCACTGCTCCCACACAGCGATGTGTGGTGGTGGTCTTTTGGTCAAAAGTTGTATGACACACTGATAAATGCACCAGAAACGTATGCACTGGTATCATTACTCTTATCTGTGACTGTGTTTCCATCCAAAGCAGAGGATATACAATTGGCCACATCCATCTTTGGACCTCCCCTTGGTTTTTCCCGAAGGCGAAGGTCCTCTTGGAAAGATGGAGATCCGAGATACATTGATGCAATTGGCATCCCACGAGGTGTACCAGATGAGTATAAGTTGGGTAACCAGATTGCTGCAGGATGGGAATCTATCTTGTTATGGATAACCTTGGATAAAAACGTTGACAGAATCAACTACATACATTACAATGTATAGAAAACAGGTAATTATACGGAAGCAGGCTTTATTGCCATCAGG
Organism: Syngnathoides biaculeatus; assembly: GCF_019802595.1. Classification (NCBI taxonomy): domain Eukaryota; kingdom Metazoa; phylum Chordata; class Actinopteri; order Syngnathiformes; family Syngnathidae; genus Syngnathoides; species Syngnathoides biaculeatus. Next base: position 4,234,484 of record NC_084654.1, on the reverse strand, counting down.
GGATTATTGCCATCAGGGAAAAACCAGCTGTAACCTCACTCATGATGTTCCAGAACCGCGTAGCGGTCGACATGCTCCTGGCCGAGAAGGGTGGCTAATGACTGCTCAATATTCGGTGACCAGTGTTGTTTATTCCATATATCACACCACCTGATGAGTCACTCACAAGGGCCATTCAAGGCCTCCGCACCCTGAACCACAAGATGAAGGAGCACTCTGGTATAAACACATCAGCCTGGTCTGAATGGTAGGGAAAAAAAGGTTTGGCAAATCTAAAAATTTGGTGTTCTCTGTCTTAGTTTCTATAGCTGTTTGCATATTTTTGGGATGTGGGAGGAAACCGGAGTGCCTGGGAAAAAGCCCGCGCATGTCCAGGGAGAACATGCAAACTCCACAAAGGCGGGGCCAGGATTTGAATCGTGGACCCCAGAACTGTGAGGCAAACGCTCTAACCAGTTGACCACTGTTCTACCGTATACAGTAATGTTTTGTTGTGACTACACACAAGTGCAATGAGATTGAGATTTAGATGTTCGATATCAATGTCCATTGTTATAGCAATACTATAGCACCGATAATGCAATGATTTTTTTTTCTCAAACTTAAATAATACACAGGTTCAAAAATTGTTTTTTTGTCAAGCAGTATAACAACAGGTGTTTATTTATGGTGATGTTTATTTGAAGGCATTTGAATTAGTGACTGGTAAAGACCCTTTGTGCTAATCGGGCAAGCCGGCAGACGTGCATCGTGAATATGCGCTTGCACATTTCCTTGCCGAGTGGTGTAGGGTCGAAAGATGTTTTCATGTTAGGTCCAATTGTAGATAATCTAATTTATTGTCCAGTGAGCTAAAGTTGTAAAAGAAAATGTATATAAACAGCATTTGCATGGGTTAACTGTTGTTGCTTTGGCTGCTAGAACATTGCAAAAACACTGCTTCCTCTTTTGTCTTGAGCTGCTGCTTCGTAGGCCACTGGGTCTTGCCCCAAGCATAACAGTCATGAACTCAAAGTCACTGGATAGTTGTAATTTTAGGAAGTGCTGGTGACCATCAGGTGATTTACTATGTATTCTGATTATGTGTGTTTTTGACATCATAATCAAAGTATTTTAGTCATAAAATCCATGACTGTAACGTGATAATACAAAAGACTGGCGAGTAGCGACCAGTGTGCAGTTGGTCAATATTGGAATGATAGGGCTTGTTATCCATCCATCCATTTTCTGAGCTACTTATCCTCACAAGGGCGGTGGGAGCGCTGGAGCTCAAGCAATTGCCAACCAGGCATAATCTGAATTGACTGCACATTTGGAAAATGAAACCAATGCATCTGATGTCACATGCAAAACAGATATCATTTAGCTGTGGAATGTAGTCTATTTATTTTTTATTAAAATACAAAGAACAAAAAGAAAGACAATTTGCTCAAATCAACAAGAAAACATACTAAGGAGTGGCAACGTTTTTTTGTTTTTTAATGTCTGCTAAAAAGCAAAATGATATGATTGGGAGAGAATAATAAAAAAATAGTACTACTATGACTCCACCAAGTGGGCAAGCATGGTAATGAAACATTTATTGGAAAACAAAAAATACATCCAAAATAAACACAATACTTTTCAATGTTATCATGTTTCTGTCACGACCCATCGGAACGGAGGGTGGACCCAAATGCAGGACTTGGGAGACGCAGGGGTAATTCTGGAAAAACGTTTATTAATCCAAGGTCAGGAATTGGGCAGGCAGTCAGGTATACCAGCGGTAATCAGGACGTTGGGCATGGAGAGGAGGTCAGCAGGCAGGCAGGAGTTGGTACACGTGAGATCGATCAAAGAAGGCAGAAGTGTCAAAGGAGTCAGGCTTACGGGGTCGGTCGGAGAACAAGCGGAGGTCGGTACACACAGGAATACGATCAGCGATACGGGGTTGCTGGAGCGGGGCATGAACCTCAACGATCTGGCGCCGGACCAGTCATCCCCCTAGACCTACATACACCGGGGCCAATCAGCCCACATGAGGCGCAAGTGTGTGCCTCCCAATTAGCGCGACCACGTGGGCACCCGCACAGCCCGGGCTGGAGCGTCAGGATCATGACAGTTTCATTCAGATTTTATTAGTCAACTTTTCAAAACCACTTTATAAACATATTTTTCTTACATCCATTTATCAAATGACAGCTATGTTAACCTCTCTCTTACAACCTATTCTCTGTTGTGTTAACTAATTACATTTCCTACACTCCCAAAACATTTAATTTTTATGCAGCTTCTGTTTCAGAACGGATAGTTGCGCTGCATCGATGTTGCTGCCTCCACACACTATTACCAGGAGGGGGCCCAAGATAAGCGGAAGAAGACCTAAAGAGAGTGACACATTGTTATGGTACCATAGTTAATTCGGGGTTTTACCTGTAGGCCTCCTATTGTACTTATTCATCAACAACAATTTCAGTAATTACATTCGACCAATACCATGAGTATAGTTGTACAGCTCTGGCTCCAGTCTCTTCTTACCTCAGTTGTTCCCAAACATTTTTTTGCAGTGCCCCCTTTTGGAGATGAACTAAGTTGTGTTGTGAAAAAGTATTTGCCCCTTCCTGATTTGATTAGAGTCTTTAGATGTTGTTCAAGGTCCTTTTTTGCCCTCCTTGATGAGTCGTGGTCACACTCAGTTCATCATCCAAACCTGGGAAGGTTTGCCTCAGTGGCTGAAATAAGTATTTACTGTAACTCGTGACCATTTTTCTCACTAAATTTATTTCCAAAGGTGTGACTAAATTCAAATTTTCACCGGATGTTGGGAACAACCCATGTAATCCATACATAAAAACAATTTACAACAAATAACAGAAAAAAAGTTGTGTATTAATATTAAATGACACAGGGAAAAAGTATTAAACAGGAAGAAAGGAAGGTACAAAAGGGCATGGAAAGCCAAGGCAACAACTAAAACCAATCAATAATCAAACACCAATCCAGCACTTTGTCAGTGCAAATGAATTTCAGCAGGTTCAGTCTACAAAAAGGTGTCATTACCAAAATAGATCTCATGATGGGTATGAGCAAAGACCATTGCCAACTAATTGCTGCAAAGCATAATGCTATTGGTTACGGGTGCATATCTAAGTTTCTGAATCTTGCAGTGAGCACAGTTGGGGTCAGAATACGAAAGTGGAAAGCCAATCATTCCACCATAAATATGCCTTTATCGGGTGCTCCATGCAAGATTTCTGACAGAGGAGTGGAAAGAGTAATGGGTAGAGAGCCAAGGAACATCTGTGGAAAACTTCAAAAAGACTTGGATGGACCCTTGCATAACGTCAAACCCATTGACTTTGTGCTGATAAAGAACTTCCAGCGGAAAACATAGAGGCATCCGCGCTGCCTGGGCCCTTTTCAAGTTCTCCTTGTGACCATTTTTAATCGGTAGGATTTACTGGTGTAGTAGTAGATTGAAGTAGTAGTAGTACATTTTACATAGATACCGAAAATTAATTCTATTAGTTCTACCTTCAACTTGAACAGGCTTTATCCTGTTGTGGGTTCTCGTTCTCCCGGTCAGCCTGTTGCTCATGTGATGTTTTTACCGGCTCCATGTGTATACATCTGAACATAGAAACTGTCTTGTTTTTTCTTTCTGTCTCTCTCACTTTTATATAAACAAAGGACTTTTAGTCTTTAGTAAGGGGTGACAACTCACAAGACTTGTACCTTTTCCTCTCTTTGCAAAGACTTTCCTTTCTTGTTGTAATAAAAATCCACAAAGACAAGATTGTCTCCTTGCTTATGGTTTCAGAAAAACATTTTACCAAAACCAGTTGATGATCACAACTGGTAATAGACGGACACATTTGCTCTACTGTATGACCTTTATTTTATTGTTCAAACGTTTGCTGTAAAACTGGGGTTCATAAGTAGTAATCTGAATAAAGTGTGAGCCAATGTAAAATCCTGGCCATTGTGTGGATATGGTTATCTGCATTTTGTCTTTTTCACTAAGAGACTAGAACTCATGGATACAAATTGGATATGTGTTTTCGGACTAAAGAAATTTAAAGCAAAATGATGACTTACCTTTAGCCTGTAATCGGTGCACAACTCCACTGTAGACAGCTGCAAGTGTTGCTCCACATGCCATTTCCACAAGTACATGTTCCTCATCTACAAAAACACGCTCATTTCACCTTCTTTATTTAGTTTAATAAAATGGCTTGAACTTTAATACCCTTTCCAATAGAAACTCACCCAGGAATGTCTCAATGGCATGAAGAGCTTGCTGGTCAGTCACCACTTCAGAAATGATTGTGACCTCATTGCTCTGACTGTATTCAAATGCTTTTGTAGAAACTGTCTTTGCCCCAAGGCTTTTAGCTTCACTGGGGAGTGATAAAGAAAAAGAGGCACATTTTGAAAACAGCAGTCCTATAATGAGTATGAAATGAGACATTATTAGCTATTCAGGCAAGCCCCAAAGAAGTCATTTGACCTGGTGATGTCATCCAAGGTGACTATCCTTCCTGCCTTAACGGAAGCATTCAAACAGTCTGCCCCAACGGTTTCCATAGCAATGATGGGAACATCCATCCAGCCTACGTCCTTGAGGCCCTGGACAACACCACAGAGGAGCCCACCTCCACCCACAGATATCAGCACTGCTCCAGGCCTGACAGTTGGACCCAGAGTGGTTGCAGTCTCTGTGATCAGAGTAGAATTTCCCTTCCTTTGTGTGTGTAAGAGAAAGAACACTGGAAATATTAAGTATGCAGGGAAACTCAAGTGGTGATACTGGAATGTGACTATGATCTACCATATCAGGGGATGATCAAATGGGGAGACATAGACAAGTCCCTCTGCTTCAACTAGTCTGAGAGCCTCGGCGTTAGCATCATCCCAAACCTGTGGAGAGGGTTGTTTATATTTCTAATTCATAAAACCATTTTCTATTCCGATAAGTTTCAAATCCAAAAGAATTCAACCAAAACAGTCAGTTGCAGTCCAAACTCACATGTAAAGAGCTTTACCTTGCCCACTATCTTGACAGAAGCACCTTGATCTTCAAGTCTCTGGACAACAAAATGAGGTGTTGATGAGGGAATTACTATGGTGACTGGCACACCCATTTTTTGGGTTGCATAGGCAGCTGCCATCGCAGCATTACCACCTGAAATATAACATCCTGTCACAACTCAACCATCTACTGTATGGTACAAATATTAGAATCTGTAAGAGATCTCACCTGAGGAGCAGACAAATCCTTTGTCGTTTGACTCTGACATAAGCTGCAGAAATAAAAATCAACAAAAATAGTTTAATTACTTCACTTGATCCTTTTGTATACAGTGTTCCCTTGTTATTTGTGGGGGTTACATTCACATCCACATCCACCCACAAAAATCTCCAAAGAATGGATGCAGTATTAAAATACCTATGTATGATACATACGTACCATATTTTTTGCAAGTATAAAATGCATTTAAGTCTTCTTCAATCTTCTTCTAGACTGCGCACTTTAAGTACAGGAGTTCCAAAATATGTATATGTTGTTGTGTGACTAGTCCAATGAAGTACACTTGAACACATTTGTTACACTGTTATCATGGATGTTAGCAGGGGTTTTAGCATTTATGTAAGCTACCATATGGTGGCAATCATGAGGCAGTGAGAAACAATTGCAATTTTACATTTGAAGGCAGAAGAAACCTACATTTCCCCACGGACAGTGTAGGCAAGTCATTACTCAAGATGTTTACACTCACGGTGTCACATCAAATCTACAATTATCACACCTCAGCAAACAGAATAGCATAACTAGAAAATAATAAAACCAATACAACAATGACTGATGAAATAATTGACACAAAACATGCATAAGCATGCTGGGAAGATGTAAATAGCTTTTAAAGTGACAAAATCTTGAATAATGACTTGACTACACTGTATGTGGGACAATGTAAGCTTTTTCTGCTTTGTTCCTCACTGCCTCTGAGCACCATCAAGTAGTAGCTTATGTAACCCGGTTAAAAGTTGGTACAGGTAAAATTTCTGTATATTAGAGTAACAATTAGGTTATAGGTTTTCGTGGTGGAAAATGTGTTAAACTGTGTGTGCTGACTGTATTTTCTTTTGGATGGATTTGTATTTAAATATGTTTGATTCATTTGTGAAAATGAAATACTTTTGTTTGCCATTTTATTGTTGAAACCATTGTTTAAAAAGGACAGGGCGTGTTGAGGAGACAAGGAAAAAGAGAGAGAAAAAAAGGCTAGAGGAGTCCAAGGTACAAAGTGGTTGTTGGAGGGCAACGCAATTCACAGTGCGAACAGATAAACCTCTTACATATGTGTTATCGACGGCCAAACTCAATGCGGCGGGGCATCGCTGGCTCTCTGTCCTGTCCACATACGAATTTGACATACAGTACAGACCAGGTCGACACAACATCGACGCTGACCTGTTGTCTAGACAATTGACTTGAGGATGAAGGCTGGGTGACCATACCACAGTCTGGGGTCAAGACGACCTGCCAACGCGTCTGCATTCCAAAATCTGCCTGTATCACACCGGTATATGTCACTCAATTTGGTGCTTCCTCACAGTGCATTCCAGACCTGTATGTGCACCCCATGCATGTTGAGTTCAAGTCACTCGAACGGATGTCCAAGCAGAGTATTGCAAGAGCTCAAGTGAATGACGAAGCAATCGGACCAGCTGTCAGGGCCTGAACGCATGGACACTGGCCCGAAGCACCAAATAATTCAGAATTAGCAAAATTAAAAAGAGATGTTGGAAACTTAACCCTGAAAGATGGACTCTTATACCGTGTCAGTAAAAGGCCGTCCGGGGAGAGCATTAGTCAGCTTGTCCTTCCCAAGGAGTTTCGTCAGATGGTCATTCAAGCCATGCATGATGATCTTGACACCTTGGACAGGAAAGAACGGTTGACATGCTCCGGACCAGATTTTTTTGGCCTAAAATGTCATTGGAAGTAGAAGAATACATCAGAAACTGTGGTGTGTGTGTCACTCACAAGACTCCTGCACAGCGGGTTGCTCCATTGCACCAGATTGTGAGCCCTGGGCCCATGGACTGCATGGACTTTCTTTGCATGGAACCAGACTCAAAGGGCATTAGCAATGTCTTAGTGGTCACAGATCATTTTACGAGATAAGCGCAGGTGTTTCCTACCAAAACCCAAAAAGCTTCGGTTGTGGCAAAGATTGTAATGGAAAAATATTTTGTACATTATGGACTTCCTGCAAAAATTCATTCAGACCAAGGAAGAGATTTCGAGAGCTGACTGGCCAAAGAAATGTTGAACTTGATGGGGATACGAAAGTCGCGAACCACCCCGTATCATCCACAAGGAGACTCACAGCCAGAGAGGTTCAACAGAACTCTAATATCCATGCTTGGTACCCTGAGCCAAGAGAAAAAGCGGAGTTGGAGTCAACATGTGCCATATCTAGTTCATGCATACAAAAGGCACCAAGTGTGATTCAACTGGATACTCTCCATAACATCTAATGTTCGGTAGGGAGGCAAGACTTCCTATTGATCTGTGTTTTGGAACATCACCTGATGGGATAGAAGAGGCGTGTCACTCTCGCTATGTGTCCAAGCTTCAAGCTCAAGTGTCGTCAAACGGATGATTTTTGTTATATTATTAATGAAAAACCCACAGCCAATATGGTCCCGTGTGTTTTTTCACCACAAAACATGATTTTGACATATACAGCTTTTTGTAACTCCCGCCATGAAAATCCTCTCAGGAATTTGTTGTCGAGAAGAAGCAGGAAGTTACGTAAAGGACAGTGGCGCCCTCTCTTGGACTCGTTTGTTCCTTGTTCCTTCGTGTTAGCCAAAATACCGGCTCATTGCATTGCTGGACATTGCTTGAGCACTCGGGAGAATGGAATTACCCTTCATAAGTTTGAAAGAGACCCTGTTCGTTGTGAAAAATGGATTGCACGGGTGCAAAGGACGAGAGCTTCGTGGGTTCCAAATACCAGGTAGGTGTGTATACAGCTACTAAAAAAAAATAGTTTGGGGCGGACCACGTAATCGGTCTCTCTCATAACGTAACAAAAGATCCGCGTATGAAATGTGTCGATGTGCACGTCCCCCAGCCAACAATGTCTCACTTAGCCTGCAAATAGCTCGGCTCCACCCCCTCCTTATATAGCACGGCGGGCCGAAACTCAGCCACACCGTCTGAGGCGCCGCGTTCGGCGGTCACATCTTCCGCGAAGGCTGCACGTTGGGCTTTGCGACGGGGATGGCTCTGAAGAACCCAGCTGAGAATGCGTTACTCAGCCGGCTCGACTGTGACTAAGCAGCACCGCTCGGCTCTGTCATAAGCCTGGCCGGCTGCGATGAGCCGCGATGGCTCTTCTCCCCCGCGGGAGTGGATTGGACGAGATGTGGTTTGGCCGTGATCGGATATCATCTGAATATGGCTCGAAACAATAGTGTAATATCACCCCGGTAACTTCACAAGGTTGTGTGGTGCGGTCCTTTTCGAAAAGAGCTTCGGTGTCAGAAGGGGTGTTGGAAAAATCCGAAAATCTCTGTTGTTCGGCTTCCATAGTAGCAGGCACTGCGCGTTTTCAACGGCGGAAGTGACGATGACGTCATGGACAGATGACGCGACTAATATGGCGAACACTTGAATGTTGAGGGACACTCAATTGCGCAACTTTGTGCATGGATGACGCACTCTCCGCTCACTTTTTTTTTCTTCGTATAGACATTGAAGTGAATACTGTTGTATGTATTTTTCATTACAATATCTATTTTAGAATGTTTATAGGGATGTCACCCACACTTTAAAGAAGATTTGAAACAAGCATACAACTTGGCCTCTAATGCTGCTGACAGTACGCACCAGAGAAACAATAAGTTATATGATCAAAGAGTAATTTTTCAGTCCCTAGAGGTGGGGGACAGAGTTCTTCGGAATTTAGGCTTGAGAGAAATGCACAAGTTAGAAAGCAAGTGGGATCCTGAACCCTATGTTGTCGTTGGGGGACTGCCAAACCTGCCTGTGTTTAAACTCAAACGGGAAGATGGTAGACCAGCGACAAAGACAATCCACAGGGATCACCTGTTGCCGATTGGACAGTTTGTCAGAATGCTACCATTTAGGCAAAGCCAAGATCCACCCGTCAAACCTAAGACTAGAGCAGACGTCTGTAAGAAGCAGAAAAAATTAAATTCAGAGACTCCCAAGCTCCAGGATTTCTCTGATTCATCTTCAGATGATGAGTATTTTATCACTCAAAGAGCCACTCTGTCACCGTCTGCTCAAATAGTGTTGAATGCTGCTAGGCCAATGGAAAACATTGGGAATGGCCCTGAATTAGCCAGTGATAAAGCACCTCACCTCGAGAGTGTGCAACTACTTGAGTCAGAGGATGTTAGCAACAATGAAGGAGATACTGATGCTGATCTACAAGAGGATGAACACCCTGTCCTTAGATCAATAGACGAGACTGAAGTGGAATGTGAAGAAGATCCTGAATTTTCCGATGAGATAGAAGAATCTGGTTCTGATGGCTGGAAGACAGTATGAACACCAGAGCTGAGCCTCGATCTAAACGAGCCATTAATCCTGTTGTTAAATTCACTTATGACGAGCCTGGTAGGTCCAGCGACAGGCCTTTCTTTAACTATAGTGCATAGGAGTATCGTCATTGAAATAAGAAAACATTAAAATCCTAGACTCGTGCCTTAGAACCCTTATGTTAGTGTCTGGTGAGGACACAGACCGTTTAAAAGGGGGGGGGGAGTGTGTAACCCGGTTAAAAGTTGGTACAGGTAAAATTTCAGTATAATATAGTCGCAATTAGGTTATAGGTTTTCTTGATGCAATGTGGTGGAATATCTGTTAAACTGTGTGTGCTGACTGTATTTTCTTTTGGAGGGATTTGTATTTAAATGTGTTTGATTCATTTGTGAAAAAGAAATACTTTTGTTTGCCATTTTATTGTTGAAACCATTGTTTAAGAAGGACAGGAAGTGACGTATTGAGGAGACACGGAAAAAGAGAGAGAAAAAAAGGCTAGACGGAGTGCAAGGTACAAAGTGGTTGTTGGAGGGCAACGAAAGGACAAAGAAAGTGAACGGTAGACATTTATCAAAAGTTGATCGGCGTGTTCGACAAGAACTGTTGAAAGTTCAACTGGGATAGTGTGTCGATTGAGTGGACTACTCAAATCACGCCGTAACGTGGTGGAGTTAGCCGCTACCACAGGGGCTAAGTGCATTCATGGGACTTGGCTTGAGCGCTAGCAACCAGCTAACGCTAGCTAGCGAGCCTGTGTTTTGGACCACGAACGAGAGGACAAGGGCGCTAGCGTCGAGCTAACGCGGCTAGTGAGGCTATGTTTGGACTTCAAGGAAGGACAAGGGACAAGGACCGTGAGGACGCCAGACAGAGGAAAAACCACCTTCACCTTTCTTCACTCCTGCCTTGGGAAGCACTGCAGTGACGTTGGGGTTTGAATTTTATTTGCTTGCCGGCTATATTTATATTTGTTTGGGGCCCTGAGCATGTGTGCATTGTGTATCTGTTAAATTGACTTTATTTATTTGACTATATTGTGAATACATGTTGGATTTTTTCATCCTTTATTTTGTTATTAAATGTTCACACTTTTTGTTGGATAACCAGGTTTATTATTTGACTATCTGCAAGACAGTTAAAATAGTGGTGACTTTATTTGGTAGCTTGATAATTTAAATTAGGATAATAGTAAGTAAGTTTCTTTTCAGCTTGTCCCTTTCGGGGTCGCCACACCGTGTCATCTCAGATGAACGCACATATGTTTTGGCACAATTTTTACGCCGGATGCCCTTAACTCATAAGGGGAAATATTATTTCAGAGACTTTTGATAGAGAATTAAATGCACAAGTAAAGAGTAAAATTGTAATAGATATTTACAGTAATTAACATTGAGTTAATTTATTAGTTTCGTACTTTGGAGTAAGAAAAGAACTCAGGTGGCTACCTGGTCGAAGTATTTTATACTAGAGACGCGCTACACTTACATACATGGTACATTGTGAAAAAAAATTAGCAAAACCCATGAATATGCGGGGCTGCGAACAGTGGCAAGGCAAGGGCAAACTGTCAAGAAAACGTGTATACCTGTTGGCACAAATACCCAATACCGCGGATCTTAAAAGAACCAGAGGGCTGGAAATTCTCCATTTTCAGATAGACTGTGGTTCCCACATGTTTTGACATTGCAGCACTCTCCAGTAATGGTGTGTTTATGTGGAAATATTCTGCCATGTTGTCACAGCAGAGCTGAAATGACAAATTATTGAGTTGTTAAATACATTGCTAGTTAACTGATATTGAGATTGAAATAGTCTAAAAAAAAGGTGGCACGGTGAGATGATGACCCTGGGCTACATGGTGGATCAGCTGGAAAGCGTTGGGCTCACAGTTCTGAGGTCCTGGGTTCAATCCTGGACACGCGTGTGTGGAGTTTGCATGTTCTCCCCATGCCTGAGTGGGTTTTCTCCAGGCACTCTGGTTTCCTCCCACATCCCAAAAACATGCAACATTAATTGGACACTCTAAATTGCCCCTTGTTATGATTGTGAGCGCAACTGTTTGTCTCTATGTGCCCTGCAATTGGCTGGCAGTTCAGGGTGTACCCTACCTAATGCCCATTGACAGCTGCGATGGGCTCCAGCACTCCCCGCGACCCTTGTGAGGATAAGGGGTGAAGGAAGGGAGGAAACCGGAGTGCCCGGAGGAAACCCACGCAGGAACGAGGAGAACATGCAAACTCCACACAGGCGGGTCTGGGATTGAACCCGAGACCTCAGAACTGTGAGGCCAACGATTTACCAGCTGATCCACCGTGCCGCAACGAGATATACAGTATACAGTATTAGCAAGGCTTTTTGAAAACGTTTATATAAATATTTGACACCTCGGAAAACTAACCCAACAAATAATCCCGAAAAAGGAGTAATGATAACTCAATCACCAGGATACAATCCTACCATTTGGTCACTTTTGGCAGTGGAGATGAAATTGCATGAAAGAAACGTCTTTCCCCGACTCAGGTTGCCATGTTGTGTTGGTTCAGCTTCGTCTTTGTTATTAAAGGCGGTTTGTAAAATTATAATGCATTGTCGCCACCAGGTGGTCGAGGATAATTACTGTTTTGCATTTTAATTTGCTCCCATTGATAAACGATACATGTATCCATCATTTTCTGAACTGCTTATCCTCACGGGGGTCGCGGGAGCCATTCCCGCCAGTCATTATTATTATTATATATATTTTTTAAGGAACAAAAGATATTCTATTAAACAGCATTATAATTACCTCCTAATTTACACGTCATAATTATCTACCAATCAATTCCACTTCAAGTTACCATTTCTCAATGAAATGTTTTCCCAAAAATTAATTTATTTGAATATTTTAATATCTTGTTTAATTTTTTTGAACACCCAGCCAATCCAGTTACGCTTTCTTAGTATGTGTCGTCACGTGACTAAGAAAGCGTAACTGCAATTGTCTGGGTTTCGATTCTAACCTGAAGTAACCCTGCCTGGTGGAACAGACGGTGAGTTTTAGACAGCGAATTGGAGCCAGTTGAACTGTTAACATTGAAAAGTTACACTGAAATACAACTATTGAAAATGTGATCACTTTATATTTCAAATTGAAATCCTGTTTTCTGTGGCATTTCAAATTCAAATCCCGGTGCCACATATTTACCTCCATAGTCCCACCTTTACCATAAATTCTTCTGTCACACGTACCGCACAGCTCACCTCTGTTCTGCTGCCCTCATACATATCCGGTACTATACTTCTCTGCCACTCCAGACTTCTGCATGCTGTTCCACAGTTCCTCACTTGGTACTCTGTCATAGGCTTCCTTTAGATCAGGGGTCTCAAACTCAATTTACCTTGGGCCCGCTGGAAGCAGTCTAGCTGTAGCGGGACCACAGCCTCGATGCATATCCACACGCGGGCAATTTCAATCAGAATTTCTTTTTGAAAAATCCAGTCCTCTCAAACATTTATTATTTTTTTCAAAAAAACTAAATACATTAAACAAGGACGCTGGTGTCAACAAGTTGTGTGCAAGACAACTAATAGAACTCTACATGGCAATGCTGCTGTAATTGTCACTCATTAAAAAAGGTTTCTTTGCTTTGATCAAGCCCAGCTGATGTCATCTTGTGGGCCACAAATGGCCTTGAGGGTGCCAGTTTGAGATCCCTGCTCTAGTTCCACAAAGAGACAATGTAGCTCCTTCTGACCTTCTCTGTACTTTTCCATGAGAATTCTCAAAGCAAATAATGCATCTGTGGTACTCTTTCTAGGAATGTAGCCCTATGGGGGCACAAAGAAGTGCAATCTGTAGGCCAGACCAACCCCAAATAAATGCAAAGGGTTGCATTAAGAAGGGCATCCGGCGTAAAACTCTGCCAAACAAATATGGGCGTTCATCTAAAGAATACACTACCGGATCGGTTGTGGCCCGGGTGAACAACACCTGCCCACGGCACAATTATCCTGCAGGGGATCGGTGGAAATTCAGGTACTGTGGGTTAAAGACAACGAAGAGGAGGGAAGCGGCTTTGTCGTCAGAAAAAGAAGAGGAATGCACGGAGCCTACAACTGAGTGTAGGGACTTTGAATGTTGGGACTATGACAGGAAAAGCTCAGGAGTTGGTTGACATGATGATTAGGAGAAAGGTTGACATATTGTGCATCCAAGAGAGCAGCTGGAAAGGTAGTAAGGATAGAAGTTTTGGAGAAGGGTTTAAATTATTTTACCATGGAGTAGATGGGAAGAGAAAATGAGTAGGCATTATTTTAAAGGAAGAGCTGGCGAAGAATGTCTTGGAGGTAAAAAGAGTATCAAGAGTGATGAGGCTGAAATTTGAAATTGAGGGTGTGATAAGAAGCTATGCCCCACAGGTAGGATGTGACCGAGAGTTGAAAGAGAAATTCTAGAAGGAACTAGATGAAGTAGTTCTGAGCATTCAAGACAGAGAGACAGTTGTGATTGGTCCAGATTATAATGGACATGTTGGTGAAGGAAACATTGGTGACAAAGAAGTAATGGGTAAGTATGGCATCCAAGAAAGGAACTTTGAGGGACAGATGGTGGTGGACTTTGTAAAAAGGATTGAAATGGCTGGAGTGAACATTTTTTTTTCCCAGAAGAAGCAGGAACATAAAGTGACCTACAAGAGCAGAGGTAGAAGCACGCAGGTGGATTATATTTTGTGCAGACAATTTAATCTGAAGGAGATTACTAACTGTAAAGTAGTGGTAGGGGACAGCATAGGATGGTGGTGTGTAGGATGACTCTGATGGATGGTTGTAAGATTAAGAAGACAAAGGTTGAGCAGAGAAGCATGTGGTGGAAGCTGAGAAAGGAAGAATGTTGTGCTGCTTTTGAGAAAGCGGTGAGATAGGCTTTCGATGGACAGGAGGAGCTCCTGGAAGACTGGAGTACTACAGCCAAGGTGATCAGAGAGACAGGCAGGAGAGTATTTGGTGTGTCTTCTGGAAGGAAAGGGGAGAAGGAGACTTGGTGGTGGAACCCCAAAATACAGGAAGTCATACAAGGAAAGAGGTTAGCAAGGAAGAAGTGGGACACTGAGAGGACTGACAAGAGGCGGAAGGAATACATTGAGATACGATGTAGGGCAAAGATAGAGGTGGCGAAGCCTAAACAAGAGGTATGACGATATATACGCCAAGTTAGACATGAAAGCCCCCCCCCCTGGACCCTAGTCTGGTGAAGCTGGTGAAGAGGATGATGGAGCGCAGGACCAGAGCCATGACCGCCACCATCACAGCCATCCCGAAGTCTCTCCAGCTCCAGGGTGGCTCCACAGAACTCCCCAGCTCCTCCTGGACAGGAACGTGACAAGGCGGCGACGCCATCGCCACCTCCTGGACAGCAACGTGAGAAGGCGGCGACACCATCGCCACCTCCTGGACAGCAACGTGAGAAGGCGGCAACACCATCGCCACCTCCTGGACAGCAACGTGAGAAGGCGGCGACACCATCGCCAACTCCTAGACAGCAACGTGAGGCGGCTGGGGAACTGTCGCCACCTCCTGGACAGGAACGTGAGAAGGCAGAGGCAGCATCACCAACTCCACCTCCTCCTGGGCGGGAACGTGAGGTGGCTGGGGAACTGTCGCCACCTCCTGGACAGGAACGTGAGAAGGCAGCGTCAGTGTCACTGTCGCCAACTCCTGGACGGGAACGTATGGGCGTGCCCGTCGCCGAGAGAGCAGGAACGGGGAGCGACCGCGGGCCGGTCGCCGACAGAGCAGGAGTGTGGAGTGTCCGCGGGGCGGTTGCCACTGGTACTCCAGAGCACGGACGGGAAGCGGCTGAGGAGACGTTGCCACCTCCTGGACAGCAACGTGAGGCGGCATCGGGTCGGTCCCCACTGCCACCTGAGCTTGCGGTGCATTCGTTGAGACAGCAACATGGGCGTGGCGCGGTGGCGAATCCGTGAACGAGAGTCGGCAGAGAGTCAGTTGAAACTGACACGTGGGCGTGTCTCGGGAGCAGGTCTGTTCCAACTGCCGCGTGAACTCTGCTCGGAACAGCCAAAACCTCGACGTGGGAATGGCGAGGAGGAGGGTCAGTTTCCACAGCTACGTGCGCTTGGCGAGGTGGCGAGTCCGTTCCCACTGCGACGTGCACTTGGCAAGGTGGCGAGTCCGTTCCCACTGCAGCGTGCGCTTGGCGAGGGGGCGGGTCGGTTTCCACGGCAACGTGAACGAGAGTAGGCAGAGAGTCAGTCGAAACTGACACGTGGGCGTGTCTTGGGAGCGGGTCAGTTCCAACTGCCACATGAACCTGCATCAGCAGTGAGTCCGTCGCAGTTGTGACGTCAGCGTAGCTCGGCTGGTTCGCCAATCCTTGCCGGACCTGGGCCGTGAGAGCCGCCAATTCGGCGCTCTGCCGCTCTATCTGCGCCCGCATTTCGCGGCAGAACGATTTGGCGGCTCCTCCTCCCTCTGGGCTGGAAGCTTCGCCACCAGCGGCGGGTCTGCCGGTTTCGCTGTTGCCGGCGAGGAATGGGAGGACGATGTCCGCAGCGGGAGGCACCGGGGAGTGTCCGGCCGGGGCGTCGGGTAGATGGCCAAGCGGGCTTCCTCATACGGATTGGTGTACTTAAACCTACCGGGCGAAGACGCTCGGGTGCTGGAAACGTGGGGAGGTGAAACAAACTGACTGGGATGAAAGATCGGACGAGCAGATTCATAATCAGAATAATCGGAGTCGTACTCCGGCAGCCGGTCATACAAATCACGGTCCTCTTCATATTCCGAAAAGTCAGAGTCCAGAAGAATATGAGGAGCCGGACGGGTCGTGTTCGGGACGTATTCATACCTCGCTGGCGGAGCGTAAGACACGGAAGCGGAGGACATCAGGGAGCCTACCCGGATCGGACAGGCTTGGTCCTCCGGCAGACGGTCTACCTTGCGTCGGTCTTTCCTGCTGGGTCCTGTGTTGGCCAGTTCGTTCTGTCACGTCCCATCGGAACGAGAGTAGGACCCAAATGCAGGACTCGGAAGATGGAAGGTAGTTCAAGGAGAAACGTTTATTATATGCAGAGGTAGAGGATCGAGCAGGCAGTCCGGTGCAGCAGCGGTAGTTGGGACGTCAGGCGAAGAGAGCAGGTGAGCGGGCAGGCAGGAGTCGGTACACAGGAGAACAATCAAAGCAGGCAGAAGTAACGAAGGTGCCAGGCTTACAAGGGTGGTCGGAGAACAGGCGAAGGTCAGTACACACAGGTTCGATCAGGGATACCGGAGCACACGAACGGGACATGAAGATCAACGAACTGGCGGGGACCAATCGTCATCGGGGTGATATAAATACACAGACTAATCAGCCCGCATGAGACGCAGGTGTGCGCCCCAATCAGCGCACCTGCGCAGGCACCCGCACAGCTCGTGCTGGAGCGGCATGATCATGACAAAGAGAAGGTAAGAAGGAGCTAGAGTACATTGTGTCTTTGTGGATCTAGAGAAAGCTCATGACAGAGTACCAAGAGAGGAACTGTGGTACTGCCTGTGTAAGTCTGGTGTGGCAGAGAAATATGTTAGAATAGCACAGGAGAGGGCAGGAGAACAGCGGTGAGGTGTGCCGGAGGTGTGACAGAAGAATTTAAGGTACAGGTGGGACTGCATCAGGGATCAGTTCTAGGCCCCTTACTGTTTGCTGTGGTAATGGATAGGCTGACGGATGAGGATAGAGTGGAATCCCCTTGGACCATGATGTTCGCAGATGACATTGTGATATGCAGTGAAAGCAGGGAGCAGGTGGAGGAACAGTTAGAAAGATGGAGGCATGCAAGGCAAAGGAAAGGATGAAGATTAGCCAACGTAAAACAGAATATACGTGCGTAAATAAGAGGGGTGGAGGGGGAAGAGTGAGGCTCCAGGGAGAAGAGATAGCGAAGGTGGACGACTTCAAATACTTGGGGTCAACAATACAGAGCAATCGTGAGTGTGGTAAGGTAAGTGAAGAAATTGGTCCAAGCAGGCTGGAACAGCTGGCAGAAGGTATCTGGTGTGTTACGTGACAGAAGAGTCTCTGCTAGGATGAAGGGCAAAGTTTATATAACAGTGGTGAGGGCGGCCATGATGTACGGATCAGTGACGGTGATACTGAAGAGACAACAGGAAGCAGAACTGGTGTTGGCAGAAATGAAGGTACTGAGGTTCTTGCTAGGAGTGAGCAGGTTTGATAGGATTAGAAATGAGCTTTAGAGGGACAGCCAATGTTGTTGTTCTCCTCGCCAATGTTTTGGAGATAATGTTCGAGAGAGCAGACTTCAATGGTTTGGACATATCCAGAGGTGAGAGAGTGAGTACATTGGTAGAAGGGTGCTGAGGATGGAGCCGCCAGGCAAAAGAACGAGAGGAAGACCAAAGAGAAGCGTGATGGATGTTGTGAGGGAGGACATGAGGGCACTTGGTGTTCGAGAGGAAGATGTAGGAGATAGGCTTTTATGGAAAAAGATAACACACAGTGGCGACCCCTAACGGGACAAGCCGAAAATAAAAGAAGACCAGATCCAAAGCTGTACAAACCAAGGTCCAATGGCAAATGCCTTGAATAGAATTTTTGTTTAGTTTTCTTCAAAGGTATAGCCAGATAGCGCTGTAAATGATTATATTACAGTCACAATCATATAAAACACCACACCTATTGTTTCAGATTATGTTATGCACATCATGTATTTATTTTCATTATACATAAGGAATTGTTGTTTGGTGTCAAATAACAAACGTACATTGTGTGGTAACAGTATGTGAGAAATACATTCTTGAGACAAGTTAGGTACAATAAAATCTTCTCTTAATTAATTCAACAATGAATTTTATGTAATTCATGACAAATTTAAATTGAATTGGAGTTGTTTTCATCTTTTGTATTGTAAAATACAAGTGCATGAGGAAATGGCCAAAACAGTTCAAGGACAATGTTTCTCAATGAACAAGTGCAAGGAATTTCGGGATTTCATCACAAAAATAACTGTATGTCAGTGGCAAGGCCGAACACCAACATTGAGCCGTCAGGTGCCACTGCATCAAAAAGTGACATCACTGAGTAAAGGCTTTCACTGCATCAGTTTATGAACAATAAATATGAGTATAATAATATATAATATAATAGTCAATGACTGTTTGATTATCCATTTGCACATTAAATAACTTGTTTTTGTAATGTATGCAATTGAATATTGGTTGAATATGATTTGCAAATTATTGTATTCTGTTTTTATTTGTTTAAAAAAATCATTCCAACTTCATTGGATTTGGGGCTGTATTTACACACGCACGCACACGCGCGCGCGCACACGCACGCAGACATATATGCACACTGTGCAGTGACAAAGTATTTTAGTTTATTCTTTATCATAGTTTCCCCAGTTTGTTTAACTTTATCAAACAAATGTAATTGACTATTTATCCATCCATCCATCCATCCATTTTCTGAGCCACTTATCCTCACAAGGGTCATGAGAGTGCTGGAGCCTATCCCAGTTGCCAATAGGCAGGAGGCAGGGTACACCCTGAACTGGTTGCCAGCTAATCGCAGGGCACATGGAGACAGACAACAGTTGCACTCAAAATCACACCTAGGGGCAATTTAGAATCTCCAATAAATGCATGTTTTGGGGGTGTAGGAGGAAACCAGAGTGCCCGGACAAAAAACCCACACAGGCACAGGCCCAGGGAGAACATGCAAACTCCACACAGGTAGGGCTGGGACTTGAACCCCGTTGCTCAGAACTCTGAGGCCAATGCTCCAGAGGTTCACCACCATGCTGTTTGACTATATATTATAGCCATTCATCCATCCATCCATCCAAGCCACTTATCCCCACAAGGGTCACTGAGACCTGGAGCCCATCTCAGCTAGCTACGGGCGAAAGGCAGACTACACCCTGAACTGGTTATCCTTGCCAGGATTGCGGGTATGCTCTGAACCCTACCCCAGCGATTGTATCTTCGGGCAAGAGGTGGGGTAGACTCTGAGACTCTGGTCGCCAACCAATCGCAGGGCACACATTGACAAAAAAACATTTGGAGAAACATTCACACCTATGGGCAATTTCGAGTCTTCAATTAGCCTTCCATGCATGTTTTGGGAATGTGGGAGGAAATCTGAGTGCCCAGAGAAAACCCATGCAGGTACGGGTAGACTCCAAACTCCTGGAATTTTAAGACCATGCAAAGTTGAGAAACACATGTGGAACTTTTACTAATCTAAACTCTAATGTAGCTGAACCCTTTTCATTTATCCATCTTTCCATCCATTTTCTGAGCTGCTTATCCTCACAAGGGTGACGGGGAGTGCTGGAGCCAATCCCAGCTGTCATCAGGCAAAAGGCAGGGTACACCCTGAACTGGTCGTCAGCCAGTCGCAGGCCACATGGAGACATTCACACTCACAATCACACCTAGGGGCAATTTAGAGTGTTTTGGGGATGTGGGAGGAAACCAGAGTGCCCGGAGAAAACCCACGTAGGCACGGGAAAAACATCCAAACTCCACACCAGTGGGCCCGGGATTCGAACCCCACTTCTCAGAACTGTAAGACCAAGGCTCTGCAGCTGCGCCACTGTTCCACTTTTTCATTCCATATGATAAGTGATTAGATTTGTGGAAGTTTAGCATTTGAAAGAATATTTGTTTGAATAATAAGATCCTTCTCTCTTCTTTCAGGGAGCATCATGTTTTAACCCACATTCCATCCACAGTCCACGTTGCTTCTCTCCTTCTCTGCCAGCCTATGAATATGATCTGGGCTAGGCCAGTGAGCGTTGCCTGGGTTTGATCCTCGGATACAGCTGGAGAGAAAGAAAGACAGGAACAGTGTGACTTTATGTTTAAATAAAACAATACAGAAGCAAAGAGGTAATGGAACATGGAAATCACGTACAAATACTCAGTTGGTCCCATTCCCAAAGACCTTCGATATTGATATAGATGTATCCGCGATTAATGGATAAAATAGTCTAACACACCAATGCAGGCTTTCAAAAAGCAGCAGCAAACAATGCCCACTAATATGCACAAATGAGCAACAAGGCAAGTGATTTACCACAACATTACACTCACTAACGGTGATTGAATAAATAAACCAACAGTAAAATAAATAAATAAAAGGGGCAGATGAACAGACAGAGGGGCATATTCTCTTGTATGATTAAAGCCCAACTGACACCAAAAGCATGATTTTTAGTATGTTTTTATTTTTTTTAAAAAGGCAACAGGAATGGACCCATCTGTTTTTTCACCATGCAACATGATTTTGACGTACGTAGCTTTTTGTAACTCCCGCCATTAAAATCCTCTCAAGGGATTTGTTTTGGAGAGGAAGTAGGAAGTGACGTTATTTGCAGACGCCCACTCAGGCGGGTTCGTGTATTTATACATGTTTTGGCTGCTGGAAGGTAGCTCTTTGTTCCTTCGTGTTAGCCAAAATGCTGGCCAGTTGTATTGCTGGATATTGCTCGCACACTCGGGAGGATGGATTCATTTTTCACACTTTTGTAAAAGACGGTTCATCGGGAAAAATGGACTGCACAGGTGCAAAGGATGAGAGCTTCTTGGGTTCCAAATGACAGGTAGGTGTGTATAGAGCTATTAAAAAATGATAGTTTGGGGGGGGACGACATAATGCTTCTTTCAGCGAGTGACGACAACGCTCGCAGCCGGGCCGCTTTACAGCGTTGTCGTCGCTCATGGCTTAGTACGCTACATACTGTCATACATACTGTCGGGGAGTTTGTTGTTAGTTAAAAGTGATGCACATATCATTTAAATATGGCTCGAAACAATAGGGTAATATTCCACTTCACTCGATTGTGAGATGTTCTCTTCTTCAAAAAGAACTTTCGTGTCAGAACGGGCATCGGAAAAATCCGTTAATCTCTGCTGTTCATCTCCCATAGCAGGTGGCACTACGTGTTTTCAATAGCAAAAGTCCTAAATTCAAAAGCCAGCATCTGTGATGGGATGGGGGTGTGTTCGTGCCCATGGAAATGGAAACTTGCACATTTATGAAGGCGCTACTAATGCCGGAAGGTACATACTAACAAACAAGATATGCTGTCATCCATGTAAAATTTTTTCAGGTATGTGTCATGGCCCTGCCAGTTCCTGTCCTGGCTGTGCCGGTCCCCGATGTGGCACGCACCTGCCGCAATCAGCAGAGGCACACACCTGTACCTCATCACAAGTAATTACATCCCATGCATATAGGGCTACACCTACGGTCTGGCCTCTGCCAGATCATTGTCTTTCCGCAACTCCCTGATCCTGTTCCTGCTTTCTCATGGAAAGCTGATGCTTTCTCTCGCATTTCTCAACCCCCACATTCCTCCTGACCTGCCTCTTATGCCTGCAGATTCTATTACTGCTGCCTCCGTGGACTGCCTGTTGGTATTTTGACATCGGACTGAATAAAGACACTTCCCGAACTGCTCCTGGGTCTTGTGAGCTGTGCATTTGGGTTCAATCCCGTGTTCTGGCCCTGACAGAACGACTCTGCCTATTTCAGCAAGACAATGCCAACACTCATTCTGCACGTCACAGCTGGGTGGTGTTGCAGTAAGAGTGTGAGTACTTGACTGACCTGTTTTCCATTGAAAATGTGTGTCACATTATGGAGTGCAAAAACTCAACCACTGAGACCCCAGACTGTTGAGCAACTGAAGTTGTACATCAAGCAAGAATGGAAAAAAAGAGTTGCTTCAACAATTAGTGTCCTCAGTTTCCAAATTATTACCTAATGGTGTTAAAAGCAAAAGTGATGTAACACAGCCGTGAACATGCCAGGTGTTTGGGAATGTGTGTGAATAATGAGAAAAAAGATTGGGATTTTTTTTTTTAGATTTCTTCTTCTTTTCCTTTCATCTCGTCCCGTTAGGGATCGCCCCAGTGTGTCACCTTTTTCCATTTCGGCCTATCTCGTGCATCCTCTTCTCTAACACCCACTGTCCTCATGTCCTCCCTCACAACATCAACCATCATCAACCTTTTCTTTGGTCTTCCTCTTGCTCTTTTGCCCGGCAGCTCCATCCACAGCACCGTTCTACCAATATACTCTCTCTCGCCTCTTAACATGTCCAAACCATTTAAGTCTGCTCTCTCTAACCTTGTCTCCAAAACATCCAACTTTGACTGTCCCTCTAATGAGCTCATTTCTAATCCTATCCAACCGGTTCACTCCAAGCGAGAACCTCAACATCTACATTTCTGCTACCTCCAGTTCTGCTTCCTGTTGTTTCTTCAGTGCCACCGTCTCTAATCCGTACATCATGGCCGGCCTCACCACTGTTTTATAAACTTTGCCCTTCATCCTAGCGGAAACTCTTCTGTCACGTAGAACACCAGACACGTTCCGCCAACTTTTCCACCCGGCTTGGACCCGTTTCTTCACTTCCTTACCACACTCTCCATTGCTCTGTATTGTTGACTCCAAGTATTTGAAATCGTCCACCCTCGCTATCTCTTCTCCCTGGAGCTTCACTCTTCCTCCTGTGCCCCTCTCATTCATGCATATATATTCTGTTTTACTTTGGCTAATATTCATTCCTCTCCTTTCCATTGCATCTGCAATTGTTCCTCTGCCTGCTCCCTGCTTTCACTGCAGATTACAATATCATTTGCAAACATCATAGTCCAAAAGGATTCCAGTTTTACCTCATCTGTCAGCCTATCCATTACTACCACAAAACAGTAAGGGGCTCAGCGCGGATCCCTGATGCAGTCCCACCTCCACGTTAAATTCTTCTGACACACCTACTGCACATCTCACCGCTGTTCTGCTGCCCTCATACATGTCCTGTAGTATTCTAACATATTTCTCCACAACACCAGACTCGCACATGCAGTACCACAGTTCCTCTCTTGGTACTCTGTCATAGGTTTTTGCTCGGTCTACAAAGACACAACGTAGCTCCTTCTGACCTTCTCTGTACTTTTCCACGAGCATCCTCAAGGCAAATAATGCATCTGTGGTACTCTTTCTAGGCATGAAAACCATACCGTTGCTTGCATATACTACTTCTGACTTGAGTCTAGCCTCCACTACTACTACAGGAAGGGGCTCAGAGCTGATCCCTGATGCAGTCCCACCTCCACCTTAAATTCCTCTGTCACACCTAAGGCACACCTCACCATTGTTCTGCTGCCATCATACATGTCCTGTACTATTTTAACATACTTCTCTGCCACACCAGACTTACGCATGCAGTACCACAGTTCCTCTCTTGGTACTCTGTCATAGGCTTTCTCTAGATCCACAAAGACACAATGTAGCTCCTTCTGACCTTCTTTGTACTTTTCCACTAGCATCCTCAAGGCAAATAATGCATCTGTGGTACTCTTTCTAGGCATGAAACCATACTGTTGCTCGCAGATACTTACTTCTGTCCTGAGTCTAGCCTCCACTACTCTTTCCCATAACTTCATTCTGTGGCTCATCTTCTTTATTCCTCTGCAGTTTCCACAGTTCTGAACATCGCCTTTGTTCTTAAAAATGGGAATTAGTACATTTTTCCTCCATTCTTCTGGCATCTTCTCTCCCGCTAGTATTCTATTGAATAAGTTGGTCAAAAACTCCACAGCCACCTCTCCAAATTGCTTCCATACCTCCACTGGTATGTCATCAGGACCAACTGTCTTTCCATTTTTCATCCTGTTCTGTTTTTCTTCATCCTCTGTCATGCAGTAAAGAAAATAAGTATTTGAACACCCTGCTATATTGCAAGTTCTCGCACTTAGAAATCATGGAGGGGTCTGAAATATTCATCGTAGGTGCATGTCCACTGTGAGAACGATAATCTAAAAAGAAAACTCCAGAAATCACAATGTATGATTTTTTTTAATGATTTATTTGTGTGATACAGCTGCAAATAAGTATTTGAACACCTATCAGCTAGAATTTCTGACCCTCAAAGATCTGTTAGTCTGCCTTTAAAAGTCCACCTCCACTCCATGTATTATCCTGAATCAGATGCACCTGTGTGAGGTCATTAGCTGCATGAAGACACCTGTCCACCCCAGACAATCAGTAAGACTCAAACTTGTAACATGGCCAAGACCAAAGAGCTGTCCAAAGACACCAAAGACAAAATTGTACAATTACACATGGCTGGAAAGGGCTACGGAGAAATTGCCAAGCAGCTTGGTGAAAAAAGGTCTACTGTTGGAGCAATCATTAGAAAATGGAAGAATCTAAACATGACGGTCAATCTCAATTGGAGTGGAGCCCCATGCTTCCTCGTGGGGTTTCATTGATCCCTAAAAAGGTGAGGAATCAGCCCAGCACTACACAGCAGGACTTGGTCAATGACCTGAAAAGAGCTGAGATCACCGTTTCCACGGTGACTGTTGGTATTACACTAAGACGTCATGGTTTGAAATCAAGCATGGCATGGAAGGTTGCCCTGCTTCAACCAGCATATGTCAAGGCCCGTCTTAAGTTTGCCTATGACCATTTGGATGATACAGAGGAGTCATGGGATAAGGTTTTGTGGTCAGATGAGACCAAAATTGAAGTTTTTGGTCAAAATTCCACTAACTGTGTTTGGAGGAAAACGAATGATGAGTTCCATCCCAAGAACTCCATCCCCACTGTGAAGTATGGGGGTGGCAGCATCATGCTTTGTGGGTGTTTTTCTGCACATAGGACAGGACAACTGCACAGCATTAAGGGGAGGATGACCGCGGCCATGTATTGTGAGATTTTGGGGAACAACCTCTTTCCCTCCGTCAGAGCATTGAAGATGGTTCGTGGCTGGGTCTTTCAACACCACACTGACCCAAAGCACACAGCCAGGAAAACCAAGGAGTGGCTCCGTAAGAAGCTTATCAAAGTTCTGGTGTGGCTTAGCCAGTCTCCAAACCTAAACCCAATAGAAAATCTTTTGAGGGATCTGAAACTGGGTGTTTCTCAGCGACAGCCCAGAAAGCTGTCTGATCTAGAGAAGATCTGTGTGGAGGAGTGGGCCAAAATCCCTCCTGCAGTGTGTGCAAACCTGGTGAACAACTACAGGAAACGTTTGACCTCTGCAATTGCAAATAAATGCTACCTGACCAAATATTATACCCATTCACGGGCAGGGTGGCAATGTTTTGCCTTATTGAGATAAAATTCTCCTAACAGGCCACAATCAAGGAAATAACACTTCATTTTCGTTTCAGGCATAAAACAAAGGGCAAAAAAGATGTACCCTTTTGCAGACAGCGTTCCAAAACTGGGACGGGTATGTTATCAGTTCTGGGAAGTGGTGCATACGAGAGATATGTTTATTAATTAATTTTTACTCCAGAACAAAACTTACGCATTCATAACACTGATGGATTAGCATTTTGAAGACAAACTTGGTTGCATACTGACCTTTCTCTCTTTCTTTTCTTGGAAAACACTCATACCAAATTATGGCTTCAGATTAAAACACTTGAATATTTTGATTTCCTGAAGGATATAGTTTATGAAAATCATGATGTCTCAAAAATGGGACGCCGAATGGGTTTAACATTCGTTTTCTCAGGTTTTCAAATACTCATTTGCAGCTGTATCACACAAATAAATCATAAAAAAAATAATTCATTGGGATTTCTGGATTTTTCTTTTAAGATGATGTCACTCACAGTGGACATGCACCTACGATGAACATTTCAGACCCCTCTAAGTGGGAGAACTTGCAATATAGCAGAGTGTTCAAATACTTATTTTCTTCACCTTAGGCTTTCTTTGGGTCTACAAAGATATAATGTACCTCCTTCTGACCTTCTCTGTACTTTTCCACGAGCATCCTCAAGCCAAATAATGCATCTGCGGTACTGTTTCTAGGCATGAAACCATACTGTTGCCCGCAGATACTTAATTCTGTCCTGAGTCTACCCTCTACTCCTCTTTCCCATAACTTCATTGTGTGGATCATCATCTTTATTCATCTAGTTTCCACAGCCCTGAACATCACCTTTGTTCTTAAAAATGGGTACTAGCACACTTTTCCTCCATTCTTCTGGCTTTTGGATTTACTGTACATTATTAGCATGTGAAGGAAGTTTTCAAATATTAGTGAGCAGCACAGTGTCATACCCCCAGCAAGTTCCGGGGAACATATCCTTCACGATCATTGAGTCGAGCCCACCACCACTCTGTCTCGGTGATATCACACCGTCGCAAGATGGTGAGAGCATCTCTCTCGTTGAAGGAAAGCTCATCAGATTCCTGGGCGGTGTAGTCCCAGAGTGCATAGACCAAGCCTTTGTTCATCACGCCCAATTTCTCCTGTACACCTGACACAAACATTTAATGAGGATATCCAAATGCAATTTATCATCAACATATGATTTGAGTGAATTAGATGATTTGCTAAATTCAATTTTGATGCACATTCTATTTCCGTTATCTACGGTACCTACCATAGAGGAACTGAGAACACTGGGTGTAGCCTTCCTCCATTTCTTCACATTTGTCTGCTGCTGTTTCAACATCACTGATTGTTTGGGCAAAAATGGCTGCCCCTGATTCTACCAACATCTTACAGAGGTGCACAGTGTTACAGGAAGCGGCACAGTGCAGCGGCGTCCTAAGGATAAAGGAACCACGAAAATGTGAGTAAAATATAAAAACAAATACATTAATCTGTATACTTTACATTGATTTTATCAGCCTTATCAGAATCAGCCAATAATTGGCTGTTTGTCATTCATAAACTGCCAATACAATCAATGTGTTGTTGTTGTCTTTTCGTCTTTTTTTTGTCTTTTGTTGTTGTTGTCAATGTTGTCTGATTTTGATTGATCAGCTCCGGAAAAAGATGTTTACTCCATTTCGTCATCACGGACAGTATGTAGGAATCCAAAAGCTAGTTAATTTTTATGTAGTTGTGTTTTTATTTTTTTTCGTATCTTTTGACGTTGTGTTGTAAATATCTGACAACTAGTGAAGCCATTTAAAAAAAAAAAAAAACGTCGTGCCATGGTACAGACTGACTGAATTATGAGGACAAAATGGGGGAAAAGGTGTATCGACAGTCACCAGCACTCAGGAGAGGACTTTAATTCAAGGCTTGCTAGAGGTATGTTCGCATACTTTTAATACAATACAGCTCCCAAGCAGGCAACAAACCGTTATGTAGCCTAGAAAGCTAGTGCTAGGCTTCATGCTAGCAGTTGGATGTAGACAAGCTGCTGTTTTGTCAAATTATCCTCTAAAGCTTCAGAGTGGGTGAAATAATTTAATTACAATCAAGTAATTCCAAGTACAATAAGTTAGCAGCCATTATATCTCTCATGTTGTGATGTTGATTTGACCTGAATGATTAAATACAGGACATGATCTGAGCAGAGCAGTGATTTCCAATTTTTGTGGAGAACAAGGCACATATTTTACAACTAAAAATGTCACGGCACACCAACAAACAAAAATGTGACAAAATAGATATTTTAATTTCTTTATGTACCTAATGCCCTCAGAAAGAAGACCATTCATTCGCTCTGTAACTATGCCTCACTCGCATAAAGCAAAGGCAAGGCAAGTTTATTTGTATACTGTTTCACAATTCAACAAGAAGGTAATTCAAAGTGCTTTCCAAAGACATCAAAACATGAATACAAACATGATTTTAGATTAACACAAAAAAGAGATGAACAATAGATGAAATCATCTAAAAATCATTATTCTTTCATTATTAAATTTATAAAAGTACCAGTTCAGATTTGGATCTTTAATAAAAAGCAGCTGAGAACAGGTATGTCTTCATGTTGGATTTAAATACACTGCTTCAAGTGATCTAATGCGTTCTTGGAGTTTTGTCCGGTTTTGACTCTGGGAACTGATTTAAAAAAAAAACAAACAAAAAAAAAAAAAACAGATCCAGAGGGTTCTTACTGGGTCAGGACTTCACTGATGTATTTTGCTCAAACACTATTCAGAGCTTTACACACCAGCATCAAAACTTTGAAGTCTGTCCTCTGATGGACAGGCAGCCAGTGTAAAGACCTCAGAGCTGGACTGATGTGGTCCAGTGTTTTGATATTTGTAGGATCTTGAGCCGCGGAGTTCTGAATGAGCTGCAGTTGTCTGATTTTCTAGGCAGACCATGCTGTTACAATAATCAAGCCTTCTAAAAATGAATGCATGGACTAATTTTCCCAGGTCCTGCTGAGACAAGTCTTTTAACCATAATATATTCTTAAGGGGCAGTATGGTGGCGTTGGCCTCACAGTCAATAAATCCGTGCAGGGGGCCTAAGCCACGCCCACTTAGATACTGTTGTTATGCATCCCAAGCTACCGATCAAAATGGCAGACGCAGTGCGGCCGAAGCATGTTATGAGCGATTCATTAGAGTGAATTCCCCATAGTGTTTCTGTTTCCTTTATGCCCATTATGCCCATGTATCAGAAATATCGACAAAGAGTGCACAGAAGGGCCTGATTTACTTTCAACAGGGATATATTCATAATGTCAAGGTTTCCCAAACGGGAATGCCAGTTAAAGTTTCTGCAATGTGTGCTTCTGCAATGTGTTGGCCGTATGTCCATGTGAAAGAATCAACCACCTCATAAATTAATTTTGGACATCGAATCCAATAAGATTTCTGATGCCTATTGTTCATGCAAAGCTGGGTAAGTTTGCATTTTTATGCTACATAAACATGTCGATTCGAAATTATATCTACGTTCATAGTGGATGATTAATTTACATAAATTATGGCAGTATGCATGTCCTCTATTGGTCTGAATGCACATACTATACATGTAAATGTAGACCCAAAATATTTGTATTCACGTGATGTGTTTAATCCTGGATAAGAACACTTGAGAGCAAAGCTGAGGTGCAGCTGGAAGCTTTGAGTTTCGCCCGGCTCAGGTAGAGCTTACTCCTCCTTCTAAATGTTACACCGACGAATTGAATAGCTTACCTTGGAACAAACGGCTTTGTCCTGATTTATCTTCGATACATTCAGATAGTCGTGAGGTCGGCCACGAGCCTTAATCCACCATTTGCATTTATCTAAATTACACTTTGGGGTGGGAAAGCGCACTAGATATCCTCCCAGTAATCTCGCTGGATAGCGCTCATCTCCATTACAAGTTACAGAGCCACATCGAAGCACCATATTTCCAAATCGGATATAAGGCAGACAATACACTCGTAATTCAGAGGTTTAACGTAACCATGCGTTCTCATTGTTTGTGGGTAAAGGACAGTGACTCTGGAGAGCATGGGGGAGTTCAGAAAATGACGCTCACTGATTGGTCAAAAGGGAGCTGTCAATCATTCTCACATATCCATCCGTTCTGAGGACCGGGGTTCAAATCCTGGCCATGCCTGTGTGGAGTTTGCATGTTCTCCCTGTGCCTCCATGGGTTTTCTCCAGGCACTCTGGTTTCCTCAAATATCGCAAACACGTGCATTAATTTGAGACTCTAAATTGCCCCTTGGTGTGATTGTGAGCGCGACTGTCGTCTGTCTTCATGTGCCCTGCAATTGGCTGCCAACCAGGTCATGGTGTACCCTGCCTCCTGTCTGATGAGAGCTGGGGTTGGCTCCAGCACTTCTGTGACCCTTGTGAGGATAAGCGGCAAAAGAAAATGGATGGATGTATATTCTTAAGGTGATAGTAGGCTGACTTTGTTATTGCTTTGATGTGTTTTTCCAAATTTAGGTCTGGGTCCGTCAGTACACAAAGATTTCTGGCCTGGTTGGTAGTTTTAAGGTGTATACATTCGAGGTCTGTGTTGACCTATAATTGTTTCACTTTCGCTCCAAAAACAATTGCTTATTCTGTTTATGTTTAGCTGTAGAAAGTTGTAACGCATCCAGTCATTGATCTCCTCAATGCATTTACCAAGAGCCTGTGCCCTAACCCTATAAACCATAATTTCTCAAAAGTAATATGCAATTTTTTCAAAAAATATTTTCAAGAAGTCAATAGAGCGCATTATATTTAGGTATGGATCAAAAATAAAAAACACATCACATTGTATAGTCGTATACAGGTACACAGAGTGGTAAAAAAAAAGGTATACAGTGAAGAAAACAAGTATTTAAACAACCCTGCTATAATGCAAGTTCTCCCAATTAGAAATCATGGAAGGGTCTGAAATTTTTATTGTAAGTGCATGTCCACTGCGTGAGAAATAAATCTGACAAGAAAAATCCAGAAATCACAATGGATGATTTTTTAACGATTTATTTGTGCAGTACACTCCAAATAAGTATTTGAACACTTGTCTATCAGATAGAATTCTGACCCTCAAAGATCTGTTAGTCCACCTTTAAAGTCCACCTCCATTCCATATCAGATCCACCTGTGTGAGGTCGTTAGCTGCATAAAGACACCTGTCCACCCCAGACAATCAGTAAGACTCAAACTTGTAACATGACCAAGACCAAGTAGCTGTCCAAAGACACCAGAGACAAAATTGTACAATTACACATGGCTGAAAAGGGCGACGGAGAAATTGCCAAGCAGCTTGGTGAAAAAAGATCTACTGTTGGAGCAATCATTAGAAAATGGAAGAAGCTAAACATGACGGTCAATCTCAATCGGAGTGGAGCCCCATGCACCCTCGTGGGGTCTCATTGATCCTTAGAAAGGTGAGGAATCAGCCCAGGACTACACGACAAGGCTTGGTCAATGACCTGAAAAGAGCTGGGACCACTGTTTCCATGGTGACTGTTGGTAATACACTAAGAGGTAATGGTTTGAAAGCATGTATGGCAGAGAAAGTTCCCCTGCTTAAACCAGCACATGTCAAGGCCTGTCTTAAGTTTGCCAATGACCATTTGGATGATACAGAGGAGTCACAGGAGAACGTTTTGTGGTCAGATGAGACCAAAATGGAACTTTTTGGTCATAATTCCACTAACTGTGTTTGGAGGAAGACAAATGATGAGTTCCATGCCAAGAACACCATCCCTACTGTGAAGAATGGGGTGGTAGCATCATGCTTTAGGGGTGTTTTTCTGCACATGGGGCGGGAGGACTGCACTGTTTTAAGGAGAGGATGACCGCGGCCATGTATTGTGAGATTTTGGGGAACAACCTCTTTCCCTCAGTCAGAGCATTGAAAGGGGAACAACCTCTTTCCCTCAGTCAGAGCATTGAAAATGGGTCGTAGCTGGGTCTTTCAACATGACAATGACCCGAAGCAGACAGCCAGGAAAACCAAGGAGTAAGAAGCATATCAAGGTTCTGGCATAGCCGAGCCAGTCTCCAGACCAAACCCAATAGAAAATCTTTGGAGGGAGCTGAAACTCCATGTTTCTCAGTGACAGCCCAGAAACCTGTGTGATCTAGAGAAGATCTGTGTGGAGGAGTGGGCCAAAATCCCTCCTGCAGTGTGTGTAAACCTGGTGGACAACGACAGGAAACGTTAACTCTGTTAATTAAGTACACAAGTATCCAGCAAATGAACAGGTTATTTAAAAAGACATTGCGTCATTCTGTGGTCGGACCGGTGATTGTTTTTTTGTTTGTTTTTAAGTAGGTGATCCGTGATTGGCCCCAAAAATCACTTAATGAGCTGTTGGCCAGCTGTTCCACATGAGGCATCTCACTAAACAGTTGGATTTTGGTTTTAAATGTACAATATTGCATAATCGTGTCAATGATTATGTTCTACTGTTCACTGCTTTCTTCTTCCTTACAGCTTTTTCCTATTTGCACTCGCAATCATACCTAGGGGTAATTTAGAGTCTCCAATTAATGTATGTTTTTGGAATGTGGGAGGAAATCGGAGTGCCTGGAGAAAACCCACGCAGGCACGGGGGGAGAACATGGGAACTCCACACGAGCAGGGCCAGGATTGAACCGATCTTGGGTTTCTCATTTTAAGGTTTTCTAATTTTGTTCAAGAATTTTCCATCTCAATGCATCACTGATCTTGAGATCATCACATTTTGATGTAGGTTTAGGGAAAAGTAATTTATTTCTTTCTTATGTTCATAATTGTTACATAAGCTTTCTGCTTTATAATGGAAACCAGTTCATTAGAGTCCGGTTTTATACGTTTATAAACTTTTAGAATAAATCAAGTCAGATGTAATATTAACATGGGGGGGGGGGTGTCATACTATCAAATTTAGGTCATACCAGCACTAGTGTTGGTGATGATCTGACTAATCAGAGAAGAGTCGCCACTGACGACATTACCATAATGTATTATCAGTCTTGAGATATCCCTAACATTCTGCACATTTTGTCAAACTTAAGAAAATCTTCAATGGTGAATCGCCGGTCACAGCTCTATGCTTCTTTGGCCATCCAACAATAATCTTATTTTAAAAATGGCTGACAGGAAAAGGACAGCCATAGACTAAACTTTTCTCTCTTTTTTTTTTTTTAAATAAACCTTCAAACATCAAACTGAAAATTTCAGTTAAAAAAAACGACACTATGAGTTGGTTAATTGGGTTCATTCATTTTTCCACTGTAAAATATACATATCGCACAGCACTACAGTGTATGATGAAAATGACTTAAAGACTACATATTGAGGACTTATTATGCTGAAGTTTGAACTGTTATGTCCTTTATCTTCATTGAATTAAGTCACATAGATTGGTTATGAAATCAAAGACTTTTGAAATGCAGAGCCCCATTCGAAATGCTCATCTCTTCCTTTGAAATTGGAAAGCTCTGTTCAAAGGGAATCAGTAATGCAATTAACATGATCATAACTACTTCAGTGCCAGTTATGTATATTACCCAGTTGATGTACCCCAAAATTTTCCAGCTATCACTGTTCTACATTGTTAAAATGCAGTATATAGTATATATATATATATATATATATATATAATATATATATATATATATACACACCGACCAACACTCCAACTAACTGTAAGTGAGTCTGAAAACCACGTCTTCTCCTGATGACATCATTGGACAAGGAAGCTGACTGTGCCCCAGCTCGACTCATCCCAGAGGAAAAGGCTCCGGACGATGACACCTGGCACCTTTCTTTAATTTTTTTCATTTCAAGTGTCGGACTCTTTCGAGTCCGAAAGAAGGATTGAAGTATGTCTTATGCCCATATTTAGTCATGACTCCATAATTTCCTCATATCCTCAGTGGAGCTCTGCTCTGTAGCCAGATGTGTCCTTGAGCACATCTCTGCACGTAGGCTAACCTTGATGAACTGCATACTGGACACTTTGTAATAATACATTGCCAGCTAGAACCGGTTGAGACAGAAACCCTTTGTCTAAGTGGAAAGCCCCCGATATCACGCCACAAGTTTGATACCACCCATAGTCCGCCCTTCTGACAAGATAAAGGATGCGTGCTTTCTCTGTACCTTCGCACTTGTGATCTGCTCTTTACAGCCATTGTCTGCAATTCATAAGTGCCCGGAATATTCTGTAAGTAAATTCTTCCAAGAAACTGTTCATCATCTCCAGCCTTCATTTGGATAACCAACATTCTCACGACCCGAAATTAAATGAACACGCGGAGGAAAAAAGCGTCCTCCAACAATCTACATATCCTTGACATTTTTTTATACTCGAACCTTCTTATCCACATACCCTTTTAACTTTAACATAGACTAGGTTGTGTCATGATCCTGCCGCTCCAGCCCGGGCTGTGCGGGTGCCCGCGCGGTTGCGCTGATTGGGAGGTGCACACCTGCGCCTCATGCAGGCTGATTATCCTGTGTATTTATATGACCCCGATGACGACTGGTCCGCGCCAGATCGTTGAGCTTCATGTCCCGTTCGAGTACTCCCGTATCCCTGATCGACAACCGGTGTGTACCGACCTTCGCCTGTTCTTCGACCAACCCCGTAAGCCTGACTCCTTTGACACTTCTGCCTGCTTTGATCATTCTCCCGTGTACCGACTCCTGCCTGCCCGCTCACCTGCTCTCTTCGCCCGACATCCCAACTACCGCTGCTGCACCTGACTGCCTGCCCGATCCCCGACCACGGAATAATAAACTTTTCTCCCCGAACTACCTTGCATCTTCCGAGCCTTGCATTTGGGTCCTACCTTCGTTCCGATGGGCCGTGACAGGTTGTATGTGAATTGTGTTACTCATGTCTCACCTTGTTTATTTGACTGCTTCTATTTGTACTTTAACATAGATGAGGTTGTATGTGAATTGTGTACCTTATGTGTTGACTTTGTTTATTTGATTGCTTTTTTGACTATCTGCAGCCCTTTGGGGAACACAATATTGTGCAACCTGGAGGCCGGTCCCAAACATGGATAAATGCAGAGGGTTGCATCAGGAAGGGCATGCGGTGTAAAACTGTGGCAAACATATGTAAGGGTTCATCGAATGAATTCCATAACATCTAGGTCGTGGCACAGGCTAAGTACGCCCGCCCCCGGCACTGTTAGTGTGCAAGGCGTAGGTAGAAATTCAGATAATGTAGGTCGAAGGCAAAAAAAGAAGAGGAAAGCGACTTAGTTGGCCGAAGAAAAAGAGAAATGCATAGACCATACAGCTATGTGTAGGGACTTTGAATGTTGGGTCTATGACAGGAAAAGCTCAGGAGTTGACATGATGATTCGGAGAAAGGCTGATATATTGTGCATCCAAGAAAGCAAGTGGAAATGGAGGAAGGCTTGAAGTTTAGGAGCAGGGTTTAAATTATTTTACCATGGCGTAGATGGGAAGAGAAATGGAGAAGGGGTTATTTCAAAGGAAGCGCTGGCTAAGAATGTCTTGGAAGTGAAGAGTATCAGATCGAGTGATGAGACTAAAATTTGAAATTGAGGGTATTGTGTATAATGTTATTAGCGGCTAAGCCTCATAAGTAGGATGTGACCTCGAGTTGAAAGAGAAATTCTGGAAGGAACTAGACAAAGTAGTCCTGTGCATCCCAGTCAGAGAAAGAGTTGTAATTGGTGCAGATTTCAAAGGAGATGTTGGCGAAGGAAACGGGGGCGATGAAGAAGTGATGGGTAAGTACAGCATCCTGCAAAGGAACTTTGAGGGTCAGATGGTGGTGGACTTCACAAAAAGGATGGATTTGGCAGTGGTGAACACTTATTTCCAGAAGAGACAGGAATATAGAGTGACCATCAAGAGCGGAGGTAGAAGCACGCAGGTGGATTATATTTGGTGCAGACGATGTAATCTGAAGGAGGTTACTGACTGTAAGGTAGAGGTGGGGGAGAGTGTAGCTCGATAGCATAGGATGGTGGTATGTAAAATGACTCTGGTAGCGAGTAGGAAGATTAAG
The DNA here is from genome assembly GCF_019802595.1 of Syngnathoides biaculeatus. Taxonomy (NCBI): domain Eukaryota; kingdom Metazoa; phylum Chordata; class Actinopteri; order Syngnathiformes; family Syngnathidae; genus Syngnathoides; species Syngnathoides biaculeatus. The sequence continues at coordinate 4,198,708 of NC_084654.1, read as the reverse complement.
AAGGAAAAGGTAGAGCAGAAAATCAGGTATGGAAGTTGAGAAAGGAAGAATGTTGTGTGGGTTTTTTCCAAAAGAGGTGAGACAGACACGAGATGGACAGGAAGAGCTCCCAGAAGACTGGAGTACTACTGCCAAGGTTTTCAGAGCGGCAGGCAGGAGAGTACACGGGGTGTCTTCTGGTAGGAAAGGGGAGAAGGAAACTTCGTGGTGGAACCCCAAAATACAGGAAGTCATTCAAGGAAAGATTAGCGAAGAAGTGGTACATGGAGAGGACTGAGGAGAGGTGAAAGTAATACATTGAGATGTGTTGTAGGGCAAAGGTAGAGGTGTCGAAGGCTAAACAAGAGGCATATGAAAACATGTACACCGGATTGGATACGAAGGAAGGAGAACAGGATCTCTACAGGTTGGCCAGACAGAGGCACAGAGATGGGAACGATGTGCAGCAAGTAAAGGTGATTAAGGATAGCGATGGAAATATGTTGACTGGTCCCAGTAGTCTGCTAAGTAGATGGAAAGAGTACTTTGAGAAGTTAATAAATGAAGAAAATGGGGAGAAGGAAGAGTAGAAGAGGCAAGCGTGAATGACCAAGAAAGTGGCAATGATTAGTCAGGGGGAAATTAGAAAGACACTGAACAGGATAAAAAATGGAAAGACACTTGGTCCTGATGACATACCAGTGGAGGTATGGAAGCAATTTGGAGAAGTGGCTGTGGAGTTTTTGACCAACTTATTCAATAGAATACTAGCGGGAGAGAAGATCTCTTCATGCAGCTAATGACCTCACACAGGTGCATCTGATTCAGGATAATACATGGAGTGGAGGTGGACTTTTAAAGGCAGACTAACAGATCTAACAGATCTTTGAGGGTCAGAAATTCTAGCTGATAGGTGTTCAAATACTTATTTGCAGCTGTATCACACAAATCATTAAAAAAAATCATACATTGTGATTTCTGGAGTTTTCTTTTTTGATTATTGTTCTCACAGTGGACATGCACCCACGATGAATATTTAAAACCCCTGCATGATTTCTAATTGGGAGAACTTGCAATATAGCAGGGTGTTCAAATATTTATTTTCTTTACTGCATGACAGAGGATGAAGAAAAACAGAACAGGATGAAAAATGGAAAGACAGTTGGTCCTGATGACATACCAGTGGAGGTATGGAAGCAATTTGGAGAGGTGGATGTGGAGTTTTTGACCAACTTATTCAATAGAATACTAGCGGGAGAGAAGATGCCAGAAGAATTGAGGAAAAATGTACTAGTTCACATTTTTAAGAACAAAGGCGATGTTCAGAACTGTGGAAACTGCAGAGGAAGAAAGAAGATGAGCCACAGAATGAAGTTATGAGAAAGAGCAGTGGAGGCTAGACTCAAGTCAGAAGTAGTATATGCAAGCAACAGTATGGTTTTCATGCCTAGAAAGAGTACCACAGATGCATTATTTGCCTTGAGGATGCTTGTGGAAAAGTACAGAGAAGGTCAGAAGGAGCTACGTTGTGTCTTTGTAGACCTAGCCTATGACAGAGTACCAGGAGAGGAACTGTGGTACTGCATGCGCAAATCCGATGTGGCGGAGAAATATGTTAGAATAGTACAGGACATGTATGAGGGCAGCGGTGAGATGTGCCATCAGTGTGTCAGAAGAATTTAACGTGGAGGTGGGACTGCATCAGGGATCCGCGCTGAGCCCCTTACTGTTTTGTGGTAGTAATGGATAGGCTGACAGATGAGGTAAAACTGGAATCCTTTTGGACTATGATGTTTGCAAATGATATTGTGATCTGCAGTGAAAGCAGGGAGCAGGCAGAGGAACAATTAGAAAGATGGAGGCACGCACTGGAAAGGAGAGGAATGAAGGTTAGCCCAAGTAAAAGAGAATATATGTGCATGAATGAGAGGGGCGGTGGGGAAGAGTGTAGCTTCAATTCTTGGGGTCAACAATACAGAGCAATGAAGAGTGTGATAAAGAAGTGAAGAAACGGGTCCAAGCGGGGTGGAACATGTTGCCAGAAGGTGACTGGTGTTCTATGTGACAGAAGAGTCTCTGCTAGGATGAAGGGCAAAGTCTATAAAACAGTGGTGAGGCCGGCCATGATGTACGTATTAGAGACGGTGGCACTTGAGAAACAACAGGAAGCAGAACTTGAGGTCGCAGAAATGAACATGTTGAGGTTCTCGCTCGGAGTGAGCAGGTTGGATAGGATTAGAAATGAGCTCATTAGAGGGACAGCTGAAGTTGGATGTTTCGGAGACAAGGTTAGAGAGAGCAGACTTAAATGGTTTGGACATGTTCAGAGGCGAGAGAGTGAGTACATTGGTAGAAGGGTGCTGAGGATGGAGCTGCCAGGCAAAGGAGCGAGAGGAAGACCAAAGAAAAGGTTGATGCATGTGGTGAGGGAGGACATGAGGACAGTGGGTGTTACAGAAGAGGATGCACTAGATGGGCTTGGATGGAAAAAGATGACCCGCTGTGGCGACCCCTAATCAGGACAAGCCGAAAGGAAAAGAAGAAGATGACTGATTGAAGGTACTGACCATCCATCGCTATCTGCTGCATTGATATTCACGCCGAAGTCCAACAGGAACTTCACAATGTGGTGGTGGCCAGCACAGACAGCATTGTGAAGTGGAGTAATGCCTTCATCATTTGGCATGCTGGGATTTTCCACCTTAAAAGACAATTAAAAAAGAATTAAGTAGAATGTCTCAAATGCTCTGCCAGTTTTTAGCTTTGAGGTATTATTATTATTATTAATATTATTTTCCCAGAAGGAAGTGTTTAGTATGTAAAGATTCATCATATGGGAGCAGGCAGAGGATGGTCGAAAAGGACACAGGGTCAGTTGGGTTTTGTTCCATGCCTCCCACTGACCTGCCCCACCTCCCTCCTGCTTTTTGATACACTTAGGAGAAACATACAAATGATAATTCACTTTACAAATCACCTTCTTTTTGGTGGAATTTTCACCTCCTCCATCATTTTCAATTCCATTGTCATTTTCAAATTCATACACAGTTCACTGCATGACATGATAGAAATCCCTGCGAGCATGATCTTTTTAAGGAGCCCATCCTTTAAAAAAAAGTTAATTGAATGAGTACTCATTTAATTTTTTTTTTTTTGCAACACAGTTCATTACAAAACTCTTGATGTAATTGTGCACTTTATGAAATGCAACTGTTTGTCCTACCAAAACAAGACATTGTTAACCATGCATTTGACTCGTACCTCATATATAATTCTCTGCACCAGATCAAACTCTCCCTCTAATGATGCATCAAGCAGCAGAGCAAGGGGGTTAAACTTGACTCTCAGCCCATGACCTATCCGCTCTGATGAAGGCTTTTTCAAGTTGCTTCGCTTAACCTGATAAGAAAGGGAGACAAGAATGAAGATAACTCCAAACACGACTAGCTTCAAGAGGACTCAATAAGCAGAATTAGAAGAATTAAAAATAGTAACGATAGAAATTACATGAAAAGAAAACAGAGAGTAAAGTTGTAATATCGCGACACATGGGAGACTGGTTCACACATCTGCCTCACAGTTCTGAGGGTGCGGGTTCAAATCTGGTGGCAGTCTTTGTCTTGAGATTGACACGTCTCTATTGGGCCAATTATTCATCATTAGTGCACTCACTGTAGTAGTCTCATCACTCTAGACTACTTGCATAACTGTCATTTACCAATTTTGGCAATTCATGCTTGTGAAGTATCTGCACCATTTGCACAATTGAAACTGTTCCATATGATGTTACTATTCGTCACTTTAATCTCCTTCGAAGGCTGGAGGCATCGGCAATGGGGCATCAGTGCATGAGGAATTATCACGATTGTCTTTATATATATATATATATAATATATATATATATATATTATATATATATATATATATATATATATTAATTGGCAGTACCACATTTGGCTGCATGGTGGATCAGCTGTAAAGTGTTGGCCTCAGTTATGAGGTCCAGAGTTTGAATCTGGCCCCACCTGTGTGGAGTATGAATGTTCTCCTCATGCTTGAGTGAGTTTTGTACATCCCAAAAACATGTGTCATAGTTAGAAGGTAGAAGACTGAATTGCCCGTGAGTCCAAGTGGTTTCTTTAATATACACCCTACAATGTCTGGGGACCAATTCATGGCATACCCCGCATCTCACCCAGACTCAGTTGGGAAAGGCTCCAGCATGCACGTCATACTAATGAGTACAAGTACTACAGAAAATGAATGAATATACCTGTACATATACAGTGAAGAAAATAAATATTTGAACACCCTGCTATATTACAAATTCTCCCACTTAGAAATCATGAAAGGGTCTGAAATTTTCATCGTAGGTGCATGTCCACTCTGAGAGAGATAATCAAAAAAGAAAAATCCAGAAATCACAATGTATGATTTTTTTAACGATTTATTTGTGTGATACAGCTGCAAATAAGTATTTGAACACCTGAGAAAACCAATGTTAATACTTGCTACAGTAGCCTTTGTTTGGAATGACAGAGGTCAAACGTTTCCTATAGTTTTTCACCAGGTTTGCACACACTGCAGGAGCGATTTTGGCCCACTCCTCCACACAGATTTTCTCTAGATCAGACAGGCTTCTGGGCTGTCGCTGAGAAAAATGGACTTTCAGCTCCCTCCAAAGATTTTTCCATTGGGTTTAGGTCTGGAGACTGGCTAGGCCACACCAGAACCTTTATATGCTTCTTACGGAGCCACTCCTTGATTTTCCTGGCTGTGTTCTTCGGGTCATTGTCATGTTGAAAGACCAAGCCACGACCCATCGTCATTGCTCGACTGAGGGAAAGAGGTTGTTCCCCAAAATCTCACAATACATGGCCGCGGTCATCTTCTTGTTAATACAGTGCAGTCGTCCTGTTTCATGTACACAAAACACCCACAAAGCATGATGCTCCCACCTCCATGCTTCACAGTAGGGAGGGTGTTCTTGGGATGGAACTCATCATTCGTCTTCCTCCAAACACGGTTAGTGGAATTATGACTAAAAAGTTCAATTTTGGTCTCCTCTAACCACAAAACTTTCTCCCATGACTCCTCTGTATCATCCAAATGGTCATTGGCAAACTTAAGACAGGCTTGACATGTGCTGGTTTAAGTAGGTAAACCTTCCATGGCATGCATGATTTCAAATCATGATGTCTTAGTGTATTACTAACAGTCACCTTCGATGGTGGTCCCAGCTCTTTTCAGGTCATTGACCAAGTCCTGTCGTGCAGTCCTGGGCCGATTCCTTACCTTTCTAAGGATCATTGAGACCGCACGAGTTGATATCTTGCATGGGGCTCCACTCCAATTGAGATTAACTGTCATGTTTAGCTTCTTCCATTTTCTACCGATTGTTCCAACAATGGACCTTTTTCCACCAAGTTGCTTGGCATTTTCTTCGTGGCCCTTTCCAGCCGTGTGGAGTTGTACAATGTTGTCTCTAGTGTCTTTGGACAGCTCTTTGGTCTTGGCCGTGTTACAAGTTTGAGTCTTACTGATTGTATGGGGTATGGGACAGGTGTCTTTATGCAGCTAACAACTTCACACAGGTGCATCTGATTCAGGGTAATACATAGAGCGGAGGTGGACTTTTAAAGGCAGACTAACAGGTCTTTGAGGGTCAGAATTCTAGCTGATAGACCGGTGTTCAAATACTTATTTACAGCTGTATCACACAAATCATTAAAAGATCATACATTGTGATTTGTGGATTTTTCTTTTTAGATTATCTCTCTCACAGTGGGGATGCACCTATGATGAAAATTTCAGACCCCTCCATGATTTCTTTGAGGGAGAACTTGCAATATAGCAAGGTGTTCAAATACTTGTTTTCTTCACTGTATACCCATTTCAAAATTAACACTATTCAGCATTTCATCAAATTACATTTAGATATAAGTTTGACAAGCTATGATATTGTCAATGCCCTTGACACATGAGTACCATAATCAGTACATTCAGTTTAATGTGATGAATGAGTAAATGTGGTCATATAAAATACATTTATAATCACCTCGTTGGGTTTGGAAAATCAAGTTGTTGTTTTTTTAAACAAGCTACATTTCATAATTTTAAAACTATATATGACTGTGTAAGATTACAATTAGATCCCCTGCATGTAAGAGTATCATGTATTTTACCTTTGGCTTTGAAGGTGGGGCAGGTGGTGATGGTGAAGGGGAGGACTGATTTGTCATGCTGTCTGCAGGACTAGAACTGCTTTGATTGTTATTATTCTGATGTTCTGATCCATTAGGTGTTGAGGGAAGGTTGGTTTGTGATGATGGAGACCCTTTCTTGGTCATTTCTTTTATTTCTGGCATCTCAGTGGAAGTGGCAGGTGACAAGCGGCAGCAGTCCAAGTTTAAGTTTTGAACTTCCACATCCTCTGTTGTCAAACTGGCAGGCTTGTTACCAGGTTCGACACTCCCCACGGGTGAATGTGTGTTGTCCATGTCATCCAAAAGGCAGTCAGGCTGGTAGAAAGTATTGCCTTAAATAAAGAGAGCTCTGTGTTGACTCCTCAAACTATAATGTATGAATGAGGTCAGAGCACTGATCCTACCTGACACTCCTTCCATGCCTCCAGCCAAAGTGTTAAACCTGTTGAAGAAAAGCAAAAAATGGGAAATTTCACAATGGAGAATGATAACTAATAAGCTTGTAAAATAGAGTGGAGTTGAGCATTAACCTCTGGTACAGTAATTTTTGAATGTTTGGCCCCTGTGGGCCCTCAGGTTCAGTAATTGAGCTCCTCTTCTTCAGGGGTCGTGGAGCATTGTTGAGACGACGGCGGAGGACTTCCAGGTCAGCATCGTTTTGGTAGCGGAGTTGAGAGTGAGCTGAATACAGAGGGCATTAAATAAAACTTGTGAATTTCAGACATAGTTCCTGATGCCACTAAATTTTTTACTGATGTTAAGAAGTATTTGCCCCCCTCCTGATTTAATTTTTTTTTTGCATATTGATCACAAAGGTTTCAAATCAGTAAAAAAAAAATTAATATCACTCAGAGACAACCCAAGGAAGTACAAAATTCAGATTTCAAATGACAATTCAATTTGTTAAGCCACAAAAAAAAAAATGAATAAAATCGAAACCTTTCTTACCCACTGTGAAAAAGTAATTGTGTGAACCCTAACCCTTTGTTAATCACAAAGTCAACATCAAATCTGGGAAATGTGAGTCTAGAAAAGGTTACAAAGTCATTTCCAAGACTTTGAGTCTCCAGCGAGCCATTATCCAGAAATGGACAAAACTGGGAACTCAGGCAAACCTTCCCAGGATTGGACTGTCAACTAAAATTACTCCAAGAGTGCGACGACGACTCATCCAGAAGGTCAGAAAATAACCTCGAACAACATCTAAGGACTGGCAGGTCTCGCTGCCGCTTTAGATTGGTGGTCATGACTACCACAAGACAGACACTGGCCAAAAATGGTATCTATGAGAGAGTTCCGAGGTGAAAATGAGCTTCAAGACTTTTGGAAAAACATTCTGTGGACTGACAAGTCAAAAATTTTACTTTTTGGAAGGCATGCGGCCTGTAATATCTGGCGTAAAATCATTTGATAAAGATAACATTATGCTGACAGTGGAGCATGGTGGTGGCAGTGTGATGGCATGGGGCTGCTTTATTGCCTCAGGACCAGAACAACTTGCTGTGATTGAGCAGGAGAATGATTTGAAACACACGAGCAAATCTACCCCAAAAAATAAATAAATACATTTGGGAGTGGCTAGGTCAAAGTCTGGATTTAAATACAATTGAGATGCCGTGGTGTGACCTTAAAACAGGCAGTTCATGCTAGAAAACCCTTCAAAATGGTGGAGTTGAAACAAATCTGAAAATGAGAGTGAGACAAAATTCCTCCAGAGTGATGTGAAAGACTCATCACAAGCCTGATTTCTGTTATTGCTGCCAAGACTTAGACACAACCTGTTAATACTGTAGATTCAGGGGGCAATTACATTTTCACAGAGGGTAAGAAAGGTTTTGATTTTTTTTTTTTTGTGGCTTAATAAATGTAATTGTCATTTGAAAATTCTTTGGGTTGTCTCTGAGTGATATTAAAATTTGTTTGATGATTGGTTTGATGATTTGAATCCTGTGTGTGTAGCAAGCAAGCAAAACAACAACAAAAATTCATAGCACTGTAATACGTTGTTATCTCTCTGTTTTGGTCAGAACCTGAGTTGGAGCATTATGAATAATCTGCAGATTGAGATAAAAGCACGGTTTCGCTTCTCCTGGTCTGCTTGGAACATGGAAGCCCTCACTCTGGACATCATTCTTCAAATATTACACTGCTGTCAGTCATTGATTTCATATGACTACTGAAAGTCAGGTTGAACTCGATCAACATGCAAAGGTTTCGGACATCCTTTTGGTTTATAAAGTGAGGGACTCCAGGTATTTACAAACAGCATGAGTCTTTTGATTACTCTCAAAACCAATTTAATTGGTTTCATTGTGGTTTAAGTGGAGGGAGTTTGCACTCATCCAGTTATTTTTCTGTTTAAGACAATGAGACTACACATCAATTGAACGACAGTCAACTGGAGACACTGCTATAGTCAGTGCCTTGTGAAAGTATTCGCCCCCCTTGAACTTTTCAACCTTTCGCCACATTTCAAGCTTCAAACATAAAGATATAAAATTTTCATTTCTGTCAAGAATCAACAACAAGTGGGACACAATCGTGAAGTGGAATGAAATTTATTGGATATTTTAAACTTTTTTAACAAATAAAAACCTGAAAAGTGGGGCGTGCAATATTATTCGGCCCCCTTGCATGAATACTTTGTAGTGCCACCTTTTACTGGAATTACAGCTGCAAGTCGCTTGGGGTATGTCTCTATCAGTTTTGCACACCGAGAGACTGAGATACTTGCCCATTCTTCCTTGCAAATCAGCTTGAGCTCAGTTAGGTTGGATGGTGAGGCTGCCACCACCATGTTTGAGAGTTTGGATCGTGTGTTCAGAGTGATGAGCTGTGTTGCTGTTACGCCAAACATATTGTTTTGCAGTGTGGCTAAAAAGTTAGATTTTGGTTTCATCTGACCAGAGCACCTTCGTCCACATGTTTGGTGTGTCTCCCAGGTGGCTTGTGGTAACCTTTAAACAAGACTTTTTATGGATATCTCTGAGAAATGGCTTTCTTCTTGCCACGCTTCCATAAAGTCCAGATTTGTGCAGAATACGACTGATTGTTTGTTGTCCGATGGGCAAATTCTCCCACCACAGCTGTAGATCTCTGCAGTTCATCCAGAGTGATCATGGGCCTCTTGGCTGCATCTCTGATCAGTCTTCTCCTTGCTCGAGGTGAAAGTTTAGAGGGACGGCCAGGTCTAGGTAGATTTGCAAAGGTCTGATACTTCTTCCATTTCAATATGATGTTTAAAGATGTTTAAAGCTTGGAAAATCTTTTTGTATCCAAATCCGGCTTAAAACCTCTCCACAACAGTATCTCGGACCTGCCTGGTGTGTTCCTTGATCTTCATGATGCTCTCTGCACTTTACACAGAACCCAGAGACTATCACAGAGCAGGTGTACGTAGACTTGATTACACACATTCTATTTATCATCATCAGTCAACATTGGATCATTCAGAGATCCTCACTGAACTTCTGGAGTGAGTTTGATGTACTGAAAATAAAGGGGCTGAATATTATTGCACGCCCCACTTTTCAGGTTTTTATTTGTTCAAAAAATGTAAAATAGCCAATAAATTTCGTTCCATTTCACGATTGTGTCCCACTTGTTGTTGATTCTTGACAAAAAATGAACATTTTATATCTTTATGTTTGAAGCCTGAAATGTGGCAAAAGGTTGAAAAGTTCAAAGGGGCCAAATGCTTTACAAGGCACTGTATAACAATGTCTTCTGCATAAGAATGATGGTCAACAAAGGTTGTGAAGAATTTGACTCAAGGTTAGCATATACAAGCTGAGCAGAGTAGGCAGAGTAAAGTATCAAATATTGTGGTTTACAATAATACCCAACTATATTTATATTTTCTACTGTTGCTTTTGCTTCCGGTCCCCAAACTGGTAGTAGTTAAAGGGGAAATCCAGTGCTTTGCATGAAAAGTTTATCCAATAGGTCATGTAATATGTTACCCTATTTTGACAATGTGATGTTAAATCATCTCTCATTTAATAGCGTTTTGAGAAGATGTTTATCAACAATTATGAATCTTCAGGGCAGCTGCCATTTTCGAGAGTCACATGACCTACGGGCGCAGATGTGACGTGTACCGTGCCACAACAAAGGCTCAATTACATGGGATACCATTTATGCCCAGCGCTGATTTCTCCTATTTATCCTCATCTGATGAAGAAATAGCAGTATCAGTTAATCGGGAAGATGGAGGAATACTTCCATACACAGCCGTGACCAGCACAGCTGTGAGGGACTCGGCCGCTTGGTGGAGGAAACAGGGACGGAGGATAGCCATGCACGACATGGAGTGGAGCCATACCTGTTGAGGCGGAGGGTAGAGAATTGTGGGCATACTCCACCCACTTGATGTGCTGGCTCCACGTGCTGTGGTCCCTGGATGCCAGACATCGAAGACCGGTCTCTAATTCCTGATTTATCCTCTCAGTCTGGCCATTAGACTCCGGGTGATGACCCAATGTCCGAATAGCTGAAGCGCCGATGAGGTTGCAGAACTCCTTCCAGAAACGGGCGCTGAATTGCGGACCCTTGTCCGAAACGATGTCCTGGGGTAGCCCGTGGTAACGGGCGACCTCGTCCAACACCATCTGGGCTGTCTGCTTGGCCGACGGGATCTTCGGAAGCGGCACGAAGTGGACCATCTTGGAGAAACGGTCCACTACGGACAGCACCACTGTGTTCCCTTGTGAAGGCGGCAGGCCGGTGACGAAGTCCAGCGCGATGTGTGACCACGGACGAAAGGGGGTGGACAGGGGTCGCAACTCACCAACAGGGTGTAGGCGGGAAGTCTTATTGGCAGCACACACCGGGCAGGCGTTGACGAACTCCCTTACGTCCTTGCTGAGGTTAAGCCACCAGAACCTTTGTTCGACCACTGAACGCGTCTTCGCCATACCCGGGTGGCAGACCGTCTTGTTGGTATGGGCCCAGTTGATGACGTCTCCCCGCAGAGATGGAATGACGAAAAGGCGGCCCGACGGACAATCCGCGGGCGGCGGCGTCTCTCCCAGGGCCTCCTTCACCCACGACTCGACCGCCCAGGTGAAGCCGGACACGAAGCACGCCGCTGGCAGGATAGTAGCGGCTTCTGAATCTGCGGTGCGGGCGGAAACAGTGGTACCGGTGGAATGACCACCATTGGCGTGGCTACCACGCTAGCCTGGGAGGTTAGCCACGGCTCCAGCCGGGTGAAGAGCTCATGGAGCCTCTTGTTGGTTACCTGGAGAGCAGCCTCTTGCTTGACCAGGCGCTTGCCCTGAACTTGCAGCGCACGGCGGATGGCTTCGGAGTCGGCTGGGTCCATGTTTTGGCTAGATCGTTCTGTCACGAACGGGGCTCGAGGGTGGACCCAAATGCACGACTCCAGAGACAAGCAGACAGTGCACAGGAAACCTTTATTCGGTCCAAGGTCTAGGATCAGGCAGACAGCCCAAACAATCAGAAGTAATAGTACGGCAGGCTTACGAGGGTGGTCAGTGGACAGGCGTGGGTTGGTGCACGGAGAGCAGAAGTCAGGCAAACAGGAGTGCGGGAACGAGGCATCAAGGACGACAATCTAGCGGAGGACAAGTCGTCCCCCAAGTCCTATATATACTGGGCGTCATCAACTGTAACACGGTGCAGGTGTGCTCTGACTAATTGGCTGGCCAAGCCCAGCCTGGGCAGGAAGCCCGGAGCATGACAAATCCGAGAAATCAGAGCTGGGCATAAATGGTGTCCCATGTAATCGAGCCTTTGGTGTGGCCCGTAACATGTCACATCCGCACATGTAGGTCATGTGACTCAAAAATGGCAGCGGCCCTGAAAATTCGTAATTGTTAAGAAAAATCTTCTC